>NC_064645.1:208362090-209590590 GCF_023864345.2 Schistocerca serialis cubense
GTCGGATGTCAATCAAACTTTGTTCTCGTACACACGATTCGCCCGTCTCTAAGGTTGCATAAGGGGCGTGAACACTATCAGGTGCTGAGCGATTACTGTGAAGGACACGGAGCAGCTGTGGGCTTGTGTGAGACAGCGTTATCAGCAACTGGCAGAGTTCGAATGGAGCCGGCGTGTCGAATCGTACAACATTCAGATCTGTGGGGCTTTCTGATGTGTCAGTGGCCCGATGTTGAGTTGCACGGGAATGTGGTGGCAGGCATCCTCGCAGTCAAGGTTTTAGTACACTACGCCTGATTAGTGACGTGGGCCGGGCAGATTCCATCTTCAAAATGAGGAGAGCCAAGTTTTCGAAACTACAAACATAAGTTTCTGGTTTGACGGAAACCCAGACACTTTATCGGATCCTCTTTCCTTAAGCCCACAGAGAAAATGTAGGACTGTTTGAAGTGTGTCAGTCAACACACCCACAGTCTAGGTCTCAAGGATGTAATAATCGATGACTAGCTTCAGCTGCATATGGCATATCTAATGAAATTTGTGGATTGGTTTCCTCAGCAAAACTGAAGAGTAATAGCGTGGTGTCTCCTGGAGCAGAAGAGGGAGAGGGAATGAGGGAGGAAGAGTGAGGTTCGGCAGAACGCTGAAACGCACTAACACAGGACAAATAACGCTGAGGCATTACGTCGCTTTGAGTGGGGTATTTATAGTCGTTTTCTTAATTATACGATCAATATGGGAGGTACAGCAGCTTATTATAGGCTGCGTAATGTAAGTTTTAGTAATTTGATTCAAACCGGCTCACTTCTATGGGAGTTAACTGTTTACTCCTCGAAAGGCGTTGTCTGTAGTTGCTACATATTGTTATTTCTGTATGAGCTGTAACAGAAGTTCGCTCCCACTTTTTTCTTGTGCTCTATGAATTGTTAACACTAAATCAACGGAAATGAATTCAGTTACATACATTGTATTTAGACTGAGGATATTATCAAGGGCGACAAAATACAGATTATCTGACAGCAATATTGGTTACCTTTAATCCTGTTGTTCAGGTGGAAAGCACAGTCAGATTTATTGATAGGCAAGCACCCTACCACCAACTTGTGGCAACTGCCGTATTTTAGATAAGGATTTTTTGATATTTTTACGTCCATGTGGAAATGAACAGATATCTGTTCGTGCTTTAATACTCGTAGATAGTGCGCTTACTATCTACACTAAATTGGTAAATCTTTTTTATCAACATTAGTGTATGGTCCATGGCACATTTCCGTGCGTAACATTTCATCTCGTAATGTTGGAGTCATCATCAGGGGCTAAGGACATAGATAGCAGTTTTCAACGTAAACAAGTTTAGAGAGACGAACCGTTTACGCGTATGTACACAAAAGACGGGTCGTGACATCATCAGAACGACGACTACCAAGGGGCCCATCAGATCTGTTACTCATGCTTTTTGATGAGTCATAGTTAAGTTGTACAGGGACCTATCCTGACTACCTGTCTAGCGGCTTTTATGTCACGAGTTTCCGAGAAAATCGATGTTGAAGTTTTATGCATCGCAACCATAGCCGCAACGTTAACTATGCTTGCGTGTACGGCGGCGGCTTAGTTTCACAGCTAACGTTCCGGCGGTACAACTTCAAATTCTGCTTGTGTATTATTTTCCAGTTTCACCGTTCAGAATAATATTAAATAATATATGTCATAAAAAGTATTCAAAAGTAGTTATTGTCATTGTACCGTAAATTGATCAAAAAATCAGTCATTAGAGCAAAATTATTTTCAAATCTGTATTCTGTGATATTCGCTATTTTTGGCTTCATTAAAACAGCAAATAGTGAATACTTTCAGCCAGAAGGCAAATACTTGTTTATAAAGAATGATTAATGTACAATATGGCGTCGCATAGCGATGGCGGAATTTCCTAAATAATGTAATTCGTCGTCTTTGGGCGGCAACATAAGCAGTAGAATACGGATGGATATGCGATCCTTCACTATTTTGTTCGCTGGAAGCCTTGAGCGCTAAACACTTGTACTGTTTTTCTTAAGTAAGACAGACGCGGATTTGTGGCGGTCTGATCTAATTTTTTTTTACTAAATAATTAAAAACGTGTTCCGTCTAAGTTTGAGTGAAGTGTAAACAGAAGAACTGTTATAACTTATCGTGACAACGCACGAGCGACTCAAGAGGACAATGGTTATATAAAAGAGCGCTCAATGGACATGAAACGGACATAAAAACCTACCGTCAATGTAGTACTAAGCTTAAGGTACGATATATGTTTTAGTTATAATAAATATTTTTTCTGGAAATACTGAATCATTTAGCAGTGCTCATTCCTATCATCTCCTCAGTATTATTTTCATTTGAATTATGCATTTTGCTAAGATTACAGACGCCAAGATCAGCAGTCCAATGTGCGTGTCACATTGATAAAAAGAAAACTGTTTTATCGTCATCTTGCATCAGCTTTAATATTGAATTTCCCTTTTGTGTGATGTTACAGTTGTTTTTGCGCCCTTAAGAACTTTCTGGTCCCTTAGTAGATTGTTTTGTCATAACATTAACTTCACGACCGGGTATGATCGTATCTACGATCATGAAGTAATTAGAAACACGGAAACGCAATTTCTTAATCAATAGCACGCTAGTTGTGACTGCCTCAAGCCACGCGAAACTGCAAGTAAAAACTATTCAGATTTGTCTAGTCGTTCTAGGCGCTCAGTCCGGAGCCGCGCGACTGCTACGGTCGCAGGTTCGAATCCTACCTCGGGCATGGATGTGTGTGATGTCCTTAGGTTAGTTAGGTTTAAGTAGTTCTAAGTTCTAGGGGACTGATGACCACAGATGTTAAGTCCCATAGTGCTCAGAGCCATTTGAACCATTTGAACTATTCAGATTTCATAATGCAATATTTTATGACAATGGTCAATCCATGATTCTTACGCCAATTGTGATTGATAAAACAGTAAGCGAAATCTTAAACTCCAACTTTTCAGTTGAATAACAACATCACTTTTATTTTGTTGCATCACTCTTGGCGCTCGAACAGGGACTTGACCAAAAATCAGTTCACATACTTGGAAAATTTTCTGTGTGCTTATGTTAGTAAAAGTTCTGTCGTTTCATGTACACATCATCCCTCCGAGAGAAAGACGGAAAATACGCTGGTCGATAACGCAGTTTAATTACCAAGAAAAAAGAAAAGAGACGCGACTTTGCTGAGGCAACACAGCGGTAACCAAGCCATCAAAAAGTAAGTCAGAATTTTGCATACGCAGTGTAGTGCTTCAGTAGCAACGTTGCTTTTCCAAGTCGATCCACATCCATTGTATCTCCTTACCGCTATAGAAAGTCTGCTTTATTTTATCTTTCAAATTAAAATTCTTCGTAGTCTGATAATAGAAATTTTTCTCCATTGTTAGTATAGCTGTATTACATTTTCAGCATGGTGGATATTTTGTGTGATGTTACAGTTGTTTTTGCGCCCTTAAGAACTTTCTGGTCCCTTAGGAGATTGTTTTGTCATAACAACAGCTTCACGACCGGGTATGAACGTATCTACGATCATGAAGTAATTAGAAAGACGATAACGCAATTTCTTAATCAATAGCACGCTAGTTGTGACTGCCTCAAGCCACGCGAAACTGCAAGTAAAAACTATTCAGATTTCATAATGCAATATTTTATGACAATAGTAAATCCATGATTCTTACGCCAATTGTGATTAATAAAACAGTAAGCCAAAACTCAAACTCCAACTTTTCAATTGAATAACAACATCACTTTTATTTTGTTACATCAAAATTCCGACTCGTACATTACAGAATCGCCTTTGTCGTTATCGATTGCATTGCTTTCTGTGCTACATCAGAATTCCGAGTGGTATTTGTCGCAGAATCAACCGAAACGCAAATTCGTAGAGCATCACGGATATTTAATGAAAGCTACTGCCTTCAGGTACACGCGTTTTTCAGAACACAGCTCGTTTACATTTAAAAAGATTGTTTGTTCTATCTTCTACAATATCGATCAATCATTCCTATGGAAGCAGTTGCTATAAACTAATGCGGAATTAAAGAAGGTATTTTTAGTGACTCTTTTAACGATTCGTTTTCTCTTTTAGCCTTTAGGAAGTTGGTAACAAGTTATTTTTTTAGTGGAAATTTCAACCGCCTGTAAAATTATGCGTCACGGGATTGAAAAAAATTATTTTTATTTCGGTGGGATAATTTTTACGATTAACATGCTTTTCTTTCGTCTACAAGGATTTCGCCGTGCAGTTTCTGATCAGTCTGCCCTCAGCACGAATCAATGGTGTGAAGAAAAGTACCCAGGCAGGATCTGATCCTGTACCACCGTGGTGGTAGTTTTTGTAAAGCTTAGCCACTGTGATACACTTGCGTGTTCGAAACAGGGCTAACGTTACATATACACGAATTACGCATAAGACTTCAGCAACGATTTTCTCTGAAACTAAGGGCCTACATGTGAAAAGCTGCTAGCCAGGTACTCAGGACAGGTCACTGTATAACATACCTAAGATGCAATGAAGTCCATGACTGACAGGTCTGATGGACCCCTTGTAAGATCAGACGTTTATTATAGAGCTCGAAGTCGAGAAGAGTTTTCGCTGTGTAACTTCATTTGCCTCTAAGATTTGCAACTTACCTAATTCCAATGTTCCTTTCTTTCTTTTAATGTTGTAGCTTCCAGCATAGTAATTACTGACTCTTGATAAAACAAAAATAACAATTAGCACCCAGGTTAAGAAACACAAGAGCAGTTGCCGCCTGGAAATCACAGATACATTGGTAGAAGCAGTTACTGCACTGAGGCCAGTTTACTGCGGGTGCTATGGCTTTAATAGTGCTCGGCAGAACAATCGAATGGAATGCCAATTTGATGTCTGTGCTGTCGCGCGACTTCAGTAGTGCCATTGAAGTTTCGCATTCACTTACATTAAGCCTCCTACTACCAGGACTTTTTTGTCTCACTGAGTGCTGCTGTGATCATATAGGTCCCAACTAATTTACGCAGGATGTATTGGCAGTATTTTAATGAACTAACATAACGGCATACCTTATAGTTGTTAAGTATAACAGTAATGATGTTATTTGCATAAATATTGCTTTGAAGAAAAAAAATGAAGTTTAGATTGGGGTCATAGTGACACCAGTAGTACGCAGTGCAAAAACACCACAAATAAATTTTAATGTGATGTAAATACAAATCTGAACAAAACATTGTTGAACACAATATTGATTCAGAGATAGTAATGCATTTTGCAAATAAACGAGATACGGTTTTCCAACTTGCTGTTGGTGCCATATTGGCGTCACTGGTATTATGATGGCTACAACGAAACCTTTCACAAGAGACCATAAAAATGGATACAAAAATAAGCGGAAAATAATATTTTCGTAGTTGCAGGTGTTTCGTATAATAGCTGGTCAACATAAAATTTGTCGTTACAATTTCATTAATGTTACATTCCAGAAACGAACAGTTTAATTTGGAGTCATATTGATCCCAGTCTACTCTGCTCAAGAATCATGAATACATTCCAATGTGTCGTAAACATAAAAAGGAAAGAAACATCATCGGATACCACTGACTCAAAGGGAGAAAGTCACATATTTTGAAAATAATAGTTTTGAAAACAAAGGAGATGCATGTTTCCAAACCGTGCTTATAGGATCGTAACGCCCTCCGGGTACTGCGAGGCTTAAAGGAATATCACTGCACAGGCGTACGGACACTGAGTCGGTTTGTGTCGCCACGACCGCCGGATTGTAATCGTAAATTTAGGCAGCTGTCCACTGATGTTAGAACCCCGCCGCTACATGGATACTTGTGAACAGTTCGGACGGGCAATACATGAGTTTTTATAGTCTCCGACGATGTCTGCACCGTTAGGAGATTGGGCGCTTCAGTCTGGAACCGCGCGACCGCTACGGTCGCAGGTTCGAATCCTGCCTCGGGCATGGATGTGTGTGATGTCCTTAGGTTAATTAGGTTTAATTAGTTCTAAGTCCTAGGCGACTGATGACCTCAGAAGTTAAGTCGCATAGTGCTCAGAGCCATTTGAACCATTTGAACCGTTAGGAGATGAAACGCTGGACCTCAGCCTCTGAACATAAAATCCACCAGAGTCTTTAGTCTCTGATGAGGTCCGTAGCATTAGCGGATGAAATGATGGACTACAGCTTTTTGAACACAAAACAAAATCCACCAAGAACGCCAGTACCGATCGTGAAAGGCTGTATTTACGATAACACGTAAGATTGTGGACATTATCCGCTGTAGTGTGATAATATCGTATGCGCTCGCACCGTGCTGGTACGAGGGGTGTTTTATCTGAAAGCAGGTTGGTTTTATTCAAGATTCCAATACACCGTATTATTCTCCATTCTTTTGGCTAAAAAACCCTATTTTTAACGCATTAACGCAATCTCCGTTCAGTGCGACAGCTTAACGGCAACTTAATGTGAGGACCTGTATACCCGTATAGTACACTATCTGATCAAAAGTATCCGGACACCCCCCAAAACGTTTGGTGTAACGAGCGTAAATATTGGACGATTGAACAGTGGAAAAACATTGTGTGGAGTGACGAATCACGGCACACAATGTGGCGATCCGATGACAGGGAGTGGGCATGGCGAATGCCCGATGAACGTCATCTGCCGGCGTGTGTAGTGCCAAAAGTGAAATTCGGATGGCGGTGATTTTATGGTGTGGTCGTGTTTTTCATGGAGGAGACTTACACCCCTTGTTGTTTTGCGTGGCACTATCACAGCACAGGGCTGCATTGATGTTTTAAACCGAGCGAGGCGGCGCAGTGGTTAGCACACTGGACTCGCATTCGGGAGGACGACGGTTCAATACCGTCTCCGGCCATCCTGATTTAGGTTTTCCGTGTTTTCCCTAAATCGCTTCAGGCACATGCCGGGATGGTTCCTTTGAAAGGGCACGGCCGATTTCCTTCCCCTTCCTTCCCTCACCCGAGCTTGCGCTCCGTCTCTAATGACCTCGTTGTCGACGGGACGTTAAACACTAATCTCCTCCTCCTGATGTTTTAAGCACCTTCTTGCTGTCCACTGTTGAAGAGCAATCCGGGGATGGCGATTGCATGTTTCAACACCATCGTGCACCTGTTCATAATGTACGGCCTCTGGCGGAGTGGTTACACGACAATAACATCTTTGTAATGGTCTGGCCTGCACAGAGTCCTGATCTTCATCTTACAGAACGCCTTTGGGATGTTTTGCAACGCCGACTTCGTGCCAGGCCGCACCGACCGACATCAATACCTCTCCTCAGTGCAGCACTCTGTGAAGAATGGGCTGCCATTCCCCAAGATACGTTCCAGCAGCTGATTGAACATATGCCTGGGAGAGTGAAGTTTTCATCAAGGCTAAGGATGGTTCAAATGGTTCAGATGGCTCTGAGCACTATGGGACTTAACTTCTGAGTTCATCAGTCCCCTAGAACTTAGAACTACTTAAACCTAACTAAGGACATCACACACACCCATGCTCGGGCAGGATTCGAACCTGCGACCGTAGCCGTCGCGCAGCTCCAGACTGTAGCGCCTAGTACCGCTCGGCCACCCCGGCCGGCGCTAAGGGTGGGCCAACACCATACTGAATTCCAGCGTTACCGATGGAGGGCCCAACGAGCTTGTAAGTCATTTTCAGCCAGGTGTCCGGATACTTTTGATCACATGGTGTACCACTCTACAGGCCGACGTCCGAGTAAACGTGTGCTACATCAATAGCCTCTCCAGTGAAAATTTGCGAGCTCCTCTCGGGTGCGCGGACTTGTGCGAGGCCTAGCGTTGTCATGGAGAAAGTGAAATTCATTTATGTTTTTGTGGCGACAAACACGCTGAAGTAGCTTCAGCTTCATGAGGGTGGCACAATACAATTCATAGTTGATCGTTGCACCATGAGGGAGGATATTAAACAGAATAACCATCCACAGTCCCAGACAGCCGTCTTCATGTCTTTACGGCTGCGGTTTCGGCTTTGAACTTATTATTCGGAGGAGAGATAGTGTGGTGCAACTCCATGGATTACCGTTTTGTTTCCAGTTCGAAGTGATGGACCCATGTTTCATCGCCTCTGAACATGTTAAAAAAAAAAAAATTGTCACTAATAGCCTCGTAACGCACAAGAAATTTGACAGAAGATGGTCCTCCGTTACTGTATGTTGTCCTCTGTTAAGGGGCGAGCATACAGCAGGCACAAACTTTTGACGAGTGTGTCAGCACTACCAACCATCAGCAAGGTGTTTGACTATTGATCCGTCAATCATCTCGAATGAGAGTGTCCACAAGTTCTAACGATGCAGGTGTCACAGCTGTATAAGCCCAACACACGGGGGCGATCGGACAGGTTTACGAGCCCTTGTTGCAATGATGACAGACGCCTGCACAACGACTCGCCGTGCTTTTGTTCACTGGCAGGTCTTACTAGGCATTCTGCAAAGCGCCTATGAATATCTCCAGTGCTCAGGTTCTCTGCCAAACGAAGTGAAAGATATCTATCTGCCTGGATCGCGCCTCCATTACAGACGTCATTTCGAAGGATGAATGTAGCCTCGCCACCTACCGGCCTATAGGGGCTCAAGCGGAAATATTCCAAGGTGTCCCACAACAAATTCCCCATTTTTTCAAGCGTAATTAGCCGAGGAAGAAACTAAATGTGTTGCATTAGTTGTTGAACGCGCCTTGTACACGGATTGCGTTGCCATCTCCTAGAGGAGTGCTCTTTTGCGAAAGGTTGTGTATCCCTGAGTGGGGAGGGGGTGGGACCCGTGCCTTTACCCGGGCACCACGCCCTCGTATCCTCGAGACGCCAGATAAAGCGCAGTGAGAAATAGCCCGCTGGATCGTTACCAGGGTAAGCCGGCGGCATGCGGGTTCCGGAGCTGCCAGGGGCGCGCGGACTACTGTGCTCTGCCGTGGTGCTCATTACGGCGCTAACGAACCGACACGCCTTCCACGCCGCCGCCGCCGCTGATGGCGCCACAGTCGTCGCGCTGCTCGTTTGTCTTTCCTCTTTCTTCGCAGCGTTAGACCCACGTGGTGGCCCCGGGACTAACGTTGAAAATTAAGAAACCGCTCACGCAGTAAAACGGATCTCCAGCGTGGACAAGGCAACCAGACTTCGTTTTCTCTCTGATGAATGGAGACCGAGCAAAAGGAACGGAAGAAGGTTTCCTCCGGTGAAATTACCGTTCGTCGTCTCGTGAGAATAAAACCTACACTAATCTCCACAAATACTGAAATGTGAATGAACATGTAAGGTAAACGAGGGCCAAGAAAAACTCATTTATTTTTACAGACAAGAATATTGTAGGAATTTCCTTGATAAAACGGAGATAAAACGGTCGAACGTTTATGTAGTTCTCTACTGTGGCGTTCAAGACAAGAAAAAATAGAGTAAAAATTAAACGTCATCGTTCTTCTGTACTTATTATGGACTTCTTCCCAGTAGCAGGAATTTTCGGTATCAGCCTTTACCTGCAGTATCGCATTCATAAATATTTGTCGTTACAATGAGAAATGAAGAGTTTTTAGTTTTTTTTTTCTTTTTAAGGAGCTGTCGTTGGACAAACTGAAGCATGTAGCATGTAAATGTTAAAAAAAACTTATTATTGCAAAATTGGATAAAATAACAAGAACATGTGAAATATTAGGAAAATATCGTAACAGGTTTCTTAAAGAGGTCACAACTAAAAGTTATTAAAGATCTAAATTTATATTTTGAGAACATTCTAAAAACCGGAAAGATTCCAGTCGAGAGGGAAATCCTCCAATAACATAAAAGGGACACGAAAGAACGTCAACAATTATAGAGGACAGTCACTTCTAAGAGTGTCATTGAAAATTGTGTATGAACATTTTCCTGCACTGAGTTCAACAAAATTAAAAAACTGGGAGAATATGAGAGTTTTCTTTAAAGAAAAGGTTGTGCAAGGAGATATCTTTAATTTGAAGCCAACAATTGGCCACACAATGACAATCAGTAGACCTAGAGGAGTATCATTTCTTGAATTCAAGAAAGCATTTGATTGTGTAGAGTGTGGGAGAGAGAGAATACATAACACCATTAGAGAAAATAAAATTTGGAATCACAAATCGTGTAACAAATACAGCATCAAAAGTGACATTTACACTAAAAATATCTTAGCTAACTGAAACAGAAACTGGTAATATACAAGGGGTGGCTTATTACTTCTACTTCTAAATTGTCTTTTATGAAAAAATGCAAGGATGTGGAATTTTGAGATGATAATCACAAATCTGAAGCAATAATTGTGGGAAGGAAATCAAGCTGAACCAAGGTAAACTGCTTAGCTGTTTATAAAGGCACATTTGCATGCCGAGCGTGAGTTTCCTCGGAAACGCGAAATATTAATTAAATAAATAATCAGTGACAAATAAATAAAGCCTATGGCACACAACTGCAGCGCTGTGTCGCTGATAAAACAAAAGCACAATTACGTTACTCTTATGTTTGATTAAGAAAGAGAGAGCTCTGGATGAAGTGGTGCGAGAAGCACGTATTTTATTTTATTGTCTGGCACACCACCATATTTCATGTTATAGAAGAATACTGCGAGTTGCAACCACACTAGGCACTCGATTCTGTAAAGAATTTATATTTATAAAAGTAAGTAGGATTATGAACTGTAGGCTTATTCATTGAATATATCTGATTTAACTAACTGTGTAACTTTTTTATGTTTAGTAGACAATCACCTCTGTACGACGTATTGGCATGGCTGGTAATTTATTGTAATATTGAGATTTAGATTATGAGTCCGCACCTACCGCAGCAGTCTTTGGAAACGATTTAATTACGAAGTCCGATTATTCAGTTTTATTTCACGGTCAACTACGAGTAACATTGCCTTTACGAAAAAGCCATTGTCAAGCGTCTGATACCGAATAATTAAGCGTCCACGTTCCAGATAAGCAAATACAATTGCAATCACAATCACCATCATACAGATAGAATAATCAATATCTAAATAACAATATATATTTTTATTTATTTATTTATTTTATATTGGCGACTGCGTGTCGGACTTGTTATTTTGTCATTTGTTACGTTGTTCTCTTTGTTTCATGTAAAAAATCAACTTTCTGGACCTGGACGTCAATGTATGAGAGATAACAAAATCTGAAGATATTTTCCAATTCTGAAATTTTGCCGGAAGACGCAAAGAAGCTTCCAGCAAAATAAGGTAAGACGCAGCATCTTTGCATTAGCAGGCTTGACCAGACGTATAATTCAGTGTATTAGCTTTTCAGTAAATTCTGTAGTGTTTCTTTTCTGCATAACAGTTTCAGTGATAAATTTCATTCTCAGTACTTTTCCCTAAACAATAACGTATGCAACAATACCAATACACGAGTGTACAATATGGCCGACTTCTGTACGATATCATGTAACATGGCCAGCAGCCATTACCAATAATCTCAAATTCAGTTTATATTTTTAAATTAACAGACAGCCATTGTTGCTACGAGCGATTCATGCTCAACTACATTTTATTTTAAAATCAGTGTCAAAAATTTTCTTGAAACATATATCACGTGTGGCATGGTAATAACTAGAAAACAATACGCAAAAATGGAACAGCAAGGACGTACTATTCAGACGCAATCCGACTCGGACGTGAGACAAGTGTTAGAAAATGACTTTACGACAGCAACCGGTAGTGACGATTCATCAAACATTGACGCAAGTGTTGACGAAAATTTTGACGATAGGCCGTCCACTACAAAAATTTCAAAATCTCAATCAGAGCCCATGTTAATGCATGACGTCACGTCTAATGACGCGGCGGGGGCAGAGACCTTGCAAACGGTAAACATTGCCGACATGTTACAAATGCTAATGAAACAAAACGCAGAAAATATGGCAACCATAAGGAAAGAGAACGCCGAAAACATGGCAACCTTAAAGGCACAATTAGAGACACAAAATGAACAGTTAAAAACACAAAATGACGAAATCAAATCTGATCTCATAGCAATCAAGATAGGTAGTGACACATTGTGTAAGCGTGTGGAACTTATAGACGCCACACTGACCAAACAGATGACCGAACTCAGTACTAAATTTTCCCAGCTCAATACGAGACAAGAAAAGACTACAACTGACGTAGCACTTTTACAGACACAAGTAAAAAACCTTAATGTCACGTGTGAAGTTCTTACTGAACAAATTCAAACATATCCTTCAGTACATGACAACCTTGAAAAACGAATTACTGACGTACAGAATAAATTTGACAATGTTGAACAACACCTGACTGACATCTTACAATCAGATGCCACAGCTCATTTTCAAAATATTAATAAAGAATTTCATGATTGGGTTGAGAACAAACACAAACATTTTGATAGATGCTTACGTGAAAATTTACCAACAATTGTGCATGACTCCGTAGCGCAATACATTACTAATAACAAACAGCTGATCAGTGACGCAGTACAATCCGTCACTGCACCCATGAGACAATTCACCGATCAACTACAGTCTGAATGTAACGAAAATATCAGTCAAAATGTACAGTTCAGAAACCAATATACATTCGAGTATGATACACACATTCCGCACACGACAAATACACAAGAACAAAACACACCACGACTACAACACATACCACGATGTGGAAACACAAACACAAGCTATTATCATAGTAAACCACAGCAACATTATCGTAATTACTCGCCAGCTGAACATACCAGTAATTACAGTGGAATAAATCCAGATCACAATGCGAAGGAAGATGAAAGTTTAATGAAACACAGGCAATTTCAGATTTTTATCCCAGAAAAACGAACCATTCATCCGGTGATTTTTCTTAAATCTTTTAGTAACGCGTTTCCACGCACTTGGAGTGACCGGAAAAAGATTTCATATATTGTCGGTTACATCCAAGGCGATGCAGCTGTCTGGGCATACAGTCAAGCTGACGTATGTACCACGTACAGTGAGTTTGAGCGTGCTTTTCTGAACAAATTCTGGTCGCAATCCGTCCAGGAGCGACTCAGAAGACAAATTTTAGAACCTGAAACTTTTAACAGTAAAAATGGTAACTTACGCAGATATTTTGAAAAATACTTGAACATGGGACATTTTTTAGACGAACCAGTCGAACGCGTCATATACTCCGAGCGTTGAAGGCCAAATTGCCTTTCAACATTAAGGAAAAACTTCTACATATCCCGGATGACGATTCAGATTATTTTTAACAGCCTTAGATTCGGTTGACATGTTACTTGAAGATCAGCGTTTCGCGCGGCAAAACAGCAGCCACAATGTTTACACTAGTGGTATGCAAAACATGCAGGCTTGCCAACTCAATTCTGGCGCCCCCACAGTTGGATACGCGGTACAACAAAAACAGCAAACTCACATGCCGTCTCAGTACGGAAATCAAAATCTACACGCGTATTCCAATACAAACAATAGTTACAACAGTAATAACATTTCATGCGGCAATCCATACAAAAGGCACCGCGGTAATAACTACAACGGTAACAACGGATACAAAGGTAATAACAAAAACACAAACAGAAATAGAAATAATAATAACTACGAGCCAAGACAGCATCAAGGTTGGACTCGTAACGATCAGTACTTTCATTCAAACTCTGCTTTACCACAGCAGCCACCAGGTCAAAATTGGAGCATACCTTAAGACCGGCAGGTAAGTTATAATGCGCAACAGCAACAACAACCGCAAAAGTTTGGAGATCATAATAGGCAATATCCGAATGTGAATATAATAGAAATGACACCTGATGCACAACCTCAATCTGTGTCAGTACCTAGTACAAATGCTAATCCAACAAACTAGAAACAGTCACTACTTTGCCCCAGGACGTGGCTGAAGAGTTCTTGGGGGGCGACTTCAATGTTAATCAGTTATTTGACACCACACTTGAACAACAGAATAATGATATGCCGAGTAATTCTAAACAAAAACTACCTGTTTTATTTATAAGATACAACCACAATAACAATATATCAGATGAACTTTTACAAGACAGTACACAATGTCGTTTAAACACAAATGAAATTGTTTTAGCATCTACTACTGGTGTAGTAGGTGGGATTCCAACTACTATTATCCTAGATACAGGTGCAGCTGTGAGCGTTTTGTCTTTTAATTTCTATAAAAAGATGTGTGAATTGGAACCTGTGCCTGAGTTTCCTGCCCAAAACTGTAAAATAACTACTGCACTAGGTAATAAGTCATGTAGGGTTACGAAGCAAGTTTTTGTAAACGTTAAAATAGGTAATGGAACCGTACAATGGCCATTCCTGGTTGTACAAAACCTTGTGACAAATTACATATTAGGAATAGATATTATGAGCGAAAAGGACTGCATTATAGACTTCTCCAAAGGTAAATGTATTTTAAATGATAAAGGCAGTGTAATTATTATTGATTTGGACAGGAGAACTCTAAAGCATGACAAACACTGTACAGGGTACAAGGTTCAGTTAGTACTTGACAATGACATTCAAGACATGCAAACACACTCATCTGACACAGAGATAATGGACTTGAAAACATTGCTTGATCATAAGATAAGTGAAGCTACAGCTCTCAGTGTACATGAACGTATAAAACTACAGGAAGTGTTATCCAAATATTTACAAGTTTTTACCAAACGATTAGGTGTTATCAACACGTATGTGTACAAGATTGAAGTTAAGCCTCACAAGATCTTCTACCATAAGACATATAACGTACCGTTATCTCAACGACCTGCTGTGTGGCAAGAATTAAAACAAATGTTAGACTGGAAGGTCATTGAACCATCCACCTCACCTTATTGTAGTCCTCTACTTGTTGTCAAAAAATCAAATGGAAGCATTAGGTTAGTGTTAGACGCACGAGCTATTAATGAAATAATTTTACCGGTTCACACAAAACCTGAAAATTTAGAAGAGCAATTACAGAAATTTCTAGATGCAAAATATTTTTCCACAATAGATCTTGCTAATTCGTTTTGGCAGGTGGGTATCACTCCTGATTCTCGGAAATATACTGCATTTATGTTCGGGGGGCGAACCTATCAGTTTTGTGTTCTACCCTTCGGACTGAATGTCAACTCTGGGGTATTCATTACAGCCCTGGATACCGTGCTTGGCGACGATTTAGTTGAGACAGTCACACACTATGTAGATGATATACTGATAGCTACACAATCTTGGAATGAACACGTTGACACACTTCAAAGAATTTTAGAAAAATTTGCACAAGCTGGAGTCACAGCCAACCTAAGAAAATCAAAGTTTGGTTGCAGTGAGATAAAGTATTTAGGACATATCATTAATTCACAGGGCATACGTCCGGATCCCAGTAAATTAGATGCTATCAGAAACTTTCCTAGCCCTCGAACTAAAAAGCAGTTAAAATCATTCCTTGGGCTATGTTCATTTTTCAGACGTTTTTTGCCACAACCACTTTTGAACAGTAAACATCTGCTAAATCTACTCAGAAAGAATCAAGTTTGGATCTGGTCGGAACAGTGCCAGAATGACTTTAATACAATTAAACATGCTTTAGTGAATGCTAACATATTGAGCCATCCAGATTTCAATTTAGATTTTTGTATGACTTGTGACGCTTCACGTACTGGCTTGGGCTGTTGCTTATTTCAAGTTGTAAAGAATAAAGAGGAGGAACAGATAAGAATTATTGGGTTTGCGAGTCGCACTCTAACTGAATGTGAGCGTACATACTCCACTACTGAGTTAGAAACACTTTCCATAGTATGGGCATTCAAGAAATTCAATTATTATTTATTTGGAAAACATACGGTAATTTACACCGATCACCAGGCCCTGACATTTTTGTTAACTTGTAAACTTGTACATCCTAGACTATCACGATGGGCAGTTACACTTCAGAACTACTCTTTTGAAATTAAGTACATAAGAGGTAAGGACAACACCATTGCAGACACTTTGTCTAGACTTCCACAAGGTATGAATGATACCAACAGTGACTTAGAAAATATAAATGACTACAGGATTCTGTTAATGCAAGACAAGCAGTATCACCAATATTATATTGATATGTGCAGAAACATGGCTGAATTACAAAAATTTGATCCTCACTGGTATAAGATAATAACATTACTGGTAGAAAAACACAATCATCCTTTGACTAAGTATTACAAGTTACACAATGATGTGTTATTTTACCGCCGACATCCAAATGCTACTAACTGGTGTGTATGCATTCCCAAAGAGTCTGAACGTAATCTAATTTGGCACACACACTTAGTTTGGGGTCATTATGGGACGAAAAAGTGTTTGGCAAAGCTCAGCACATACTGTTATTTTAGCAATATGAGAAGAAAAATTTACAGGGAACTGAAAACATGTGTCATATGGCAAAAATCAAAACCTCAGAAATTATCCACAAAAACAGATTTACATTCTATTTTACCCAGTAAACCCCTGGAAATTCTGTGTACTGACATCAGTGGACCGCATCCAGCAAGCTCTGGAGGCGTCAAATATATCTTAGCTTTTTACGATATATTTTCTAAACATGTAAAACTTTATGCTTTAAAATCCGCCACTGCAAATGCTATAATACGAAGATTCTCAAGTGATTACCTGACGCACGTGGGAAAACCTAAAGCAATTCTATCAGATAATGCAGCATACTACTCTGGGTACAAATGGAGAAATTTCTTGAAGGACAATAACATTAAAAGTATATTTATTTCGAGGTTTAGTCCACAATGTAACGCGACTGAGAGACTTTTCCGAGAATTAAATCGATTCATGAGGACCTATATTTCATCAAAACATACTAATTGGGTGTCCTACCTAAGTCTTTTCGAAGACGTACACAATAACTTAAATATTTACGATACGAATTACACACCTAACGAGATCATGTTCAATTGCAAACAGAACGATCAGTGGATAGAACCATTACCTAAGTTGTCGGACAGGGAAATCACACCTGCACAGAAAATAAAAGAAGTATTGACTACATTGACACATCACGCACAAATACGAAACAAACATCACAGAAACATAATAAAAAGAAAACAAAAATTCGAGGTAGGAATGCTTGTACTACTTCGTACTCATCATAAATCTGTAGCACTCAAATGACGCAACGCTAAGTGGCGTCTGCTATATGAAGGACCTTATATAATTGTTAACATACCGCATCCTGGTGCGTATCTGTTACAACATCCTAGAACTAACAAAATTATTGGGCTATACGCACACCGAGATCTTAGAGCATTTCATGCTGAATAATGTCAAGGTCATACCCATCAAAATATTGCTAAGCAACTCGAAAAACTCTGTTGTTACAACACAGATAATAAGTAGTATAGAAATTTTCATTTCAGCGGTTCCAGTGACGCAGTTGAAGACAGAAGAACTCTTCTTTGAGCGCGCGCCTCCACCTGAAAGACGGAATATTAAAGTAAAATTCATGATTACGTAGCAGTGGATGACATATTAATTTTTCACGGAACATTTGTTACTGAAGGTACCACTGACTTGGTGTGACACCTGACGAACTGACAGACGTCATCTGTGATGCGATCTTTTACTTTGAGAAATAGATTAGACGCACATCTCTCAACACGAAAAGCATCTATCAGTAGTCAAGGGCACACAGACACTCTACACACACGCACAAAACGCGAGGAATCGAACATTTTCTCTCTCTTACTATTTTGAATATTTATTGAGTAGTGAAAACGCCTGGTCTTGCCTACTGATGTAATGAATGTTGTGTCTAACCTATCTTAATTTCAGATGACATCACAAAAAAACATCGATAATATCCCAGCAAAACCGCTAAAGAGGATGTAAATATCTGCAATTCATGAAATCAAATGAGACACAATGTAATAACCTATAGCGGTGTAATGATGATGTAAACATGTTTATGTGCAACTATATTATGTTTATGCTAAGAAAATATGTGAAGTGTGTATGTATAATTACTTATTTTTTTAACTGATGTATAGTGTAACTGTTACTATGTAAAAATTTGAACAAAACGAGTGCCAAAAAGACATTGCATAGTGAACCACTGTTCACGGACATTAACGAACATTACTAACTCTGCAACTACGCGGAAACCTATGTGAAAGAAACTGTTAATGCCATTCATTATGCAGCGTATCAATGTAAACGCGATAACGATTTCCTTGATTAATAACTACGAACATTTAGGTGAGCTATATTCAGCAAAAAACTGAAAATGTGAAGTGCATAATTCGTGCATCGTCTAGTGACATTACTACAGTACCCAAATTCAAGATGTTAACTGGATTAAATGGACACAAAGTGCCTGTCCAGAAAACAACACGACGGGTGGAAGAATTTTGGTTGGAACTTCAGGGAATGAAATGTTCTCGAAATGTGACGGACACTCTTACCTGGACTGTCCAAGGATCGACGCCAGCTATGTGCCGTCCGAGGTTCTGCAACCAAGCTTCCACGGAATGTAAAAAACGAACTGCACGTGGAACAATTACTCGACGGGTCACGTCTGATCTGTAATAAGCAATGCTTTTAGTCACAACGAACTGCATCACTACGACTATAATGGAAATGAGAAATGGACACGCTTATGTATTAATCACGTTGTTATACAACGATGTTACTGTGATCAAAAAACTTTACCACGACGATACTAACCTGTAAAAAATTATTGTGCAGTGGATGAATATGAACTGTAATAACGACACGATGTGTATAGGTCAACGCACCTGAAAAATACGGACATTTTTCTTTGAAGTATTTCAAAACAATACTATGTAACTAAGAACATTCAACAATCTAAGTTGTATTGCGTTATAACAAATATTGTAAATTTAAAACTAAGTTACCTGTCATAGAATGTAGTCTTCATATGTAATCTTGGTTGAATATTTTCTTTGTGCAACGACTGAAAAACGCGCGCACACGAACAATATGAACTGCAATACTGTGCCGCGTGATCTAACTGTACGATATAACGACAGTCCCGAAGTTACACAGACGCTTCTGCGCATGCGCGCACTCTATCTGCCAACATAAGAACTTTTACGGCGCACCCGCGTCATTCAAATTTTGTATATAATGTGTATAATGTGTAATATAAGTCATGTAAATAGTTGTAGATAACTTAGATTTTCTTGTGCCTTTAGGTGAATTGCTCGCCTGCAGGTGTGTCCTTTCGCCTCGCAATTCAAGGGGCAATATAAAGGCACATTTAAATGCCGAGCGTGAGTTTCCTCGGAAACGCGAAATATTAATTAAATAAATAATCAGTGACAAATAAATAAAGCCTATGGCACACAACTGCAGCGCTGTGTCGCTGATAAAACAAAAACACAATTACGTTACTCTTATGTTTGATTAAAAAAGGAGAGCTCTGGTTGAAGTGGTGCGAGAAGCACGTATTTTATTTTATTGTCTGGCACACCGCCATATTTCATGTTATAGAAGAATACTGCGAGTTGCAACCACACTAGGCACTCGATTCTGTAAAGAATTTATATTTATAAAAGTAAGTAGGATTATGAACTGTAGGCTTATTCATTGAATATATCTGATTTAACTAACTGTGTAACTTTTTTATGTTTAGTAGACAATCACCTCTGTACGACGTATTGGCATGGCTGGCAATTTATTGTAATATTGAGATTTAGATTATGAGTCCGCACCTACCGCAGCAGTCTTTGGAAACGATTTAATTACGAAGTCCGATTATTCAGTTTTATTTCACGGTCAACTACGAGTAACATTGCCTTTATGAAAAAGCCATTGTCAAGCGTCTGATACCGAATAATTAAACGTCCACGTTCCAGATAAGCAAGTACAATTGCAATCACAATCACCATCATACAGATAGAATAATTAACATATTTAAAATAACAATATATTTTTTAATTTATTTTATTTATTTTATATGTTGCAGACCATTTTTCAGTAATTCAGAAAACCGATGGAATACGCGAATGAAATTTTCTAGAAAGGATAGCCAGTAAGAACTAGTCTCAATGTTTGAGATGAATTTAACAAAATTGTGACGAGTATAAAAAAATATACCAAAGTCCTTAGAAACAGAGATAGTTAAAATACAGTGAGAAGAAATTTAAATATCATACAAGAGCCTAACAACAGAATGTATAAGAAAAAGTTTCAATATAACTAAACGTTTGTAAAATGGAAAAGGCTTATGATCTCATTTCCTGCAACAGAATATGCACGTCCAGGAATACAACACTAAAGCTCCATACCACTCTGATAAGACATGAGTGTTTGTATGAAATTAAATACTTAACTGAATGGCATAGAGGCTTTGAAAGGCGGATTATTAGGAAAGTTGCAGTTGCAATAGTAATATCATATGGATTTAAAATAAGAATTAATAAGAAGATGTATAAAAACGAACATACATTTCAGAAGTAGTGGTCGACTGGAAAGAGAGGACTATGTAGACCTCGTAAGCGATGGATGGATGATAGGGCCCGGAACAGGTGACAACAACACCTAATCCTTGGAAACAGATAATGATAGTGAATGGAAAATTGAACGTTAAAACCCTTTGGACATCTCCGTCGAATGAATGAGGACAGCCCAGTGAATCATATATTGCTGTATTTTTTTGGAAAGGAAGTCGACAATAGCGACATGAAAGTATCGTCAATAAAGGGATAGACGTTTTATTAAGAATAGAACACAAAATATGAAGATTTTCAAGTCAGTACGCGAAAGAAACAAGGAAAAATATTGTTGGAAGGGAGGAAAAGGTAACATGAGGAACTGTGGAAAGGGCAGTGGAGAAAAGGTAAGAACAAAGAAAAAAAGATGGGGAATCCTTTTAAAAAAACTAAAGAAAAAAGAGGCGGAATACTTTCTGATAACTAGTATTTACTCGGTATGAAACGCATTCCCTTTACATGCTGGCCACCATTCCAAACTGAATAGGTCATTTCATTTTCGACAATGTTGTTGGGAGCTATATTCAGAAAACGAGCGCTGCTTAGATTCATCTGGGAAACTGGAGGACCAACAGTCATTTGTAGTGTTGACGTTCTCTTTAGTGAATCTGTGGAAATGCGTACCGCAATCTCAGCGTTAATGAGTTGGGATCCAGGACAGCCCATTCAAGAACAAAGAGACAAGAACAATACCCCAGTCAGCCATAGAAATAAGCAGCGACAATTACTGTGCTGATTCCGCAATGGCAAGTGCTCAACGGATAGACGTCATGGTAGGTTTTGTCGCTGAGAGAAAGTTAATGAGACTGTTGTCCTGCAGCTTACGTGATTCTGTTAAACACACCAGCACCTACAGCTGCTTTCTTATATTTATGTCAATTTCATCTCTTCGCTGTAGTATATAGTGACCATAGTATTAATGATGTTAGAATTAGTTACATATATTAGTTGTTAAGGAAATCGTTTTTTTAACAATTATGACTATTTCTTGGCTCTGATGTAACGTCAACTGTCTTGGCGTTGATGTAACAACAGAACATGGTAGAGGTGGTGTTTCTTATATTTTTGTTTTGGCAAAATGTTGTTCTAAATATATAAAGCTATATTCCATTAAGTTAGCAAATACAACTGTAACAATCAATTATATAGGAGATTATTTTGAAGACATAGGCAAACAGTCAATTGCTCACTAATAATGGTACTCGATTTATAAGTAATACAGTCAACGAATTTTTAGCATTGGAAAGTGTAAAACATATATTTATTTTGAAATGTCACCCACATTACAACTCCTAAGAAAGAATTACAAAGGAAATAGGAAGATTACATCGTACTTATTGTTCTACAAAATACACGTCCTGTGTGCGTGTGGTTCCAGAGTTTCAGGTTAGTCTTAACGAATTACTTCACTCGTCAGCCAGACTTTCTGCAGTTGCATGTCACAATAGTGACGAAATCACTCGCCTAAGAAAAGGAGTCTGTAGTGTATCACTTTGTTGACGTGGTATGTTTTACAAGCATTTTCCAAACTGACGAATCATAATTGCCACTACAAAAAGTTTATTTTCGTAATAAATCAGTTGATTTAATGTTTGGATGTATGTTTTATTTATGCACATTTGTCATGAAATGCATGGACGCACCGTATCTGCAAGCTGGGATGAGGATAATCATCACATCACATTGGAAGTATTTGCTGGTTGGATGGTATATTTATCTGATCAGGTGCTCCCTTGGACATATGTGAACAATGAACAAAGAGCAGCAATGGCAATGCATATGAAGTCACATGGCCAATAGAAAATTTGTTATATGCTCACGCAATTGGAGTCTGTTAAATAAGATTTGGACTTGTTTGATGCGTTGGATGTTATTTACAATGCCCTAAGACTGACTTAAGAATTAGTATTTTCATTCTTGCGCCCACATCAATCAAAATGATGTATTGTACTCTGTACCGAATTTTGGAGCCATCCTTCATCAAGGCACTAAAAGACACTACTATAACATATATGATTTCGCATATTAAAACCTACACTCAATCTGTAAAAATACTGCCACCAGAAACCTTGTTACTTCTTTCTCATATCCACTGGACAAGTGTTTGCAGAGCATTGAAGTTTCCAGTACTAGAACCTGATTATCTGAACACAACGCCAGTACTGCATTTATTTTTTTTAATTTTTAGAATAGAGATAGTTGCTGTGAAGACGCTAA
This sequence comes from Schistocerca serialis cubense, assembly GCF_023864345.2. NCBI lineage: Eukaryota > Metazoa > Arthropoda > Insecta > Orthoptera > Acrididae > Schistocerca > Schistocerca serialis. The sequence continues at coordinate 208,384,838 of NC_064645.1, forward strand.
TTCCCTTTCACTAAATAAACAATACTTGCATACTCACACAAAAATTTCATCCATGTATCATGCAACAGAAATATTATATGCTTTCATCTCTGAATTAATCATTATGTGCTCATAACACCAATGGCAAAACCATTATGCAGGAAAGCCGCACGTCCTACCACTGTAACATAATACACTATATTCAGGACAACGCCTTTTGCAGTGATCGTTAATGCGGTGTATCATTGAAACTACATTTCTTCGTAATATCCAAGTATGAATATGAAGATCACTATTTACGGAAATGTTAGTTTCAAAGATGGCGGCCCCTTCTCACGCACAAAGTAAAAGCGTTTTGAACTTTTGTGGCGTGCCTAAAAGCAACTTTACCTGAGCGGCCCCACAGGAATTTGAGTATTTTATAAAATAAATTAAAATAAAATATATATTGTTATTTTAAATATGTTAATTATTCTATCTGTATGATGGTGATTGTGATTGCAATTGTAATTAATATTTTGCTTATCTGGAACGTGGACGTTTAATTATTCGTTATCAGACGCTTGACAATGGCTTTTTCGTAAAGGCAATGTTACTCGTAGTTGACCGTGAAATAAAGCTGAAATAATCGGACTTCGTAATTAAATCGTTTCCAAAGACTGCTGCGGTAGGTGCGGACTCATAATCTAAATCTCAATATTACAATAATTTGCCAGCCATGCCAATACGTCGTACAGAGGTGATTGTCTACTAAACATAAAAAAGTTACACAGTTAGTTAAATCAGATATATTCAATGAATAAGCCTACAGTTCATAATCCTACTTACTTTTATGAATATAAATTCTTTACAGAATCGAGTGCCTAGTGTGGTTGCAACTCGCAGTATTCTTCTATAACATGAAATATGGCGGTGTGCCAGACAATAAAATAAAATACGTGCTTCTCGCACCACTTCAACCAGAGCTCTCCTTTTTTAATCAAACATAAGAGTAACGTAATTGTGCTTTTGTTTTATCAGCGACACAGCGCTGCAGTTGTGTGCCATAGGCTTTATTTATTTGTCACTGATTATTTATTTAATTAGTATTTCGCGTTTCCGCGGAAACTCACGCTCGGCATGCAAATGTGCCTTTATATTGCCCCCTGAATTGCGAGGCGAAAGGACACACCTGCAGGCGAGCAATTCACCTAAAGGCACAAGAAAATCTAAGTTATCTACAACTATTTACATGACTTACATTACACATTATACACATTAATACAAAATTTGAATGACGCGGGTGCGCCGTAAAAGTTCTTATGTTGGCAGATAGAGTGCGCGCATGCGCAGAAGCGTCTTTGTAACTGCAGCACTGCCGTTATATCGTACAGTTAGATCACGCGGCACAGTATTGCAGATCATATTGTTCGTGTGCGCGCGTTTTTCAGTCGTTGCACAAAGAAAATATTCAACCAAGATTACATATGAAGACTACATTCTATGACAGGTAACTTAGTTTTAAATTTACAATATTTGTTATAACACAATACAACTTAGATTGTTGAATGTTCTTAGTTACATAGTATTGTTTTGAAATACTTCAAAGAAAAATGTCCGTATTTTTCAGGTGCGTTGACCTATACACATCGTGTCGTTATTACAGTTCATATTCATCCGCTGCACAATAATTTTTTACAGGTTAGTATCGTCGTGGTAAAGTTTTTTGATCACAGTAACATCATTGTATAACAACGTGATTAATACATAAGCGCGTCCATTTCTCATTTCCATTATAGTCGTAGTGATGCAGTTCGTTGTGACTAAAAGCATTGCTTATTACAGATCAGACGTGACCCGTCGAGTAATTGTTCCACGTGCAGTTCGTTTTTTTACATTCCGTGGAAGCTTGGTTGCAGAACCTCGGACGGCACATAGCTGGCGTCGATCCTTGGACAGTCCAGGTAAGAGTGTCCGTCACATTTCGAGAACATTTCATTCCCTGAAGTTCCAACCATAATTCTTCCACCCGTCGTGTTGTTTCCTGGACAGGCACTTTGTGTCCATTTAATCCAGTTAACATCTTGAAGTTGGGTACTGTAGTAATGTCACTAGACGATGCACGAAATATGCACTTCACATCTTCAGTTTTTTGCTGAATATAGCTCACCTAAATGTTCGTAGTTATTAATCAAGGAAATCGTTATCGCGTTTACATAGATACGCTGCATAATGAATGGCATTAACAGTTTCTTTCACATAGGTTTCCACGTAGTTGCAGAGTTAGTAATGTTCGTTAATGTCCGTGAACAGTGGTTCACTATGCAATGTCTTTTTGGCACTCGTTTTGTTCAAATTTTTACATAGTAACAGTTACATTATACATCAGTTAAAAAAATAAGTAATTATATATACACACTTCACATATTTTCTTAGCATAAACACAATATAGTTGCACATAAACATGTTTACATCATCATTACATCGCTATAGGTTATTACATTGTGTCACATTTGATTACATGAGTTGCAGATATTTACATCCTCTTTAGCGGTTTTGCTGGGATATTATCGATGTTTTTTTGTGATGTCATCTGAAATTAAGATAGGTTAGACACAACATTCATTACATCAGTAGGCAAGACCAGGCGTTTTCACTACTCAATAAATATTCAAAATAGTAAGAGAGAGAAAATGTTCGATTCCTCGCGTTTTGTGCGTGTGTGTAGAGTGTCTGTGTGGCCTTGACTACTGATAGATGCTTTTCGTGTTGAGAGATGTGCGTCTAATCTATTTCTCAAAGTAAAAGATCGCATCACAGATGACGTCTGTCAGTTCGTCAGGTGTCACACCAAGTCAGTGGTACCTTCAGTAACAAATGTTCCGTGAAAAATTAATATGTCATCCACTGCTACGTAATCATGAATTTTACTTTAATATTCCGTCTTTCAGGTGGAGGCGCGCGCTGAATGAAGAGTTCTTCTGTCTTCAACTGCGTCACTGGAACCGCTGAAATGAAAATTTCTATACTACTTATTATCTGTGTTGTAAGAACAGAGTTTTTCGAGTTGCTTAGCAATATTTTGATGGGTATGACTTTGACATTATTCAGCATGAAATGCTCTAAGATCTCGGTGTGCGTATAGTCCAATAATTTTGTTAGTTCTAGGATGTTGTAACAGATACGCACCAGGATGCGGTATGTTAACAATTATATAAGGTCCTTCATATAGCAGACGCCACTTAGCGTTGCGTCGTTTGAGTGCTACAGATTTATGATGAGTACGAAGTAGTACAAGCATTCCTACCTCGAATTTTTGTTTTCTTTTTATTATGTTCCTGTGATGTTTGTTCCGTATTTGTGCGTGATGTGTCAATGTAGTCAATACTTCTTTTATTTTCTGTGCAGGTGTGATTTCCTTGTCTGACAACTTAGGTAATGGTTCTATCCACTGATCGTTCTGTTTGCAATTGAACATGATCTCGTTAGGTGTGTAATTCGTATCGTAAATATTTAAGTTATTGTGTACGTCTTCGAAAAGACTTAGGTAGGACACCCAATTAGTATGTTTTGATGAAATATGGGTCCTCATGAAACGGTTTAATTCTCGGAAAAGTCTCTCAGTCGCGTTACATTGTGGACTAAACCTCGAAATAAATATACTTTTGATGTTATTGTCCTTCAAGAAATTTCTCCATTTGTACCCAGAGTAGTATGCTGCATTATCTGATAGAATTGCTTTAGGTTTTCCCACGTGCGTCAGGTAATCACTTGAGAATCTTCGTATTATAGCATTTGCAGTGGCGGATTTTAAAGCATAAAGTTTTACATGTTTAGAAAATATATCGTAAAAAGCTAAGATATATTTGACGCCTCCAGAGCTTGCTGGATGCGGTCCACTGATGTCAGTACACAGAACTTCCAGGGGTTTACTAGGTAAAATAGAATGTAAATCTGTTTTTGTGGATAAATTCTGAGGTTTTGATTTTTGACATATGACACATGTTTTTAGTTCCCTGTAAATTTTTCTCTTCATATTGCTAAAATAACAGTATGTGCTGAGCTTTGCCAAACACTTTTTCGTCCCATAATGACCCCAAACTAAGTGTGTGTGCCAAATTAGATTACGTTCAGACTCTTTGGGAATGCATACACACCAGTTAGTAGCATTTGGATGTCGGCGGTAAAATAACACATCATTGTGTAACTTGTAATACTTAGTCAAAGGATGATTGTGTTTTTCTACCAGTAATGTTATTATCTTATACCAGTGAGGATCAGATTTTTGTAATTCAGCCATGTTTCTGCACATATCAATATAATATTGGTGATACTGCTTGTCTTGCATTAACAGAATCCTGTAGTCATTTATATTTTCTAAGTCACTGTTGGTATCATTCATACCTTGTGGAAGTCTAGACAAAGTGTCTGCAATGGTGTTGTCCTTACCTCTTATGTACTTAATTTCAAAAGAGTAGTTCTGAAGTGTAACTGCCCATCGTGATAGTCTAGGATGTACAAGTTTACAAGTTAACAAAAATGTCAGGGCCTGGTGATCGGTGTAAATTACCGTATGTTTTCCAAATAAATAATAATTGAATTTCTTGAATGCCCATACTATGGAAGGTGTTTCTAACTCAGTAGTGGAGTATGTACGCTCACATTCAGTTAGAGTGCGACTCGCAAACCCAATAATTCTTATCTGTTCCTCCTCTTTATTCTTTACAACTTGAAATAAGCAACAGCCCAAGCCAGTACGTGAAGTGTCACAAGTCATACAAAAATCTAAATTGAAATCTGGATGGCTCAATATGTTAGCATTCACTAAAGCATGTTTAATTGTATTAAAGTCATTCTGGCACTGTTCCGACCAGATCCAAACTTGATTCTTTCTGAGTAGATTTAGCAGATGTTTACTGTTCAAAAGTGGTTGTGGCAAAAAAGTCTGAAAAATGAACATAGCCCAAGGAATGATTTTAACTGCTTTTTAGTTCGAGGGCTAGGAAAGTTTCTGATAGCATCTAATTTACTGGGATCTGGACGTATGCCCTGTGAATTAATGATATGTCCTAAATACTTTATCTCACTGCAACCAAATTTTGATTTTCTTAGGTTGGCTGTGACTCCAGCTTGTGCAAATTTTTCTAAAATTCTTTGAAGAGTGTCAACGTGTTCATTCCAAGATTGTGTAGCTATCAGTATATCATCTACATAGTGTGTGACTGTCTCAACTAAATCGTCGCCAAGCACGGTATCCAGGGCTGTAATGAATACCCCAGAGCTGACATTCAGTCCGAAGGGTAGAACACAAAACTGATAGGTTCGCCCCCCGAACATAAATGCAGTATATTTCCGAGAATCAGGAGTGATACCCACCTGCCAAAACGAATTAGCGAGATCTATTGTGGAAAAATATTTTGCATCTAGAAATTTCTGTAATTGCTCTTCTAAATTTTCAGGTTTTGTGTGAACCGGTAAAATTATTTCATTACTAGCTCGTGCGTCTAACACTAACCTAATGCTTCCATTTGATTTTTTGACAACAAGTAGAGGACTACAATAAGGTGAGGTGGATGGTTCAATGACCTTCCAGTCTAACATTTGTTTTAATTCTTGCCACACAGCAGGTCGTTGAGATAACGGTACGTTATATGTCTTATGGTAGAAGATCTTGTGAGGCTTAACTTCAATCTTGTACACATACGTGTTGATAACACCTAATCGTTTGGTAAAAACTCGTAAATATTTGGATAACACTTCCTGTAGTTTTATACGTTCATGTACACTGAGAGCTGTAGCTTCACTTATCTTATGATCAAGCAATGTTTTCAAGTCCATTATCTCTGTGTCAGATGAGTGTGTTTGCATGTCTTGAATTTCATTGTCAAGTACTAACTGAACCTTGTACCCTGTACAGTGTTTGTCATGCTTTAGAGTTCTCCTGTCCAAATCAATAATAATTACACTGCCTTTATCATTTAAAATACATTTACCTTCGGAGAAGTCTATAATGCAGTCCTTCTCGCTCATAATATCTATTCCTAATATGCAATTTGTCACAAGGTTTTGTACAACCAGGAATGGCCATTGTACGGTTCCATTACCTATTTTAACGTTTACAAAAACTTGCTTCGTAACCCTACATGACTTATTACCTAGTGCAGTAGTTATTTTACAGATTTGGGCAGGAAACTCAGGCACAGGTTCCAATTCACACATCTTTTTATAGAAATTAAAAGACAAAACGCTCACAGATGCACCTGTATCTAGGATAATAGTAGTTGGAATCCCACCTACTACACCAGTAGTAGATGCTAAAACAATTTCATTTGTGTTTAAACGACATTGTGTACTGTCTTGTAAAAGTTCATCTGATATATTGTTATTGTGGTTGTATCTTATAAATAAAACAGGTAGTTTTTGTTTAGAATTACTCGGCATATCATTATTCTGTTGTTCAAGTATGGTGTCCAATAACTGATTAACATTGAAGTCGCCCCCCAAGAATTCTTCAGCCACGACCTGGGGCAAAGTAGTGACTGTTTCTAGTTTGTTGGATTAGCATTTGTACTAGGTACTGACACAGATTGAGGTTGTGCATCAGGTGTCATTTCTATTATATTCACATTCGGATATTGCCTATTATGATCTCCAAACTTTTGCGGTTGTTGTTGCTGTTGCGCATTATAACTTACCTGTCGGTCGTAAGGTATGCTCCAATTTTGTCCTGGTGGCTGCTGTGGTAAAGCAGAGTTTGAATGAAAGTACTGATCGTTACGAGTCCAACCTTGATGCTGTCTTGGCTCGTAGTTATTATTATTTCTATTTCTGTTTGTGTTTTTGTTATTACCTTTGTATCCGTTGATACCGTTGTAGTTATTACCGCGGTGCCTTTTGTATGGATTGCCGCATGAAATGTTATTACTGTTGTAACTATTGTTTGTATTGGAATACGCGTGTTGATTTTGATTTCCCTATTGAGACGGCATGTGAGTTTGCTGTTTTTGCTGTACCGCGTATCCAACTGTGGGCGCGCCAGAATTGAGTTGGCAAGCCTGCATGTTTTGCATACCACTAGTGTAAACATTGTGGCTGCTGTTTTGCCGCGCGAAGCGCTGATCTTCAAGTAACATGTCAACCGAATCTAAAGCTGTTAAAAAATAATCTGAATCGTCATCCGGGATATGTAGAAGTTTTTCCTTAATGTTGAAAGGCAATTTGGCCTTCAACGCTCGGAGTATATCACGCGTTGCGACTGGTTCGTCTAAAAAGTGTCCCATGTTCAAGTATTTTTCAAAATATCTGCGTAAGTTACCATTTTTACTGTTAAAAGTTTCAGGTTCTAAAATTTGTCTTCTGAGTCGCTCCTGGACGGATTGCGACCAGAATTTGTTCAGAAAAGCACGCTCAAACTCACTGTACGTGGTACATACGTCAGCTTGACTGTATGCCCAGACAGCTGCATCGCCTTGGATGTAACCGACAATATATGAAATCTTTTTCCGGTCACTCCAAGTGCGTGGAAATGCGTTACTAAAAGATTTAAGAAAAATCACCGGATGAATGGTTCGTTTTTCTGGGATAAAAATCTGAAATTGCCTGTGTTTCATTAAGCTTTCATCTTCCTTCGCATTGTGATATGGATTTATTCCACTGTAATTACTGGTATGTTCAGCTGGCGAGTAATTACGATAATGTTGCTGTGGTTTACCATGATAATAGCTTGTGTTTGTGTTTCCACATTGTGGTATGTGTTGTAGTCGTGGTGTGTTTTGTTCTTGTGTATTTGTCGTGTGCGGAATGTGTGTATCATACTCGAATGTATATTGGTTTCTGAACTGTACATTTTGACTGACATTTTCGTTACATTCAGACTGTAGTTGATCGGTGAATTGTCTCACGGGTGCAGTGACGGATTGTACTGCGTCACTGATCAGCTGTTTGTTATTAGTAATGTATTGCGCTACGGAGTCGTGCACAATTGTTGGTAAATTTTCACGTAAGCATCTATCAAAATGTTTGTGTTTGTTCTCAACCCAATCATGAAATTCTTTATTAATATTTTGAAAATGAGCTGTGGCATCTGATTGTAAGATGTCAGTCAGGTGTTGTTCAACATTGTCAAATTTATTCTGTACGTCAGTAATTCGTTTTTCAAGGTTGTCATGTACTGAAGGATATGTTTGAATTTGTTCAGTAAGAACTTCACACGTGACATTAAGGTTTTTTACTTGTGTCTGTAAAAGTGCTACGTCAGTTGTAGTCTTTTCTTGTCTCGTATTGAGCTGGGAAAATTTAGTACTGAGTTCAGTCATCTGTTTGGTCAGTGTGGCGTCTATAAGTTCCACACGTTTACACAAAGTGTCATTACCTATCTTGATTGCTATGAGATCAGATTTGATTTCGTCATTTTGTGTTTTTAACTGTTCATTTTGTGTCTCTAATTGTGCCTTTAAGGTTGCCATGTTTTCGGCGTTCTCTTTCCTTATGGTTGCCATATTTTCTGCGTTTTGTTTCATTAGCATTTGTAACATGTCGGCAATGTTTACCGTTTGCAAGGTCTCTGCCCCGCCGCGTCATTAGACGTGACGTCATGCATTAACATGGGCTCTGATTGAGATTTTGAAATTTTTGTAGTGGACGGCCTATCGTCAAAATTTTCGTCAACACTTGCGTCAATGTTTGATGAATCGTCACTACCGGTTGCTGTCGTAAAGTCATTTTCTAACACTTGTCTCACGTCCGAGTCGGATTGCGTCTGAATAGTACGTCCTTGCTGTTCCATTTTTGCGTATTGTTTTCTAGTTATTACCATGCCACACGTGATATATGTTTCAAGAAAATTTTTGACACTGATTTTAAAATAAAATGTAGTTGAGCATGAATCGCTCGTAGCAACAATGGCTGTCTGTTAATTTAAAAATATATACTGAATTTGAGATTATTGGTAATGGCTGCTGGCCATGTTACATGATATTTTACAGAAGTCGGCCATATTGTACACTCGTGTATTGGTATTGTTGCATACGTTATTGTTTAGGGAAAAGTACTGAGAATGAAATTTATCACTGAAACTGTTATGCAGAAAAGAAACAGTACAGAATTTACTGAAAAGCTAATACACTGAATTATACGTCTGGTCAAGCCTACCAATGCAAAGATGCTGCGTCTTACCTTATTTTGCTGGAAGTTTCATTGCGTCTTCCCGCAAAATTTCAGAATTGGAAAATATCTTTAGATTTTGTTATCTCTCATACATTGACGTCCAGGTCCAGAAAGTTGATTTTTTACATGAAACAAAGAGAACAATGTAACAAATGACAAAATAACAAGTCCGACACGCAGTCGCCAATATAAAATAAATAAAATAAATAAATAAAATATTGTTTTAAACATGTTAATTATTCTATCTGTATGATGGTGATTGTGATTGCAATTGTAATTAATATTTTGCTTATCTGGAATGTGGACGTTTAATTATTCGTTATCAGACGCTTGACAATGGCTTTTTCGTAAAGGCAATGTTACTCGTAGTTGACCATGAAATAAAACTGAATAATCGGACTTCGTAATTAAATCGTTTCCAAAGACTGCTGCGGTAGGTGCGGACTCATAATCTAAATCTCAATATTACAATAATTTGCCAGCCATGCCAATACGTCGTACAGAGGTGATTGTCTACTAAACATAAAAAAGTTACACAGTTAGTTAAATCAGATATATTCAATGAATAAGCCTACAGTTCATAATCCTACTTACTTTTATAAATATAAATTCTTTACAGAATCGAGTGCCTAGTGTGGTTGCAACTCGCAGTATTCTTCTATAACATGAAATATGGCGGTGTGCCAGACAATAAAATAAAATACGTGCTTCTCGCACCACTTCAACCAGAGCTCTCCTTTTTTAATCAAACATAAGAGTAACGTAATTGTGCTTTTGTTTTATCAGCGACACAGCGCTGCAGTTGTGTGCCATAGGCTTTATTTATTTGTCACTGATCATTTATTTAATTAGTATTTCGCGTTTCCGCGGAAACTCACGCTCGGCATGCAAATGTGCCTTTATAATTTCTAGACGCAACTTTTGTGACGCCATTCGGGGTGCGGCCAGGTGGCGTAATTTTGTTGCATGTGGAATTCCAGCTCTTTCTATCTCGCCGATTCTGACAAGAAATACCTTATTCCTTGAATGTATTTTCTACTCTGCATCGGAGTATGCACTGGTATGAATTGCAGCCTAAAACTGCGCACTGAGCCAAGATTCAAACTCGAAGACTTTGTCTTTCGCTGGAAAAAAGCTCTATAAAGAGAGCTGTCCAAGCACGACTCAAGAACTATACTCACAGCTTTACATCCACCGGCACCTCGTCTCTTACCTTCAAACCTAACAGTAGCTCTCCTGCAAAACTTGCAGCACTAGCACTCTTCATCAATCTAAATAATTTTCAATTTCTCAGTGGCTTCGATTCTCTTCTTTCCTTGTTTTCCCACGGTCTATGATTTTCGTCCATAAACAATTGCAGGTCCTATGGATACGCGTTATGTGACCTTAATTTAGTGGCTTCCATTGACTTCTGCATTCGCCGTTGATCACTGCTAATGCATCCGATCATTAGGACTGTTTTTTTAACCCAGGGGATAGAAGGTATCTCCAACTTCTATCCTTTTCTCCTCACTCTCTGACAAGCCCTTCGGCGAAAAAAATGGTGATTCTTCATGCTGGAATTCATCCACCACCATAGCTAATAATTTTTTTAAGAAATCTGAGAAATCTCTGCGATAGAGCTTGAGACCAATGTACCTTTAATTCCTAGTTAAATACGCTACCCTAGACCGCGTTTGTTGGACCACAGTCGTAAGGTACTGTTCCCACATTTGCGTGAACCACGAGGCATACAGCAGAACTTCACTGAAGTTCCCGAGGTAAAAAAGGAACAGTATCAGAAATAAAACTATGAGGGTGGTACGTGACTAGTGCCTGAATACTCTTAGGGAGAATGCATTAAGGTAGCGTTCTGGGGTTCTGGTGTTGCGTCCTGGTCTGGTACAGTCACCCATTCTGATGTTAAATTTCTCACTTCCGTTATTCTCGTTACTTCCCTTTCTCTTCGATTTACTCTCAAATCACATCCTGTACTCGCGAGACAATTCCATTCGATAAATTCTGTAATTCTTCTTTAACTTTCACCGACGACAGAAATGCCATCAGCGAGTCTTATCACTGATACTCTTTCACCTTGAATTTTAATCCCGCTCTTGAACCTTTGTTTTACTTTCGTCATTATTTCTTCGATGTATAAGTTGATCAGTAGTGGTAAAAGACTACATCCTTCTCTTACACCCTTTTTATTACGAACACTTAGTTCATGAGTCTTCCAAACACAGTTCCCCTAGGTTCTTGTACATATTATATATTGTCCAACTCTCTCTGTAAGTTACTGCTATTTCCTCAGAATTTGGAATATTGTGCACCATTTCAGTATCGAACGCTTGTTAAGGGCAACAAACGTTTCACAGCGTCGAACGCTTTTTAAAGGAGACAAATTATTTCAAGGTGTCTTATTTTTCCTCAGTCTTGCTTGCGTTACCAACCGCCACGACAGATATGCCTATACCTTTCCTGTAGCCAAACTGCTCGCCATCTAACAGATCCTGAGTTGTTCTTTTTCATTATGGTGTGCACTCTTCTGCACATTCATGAGCTGTTAAGCTGACTGTGTGATAATTCTCGCATTGATCTGTTCTTGTTGTCTTCGTAATTATGTGGATGATGTTTTCCCGAAAGTCTGATGATATGTCGCCAGTCTCATACAGTCCTCAACGAAAGTGAATTGGCGTTTTGTTATCACTTCTCGTCTCCCCATGGTGGTTTAGATAATCCCGATGGAATTTTATGTATCCCTTCTGCCTTAAGTCGTCCATCGTTCTTTTAAATTCTGACTATAATACTCGATCCTCTGTCTATTCCCTATCGACTCATGTTTTTTCTTCTATTACATCATCACGTTATCGTTATTCCTAGTATCTAGCCCATAATCTTCCGTAATCGTGTCTTCCACTCCTTGCCTTACAACCACATTCCAATCCCATATGAGTACTATATTTTGTCTTCCTTTATTTACTCAATTACCAGTTCATTACAGTCATATACTTTCCTACCTCTTCACATTTTGCTTGCGACGTCGGCATGTATACCTGAATGATTGTTGCCGGTACTGATACGCTGTCGATTATGATGAGAACAACCTTATCATTCAACTATACACAGTAACTCACTCCCCTGTGACAGACAAGTCCTCATACTGGCGTTCAATGTATTCTTTCCACCTATTCACTCTCCTCTCTAAATTTAACAGTGGAATTTCCTTCGCACCATTAACGTTACCGCTTTTATTTTTATCTTCACCGAGGGCTCTTTTGATATTTACGTATGCTGAGTCAGAATTTCCAACGATCACTTCTTTTTCGATTTCTTAACTGTAAACAGTAACTCACTCCCCTGTGATAGATACGTCCTCCCTCTCATACTGGTGTTCAGTGCATTCTTTCCACCTGTTAACTCTTTTTCTCTAAATTTAACAGTGTAGTTTCCATCGCACGATTAACGTTACCGCTTTTACCTTTAATTTCACCGAAGGCTCTTTTGATATTTATGTACGCTGTGTCAATCTTTCCAATGATCATTTCTTTTTCGATTTCTTCACATTTTTCGTGCTGCCATTTCTCCCTATCCTCTCTCCACTTTCTATTTATTTCGTTCATAAATGACTTATATTTTCAGAATTCCTAAATTTCCCTGAATATTGTTGTACTTCTTTCGTTGATGAATTGACATACTTCTGTTACTCAGTTTCTTCACAGTCATCTTCCTTGTAGCTAATTTTTTCTTCCCAATTTCTGTGATTCTTCTTTTTAGAGATGTCCATTCCTCTTCAACGGAGCTATTCCTTATAGCAGTACCTATATAGCCTCAGAAAACTTCCAGCATACCTCTTTATTCCTTAGTGATTCCGAGTCCCATTCCTTTGTCTACTGATTCTTCCTGACTAGTCTCTCATACTTCAGCCTACTCTTCATCATAACTATATTGTGATCCGAGTCTATATCTGCTCCTGGGTACGCCTTACAATCCACTATTTGATTTCGGAAACTCTGCCTGACTATGACGTATTCCAACTGGATCCTTCCCGTATCCCCTTGCATTTTCCAAATATATCTACTCCTTTTGTGATTCTAGAACAAATTATTCGCTATTACTGAGTGATGTCTGTTGAGAACTCAATTAGGCTTTCTCCTCTCTCATTCCTACTCTCGAGCCCACGTTCCCCGGTAGCCCTTTCTTCTACTCCTTCATCTACAACCGCATTCCAGTCCCCCATTACTATTAGTTTTTTATCTCTCTGTACGCACCCGTGGAATATCGTCATATACGTTCTCTATCTCTTCATCTCCTGCTTGCGAGATCGGCGTGTACAACTGAACTATTATTGTCGATGCTGATTTGCTGTCGACTCTTATGAGAACAACCCTATCACTGAACTGTTCACGGTAACTCACTCTCTGTCCCACCTTCCTATTCACAACGACTTCTACTCCCGTTGAGTCATTTTCTCGTGCTGTTGATACTATTCTATACTCGTCTAAAATAAATCCTTGTCTTCTTTCCGTTTCACTTCATTGACTCCCACTATATCTAGACTGAGCTTTAGAATTTTCCTTTCCAAATTTTCAGGCTTCACTACCACATTCAGGCTTCTGACATTCCACGCCCTGATTCGTGAACGTTTCCTTCGTCGGTTATTCAATATGTTTCTGATGGTCACCTCGTCCTTGGCAGTTCTCTTCCAGAGATCTAAATAGGGCGACTAGGCCGGAATATTATGCCAATGGAGAGATCATCATGTCACTTTTTTCTGTCATAGGCCACATGTCCTGTGGATAAAAATTATGTGGCTCTAATGTAGCGGTTTTCAGTGCCTTCTGTATTCTAATGCCGTTGGTCATCTCTGATTGTTCAGTCTTTTAGGACATTTACCCACTCCAAGGGCAGGAGGGTGCCCTGAACCTGCTGCTCAGCCCTCTTTGAGAACGGATTTGGCAGAACAAGGGTGATTTCTTATGCTGGAAGTCGTCGGCCACCATTGCTGATTATTTTGAATCTAAATTTAAGCAGTGGAGGTACTAGAATCCGGGATCAAGGACGTTTTGATTAGTAGTCAAAGACACTAGTCCTCGGTTTCATCTTCTTTAACTCGTTCTTTATCACTCGACGTACTTTTCAGCATCCACCTGTTACACAACATTTGAAACACTTCCATTCTCTTCTTCTCAAGCTTTTCCACTGCCGTTGATTTACTTCCACACAATGCTGGTTTCTGCAGTGGTGGATTTGCTCAGGGGTATGTGTCTGATGATCTGAAAACGGCCAATGCTGGGCGAAACAGATAATTTCTTTCGAGTTTAGTGTTATTGTACCAGACGAGAAATTACTTACAAATCGAGTGGGTTGCCTGTGGGCATATTCAACCGATTTCGAATTAGCAATAGGTCAATTTGAAACGTTCAGTTGCCAGTATTAAAAGGGGTACGACGTAACAATTAGAACAGTGTCCGTACATCCGCTGACGGAATTCACGAAGCCGAGCAGTACCCGTCGCTGAAGGAACAGACAGAGACCTTTAGCAGCAGGTGGGGAGAGTGAAAGGGCAATTTGCTGAGGCGCTCGACTGAAGGCGCGGCCCCAAATGACTTCTCCCGCGCGGGGTTCGCATCTCATTAAGCGATCCCAGCCCAGCACGCCGGCGTCGGCCCCGTCAGCGGAACTAACGGCCGCCCCCCAGCGCACGCCTCATTACCCGAGGCCGCCAGTCTACGCCGCGTCATTCGCGCCATCGTACTGCACACACAGGACGCCACCAGCCAGGAAATCCCCAATAATTACGAACTGGGCGCCGGAAGCCTTCGAGTAAAGAAACAGGTCTGGCCATTAAAATTGCTACACAAAGAAGAAATGCAGATGATAAACGGGTGTTCATTGGACAAATATATTATACTAGAACTGACATGTGATTACATTTTCACGCAATTTGGGTGAATAGGTCATGAGAAATCAGTACCCAGAGCAACCACCTCTGGCCGTAATAACGGCCTTGATACGCCTGAGCATTCAGTCAAACAGAGCTTGGATGTCGTGTACCATGCAGCTTCAACACAATACCACAGTTCATCAAGAGTAGTGACTGGTGTATTGTGACGAGCCAGTTGCTCGGCCACCGTTGACCAGACGTTTTCAATTGGTGAGAGATCTGGAGAATGTGCTGGCCAGGGCAGGAGTCGAACATTTTCTGTATCCAGAAAGGCCCGTTCAGGACCTGCAACACGTGGTCGTGCATTATCCTGCTGAAATGTAGGGTGTCGCAGGGATCGAATGAAGGGTAGAGCCATGGGTAGTAACACATCTGAAATGTAACGCCCACTGTTCAAAGGGCCGTCAATGCGAACAAGAGGTGACCGAGAAGTGTAACCAATGACACCCCATACCATCCAAGGTGCGTTCACCTCGATGTCGCCAAACACGGATGCGACCATCATGAAGCTGTAAACAGAACCTGGATTAATCCGAAAAAATGACGTTTTGCCATTCGTGCACCCAGGTTCGTCGTTGAGTACACCATCGCCGGCGCTCCTGTCTGTGATGCAGCGTCGAGGGTAACCGCAGCCATGGTCTCCGAGCTGATAGTCCATGTTGCTGCAAACGTCGTCGAACTGTTCGTGCAGATGGTTGTTGTCTTGCAAACGTCCCATCTGTTGACTCACGGATCGAGACGTGGCTGCACGATCCGTTACAGCCATGCGGATAAGATGCTTGTCATCTCGACTGCTAGTGATACGAGTCCATTGGGATCCAGCACGGCGTTCCGTATTACCCTCCTGAATCAACCAATTCCATATTCTGCTAAGAGTCATTGGATCTCGACCAACGCGAGCAGCAATGACGCGATACAATAAACCGCAATCGCGATAGGCTACAATCCGACCTTTATCAAAGTCGGAAACGTGAAGGTACGCATTTCTCCTCCTTACACGAGGCATCACAACAACGTTTCACCAGGCAACGCCGGTCAGCTGCTGTTTGTGTATGAGAAATCGGCATGTCAGCACGTTGTAGGTGACGCCACCGGCGCCAAAATGTGTGAATGCTCTGAAAAGCTAATCATTTGCATATCACAACATCTTCTTCCTGTCGGCTAAATTTCGCGTCTGTAGCATGTCATCTTCGTGGTGTAGCAATTTTAATGGCCAGTAACGTATTCAGTGTTTTACGCTGTTAACGACAGGTTGTCTCACGAGCCGTAAGAAATACTAAAACAAGATATTCCACAAGACATCACGTCAAATGTTGATCAGCGGACATTTTCGTGAAACTGCCCCTCCAATGATTCTTAAAGGTACCCAATACAGTAAAAGACCTTAAAAAAAAGTAGAACGTAACTATAATCTTGGATGAGCATCGAAAGTGGAAAGGACAAACTGCTGAGCATACAGGGAATCTCTTTCCTACCTACATGCAATCAAAAAATTTAGGAAAATATTTCCACCTCAAATTAAACAGAAATTAGTCCAGTCGTTAGTCCCTGCAAACCTTTATTCATACGTTCAACAAGACATAAACAGTCGCAACTATAGATAACTCGAGCCAGCTAGGCCACAGAGCGTGATCTAGTGGCTAGCGTTCCTGCCTCTGTTTACTACATCGGTTTCTTACTTTCTGACGCTTTCCATACCACTCTTCACACATAAAATACTTATCATTTTTATGTTATGTATTTTTCATCAAGATATGTTTATGTGTGGAATACTTTTAGCACTCTAACTTCACGTAAAGTAATACAGTATTTTGGTAACGTGTTCTATAAGATTAGATGATGGCAGCAAGGACTGTTGAAAATGATCGTCTCCGATCATGGCGTACGGTGTGTCTTCATTTCCTACCTACCGACAATCAATAGGTCCACCATATTTGCTTAATCTTTGCACAACATTAAATTTTTCATATCTCTTTCTCCATTTCAACAATACGACTATGGAATACACAACCCTGTAACACATGTTTAATTCAAAACCACTCTGCATTCAAGATGAGATCAATGCTTTAGATGCTTTCGTCTGCAGCTCGTGGTCGTGCGGTAGCGTTTTCGCTTCCCGCGCCCGGGTTCCCCGGTTCGATTCCCGGCGGGGTCAGGGATTTTCTCTACCTCGTGATGACTGGGCGTTGTGTGCTGTCCTTAGGTTAGTTAGGTTTAAGTAGTTTTAAGTTCTAAGGGACTGATGACCATAGATGTTAAGTCCCATAGTGCTCAGAGCCTTTAGTTGCGTTCATTGGCGTAACTTCCCTCATCTGCTATCTTTCCGTCCAACAGCTATTCGCTGTAGCCTTTTACCTGTGGCTATGCCCACGTACGTGGGAGGCACATATATTCAACAAATGTCCTCCTATCCCCACTCCGTACACCTTCCCTATACCTGTCTCCTCTCTCTGCCTCTTTATATCTCCTCCTACTCCTCCCGCTCTCTGCCCACCTCCTCCTCATCTTTTCTCACATCCTCTCTTTGTCCATCTGCTTGTCTTACTTGTCTCTCTATCATTTTTATTCGCCAACTTATATCTGTCCATCTCTTTATGGGTACATAAGAGCTCTACTTTTACAGCTCCTACTCTTATTATCTGTCCATCTCCTCCTCCCACCCTTCTCTGTCCATTCACGATTCAAGTCTTCCATCCCCTCTCTCTCTGCTCAGCCATGACCGTCGGCACTTATACCCCCTGAACTGCATCCTGATATTGTCCACAAAACATGACAGTTGTACAGAGCATCCTTTATGTCACGTGTTATCAAACTTTCTCACCATCCTCCCAACTCCTCTTTATTTTACATCTGTAGCTTCGGAAATAACACCCTAAAGAACATCCCCCTTAAAACTATCCGAAAATGTAGCAGAGAAAGCTACCGAGATCATGAGAAGTTAATGGGATGTGAACTCAAAAGTACGGGTCTGACGGTATCGAGTACATAAGCCCCAGATGGTCGGTCAGAAACTGGGAACTGAGATGTAGTTTAGTAAGCAGAGGCAGTCTTTACAGAGCCATGGATCTGGTGAGGTAAGCCCTATTGCAGCGATCGCCGGTAAGTCTGGTCTGTGTATTTTATAACTTCACTTAGAATAAGTAACAGTTCCAAGTTTAACTTATCTTCATTCGTAGTTAGACTGACAGTATTACATACGTCATTGTATTCACCCTTTATTCAAGTTGTTAACCTAGTCGTGAGTCCACTGCATGAAAACAAGTGTATTAGTCGTTTGGTGCATTAAACTTGTTATACGAAACCTGACTGCTCATGAAGCACCTTCAGGCTCACCTACTTACCGAGTCCCTGTCATCTCAAAAATTCTAGTTTAGCCTTTTTCCTTGAAGGTAATGCCGGAAAAACTTGCCCCTGCTTTGGTGACGTGCGAGTAAAGCTCGTATTGTGCAATCAGAGGGTAGTGCCATGTTGTTTGACTAGTAGTGGTCGTACGTTGTGTTCCAAAAATGAACAGCACAGAGACAGAAGTGATGACACTCTCTGCAGGAACTGACCATCATTTTGCTGGACAGTGCTCAAGCACGTACAGTGAAAGCTGTTCAAAATGGTTCAAATGGCTCTGAGCACTATGGGACTTAACATCTGAGGTCATCAGTCCCCTAGAACTTAGAACTACTTAAACCTAACTAACCTAAGGACATCACATACATCCATGCCCGAGGCAGGACTCGAACCTGCGACCGTAGCGGTCGCGCGGTTCCAGACTAAAGCGCCTAGAACCGCTCGGCCACAACGGCCTGCTGAAAGCTGTTACTGACTTGTCTGACTGATGGGGCTGCTAAGCGCTATACCATCTACTGCACTGCCCTGACTTAAGCCCTCGTAAGTACAACTCGATTTCTAAACTGAAGGAAACACTTCACAGCATTCGCTTCAGAATTGCTACAAATTCGTCGGGCAATGGACCGCGCCGCTCGAACTGTCAACACAACTGGCATTGCTAAGAGTATCCTACGACTTCGACATCGCTGGCAGAGGGTTATGCACAATGCTGGTGACTATTTTGAAGGTCAGTAAATATTTGAAACAGGTATTTGTTTTGTATGAGTTGTAAATAAAGTTGCCACTATTAAAGTTCCAATCCTTGCATATGCAGTGGTTGGAAAGAAATATGGAAACACTACGACCAAGGTATGCTCGAACATAAATGCAAATTCTAGACGAACCTGCCACTTCTGCTGTTGCATTTGACAAAAAATCAAATGTGCAATATCATTAGTAGGTGTATCAGTCGTCGTCATGAGAGTTTTCTGTGTAGTTGTGAGTGTGTTATGCAGTAGCAAAGCGAATTTTGACGTGGGCAAATTGTTGGTGCTCGTAAGGCGACAAAATCCACAAGAAGGGCTTTCTGCTTCACAGTGTAGTTCAGGTAAAAACAGCACATTCCGACTCTAGATTCTTTAAAGAATCGAATTCCAATGTATAGGAATTCTATCGTATAAAACGTCATATACTCCGAACTACATGTTACAGAATGACAAAAATTCGGAGGTACAATTAAGGGTACATTAAGATACTATTTGAACAATGTGTTGCAGTTAGATTTAGTAGTAAAACGTCATGCTTACGGCTGCAGTTTACTATATGAACAGCAAAAATGTAGTAACCAATAAACTTTGCTCCGTTCATTATTTCGTGTTGAATGTCACCAAGGAAATGTTTCGTAGAGGTTTTGAATTACGTATATAGTTCGTTGGGACAAGTGCAGTTTCTCAAATACTTGATGAACATAGTCTCGGTAACAGGTGCGTCGTGGGTTACGCTGTCCCAACACATATCCTCAATTTGTAACTGTAAGACATGTCTTACGTTAAGCCAGTAACATAAAATTGGAGCTCTTAATGAGTAGATTTTTACAGTATCATAAATTTCTAAATTCGGTCAGTAACTGTATGAAATTATGGAAATGAAATTTTTGCTGCTTCTGAAGTTCTCATTTAGGCAAAGTGCAAATGGATCTTGCCGTGGCTTAGCCTTTTAGTAAAGAACGGAAAAATGCTCCTGTCACAGCACAGAAAAGGCGAATATGCTCCTTTTGAGAAGACTGTAACTGAAATTTGGATAAACAACTGCCTCATTCCCCGTTGCTCAGCACCTTTAAAAATATTCCCAAAAATTTGGGCATATGCACATATTCGCACTCTTTTTTCATGCAACTGGCCCCTCACTCCCTCAAAACTCCGCTACCTGAAAATTGCGCATACCCACTACTATATTGCTGTAAGCCTCACATACCCAACCATTCCCACTTGCCCGTTCTCACTTACCCATTCATTCCAGTTCAATGTCATTATCTCTTTGTGACTCTCTGTGAGTGTCTTCTGTCTCACAGAGACAGTCTCCTTCGTTCTGCCCTACTACGTCTGTCTCCTTTCACTGTATCTGTCTCTCAATTACTTTCTCTTACTGCTAGTCTCTTCTCAGTAACATTACCTTTTCCTTCCTAGCTGTCTCTCTTGATCACCAGCTTGCACCCACTTCCACCTTTTGCTTTTCCTCAGCCCTCTCCCACAGGCATTGACTCCTCCTCTCTTCTCAAAAAACTGTTTTGTCAATTTTAACTGTGTTCCACTGTAACTGTGTCTCTCTCTTTCTCTCACACTGCCATTCTTCCCTTCGCTCTTTCCAGACCACCTTCCCCTATCACTGCTGTCTCCTTCTCTCTCAGCATAAAAAAGCACGAATATGTTAGCATGGCAAAATTTTGGGGAAAAATTTTAATGGTGCTGAGGAGGATTGAATGAGGCAGCTGCTACCACACTTGTCAGTCAGAGTCTTTTAAACATGAGCATAATCGCTCTTTTTGGGCTCCCACAGGAGCATTTTTCCGCTGGTTCCTTTCTTTTCTCTGCTACAGCAGGGTACGTCACTCACACAAAAAGAACTTTATGGGCCATAAAAATTTCGATCGTGACTTATGTGAAATTGAAATAGCGCAAAACGAATTTTACAACACAGTCCGGATTTTATGTGCTCAAAAATTTCGCATGTGCTTCAGTATTACAACGTGTGGCTCCCAGAACACTTCGTATAAAATTGGAGACAATTTACAGCATACTTTTCCCTACTAAGCCACTTTATAAGCCACATTTTTGCATCACACCGAATTTTACGAGCGTATTTTAAATGTACAAGTAGGATAACTTTGAACATCTGAAACTCGTGTAAGGATACCAAGAGTTTATTCTTTTAGGTTGTTCTAAATCTGGATCTTGAAAGTACATCTTGAGAATTTCGGACATTTGCTTTTGCATAGCCGTCTTGGAACCAGCGTCCTGTTTTGATACTCAAAAATCCAGTTTTTGGGGTGATTTTAGATAACGGATAAAGATTTTTCAAAAACGGGACGATGGTACTTCTATATACAACGCTTCTTCTCAGGAACCGCCCGTGAACTAAATGGCACCCTTACATGCCGCATAAGGCGCAGCATAGATCGCATGCAATGCACAAAGAACTAACCGATTTGCTCCATTTGTCCAAGCTGAGGGAATGTGTAAGATTCAAACTTTAGTCCTGACCTCTAGGATAGCTACCTTAAGAGGACCTTTCTGTAGGGTATGCAAATGGTCCCTATCCCAAGGGCTATACAAAACACTCGACACTACCTTTCTGCCATCAACGTAATCCCAGGAATGAGCCCCGGAAAAATCCCATTTCTATGAGCAGCGTTTTGGAAAAAATTGGTAGTAACAACACATATCCTTAGAGGAGACAGCCAATACACACTGATGTGACAAAAACCATGGGATAGCGATACGCACATACACGGATGGCGGTGGTATCGCGTGCACAAGGTGTAAAAGGGCAGTGCAATTGTCGGAGCTTTCAGTTCTACTCAGGTGATTCATGCGGAAAGTTTCCCGACTGATTATAGCCGCACGACGGGTATTATCCGACTTTAAACGCAGACCAGTAGTTGGAATTAGACGCATCGGAAGTTCCATTTCGGAAATCGTTAGGGGATTCAGTATTCCGAGATCCACAGCGTCAAGAGTGGACATTGTTAACAGACAAGCAACAATGCATGACATAACCACAGAAATGACTGTAGGAGGTATACGTTAGGACAGTGCGGCGAAATTTGGCGTTAATAGGCTACGGCAGCAGGCTACCGAATCTGCTAACAGCACGACATCGCCTGCATCGCCTCTCCTAGGCTCATACCCATACCAGATACACACTAGACTACTTGAAAACTGCAGCCTTGAGACCCTATTTCGCCCGCATCTCGTGGTCGTGCGGTAGCGTTCTCGCTTCCCACGCCCGGGTTCCCGGGTTCGATTCCCGGCGGGGTCAGGGATTTTCTCTGCCTCGTGATGGCTGGGTGTTGTGTGCTGTCCTTAGGTTAGTTAGGTTTAAGTAGTTCTAAGTTCTAGGGGACTTATGACCACAGCAGTTGCGTCCCATAGTGCTCAGAGCCTTTTGAACCATTTTTTGACCCTATTTCATTTGGTAAGAGCTAATTGCAGATATAGAGTGTGGCACACACTCCCCCTCCCCCCCCCCCCTCAAAGCCCAAGGCCCAAGTTGTCAACAAGGCACTATGCAAGCTGATGATGGCTCCGTAATGGCGTGGGCTGTGTACACACGGAGTGAACCAAGCCCTCTGGTCCAACTGAACCTGTCATATTCGGATACTTGCAGACCATTTGCAGCCATTCATGGACTTCATGCTGCCAAACAAGAATGGAATTTTTATGGATGGCAGTGAGCCATGTCACCTAGGAGAATTGTTTGCGATTGGTTTGAAGAACATTCTGGATAACTCGAGCGAATGATTTGTCGCCCAGCATGAATCCCATTTAACATTTAAGGGACGTCAGTTCACGCACAAAATCCTGCACCGGCAACACTTATGGACGGCTATAGAGTGAAGCCATCTCGCTTTTCGTCAGTTGTAGGCAACGTATTTTAATCTGCCTTCATTTTTTATTTAGTAATAAAATGAAATATTTAAGTCCAGTACTATTTGTATACAAAGCAGTTGGTAACAGTGCTATGTAAAGAAATAAAACAATGTTATGTCGTAGATTGCTTCGGTCTACATAAGCTACTATACCACATTATTGGCTAACTTCTTTTTCTCGCTTGCTGCACTTATTGTTACCTCTTATTGCTAATATATGGTTATTGATTTGATTTCTGGTGCTTTAACTGAGATTGCAGTAAAAGTTTTATTTATCTTTGGTGTGCGAAGGAAGTGCTGGAAATACAAAAAAGTTTATTTTAAACAGTGCACGTTCTTTAACCAAAGGTATCCCTGCTCAAAGTTGATGCTAATTTGCTAATTTTATCATACGAAATAATTACATCTCAAAGTTGAAACTCTGGAGAGGAGAGAGAGAGAGAGAGAGAGAGAGAGAGAGAGAGAGAGAGAGAGAGAGAGAGAGAGAGAAATGTTAATTAACTGTTTATTCATTAAGAAGTGACTTTCAAGTAAATAGGCTATGAGACTTTAAAAAGTGAATTTAATCAGAAGTTTTTTTAGTGTGAACAGTTTGCTAAGGACCACAAAGATATCAACAGCGACAGTCGTATGTTAACTTTAAAGTTCAAAACGACACAGATAAGAAAATAATAATATTATTATCTGAGCTAGCCGGAACTTTCGCTGATAAATAGTTAAATGATATTTCTGGGCCTTAACTGTTAGGTAAAACGCCCAGCTTCACCCGTAGGACAGGACAGGTAGTTAAAATTGTGGAAAGGGCCCAAAATAAGGGGCTGTCAGTTACACTCGAACATACAACATTATTACTCGATCACACACTACAAGAGGCCAAAAAAAGTTTTTAAACACACAGCTTTAATCTTTGGCCCTTAATTACTGGCTGAAAGCCGCATCAATTTAAAAACGACTGAAGGCCAATAATTTAAAACGCAAACATAATCAGAAACTTAAAAGGCAAGCCTTATCATACAACATTTCTTTATTTAGGCTGAAGGCCCAAAGAATCTGAGATTTTCAGAGCAAACAATTTTAATTCGAAATCAGCTGAAAGCCCAACACTTAAGGCTAAAAAAACATTAAATTTAAAAAGAAACAAAGGCCTTACGTAAAAAAGTTCTGAATAAGGCAAAACTCAACCAAAACAGAAATTTAAAAGGTAAAGCCTTATCTTAAAACAGTTCCTTAGTTAGGCTGAAGGCCCAAAGAATCAGAGACTTCAAGAGCAAACAAGTTAAATTCAAATCTGCTGAAAGCATAACAACTAAAACTCCATAACATTAATTTTTTTAAATACCAAAGGCCTTACGTGAAACAGTTCTCTAATTGAGGCTGAAGGCCTTAAGAGCAAAACAACTCAAACTCAAAAACGGGCGAAGGCCCAACACTTAAAATTCAACAACATTAAAACCTTTAAAATGCCAAAGGTCTTACGTGAAACAGTTCTTTAAATTAGGCTGAAGGCCTAAAGAATCTTTCGCCTCAAGGGCAAAATAATCTTGATTAAACAAAAAATCGGATAGAAGCCATACAAGTACAAACAAGAATAACAAATAAGAAAAAAGGCAGTACACCAAAGCGCGCTCAGGTGTTCGAGTGTCGGCCCCGGCCAAACTACGTCCCGCGGAGAATTCCTTGCTGCCCCACGCCAACCGACCGACTGGTTGCACACCGCTCAGCTGGAAACTATAAGCGCCAGGTCAAAGATAGTCCAAGGTGAGAATATCGATACACACCGCTGCTGTCACCCACGGAAGGAGAGGATGACAGCATAATCTCGATAATCGCGGGAGACTAAACACAGAATCGCAACGAAGGTTCAATCCAGCACATAGCATAAGCCAGCCACGGCTCATTAGGAAAGACTAGAAAGTTTAACATCATAAAATTATTCAACGAAACCTTAACGCAAGCCATCTGAAATAATCGACGCAGTCCGTTATGTAGCGTGTGAATAAACAGTGCATCACACGTAAAGAATATTAAAAGGCATTAAAACAATATATGATAACGAACTGTGTTGCTTGGGACCAGGTTGTGTATCTTGTCACTGTCTAAATAAGATCAGAGTAAATGTTTACAAACTTGCAAAGTAAAACAATAGCAAGATCTTAACTACCAGAGCAACGCTTAAAGATCGCTGCACCCGGCGACACTACTCCTCCGAAAGGGGGGGGGGGGGGACACGAAACTCCCAATAAATAAATTACAAGACTTACTACCAAGTACGATAAGATACGACAAGGCGGAACCAACTCCAAGAGGTAGCATGGCTCAATATTTTTGCAGGAGACTTCAGTGGCATGTTGAGTCCCTCCCACGTCGAGCTGCTGCACTACGTCAGGAAAAAGGAGCTCCGACACGATATTAGGAGGCATCTCTTGACTTCTTCCCTTCTGTGTGTTGATTTCTCATACGCTTACCTCGCAAAAAGCCAATAAATCTGAAATGAGGGAGATTCGAGTTCATATGGCGGCTTACCAGCAGTCGCTCTTTCTGCGATGCATACGCGACGGTAAAGGACAGGGAAGGAGGTTACACTGGTTTACCAATTACCTCCCATCCCCCGTCCCCACCCATCATGTAGTGAGATGAGGTATGTGCATGTAGTCACTAGCCGAAGAAGTCAGTACAGTTCTCCCACTGTTTGCGTAAGTGCAGGCGTATGTATGTGCTTGTGTGTGTGTGTGTGTGTGTGTGTGTGTGTGTGTGTGTGTGTGAGTTGGCAGGCACAGCACAGGCGAGCAGCGGCGCCTGCGGTCAGGCGGTTAGGACCAAGCTAGCTGGCCAAAGAGGGCGGCTTCCTGCGCTCCGCAGCCCCGGAAATGGAGTGTGCCGGTCAGCAGCGCTACACGCTGCACACGCTACACGCACGGCCGCCGCTCGAACGCCGTCCGGTATTCATTGCCGCGGTGGCGCCGGGCCCCGTCATACCGGCGTCCGGCATGAAATTCGGGAAGTCTGCTGGGTCGGGACCAGCGAACAGGAAGCGAAATTCCCTCTGCAGGAAGCGACGGGTCGCACACTCATTACATCTTCAGGAGGCGCTGCAAAGTCCGTAATAGCTACCGACGCATATTCACAGCAACATTGATCGTGATGTACACAGACTCATGTATGTTTAGTTGTTAGTGACTGTCTTCGTACTATGCCAAAACTGGATATAAATTATACACTTTGTCTACGATGCTGGAAGGACTCAAAAGACACCGAAAGCATTGTGGAACGATTGCTCCGAGATGGGACGACCGGATGAGCTATGGATAAGGATCGTGTGGTTCTATATAGAATTTGTTAGAGAATTAGCAACCACAATTGCTAAATATGTATCGCAATGGATATACGTCGTAGTCTCCTTGTTCCTTCTGTCTCTCTAGATCTTCTCCTCTCTCTCTTTGTCCACCTTCTCGTCTTCACTTCTCTCTGTCCATTTTCTCCTCCCTACCTTCTCCTGCTTCGTCTCTCTCTGTCCATCTGCTATTTCCCCTCTCTATGCCCATTTCCTTACACTCCCCCCCCCCCCCCCCCCCGCGCCACCTGTCCATTTTCTCTTCGGCCCCCGCTCCCTCACTTTCTGACCTTGAGTCTTCTTTATCTTAAACCAATAAGGGATGAATAAAACTTTCCTATGCTCTGTGAAAACTGATATAAAAGGACCAGACTTGTGTATACAAATTTTGTTTAAAAATACATGTAATGAGAAACAACATATATAGGAGAAACCAACTGTTTGATAATTTAAATGCCCTGCTATCGTGGTTAAAACTGACTGTGAGAAGGAAAACAAACCGCATATTTTCACAGCAGACTACAATACAGCATTTTCTATCTCGAAGTCGGTAATTATTTAAAATTAATACATTGTTGTTTAAGTAAATCGGTCAAGAACTATTCGAAATTTTTGCTAACAACATTTCCCTATTATATATAATTTCCCTATTAAAAATACATAGGCTGCCTAAACCCGAATATCTATTAGACTAACGTGTAAAAATTTGAAGTACATCGGTAAAGAACTATTCGAAATTTTTGCTAACAATGTTCCCTGTTCATATATTACACATACACCGAAGATCCAAAGACACTCGTACACCTGCCTAATATCGCCTAGAGCCTCCTCGAGCCCTCAGAAGTGTCGCAACACCACGTGGCAAGGGCTTGACTAATGTCTGAAGTAGTGCCGGAGGGAATCGACACCATGAATTATGCAAGGCTGTCCTTAAATCCGTAAGAGTACGAGGGGCTCGAAATCTCTTCTGAAGCCATCCCAGATATGTTCATATCTGGAAAGTCTGGTGGCCTGCTGAAGTGTTTAAACTCACAACAGTGTTCTTGGAACCACTTTGTAGTAATTGTGGACGTGTGGGGTGGCGCACTGTCCTGCTGGAACTGTCCAAGTCCGTCAGAATGCACAATGGACATGGATGGATGCAAGCGATCAGACAGAGTACTTGTGTAAGTGTCACATGTATAGACGTATCAGGGGTCCCATATTACTCCAACTGCAGACGCCACACACCCTTACAGAGCCTCCACCAACTTGAATAGTCCCCTACTGACATCCATGGATTCATGAGGATGTCTCCATACCCGTACACGTTGATCCGCTCGATACAATTCGAAGAGAGACTCGGCCGGCAAGGTAACGCGTTTGCAGTCATCAACAGTCCAATGTTGACTGTCCCAGGCGAGCTGTAAAGTCTTGTCTTGTTGTCATTAAGGGTACACGAGTGGGTGTTCGACTCCGTAAGCCCATATCGATGATGTTTCGTTGAATGGTTCGCACGCTGACACTTGTTAATGGCCCAGCATTGAAATCTGCAGCAATTTTGTAAGGGTTGCACTTCTGTCACGTTGAACGATTCTCTTAAGTCGTCGTTAGTCCCTTTCTTACAGGATCTTTCTTCAAACGCAGGGATGTCGGAGATATGATGTTTTACCAGATTCCTGATATTCACGGTAGTTCGTGAAATGGTCGTATGGGAGAATCCCCAATTCATCGCTACCTCGGAGATGCTGTGCCCCATCGTAGTTCGCCGAGTATAACACCACATTCCCACTCACTTAAATCATGATAACCTGCCATCGCAGCAGCAGTAACCGATCTAACAACTGCTCAAGACACTTGTTGTCTTATATAGGCGTTGCCGACCGCGGCGCAGTATTCTACCTGTTGACAAATCCCTGTATTTGAATAAGCTCGCCTATACCAGTTTCTTTGGTGCTTCAGTGTGTATTTATGTATTATAGACGGGGTGAGTCACGAGAGACGTAACACACGTTTTATTTCGCGAACGGTTACATTGATCGAAGCGTGGCTTTTGGCCGGCCGGAGTGGCCGAGCGGTTCTAGGCGCTACAGTCTGGAACCGCGCGACCGCTACGGTCGCAGGTTCGAATCCTGCCTCGGGTATGGCTGTGTGTCATGTCCCTAGGTTAGTTAGGTTTAAGTAGTTCTAAGTTCTAGGCGACTGATGACGTAAGATGTTAAGTCCCATAGTGCTCAGAGCCATTTGAACCATTTTGAACCGTGGCTTTTGGCAAATGTTGAGTGTTGATGGTCCTGTACGTTTTGTTTGGTTAATGTTTCTAATGCTAGTATCAGCTGAGAATTGAAGGAGGCACTTTTTTTTTAATTGTTCTGTATAATTTTTATTATGACATCGATACCTTTTGAGAAGGCAATTGAAGTTATATAGCGCTTCTTAATCTTAACATTGTCACGTTGAGACCTTTTGTAAAAATATTCGAGAAACGCTTAGACTGTAACGGTTTTTGCGGTGCAAACACTGCGAAGCAAACGTCTCGAACCAGGCCGCGCATATTTATACCCTAAGGCAGGCCTCTGCTACGAGAGTAAGGCTTTATTGCCACTTGAACCATCTAAAGACCTAGGTGCAGCTTCACCTACGTATTCTGTGTGTAGAAATACAACGTAGGCTAGAATCTAGCGTACCACAAAAGCTCAGGAAAACTATTGCACCTTTATGTATCCTCCCAAATTTTCTTGAACTGAAACAGAGAAATCACCTGTTGATTCTTCTTCGTCATAGTGTGCATATTTGAGTGATCGACAAGAAAAGAAATCGAGAGGAATCAAATCGGAAGATATCGCAAGCAATTTGAGAAAAGAATTTTGTCCTTACCAGATTGCAGGAAAGTTCTCACTCAGTAGTTCCGTCACGGGACGATTGAGCTGTACAACTGTCGAGTTGCAGCCACATATAGTGTTGTCTACCTAGTGATACTTCATCTAGAAGAATTGGCCGAATGTTCGTCAGAAAGTGTGCTTAAGAATGTCCATTTAGAACGCCTGAGATGACCTGAGGTCACACAATGTAATTTCCTATGATGCCGTACCGTACGTTTACGCCCCTCAGCCGTTGATGTTGCACCTGACGAAGACAGTGTGGATTTTCGGCTGTCCGTAAGTGCATGTAACGCAAGCTTACATTAGCGGGCTTAGTAGACGTTGGTTTACATCGATAAGAACACTTTGGAAAAGCGGAAGGTGGTTTCACAGTTGCAGAAGGGAAAACCGAAAAAAAAATCTGTACGACTTTGGAAATCATGGTCGTAGAGACCCTGTGCCTGATATAGTGACAGATGATAGAGATGGAAATTCTGTAGACGCATGATGCGAATGACAGTCGTCTGGCTGATTTCACATTGTTTGGTAGTAAGTCTCATACCACCACTGTGTGGATTTATTAGCGTCTTAGGACTGTGGGGCTGGTCCCGGTGGAGGTTCGAGTCCTCCCTCGGGCATGGATGTGTGTGTTTGTCCTTACGATAATTTAGGTTAAGTAGTGTGTAAGCTTAGGGACTGATGACCTTAGCAGTTAGGTGCCGTAAGATTTCACACACATTTGAACATTTTTTTATTAGCGTCTTAGCCAGAAAACCTTCCTCGTGCTCTCTGTAGGTTGCCTTCTTGCCCTTATTTGATGTTCAAGCAGCCTGCCCGCACTAGAGTCTTCGCAATTTGTGAAATTGCCTGGCGCGTCGGACGTCGACGATCCGAATAGATACCCTATATCTCTGTACTGTTTTTACAGCATTTCTTTTAATGTCAACGATATAAAAGTAGTTTACCCAGGTTCTCCTTATTAGTGTACATGACTACAAGCAAAGGAAGCTGAGGCAGAAATGGGCGGCCTGCAGTGCAAACAGGCAAATGTGTTGACATTCTGACACAGCGTAGCACAAGGGCTCTGCTTGGCGGTGTTTGCACCGCTAATGCCGATTCCGGCCATTGTGCTCGCACTTTCTAGAACAGTTCTTGAGTTTTTTTCGACAGGTTTGAACGTCAACATTAACATATGCAGTATCACTGTAATTGTCTTTGCAATAGCTATCTAAATCAGTTATAAAAAGTATACAGTTAGGTTTAAAGAAAAGTACTTACTTCAGTATCTCCGTTGATACCAAAGCTAAAAATGTTAACCAAATACAAAAATACGTGCTCCTCTATGCTCTAAAATTTGTCTAAAACCGCTTTTCGATATGTGTAACCGTTTACGAAATGAACGGTGTTTTACGTCTTACGTGACTTACCCTGTATAATAAAAATTCATAACCCATGTCCTTCGGAATGTTCATTGAAAATTTGTGGTAAGTTCCATGGGACCAAACACCTGAGGTCATCGGTCAATCTAACTTAAACCAGCTTACGCTAAGGACAACGCACACACCCATGATCGAGAGAGGACTCGAACCTCTGCCCGATGGTGGGAGGGAGGGGGGGGGGGGGGTGGGAGCCGCGCGAACCGCGGCAGCGCGCCCTAGACCGCGTGGCGAATGTACTATCATGTAGGAATTTGAAGTAAATCCAAAGTATTTTCAGAGACTTTTGGTTGTAACGTTTCCACTTTCCATATGAAATATATATTTGTATGTAATATATATTAAAAAGAACTGTATAGCCTGTAGCGCCGAAGATACTGGTACAGGCATGGGTATTCAACTATAGAGATATGATAAGAGGAAGAATACGCCACTGCGGTCGGCAACGCCTATATAAGACAACAAAAGTTTGCGCAGTTGTTAGATCGGTTATTGCTGCTACAACAGTAGATTATCGAGGTTTAAGTGAGTTTGAACGTGGCGCTATATTCGGCGCACGAGCGGCGGTACGCAGCATCTCCGAAGTAGCGATGAAGTGGGGATTTTCCCGTTAGATCATTATATGAGTGTGTTGTGAATGTATGGAATCCGGTAAAACATCGAATCTCCGACATCGCTGCCGCCGTAAAAATGATCCTGTAAGAAAGGAACTAACGACGACTGAAGAGAATCATTCAACGTGACAGAGGTGAGACTCTTACACAAATTGCTGCAGATTTCAATGCTGGGCCATCAACAACTGTCAACGTGCGAATCATTCAACGAAACATCATCGGTATGGGCTTTCGGAGCCGAAGGCCCACTCGTGGACCCCTTATGACGGCACGACACCAAATTTTACGCCTCGCCAGGGCCCATGAACACCGACCTTGCACTGTTGATGACTGCAAACATGTTGCCTGGTCGGACGAGTCTCCTTTCAAATTGTACCGAGTGGATGGACGTTTACTGGTATGGAGAGAACCTCAGGAATCCGTGGAACCTGCATGTCAATAGAGGACTGTTCAAGCTGGTGGAGGGCCTGTAATGGTGTGGGGAGTCTGCAGTTGGAGTGATATGGGACCCCTGATACGTCTAGTCACGACTCTGACATGTGACACGTACGCAAGCACCCTGCCTGATCGCTTGCATCCATTCATGTTCATTGTGCATTTTGACGGACTTGGTAAATTCCAGCAGGACACAGTTCCGCTGTCCGCCAGACTGTCCAGACATGGCCGGCCGGAGTGGCCGTGATGACTGGGTGTTGTATGCTGTCCTTAGGTTAGTTAGGTTTAAGTAGTTCTAAGTTCTAGGGGACTGATGACCGTAGATGTTAAGTCCCGTAGTGCTCAGAGCCATTTGAACCATTTTTGAACCGGAGTGGCCGAGCGGTTCTAGGCGCTTCAGTCTGGAACCGCGCGACCGCTACGGTCGCAGGTTCGAATCCTGCCTCGGGCATGGATGTGTGTGATGTCCTTAGGTTAGTTAGGTTTAAGTAGTTCTAAGTTCTAGAAGACTGATGACCTCAGAAGTTAAGTCGTATATTGCTCAGAGCCAAAACCACTATCTCATTTTTCTATTAAAAAATAACTAAAAAAAGTCTGAATAAAGTGGTCAGCGCGACGGAATGCCATGCTAAGGGGCCCGGGTTTGGTCCCTGGTTGGTTCGGAGATTTTGCTCCGCTCAGGGAATACAAAAAAAAAAAAAAAAAAAAAAAAATGGTCTGAGCATCTGCGTAGTAAGCAGAAGACCTGTGTTCGAATTCTGGCCTGGCACAAATTTTCAACTTTCCCCATTGATTTCATTCAATGCCCACTCGTAGCCACTGTCTGTAACTGCTTATTGTCCACATTTAATTACGTTTCTTCCAATTCCTTTGCTGTCAATACTACCAATAATTCCACCATTTACTACGTCAGTTTACGTCATGTAGCAAAACTACCGAACCGTTGTTTTGGTACAGCACAACTATAGATATCTCCATTTAAGAGACGCCATACACGTTGAACTTCATCTCTTACCTCGCCTTCGGAGATGAACCGCCGTTTAGCCGAATGTTACTTCATCTTAGGTATCACATCTGTAGACGCTCGGTGCCAAATCCGGACTCTATGGTGGGCGGGTGATGACGTTCCAAGCATATCTCTGCGGGAGATCAACGGTATGATGGGTGACAAGTGTTGTCGTAGAGAATATTTGCGCCTTTTCTCAAAGGTCCTGTTTTCAATTTTTGTAGGCCTTGAGATTTTTCAGCATTTCACAATACTTAGTGCGTTTGTTTATCTCACAGCAGGCAGAAAGTCCTTTTCCGGCCCCAAATCACAACTGCCTTGACTTTACCGGGGGGCTGTGTCTGTTTGAACATTTTCGTGGCTTGGCCGAAAAGGGAGGCCGCCACTCACGTGACCGTAGTTTTGCTTCAGATTTAAAGTGGAATGCCCAGGTTTCGTAACCCGTGACGAGCGAATACAAGAAGTTAGCGGCGAAGAAATTCGCGACAAAAATCAACTCATTGCCTTTTTGGTCTTCGATAGCATACACGGTACTCAAATTGCACACATCTTTCCGTTAAAGCCCCGTGGATGGTGGTTTGGGAAATCCCAGGAACCAAAATTCAGAATGCATACACAGTGATCCTCCGATCTTTAAGCATGAGTTTCTCCTCCGTCGCGACTATCTCGTCTGCTGTAGAAGCCGTGCCGCTCCTTTACTCGTCATGAATTAGAGTACGATCAGCTGAAAACTCTCAACACCTCTTTCGAACGTTCTTGTCCTCCATGCACTATTGTCCATTTCCTCTTCCGTCAAATGTCGACGAATTTCAACCGGTTTAACGTCTTTTGCGTTCAAAAATCGAATAACTGCAAGAACTTGGCGGTAGTATTCAGTAGGAGCTCCACCTTTAATAACTGAAGAGGCAAGACTGAGCAGCCTAGCGAAGTGCACACGTGCTTGTTTGTGAGAGGAGGCAGCGCCAGTCACAACAGTGTGACCAAGAAACAGCGACACGAATAGTTTCGCTGCGTTCCTATAACTTTAGAGACCTTTTCTTTTGGGTTTGGGTTCGTACATAAAAGACCGTATCTGAATGTGTACAGCATACGTGGTATAGTTATGAATTTCACTTGATGTCTTCTGAACCCACACTATGTGATAAAAAGTATCCGAACACCCCCAAAAACCTACGTTTTTTCGTATTAGGTGCGTTGTGCTGCCACCTTCTGCCATGTACTTCATATCAGTGACCCCAGTAGTCATTAGACGTCGTGGGAGAGCAGAATGGGGCGCTCTGCAGCACTCACGGACTTCAAACGTGGTCAGGTGATTGGGTGTCACTTGTGCCATACGTCTGTACGCGAGACTTCTACACTCCTAAACATCCCTAGGTCAACTGTTTCCAATGTGATAGTGAAGTGGAAACGTGAAGGGACACGTACAGCACTAAAGCGTACAGGCCGATTTCGTCTGTTGACTGACAGAGACGGCCGACAGTTGAAGAGGGCCGGCCGGAGTGGCCTTGCGGTTCTAGGCGCTACAATCTGGAACCGAGGTGACCGCTACGGTCGCAGTTTCCAATAGTGCCTCGGGCATGGATTTGTGTGATGTCCTTAAGTTAGTTAGGTTTAATTAGTTCTAAGTTATAGGCGACTGATGACCTCAGAAGTTAAGTCGCATAGTGCTCAGAGCCATTTGAACCATTTGAAGTTGAAGAGGGTCGTAATGTGTAACAGGCAGACATCTGTCGAGACCTTCACAAAGGAATTCCAAACTGCATCAGGATCCACTGCAGGTACTATAACAGTTAGGTGGGGGGTGAGAAAATTTCGATTTCATGGTCGAGCGGCTGCTCATAAGCCACAAATCACGCCGGTAAATTCCAAACGACGCCTAGCGTAAACACTGGACGACTGAACAGTGGAAAAACGTTGTGTCGAGTTACGAATCACGGTACACAATGTGGCGATCTGATGGCAGGATGTGGGTGTGGCGAATGCCCGGTGAAAGTCAACTGCCAGCGTGTGTAGTGACAACAGTGAAATTGGGGGGCGGTGGTGTTATGATGTGGTCGTGTTTTTTATGGAAGGAGTTGCACCCCTTGTTGTTTTGCGTACCACTATCACATCACAGGCCTACATTGATGTTTTAAGCACCTTCTTGTTTCCCACTGTTGAAGAGCAACTCGGGGATGTCGATTCCATCTTTCAACACGATCGATCACCTGTGGTGGAGTGGTTACACGACAATAACATCACTGTAATGGACTTGCCTGCTCGCTCAGAGTCCTCATCTGAATCCTATGGAACATCTTTGGGGTGTTTTGGAACGCCGACTTTGTGCAGGCCTCACCGACCGACATCGCTACCTCTCGTCAGTGCAGAACTTCGTGAAGAATGGGCTGCCTTACTCCAGGAAACCTTCCAGCACCTGATTGATCGTATACCTGCGAGAGTGGATGCTGTCAACAAGGCTAAGGGTGGGCCAACACCATACTGAATTCAATCATTACCCATGGAGGGCGCCACGAGCTTGTAAGTCATTTTTAGCCAGGTGTCCGTATACCTTTGATCACATAGTGTAAGTGTTCCTTTCACTGCAGATGGTGACCCTCGGTCATTGCTCCGTTTATGAAATAGTGTTTCTTCTGAATATGGGAAAACATTGTTCTGCTCCTTAGTAAAGAGCGCTCTTGAGGTTGCTATAAACGTGCCACAACCCTGTTGCCTTACAAACGAACTGTTGCAAAAAATGTTACATGCCTAAATCAACAATTATTAACCTGTTCACAGTTTAAAACTATGTAATTAACACGAATGTTTAAGATTACTTTTCCTGACATTTAAAATAGTCTCAGAAAGATAATCACGCTTTTAAACTCTTGCTAATCGTCACTTCACGTACGCGCGGCCACACACGCCAATCACCGCCGCTCAACTCCCCCATTTACGGCAAGAGGGCATCTGTCTTGAACGATTCAGCCAATCACAGCACATGAAAATCTACGCTACCCTTTATGATCACGCTTCACTCAGTCAATGAAAAGGAAGCATGCTGTTTGCAAATGGATCGTGATATCTTAACTCATGACCTAGACGCAATCGAATTATTCTACCCACAGATCAGATATTGCAATATATTGCACAACATTACGATTTACTGGGTAACATTTCGAACAAATGTTACAAAACACTACGGAAAATGTTTGGATTTGAACGGCGGTGTCCATAATTAAAGTTCCATTTTCAGAACACTATGTAAAGACAGCCATTGCTCAGAACAACGTCGAATTTGAACAGCATATTATTGACGAACCAACAGACGGAATTACAAGTGACAAAATATGCTCACCAACAGACGCTCGGCACATCGCTGTCCATCAGTTTGCGTCGGAGACACCCAACGTGACCATCTTAGTGAAGGATCGCGTGTTGCTGGTAAAGCTCTGTTACAAGAATGGTGACCGTGCGCCAGACGCCTTGCAGAGGTTTCGGACACTCAATGGCGTGAAAAATTCATTGTTCCGATGTCTGCTAAGCGTCAGGAGAAAACAATTACAAAACTTTAAAAGACAGCTTCTTTCCAAGTGCAATGTGGCAGCGGGAGGAAAGCAGTTGAACAGACGTCTGTTGTGGCCCCAGCATTGCAGGAGGGGTCGTGCGATGGTGTTCAAACATGAAGTGCATAGGTAATTGCCCGAACGTTGGATACGTCTGGGAACACAGTGCATAAAATCCTACTAAACATCCTGAACTGCTGACCTGCCAGCAAGAAATACGATCGCTCTGGAATTTCTTACTCTCTTGGAACAGAACAATGAACGGCCAAACGATTATACTGCGGACGAACGAAGCCCATTTCCATCTGCAAGAATATGTCAATAAGCAGAATTGCATAATATGGGCAATGGAAAATCCGCAAGATTATTAACCGGTACCACTTCGTTTAGCAAAGGTGACTTTGTGGTGCGGGTCGACGGCATCGTAGGGTCGTATTTTTTCGCTTCCTGTCATCTCTACTGTCACTGGTAAACGCTGAGCAGCTAAGTCATTCCAGCCTTCGAGGAGCATGGATGTGTGGTAGGATAACTTTGGAACTTCCTGTCAGATTATAACTGTGTGCCGGACCGAGACTCGTACTGGGGACCTTTGCCTTTCGTAGGCAAGTGCTCTACCAACTGAGCTACTCAAGCACGACTCACGCCCCGTCCTCACGGCTTTACTTCTGCCAGTACCTCGTCTCCTACCTTCCAAACTTTACAGAAGCTCTCCCTCGAACCTTGCAGAACTAGCACTCCTGAAAGAAAGGATATTGCGGAGACGTGGCCTAGCCGCAATATCCCTGGGGTAGCTCAGTTGGTAGAGCACTTGCCCGCGAGAGGCAAAGGTCCCAAGTTCGAGTCTTGGTCCGGCACACAGTTTTAATCTGCCAGGAAGTTTCATATCAGCGCACACTGCGTTGCACAATGAAAATCTCATTACTTTTATGCAAGACGCAAGACGGCACTTCTCGTATACTGCTCAGCTAGTGAAGCGGCTGCTGCAAAGGCGTTTCGGAAATGCTGGAACTATCAGCCACCATTTCTCTAGAGCCTCGCCGTCTAGATCATCTGACAAGCTGTGTGACTTCTGGCTGTGGGAATATCTTAATAATGTTATGCTCTGTGCTCCAACTACGAACGTAGCTGAACTGAAGGCTCGCTTCACGCAACGAATTCTGAACGTGACCCTCGAGACGCTCCTATACGTAGTGGAACATGCTTTTTTTCTATTTCAACTTATGGCAGGAAACGTTGGACATCATGTTAACACGTCATGCGTCTGTCTCTCGACTATTAGAAACCGATATCAGTTTGCTTTTTATACAGTTTTTGGTCTCAGGACAGTTAAAAACCGATTTTTTCCCATCGGATGTGGTACGACATTGCCCTGGTGGATGGACTTACCTGCCTAATAGTGTCACTATTGTTGACTGCTGAACTTGTGCAGTGATGCAGATTCAGTATTACGGATGGCGTAATGTGCAGCTCAAACCATAGCCGTAGTATTGCGATTCATGTCATTTGAAACCGACCCCATGTACGTTAAGACACTTACAGGATGTTGCCCCCTCCGTCAACAACGTGATGTTAAAATTTGATGTCATTGTGAACAGTGGTTCTCTTTCGATAGCGTTTTGAAACTGGAACCTTAATTATGAACACCCTGCTTGTGTATAGTTTTCTTTGATTATCTGGAGTAAACATTTTTGGAGAAACAAATGCCCTTCACTTTTAGAATGACATTTGTAATCTATGAAATGTAACACAGGGCTGTTAGGTCGATTAGTAAACGCTGGGAAGAGTGTCCTTTATGAAGAAGCAAAAATGCCTGGTATTTGTATGGCACCGCAGCAGACTTTGTTCGGCTAGCCTGATCGTACAAAAATATGTTAGTGTCGCCGCGAGTTGTGGAGCTGCTACCTGACGCACACGTGTCCCTGTTGCAGAACAGGCCCTTACTGGTGGCAGGCACTCCAGACATTATACGGCGCACCGTTTCTGGCTGGCGCACTATGACTTAAACATCAGACGGAGCAACAAACGGGCGCCTATCAAATATTCACTGTCTCCGAAACACCGCAGTAGCCGGAAAGGAGCGAGGAGCCCTTTCTGGTGCCCCAGGCATGCGCCTGGGAGCTCTCAGCTCGACGTGTCCGGCTGCTGGTGTTTCCAGGTGGAGAGCGCTGGGGTCCGCCGCCTTTAAGTAGACAGCGCTTGGCGGGGTATCCGGTCTGTAACCGCAGCTATTTGTGCAATAACAAGACTCAGTGGCAAGCGACGCTAAAGTAAAATGTGGATGCAGTGTGGGAATAGTCACAGAAAATAGTCTAACGGTTGATGCCTCTAACAAGGAAACATCACCCACTTCACCTGATACTTTAAGGAGGGAAAAAACTCACTTGTAAGACATCAGCTCGAGAAATCGATTCCATGCGAAAATTTGGACCAAAATTCTTACACTTTGCAGTTGTGACCTCTGAAAATACAACTTTTAAACCTTCGCATGCATCCGGCCTTGGTGGCCGAGCGGTTCTAGGCGCTACAGTCTGGACCCGCGCGACCGTTACGGTCTGAGTTTCGAATCCTGCCTCGGGCATGGATGTGTGTTATGTCCTTAGGTTTGTTAGGTTTAAGCAGTTCTAAGTTCTAGGGGACTGATGACCTCAGAAGTTAACTCCTATAGTGCTCAGGGCCATTTCAACCTTCGCACGCACAGGTTGTTTTTCACTCCTTGGCATACTGCAGCAACCTCACGGTCGAGTGCGCGGTGCTGTGCAGTGGAATGACTAAGAGGTTTATGAAACTCTGTTTCGACACAGGTAACATACAGTGTGGTTTCTAACCTCTAACTGGTTCCCGGGATTACTTTGCTTTTAATGATTTTACACTCTTGTTTTCAAATGCAGTGTAAATGAATGGAATTAATTATTGTATCATTACAGAGTTAGTGTAGTACTATTTAATTATTAACATCGCTGTTATGCGTTATTTTCTGCGGATTTTAAAGTTAGCCCTCTTAAAGTAAAGTATATGTGCTGGAAGTGAGATATGTTGAACGTGATTGGCCTGATTAAATTACAAACATAAAATTATTAACTTCATTTCATAATAATTCTTCGATTGCTTTGGTTCATTCTATATGTTTTTGAAATGTATATATAGCTGCAATATCTCCATTTGACAATATTGTTAAAATAATATCGCCAGCCGAGGTGGCCAGGCGCTTCTAGGCGCTACAGTCTGGAACCGCGCGACCGCTACGGTCGCAGGTTCGAATCCAGCCTCGGGCATGGATATGTCTGATGTCCTTACGTTAGTTAGGTTTAAGCAGTTCTAAGTTCTAGGAGACTGATCACCTTAGAAGTTAAGTCCCATAGTGCTCAGAGCCATCTGAACCAAAATAATATCGAACGCGCAGAATTTTATTGGTGACCGAGAAAGGTGAACAACATTATATCATTATTTACTTCATTTGCAGACCAATAATAATTATATCTATTACGGGTAGTACGTTTTTAGGTTGGTTAGTACATCAAATTACATGTGGCAAATGCAAACCTTTAATGCTTATTCTCTCTAGGGAGGCAGGACACAGTCGAAATGTTAATGCCTGGACGCAAAATGGCTTGTGTAGACTGAGTAGTGCCGTCACGACTATGCAGAAAACATCAGGTAATACATTATGTGACGTGTTTGTAGGTAGACTGTTAGATGCAGAGAAAAAACAACTAGCACACTGAAGTGGGTACATATCAGAGCTCACAATATTTGCACTTATACCACTGACACGCTCAGTGTACGTGAGGTTGACATATTACTTACTCATATTATCAAATTTTGCGTAGAATAATGTTTTCTTGAAGAAGATACTGAAACGCATTCTTCTTTTCCCTCTTCTTCATCATCCAGCGAGTAGTTCGTTACGGTTGTCACTCGGCTGGAAGTGTCTACTTCGCTCTCGGGCAGTAGGCGGCTGTAGTGGGACGGAGGGAGTGACAAACAAATGGTACGTACAAAAATTTAAAAGCTATACTTTAAAGTCATTACTGCATGACGGGGTCTTGGGTTCGCTTCCCGGCGGGGTTAGGTATTTCCACCTACGTCGAGAGGACTGGGTGTTTGTGTTGTCCTCATCATTTCATCATCATTCAGGAACGTGGCACGATTGGACTGCGCAAAGGTAGGGAATTTGTACGGGCGCTGATAACTGCGCAGTTGAGCGCCCCACCAACCAATCATCATCATCATCATCATAGCTGCATACTATCAGGATTATGGCCCAAATTTTCAAATGTGATCGTTTCTGAGACTGGTGTCTTGCATGTGTCCTTTGTTCTTGAAATCTGAGGTCAAGCTGGAGATATTCCCATATAAGAAGGCTGTTGTCACTATGAATCCTCTAAAATCTCCAATGTTTTCCGGTATACAGCAGAAAAATAAAGCACAGGTAGAAACCCATGTCCAAAACCGTTAGCTAGAAAGGCATCAGAGCATCGTATTTGTAGGAGAGAAGGTCTATCTTTTCTACTGGCGATCGGGCAATTAGTCGCGATTATTGAGAACCAAACAATATTGTGAGTCGTTCCGCTTACGGACCGTAACGCACAAGTCACGTTTGCTGACGAAGAGGTGGTTTATTGGCAGGCACCGGCGTCTGTAACTTCGACATTCTGTAGCGTCGTTGGATGATACTTCCAGACACATGTTCATATCCTCAATTTCTTTCGCAAGACACTTTCTATAGCCCCTCCAAGTTTGTCGAAATATTTCTGGGAAACCCTGTATTGTACCCTCTTTTCTATGTATAGTTTTGCCGGCCAGTGTGGGCGAGCGGTTCTAGGCGCTACAGCCTGGAACCGCACGACCGCTACGGTCGCAGGTTCGAATCCTGCCTCGGGCATGGATGTGTGTGATGTCCTTAGGTTAGTTAGGTTTAAGTAGCTCTACGTTCTAGGGGACTGATGACCTCAGAAGTTAAGTCCCATAGTGCTCAGTGCCATTTGAACCCATATGTACAGTTGTTACCCTCTACAGCACCTTCATATATCACCGAAGTTTATCTCTGAGTTCTTAACACCTGTCTTTTCATTCTGTCCCTTCTTCTCGTCAGTGTTCTCCACGTGTTCATTTCCAGTCCCATTCTGCAAGGAACCGTCTCATTTCTTATCGGTCTACCAAATTTTCAACGTCCTTCTAAAGAACCACATCAAACATCAAATATTTTCCGTTGTTGAATGCATTTTATAAGCCGACAATCCATGTGCCAGGGTCTTGATTTTTGTTACGCCTTCCTTCTATTTTCTGGGCAACGTCAGAACTGTCTCTCTAGTGACTTTACGTATCCTAAGTCTAAACTAATCGAAATTTAACAGATTCTCAATTTTCTTTCCCATTTTTCTTTTTGTTTTGAAACATATCTGAATCACTTAAAGCTGTGAAATAATGTGACGAAAATTGTTAATACATCACACTACAATGTAGCAGTGTAAATAAACCAATAGAATGTACTTTAATTCTCTCTTAGGCTCCACTGCATTGTTGAAACATTGTTCAAGTAGAATGTTACATATATTTGTAACCATGTATACAACTTCTTTCTGTACTACACTTAACCACCGAAGTGTTTGTGGGTACAGTTTTGTAGTGTTAATACTACCCTAGTTCTTTATGAAAGAGTTGTCAAAAGGGGAAGCTGTTGGGAAAGGTCTGATCAAGAAGATATAACTCTAACTCTAAATAAAATTCGTACAACATGTTTCTCTATTCAGAGAAGTCATGATCTCTAACTTATTATTAATCGGAACTCTTTCATAATAAACTGATTCCATAATGTATAGTTCCTGTAGTCGGACGCAGTTAAGCTAACTGTTCCATAATGTGAATGACGTTAGTTTCCCAATTAAGTTAGTGATCGTTTGTAGCAACAAAAACTATTGCTCTCTATTATACCCACATATACGTTATAGACAAATTAGTATTCACAAAATTAGTTGCTATTAGTCCTAACGAACGAGACGATTTAAAGCTTATTATTTGGTAATAAGATTATATTTAGGATATTGAAGCATCAAATTTGTGCTTCATAAGATGGAAGTATTAGACCTGGTACGCTGACGTCTCATTTGAAACAGTTGGAACATCTTGACGAGTTGTTGGTGGATATAACTTCCTTTCTATGATAAGAATAACACAAAATTACACAGTGGAGGTGTAACTAACCTGTCACAGATAATTGTGATGAGTTACGTAACGATAAAAAAGGACAAACATAAAAAGTTGTGATAACTTAGTTTTTAGAAAACTTTCGAACCTACAGACATGAAATATGTGACACCGATGTACACTAAATATCTAAATCACATAGCTAGAATCTGAAGTTGTCAAAAACGAGCATTCAGCTGTCTGTTCCTGGTGCATATTTCTGTAATACTGGAACAAGTTTGCTCTTTCCGTGAGATATTTTTACTGAAGCTCAGAACCACGACCAACTGCAATAAATCTAAATGAAAACGCGGTAGGCTGTTGTTACCGGTTTTTCGCACAACAAAATTTTTCTGCTCTCGTCTTACCCGTTCAAGTGAAACATCATATGACGAGTAATGCTGGTATCAGAATGTTATAACCAACTGTTAGCATTTATTAACGCAGAGCCACTAATAAACTTGTGTCTCAGCAAAGAGTAAACATACGTTTTAACGGCAGGTAGCAGTTCAGCGAGAAGGCTCACACGTTATGTAGGCTTTACGTCCGCATTATTTCAGCCTCGGCATTCGCAATTTATCTCCGTTTTAATTTCCTCGGCGCTGCGCTTATTTTCCAAGTGCTGTGATAGAATATTCCAATAATAACACCTGCCGTCCTTTCAATAATAAAGGGTTTGCGAGGCAATTTTCCGCTCCTGCCATTTTTCGTAAGCATACATTGTGGCTCAATGTTATCACAATAAACACAATGCTTAACTCGCACCTTCACTTGCTTATTTGGAGACAGTCCTCAGCAACTCACTTTATAAGGCGAAACACTGAATAACATATTTCTGGATTCTAACGTCACTTTTTGATAGAACAATTTAATATTTAATGGTGAAAAACAAACAAACTGCGTTTCTACTCTACTAAAATTAGTCATCATAATCATCACCCATTCATGGAT
This sequence comes from Schistocerca serialis cubense, assembly GCF_023864345.2. NCBI lineage: Eukaryota > Metazoa > Arthropoda > Insecta > Orthoptera > Acrididae > Schistocerca > Schistocerca serialis. The sequence goes on from NC_064645.1 coordinate 208,428,191, forward strand.
TAAGCTCTCCGGCCTTTACCGGCCTCAAAACATCGCTGCTTCGGTCTTCCTTGGTATCTTCACCGAATAGGCCACCTCCGGAATATTTTTATTGTCCATTATTTCTAAATGGTCTTCCCACTTGCTTCTATATTCGTCCATTTCGTCTCGTATTGCAAATTTTTGTAGCAGATTTATTATATCCTGTTTCTTATTTTATCAAGGCGTGTGTGTTCCAGCTGTGGCGTAAGGAATTTTATTTCAGTGACTTGTATTTGGCTATGGTCTTTCTGTCTTAACGTTCACGTTTCACTGCCGTATAAAACTGCCTGTACTATCATCATCTCGTAGACATCCAGCTATGTTTCGGTCCGTGCTGTTTTCAGAGTTCTTAGCATTAGTCCGATCATTGTCTTCCTAACTTATTATTTATATCTCTACCGTAATCATACGAAATATCACAACCTAAATAATTAAAATGTTAAACCTGATCTAATATTTTGTCATCCAAAATTATGTTTCCTCTTACTGGGTGTTCACCATGGAATAACATGGCTACTGATTTTGAGGCAGAAATTATAAAATTATATTCTTTACAAATGTTATGTAGTAAAAAGACACGTCTTTGAAGATTATCTTCAGTGTTTTGCATAATCACTAAGTCATCAGCCTATGCTAGCGCATTTAAAGTGCTCCTTCCTAATTGTAGATAGTGCCTGATCTTTCCATCTTTTTAGGATATCGTCCATACTAATGTTAAAAAGTACGAGTTACAAGACACACCCTTGTCTTACTCCCTGATTAGTAACTATATTTCCGCCACCGTAATTGGGTAAATTGAGTGTGAAGCAGGTGTCCTTACACACCTTTTACACACCTTATTAGATGTTGAGGGTAGCTCCGTTTGAATACTATGCTCCCTAATTCGTCCCTTCCTACCTTATAGAAGGCCCCCACACGTTCTACAAGTGCCGTACAGGTGCGAAAATCGCATCCCCTCTTTCTGCTATTAGTTGCTTGACAGTGAATACGTTGTCAATACAAGGTCTGCCTTTTTGAAAGCCTTTTTGTTCCTCTTGCAATAGCGACTCTACTACTGGCTTTAATCGATTACTTAATATACCAGCGTATAGTTTATAGGTTGAATTTAATATGCTTATACCTCTGGAGTTTGTGGTTGTTAACCACGTATTAGGGATCTTCATTGTAAGCCAGCAGGCGTTCAATACTTAAAGAAGTGCCTTCTGAGTCCAACGACTTTTTATTCCTTTGTATTTCTTTTACTATTGCCTGAAACTCTCCAAAAGTAAACAAGTCAATATTTTTATCTAATTCTACGGTCCCATCTTCAGGAACGGTAGACATTTCTGGCCCAGGGTTAAACCAGATGAAGTTCAGTCCATTCATCACGTGTTTTTCTATTCGTGCATTGTTTCCTTCTGGTTTATTTAAATTCTTTCACATTTATAGACGAAGTGCTGACTCCCATATGCACCATATTCCACATCACTCACGAATTCTTCCCAACTATCTGTGCGTGCTCTACTTCTTAGGATATTGTAGAATCTCTAGCAGCTGTATAATGTTGTCTAGCTTGATTAGTTTTTGGCTATAGGTACGTTTCATACGCCATTTGTTTATCCCTGAGGGCCTGAGGGACAGAAGTCTATTATCGATTTTTCTTTGAACAGTGTAATTGTATAATTTTATTCATTTTTCATTTGTAGTACTGTTTTTTCCTTAATTTTTGATCACCTAGTTCTTGCAAGGGAACGTCACAATATACTGCTGTACAAATTACATCAACAAAAAAGGCCACACAGCGTGCAAAGGAAGATATAAAATGAACATAGAGCTACTAAGAAAGGGAACCAAGGTTGTATCTGGAATGGCACTTTCAAAAATCTTTGAGGTTTTCAGAGACAGCAAAGAACATGGAAAAAAAGTTAATATGAAGTACAACTGATGAGAGAATTAGAGTAGCAAATTAATTAGATTAACTAATGATACACTAAAAATAGCTGTTGACTTTTGCTCTTTGGGCAGAAAAATGACAATAAGCTAAGTAAAGGAGACATAAAGTCCATAATGATCCCAACAAAATAAGAAATTTTTGAAAAAGAGGAATTTGTAAACTTCTAATAGAAATCCAAGTGATAGGAAATATTTTATGAATGTGTTCGTCTGGAATGTAGCGCTGTATGGAAGTAACACACCGATGAGAAGCAGATAAGACAAGAAGAGAATAAAAGCTATTGCAATAATGTGTTAGGGAAGAATGCTGAAAATTATATGTAACTCGAGTTCCTAATTAGGAGGTACTGAATCGAACTGGAGATAAAAGTAATTCATACCACTTCTTTTGTGAAAGAAGAGTTGGGTCGAAAGGACAGATCCTGAGCCAGCAAGGAACCTTCAGATTGGTAAGGGTGGAAAGTATTAGGGAGTGGCAGGGGGGGGGGTTGAAGTGTGACTAAATTTTGAATACAGTGAGCAGGTTCTATTGGATGTAGGTTGCAGTACCTATTTGGGGATGAAGCAGCTTGCACCAGATATACTTTCGTGCGAAGCTCCTAAAAGGACACTGAACGCCAAAACAAAAACAACAGTCGAAACAGCACATGACAGGCTGCCCTAGTGGACTGTGCAGAACAGTAATGCAATCACCATTAATCAAAGACAATGTCGCTTTGAGCTGCAAACACGAAACGTAACATGGTGTCTGGACAGAAGGCCCATGGCAGCACACTCACGCAGTTTACCACTCACACTCACACACACACACACACACACACACACACACACACACACACACACAGATTTATGGTGTCCCGTTCCCAAGCAGCTGTGTGCTGTAATCGGCGAACGCCAGGCGACCGTCTGAATTAGCTTCGCGACTCGCCAGTTTGCGAGCTTTGGCTCCCCTGCGAGGTAGGCTGCACGCGTCGCAGCAGTCTGCGAAGCGGGCACGCGTGCCAGGGTCTCCGGGTGGGTTGGCCGCACGCGTGATAACGGGTTAATTAAGGTGCTCTTTATCGAGACAGCAGCGCGGCAACGCGTCTAATTAATCAGCGCCGATCGGTGCGGCGTACGAGCGGTGGGCAGTACACAGGAAGGGAGAACTGCGCTCGGGAGCGTTTCCAGTGGAAAGACCGCTACAGTGTGCTTCATTAGCAAAGCGCCGATCGTGATGCGGACAGTTTGCGGATAATATTTATGGGGTGCGTGTCGGGATGCCAACGATGAACGCATAATAGCACAGGGTATCTGCCTTGTAATGGCGTCGGATGCAACGCATATCAACGTGATAGAGGGAGTTAAAACCAAAGCATCCATACTAGAAAGCGGGTAAATTAAAAAATTGTTGAAAGTGGCCTTAATTATACGATTCCAATGACTGAATCTGACATGTTGCAGTCGTTTGATGAACTAAAGCTAGAGTTCGTTCAACATCTTTCTGCCGTTTGGGAATGGCACAAGCAGTATCCTTAAGGAAGCACATCAAGAAATCATGAGTCCGATAGGCCACAACTCGTAATGTATAGGATTGGCAAGCAAGGCACATATGTTGCTGGAGTGGAATGCTGAACCCATTTGAGGATAAAAAAATTTATCTTCACCGTGTTAATTGAAACAGAGCACTGGTGACAACACAATGATTAACCAGTATTTGATAATTACGGTGATTTACACCGATTATTCAAGTGTATAAAATCAATGAGAATAATACAAAAAAATTTAAAAGAAAAACAGCCTTATGGCTGCAACTTTTAACTCATAAAAAATTAGAATGAAATGTTCGCAAGAGAGCTTGTGTAAAGTTTGGAAGGTAGGGGACGAGGTACTGGCAGAAGTAAGGCTGTGAGGACGGGGCGTGAGTCGTGCTTGGGTAGCTCGGTTGGTACAGCACTTGCCCGCGAAAGGCAAAGGTCCCGAGTTCGAGTCTCGGCCCGGTACACAGTTTTAATCTGCCAGGAAGTTTAATAAAAAATTAGTTTACACAAATATAACTTTTACGTAACTACAGATCTGAGCTCACTACCCAGTTATCAGGCCTTGTGAATATGAAATATAACAATTTGTAAAAGCTATTAGGTTTCAAAAAAATAATCAGATAGCAAGATCTCATAAATACGTGAATCAATTATTATTAGAAACACTCGGAAATATGATGCTATGGTAGCCGGAAAATCCACACAGCAGTCAGCACATTCTCGACGTTTGGCGTTTACATCGGCCGCGCGTCTGAATTCCGTGCTCGAGAGCTCAAGGGTCAACAACAGGCAGGAGGGCCTGCGCACACCAATAACGGCTTCTAGACCACACAGATCCAATATTAATACACAGTTCACTAGAGTACTAACAGCCAAGCACTGGGTAGCGCCAAATGCAGGAAAAGGTATTAAACGTTATAGTGTGACAACCGCAGTTCCTATCAAATCAATAGTTCTCTAAACAATCACCAATGACGTGAAATTTCACTTGATAAATTTATAAAGAAAACTGGCGTCCTACGGATCGGAGCGTGAAATTTCAGATCCCTTAATCGGGCAGGTAGGTTAGAAAATTTAAAAAGGAAAATGGATAGGTTAAAGTTAGATATAGTGGGAATTAGTGAAGTTCGGTGGCAGGAGAAAGAAGACTTCTGGTCTGGTGACTACAGGGTTATAAACACAAAATCAAATAGGGGTAATGCAGGAGTAGGTTTAATAATGAATAGGGAAATAGGAATGTGGGTAAGCTATTACAAACAGCATAGTGAACGCGTTATTGTGGCCACGATAGATACGAAGCCCACACCCACTACAGTAGTACAAGTTTATATGCCAACTAGCTGTGCAGATGACGAAGAAATTGAAGAACTGTATGATGAAATAAAAGAAATTATTCAGATAGTGAAAGGTGACGAAAATTTAATAGTCATGGGTGACTGGAATTCGGTAGTAGGAAAAGGGAGAGAAGGAAACGTAGTAGGTGAATATGGATTAGGGCTAAGAAATGAAAGAGGAAGCCGCCTGGTAGAATTTTGCACAGAGCACCACTTAATCATAGCTAACACTTGGTTTAAGAACCATGAAAGAAGGTTGTATACATGGAAGAACCCTGGAGATATTAAAAGGTATCAGATAGATTATATAATGATAAGACAGAGATTTAGGAACCAGGTTTTAAATTGTAAGACATTTCCAGGGGCAGATGTGGACTCTGACCACAATCTGTTGGTTATGACCTGTAGATTAAAACTGAAGAAACTGAAAAAAGGTGGGAATTTATGGAGATGGGACCTGGATAAACTGAAAGAACCAGAGATTGTACAGAGTTTTAGGGAGAGCATAAGAAAACAATTGACAGGAATGGGGGAAAGAAAGACAGTAGAAGAAGAATTGGTAGCTTTGAGGGATGAAGTAGTGAAGGCAGCAGAGGATCAAGTAGGTAAAAAGACGAGGGCTAGTAGAAATCCTTGGGTAGGAGAAGAAATATTGAATTTAATTGATGAAAGGAGAAAATATAAAAATGCAGTAAATGAAGCAGGCAAAAAGGAATACAAACGTCTCAAAAATGAGATCGACAGGAGGTGCAAAATGGCTAAGCAGGGATGGCTAGAGGACAAATGTAAGGATGTAGAGGCTTATCTCACTAGGGGTAAGATAGATACTGCCTACAGGAAAATTAAAGGGACCTTTGGAGATACGAGAACCACTTGTGTGAATATCAAGAACTCAGATGGAAACCCAGTTCTAAGCAAAGAAGATAAAGCAGAAAGATGGATGGAATATATAGAGGGTCTATACAAGGGCGATGTACTTGAGGACAATATTATGGAAATGGAAGAGGATGTAGATGAAGATGAAATGGGAGATACGATACTGCGTGAAGAGTTTGACAGAGCACTGAAAGACCTGAGTCGAAACAAGGCCCCCGGAGTAGACAACATTCCACTGGAACTACTGACGGCCTTGGGAGAGCCAGTCCTGACAAAAGTCTACCATCTGGTGAGCAAGATGTATGAAACAGGCGAAATACCCTCAGACTTCAAGAAGAATATAATAATTCCGATCCCAAAGAAAGCAGGTGTTGACAGATGTGAAAATTACCGAACTATCAGTTTAATAAGCCACAGCTGCAAAATACTAACGCGAATTATTTACAGACGAATGGAAAAACTGGTAGAAGCCGACCTCGGGGAAGATCAGTTTGGATTCCGTAGAAATGTTGGAACACGTGAGGCAATACTTACCTTACGACTTATCTTAGAAGAAAGATTAAGGAAGGCAAACCGACGTTTCTAGCATTTGTAGACTTAAAGAAAGCTTTTGACAATGCTGACAGGAACAGGCTCTTTCAAATTCTAAAGCTGGCAGGTTTGAAATACAGGGAGCGAAAGCCTATTAACAATTTGTATAGAAACCAAATGGCAGTTATAAGAGATGAGGGGCATGAAAGGGAAGCAGTGGTTGGGAAGGGAGTGAGACAGTGTTGTAGCCTCCCCCCAATGTTATTCAATCTGTATATTGAGCAAGCAGTAAAGGAAACAAAAGGAAAATTCGGAGTAGGTATTAAAATCCATGGAGAAGAAATAAAAACTTTGAGGTTCGCCGATGACATTGTAATTCTGTCAGAGACAACAAAGGACTTGGAAGAGCAGTTGAACGGAATGGACAGTTTCTTGAAAAGAGGATATAAGGTGAACATCAACAAAAGGAAAACGAGGATAATGGAATGTAGTCAAATTATGTCGGGTGATGCTGAGGGAATTAGATTAGGAAATGAGACACTTAAAGTAGTAAAGGAGTTTTGCTATTTGGGGAGCAAAATAATTGATGATGGTCGAAGTAGAGAGGATATAAAATGTAGACTGGCAATGGCAAGGAAAGCGTTTCTGAAGAAGAGAAAATTGTTAACATCGATTATAGATTTAAGTGTCAGGAAGTCATTTCTGAAAGTACTTGTATGGAGTGTAGCCGTTTATGGAAGTGAAACATGGACGATAAATAGTTTGGACAAGAAGAGAATAGAAGCTTTCGAAATGTGGTGCTACAGAAGAATCCTGAAGATTAGATGGGTAGATCACATAACTAATGAGGAAGTATTGAATAGGATTGGGGAGAAGAGAAGTTTGTGGCACAACTTGACCAGAAGAAGAGATCGGTTGGTAGGACATGTTTTGAGGCATCAAGGGATCAGCAATTTAGTATTGGAGGGCAGCGTGGAGGGTAAAAATCGGAGAAAGAGACCAAGAGATGAATACACTAAGCAGATTCAGAGAGATGTAGGTTGCAGTAGGTACTGGGTGATGAAGAAGCTTGCACAGGATAGAGTAGCATGGAGAGCTGCATCAAACCAGTCTCAGGACTGAAGACCACAACAACAACAACAACAAAAAATTGTGATAATGACCAAATAATCCGCACACATCCTTAAATACTAAACCACCGTTTGACAGAGCAAAATTGTTAATATTATAGTTGCCAACAAAAAGGAAGTTGAAGATTCCAATTTAAATTGGCGGCCGAAGTTTTATACAGAGGATAATCTATGATTCATAAAACTGACAACTTAACGTATTAACAATAATAATAAAAACAGGAATCGCCGAATATCGGCCACAATTGTAACGCTACAGAACCAAGGCACAGCGCAGTTACATGGACTTGCAATACCAAGTATCCCCGACCCACGTCCAAGTGGTTTAAGGAATGAGTAGCTAAAACATAAGTGGCCACACGGGGCAGTGACACCCAAAAATTCCACCACAATATGGCTCACCATTTAAAGTTAGTCCAGGAGCTCGCCGTTAACAAGCACGTCAGGGTATACTCCCGTGCTCTCCTCAGGAATCGAGATAGATACGTCTCTTAAACAGAGCCTACAGTATGTTGACTGGTGACTGCTTGCGCGCTCCAGTACCGCTCGCCTCCAGACCCAGTGCCGAAATGTCAACACCGTGAGTCCTCGCAGTGCACCAAACACCAACTGACTATTGCTCCGTGCGGTGTCTTCCCTTTGTCACTGCCCCCGACCGAGTCTCCTTCATTGCTCCCAACCTGGTCTCTTCCTTTCTCACGAGCCACGGCCGTCCTAAATAGAGGGCGCTAGCCAACCAGGACGCCGCATAGCGCGTGACTTCGACAGAGAAACTTATCCTGCTGAGAGCATCGTAGGATGCGGAACTGGAGGGGAGCAATTTTCGTTCTCTTGAGTGCTACCCTTATATGTGTCACCTACCCCAGCTGCCTTAATCTGGCTGAGATATGCCCTGGTTTGTTTACCTGATTTTACATTCCTGAGTAGGAAGTTCACCGGTGATAGCTTTTTCAAAACCAGGTATGGTCCCACAAATCTCGGCAACAACTTCTCTGCAATCCTCTGGCTGCCTTGAACTTGCCTGTGGAAGTTTTTCAAAAATTCTCTGTCCCGTGCCTCCACTCATTCCACCCGCCTGCCTTTGTTACACGTTTCTCTTTCTCGGCTGTGTGCTATTTTGATGTTCTTTTTGGCTGCCTCCCACGACCGCTTAATGTTCTCAGGACTAAACAGTTCTGGCAACAACTCATTAAGAGTCCACAAATTGGTCAACGGTAAGTTCAGGTTGAAAGAAAAAATTAATTTGGCGGGAGTCGTCCTATGCGCCTCGTGATTTGCAGTTTTTAACGCGAAGGACAACCAGTTAAGGGTTAAATCCCAACTCCTCTGCGACACAGAACGATAAGCAATCAGGCCGGCTTAAGATTACGGTTAATCCTTTCGGCTAAGGAGGGTTGCGGGTAGTAGGGCGTTGTGGTGACATGTTTTATGTCCAGATCAAAACAAAACTTCCGAAACTTTTTGGAAGTAAAAGCAATAGCATTATCACTGACCAGTGCCTTGGGCGGTCCAAAATTGGCGAATATCCCCTCCAAATGCTGGATATTTGCTGTTGATACGGTACTATCACTAGGGATGAGCCAGACAAACCTGGTGAAAGCATCTACAACTACTAACACGAATCAGTTTCCCTTTTGAGTGAGAGGTAAGGGTCCCAGGTAATCGGTATATAATTGTCCAGAGGCTCATACTCCCTAGTAGAGTAAAGGAACCCTCGTCTAGGCCCAGTATCTAGCTTGGTTGTTTTACACACCTCACACTGGGCAACCATCGTGCGAATGTCCTTATCCATGTCCATCCAGGTCAATTGTTGTCCGACTTTTAGCCAGGTTTTATTGAATCCCATATGACCACGATACAAGGACTGGTGAAAATAACTGAATACCCCTGATATTAAGCTCTTAGGTACGCACAATGCAGGCTGGTTATCTCTACGTGCATGATAACACAAGAAGTTATATTGCAAGGAGTATCCGGGTACCTGTTCACCAGCCTTTAATTTGACCCGAACAGATTCTATTTCAGGTCCAGCCGTTGTTCTGCCTTGAGATTAGTAAATAATGAAGGAATTTCAGTTAAGACCCCCATAGCTCACCTGCTTTCACCTAACTCTCCACCCTGCGTTCCTCCTTAGGCTCATGGAACATCCGATTCAAAGCATTGGCAGTTTGATTCTGTCCCCCTCTTATATGGCCACCGTCAAACTGAAAGGACGATATCCTAACCGCCCATCGGCCTATCCGCCCAGTTTTGCGAGGTAAAGCCAAAGGCCAACTGGTTATCAGTCTCTAGCCTGAATTTGCGATGCTCAAGACGAAACTTGAATCTTTCTAAGGTAAACAAGACGGCTAATGCCTCTAACTCATACACTGAGTTCAGCCGCTGACAATGCACGAGAAGCGTAGTCTGGCGGGTCACTCTCCCTGTTCTGTTGTTGCAACAGAACCCCCGCCACCCCCACATTGGATGCGCCCATTTGTACTACAAAAGGCCAATTGAAGTCAGGTATACCTAATACCGGGGTCGTGCTTAACGCCTGTTTCAACCCTTCAAAGGCGGCTTGCTACGATTCCCTCCAGATAAATTTTTCGTTCCGCCGACGTAATTGGTTAAGTGGTGTCACCAACTGAGCGAAATTGGGAATAAATTTACGAAAACTGGTAATGCCCTTCTTATCTGACTGATGACTTTAGTGTGGAAATTCGCGCTATAATCACCACACCATCTAAATAATTATACACAAACTTGAATTTCAGATCGCCCAAAACCGAATCCAACAGACGCGACAAAACCGCCGCAACAGAAGCGAACCCAAGAGGCACTCTATTGAATTTGAATAAGTTGTAATCAGTACAAAATGCTCTAATACGTTTGGACTTCTCAGCCACAGGAATCTGATAATATGCTTGGGTCAAGTCAAGGACAGTGAAAACCTGAAAACCTTAGCGCCAGCAAACCAAGTAAAGCAATTATGAAGCTCTGGAAGTGGAACGGATTCCAAAACAATCGTCTGATTTAAAGCCCGGTAGTCAACCACCTGCCGAAAACCTTCACCATGAGGCTTGGGAGCCGGCCGCGGTGGTCTTGCGGGTCTAGGCGCTGCAGTCCGGAACCGCGGGACTGCTACGGTCGCAGGTTCGAATCCTGCCTCGGGCATGGATGTGTGTGATGTCCTTAGGTTAGTTAGGTTTAAGTAGTTCTAAGTTCTAGGGGACTGATGACCTAAGATGTTAAGTCCCATAGTGCTCAGAGCCATTTGAACCATTTTTTTGAGGCTTGGGAACTAGGAAAATCGGAGCTGCATACGGCGGGACGGAAGGCCTAATTACACCATCCGCTAATAGCTGATCTACAATTTCCCGTAGTTTTTTCATTTTAGGTGGAGACAATCGGTACGGTGTTTGGTGTGCGGGGTTCTGATCCGTGAGTTGAATATTATACTCGATTTTATTAGTCACGCCCAACCGATCCGTGAATTCTTCGGGAAATTCGTCCAATAACTTAATGACCTCAGCTGCTTGAGTTTCCGGCAGATGGTTCACATCTGCCCTGTTCTTAAAAGAAAAACTACCACTCGCATAATTCACTATACATCGCGTTAAGCGCACAAAATTACGTCCCCGTAGCATTTTTGACTGCCAGCCCTTTAACAACAAGGCATTCCAAGGGCCATGTAAGGCCTTGAATTCTTAATTTAAAACGATCCTGGCCTACCACTTCAAGAGGCCGCCCATCCAAAGAACAACAAGAATGATTAACTCGACCCAACACCCGTAATCTAGCTGTACGTCGGTATCTCCGATACCAAGCATAGTGAACCAGGGAACCACTGCTGCCTGAATCAACTAAAGCACAAACAGTTTTAGTACCTATGACCGCACATACGTAAGGGTGGCGGTCACTATCTACACCACGTATTTTACGAGTTCCCGCTGGAAGTTTTCTGCGGAAAGCTGACGGGACCTTTTTCTTATGGCGTCAGCTATTTATTCCTCTACTCTTCCAGCTAGGGCAATGTCTAACGAAATGCCCTGATTCTCCACAACGGTAGCACACTCCTTTAGCTGTCGAACCCTTCCGATAATGCTGGACGTCAATACCGTTTAATCTATCTCCCTACAGCTTGCTTCTAATTCTCCGCGTTTGTCATCAGCATAACGAACATTTTCAATTTTAGTTCACAGTTCGTCAAGTTCGGCAAAGGAAGATGATTTACCGCTAAAGAGAATTCTACTCCTATCGGCGGACCGCATACTTTCCAAAATATTCGTGACCGCTTCAGCCTCTGAGAGTTCAACACAGAAGGCTAAGATAGCAAGACGGACCTTGTTAACATAATGGGATAGTGTTTCACCCTTTCTTTGTATCCGATAAACATATTTATCAATTATATCTTGCTTCTCACGAGTACCAACACATTTATTTAAGAGCGTTTTCCGGAAATCCCGTTCTCTAAGGCCTTAGCAGTAATCCTGGCTAAAGGTCGCACGGCTAAAGGATTAATATGTTGCAGTACTACACTATGACTGACACCCAACACGTTGGCCTGCTCGTGAAACCTAACTAATAACTACAAAAATTCACATAAGTCGGTAGTACTTTCCACTGCCAACTTTGATAGCCCATTAAGAATCGCGATTATCGGGTTAGGTGATCTCGCGAACGCAATATGACTGCTTGACACTGACCTTTCATGACTAACATTAACCTCAATATTTTGCTGATCCTCACGCCAATTGAAACACAACATTTTCTGCTGCACGGCTAAAACATCGTACTGAAACTTTTGAAGCTCCGACAACACAGGAGGATCTTTACTAACAGCACGCATATCGGGAATTCCATTAACTAAATGGTCTAGCAGGGTCTGTATCCGGAAAATATGCCTTCGTGACGGGGAGGAAACTTCAAAACATATCACGTCAACATGAATATTACCTAACCAATTTCTCCAAGAAGGACGGCTTCACTCACCTCTCCCACCGATTCCTGCGAAATGTGTACTGGCAAGGTCAAGGCAGCCCGCAAGCGCTGAACAAGTTTCGCTATGCTTCCTTTCTCACTTTGCATCCGAATCCTTAGTTCATATTGCAGACAGTTTTCTAAGACTGGCTATACCGATGACCTTCCTTGCTCTTATGGAATCCATACTGTAACAATATACAGTCACAATCCTCCTTCCTCGCGAGCCGCGGCCGTTCTAACTAGAGGTCGATAGCCAACCAGGACTCGGACGGCGCATAACATCGACAGAGACACTTGTCCTACCAAGAGCAGCGCAGGAAGCCACGGCTCAACAACACCTTCGAAATAGCTTTTAAATGAAAATACTGAACTAATAAAACGGACATGTGGTTAGCTGTATGAACAATAGCATCGTCGCATGTGGCTGCTCTCTCGGTTTAATGTTAACAAATTATCAGATCTCGAAGTAGCGCTCAGGTATTGAGGATTTTATAAGGATTCGCCCTCATGACACTGGCTGTGGTCTGCGACAACAGCCACCAGTGTTAATGTGAGAGAAGCAGAGAGATGAAACCAGAGGTCTCAACTAATACAGATGAACGATCAGCAGGAACGCAGACACACTTTCTCTAAGTCCGTTACTCAGTCCAACTGGGTTTCCAAGTTGTAGCCGCAAAAGACAGTTGTTTCTTTAAAACATACACCAATGCTGGTCACGTAGAAGTTTCCAGTGACACAGCTGTATCAGGCCTGTTACAAGCACGCCGTTATCAGTTAATACTCCTGAAAATCCGCAAACCAGCATTCTTCCAAGCTTATAAATGCTGAGCGAAGGCATTCAAGAGCAGGATCTCCACCCTGGAAAATAAGAAGTACCAACAGTTAGCCTTGGTTCCATCCACATAATGCCATACAGGTGACAATTGTCACTTTCCTTTTACATTGTTATGCCCCACCATGGAGCATGTTTGAACTTATTCCACTGCCGTGCTTGTTTTCTTATTCTATCACAGTAACTTCTACACATGAAGTAAAAATTTACGTGTAAGGAATGTGACTTGGTATTTAGAATTGAAATTACTCTTCACGGTAGCAGATTGGATATTAAAAGTGTCACCAACAATATGCTCTTTCTCTCTCTCTCTCTCTTTCCAAGCATTTATCACGACTTGCGGGGTCTGATGGTTAATCAGATGTGGCATGTTAATTTTAAGAAGCGTCGCCACCCTATACCCCTGGAAAGGAATTAGTGTACCCCAACTGTCTGCATCTAGTGTAATCCATGGAAGAGTGCGAATGTGTTCAGATGTCTGCGAGCCGTGTAACTGAGGTGGAAGGTGGGGACCAGCCCAGTATTCACCTAGCGGGATGTGGAAAACCGCCTAAAACCCACATCCAGGGTGGCCAGCACACCAGCCCTCGTCGTTAATCCGCCGGGCGGATTCGATTCCGGGCTGACGCGCCTACCCGAGTCCAGGAAACAGGGCGTTAGCGCTCTTGGCTACCCTGGCGGGATACCAAAAATATGCACTCCAAGACATATACGCACTACGAAGACATATATGCACTATGAAGAAATTATCAGAATGGAACGGAAATCGGTAGATGCGATGTACACTTATAGACAAACAGAAGATTAAAATTTCTGCCGGCCGGTGTGGCCGAGCGGTTCTAAGCGCTTCAGTCTAGAACCACGCGACCGCTACGGTCCCAGGTTCGAATCCTACCTCGGGCATGGATTTTTGTGATGTCCTTAGGTTAGTTAGGTTTAAGTAGTTCTATGTTCTAGGGGACTGATGACCATACTCGTGTATTGCTCATGGTCTTTGTAGTTCATCGAGTATTTTCCATTTATATTTGTAATGTGTTCGACATTTAGTTCTTGTGTAATATCGGTATTTCTCTTGTGCATCAAAAACGAAGACCACTCTTCAAAGCGGAGGGACTTCACCTTTGATGATTCGGTTGTTCAAATATTAAGTTCCAACATTCGCTACCATATTGGATCAGAGACAATGTTATTACTTTGTAGAGTAACCAGCACAAATAAGAAATTGCGATCTTCCTCCTCAAGGAACACTGCCTTAACGTAGCACTATCGATGAGGGTGGGGAGGTTTGAGTCTCTGGATCTGGATGACTATGGTGACGGTAGCTTAGCTGCCAGAAGCGTCACTCAAGCCGGACAGGCGCAAGGGAAGGAGCCACACGCTGTGTGTCCCACAACGGCCTGTTAATCTGTGTCCTAAACCTGCCCTTACAGTGTCCATTTTTCTGACATCTCCTGTTGTAAGTATAGGATAGGGCGGACTCTCAGACGTAGGAAAGCCAACATCCCTAATGGAGTAAACTCTTAAAAGGAAATGAGGCACGTTGTAAGACCGCAAAGTGGCAGCCCCAATATCCAAATACACTCGCGCATCTCTTGTGAGAAACCTAGGTGAAATTTTATAACTACAACTAGCTCTCAAACCACATCGGAACAAGGTCAGATGTACCGATGACAAACACGGTGATGAGGAAGGTTAAGTATAAATGGATTGCTAGTATGCAAGCAAAATGGTATGTCAGTGGATTAGCGAACAGAGAAGAGTTGCCGGAAGGCCAAAATCGATACCGCTTCCATAACAGAAACAAACAAAAAGTATGAAAGACAATGTTTGAAGGTACAGCAGAACACGAAACAAGGAGAAAGCAAGCAATGAGATTACCATGTATGTACATAAGAGATGGAAAAAGATACTTATAGGATTATTAAATAAAAGAATGAATTACAGTTTTCCTTGTCAAAGAAGCGAGAAACATCTTGACCTGACCATCATTGCAGTTTACAATCTGTCGAAGGAAAAAAAGAAGAACCCGTGGAATTCTATGAGAAACTCCAATCCGTTTTGGCCAAGTACAGCAATAAGTGTCAAATAATATTGACAGGACATTCAAATGCAAGGGTAGTATACCGAAGATTGTGCGAACGATGGGAGAAAAAACCATGAATAACAATGACCGACTTTTTTTATAGATTTTCTCTTACCAAACTAAAGATAATCAATACAGTCTTCCTGAAAAAAATATAGTCATAAATACAAATGGTCAGCTCGAGGATTTAATTCTCTAATTGACTAGTCTTTTAGTGACTACATTATAATTAATGAAAAATTAGAATGCAAAGAAAGAGACAAGAATGTACAGGGGACATGACCATTTATTGATGATATCTTAGATATGTACACCAAATGGGGAACGAACGAGAAATTGACAGCTGAAAAGATAAAAGAAAATATCTACCAAGTATATCTACTAAATGAACACAGCATGTGAGGTCTCTACCAGAGGAGACCTAATCAAGAATCAGAACAGAAATGAGAAGCGGATAAAATAATGAAGGAATGAAAAATCAGCAGATACTGAAGTTAAGAATGCAGCTGAAGAGGCCTTCGAAAAAAGAAAAGGGTTAAAAAGCTGGATATCAGACTTCGATAAAGCTACGAAGGAAAAATATGACGCTTATCTTACGTACCTCTATGGACCAACAGAGGAGACTCACCAATTTTACAAACAATGGACAAATGCAGCAAATGGACCAGTGAAACGAGCTCGTCAACAATCTTCGGCTAGGTTTCTAAGTATTATAGAAGACCATATTCACAGAGGGCAAATGACGGCTTTTTAAATAATGAAAATTCTCAGTCAAACAGAAAATAAAGTTGATCAAATAAGTAACACCCAACAAGAAAAATGGATAGAATATCGGCCGGCCGCTGGTGGCCGAACGGTCCTAGGCGCTTCAGTCTGGAACCGCGCGACCGGTACGGTCGCAGGTTCGAATCCTGCCTCGGGCATGGATGTTTGTGATGTCCTTAGGTCAGTTAGGTTTAAGTTGTTCTAAGTTCTAGGGGACTGATGACCTCAGATGTTAAGTCTCATAGTGCTCAGAGCCATTTGAACCATTTGTTTGATAGAATATTACACGAGCTTGTGGTTTGAAGAAACATGCTCCACAGGGAATGGAGAGGATGAAATTGAAATAGAATGTGTAGATGATTTATGCATTGATGAGTTAAGAGGAGCCCTCAGTTTCACAAGGAATAGGAAAGCTACTGGGATGGATGGCATAGAGACTGAACTACTAAAATATGGAGGCACCCAACTACAAAAGAGATTAGTATATTTATTTCAAATGTAATGGAAAATGGAGAATATGTGGAACACTAAATAGATGTCGAAAACGAGGAAAGAAACAAGGCTGAAATTTTATAAGATAACGGCAGTTCCAATACTTGTTTACGAAATTGAATCGTTGGTTACAAGTAAACCTTAAGAAGTCGCATTAGGTTTCTAAGAGCAATTAATGGATGCAGAAGACTCGACAGATTTCGAAATTCGGAAATTAGGGAAGAACTGAATGTATTTAACGTCGTCAATAAAATACAAGAAAATAGGCGAAAGAGGAGTGAACAGCTCTAAAGAATAAGTGGAGAAAAATTACCTCTGCGGCTAAGAAGACATAAGCCAGTTGGGAGAAGAAGTCAAGGAAAATCGAGGAAGTGATGGGTAACGTAAAAGGCAAAGCATGAAACGGCCTAATGCTTCAAGTGAAGATGATGATGATGATGATGATGATGATGGTGATGAGTATGATGATGAAATTCCGATCTTGACCAATAAAGGATTTTTTCTGGATCGAATAAATGTAAACAGTTGTAGACCACGTATCTCCAGTAAACTGCAGCGTGATAATGTAGATGCAAATGCAAATGTAAATGTGTGACTGTAGACGCATGTGCTCATCAGTCAATCGACGTGTGATGGAATACGCAGCTGCCACAAGACAACTTCGTGTGTCTAAGCTCCCCATTCTCTATTGCTTGCCAGTCAACTATTACACTAGCACAGCAAATAACATATCACACAACCACGTCTCCACCGTCGTCATGACTATAGGCAGTGCAAGACGTCCCAGAACTGTGACGGATCTTACCACGTGACGTTAGGTAAATGACTCCATGTTTAGGTTCTCACCTTAGGAATACAGCAGCTGCAACGTTCTGAACAGAAGCGCTGCATTTAGGTCCAACAATTTTTGATGTTTTCATTGTGTCTGTTTATTTTGGATTAATAGCGCAGTTTGTAGCAGAGAGGGGTTTTATAAAATTATAGGTAGGTATGCGCGATGTGTGACACACCATCGCTACCTCGTTCTGTATCGCAGTTAATCAGGCACGGAGTGCTTATTTACGGCGCTGTGTGCCACTGAATACTTCAGACTGATGACTGACGTCACGCCTGTGTCCTCTGCTGATTATTCAACGGCACGTGTTTTGTCGATAATGCGTCCCGCTCACACTGGCAGCTTCCTACAATATGGTCTGGAGCGCGTTCCTCTCGAGGGAAACAGGCCACTGCATGTGATGTGGGAGCTTCGCTTCTGTATTCGTGTTCCCCGGTTACACCGATACAGAGCTTGACTTACAAGCTGGGAGTGCTGTTGTCAGCGTTTGGTTTACAATCCTTGACCGTGTTAAGAGTGTTACACTTTCTTTGTCTGTGTGGAGTACTGAGGTAACGTCGATGTAGAAAGTGCTTCAGCAAATAAAATACAGAAGTCGGAATCGAACATGGTCCTCCATCTTTGAGAATGACCAGTCCCAGGAGAAATCTATAACTGAGGTCCAATCCTTTCATTTCAATATTTGAGAACACCTCATTTTCAAACTCTCTAGAATTCCAAGTGAAAATAGGTATCCTGTGTCTGTGGTGTTATGATCAAAATAGAAAGACGGAGAGAATTTCCCCTGCTGCACCATTTGGTAATTTTTTTACAGCTTCGTAGATGTTTGTGTTAGACTGAGTAAATACTGAGAGAGAATATTCCTAAAAAGTCAACCAATATATTGCTTACACCCATATATACATACGACAAAAAGACCATGAAAGTAAAACTGAAATGGCTAGAGCTCATGCAGAGACTTACAAAGAACGGTTCTTACGGCACACGCTTTGGTGGTACTGACTGTGGTACACGTAGAGCCCACATTCACACACCTTAAGATTGCTTGCGGAGTCTAGGTCTAGACAAACTGGAGACATGTTCTATTAGCATACAGCACATACCCTTCGACCCGGTGACGGCGGTGACAGTGGCATGAACACAAAATGGTTCAAATGGCTCTGAGCACTATGGGAGTTAACATCTGAGGTCATCAGTCCCCTAGAACTTAGAACTACTTAAACCTAACTAACCTAAGGACATCACACACATCCATGCCCGAGGCAGGATTCGAACCTGCCACCGTAGCGGTCGCTCGGTTCCAAACTGTAGCGCCAAGAACCGCTAGGCCACTCCGGCCGGCCATGAACTCCATGATACACCACAATGTTTAGGGAGTAATCCTCACTGATTAACGGCCATGACAAATCACGGAGTTTTATCATACAATGTAGCCTTTCACGGCCTGTATTGTCGGTATTGCTGATATGTAATTTATGGGCATAAGGCCGTGGTTCAAGGCATAATTCTCTGCCTAATGTTTCGTCTTCCACTGATGGAGACTTCATGAGAGGCTTCGACGAGCCAGAAAGCTCAGCAATCCGACTTTTTATACTTATCCACGCAATGGTCGGTTCGAGACGTCATTAGACCAGTCTCTAAGGTGGTGGAGTCGCGCCGATATACTCTAGATGTTGCGGGGAGGAGTGAGCGCTGTTTATTTTATTTAGCACTAGGGCCCACAACTTGTCTAATTTTAATCCATTACTTATTCTGTTGAGATTGGTTTTGTGCTTCTGAATTTCTATGGCCTCTCTGAACATCCTCGCGTAGAAATAATTGTTGTTTCAGTCCTGAGACTGGTTTGATGCAGCTCTCCATGCTTCCCTATCCTGTGCCAGCTTCTTCATCTCCCAGTACTTACTGCAACCCACATCCTTCTGAATCTGCTTAGTGTATTCATCTCTTGGTCTCCCTCTACGATTTTTACCCTCCACGCTGCCCTCCAATGCTAAATTTTTGATCCCTTGATGCCTCAGAACATGTCCTCCCAACCGATCCCTTCTGCTAGTCAAGTTGTGCCACATACTCCTCTTCTCCCCAATTCTATTCAATACCTCCTCATTACTTATGTCATCTACCCATCTAATCATCAGCATTCTTCTGTAGCACCACATTTCGAAAGTTTCTATTCTCTTCTTGTCCAAACTATTTATCGTCCATGTTTCACTTCCACGCATGGCTACACTCCATACTAATACTTTCAGAAACGACTTCCTGACACTCAAATCTATGCTCGATGTTAACAAATTTCTCATCTTCAGAAACGCTTTCCTTGCCATTGCCAGTCTACATTTTATATATTCTCTACTTCGACCATCATCAGTTATTTTACTCCCCAAACTGCAAAACTCCTTTACTGCTTTAAGTGTCTCATTTCCTAATCTAATTCCCTCAGCATCACCCGACTTAATTCGACTACATTCCATTATCCTCGTTTTGCTTTTGTTGACGTTCATTCCGTTCCACTGCTCTTCCAAGTCCTTTGCTGTTGTAGAATTACAATGTCATCGGCGAACCTCAAAGTTTTTATTTCTTCTCCATGGATTTTAATACCTACTCCGAATTTTTCTTTTGTTTTCTTTACTGCTTGCTCAATATACAGATTGAATAACGTTGGGGAGAGGCTACAAACCTGTCTCACTCCCTTCCCAACCACTGCTTCCCTTTCATGCCCCTCGACTCTTATAACTGCCATCTGGTTTCTGTAGAAATTGTAAATAGCCTTTCGCTCCCTGTATTTTACCCCTGCCACCTTTAGAATTTGAAAGAGAATATTCCAGTCAACATTGTCAAAAGCTTTCTCTAAGTCTACAAATGCTAGAAACGTAGGTTTGCGTTTCCTTAATCTTTCTTCTAAGATAAGTCATAAGGTCAGTATTGCCTCACGTGTTCCAACATTTCTACGGAATCCAAACTGATATTCCCTGAGGTCGGCTTCTACCAGTTTTTCCATTCGTCTGTAAAGAATTCGCGTTAGTATTTTGCATCCGTGACTTATTAAACTAATAGTTCAGCAATTTTCACATCTGTCAACACCTACTTTCTTTGGGATCGGAATTATTATATTCTTCTTGAATTCTGAGGGTATTTCGCCTGTCTCATACATCTTGCTCACCAGATGGTAGAGTTTTGTCAGGACTGGCTCTCCCAAGGCCATCAGTAGTTCTTATGGAATGTTGTCTACTCCCGGTGCCTTGTTACGACTCAGGTCTTTCTGTGCTCTGTCAAACTCTTCACGCAGTATCGTATCTCCCATTTCATCTTCATCTACATCCTCTTCCATTTCCATAATATTGTCCTCAAGTACATCACCCTTGTATAGACCCGCTATATGCTCCTTCCACCTTTCTGCTTTCCCTTCTTTGCTTAGAACTGGGTTTCCATCTGAGCTCTTGATATTCATACAAGTGGTTCTCTTTTCTCCAAAGGTCTCTTTAATTTTCCTGTAGGCAGTATCTATCTTACCCCTAGTGAGATAAGCCTCTACATCCTTACATTTGTCCTCTAGCCATCCCTGCTTAGCCATTTTGCACTTCCTGTCGATCTCATTTTTGAGACGTCTGTATTCCTTTTAGCCTGCTTCATTTACTGCATTTTTATATTTTCTCCTTTCATCAATTAAGTTCAATATTTCTTCTGTCACCCAAGGAGTTCTACTAGCCCTCGTCTTTTTACCTAGAAATAATTAGGTGTCACTAAACCCACAGTGTCAGAGTAACGAGTTTGGTGGTTTCTCGGTCCTAGTGCATGATCTGTTACTTATGATTTATCCGCCTTGCGTAGTGCTAAGTAAACAAACAGCGCCAACTCTTCCCAACTACAAGCTCGTTACCATACGTTGGAGAGACTCCGCGATCCTAGGCAGATGTCTGATGACGTGACGAACAGACCATTGCGCGGCTAGATATAAACGGCTTGAAGAGCCGTTTTGAGTCTGCAATAGCTTTCTCAGTCGCTGAAGCCTGTAATGAATCTAGGGGAACGGTAGTGAGAGAGTTAAGCCTTGGACCACGGCATTATGCCCGTTAAATCAAATACCAGCAATATCATTGGGGTTAGACTCAACTGTGAATGCTAGTCATAATGCATTAAAAAATTAACTGAAAGTACGTACAACACGTTTCTAACTGTAAGAAAAATAATATCTAAAGTATTCCGACAGACTATAAGAAACTACCAAAATACTCAACTTTTAGAAATAGAAAAAGATTTCCAAAGGAACAATACAATAAACTATAATAAATTACTCAAAACAAAACTAACCGGTTACCAACCACAAAATCTTTGCTTCAAAAAACTCTTAACAACCAGGAAAATCGTAAGGTTTTTGCTAACTATTCTGAAAAACTATTGAAATATCTAGAACCAAAATCAGCAAACTAATGACACCAAACCTAATTGAAAAGAACCTGACAAAATCGAAATGCCTGAGCAAATTAAGAGACCTAAAGAAATAAAGCATCCGGATAAGACATTATAATTTCAGAACTACTAAAATCAGATGGCCCTAATACTATAAGATAGATTAATCAACTAACGGGACATGTCCGGAAAACAGAAAATACCCGAGGACTGGAAAACTGCCCTAATTCATCAACTGCATGGAAAAGGGGACAGAACAGGTGTCAATAATTACTGAGGAAACTCCCTTCTCCCTGTCACATGCAAAATTCTTTCGCAATGTTAACTGGATCGAGCGCAAGAACAGCTAGAACCTAAAGTTGGTGAATATCAAGCACTCTTTAAATCAAACAGATCCTGTGCAGAACAAGTTCTCTGTTAAAAACTAATCCTTAGGCACCAAAGGATTTCTAGCAACAATATTGCATGTACATTTGTGGATTTTAAAAAGGCCTAGGACTCAATTGATCATGAATCTCTTTTCAAAATTTCAAAGGAAAAAGTGCTAGATAAGAATGCTCTAACACTGACTAAAGAAACTGAAATCTGGTAGCCAAGGGGCGGCAGGATTCGGTTACGATCGTGGACGGGGCCGTAATCAGTTACTATTGGTTGCCTTTTACAGTTACACCCAATTTATCTTAAACCAGTAATTGGAGACTCACGATAAATAAAAATACCACACGTTATCAATGAACGAATAAACAACTGTGTAAATAATAGTGTTTTCATTGAGTTACAATTTAGCAATTCCCCATTAAATACAGATAGAGCAGATAATGTTTTAAAAGCAAGCCACTGTGATATGGGCAGAAGGCCTTACATGCCAGGAATGGCAATAAATTAAGAATTGTTTAAAATCTCCCTGCAATTTACAACTTACAGGTAATGAAATATTAAAGATAAGTCGCCACCAACACAGCAGAAGACATCAGACGCCAGGAATGGCAGTAAATAGGGTTTTAAGGCTTACTGCTGAAATACAAATACCAAATTAGAATTTTAAGGCAAATGACCATAATCACGGCTGCTGGCCTTACACGCCAGGAACGGCAATAATATAAAAAGTTAGAAACCTGATGTAAAACAGCAATTACAATAGCAAAGGTTAATTTAAAAAAACAAGCAGCTGATCACCAAACGGGTGAAATAAGATGATGGTAAACTTTGTAACACAACCCTTAATATCCACTGAACACTACACTGCTAGGTTTATTCCAGAAGGCGACCAGAACTATTAACTAGACATTTATAACCTCTAATGTAGGTATTCCAAGGTATTGTAATAAATAATACAATAATAAAACACAAGGACCAACACATAAGTCCCTTATAGGATACTGAGACAGATTATACCCGCAGAAAGCCCCGACTAAAGGAGCGGTTCACTGAACTACTGGCCATCAGACCGCCTTTTAGAACACACATGTCTTACAAGGACCAAGGGGCCACAGACGGTGCTCCACGAATCGACCTTTGAGAAGGTCCGGCAACAAATACTTTCGCGAGCGATGAGATAGACATTGAAGAGTTGCTTTAACTTCACAAAATAGTAACTCAGACTAGTGGCAGTCTACCGAATGACTAATGATAATCTTGCTGAAGCTACCTGACGTCCGATAAACCAAATGCATCGATGGAACAATTCGCCAAAGCCGGAACCGGCGGACTGCTCTATGTCCCCAAAACACTGTGTTCAGAGCGCCCGGAACGAAAAAGGAATCACTGCCACCAGAGTAGAAGAATCACTAACCGGCCTACAATCAAGAAAGCTGTCAAAACTACACGCTTTACCGGACAGCAGCGGCAAGGCAAGGGAACGTACACTGCCGCTAAATACACTAACCCCCAGGGCAGGTAACTGGGGAATTAGCGGCCACCAGGCAAGAAAAATTACCGCTGGTTGAACTTAACAAATTGTAACAAGTTAAACGCAGTAAATAGTAATAAGAAGTCGAGGAAAGCTAATCAGATCCACCTTCCCCAAGCACTCCACTCGCTGCTCTTCGCCTCAGCGACACTACCATCCGGCAGTCCATGTGTGCCGCCAGCAGTCCCGGCGTGTTCTGGCTTTGGGCGGACCTCGCTCCTCCTGAGTCCCCAACCGAACTGGCCCACTCACATGACCCAGAAAAACAACGACGTCGCCCCAAAGATAGGACAACAGTCACTACATATCGATAACCGCCGCTGCTGCCACTAGCGGACAGGCAACACTTGCGAAACTGAGTGGCGCCAGTCAACACGAGATGAAGACAAACAACCGCAACCGTGCCAAGTAAACGAAACCGTCTGGCTTCCAACAGAGGGTGGAAACCTACAAACAGCACCAACGCGAGCCGCAGCACGGCTCAGAAACGTTAACTGACACTAGCTGTAAAGTTAAATTCATCAGAGAAATTTCTGAACCGTTTGACATAAAGACGGGTGTTGGATAGGGAGATGGACTCCCTCCGTTACCGTTTAACTGTGATTTGGAAAAGGTAATTACAGAACGGTTTGAGCAAAAGTCAAGTCAACATATAGATCAGTCAATCAAGTTAGGTAGAAGCAAGATTAGAGTAGGTTGTCTCACCTTTGTGGATGATCTGGCATTTGAACAAGAGATATTATCACAGTTCAAAAACAAACTGAAATTCTTAAAGAAGTTGTGGAAAAAGTAGGACTACAAATATTATAAGAAAAAAAGGGAATGTATGGAATGCAACAAACAAGCACCAAAGTTTTTGAACAGGAAATATGGAAAAGTAAAAGTACGTGGAGGAAATCGTACAAGAGAACGGTCTGGAAAAAGCAGCAAACGAAAATCGCTTTCAAAAAATGGCAACCGCATTCAGATTAACACAAAATATTTATAGTAAAAAATCACATTCTAAATTCAGTAAACTTAGGCATTATAGTGCTGTAATCAAACTTGAATATCTTTGTGGAGAAGAAACATTAATTTTAAATAGAAAGAGGGATATTGAAGAAATTCAAAAGAAAGAAAGAAAGATTAATAGGAAAATATTAGACCTCAAAATTACTGATGGAGAGACTTATAGGCTGAGAAGTAATATGGAAATAGAAGAATACACAGACATTCATTTGGACATGAGGAAAAGAAGATTTAAATTTTATGAGCACATTACAAGAATGGCACCCACTAGCTTGATAAAGCAAATAGTAGAATTCTGCGAAAACAGAAATAAGGCAAAAACTGAGCCAATTAAATGGATCGCCGCGGTTAAGGAGGATCTTAAAGTAGCCGATATAACTCAAGCAGACGTTACAAATAGAAAAACATACAGACAAAAGATATTTGCTTGGAAAATTGGTCAGATTAAAGTTGAAAACAGACTGGAATACCGTGGTCCGATGCAAAATAAGAGGCTTCATTTTGAAAGGATGAAACAAATTTGCACAGATAGGAAAGCCAACCATCAAAAGCGACATTATGGATTGTACCTCGCGTGGTCCTATTGGGCCCACACGTGAATAATAATAAAACGTTTTTGAAGACATGTTGGTCTTGTATCTGTTTTCGTGATATGTTCGAGACTGTTTGCCGTTCCGGTTGAAAGCGCCCCTGTGCTCGTACAGATGCAACTTTTAATCACAAATCTTTTTACATGAAAACTGTCGAGGACGTCTACATTGCTTTCTTCGGATAGAGTTTTCAGGTCTCCATCATGAGGCTGCAAATGTGCTAATATTTCAGTCTACATATTTGCCTGAAACACCTTCTTTCGATTACGAAACTAAGTAAGTCACGATTACGTGGTAACATGAGTGCAAAACTCAGTAAAATTATCAACATCTGTTCATATACCTACAGTATGTACCAGATAAAAGTTATATTATGTCTCCAGCGAGACAAAAATAATTAAATATTAAGATAATGGTTTTTTTGTGATCTATATTATTGAGAAATGTGAAATATAAAACCAAGTCGTATGCAGTGGGACTGCACTGCCAGTTAAATGGAGCGCATTCAAAATTTCCCTCACTTGCGCCTCCTTCTCTCAGACAGCGTGGGGTGGATGTGCGGGAAATGTGCAGTGAAACTATTTGCCGTAGCCCTCGTACTCGGGCACGGCCAGCGAGCTGAAATCTTAGCCTCCCTAGTATACGGTATGTGCTGTGAGTCTTATTGGAAAACGAATTTATTCCACTGATTCATGTTACTGGCTGCTGACAAGTGTTGCCCACTATACTCTTCGACCTTAAACTTGCGTGCACTAGTGCTTCGTCCTGTTTTGCTTTTGTTTTTCCATTCCAGCATTATTACTAATATGATGACAGTGTTACACAGCTGGTTCAAATGGCTCTGAGCACTATGGGACTTAACTGCTGAGGTCATCAGTCCCCTAGAACTTAGAACTACTTAAACCTAACTAACCTAAGGACATCACACACATCCATGCCCGAGGCAGGATTCGAACCTGCGACCGTAGTGGTCGTGCGGTTGCAGACTGTAGCGCCTAGAACCGCTCGGCCACTCCGGCCGGCGACACAGCTGTTGTATGGGTAGTTTTACTGGTGAACAGTTGGGGAATATGCCTGCCCCACAAAGATTCACAACTGCAACGGAAGAGAGTCACAAACACGGTATGTTAAGCTATTTCGGCTGCGACGAGAGCTACATCACGTCACTTTTGCATCCGTAAACACATGTTTTGTGCTGTATGCTGTACATTTGAGTGATTCCACTGTTGGTAAAGTATTTTCACAGAAACCAACTGGAGTAACAAATGAAATAAATCACAGTTATTATGATGTTAGGACCATCGGAGGCAAGGCATCACATATACCAAAATACTGAGAAAATATCCCCAGCCGGCCGATGTGGCCATGCGGTTCTCGGCGCTTCAGTCTGGAACCGCGTGACCGCTACGGTCGCAGGTTCGAATTCTGCCTCGGGCATGGATGTGTGTGATGTCCTTAGGTTAGTTAGGTTTAAGTAGTTCTAAGTTCTAGGGGACTGATGACCATAGATGTTAAGTCCCATAGTGCTCAGAGCCATTTGAATCATTTGAAAATATCCCCGAACAACCTCCGAAATTTTATAGGCGCAGCATGGGTTGACGCTGTGTAAAAGAGAATTTTACACACTAGGACGCTAAGGGACCTCTCCGGGCTGGTTGTAAAGAAATGGGTGTCCAACGTTCCATTAAATTCATTAAAATATCAGATACGAATTCAAACTGAATGTGGCTCACTATTTTAATTCTCGCTTATTTTTACAGCGTTGCCTTCCGATTTTACGCCAACCAGCGACCATTGTCAGAGAATTGCTTTTTCCCAATTCCAGAAGTAACGAACGTAGTGACACAACGAACGAGCCGAATATATTTGCATTTCACTCCAGCTGGGGAAAAGAGGAAGTAGAAAAAAAGGCTTAGCGTTTGGCTGAGTGAAAATTTCCCCCGACCGCGCAGCGGCGGCGAGGCGCGTTAAGTGCTGCCGGGCCGGCTGGTGGATCGCTAGCGAGAGGAGGCGGGCATTCAGGTCGGCCGGGCAGCAGCTCTCATTAGCAGTTAAGCGGCCGAGGCTGCGGGAACTCCAGGGCTGTTCTCGACTTACGCAGAGTAACGCATGAAAGGAGTGCAACATCGCCTCTTGGCGCTACACACAAGGCGGCTGCTGGGCGCGCAAAATTTTACTCACACAAGGCGGCTATAATATCGCTTAGTACAGCCTTTAGGGTTGGTCGACCTAGAAAAAGTTCTCGACAATGTAAAATACGGCAAGGTAAGTAATGTAAGACGTTTATTTCTCCCCCGATTTCGACTGAAAAAATGCGGAATTCGTTGTGAGACTTCGTGAATAACTCCCGCTTCAGCCACTATAGTTTTATTTTATGAAGTACCGATAGGTAGTGGTGCTATACATAGGCTTCAAAATTGCTCTTCGGCTATCAAAGCACGCCTCCGGGACCGCTCCAGACTTGCATATGACACAGTGTCCATAACCCTTACGTTCCCACATTTCGTAATTTCAATACAGGGAGAGACAAATATTTTGTCATTTTAGCCAGTCAAGGAATGAATCCATTTTGTAATATTTATCGCAGCCGTAATCACCAGAGGGTTGTTTGTTCATTCAGACACGCAAACGTGTCTGAAGGACAATGTAACGAGAAGATACAAACACTGAATGAACATAGAAATTATAACTGTCAATCATACATCCATGCCTCTACAAGCTAAAATAACGATAAAATATGTGTCTCTTCCTGTGCAGGAACCGCCAAGTGTGCGGGCGTAAGGGTTGTGGACACTGCGCCTTATGAGAGTTTAGATTCGTCGTGGAGGCATGCTCGGATAGCCAAGTTGTTGAGGCGAACACTCACGATAAGTGGGAATCCGTGTTTCAGCGACCGGAAACAGCTGACGTAAATCACATTCGCAAAATGCGAATTCATCTCGTAATAAGAACGAAGTACTCTTATTAGAGAGGGTGTAAGAATGGGATGTAGAATTCGTACCTAGTGTCCATTATATACATCGAAGAACCAGCGACAGAAACAAAAGGAAGCTTCAAGAGTGGAATTAAACTTCAGGTTGAAGGGAAATCAGTGACAAGATTCACTGATGGCATTTGTATCATAAGAGAAAGGGAGAGTTACACTGTCTGTCGAAGGAAATGAACAATGTAACGAGCGGACACCATGGACTGAGAGTAAACCGGAGAAATACAAAATTAGTTACAAGTAGTAGAAATGAGATGAGCGATAACGTCAGTATCAAAATGGGAGACCACCAGGTAGACGAAATGAAAGAATTCTGCTGCCTTGAAGCCAAAATAACACATGACGAACAATCCAAAGAGAACATAAAAAGCAGAGTAGCACAGGCAGAGAAGGCAGTCCTGCTCGAAATAACTCTGCTGGTATCAAACATCGACTTATTTTTAGGAAGAAATTTCTGAGAATATACGTTTGGGGTACAGCATTGGAAACTGGAAATTTGTGGTAAGGACTATGGGACCAAACTACTGAGGTCATCACACACACCCATGCCCGAGGGAGGACTCGAACCTCCAACGAGGGGAGCCCCGCGAACCGTGACAATACGTCTGAGACAGCACGGCTACTCTTCGCGACGGTAAAGCATTGTGTGATATGAAGTCTGGACTTCGTGAAAAGTGGAAAATAAGAGAACCGAAGAGTCTCAGATATGTTGCTATAGACGGATGTTGATAATTAGGCGGACTGATAAGAAATAAATACGCCATCCGAAGAATGGACTAGGAGAGATTTGAAAACATTGACGAAAAGAAAGGACGAAGTAATGGGACATGTATCTTCTGGTAAACCTTGCGGGATGTAAGGTCGTGGTCCATGAAACTCTTCAGCTCCTAACGTTTCGTCCAGTGCTTCGCTGGACATCTTCAGAGGGGTGTTTCTCCTCCGGTGAGTCTTGCCGACTCACCGGAGGAGAAACACCCCTCTGAAGATGTCCAGCGAAGCACTGGACGAAACGTTAGGAGCTGAAGAGTTTCATGGACCACGACCTTACATCCCGCAAGGTTTACCAGAAGATATTTCATCCGGTCGTGAAAGCCTTCATACTATGATAATGGGACATGTGTTAAGACATCAAGGAATAACTTCCGTGGTGGTAGAGGAAACTACAGAGAGTGGAAGGGAGAAGAGATTAGAATACATCCAGCACATAATTTTGGACGTTGAGTGTAACTACTACTCTGAGATGCATTGTAACGCACAGCAAAGAGACTCGTGGCAAGCTGCACCGCACCAGTAGGAAGATAGAGAAACAAACACACAGTCTTTAACACAGTATGGGACACAATTGAGCAAGCGGAACTTTTAAACCCTACAAAATACGCAGACTGGTCAAAAAATTAGTCACCACAAGGAGGTAACACGCTAATAATGTGTGTGTATGTGTGTGTGTGAGTGTGTGTGTACCTGACAATGGCTTCGATTCAGCAAGAGACAAGTTCTTCTTTCCACATCCAGATAAAGTTAGATGAATAACTCTCGTAGTGATATTAGATCGAGGAGATATTGATTGATGCAGATCATCTTCTGTCCTAAGTAGGCCTAAACTTACCAGAGGCTGGGATTAGTTGGCATAATGGGCTAGCTGGAACACAGCTTCTTTTTCATGAAGCTGAGGCGTCAAATGGTTCAGATGGCTCTGAGCACTATGGGACTTAACATATATGGTCATCTGTCCCCTAGAACTTAGAACTACATAAACCTAACTAACCTAAGGACACCACACAACACCCAGTCATCACGAGGCAGAGAAAATCCCTGACCCCGCCGGGAATCGAACCCGGGAACCCGGGCGTGGGAAACGCTGAGAAGTCAGAGAGCTGTTACCGTGCTAGTGGGGTGCATATGTAAATGTACAACATTCACTGTAACTTCAGTCTACTTGGAACCGTCACGAAAGACGGATAACTGTTTCATCGCTTTTCTGACTGCTGAGGAAAGCTTTTCGTTGTTAATTATTTTTTGAACTGTTGAACTGAGACCCTACTAACGGTGGTTTTTAAAATAGTGATCAACCATGGTTGCATGCATGTATGATAATATATTGTTTCTGATTTTGTGGGATTGTATGGGCTGTCCATTTCGTTTCCGATCTTGTCGTGGGGCTAGTCGGTATAGGTAGGTATGGGGTCAGGTGGCATACCTATGACAACTCGCACCAAATATACGCCGACTAACCATACCGCTAGTGTTCATTCGAACAAGAGCAATGGCGAATCTCTTCCACTATCTAGGGCAACCTGGTCAGCCTGAATTCCATGTAAATGACTCTGTGTGGTCGGGTACCATACGGGCCAGTACTTGGGTAGACTGACGAAACCAATGGTAACGAGATTCACGCGTCCGCTACGGTCAGATGGCCAGATGACGATGATACAATTCTACCTGATAAAAGTAAAATTGTGCGGAACCTTTCAAATAAAGGAGCGCCCAACTTCCACATTTGTGGTAGCTTAAAAACACTGAGATAATTCTGTTTGAGTAGCTATAATAATAAGCACAAGTTATTTTCCTTAAAAAATTCATGGTTTGCTCATATATTTCAGTTCGTACAGTTGTTTATATGTTCAAGTAGTTTATTTCTGTTCGAGTATTATTTCTTCACCAGGAATTGATTTTTTGAACAATTTATTATTGAAAAGGGCGTTACACCAAATTTTGATAAAATAAAATGATTTTCCTATAAATTTGATGTGTTTTGTTTATTATACCTATGCACTTCAGCTGATGCAAACTTGCCCATAGGGGTATGGCAGGCAGCCCCGAACGTGTGGTTCGTAGGCAAAATGATAAATATTAGAAAAAATGGTTTTGGGATTAGTTAAACTCGTATTTAATTAATGGTACCAACTTTTTTGTAGTCAATAATATAAGCTAGCTGTCGCATTCACTAGAATCTCTCCACTTATCACACAAAGCAGAAGAAAAATCAAAAACCGAAATGTAATCTATGGGACTAAGACTGAATGATTTGGTGAGCTTCTGAGGTGTAATTCGGTGCTCAAGTGTTCGTCCATCCAGGAAGGTAGAAATGTTGCTTTGTGAAAACGGCTGTTATGATATTAGTGGACGGAAGTTTCAATAGAGTACTCGCCATGAAGATGTAGAAGAAAGAGCGCCACTTCATCAGTGAGAATGTTGTAGCAAACATCCTGGTTCACATTCATTATACCCTGAATGAGTTGATCGATATTATGGAACGCAAAACGCCCCGAAAATGCTATAGAACAACATCTGATATGACGAGTTAATCGCGTCGTTAGGCCGCTTGGCAATATTTGGAAAGTGGGATGTTCTTACCGCCCTGCGGCCTACCCACTAAGGGATCGGAGATTTTGGTCTCGGCGGAAAGTAACGGTGCACAAATGTCCTGCCAGTGAGTGCATACTTTTCGAACAACACCACATGCCTCCAGTACCATATTGTACCGCCCAGTTTCTGAGTTGGCTGGCCCAATGAAGGCGTGGAATTTTATGGACAACTGTGATCAATGGCCTTTTCGAAGGCATCCGATCCAAATGTACGTTTGATACTACTCCCTTCTCAATGTTCATTGGGAAACTTGTTGAGATGGATCTGCATTTACTGACTACAGTAATTCCTGCCAGTTTGAAACGGATTCTCATTGAAAAAGCTCTACGCTCTTCTCGTATCCCTGTTGGATTCTTATTTTTGTGGCCGCAATTCTTATATTACGTGACTTCGAATGACTGAACAGTGTGCTATCATACATCAACACAATGGAAAATGTCACTAACGCTGTGGTCATGGCAACGTCCTAATAGGAAAGTTTCTCTCTCTCATTCTGTCACAGCTCTACGACCGTAGGTTCCATACAAGCAAATGGTCGATACACGTTATTTCACGATGCACGGTCACATTAACACCAGATGCCAGTTTTCCACTGTATACATTGTCCAAACCGACCAGTGTCCTCTTTTAAGGGAGATGTATATAAAATACATCAAAATTGTTAAAACTGATTGTCACCATACTGTCCTGTAACATGTTATAAATAGTATCTCTTATTTTCGAGGTTCAATTCGTGCTACAAATGATGCATATTCCATCTTGATTCAACCAATGCCCCCTTTACTACACGACGATATCCTCGTTTGGGATATTTCATTATTTCCTGCCATGAAAGAAGACATCTGTAGAGTGCATAAGGCTGTAAGCCCATTTACGATGTGTTTAACTACGATTTACTGAAGAAATACACACATAATGGAACACAAAACCAGAATGAAATCTTTAATTACTTCGTTAAGAAGAGACGCCAAAAGACAACATTTTGACCATCTATTAATGTTAAAATTTATTCAAACGATGCTTGCCTTGTGTTCAGTGATGGTAACACTGTAAGATTCAGGACCCCTATGAGAATACGATTTGATGCAGTTTGCTTCACTGAAAACCTACTGAAGAAGTCTGATGATGTGTGCTTTGATAGTTCTGAAATGTCACTGATGGATATTGCTAAAATGGCAGGCCATAAGGATCAGTTTAGAACAAAAGAGCTGCATGAATACCAAAAATTTCAAACGTATGGCTTTGGCCAATATTAACGTACTTTTCCTGGCGTTATCCTAAAAAAATATATATTTCTGCATTTCGCGCGACTTTCAGTTTTGAGTGTACAGGAACATTTGCTGCTGAACCATTGCAGATAGAAAAGTGAAATTCGCTGTACAGCTTTTGCATTATGTAACACAACTTCGTGTGGCACAAAATATTTTAAAGTGTATAGCTGTCAAATTTGTTTAAATTTTTGTGAAATAAATATTACTATCTACCATGGATGTGCATTTTAAAAATTGCTTGTATAGTCCTAAGACTGATAATAAAAAACAGGTAAACGGATTTGTTTATGTAATTATTAACAATAATCTACGCCCTTTTGAAAGTGATAGGTAAAGTAATCTTTGAGAAAATGTTTCTCATCTGGTAATATGTGTAATAAAAGTATCCTGCAATGTCCTGATCTAATTATTTGACCAGAAAATGCAGGTTATAGTAAATAACATAATGTTAATATGTTCAAAATTTGGTTAGATTTTCTCTGAAAGAGTAAAAGATAAATTCGCTTATACGAGTGTGTACCCACGTATTTCCTCTTACATCACATTTGTCGCTTTGAACCACTGTAGATGGTGGTAGGCGTAACTAATATTGTGTTTCTTGATCATATCTGCTACAGGTACACGTTTTGTGTAAATAAATAGGCGACAAAGTAATATACGTATATATATTGCTTGACGCTCATCTAACGACTTTGGAACCGTAAGACATAGTTTGGGATAGTAACAATAAGTTCGCAGTGATGTGTTGATTTGCATGTGGATTAGTGATGGATTAAACCCGGAAGGAGCGTGGCCGTACACTAGTGAACTACCTGCTAGACCGCCATAAGCATGTAGCACAAGCAGATAACTGATATGCTGATAGAGAAATTCAGATATCAGTTGCTATTCGTGGTTCTACAACATTGTGTACAACAGGAAAGTGAAATCTCGACCTCTGCTTTAATCACACATTGAAATAAATCCAGTAGTGAAAACGGAATTTTTTGCTTGACCGGGACTCGGAACTGGACTTCCTGCTCATCGCTAGCGGTCGCCTTAACTGCTTCAGCTGTCAGTGTACTCTTTCCGTCCAACCCAAATGCACGTGTGTTGTGCTTTGGTACCTTCAGTGCGGATGCCCTCGTTGTTCGACTCCTCGCGGGGATCAGGTGAGGACGCGAGCAATGAGGAGAGGATGCGAGATGCTACGTGTATAGCGTGCGACATTGGGTATTTGGGTTTGGCGGGAAGCATGCTCAGATAACCAACGTGGTTAAAGCGACCCCTGGCGGTAATCAGGAAATCCTGGTTTGAGTACTGGTCCGGCACAAATTTTCACTTTGTCGCCATTATATTTATTTCAATGCCTAATTGCAGCTGATGTCAAAACTTCTCTTTTGTTATGTATACATACAGCTGCAGTATGAATCGCAACTGTTCTTTCGGATATGTCGCAAGAACAGACACAACACATATAAAAAATTGATAGTATGTTTATAACCAAAATGGATTGTGGTACTTATCCGATGTTAAGAGCAGTAACAAGAGACAGGTTTCGTATGCACATTAACAGACTTACGGCCAGTGAAAATGGAACACCACGATGGTGGCATGCAAAACACGGTATATTAGCATGACTTACTGCACATTCTACGACATGCAAATCATTAGCATATCTGCACAGCTGGACAAGATAGGTAAAACAATCTGTATTACAGAGTGGCTTTGTCTTTAGCAACCGCATTATAATGTTAGTTTATTACGAGAAGGAAACACGTATACCGGGATGTATCAAAATTCAACGGCAATTGCTGTGTGGTGTATCGAGACTAGTGTGGCACAAAATATTTTAAAGTGTATAGCTGTCAAATTTGTTTAAATTTTTGTGAAATTTCCGTGATACTGCTGCTCGCGTTGATCCGGATTCCGCGACTGTCATGCGAATATAGAATAGTTAGGCCCCACGCCAAAGGCGAACGAGGGGAAGACATGTTGTTCACTCGGCTGTACGGGATCACCTAGCTATTTCACTTATCGAGAGGCAGGAAATGAGCTTGTATACAACAAGGTATCTACACGGGTGCTGCGACGACATCAGGAGCTCAATATCCTTTCAGCACTGTGGTCTTTTTTGCTGCTTCTTGACGAGGTAGTGGAGAGATGTGCACACCCAGTGGCTACCCAACGACAATGTTGTGTGCAGTACAGCCAACACGTGACCTTCATCGGTATCACATTAGGCTTATCCATGAATGAAGGGTTCAAGGAAAATGATCGTTTCTAAACAGGTACATTTATCATGCGTGCCCGGGTCCATTATCTGCCGTGATGATATGGGATGCCATAGATTGGTTGGCATACTTGTTTCTTGGTATAAAAGGTAGTTCAATGTCGTGTTTACCGGCCGACATTGGGCAATTAAAATTATTCCGTGTGTAAGGAATATACATCTTGAATGTGCGATTTCAAGTTGTAGACACATGGTTGACGCCATATGAAAGCTTGAGCCTGGTCTGAGTCGTGTTAGTAAAGCTACCGCTAGCGATGAGCAGGAAATCCGGGCTCGAGTCCTACTCTGGCCAAATTTTCATTGTTGTCATTCCACTAAACCGCTGGTGTTTGTCCATATTCGCAACTATGAATACATTTCATGTATTATTAAGAGTCTGGGAACGTCATAGCCGCATATCACGTAGTGTATCGAAATCAATATCGACGCCAAGTATTGAGTCGCAAGCGCTGTACGGAGCTAATGTTACCACTGCAAGTAACGTGGATTCACATCAGTACCGACGATAGGAAGACAGAACCATATGCCGGCCGGTGTGGCCGAGCGGTTCGAGGCGCTTTAGTCTGGAACCGCGCGACCGCTACGGTCGCAGGTTCGAATCCTGCCTCGGGCATGGATGTGTGTGATGTCCTTAGGTTCGTTAAGTTTAAGTAGTTCTAAGTTCTAGGGGACTGCTGACCTCCGATGTTAAGTCTCATAGTGCTCAGAGCCATTTGAACCAGCACCATCTTACACAACAACACGGAATCCAGCAGAATTCTGGGTCACAGGTCTAGACAACAAGGAATGGCTATATACAAGAACCGGCTTCAGCGCTGAAGTACGAACTGCTCAGAAAGCAAGTCATGCCAGGTGTTTAGTTTCATTAGAGGGCTAACCACCACCCTATTGAGATTAGCGGCTGCTTAAGACGGAAGTATCAGCCGCACAAATATTATTAGACTCTTCATGTGTGTTTCTATACTGCTCGAGCAGCTTAAAATTCTTTTTCTCATTTTGTCTTTACCCGCTCCGCTTACGGTTTCTGCATTTTTAAATGGGCGGACGCAACGATATTCGGCGGTGGGATACTCTTCCTGATGCTGTGATTTCCTCTGGGATGGAATCTGCGTGTCCCATCTGCTTGCGTCTTGAGTGAATCGAAGCTCAAGTCTGAGAACGTTTCTCTGAACGTATGCGTCGCGTGTATCAGAGGTGGGGCATGGGTACCGGCCAGTAACTTACCCAGTTACATATCTAAAACCCATGGCAAGGGTGGCGGAACCTCAAATAATAAACGGTCCAACCACATTAGTGCGATCATCTGTCAAAAGCCTGAATAACCACCTTATGCAGCGCGGAAGCGCAGGAAGAAAGCCAGCGGGATTCTGGAAGGTAGCGACAGGGATCTGGAGCCATACCGACTCCAGTGGATTGGCCAGCTGCGCTAGGTTTCGCAGCTGAAGATCCATAGCGCAAACAGCCCTATCAAGGTGAGGCCACATATTTTGAACTCGATTTCAGTCTTGGGAGTTTGGTGGCCTGGGGAGTACGATAAACTCGTCCTATTGCTCCTCAAACCAGGCACGTACTTTGCGAGCTGTGTGACACGTTGCATTATCCTACTGGCAGATGTTATCGTGTCCAGGAAAAATTCGTGACCACGAAATGTGGCGTCAGAACGGCAGTCGGAAAGAGATTCTGCTGGAGACGGGCAGGAGACGCGTTTCACGGCTTATGAATCAAAATCGCTTCTACACCCGACAGGACTCACAGCAGACGGTGGAGGTCCAGCCCAAACTGTCTGTGAGAGAACGTTGCGCTGGGAACTACAAGCAAATAACATCTGGAGTTGGTCACTTCGCAATAGGTCATTGCTCACTCAGGCAAATAAACACGGCAACAGCGAAGTTAATTGGAATGGGAAAATAACTGACTGGTTTTCTAAGTACTCCCCCGCTCTATTAAGTGCCGAGTGACCTGCAAAATCACATCACTAGAACCCGCGTAGAAAATCGTGGGACATATTGGAACTGCTGGCACAATGCAGACATCAGTATCCCTGCAAATTGGACGATTTACGCGATTAGATCCTCAGGGACCTGCATTCAATGTTACCTGCACAACCTTGTGAAATCACTCCCTAAATAAATACACGTGGTTATCAAGTCCAAAGGCGGAATTACATGGTATTAAATGATGTTTGTAATGTAAGGGTGACTAATTTTTCGTCCGGTGAGCTTATGTCGTCTCGCTTACATCGGGAGCAATACTCCATCCTGTAGAACATCTTAAATATACCAACAACCATCAACCATCAAAACTGTGACCATTCCTACTGCTCTTCTTTGTATACGCCCACTATCCCTTGTTTGTCTTGTTTGGTACGGATCTCACAAACTTGAGCATTTTACTAGGATGTGTCTTATGAACGTTTCGTAACTATCCTCCTTTGTATACTAATTGCATTTCCCTAGCGTTCTACCAATGAGCAGAAGTATGCCTCCTGCTTTATCAACATGTGATCCTATGTAACCATTCCAGTTCATATAACTACAAATTGTTACGTACTGATATTTGAAGGGGTGACCAACGACAGTTATGACTATTTGATGCTGTAGGCATAGGATAGTACGTTTCTTCGATTTTTGAAGTGCACAATTTAAAATTTCTGTACAGTCAAAGCAATTTGCACCAATTTCAAATCTTACAGTTTCGGCTGAATTGTGCAGTTCTTCGTTACCGATAACTGCATCATCTGCGAAAACTTTATTAATCCTAGAGTAGTAAAAAATCGTATAAGTTAAAATTGCAAAAGGATTTAAAACAGGATATTTTGTATGTAAATAAGTTATACAAAACTGCAATCAGTCACTTTTTTGAATAATTATGTTTTATTACATGAACCGGTTTTCGAACCTTTTCAGGTTCATCTTCAGATGGTTGCAGGAAGTTACATCATTATTGCTAGCATAATGCTGGGTGCTGGCTCTATGACAAAAAGATGCAACACACTTTAATTTATCGCCGTGACTGTATAGCTTATCTGTCGATATGGATCTAAATTTAGTTTTTTACTTACTGCGACAGTATAGGCGGCTTTTTTCGGTTAGTGTCCATCTGTCTGCCTCCATTTTGATGTCCAGTTGTTGTAACACAACACACACTTCTACACAAACTATATTAATTACACTCTGACAGCGAGACATTTCCAGCATCCAGCATGCGCTATACAACTGTTGCTTTAAACAAAGAACTTGACAGAAAGACATGGCATAGGCCTACTTTGCACACAGATGTAATTCGTTCTTCTTTACATATATTAAGGTCGATATAAGGGCAAATATTGTAATCAAACTGGTCATAGAGCCAGCACCCAACGTTATGCTAGCAATAATGATGTAACTTCCTGAAACCATCTGAAGATGAACCTGAAAAAGGTTCGAAAACCGATTCATGGAATAAAACATAATTCTTCAAGAAAGTGACTGGTTGCAGTTTTGTATAACTTATTTACATTCAATAGACAGTACCGGTTCTGAAATATCCGTAATGGATAAGCATGAGGATATTTTGTACTGAGATCTAGTAATGTTGATTAACGGGCGAATAACCTTTAAATTATTGATGTCTTTGAATAAAATGTGCAACAGTAAATTTTACTACGTTTTAGAAGCAAATTAACAATCCTCCTCCGCCCCCCTCCCCCCCCCCCCCCCGCCCATCCCCAGCTCGCACAATCTCCCTTTAGTGGTCTAGGATTAATATTGTCAACAAGGTCGGTAGTATAGAATACGAACAGCAAGGACCCCAACGCGCTTCCCTGGCACACATCGGGAGTTACTTCTACATTTCTTGATGATTCTCCATCCAAGATAACATGCCGCGTTCTCCCTACCAGGACATCTTCATTCCAGTCACAAATGTCTCTTAACACCGTATACGATTTTTCTCTCAATAATTAGCCCGGAAGTGCCAAATGCCTTTTGGAAATCAAGAAATACTGCATCCATCTGATTCGGTCCATGACTTTTAGGATGTCATGTGAAGAAAATGTGAGTTGGCTTTCACATGACTGATCTTTTCGGAAACCACACCTTTTGGCATGAAGGTAGTCATTCTGTTCGAGATACCTCATTACGTTTGAGCAAATACATATTTTACAGCAAATACATATCGAGGATATTGGACTTCAGTATTGTGTATAACTTCGTTAGCCTTCTAGTAGACGGCTGTGACCTGTGGCGAATTTTCTGTGTTTTTCCTAAATCACCTAGTGCGAATGATGATATACTTCCTTTGATAAGAACGGGGCCTATATATTTGAAATTTATTCACGAAAAAGCTCGTCTCTACTGACCTTATCGATGAAGGCAAACTAAACCCTGGCGTCCCTTTTTTTTCAGTAGACGGTAATTGTGGAGCACGCTGATTTACGCTACCGCTTCTGTAGTCAGGAAATTACATATCCAGTGATGGGTACCTACCACGCTGTTTTCGAACTAGCTCACTCGACACTTTCTAGGAGTCTTATAGAGTTTCTCAAGTCCTATGCCTCTCTCTGTGAAACCAAAAGTATGTTTTAAACCATGGGGGTTAACTCGAGAGAGACTAACAATTTGAGGCGTGTACTGTAATATGTACACCTCAAGGAAGAATTTATCACCACAAGACTAAGTCTGAATGTGGCACTGACAGCGTTTTAGACCTCTGACAGTCTCCTGTTTTACTATTACTTGCCAGTTGATCCAAATATGCAAGGTAACCTCTGACGATAAAGAAAAATTATCATATCTTTAGTTGGACATGGGAAGGTAATTTCTCAAAACGTTACACCAGATAATACGGTTCACTTGTACTCGGCAGCCTACATGCTCGGGAGGGTCAGCGCCTCTCAACATGGCCATAATTTATGGCGGACTGCTGGCAGGGGAAACATACGTGAACGCGCTGGAATACGTAGTCGATAGTCATGTTACACCTATGTGCTCATGATGAGCGAGAGCAAGGCGTCCCATACTGTGCTGCACCTCGTCGAATGCAACATCCAGCTACATTATGTGCAAAGATGAAAACTGAGTGTTAAGGCTGAGTGGTAATCCATGCATTCTCAGCACTGTATTTCTGTATGGAGAAACTATTAACACAAATGTAAGAATAAACAGCAGTAATTTTTAGTAACGTAATACTGAATTGAAAACATTGTTACAATGTGCTCCAGGAGCGTGGCATTTGATTACTGATAGATGTAAATATTCTCAATACGAAACTAATCGTTTGTATAAAGCGTCTCGTTTCCAAAATACTGGCACAGATTATTAATAGAAGAATGAAAATGCTATTACGAGACGTACTAGGCGAAAACAGGCTAGGATTCCGGAGAAACATAGGAAATACGAAGCAATACTGATGCTATGATTTGGTTTAGAAGACAGACTGAAGAAGAGCAAACATCCGTTTACATCATTTGTAGATTCCGAAGCAGCTTCTGAATGTAGTAGGGATTCTCAAGGTCGATGGGATACAATAGCGAGAGCGACAAGTTATCTCTTACCTGTAAAAAAACTGCCCCGACAAATAGGAGACCGACGAGGAACTGACACTTGCTAAAGAGCAGAAAGACAGCCTAGCACGGAAATTGCTGAAAACCGTGATTTCGATGCACGAATCGGCTGTTGTCACATATCTCCACTTGCAAACCTCCCGCCGTAATTGTGTCACAGAATGGTGTTAATGATAAAGCATGCGGTATTCATTGACGAGTGCTATGCCTAGCACAGCAGGTGGTAAACGTGTGAGGAACTGTTTGCACAAAAGTTTCACACCGAAAGTGCTCAGAAAAAACCTCTAGCAAAGTCCACAGTTTCGTGGGGAAAATGACGTGAAATGGACTCTGTAGCAAGTTAAAACGTAACTACATAAAAAGAGGTCGAACACCAGAAAAGATCGCTCGAGTGCAGGAGAGCCTGGAACAAAGCCGGACGAAATCTCAACGCCGTTTATCTGTGCAAGAGGAAATTAAGAGATAATCGTGTCGAAACGTTACAAAAAGGGACTTACATTTGCATGGTTTCAAATGTACCTTTGTGCATCAGATAAGACTTCCAGACGATCTTTCGCGTGTTGAGTTCTGCCGGTGGTTTTGAGTTGTGGAATCAGGACTCTTGGACCTCAGTTTTTTATTTCTTTAGATAAGACATGGTTCAACCTGTGAGGGAATATGAACTCACATAACATGCTACATCATACAATTCCACCCGTACATACAGTTGCATAATCTGAAGACTAAGGTTTGGTGGCAACGTCTGGTGTCCGGATAGTAACACGATTCTTCCACCAAACTCTTAAAGATAACCGCTGCGTCCCAAACTGTTTAATTCGTAGAGGTTATCAACATACAGAAGGTTCCGAAATTTTCTGTTAGGTGGAGCAAAATCAGACACTGAGTTGGGAGTGTATAAGGTATTCAGTGACATAGGACAATCAGCAGAGGCAGTGCAATCTCTTGTCCTCCTCGATCTTCCGATTTTTCTACCTACGAATTTTACCTATGGGTCAGGTGTATGCACGTGTCCTCACATGCTGGAAGAGTTACAGCAGAACAATAACACGCTATTGCTGCTGTCTCTCAGCCAGAAATGCGTGTGTCCATGATTTCATAAATGGTGCACTGCGCAGCATTCACACCAAGAGTGGCCGTTTCCAGCCTCTTCTGTGATGTTTGTTAACAAGGGGCCAATCCTACTTTAGTCTAACTGTAAATATTTTCCGGGCCAATTTTATTTTGATCATTCTGTAAATGTCGAAGGAAGTAATAATCTTAAGGTTAAAATTCTTTTGCCCGTGTTTCCATACAAATACATTTATTTTTGGAGAGGGTCTGCCCTGAGCAAAACATAATTTCTCATTTTTGTTTATTCTACAGACAGGTTTCGCTGGAGTTACAGCATCATCAGTGGGTTTTATGCTACCTTCTGTAAAACAGGAAAATTGCTTTTCACTACGAGTATACAAACAAATTTGAGTTTATAAAGTCAGTATTTACATAGTTGAAAAACGGACAAAATGTTGTATGTATTCTTATTACCACATCCAGAAACCCACAGCATTTGGTAACAAGGTGTATATATACAAAATTTTGTCTGTGTTTCAGATATGTAAATACTGACTATATAAATTCAAATTGATATGTGTACTAGTAGTAAAAAGCATTTTTCCTGTTTTATAGAAGATAACATGAAACCCACCATGATGCTGTAGCTTCAGCAACACATGACTGAGGAATAAAAAGAAAACCAAGAAATTGTGGTTTACTCAATGCGGACCCTCTCCAAAAACAAATACAGTGGAAGGAAGAAGTAGTTGAGAAGTGAGTGAGATCGCTGTGTAACTTATCCTCATTTTCTTCAAACTGTCCACTGAACAAGCCGTGAGGGAAACCAGAAGGTATCTGAAGAGGGGTTTTAAGTTCAGAGAAAAGAACTAAAAAAAGTACGGTTTGCAGATGACACTGTAATTCTGTTAGAGGCGTCAAAGGACTAACAAAAATTGTATAAAGGAATGGATAGTGTCCTGAAAATAGATTATAAAATGAACATTCTCAAAAGTGGAACGAGGGTACTGGAATGAATTAGAATTAATTTAGACGATGCCGGGAGAACTAGACTAGTAAATAAGACAATAAAGACAGTAGCTGAGGTTTGCTCTTTGGGCAGCAAACGAAATGCTAAAGGCTGAAGCAGAAGGCTTATAAAATACAGTTAAGCAATAGCCAAAAATGCATTCCTGAAAACGAGCAATGTTTTAACATCAGATATCATAATAAGTGTTAGCAAGTCTTTTATGAAGGTATTTGTGTGGAGTGTAATCTTGTATGGAAGCGGAAACTCGACAAGAAACAGACAATAACAGAAATTTTTGAAATGTGGTGCTGTAGATGAATGCTTCAAATTAAAAGTTTGTTCGGATAATTAATGAGATGCTGACACCAACGGAGGAGAAAATGAATCTCTTCCACAGCTCGAGTAAAATAGGTGTCTGTTCATAGGACAAACCCTGAGTTATCAAGGAATAGTAAGTTCGCTAATGGAAGGAAGTATTTGGGGTAAAAATCTAGAGGGAGACAAAGGCTTGACTACAGTAAGCGTGTTATGATGGATGTAATGTGCAGTAGTTATTTGTAGATGAAGAGACTGGCACAGGATAGGCCGGTTTGACGAGCATGAAACCTGTCATCAGATTGGAGACGACATCAACAAAAACAAGTAGCAGTACAAGAGAAATAACTCTGTTTACAGAAATACATGCAGGGTTAACGTAATAGTCAGGAAATGAGATAAATTCTAGTTAAAATTGCTCGTTCTAAGGGTCCATCAAAGTAAAATTGTATAGCTTAATAATATTATAACTTTACCAATAAGAAATGTTTAATGTACCCCAAC
Organism: Schistocerca serialis cubense; assembly: GCF_023864345.2. NCBI lineage: Eukaryota > Metazoa > Arthropoda > Insecta > Orthoptera > Acrididae > Schistocerca > Schistocerca serialis. Next base: position 208,471,733 of record NC_064645.1, read on the forward strand.
ACTGCAGAACATTGGAAATTTTATGTGTGATGCAAACAGAGTGTTGAAGGTTCACCAATTGAGTATCCCACGTAAGACTGATATGATTTCGTTTCTGCCCGAGCATTGTAATGATGGTGCATTAGTGCAAAATATCCTTCTTTCATAATTTGCTCTCTGCGAGTCAATAGCGACAGCGGAGTGACGCACTTAAAGCGACCTCTTGACTATTAGCGAGCAACGTCTTGACTTAATACTGGCGAAGGAAAGAAAAGCTTCCAAATTAAAAATGTTTGCTGGACCGGGACGCGAATCTGGATTGTTGCCAGTCGTTCCTTCTGAGCTATCCACGAATGGCAAAAAATCATCTCGTAGTTTCACTTCTGACACTACGTCTGCAACTAGTTGTAGTGAACAGTGATATCGAAGGTCAAATAATTACTGTCATTTAAGTCAGTTAAATACACTCCTGGAAATTGAAATAAGAACACCGTGAATTCATTGTCCCAGGAAGGGGAAACTTTATTGACACATTCCTGGGGTCAGATACATCACATGATCACACTGACAGAACCACAGGCACATAGACACAGGCAACAGAGCATGCACAATGTCGGCACTAGTACAGTGTATATCCACCTTTCGCAGCAATGCAGGCTGCTATTCTCCCATGGAGACGATCGTAGAGATGCTGGATGTAGTCCTGTGGAACGGCTTGCCATGCCATTTCCACCTGGCGCCTCAGTTGGACCAGCGTTCGTGCTGGACGTGCAGACCGCGTGAGACCACGCTTCATCCAGTCCCAAACATGCTCAATGGGGGACAGATCCGGAGATCTTGCTGGCCAGGGTAGTTGACTTACACCTTCTAGAGCACGTTGGGTGGCACGGGATACATGCGGACGTGCATTGTCCTGTTGGAACAGCAAGTTCCCTTGCCGGTCTAGGAATGGTAGAACGATGGGTTCGATGACGGTTTGGATGTACCGTGCACTATTCAGTGTCCCCTCGACGATCACCAGTGGTGTACGGCCAGTGTAGGAGATCGCTCCCCACACCATGATGCCGGGTGTTGGCCCTGTGTGCCTCGGTCGTATGCAGTCCTGATTGTGGCGCTCACCTGCACGGCGCCAAACACGCATACGACCATCATTGGCACCAAGGCAGAAGCGACTCTCATCGCTGAAGACGACACGTCTCCATTCGTCCCTCCATTCACGCCTGTCGCGACACCACTGGAGGCGGGCTGCACGATGTTGGGGCGTGAGCGGAAGACGGCCTAACGGTGTGCGGGACCGTAGCCCAGCTTCATGGAGACGGTTGCGAATGGTCCTCGCCGATACCCCAGGAGTAACAGTGTCCCTGATTTGCTGGGAAGTGGCGGTGCGGTCCCCTACGGCACTGCGTAGGATCCTACGGTATTGGCGTGCATCCGTGCGTCGCTGCGGTCCAGTCCCAGGTCGACGGACACGTGCACCTTCCGCCGACCACTGGCGACAACATCGATGTACTGTGGAGACCTCACGCCCCACGTGTTGAGCAATTCGGCGGTACGTCCACCCGGCCTCCCGCATGCCCACTATACGCCCTCGCTCAAAGTGCGTCAACTGCACATACGGTTCTCGTCCACGCTGTCGCGGGATGCTACCAGTGTTAAAGACTGCGATGGAGCTCCGTATGCCACGGCAAACTGGCTGACACTGACGGCGGTGGTGCACAAATGCGTCGCAGCTAGCGCCATTCGACGGCCAACACCGCGGTTTCTGGTGTGTCCGCTGTGCCATGCGTGTGATCATTGCTTGTACAGCCCTCTCGCAGTGTCCGGAGCAAGTATGGTGGGTCTGACACACCGGTGTCGATGTGTTCTTTTTTCCATTTCCAGGAGTGTACATATAGGGGCAACGATGAATGTATGTTATAACGTGATGTGCAAAAATTAAGGACATAAGTAGCATCTGTATGATTATCAACGTCAAATAATACAACTCGATGAAACATGGACGTGTTCCAGCATCTCGCCATATGTGGCAGCGTAATACACCCAAGAACGTTGTCGGACAGTGTTAGTCTACCTGTTATGGCATGGGGAGTCACAGTGTTGCATGGGCGTACTCTCCTCCAAATCTTTTAACATGGTGGACTCGCTGGTCAGTTTTAACGTGACGCTGTACTCCTTCCCGATCGACCATGACTTGATTTTTAAGGGTGACAATCCGCGACAGCATCGGGCTGCATATCCGGGAATGGACTGGACTGCCCATTCCTCAATCGAGTGTACAGGGTGAGTCACTAACTATTGCCACCTAGAATGACTCCGAAAGTATGACAGTAGATGAAAAGTTTGTGGGGCAAATGTTGCATGGGGCAACGGGGGCCATGCTATGATTTTCGTTTTTTGTTGCTAGGTGGGGTCGTGTCAGAGTTATGAAGGTCAACTTTTTTTTTTTAGTGGAATGCTATGGTTTGGTACTTATTTTCTTATTGCGGCTATCGAGACTAATGTGTAACAGTAAAGTCTTTGAAGGTCAACGAAGGTCAAAACGTTGATATGAACGTCCATTAACAGGTGTTCGGAAGTGATGATGATTGGTATCAGTGCAGTGCTACAATCTTCTTATCATGGATTGAGTGGTATTCCTTATCACGTTGGCACTCATCGAAGCACATGCTCTGACAATTCCCTCTCGTATAAATAGTAAATATTCGCCGAATATGGTGTATCCATCTAACGTGCCATTGACAAGTAAATACCATTCGACGGTTTCGCAATACAACACTAATAGGAACGCTAACACTAGTAACATCGAATCAAGCGAATGTGAGTGATGTATTCCTCCGAGCAACAAGTCGATATGCTTCTCATTTAAGGTGAATGACAACGAAATTTAGAGAGAGCTGAAAGATATCCTCAGCATACTCACCCTTCATGTCGCCCATTTAAATATGTCTATGATAACTTGAGAACAACTGGACCTTTAACGCATGGGAAACATATACGGCAAAGGGAAGTTACTAACGAGGTAACGGAAATTGGTACTCTTGCCACTGTGGTTCGATCCTTGTGTTAGTTCGCGTCAAATCACACGGGAATCTGGCATGAGCCAGAGTAGAGTTGTTCGTGTTTTGCATCGCCATAAGTACCATCCTTACCATATCAGACTCCACCAAGAATTAACTATACGGTTTGTATGCGTCGCACTGAATTCTGCCAATGGGCTCAACTTCAGATTCAGAGGGATGACACATTTATTACTTTGAATTTATTTACTGACGTGGGTACATTCACGAACCATGGAAATGTTAATTTGCATAACACGCGTGCAACTGAAAATCCGTGTTGGCTGCGGCAAGCTGCACACCAAAAACTGTGGTCCGTGAATGTATGGTGTGGGATTCTAGAGGACAGAATTATAGCCCACTATTTTATCGAAGGAAATCTTAATGGTAGGAAGTACGCCACATTGCTACAAGAAACATTATGTCTGTTATTGGAAGAAATACCTTTAGGACCAAAGAACAGAATATGGTATCAACACGATGGCTGCTCGGCATATTTTTCGGTGATGGATAGAAGTGACTGGCAGAGAAAATTCCCTAATCGTTGGATTGGACGCGGAGGAGATGTGTTGTGACCGGCTCGTTCTACAAACCTGACGCCTCTGGATCTTTTCTTGTGTGGATTCGTAAAAGACATTATTTGTAAAGACGTTCCAACTACATCTGAAGATAAGCGAGAGAGCATTCTCAGAGCATGTGCTTCAGTAAGTGCCGATGTAATAAGGAATACCACTCAATCCATGATAAGAAGACTGCAGCACTATTGGTACCAGTGATCATCACTTCGAACACCTTCTGTAAATGGGCGTTCCTGCCATCTTTTTGACCTTCGTTGACCTTCAAAGACCTTACTGTCACACATCACTGGATTCGTCTCGATAGCCGCTGTCAGAAAATAAGTACCAAACTATAGCATCCCATTAAAACAAAAAAAGTTGACCTTCATATCTCTGACGTGACCCCACCTAGCAACAAGAAACGAGCGTCATTTTATGGCGCCCGTTGTCTCATGTAAGTTTTCTCCCACAAACTTTTCAGCTCCTATCATACTTTCGGAGTTATTCTTGGTGACTATAGTTAGTGACTCTCCTTGTATATGGGATGCAATGGGGAGACGAACTGCATCTGGGCCACATGTATGAACGACCATCCAACAGTTGTTAGCCGTACTAGCGGTGGAATAGAATGCCCCTGCACCAAAATTCCTTACCAACCTTGCCACCAGAGCATGCTTTGCCGTTCATGGTGATCACAAGCTCTCTTAAGAAAAATGTCCCGTCTTTCTTCGTCCAGCGGAAATTATAAGTCGTGTGACTTGAATATAGTTATTCACTTTGAATAACAATGTCGTTTCTGTTTATCTTATAGGGCATTTCTTTCAGTTAGTTTCTGTACTGTGCTGTACTCCACTGCATCAGTTCATTCTATGTATGGCCCCAGTTTGCTCGAGTTACGTTACCTGGCAGTGACACATCATGCGAAAGTTTTACACACCAATGTGCGTCCAGTTTCACACTTAAATTTCCTACCAGGGTGAAGGAAGGAATAATAATAGTTAATGTTTCATCAACAAGAGATCATTAGAGACGAACTCATGCTCAATAGATGGTTCAAATGGCTCTGAGCACTACGGGACTTAACATCTGTGGTCATCAGTCCCCTAGAACTTAGAACTACTTAAACCTAACTAACCTAAGGACATCACACACACCCATGCCCGAGGCAGGATTCGAACCTGCGACCGTAGCAGTCACGCGGTTTCAGACTGAAGCGCCTAGAACCGCACGGCCACACCGGCCGGCTGTTGAATAGAGAAGGACTGGAAAAAGTGTATAATTTTTAATCAATGTGATCTCAAAATCCGCCTTAATCTCTTTATGAATACCGTGAAAACACTTAAACCGAGATAGTCAATTTGACACTTACCTCTTCCGCATGTAACATTCTCCCAGATGTATTCTCTCGCATGCGATCGTTTTGAGATTGTGAATAGATACATTCTACTTGGAAATTGATCAACGTGCTCTTTAGGGAGTGAAATATCCTTGGTATAGTTAAAAAATTAATTCGCTTAGCGGAAATAATAGACAACTGCCAATTTCCATATTCGCTAGTTCGGTAATCTGTAGATGGGACTACTAAATCACGTAAGCACCAAACGCTTCATCTAATCAGGAACTGTCGATATATGAAGTCTGTTCGAAAGAGGCGGTTGCTGAAGGTTCGTGGCTGTATCTGGGGAGTATTAAAACACGGCTTGCAGTCAAGAGATACAATCAGAGCCCAGCGCCTGAAGCGGCGATGGGATGGTATCGATAGAGTCAGCTCCCAATCAGGGCGATTCAGCATCTAGCTAGTACGTACATCGACATTAGTAACCAGCTCCACCAACACAAATATACTCTCGCGATGTTATTCGTGTATCAAATTCACATTCATAGTTATGTTCAAGTTATAAACAAATATTTTTCCCTCCACTTGTTTGCAGCAACAGTATGTGCGATAAACAATAGTCTACGGAAAGTGTCTTTCATTAGTAACCCAGAAGTCCTGAACGGTTCGCCATTTCTTTCCTGTTCGAAAGAGAATTCAGTTTTAGCGTGCAAATCGTTAATTACATTTATTTACAATACCTGTGACGTCCCTTTCACCCCCTCTATCAAAATCCGCGACGGGTTGCTGAGTAATAGTGAAGCTTCTCTTTTACATATGACAAACAAAAATGTTCACTGTGTTGGTGTTTGATTATTTGTTCACACACACAAAGTTCTCGGTCGCGTTACGTACGTGTTCGTATTCCGGATGATTCTTTCCTGAAGGTATGCCGGCCGTCCACATGAATAGCTGTCGCAATTTCGATGCCGATACTCAAGAATACGTAGGTCGATTCATTGATATTATTTTATCTCCTGGACGAATGATGTTAAAGTACATTTTAGGATGACAGGGTTCGAAGGGAATTGACCAAGAAAATTTAATACTTTTATCTTTATCACTTTTGTAAATTTTTGATTAATTATTATGATAATGAAAATTGCTACTTCGAAACGCTTCATTTTATGCCATTTTGCATTGTGAAAGGTGGTTAAGTCTACAGTTTATAATTGGTACATTTTGTACTTGCAAGGTGAATGTACCCACTGAAGGACCTTCAATACGGAATTCATTTAAGGAGACATTTTCTTCACTAAATAATCGCAATTGAAGCTTAGGGCTTGAACTAATAGTTGCATCTGAAGAACGTAGAAGAAAAATGTTGTGGGGATTGATTTCAAGCTAAGAAAGTCACATTTTGTGCTAGCTAAGCTTAACTAATAAATTGATTGCTGCCAATGTTATTCTTTGATTCTCTGACTAAGAAAAAAATCTTGGTACAGACTTGAAGTGGTACCAAGCCAGATTTCGTAATAGGAGAACGCTGTAGGTTTTTTTGGAAGTGCATGATCGAGGGACTCGGGCCTGAGAAATCTCCATCTGCCGGAAGTTTATTCGTCCGCCCAAAAACTTCTTCATCTGCGAAAATCTATTTACACCTATTAAAAGTAATCTAAGAGGCACACTGTCGGCGGGTGTTATTCTGCCACACGTCAGTACATACTGCTTGATCAGTTCAACAACATTCTCAGTGGTGTATGAAGTTTATTTCACACAGTGCTCACATAATGTGTTTAATGGCTAACCTGACTGTGACTGATTAGTCAAGATCAATAGCACATCTCAGCTGATAGCTGTGTCGAAACGTACTTGTTGTCAACATTTCCACGAGACTCTAACCAGAGGAATAAAGACGTACGATCCAATAGTACTTCAGTTTGTTTTAAATATGAGTTTGAAATTTAGTAAATAATTTACAAAGTAGTGAGGAACAATAAGAAATATCTCACGTTATTCGTTTTACTTTGTAATGGTTCCCAGAGTAAAGAATGACCTCTGATTGCCGTGGAAGTCCTCTGGCGCTTCTGCCACTTATTACGTTTTCAAGAGCCCTTAGGGTATAATTAAAATATTTTATAGAACTTAGATCAAATGTTAACATTTTGGCACGTAGCAGTTTTGGCGAAAACGTTCATCACAACTATTATTACACAATAAACATCAGATCTTAACTGTATAAATGGTTCAAATGGCTCTTAGCACTATGGGACTTAACATCTGAGGTCATAAGTGACCTAAAACTTAGAACTACTGAAACCTAACTAACCTAAGGACATCACACACATTCATGCCCGAGGCAGGATTCGTACCTGCGACCGTAGCGGTCTCGCGGTTCCAGACTGAAGCGCCTAGAACCGCTCGGCCACACCGGCCGGCCTCTTAACTGTATAAATGCACTTCTTGATCCACAGGGGCACAGTGAAAACATCCTCAGTCATGTAGAACATAGAAAAACACAATTTCAGAAATTATTTACAGATGATCAGATTGAGCCGTGGTAAAAATTGCTGTTTTGAAGAGCGCGCCACAGCGCGTAGTGTGAAGCAGTCGTCCTCCGTTTCTGGAGGTGGCACCGCTGTGGCAGTCGCAGCTTTGGTGTCTCCCTCTGGTGGGAAATCGGAAAGGTTGCCTGTTAATGTGCATTTAAGGGGGAGCTCGCCAGGTGCAAAACCCAGGTGATCATTGTAGGCAAAACCACCCCTTCCTTCCGCCTCCTTGATTTCTATATCACCATCTATGGCCGTCCTATCGCCCTCACTCCCACCCTTAAGTACCTTGAAGTCACCCTCGACCGTCGCCTCTCCTGGACTACCCATCTCTTGACAATCCAAGCCAAGGCACGCTCCCGACTCTGTCTCCTCAAGCTCCTTTCTGGCCGTACGTGAGGTCTGGACCCCTCCACCATCCTCCACACCTATAAATCCCTCATGCGCCCTATCCTTTGTTACGCCCATCTGGCCTGGATCTCCGCACCCCCTTCCTTTTATAAATCCCACCAAATCCTTGAACGTCATGCTCTCCGCCTTGCCTATCGCATCTGTCTCCCCTCCCCCATGCGGATCCTCTATGATCTCATCCCCTTCCCCCACCTCCTCCTCTTTCTTGAAAGGATACAGATCCTGTACACCTCCCACAAACTCGATCCTCCTCATCCGCTTGTCTCACCAATCCTCTCCCACCCCACCCGCTGCCGCGCCTGTATTCCTACGTCCCACCTGGCCTCCATCTCACCACCCTCCTTACCCTCTCCCAAGGTGGCTTCCGCCAGGTCCCCCTCCCTGATGATGTCCTCCTCCCCTCCATCTACCCCTCCTATCATCGCCATCAGTGTTTCGTGTGTGTGCCTTCGTTTGTGTGTAGTGTTGTTCGCCATCACGCCACCACCGTTCACGTGCCGTCGGCATCATCCATGTTATGTGCACCGTGTCACCTAGTGTTAGTGATGTTTCTCGTCCAGCATGAATGGCTCCATGCTTTTCCGATTTTTAGTGTCTACATTTTTTGCCCACCGTTTTGACTGTCTTCTCTGTGCCACATTTCTGTACTACTTGTTGTCAAACTCAAGGCTGAAGAGTGGCGTATTGTGCTGCTGACAGCCCGCCTTTGTATAAGGTAATTAAAATCACAATAAAGGAAAAAAAACCTCGTCAGGTGGTGAGTCTCAGTCAGTCAGTCTGCGTGAGCCTGGAGTCAGTCGGGGGTTGTCTCTCGTCCCCAGCTTGCTAGTCTGTCTCTCGTCCGAATTTGTGGCGCAGTGAGAGAACTCAACGAGTGGTCGCCAGGTCAGGGGCTTAGTTCCTGCATCTGAGTCTGCACACTAGGCCGCCAGTCTGCTCGAGTTGCTCAGGCAACGGTGCATGGGGGCTTAATTAAATAAAATGCAAATATTTTTAGTGGCTGTATGTCCGATTACGCTGTGTCTCGTAAACGGTTGGCCCTGACTAGTCTTAGTACGCAATCTGACTGCATAGAACAACAACAAAGAATGAAATGAAAACTTCCTGTTAACACAATTAATTAATTAAGTCCCCACCAACTATAAAACCTACGAAACCAAAGCACAAGTGTAATTGTTCTGTGTGTGGGAGTGTGACTCAACGTACACATCTGGCACGGTTCTTCTTCAACAAGACAAGAAGTTTTAAATACCATTTATACTGAAGTAACTAAAAAAATAGAAATACTATAATTGCGTAAGGAAAGCAGAATTACACTCTAATACAAGAACACAAGCCAGATGCTTTGTTGACTGAATCTGTAATGCTGCATTATTTAGGACATTGAGATAATAAAAAGAAAAGGAAAAATTTTTTTTCTTTTACCTTCATATATTGACCAAAATCACTCTAATCATTACAATATATCTCCACACCGACTCTCTACTACCACATCTCAACAACAACTCTCCACCACGACCTCTCGACAAGCACTCTTCACTAGCACATCTCAACAAGCACTGACTACTACGAGTTCTCCCCAAGCACTGCCAGTGGAGGCGGCTGAATAATACTCTTTGGCGCAATCTCTGGCGCTGTGGTTCAGTGTAGTCACCTTTCATATGCCCCTCCTCCACGGGCCAGAATTTGATGGTATTTTTGCCAACATTGGTGGTGAAAATAACGCCAAATTCGTCCACAAAAATACAGACAAAAATAAAAGATAATATTAATACCTAAATATCACATAATTAGTTAAAATTTTGGCTTTGCACTGACCTTTCAATAACCTAATATATGATTACAGTAAGCAACAGACGGTAAAGAAGTTGAGTCATTAGGAAGTTCATTCAGAATGTTTTGAAAAATATGAAGATACTGATCCAAGTTCTGTGATTCTGATGACAATAAAGACGACACAATTTATTGATTTCCTTCATCCATCTCTCTGAAGCGTTAGATTGAGGGTGAAAAAGTGAAATGAAAATTGGTTTAATTTTACGACGTTGTAGAGTACGAAGCCAAATTTTAGAACGAAACTGTGATCCATTATCTGATATAACCTTATCAACATGACCCACTTCTTTAAGAAAATGTTTGATGAAAGCATTAGATACTGAACGAGCTGTTGCTTTGCGTAAAGGTGTAAAACACACTTATTTTGATGTCAATTCCACTGCTAGGAAAATGTACGCAAAATCATTAGTAGATCGAACCACTGGACCGAACAAATCGACTGCAGCCATCTCCTTTAATTTCGCTGGAATGATAGGAAACAACGGTGCTCTGTGAGAAATTGTTGGCGGCTTAGCCTTTTGGCACAATTTGCATTTGGCCAGAACAGATCGAATACGTTTTTCCATATTACTGAAGTAGCAATTTTCCCGTAATTTATGAAAGCATTTTCTGGGACCAAAGTGTGCATAACTGAAATGCGTATACCAAATCAGCTTATTAACCCACTCATCAGGAATACAAACTAACCAAACAGAGTTGTCGACCGATTTTCGTTTAAAAAGAACTTTCCAGATAGTTCGCAAAAACGAGGTGTGGCCAAATTGTCCAATCTAATAAAGCGTCTAAGAAAATTACAGACACCAAGGAAACTACGAACATCACGGTTTGTGGTAGGAACAGCATAATTACGAATAGCGTCTAATTTCTCTAGATCAGGAAGAATACCTTCTGTAGAAATAATGTGACCGAGAAATTTCACCTGAGAACGACCAAATTCAGATTTTTCTAAGTTCACTGTAATGCCAACTCTTGCAAAAATACGTAATAATGAATCCAAAATTTTGTTGTGCTCACTCCAAGAACGTTTAGCAATAAGAATGTCGTCAAGATATGAAGTAATATTGTCACGAAGATAAACAGGTAAAATTTCGTTTAAACTACGAACGAATGCTGCTGAAGGTACAGTAAGTCCAAACAGTAATTTTCGAAATCTCTTTTGGGTAAAATCGTCATATCCGGTTATTGTTTACTTACTCTCTAGATAGATTGATAGTCGAAGAGTTGTTTTGACAGATGCAAAGAATAGTAAAAGAGTAGGCAGCGGTGCAGAAAACTAAAAGAGAAATAGCACCACCACAGCTCGGGGCCCTATGCTCGCTACCGCACATATTCACTTAGAGTAGTGAATCCCCTGAGGACCTTAATAGCCGCACAGAATTTCCAGTTTGTGACTTAGTGGCCAATTTGGTGGAAGTGCGTACGTAAATTGATCTAACCATGAACATGGATGTATGTCATTCTTAGAATTACGAAAGATCTTAAATTTCCAAACAGTCAAAGCGTGTTTATTGTCAAAGTTTTCGCCTCGTGGCGACAAAGACCTACCGCGACTGTTCCAGTCACAATGACGATTATTGTTAAATTCACGCGCCTGGCGCTCTCTTGTTGCATCCTGCACACGAAACAAATTACTTTCTTCAAACCCTTCTGCTAAACTAACACTTGTCAATTTATCTGAGATCTCCTCAACTCTTTCCAATGAGTCACTTAATTGTTCTTTCTGTTTATTTACGTCTTCTGTAAATGTCACGACTCGGGTTTCGGTGTTGTCACATTTAGTAGTTAACTGTTCACACTGTTGCGTTAAGTTATTTATTCTGTCATTTGGTACGGATTCCTCGATTCTTTCAATTATTTCTTCCTTATCGTGTGCACGTTGTAAATTTAATTCTGAAAATTTTTGTACTATCACGCGATCTTTTTCCTCCTGTTCCCTGCCCTGTTCCTCTTGTCTGATTTCTGTTGAAATTAAACTATTATTGTGAGCATTCAAAATCGGTTGTACTTCTTCTCTGATTTCTTTCTGTAATTCAACCTTCATATTTTTGAAACATGTCCCTATTCGTGAATCTAACCGTGTTTCCAAAGTTCCCATCTCTGTTTTTAATTCAGATCCAAACCGTGTTTCCATTGTTCCCATACCAGTTGTAATTGTTCCTATCTCTGTTTTAATTGTTCTAATTTGTGAGTCTAACCGTGTTGCCAAAGTTCCCATCTCTGTTTTAAATTCAGATCGTAACTGTGATCCCATTGTTCCCATCTCAGTTTTAATTGTTCCTATTTGTGATCCCAAATTTAATATTGCACCCATTAACTGCTCCATTTCTTCTGTCGTTAACCACATAATTTGTGAATTTTCTGATTGAGAAAAATTTTGAACTGTTTCCGGACTATTTTCCCTGCTTATTAAATTCTTTTCCACTTCATTATTCATCATACTGTTCACTTGTGTTGGCGAGTTCGCCATGTCAACAATTTCGTCATTCTGACTATCTATCATTTTTGCCTTTTTCATCGATCGCGTAATCATTTACAAAACATACAAAACTCGTCACTGTACGAAAATTACACACAATGCCTCCTTATGTCCAACAATACCATTCACACGAAATGTTTCCCTCAAACACGATTAACGAACAATTGAAATAATTGCTCTAAATTGTCAAAGGCGTATACAACAAAATTAAATTATGAAATACCATTGGAAGAATGACAATTACCAAATCTACACATGCAATATCGACTACAATTACTAAAGTACAAATTACTATAACAATACTACTGTCTACTATTTTTACAATCAGAAGAATTCCAAGGGACGATCCGAAGCAGCGGTCGCCACATGCATGGGGGCTTAATTAAATAAAATGCAAATATTTTTAGTAGCTGTATGTCCGATTACGCTGTGTCTCGTAAACGGTTGGCCCTGACTAGTCTTAGTACGCAATCTGACTGCGTAGAACAACAACAAAGAATGAAATGAAAACTTCCTGTTAAAACAATTAATTAATTAAGTCCCCACCAACTATAAAACCTACGAAACCAAAGCACAAGTGTAATTGTTCTGTGTGTGGGAGTGTGACTCAACGTACACATCTGGCACGGTTCTTCTTCAACAAGACAAGAAGTTTTAAATACCATTTATACTGAAGTAACTAAAAAAATAGAAATACTATAATTGCGTAAGGAAAGCAGAATAACACTCTAGTACAAGAACACAAGCCAGATGCTTTGTTGACTGAACCTGTAATGCTGCATTATTTAAGACACTGAGATAATAAAAAGAAAAGGAAAAATTTTTTTCTTTTACCTTCATATATTGACCAAAATCACTCTAATCATTACAATATATCTCCACACCGACTCTCTACTACCACATCTCAACAACAACTCTCCACCACGACCTCTCGACAAGCACTCTTCACTAGCACATCTCAACAAGCACTGACTACTACGAGTTCTCCCAAGCACTGCCAGTGGAGGCGGCTGAATAATACTCTTTGGTGCAATCTCTGGCGCTGTGGTTCAGTGTAGCCACCTTTCAACGGTCATTGGTGGTTGGATCGATCGGTTGGTCGGTTTTGCACTGAGACACAAGATGACTTGTCCGTCTTGAGCGTCGACGCATGTGAGGTCGCCACGTGAGTCCAGTGGGCCGCGCCGTATAGCGTGGGGTAGTGGCTTCGCGGCCGCCACGAGAGCAACTGGAGACAACCCACGACATCGTTCTGGCCGGTGCGAGCTGCAACGGTGTGAGACGGGACGTCGGCGCGCCTTCCTGCGTCCATTGAAGTGGCTGGCAGAGGACGGTTCGGGAGAGCGTTTTGGAGGTGTTGTGCCAGGTCTTCTGGAGAAATCGCAGTTTATTAGAAGTTAATTGAGTGGTATTGTGTTGTTTCATTTACTTGTTTTCTTGGTGAGGTCAGCAGCCGCTTTGTTTTGGGCTCTTCCCTCCATTCTTCTCCGTTTGCCCACCCGCAGGAAGGTGGTTATTTATGCATTGGGTGGTCCGTTTTTACCTTGTGGAGTTGGGGGGGGGGGGGGAGGGTTAGAGCAACCTGCGGTTCGGGTTGTTCGGTATTCTCCCTATCAATCTGCCGTACGTTAATAGCTGCCTCTTCCATGATTGTCGGATTCGGCGTGTTAATGAATTTATTGCTTGAAGTGTAATTTCCTAATTCCTAAAATATGTTTTTATCTTGACTATCATCTTGAGAGGCAGATATGTGTACTGTAGAGCATGTTTGGCAAACCTTGTATAATTTTATGTAATATTACATTTCATGGGCTTTTATTTAAATGGTCATTTTAGTATATAAAGTTGCCACCCTTCCACCGTAAGATCTTCCTTAGAAGTTAAAATCAAGTGAATAGTTTGTGTGCTTGTGTGAATTGTTAAAACTTTTACTTTAAGGTAATCTGGTGTGTTGCAGATTTGCACCTGTGCAGTCTTTCAGAGGTTGTTGTGAGCGGTCATAACTACGGCTGTGTCAAAAGGGAGCAGCAAGGTTCTCAGCCCGAAAGCTCATACACTCAAAAATTTGTTTCTTTCTGCCTCTGAATAAATTGTAACTTGATATTTAGAGGGTGCTTTCTGCTTATAATTTTAAGTCTGTTTCTTATAAAAAAAGCTTTTAGTAATAAAATTCACATTTGTTAAAAGCTATTTCATTTTGATTTCATCAGTTACTCCCAGGCAACTACTTCCACGCAGGCATAGTGTGATTAAATGTGTTAATGTTCTTGATGAATCGCTAGTAAATAAAGTAAATTCTTTCATAAATCTCAGATGAAACAGCAAACAATGTCAAAAATGTACTGCACAGCCAGCTGAGTGATCTCCAGTTCCTGAAGCGATGAGCCCTGTGCGTGTGCGTGTAGCACGGCTTGGGAACAGACGCCACGAGACAGCCGGTGTTTTCCAATCACGTGGGAGCAGTCCCGGGCGAGCCTCTCCCAAATTCGACGTCGGAGGCGCGTCCCGGTCCTGGTATCGATCCCTGTGAGCCGCAGCCGGAGCGGGCGCAGCGGCCTGCAGCCAGCGCGTCCTTCCCTTCCCTTTCTGCGAGAGCGGCGGTGCCCTCGGCTATCCGCCATTGACGGCGACCGACCATGAAAGCTGCAGCGGCTCGCGCTGAATAGAAGACGAGCGCGGAACGAGCCAAGGCCGCCGCCGGCCAGGACTGGCGCGGCTACTGTGCGCACCGCGGGTTGCCTACCCTCACGGGGGTCCGACTCGCGTCCACATCTCACTAGCTCCTGCAGGGCACTTCATACAAGAGAAAGTTAGATGATAGTGCTCACTTAATCAAGTATTATTAGCCCCATGCATTCATAATAAGTGACCTAAAGCCAGCCGTGCGTAACATTTCTGTAGTACCTCAGCTTTTCGTATACTAAATCAATTTAAATATAAAAAACAGTACAATTAAGTATAACTGCAAATTAAAGGACAGCTGCTCCAGTTCATTTTTTTATAACATTATTAAGTTCATGAGGCCATTTTCAAGTGTATCTGAAACTGCCAAATGTTAATACATAATATGACGTACATACAGAGATTTTTGCTTTGTATAATTGTAGACGAGAGCCAATGCTTATTATTTACAGTAGTAGTGCAGAAGTAATGTACAGCTTAGGTTGTGCTGTACAGAAACAGCGTTTCAGTCGGGAACCGCCCTGCTGCTTCGGTCGCAGGTTCGAGTCCTGCCTTGGGCATGGATCTGTGTGATATCCTTAGTTTAGTTAGGTTCAAGTAGTTCTAAGTCTAGGGGACTGATGACCACAGATGTTAAGTCCCATAGTGTTTAGAGCCATTTGAACCATCAAATGATAAAAACAATAGAAGTCAAGAGGATTTTTTAAATAATGTCTCGCAACCAAAGACGTCGTGAGAAAAAATGAAGGTGTCATAACTATAAAAACTGTACAATCCGATACCTTAAAGCTGTTAACATTTTGCTTAAGAAAAGTTACCTGATGTGTTTAAAAATTACATTGCATGTTTTCTGGATGAAGTGCTAATTATAACACCAAAAGTGAAGTAACTTTAAAAATATTTGGCGCCCAGTGACCACATGAGAATAGAGTTTCGTAATTATGAAAACTCACAAACCAAAAAATTGATAATTCTATCTAGGTACTCTTCCATTTGGCCTTTGTTTGCATAGAAAAACAGTAATATCAGGAAATGAGTCCGCCTTGATGCAAAACATCTTGTTGTTCGTTTATTTCTTTATTCTCCCATACTAGTTCCGGCGACAAATATCACCACCATTAGTGGGTTTTCTTAATCTTATTTATTGTATGATGGTGATATTTGTCGCCGAAACTAGTTTAGGAGAATAAAAAAATCAACGAACAACAATGTGTTTTGCATCAAGGCGGACTCATTGTCTGATATTACTGTTTAACTAAAAACTTGTTAACTTGCTTCAACTCAGAAGAGTTATATTCTGACGTGTTTCAGAAATACTATTGCATGGTCTTCAGATAAAAGCTGAAAGTAATTATTTGAAAATAATAAAAGTGTAAAATAGTGGCAATGAACAAGGCGGCCACTTCTATTGGAAAGATAAGTGCTCTAGAACGTAACATTTGACCCACTGAGAACTGTTGAGAGCTCGCTTAGCTTGAACGCATCGTCCACTGCTCGAAAAAACATGTTTACAAACAACTAGCTGCAGCTGCGAAGAGGTGGGAATGATACCTTTCTTCAGAATACATTCATTTCAGAACCTCCAAATAAAAGAAAATAGCATTAATGATATTCAGGAAACTTGAGATAACATAATTTGGTGCACTGAAATCGTTGTACCTCCACAACTGCCTCAAAAGTTACAAAATGAAATTACAATCACATAAGGAAGACACCTAATAAAACAAATTTAATAAATCAAAATTTACAAATCCCCCATTATCCACGCATGCGAAATTCAGCTGTGACATGAATGGCATTAATCCTCAGTAAAACAAAAACTGTTTCTTAATCAGACAAAAAAACGATCCATATTTACGAACACAGTTGATGGAAGGTATACAATATTGCTCGGCTCTTCTCCCGTGGCTAAACTCCGATTAAATACAGCAACCAATAAGACTGGTGTCACCACGTGCATAAACTTTACACACTCATCTTGGAAGCACCGATAAGTATGCAAGGTATTAGTAATCCATACCTGTCTTTCCGACGTGCGTGCGGTAAGTGCGTAAATGTGATCCATGGCGACGTTATTACCGAATTACGTTCTGCCACGACAATCCTCCTGTCATTCTTTTCTTGGCTATCGAAGGACGAACACCGGTAGACTTCCACCGGAGAACTAAGAGTGTGTACTGGACAGCGTGTTTGTCGACAACCACGACACCCGCATCTAGTGGTGGTGCTGCTCCACGATAACGCACGCCCCACATCTCAAATGTCGTAATGCAGAAGTTACGTCAGCTCAAGTGGGAGTCACTCGAGCACCCGCGTTGTAATCCCTGTACCTCCGCATACGATTATCACACTTTCGGGCCCTAATAAGTCCTTGATCTCTCGATGATTACTGTCGGACGAGTACATGCAAGAGGCAATTACGGACTTCTTCTCGCAGCAGGACACGGTCTTTTACCAGAAGGATATCTTCAACATGGTGTATCGATAGGGCGATTGTCTCAATGCTCCTGACGGTTTTGCCTGATTGACATGTCGATTCAGCACTGTAGGGCCATCTAAAGGAAACTTCTTGGTGTACCCTTATAAATAACGCTAACCAGCTCATCAGCACTTGCAGTGAAGTACCGCTGGGTCTACAATAGCAAATAGACGACCATTATCACAGTGGATCATCCGATGATAGACATTTATGTTGGTGATGCAGAGCTAGTAAAAGAAAATGTATCCGGGCAGGGTTGACTCCGACGATGGGAGCTACAGGTTGGAACCTGGTGGCGAAAGAGAACTGTGTTTTCACTTCGCAGCAAACGGCAGGAAACTCCCTTTAGGTGGCTCCACAGTAGCTTCGTCCACAGCGCCGTCCTCAATGCCGCCCAACAGCGCTAGCGACAGTGGGTCGCAACAATGGCGACTTTGGGTCGGCACGCCTCATTCCTTAGAACAGTTACCGGTAGTGGTTAGGGAAATATGCGCTAGAGAAGGGACCCTAATATTACGAACCAATGTGTGAAGATAAAAAACCACTTACATTACCTGCCAAATTCTGTTAGGAAACTAGAATACTGCATTGTATTTAAACAGTTACATGGAATGCATACTCAGATTTTTACATTTCAACATTTTTTTATCGTTAATTTCTTCAATGAGCAGTCATCACACACATTGTCTTGGGTTGCCTTCTCCAGTTCGTTCACCATTATCTCAAGCAGAGCACTCAACATATCTCTGTTACAACACTTTGTCTTTATCTATTTCCGCACATATGCAAATTAACTCGTTAGCTAGCAATTAGTAAGTGTAGGTAGTAATTTTAATGCACCAGAAACTGGTTGTCGTAATCATTGTCATCACCACGAATTCTAGAAACAACTGTTACCTCTGAATACTCTCCCGGTTCCTCCATATGTCTAGATTTCTTTCCTTTTCTGGCTGTTTATTGAAAGACACACACAGCTTTCTCATTCTAGCACTTCAGCACAGTCTGTTGTTTCTTTTCAGTCCTCACTTTGTTCTTCATTACAATGTCTTCGAGCTTCTGTTTACTGGTGTGCTCTCTTTCAATGGACTGTTCCTGCCGTGTGATAATTTGCTATTACCCATATTAACGTGATCAGACCCTGTTAATATTCAGAGAGAAGATCGATGCAATATTGCAACAAATTACAGATTTTCGTAAAATATTCAAATAAAAGTAAATCACTAATAACTCTAAGCTTATCTTCTTATTTTGCGAATGCTTAAAATAACAAAAATATGGCAAGTATTATATGCCTCACACGCATTCAACACCTCGAAATGCGCCCGTATTCTTGTTTCTGTTTGTTACGTACAGGAATCTGAAGAGGGCAGCCGAAGTCAGGAGTCATGTTTATCGCAAATTCCAAATATGTAATGCAAAATCAACCAATAGAGAATCCAGAATGGAATGTAACAGTATTATGAACAGTATAGTTGCTACTCACCATATAGCGAAGATGCTGAGTCGCAGATAGGCACAACAAAAAGATTGCCGGAAGGTGTGCTTTCGGCCAACGAGACCTTTGTCGAAAATAGACAACACACATACTCACGAAAACGCAGCTCACACACATATGACCACAGTTTCTGGCAGCTGAAGTCACAAACATTTAGTGTGTATAATTTCCCTCTGCGCAAGATTGCCCAACTTTCCATTACCAGACTCTATAGTGCACTTTTTGCTCGTACTTCCTTATCTGGGCGATAACACATTACAGCCGACGTTTCATCACTGCGTAGGGCGTTTAAAAAAGAAATGGTCTTCTTTTAGTCATCTGTCTTCTGAATGATCTGATGTGGCCCAGTTGAATTCCTCTCTTTTGCCAACCTCATCTTAGAATAAAACTTGCGCCGTATGTCCTCAATTATTTATTGGCTGTACTCTATTTTCTGTCTTTTACAGCTCCCTGTAGTACCAGTGACTTTATTCAATGGATTCTTAACCCACGTCGTGCCTTCTAGTCCCTTTTCGTGGCACTGTTCGCTAAAGGTTGTTTTCTTCGTCGATTCTATGGAGAAGCTACATAGTTCATCTAATTTTCAACCTTCTTCTATAACAATACGTCTCAAAAGCGTCGATTCAGTTCCTTTCAGGTTTTCCCAGAGTACTCGATTCATTTCCGTACAGTTCTCTGTTCCAAAGTACATCCTAAGAACTTGCTACCCTAAATTAATCGCTGCGTTTGATAGTAGTATACTTCCTTTTCCCAGCAATCAACTCTTTAACTGAGCTAGTCTTCTTTTGTATTCTCTTTGCTTCATCCGTCCTGAGTTATATTGCACCAAACGTAGTAGAATTCCTTTAGTTCGTCTACTTCTTAGTCATCAATTTTAAGTTTATTGTCGATCTGAATGTTACTGCTCCTCACAATTTCTTTCAGTTTATGCTCAATTATTATTTTGTACTCATTAGACTGTTCACTCTGTTTAAGAGAGTCAGTAATTATTCTTCATCAGGTTACCTTTAATTATTCTTCATCAGGTTACCTTCAATTACGAACGCGGGTGCACTCAACGACTGTGATATGACTTTCAAATGATAGGGCACATCAATCAGTTGTCCTTTTCTTGCAGGTTTTATTCAGAAAATCTGGATTTCGGCTAGTGCCTAGCCATTATCAATCCACGATTTCATAGTATCAACGCATGTTCTAGTACGTCAGTCCCCCTATTGTTCGAGCTTACATCACAGTTCTTTGAAGACTAGTCTTTCAAAAGTAGTCTTGAAAGAACTGTGGCAGATGCCCGAACAACAGGGTGACTGACGTACTAGAACATGCGTTGATACTATGAAATCGTGGATTGATAATGGCTAAGCACTAGCCGAAATCTACATTTGCCGAATAAAACCTGCAAATAAAGGACGACTGAATGCTGTGCATTGTCATTTACAATTATTCTTCACTGAGTGCAGAATGATCATCAGCGAATATTATCATTGGCGTCTTTTCTCTGGATTTTCATCCCATTCTTGAAATTCTCTTTTACTTCCATGATTACTTTTTCGACGTATAGATTCTACAATAGGGGCGAAACACGGCATCTACACCTACGTACATACACCACAATCCACAGTACGGTTGTATGGCTGATTGTACCACATACCATTAACAGTCATTTCCTTCCATCTTCTACTCGCATATAGAGCGACGGAAAAACGAGTGTGTAAAAGCCTTCGTATCAGCCCTGATTTTTCTCATCTTAAATCCGTGGTCCTTACGCTGGTGGGAGAATCGTCCTACAGACAGCTTCAAATTCCGGTTCTCTAAATTCTCCCAATAGCGTTTCACGAAAGAAATGTCGTCTTCCCTCCATGAATCCCATTCAAATTGATCTAGTGCCTCCGTGATACATGAGTACTGATCGAACCTTTTATGACAAATATAGAACACGCCTCCGAATTTCTTCCGTGTCTTCCTTTAATCCGACCTGATGGGCACCCAGGAACTCGAGCAGAAGTCAAGGATGGGTCACAATAGCGTTATAGTCACCGTCTCATGTAGAGATGAGCTACACCGTCCCAAAGTTCTTCCAATAAAACGAAGTCGAGCATTTGCCGTCCATATCACCTATTTGACGTGCTCATCCCATTTCACAACGCTTTGCAATGTCACATTTAATCAATGTGGCTGTGTCGAGCAGCACCCAACTAATGCTGTATTCGAACTTGCAGGATTGTGGTTCCTTCTCATCCTCCTTAACATGCATTTTTCTGCATTTAGAACACGCTGCCCTTGGTCACACCAACAAGAAGTTTTTGTCTGTCATTTTGAATATTCCTAAAGTCACTCCACGACACCTTCCTATACACCACAGCGTAAATTGGTTCTCCCCCTTTCCGTCAGGTCATTTACTTATATAGAGAATAGAAGCGGTCCTATCACACTTCACTGGAGCACCCCTGACGTCACCCCTGTCTCTGATAAACACTCGTCGTTGAAGACCACGTACTGGGTCCTATTACTTAAAAAGTTTTCGAGCCACTCACATATCTAGGAACAGAAATCAATTTCTCAGACTCTCGTCAATGATCTGGAGTGGGGCCCCGCGTAAAATTATTTCAAGGAACGTAGGAACATGGGATCTGCCTGTTGCCCTCTGTCCATGGTTTGTAGGTTACCACGTGAGAATGAGGTAAACTGGGTTTCGCGCGGGTGATGCTTTCTAAGCCCGTTCTGATTTGTGGGCAGAAGCTTTTCTGTTTGAAAGAAAGTTATTATATTTGAACTCAATTTATGCTCAAGAATTCTTCTGCAGACCGATGTCTATAATCATTCGAGTCTGTCCTTCTATCTATGATCAAACGACGGTATGTTTATACGATCCTCTTGCATGAAAGGTATCTTAAACGTGATATTTAAAACTTCAGTATTCATTTCGCTGTCTTTTGTTGCCATGCCAAAGTGACTCGACAGAAGCCTTTGCCTCCTTGTGATTTTACGTATGACTAGAATTTTCTCGGGTTTTCGGCTAAATCTTTCGCTAAGGTATGAAGGTGATAGTTGTATGCATTGCGCATTGATGTCCTTACGGACGCACGAATTTGTGCTAGGTTTCACCTGTCGACACTTGCGGGTGCCTATCTTGCACCGTTTTAATCCCAGAATTTAGTTCTTGATCTTCCATTCTTATTGTTCTCCTTGGTTCGGAAACATATTTTATATTCCTGTCTTTTCAACAGAATACTACTATTTTTCTCAGCATTTCGAACAACTTACACCATTTTAAATTATTAAATGCTTTGCTAGGTCGATAATCCTATGACGGTGTTGATCCTGCTTCCATTAACATGTGCAACATGAGAACATCCTCTCTGTCGCCTTTACCTTTCTGAAAGCCAAACCTGTCGTCATCTAACAGATCCTCAATTTTTTTTTACACTCATCACTATATTATACTTGTCAGCAACTTAGGTGCTATTAATGAAATTGTTCGATAATTCTCTCAGTTATTTGCCCGTACTATGTTAGGTATTGTATGGATGACGTGTTTGCGAAAGTGTGGCAGTATTTGTCTAATTTAATATATTCTACGCATCAACTTGAATAATCATTTGACCACCATTCTCCCAATTATTTTGCAAGTTCTGAAAGAATGTTCCTCTTCCTTCTCCCTTGTTTGGAAGTATTCCACAGCTATGATAAGCTCTAACACGGAATCCTCTATGTCTTCCACATTGACTCCTATTTATTTCTATATCTGTATCATATCCTCCTTGTATGGGCCTTCAATGTACTCTTTTCTCCCATTTGCTCTCTCTCCCCTGCGTTTAACAGTGGAATACTCTTGTACTCTCCTTGTTGCCACCTTTGCTTTTCATGCTACAGGATTTTCTTTTGAATCTCTTATATTATGAATCACTCCTCCCGACACTCATTTTTCGATTTCTTCACATTTTTCCTGCTGCCTCACCTTGTCTTCCAGGAACTACTTACTAATTTTATTCCTAAGTGACTGATTATACTTTATTCCTGTCTTTCCCTGAACATTTTTGTAATTCCTTATCACGTCGATCATTTAAAGTATTATATCTATTACCCGCATTTTCTTCACTTTACCTTCCTTGGATGTACGTTTGTCTGTTAAGCTTCCGTGATTATAGTTTTTGGAGATGTCCATCCCTCATCACATGTACTACCTATTGCGGTATTCAATATCGCTGTATGTACAGTCCTCTAAGTACTTCAAACCCGTCTCATAATTCCTCTGTACTTTCCATATTAATTCTTCTGTACGATTTTCTTAAACTGCAGCCTATTTTTCATCATAAGTTAATTGTAATCCGAGTCAACATGAGTTCCTGAGTAAGTTTGACAATCAACATAAGAAATCATATGTCTTCTGATATGGATAGTTAACGTCTGTTCCGAAACAGAGCTTCCAGATCAGTCTCCCACAATATTAATCAACTAAACAGACCTGTGGGCATCAGTTAGGGTTTACTAACACTCTTCTCGAATTAATTAGTTTTGCTTCAGATTCTCAGGAATCTCAGGTACAGATTGCTTTGACACCTTAATTGTGTTATTCTAGAGAGCAAGGCAGACGAACATAAGTTATCCACATCTCCGGATATGTCTATCATTGCGCCAATTACGTAGTTTCCTTTGATTTTGTGGTCACGTTCACTGCTTGATTCAGAGGATATTTGATGGCATTCACTTTTCTGAACCGAAACTGAGATTCATTCACACCGAGATAGATTCTCTGTTCTTTCAGCATGCTGAGTCAAGGTTGCAACGTGAAAACATCGATTTCGGTTAAACTGTCACCTTTTTTTCCCTTTAAACATGTTTCTGAGTTGTCATATTGTACCACAGAAATGTGGAAAAAACTGTTCAATACCACAGGCCTATGTATAATTAATGATAATTTTGTTTGTTTGTTTTGTTCGCTGGTGATGATTGTAGCTCTGACTGACTCTCACCTGTGAAATATCCTCACTGCACTTTTATTTACGGAAACTGTAATTACGTGTATAGAAGGAAACCAAATGATTTGAGTAACGTTTTCAGAGTACTGTATGCTCAGTTGGTTAGATTGAAGAATGTGATATAACCATCAATTTCTACGATATACTATTATTAAACTATTTATCAAAATAAGGAAAGAAAATAAATGACTAAACTGTTGCTGATTGTTACACGACTCAAGAGTGAGCATTAGGGTAGCTGGAGTATAAAAGTGGAGTAAATCGGCCGTGATCTTTATTGATGTACGGCAGCGAAGGAAAGCATAAATCAGCCTTTTTCGGGAAAGATAACATTTGTGGGTCTGACTTTAGCCTTATTACCAATAATTACATTTCTATTTTGGACTTTACGTTTAGTTGCTTGGTACGCATAAAAAATTCAAGCCATTCTCGAAAGTTCGCGTGCACCAAAATTTCTCAAGCACATGCACGAGTCGTAAGATAAAGCGACCTGATGTGTACACGTTTACATTGTAACAGCAACAGCCTGTACTGAGAGATGTGCTTTGAATTCGGACAAAGTAATTCATCGTTATTTCCAGTACTGAGTGAAAAGTTGTTATAAACTAAGTTAGAAAAAAGTGTACAAATTGAGTGTCCAGATCGCTTTCATTTAATTCCATATGACCCGTTTAATACTGTTTACATATTTTAAAAGAACTTGTAAAAGTATTATAAAATTTTATAATTAAAACTATTTTAGGAATTCTAACTAGAGCAAAATTTGCAGCATTCGAAAGTAGACCCCCCCCCCCCCCCATGTAATACATAAAAGCTGTTCCTGACTGTAGCAAATGAGACATCCGTAACGACAGTATTATTATTAAAAATTTTAAAGGAGCATTAAACCATTCCACAAATATCTTGTGCTTCTTCCATTTGGCGACAGAGAGTTCCCTTTATGGACTGAAACAATTCATACATAAAAATGGTTTTTAGCATAACATATAAAGAATCAAGTCTTTAATATCGGTAAACTTTGAAACAAACGTAGAAAATTCCTATGTTCTCTTCTCTTCCTCTTACTTGGTGGTCGTGGAGCAATTACGTCTCCAGTCTGAAGACGGCGCCACGCTGAAGGTTCTTAGGCCGCGCTCAGCTCGCCGCCGCCAGTGTGCTGAAAGCCGCCGTTGCTGATGTTTCGTAGAGCGCCCCACATCATCCCAAAGCAATTTGAAAATTTCGTAACAGTTACTACGCATGAAGTCATCCTACTCATTAAGTAGTTTGGGGCCGGCCGGGTGGTCCAGCGGTTCTAGGCGCTACAGTCTGGAACCGCGCGACCGCTACGGTCGCAGGTTCGAATCCTGCCTCGGGCATGGATGTGTTGTAGTGCTACAACGATGAAAATTAATATTACGACGATTATTTTCATGATTTAAAGAAGTATTCATGATATTAAAAATGTAATTATAATTTTATTATTTTCATTTTTGTGCTCAGTATATCAAAGACTTTCTAGTGCACGGAATAAATTAGCATTGTTTGTATTACGAAAGTGTATACGATTGTTAAGGGTTAAGCACGTAATAATTCGATGTAAGACATTTTGTTGAGTCTGAATTTTGTTCTCGTGCTGGTCGGTAGAGAAGGAAATGTTCCTTAATCGATGTGAAGATGTAAAGGCTGTAAAAAGGAGGCAGAGAGAAGGTAAATACAAGTTAGTCAAAACAAATATCTCTAAAGTGTAACGTCTTGTGATTTCCTAAAAATTGCAAGGTCTAATCTGAGCCTGTCTTGAATAGCAGCGAAGAACATTTATGTTATCACATATTTTCTTCGTTTGATCAGGGTTGTGATTCGCATGTTTCTTTTTGTTACGCGACGTGTTATGAATATTTTCATTATACGCGCAAAACTGCACACAGCTTTAATCGAATCTGCGTCTTTCGGAAACGATAACTTTTAATCAGTACAATTACGCGAATACCGTCTAAATCGCAACCGTGATCGGAAAAGTGTTTCCTGGACCAAATAATTCTTATAAAATGTGTATTCTCCAAAGCGAGCAGCATTGTACTATCGCTGACTCGCAACAATCGAAAGAGTAAAAACAGTGCTTAAATAAAATTGCCACTTTTCAATAGTTATTATTATCCCATTAAATAAATAAATAGCAATTCAGTGGCTATCCAATCAATAAACAGAGAGGGCAATTCAGTAGCAACCTATTGACAGGATTAGCTTATATGTGTGTGCTAATGTGTGTTTTTTCTATTTGTTTCATGCTGTAATGAGCGGAAATCTACGACGACCCTAAGCACAGTGTTTTTGCTGTACCATTCCATCCCAGCGGCAGCAGAACGAAGCACTACAGTGTGTGATGTCCTTAGGTTAGTTAGGTTTAAGTAGTTCTAAGTTCTAGGGGACTGATGACCTCAGAAGTCCCATAGTGCTCAGAGCCATTTGAACCATTTTGAAGTAGTTTGGTCCCTGTCTTTCAGTTGGTGGGCGTGAATTTCTAGTCCCTCTAGCACATTCAAATGAAAACGTCTCGGAGCTTTTTGTAGGACTTCCATCTGTTCGCATACTCCGCTGACCTCATGTTAGCTTCAACATACACTCCAAATGCTGTCCCTTCACGGTGACTGCAATGCTCCTTGTATAGGACTTCGAAATTTCGCTGCGTCTGTCCTACGTAACACCTATCACAGTCCTGGCATTTGAGTTGTGCATTGCGGAGTTGCTGTATTTATTTTGCCTTATGGCAGTTGGTTACGCTTCAATCTACTCATTTGACCATCACTTCTAAATTCAACGGCAATGGTTTTTGGAAAGACTATAGCAATTCTTTCCGAAATTCGTCCTTGTGTGTCAAAGTGACGAATTTCTTCTTAACTTCAGTCTTCTAATTTTGCTCACCTGCACTGGCAACTTGTTTTTAATTTTATTAAACATACATCTGACATCTCGTGTCCTACAACAACTTGCCTAATAATATCCATTTCACTCTCTAATTCCTCTTCCTTAAGTGACAGTTTCAGGGCTGTTTTGCACATTGCATACAAGAACACTCTTTTATGTTGGACTGTGCGACGTGAGGCTACTGCTGTAATACCATATTCATGTATCCTCTCTAGAGACGGCGAAATCGTGCCTTCCTCCTTCCCTTCATATAATCATTACTCCCTTATTCTTCACTTCTAATGTAAAGCGCATTATTGGATGTTGTTTAAAATCCACTTCCCACTACAAGTGAGGAGAATTAAAAGACTGGTTATATCAATGAACTTCCATTTCCAAATACGACAGGCTATTCCGTAACCGTAACAAATGATACGTTGCAAAAATTTGTGTTATTAATTTCTTGAGCATTTTGGAACTTTCTAAACATAAATTTAAAATATTTGTAATCGTTATTATAAAGTAACTTTTTGTAACAGATATGTTGTTGGGCAGCTAGCACGAAACTGGTCATATAGAAATAAAGGAAAGCAATTTGCAGACTGAATTGGAACGGTTGTTTAGAAGTAACAATCTTGCTAACTCCGTGAAGACGAATACGTCTTTTTTCGTTTTTTAATAAACAAACTTGATTAGTTGGTAGTTAAGTGAGACTAGCATCAATTGCTTTTCCCAAGGAACAGCACTTTACTGGATATGAAGTACGACAGTGTAACTGATGCCACCGCCACCGCTGTATGCTGTTACAAAGGAACACTTTTCTCCTTAACAGCTAGTCTGTAGCACGTGACTTTGTGCCAGCTTTTATCTTCGCTGTCATCGCAGCAGTGGAGCTCTACCCAGCCCCCACTTATCTCTCGCCATTCACTTTTCCGTCGTACCACCTCTAAGCGAGCCCTACTCCTGAGTTCGCGTGCCGCCGGTGGTGGAGGCGGAGGTGTGGGTGGAGGTGGAGGTGGAGGTGATGTGCGCACCCGCACAGGGCCGCAGCCGCCTACTGCCTCGCGTTCCAGGGGCGTGGCTTGTGGCCTGTGGCCTACTCCCATTGACGCACCGGTCTTCCGCATTCTTGAGATGGCGCAGCGACAGGCTTACTCTTTGAGGCTCTGGAGGAATTCTTCACCCAAGCACCCAAAACAGTTCTTATTGTGCACTACTTGTCACAAACTAACGAATTTATTTTCTGAACTGGGGATAGATACCTATGATTGCTGTACGAGAGGTGTTCAATAAGTAATGCAACACATTATTTTCTGAAAGTTCTTTAGTTTTCTTCAGGATTACTGTACCCAATACTATTCCACATTCTTTTAGCTACAAAACCCTATTGTTCAACATAATCTCCGTTCAATACGACGGCCTTCAACTACCTTACTGGGAGGACCTGTATCCCATCATAGTACCACTTTGATAATCGACGTCAGAGCCAGTGGCGGCTAGTGAGTATACGCTCTGGTTTTCGCAAATTTTTAGATTCAGATAAATTCTAGAGTATGTAATTAATGGCATCTGCTTATAACAGCTACGCTTATCAACAAGTTTATACAACTACAGCCACTGCCTATAACAAAAATAACGGTAATAATAATAATAATAATAATAATAATAATAATATGTGCAACTACCAACAAAAGAAAGAATTGCTTCCGTTGAATTTCGTTGTTTGGTACATAATTAAGTACAGTTTTGGCCGGGAATGAAATAATGTGTAAGCTTTCGATACTCTCCGTTTCGAATTTTTGAATAAGTGGCAGTTTTCATACTTTTTTATTTTTTCTGACAGACTTACAAGATGTATTAGTACACGATTTAACTTCTGGGTTGAAATTCAAACATTCTTACCTTGCACCAACACAACAACTTACGCTACTGTTCTCTTCTTTGTTAAATGTTCGCTTGTACTGATGCTTATTTGATTTAGTCACTTTGTCCACCAAAGGACCTCGTCTGGGAGGCCCTAGTTTTTTTGTGGCTAATTTTATCTGGTAATTTTCTTTCCTGTTGGCATCTGAAAACAAATTCAACAAAGTTCATGTTGACACTGCATGCGAAAACCCATTCCTGCACAGTAAACAACCAACTTAGAACACAAACTGCCGTTCGTGTAAATTATTACGTTCAAGCAGTAATGTCTACCAACATGATCACTTGACTGGAATACAGGTGAAGCGCTGAGAACAATAAGGGCAGCATCAAGTGAATATAATATTAAGAGTAACCAGTCAGGCAACTTGTTGTGAATTTTCATATGTACGATGTGGGCCTACAGCATAGATAAACGTGACTCACCATAAGAGAAACTGATATCAGAAGCATGAATAAATTTTGCTCAGAACACTATGGGACCAAACAGTACCATGCTCCAACTACTGTATTCGTGGCAGGAGCAATCTAGCCCTTATTCAGCTCGTTTGATCTATACGAGGGCGCTCAGTAACTACTGCAGTACTTTTTTCTAGGAAAATTTCCGTTTATAAATGCAAAATTTGCTGTACGGCATCGTGGAAATATTCTGGCTTGAGCCCCTGAAGTTTCATGTAGTTTCGATAGGTGGTGGTGCCAGAAAGCTATTATTGAGTTTCTTTTGACGGAAATCAGAGCGTCGCAGCTATTCATGGGCGCCTGCAGAATGTCTACGGAGACCTGGCAGTGATCAAAAGCACGATGAGTCGTTGGGCGTGGCGACTGTCGTAATCTCACCAAGCGCGCGCAAACTTTTCCAATGTCCTACGTGACGACCGCACACAGCTGCGACTGCTGCGCTGTAGGAACATGCAGGCCCTCTCATACGAGATGACTGACGGATCATATCCACAATGCTGGTGAAATGTTTGGTTTCATGAGCATTATAATACGTGATCAAACTAATACGAAGAAAGAAGGTAGATTAGGGTTTGTCTCATCGAGAACGAGGTGATTAGAGAAGGAGCACAAATTGAGATTATTTTTGTAATGGCAGAGGAGGAAAACGGCCGAGCCGTTTCAAAGGTACCATCTCGACAGCTGCCTACAGCTCTGTAAGGAAATCGCAAAAAATCTAAATTTGGGTAGTCAGGAGCAAATTTGAACCATACTTCACCCGAATGCGAGTGCAGTGTGCTAAGCACTGTGCCACATCCCTTGTTTATTGCTGAAACAACGTCTCGCTTAAAACATCGGTTATGTCCAAATTTGTGGTACATGCAGGACTTTACCAGAAATGAAAGAGAAGTGGCAACTCTATATGGCCAAGCTTTTAGGAGAAAACGCGGGGTGGGACGTACATGAACAATTTGTATTGGTGTACTTTCCCAGGCAGCGGTTGGCGGACGTTTATGTTACTTGCTTTGAAAAGACATCCATGTATTGTATTTGTTGATATTTTCATAAAAGGCATGAAGGAAACACAAAAGAAAATTCTTACAAAATGTCTACACACACATACATCGACGCCTATTGTTCGGAGCGAGGCCAAGGGTATCTTTTGCCAATACTAGTCATTCCCTTTGATGTTAAGCTCACAAACAAAGTGAACCCTAGTCTGTCTTGTCTTATACGCGAAATGTATGTTGTCGGCAGTAGAATCGTTCTGTACTCAGCTTCAAATGCCGGATATCTCAATTTTCTCAGTAGTGTTTCACTAAAAGAATGGCGTATACGTTCCAAGGATATTCATTTCAGTTCACGAAGCAGCTCTGTAACACTGAATAGTTTCAACTTCTGCCATTAGTCCGACCTGGGGGATCCCAGACACTCAAGAATACTCAAGAATGGTTCACAACAGTGTTCTATACGCGATCTCCTTTACGGATAAATCACACTTTTCTAAAATTCTCCGAATAATCCGAAGTCGAACATTCGTTTTCGCTACTACTGTCCTTACTTGGGTGTTCCATTTCATATCGCTTTGCAACGTTACGCCTAGACATTTAAGCGACGTGACTGTGCCATGCAGCAGACTACTAATGCTGTATTCCTCCTCATTCTCATTAACTTACATTTTTCTACATTTAGAGGGAACTACCATTCATCACAAGAACAAGAACTTCTGTGTAAGTCATCTTGTAGGCTCAAATAGTCACTCAATTACGACACCTTCCCTTACACCATACCTTAATCAGCAAACAGCTACCGTTTACTGTCCCTCTTTTGTGGGAGATCATTTATGTATACAAGATAACGCGTATAATAAACAAAAAGAACGTGATACTACCCGGTTAGAAAATTAGTGAAGAGCGACATGCAATGGGCCGAACACGTAGAACACCTATCAAGGTAGGCGAATGGGCACCTTACTTCTTTTGAAAAAGTTCTGGGAGAATGCTGTACGTTCGTCAATGAAATGTGCCTACTCTAGTAGATAGTTCCAGAGGTAGGGTACTTATGAAGCAGGCACAACGCTTGCCGTCGAACAAATTCGGAGACGAGCTGCTAGTATCATGCCGCTTCATTCCAAACTAAGGTCTTATAAAAATACTTGGGGAATTTGTATGAGAATAAGTAGAACAAACATGATGTATTTACTGTGAAAACCTGTTGGGGCAATCTTCCTTATTACACGTTCTCTAAATTAATCCAACATTTTGCTGCCACCATAGTACATCTGCATACCTACTTTGCAATGCACACTTAAGTCGCTGGCTGAGGCTTCTTCGAACCACTTTTGGACTATTTCTCTGCTTTCCACTCTCTGGTACCGTTTGGAAAGAATGAGTACTTAAATTTTTCTGTACAAGCTCTGACATCTCTTATTTTATTACGATGATCACTTCTCCCTATGCAGGTTGGCAACAATGAAACATTCAGAGGAGAAAGTTGGTGACTGAAATTTCGTGAAAATATCTCGCCGTAGGGCAAAACACCTTTTTTTTTAACTATTTCAACCACGTCTCTCTTATCATATCCCTGACACTTTCTCCTCTATTTCGCGATAATACAAAACGAACTGCCATTTTTAGGCTCTTTCGATGTCCTTCGCCAGTCCTATATGGTAAGGATCCCATACTGCACAGCAGTACTTTAGCAGAGGACGAACAAGCGTAGTGTAAGCGGTCTCTTTAGTAGACCTGCTACATCTTCTAAGTATTCTGCCCATAAAAGGTAGTCTTTGGTTTGCCTTCCCCACGACATTAACTATGTGATCGCTCCAATTTAAGTTGCTTTTAATTGTTATGCGTAGGTATTTACTCAAATTGAGAGCCTTTAAATTTGTGTAATTTATCGTCGAGTCAAAATTCAATGGATTTCCTTCATAATCATGTGGATTACCTCACACTTTTCCTTACCCGGAGACAACTTCCACTTTCAGCACCGTTCGGTCATTTTGCAAATTGATTTTGATCTTGTGGTGAATAGTTTATGTAGATTAAGAACAGGAGTGGGCTTGTAACACTTCCCGTTTTATTCGATGATTTTCCGTCAGTTACGACGTACTGCGGCTTTCTAACAGAATATCATGAATCTAGTAGCGCAGCTGAAGCGATACTCCGTAGGCACACAATTTGATTAGAAGTCACTTACGAGAAACGGTTTCAAAAGATTTTTAGAAATTTAGAAAAATGCATCCTACCAAGTTATTTTGAAGAAAAAACTCCTTCCATCATTACTTGGAAAAAGCGCGGAAAAGCAGCACACCTGCTCTTTCATCTCGGCAATCCACCAAGACTCGACGCGACGCTGCTGTTTCTTCGCGACAACTACTTTGCAAAGTGATTTCTCACGCTCGCTACTCATCTGACCTGCCTCTTAGTGACTTTTTGATGTTTTGAACGATAAAACAAACTCTCCTTAGTCTCGTATTCACTAGTAGTGCCGCTATTGCATCAGCAATTTTCTTGTGGTAAAACCTGACTCCTAAAGAAGTGTTTGCAGCGGCCATGGAATCATAGAATCGACGTTGTCAAAAAAGTATACTGGTTGAGAGAGACTGCATCAAGGAATGACACAAGCTTCACAGGTGTTTTGTTATTAGCTGTTCAGAAAAATAATCGGAGGTGTTATAACTTGAAAGTCCCTCGCAACATTCCCAAATGCAGGTTAATATGCTGACCCCGTGAGGATATGGGACAGGGCCAGGAAAAACTGAAATAAAAAGAGGAATCGTCGAATAATCGACGGAACCGTAATCGCCCCTTCTCTTTTGGTGATTGGTGGGAAGCAGAGCGGATTGACGGGGTGAGTATGACACCAGCCAATAAATCCCTTGTAGGGTCATTTTTCTTTCTTCAACATTGAGGCATGAAGAGCTGGAAAATAAGCTATAGCCTGTAAGACCAACTGTCCTACCGTGGCGATCCTCCTTAAGGTGACAGAGACGGACTGAAGTGGTACTGACGCATCTATGTGTAGTATAAAATCCTCTGACATATGGCTTCTTGCCCCAGTGAGAGGACCCACCAGTTTATGGAGCTTAGAAAGTGTATTTCAATACATCACATTTTAACATAATGTGTTTTACATTCTGATAAGAGGGCAACACCTACCATCTACTTTAGCCAATGACGAGTATGGCATGCATTATAAAATTTTGGTCTGCATTTCGAGAAACAGTCATGGAATGCACGTAAATTCAAAATGAAAGACCCATTTGACTGGAACTTTTAATCGACATCTAGGAATGTGACAAACGATTGCACAAGTAACAGTCAGCAAGTGACTAATGTAACCTTACTCTTCAATAACTCTTGAGTCAGATTTTCGTGTCTTATATAAATGAGAGGGTGTTAAAAGCTTTCTGGTTGGCGCAGAGGTACGTGCGTTGCCAGGGGAGAAAAAGTAGTCCATCTCACTCCAAGAAATTTCTCAGGAGACCTTCGGGAGGCTCAGGTCAATAGCTCTCAGGCTGGACAGCTCTCTGAATATTGCCACACTGGCGCTTCGAAGCATCATTGAGAATCACAGATAGGATCTATTGACACGCGGCAGCCCCGCTACTGTATAACAACTTACACTCTCAGAGAGTGGACGGAGAAGAAACATTTTACTAGATGGGAGTATTGTGCACAAAAGGAGAAAACCAAATCTTGTTTGGTAAACGCACCGGACATCACATATATACATCTCGAAAATGGAATGGGGACCCACAGTTTTAGGCCTTCGAAAGTGTGAGACGTTGCTGCACGTGTTGACTCAACAAAAAAACTAAATTTTTACTTGATATACAAATTACAGGGATTGGCTCACGTAAATAAAAAAGAGGATAGACAGAGACGTTCAGCTGTGCTGATGAGGACCGTCTCATGGGTCAAACAGACGTATGGAGAGACAGTGAGGCGATTTTTCCGGTGTAAAACGTTAGAATGCATGTTACTGGTTAATGGAAGACGTGATAGCCCAAGGAAGCGGACTAGCATGTCCTAAGGAGCAATTTCATTGGTCGGTATTCAGTAGATCCAAACCCCAGCCAATCTGAATACTGTAAGAGAAGCGAAGTGTGGCAATGCGCGGTTTCCCAGTAGAAATTATTTGTTCATAAATCAATTATCCATTGGGGACTTCATCGTTAATTTCTTCATCAAGGTCTTCTCCAGCAACTCCATTAGCCAAGAGATGATGCTGGCCAACCGCTGCCAGAGCTGATGCACACAATTAGAGAAACTTTAGATTTGCATTTTAAATTTAATGTACAGCCTGCTTTTAACTCCGAGCTTATGTTAACGTGTATTTCCTTCTGTGACACTATCTGCCCTTCAGTTAACAATGTGAGTCACTGGGCACTTAGAAATTGCTGTTGTTCACTTGTGTATTTATCAGAACCTTTTCTCGCAATCCCTTTGTCAGATATACTAAGGTGTTTTTATATTGGCATTGTCCTTGTGTGTTAACTCTTTATGGATGCTTTTATCAGAATAAATCAAGTTAATTGCAGTTATTATCTCGTTTAATAGTCGTAGGACTCCTATTTGATTAATGTGGAGGGTAATTAATTAACATATGTCAGAGACAGGACTAACTTACATATTTTTGCCTAAAAATTAACAACCACATCTTGACGACCTCTAGCAGTGAGTAGTCTAGACCCCAACCTAAACTGTTAGGTTGTGGTTTCAGTACGGTAGGCGGGGGAACACCGACACCTAGTTTTGCTTTCGAACATGGAGCTGTCACGGAAAAATCGACGCACCCTGTAAGGCCCAAGGATATTAGAGGTATATCTTTACAGGAAAATCTAAAAATGTTCAATAAATTTGGTGCTATATACACATTTTCTCAAGTGTGCAAGCTGACGGTATTTCCGCAAGTATCTGAGTAATATCGACACCCTTGCAGACATGAAATATGAAAACAATAAAATTGTTGTTCTAAGAAAGTAATGGTGTTCGAGTTGGGACAAATTGAATCAGTTTCAGCTTTGCTCAAAACTAGAACTCTGTTGATACATGTTGCTGGTGTTTCTATTAAGCTTATTTCAGGCTTTCTCTTTATAAAACCAGCAATAAAGTCTTCTTTGATACTTTTGGTAATTTTATTGAAACTGTATTTAAGGCCTAGTTTTTTCAGTGGGGTCATAGTCAATTAACCGTAACTCAACCAGGGAAATGCCATAGAATAACTGCGGCAGTGTTTCCACATAGTGGACTAATTCTTGTTATTCTTCAGTAATGAAGAGAGATCTTCTCCCCAAAGAAGGTTTCTTGTTAGAATTTGATTATACTCTATCATAAGTCGTAATTTTTAGTATATTGAGCTTGATTAATACACTGTTCAGTGCTCTCCCCGACTTCACTACATTTAATGAGCTCTTTAGGATTTCTGCAGTCTATATAGCCCTCTCTCAGTTTCTTCTTCGCGTCCTCGCCTTTTTAAGTAAGATGCAGGTCTTATGTGTAAACAACGTTTTTCTGAATTTTAGAGTGTGTGAAATATCAACAACTTTTCGACATTGCCCCATATTCGTCTTTCGAGATCATCCCACGCAGACATCATAGCAGAAACCAGATTTTAATGGCTTTGTTAATGCTAAAAAAGCTATAAAAGACAGACTAGAAAACATAATATTTATCTAAATTACAGATATTACGATTAAGAAGTATTGCACCACCTACCTTAATTTGATTGATTGATTGATTTGTGGAGAGAGACTAACAACGAGGTCATCGGTCTCATCGGATTAGGGAAGGATGGGAAAGGAAGCCGGCCGTGCCCTGTCAAAGGAACCATCTCGGCATTTGCCTGAAACGGTAAGGGAAATGACGGAAAGCATAAATCTGGATGGCCGGACGTGGGATTGAACCGTCGTCCTCCTGAATGAGAGTCCTGTGTGCTAACCACTGCGCCACCTCACGCGGTGCCTTAATTTAATCATAAACCAAAAATAGCATCAAAGTTCATTAAATATCAATTCTTAGCGCCATAAAAATACTATTGTTCGTAACACCTCGTCACCTCTGCAACTCATTCTAGCATCATCCACAGTTATGCAGCACTATCTCCAACTACAGTGTTACTCAACTGGGAAAACAGTGGCGTCTATATTTCTTGATATGTCGGTATTCCCCCAGTCTGATCTATCAGCCACATTAATTGTTATAGTCTTTTAGTTCGTTTTTCTTGAGTTTAACCTGTCGTTTTCTCTTCTTCCTCTTTTAATCTGGGATCTCCTCCTTCTGCCTTCCCACACTCCTCCTTCCATTACGAATGAAGTCCATCACATGTTGGCAGATTTTCTGTCGTGACATACGGAGTACATGCGCTTCCCAATCCTGCTTTCGTTGGATTATTTTTTTCGGTTAGTGGCTTTAGTGGCTGCACCACCAGTTACTTCCTTATTCCTTCACTTCTTGTTTTGTCTTATCTTGTGCAGTCTTTCACATATCTAATGAACTTCGTTTTTGATGTTTTGTCTTACGTATTTTGATCTTGATGTCCAATTTTCTAGCCCATATAGCAGGCTACTGTAGGTAGAACCATGATTTTCACACATATCATGTTGGACTCTCTTCTCGACTTACTGTTTCCTCTTCTTCTTGTCCCACATACGTGGTGATAGGTGTTAATTTAGTTTTTCATGTCATTCTATTTCTCAAAAGGTATGTCACGTTTTAGATATTGCAATTGGGACACGTCAATGATTGTTTTCAGAACTAATACATGACTGGCTTTTACTATATGACTGTGTGTGTGTTCCCTTATTCTACAATTTTTAACACTTTTACTCATTTCATCCAGTTACAAAAAAGGTGTAATGGAATATAAACGATTTAAAAAAGGCAGTGCTGAGACACTAAGAATAATAGAAGTTTCTCTATTTAGACAGTAAAATAACTGACGATGGCGGAAATAGAGTGGCTACAAAATGGCGATGGAAATGGCAAAAGAAGTATTTCGGAACAATTGAACATTGTTGACATCGAATTTAAATTTGTTCGCAAACCTTTTCTGAAAGCGTTGGCCTGAAGTGTAGTCGTTTACGTAAGTGAAGCGTGGACAATAAGCAGTTCACACAAGAAGAGAATAGAAGCGTTTGACGTGTGGTGCTACAGAAGAATGCTGAATATTAGATGCTTAGATCATGTAACTAATGTGGAGGTACTGAAAAGAACAGAAATTTGTCGCACAACTTGACTAAAGGCAGGGACCAGTTGACAGGGCATGTTTCGAGACATCAATCAGTCAT
This sequence comes from Schistocerca serialis cubense, assembly GCF_023864345.2. Taxonomy (NCBI): domain Eukaryota; kingdom Metazoa; phylum Arthropoda; class Insecta; order Orthoptera; family Acrididae; genus Schistocerca; species Schistocerca serialis. The sequence goes on from NC_064645.1 coordinate 208,509,081, forward strand.
CTGCTTATTACTGGAGGGAAGCGAAATCGTGGAGTGAGACCAGGAGATGAATACAGTAAGCAACTTCAAATGTCTGTGGGTTGCAGCAGAATTTCGGAGATGAAGAGGATTACACAGGATAGAGTAGCATGTAGAGCTGCAGCAAACCAGTCTTCATACTGAAGAAGAAGAAGAAGAACAACAACAACAACAACAACAACAGCAACAACAAGACGTCTCCCCATATTATAGTATGACCACTAAAGAACTGTAAATCGTGCACCAAAAGAATTTAACTGTCTACCCCTTTGGACCGTGTGCATACACAGACAGCGCAAGCTGCTGCAGTGTGCCTACTGTGTGCCCGTCACGGTCCTCCCACATTGGCAGCCAGATCGATGCTGGCTGCACACAGCCCACCCTCCAGCCTCTACCACTGTCCGCCTACTGCTTCCGCCTGCACTTCCCGCAGCTTCGTATCCCTTCGTCCGGATTCCATCGACTGGAGTCACCTCCTCTTTGATCTGCAACGGCGCGTAATTCCGGCACCGGCATCACGACCGCCAGGGTTGCTGTGTCGCCGGAGCGTCGTAACAGCCGCTGCGGCGTTTATACCTCTGAGCGACAGTTTCTCTGCAGTAGCATGGCGACGTCAACTAGAGAAAACAGTCGAACTAGTTAACATACGGTAACCGGCTTCCTAATGGACGGAAGGTTCGAGTTCCATTGGAGCAGTACAGCTTAGGTCACTCAGTTAAACGTCACCAGAAGGTGAATGAATGATTTTAATATTAAGCGTTTCGGGATAAACCGTCATCAGACATCTGCGATATTTGCGAGATGCTTGGCTCTGTATGCCACTCTTATTTCACTCCTTATCCACATGGGTTCACAGTTATTTCTAATTCATTTTGCAGCATTTGACATGTTTTTCAAATTAAGCCTGAAGTACTTCCGAATCATTTTACTGATTAGACACATTTCATTAATGTTCTTTTCCCTTTAGTTAGATAGAAGAGCTTATCTTGAGAGATAGCCCAGCCTGGCACGAGTAATTCGAGATGCAATGAGAGATCTTACAGCAAACATACGACCATATTAGGTAACTGGAATAATACTGCACAAATGCTGAGTAGGTCACGTACTAAACGTTTATGATTTGATGAATGAACGACTTTAACATTACGCGTTTCGGGATTACCCACCAACAGATATCTATCCAGGAAACTAGGCTCAGCTACTTTGTTAAAAGGAAGATCATGATTAAGCAACTGAAGATCTCTTTTAGTAAAAAGTGTCTTATTAACGAAGTGATTCGTAAGTAGGGCAGGCTTAAGTTGAAAAACAGGAAAATAGAGCATGATCAATTAAAAATAAGTGTGAAAATATGTGGATAAGGACTGAAATAAGAGCGGCATACAGAGCCAAGCATCTCAGATATCTGATTAAGGTTTATCCCGAAACGCTTGATATTCAAGTCATTCACTCACCGACTTATGACGTTTTACTAAGTAACCTAATCAACATTTGTGCCGTACTGTTCCACTTATATAATATGATACGACCTCGTGTCGCACCAATACTTAGGGTTTATTATACTGTCAACGACGTAGTTATTAATGGCAAAAGATAAGGTCCGATTGAGGAAAGAAACCAAAAGTATCCCATTCAAGGAAGCCCTCCTGGTACTTAAATTCGACGAGTTCGGCTAACCGTGGGAAACCTTAACAATTAATGTGATGGCCGCCATTTTCATGATTTCAGTTATAAAGTTAACGGTTTCAGTCTATGTTTTATAATGAAATCAAATGTCTCAATACAAGAGTACAGTTTAAGAACGAACTCTTTGAAGAAATGGTACCAAACGAATGAAGCTACATCACATACTGAGCTGGTTGAGCACTTGTTACAGCCACGTGGTTATTCATGAGCGACTGAATTAGAGATAGCTACTGTTTTTGAGAGAGCATCATCGTGAGCACCCGAAGGATGGCACAGATCGTAACTAATGTCGTGCAGGCTCTGCAAATTCCACGCTGTAACTTGTCAAGTAAGTGCTTACTGCGAATACTAGGGCTATTCGGATAGTAAGGAACAATAGTCCGCGAAATGGAAACCACAGTGTAAATCAAAACTGTTTTATTAGCAGCAGTTAGCTACAAGTTACAGCTACCTATTTCCATAGCCACCGATCCGACTTAGACGTCTGTCGTAGAGTTGTACCAATTTTCCAATAGAAGGCAGCAGACAGTGCTTTCCGCCAATTCTCTATGCTGGCCTACAGCTCGTTGTCTGTGCCAAAATGCTGTCTTCATAGCCAGCGGTTCATGTGAGCAGAGATGAAACACAGAAGGAGAAAATTACGGGCTGTATTGTGGGTAATCAAACATGTACAACTGAAAACGATGCGGGAGCATCTTCATTGCCCCTGCAGAATACGGTCGAGAATCGTCTTGAAGAAGAAAACGAACGACAGTTGTGTAATGTTGGCTGCATAGCTCCAGGCGAAATATCTCACCAGGCCCACGTACTCAGAGGGAGACACTATTATTCTAGTATCTTTATGTGCTCCCTATGTGCTCAGACCTAAAAAGAACGACGGAAGGCGATCGATGGACGTACTAGAGACACTGCCCAACACACCTGTGCAAAACTTCATCGGATTTTCACTGTGGTTGCCATTTCGCGACCGATCGTTCCTTACTTTCCAAATAACCCTCGTACTTAGATTCGGGGAAAACTGTCACCGCCACAATGAGTTGTGCTACGACTAGTGACACTCGACACTCCGGTTACGGGAAACTTAAGAAGAACCACCGTACGAGTTATTACACACCAATACTAGAGTGCGGGAAAATCGAATGCTACATGTGTCTATGAGAACATGCCACCATCTAGGTAGGTTGTTTTCCATACTAACAGTCCATGAAACTACAGTCATATTTAGTCCATTGTGGGTCATTACGTAAATGTCTAGGCTCACCGGCTGCTACTCGTAACACCCACACAAACAACAAGCAGAATATAGCGACAAACAGTTTACAGTTTGTTAGGAGATTTTAGCTCTCTGCTTGTCTAAGCACTACAAGTGATACTTACAATATGTCCACCTGATCTGCAAATACGTAAGAAAGTTGTTACATACTTTGCAAGTTTCGTGCTAAGTTTTACAGACGTCTTGACAATGAAAGTACGTGCACGCAAAGTAGCAAGAGAAATGTCCTATTACTTACAACGTTTACACCAATTACAAGTGTGATCCGACTGCAAAGATCTGGTAGAGAACTACCTGGACAGTGCGTTGTTACTTTTCTTTCCAACAATGTACACTGAGGATAGCAAAAGGAAATTTAGTTTAAGTAAACGTGAGCAGTCGCACCAAATGTCTCACCAAGCATAAAGATGTGTAAAGTAACGTGGCTTAGAGTTTCGTGCAGTGTAGTGTGAACACGGACACGATGAATTATAACAACCCACACATCCGAGGCTTCAAATAAACACATTTTGTCTAGAATAGAGCGCTGTGTCTCCGCCAGATGCGTCAACACCGACATCTACATTTCTGTTGAACCTACATTTCTATTGAACAGCAGTTAAAAATGATCTCTCTGTCTCCCTCTACGATTTTTACCTTGCACGCTGCCCTCCAGTACTAAATTGGTGATCCCTTGATGCATCAGAACATGTCCTACCAACCGATCCTTTCTTCTTATCAAGTTGTGTTACAAACTCCTCTTCTCCACAATTCTTTTCAATACCTCCTCATTAGTTATGTGATCTACCTATATAATCTTCAGCATTCTTCTGTAGCACCACGTTTCTAAAGATTCTATTTTCTTCTTGTCTGAACAATTTATCGTCCATGTTTCACTTCCATACATGGATACACTCCATACAAATACTTTCAGAAACGACTTCCTAACATTTAAATCTATACTCCATATTAACAAATTTTTCTTCTTCAGAAACGCTTTCCTTGTCACTGCCAGTCTACATTTTATATCCTCTCTACTTCGACCATCATCAGTTATTTTGCTCACCAAGTAGCAAAACTCCTTTACTACTTTAAGTGTCTCATTTCCTAATCTAATTCCCCCAGCATCACCCGACTTAATTCGACTACATTCCGTTATCCTCGTTTTGCTTTTGTTGATGTTCATCTTATACCATCCTTTCAAGACACTGTCCATTCCGTTCAACTGCTCTTCCAAGTCTTTTGCTGTCTCTGACAGAATTACAATGTCATCGGCAAACCTCAAAGTTTTTATTTTTTCTCCATGGATTTTAATACCTACTCCGAATTTTTCTTTTGTTTCCTTTACTGCTTGCTCAATATACAGATTGAATAACGTCGGGGAGAGGCTACAAACCTGTCTCACTCCCTTCCCAACCACTGCTTCCCTTTCATGCCCCTCGACTCTTATAACTGCCATCTGGTTTCTGTACAAATTGTAAATAAACTTTCGCTCCCCGTATTTTACCCCTGCCACCTTCAGAATTTGAAAGAGAGTATTCTTGTCAACATTGTCAAAAGCTTTCTCTAAATCTACAAATGATAGAGAATCTTTCTTCTAAGATAAGTCGTAGGGTCAGTATTGCCTCACGTGTTCCAACATTTCTACGGAATCCAAACTGATATTCCCCAAGGTCCGCTTCTACCAGTTTTTCCATTCGTGTGTAAAGAATTCGCGTTAGTATTTTCCAGCTGTGACTTATTAAACTGATAGTTCAGTAATTTTCACATCTGTCAACACCTGATGTCTTTGGGATTGGAATTATTATATTCTTCTTCAAGTCTGAGGGAATTTCGCCTGTCTCATACATCTTGCTCACAAGATAGTAGAGTTTTGTCAGGACTAGCTCTTTCAAGGCAGTCAGTAGTTCCAATGGATTGTTGTCTACTCTCGGGGCCTTGTTTCGACTTTGGTCTTTCAGTGCTCTGTCAAACTCTTCACGCAGTATCATATCTCCCAATTCATCTTCATCGCCGGCCGATGTGGCCGAGCGGTTCTAGGCGCTACAGTCTGGAACCGCGCGACCGCTACGGTCGCAGGTTCGAATCCTGCCTCGGGCATGGATGTGTGTGATGTCCTTAGGTTAGTTAGGTTTAAGTAGGGGGCTGATGACCTTAGAAGTTAAGTCCCATAGTGCTCAGAGCCATTTGAACCATTATTTCATCTTCATCTACATCCTCTTCCATTTCCAGAATATTTTCCTCAAGATGATCGCCCCTGTATAGACCGTCTATATACTCCTTCCACCTTTATGCTTTCCTTTCTTTGCTTAGAACTGGGTTTCCATCTGAGCTCTTGATATTCATGCAAGTGGTTCTCGTTTCTCCAAAGGTCTCTTTAATTTTCCGGTAGGCGGTATATATCTTACACCTAGTGAGATGAGCCTCTACATCCTTACATTTGTCCTCTAGCCATCCCTCCTTAGCCATTTTGCACTTCCTGTCGATCTCATTTTTGAGACGTTTGTATTCCTTTTTGCCTGCTTCACTTACTGCATTTTTGTATTTTCTCCTTTCTCCAACTAAATTCAGTGTCTCCTTTGTTACCCAAGGATTTCTAGTAGCCCTCGTCTTTTTACCTACTTGATCCTTTTGCTGCCTTCACTATTTCATTCCTCAAAGCTACCCATTCGTCTTCTACGGTATTTATTTCCCCCATTCCTCTCAATTGTTCCCTCATGCTCTTCCTGAAACTCTGTACAACCTCTGGTTCTTTCAGTTTATCCAGGTCCCGTCTCCCTAAATTCTCTCCTTCTTGCAGTTTCTTCAGTTTTAATCTACAGTTCATAACCAATAGATTGTGGTCAGAGTCCACATCTGCCCCTGGAAATGTCTTACAATTTAAAACCTGGTTCCTGTATCTCTGTCTTACCATTATATAATCTATCCGAAACCTTTTAGTAGCTCCAGGATTCTTCCATGTATACAACCTTCTTTCATGATTCTTGAACCAAGTGTTGGCTATGATTAAGTTATGCTCTGTGCAAAATTCTACCAGACGGCTTCCTCTTTCGTTTCTTAGCCCCAATCCATATTCACCTACTACGTTTCCTTCTCTCCCTTCTCCTACCATCGAATTCCAATGTCTATTAAATTTTCGTCTCACTTCACTGCCTGAATAATTTCTTTTATCTCATCATACGTGTCATCAATTTCTTCATCATCTGCAGAGTTAGTTGGCATATAAAATTGTACTACTGTAGTAGGCATGGGCTTCGTGTCTATCTTTGCCACAATAATGCGTTCAATATGCTGTTTGTGGTAGCTTACCCGTACTCCTATTTTTTTATTCATTATTAATTCTACTCCTGCATTACCCCTATTTGAATTTGTATTTTTAACACTGTATTCACCTGACCAAAAGTCTTGTTCCTCCTGCCACCGAATTTCGCTAATTTCCACTATATCTAACTTTAACCTATCCATTTCCCTTTTCAAATTTGCTAAGTTACCTGCCCGATTAAGGGATCTGACATTCCACGCTCCGATCCGTAGAACGCCAGTTTTCTTTCTCCTGATAAACGACATCCTCTTGAGTAGTCCTCGCCCGGAGATCAAAATGGGGGACTATTTTACCTCCGGAATATTTTACCCAAGAGGACGCCATCATCATTTAATCATACAGTAAAGCTGCATGCCCTCGGGAAAAATTACGGCTGTAGTTTCCCCTTGCTTTCAGCCGTTCGCAGTATCACAACAACAAGGCCGTTTTGGTTAGTGTTACAGGGCCAGATCAGTCAATCATCCAGACTGTTGCCCCTGCAACTACTGAAAAGGCTGCTGCCCCTCTTCAGGAACCACATGTTTGTCTGGCCTCTCAACAGATACCCCTCCGTTGTGGTTGCACTTACGGTACGGCTATCTGTGTCGTTGAGGCACGCAAGCCTCCTCACCAACGGCAAGGTCCATGGTTCATGAGTGCCAAGAAAAGAATAATTGAAAGTAAAACCAAAAAACTACTTGAAAATGATTCCGCTACATTAATACACGTAAGAAAAGCGCTCAGAAAACACGTACCATACAATGTTCCATCACGTAAAAAATCTGACAAAGTATAGTCGTTACAAGTCGCAAAGCACTGAAAAAGTTTAATTGATAGGGCTGTATTAATACATGGATCAATCAAAGGGAAACATATTCCCTACCGAGCATCGAAACTCTTCTCACCAAGATATAAAGACCCGATCTCAACATGCGAGACATGTTTGAAAGCCGTAAAACCTAGAGTAACTTGACGATGCGAATCGAGCAAATAGTTACGGATGATACACGCAATCACTGTGAATGATTAGCAAAATCGTATTTCAAGTGTGCTCAGCTCGCACACAGCCTAGCTACACAGCCCCATCTCACCATACAACACAACAGCAACCAACGGCATCAACTCCTATTTTCAAACTTATGCTTCAGCATTTTCAGTGCGGCGGGATCTGCGACGCCTGGCTGTCACAGAACTCAAAGTATATTTCGTGGATCCTTCACACACTGAACCGAACTAAATTGTTCTGAATCGTCACAGGATACAGAAACGCATCTTTGTAGTCGGCTAAGGTAGTTAGTACACGAAATAACTGAATTCTGACAATAGGAAATTAGTACTGAAAGCTGCTGCGCATCAGGTAACTGTTGAAACAGAATAACTACCACCAGGTTCAGACCGAAAACAAGTAAACACGGATCTTCCTTCTCTGACGGGAACGCTGGTATGCCGCTGAAGAAGAATAAGTATTGGTGCCTAAACTGGAATGTACTGTGATCGCAAATTCCTTCATAAAGTCCTCTTAAATTGACACGGAGCCGGCTGTGAAACTATGGGCCACGGTGCCACGGAGTAACTGTGAGGGAACTGAGTCGCAAAACGTGTTGTACTTGTACATCATAATAAAGTTACAAAACGGAAATGGAAATGTCGTGTGGCTAGTGATGTGTTGGCAGAAGAGCCAACACCGTGTTGCTAGAGGAGGCCGAAATGCACTCGTTTAAGCTCAAGCAGACTGGCGTGAGATCTGGAACAATTAAAGGAGTTGAGTCTAATACGAAAAGAACGTAGTTGCTGGAATACTTAACTTTAATCCATAACTGGAGAACTTCGCTCTTGATGATACATTAATTATAATCCCAATATAAACTGGTAATGGCACCTTGCTAGGTCGTAGCAAATGACGTAGCTGAAGGCTATGCTAACTATCGTCTCGGCAAATGAGAGCGTATTTGTCAGTGTAGCATCGCTAGCAAAGTCTGCTGTACAACTGGGGCGAGTGCTAGGAAGTCTCTCTAGACCTGCCGTGTGGCGGCGCTCGGTCTGCAATCACTGACAGTGGCGACACGCGGGTCCGACGTTTACTAACGGACCTCGGCCGATTTATAGGCTACCACCTAGCAAGTGTGGTGTCTGGCGGTGACACCACAGCTAGGGCCTCCCGTCGGGTAGACCGTTCACCTGGTGCAGGTCTTTCGATTTGACGCCTCTTCGGCGACCTGCGCGTCGATGGTGATGAAATGATGATGATTAGGACAACACAACACCCAGTCCCTGAGCGGAGAAAATTTCCGACCCAGCCGGGAATCGAACCCGGGCCCTTAGGATTGACAGTCTGTCACGCTGACCACTCAGCTACCGGGGCGCACAATAAAGTTACAAATACCTTGCTTGACAGTTAGTTGTATTTATACATCATAGTAAATTTAGAAATACACTATCTGGCAGAAAAAGAGAAGCACGTGGATCACGGTAAAGAAACGAAGTGCAACCTCACTTATTGCAAGAGTATGTGATGTTATTTCGGTGATTACAAATCCAGCTAATTTGACAAAGAACTAGGCGGTAAGAACATAATCAGAAGAATGATGTTGCATGCCACTACTCTTGTTACTCGTACGTGCACTGATTCGATTGGGAAGTGTCTCTTAACGCCGTTGTAGCCTCTCGTGAACGATGTCGTGTCGCGACTGTTGTAGCTGGTGCCTGATATCCCGCAATTGGCACTGGGGCGGAACTGAAGTCCGAACTAGTTTCACACGTATTCTCTAGAGGCCTGATCTTGGAATCTTCCTGCCTCCTCATAGCGCAGACACTTCATAGAGCGCGCGACCGCAACGGTCGCAGGTTCGAATACTGCCTCGGGCATGGATGTGTGTGATATCCTTAGGTTAGTTAGGTTTAAGTAGTTCTAAGTTCTAGGGGAGTGATGACCTCAGAAGTTACGTCCCATAGTGCTCAGAGCCATTTGGACCATTTGGACTTCATGGAGACACGTGTCATATGAGAAAGAGCGTTTCCTGACGATATTATCGCTTGATAGGAAACACGTGAGAGTGCAGTGTGTCCGTGAAGTCCGTTGCGCCGTCAGTATAAGAACAACTTTCTGGGGGGGGGGGGGGGGAGGGGAATTACAGCTCAGAGACATTACGAATAACAATAAAAAACAGTCAACACTCAGTAAGCACCCAAATTATTATAAAAATTATAACAGTTAAAAAAGCTAGTATGATGTGGTGTATGAAAGTGCTTCATAAGCAGCTACCGATTTTACATCAGTGTTGATGCTTCTACAGGTCTGTAATGGTTGTATTTTCATAATGTGGATGCACAATTGCGGAGTCTCAACATTCGGAAAGTTATCCACGTTAAGAGTCAAACTACATTGTGTGTCACAAGAATTTGACACTCATCTTTTGGATGTACTCAATTTTAGTGTGACAGTCCACCAATATGGTTTGATTCTTAATATGGAGAGTTGTAGTTGCGATAGTGGTAGTTGCGAATAAAGCGCTTTCGTACGGCTATGCGGCTTTTAGAAATACCGCATGGCTCTTGAATTCTTAAGTGTCATAATTTTTATGATAATTTGAATGAGTTAAATTTCCTTTAATTTACGTCTATGGTCACAAACGTTTCGTTAACAGATTCCCGGTTTCGGTCTATAATGACCATCATCAGATCTGCAGCAAAAAATAGGAAAAAACATAAATACACTCGCAGATTGTCTACAGCTTAAAAACAATACATAGGCGATAGTGAAAAGTACTACTGACAAATATATGCATTTGTGCGCTTCAAGTATGAAGAAGCATATCTGTTTTATAAAAACAAAGTCCTAATGTAGTGCAGCCATAGTGGCATAGTCAAATGTTAAAAGCAGAATCAGCACCAGCATCATCATTATATATATATATATATATATATATATATATATATATATATATATATATATAATGCTGTTGTCAGTAGCACTACTGTGCAAGCTGCCGTACAGTGGCCACAAGATGTTTGTGTTGTAAGTTGACCAGATGTCGCTAATGGTGGCAGATCTGATGATGGTCATTGTGGAGCGAAACCGGTAATCTGTTAACAAAAAGTTTCTGACCACAGACGTAAATTAAAGGAAACTTATTGTATACACGGGTCACTGTTTTATTCGCTTGAAAGCATATTACATGACTCCTCGTACCTTGACGCCACGAGTGACACCGCTGTGAATCTGCAAAGAATTGGAAAAATGGCACGAACCTCCATGTCACCGCTACACACGTCGATGATAGTCACATGGGTTACTGCAGAATCTCGACACCTTGCTAAACAGAATGCGACACGGTTTTCATCAACAGTCGATGCTTCCGGTCACGGCGCCACTCCAAACGCAGCAATTTGTTTTGTGGTGTTAACGGCAGCCCAAGCCTGGGATGGTAAATCACTAGTCCTGCTGCCGCTAGTCCTCAACAATGGTGCGGGATGCCGCAGATTGTTGCAGGGAGTACATTACTTGTTCTCCGAAGGCAGCGAAATGTGGAGGGACTACGGTGCGCTTCGTGCACAACACGGCAGTGCTCCCTTCTGGGGGTCAGACGTGGTTTATCGGAACCTAGGCGACGAGTAGAAGTGAGTGTCGCACCTTGCTACACTTCAGACTTCCCCCTCTAGCCAAGCCTGTAATGAAAGTTTACTATATTTGTTACTTCAGTTGAAAATGATAGCATACAGCTTATGAATACTTTAGCCTTTTTGCCGGCCGCGGTGGTCTAGCGGTTCAGGCGCTCAGTCCGGAACCGCGCGACTACTACGGTCGCAGGTTCGAATCCTGCCTCGGGCGTGGATGTGTGTGATGTCCTTAGGTTACTTAGGTTTAAGTAGTTCTAAGTTCTCGGGGACTGACGGCCACAGACGTGAAGTCCCATAGTGCTCAGAGCCATTTGAACCATTTTTTAGCCTTTTTCTGAAATTACAAAAATCACTGTGGAAAAGTAAGGCTTTTCCAAATGTGCAAAACTATTCCACGGTACAACATTGTCCTATACCTAAGCATAATTAATATGTTCAAATCTAAAAGTGTTGTCGTCAAGAACATCTTGTCAAAATTGTATGTAATAATCCATAAACCCATCAGCAAGCCTAGAGAGACTTTTATACTAGAACGAGCAGGTAATCAATCATGTTAACGCCGTATTTGGACGACGAATTGGCAACATTTAGTTAGAAAATGGTGGACAAAGTCTACTTACGGGCAAAGTTTAAATTGGTTGTAACTCGCGTTCTGGTGAAGTACGTGCCGAATAAGTGGATGAAGAGACGGAAAGATACGCTGTGGTTTAATAAAAATGTTCGGACAATCATGAGAATAATGGAGATTTGACACTACTGTTAGAAAAAGAGTACAAATGACGACAGACAGATGTTAGTACAGATTGTTGCACTCTCAGTTTGAAAAAGAACGTGCAAATGAAGATGTGAAAAAGTTAGTGTGTATATAAATCAATTCGCTTAGCATACAGTGTCCACCGTCGTACATTAGTGAAAGATCTTGCCCGGAATCCTAGAAAATTCTGGTCATACCTGAAAACTGTAAACCGATAGAAGACTTTTATTCCGTTTCCGTTCTAGCGTGGCAGTACAAGACAGAAAATGGGAAGACAAGCTTTTAAATTTTTTTTCAAAAAGTTATTTATGCATACTATCATTTTATCATTGCGCAAACGCCCATACTGAGGCCATATAGCTATCTCTGATATTCAAAAGTAACCGAAAGAGTCGGAAACAATTAGGTCGCCTCGTGCACATCGAATCCCAATTCAGTTTTACAGGGATACTTTCTTCGGCATTGACACCTGATTCAGCTGGTATCTCTCGAAATTACACTGGACTCGCATTCGGGAGAGCGACTGTTAAAACCCACGTCCTGCCATCCTGATTTGGGTTTTCCGATATTTCCCTACATCGCCTGAGGCAAAGGCCAAACTGGTTCCTTTGATAGAGCACGGCCGATTTCATTTTCCATCCTCCTTTAATCCGAGCTTATGCTCCGTCTCTAATGTCATTGTTGTCGACGGGACGCTAAACACTAATCCACACTCTTCAAATTGTTCAAATGGCTCTGAGAACTGTGGGACTTAACACATGAGGTCATCAGTCCCCTAGAGCTTAGAACTACTTAAAGCTAACTAATTTAAGGATATCACACACATTCATGTCCGAGTCAGGAATCGAACCTGCGATCATAGCGGTCGCGCGGTTCCAGACTGAAGCGCCTAAAACCGCTCGCCCACAACGGCCGGCAATCCACACTCTGTCGCGAATCTCTCGTTCAACTGACGTCCCAATCGACCGATAAAAAGAGCAGGCGAAGTATAAAAGAACTGACCCCCAAAATTTTAGACCAAAATCTTTAACGTTGTTTTTCGGCATATTCTAAATTCGAATATATTAAGTTCGTTGACTGATAAACATTTCTATCTTCAAGTCAACAGGGATTTAGAAAGCCACGCCCTTGCGCACCTCGGCTTCCCTTTTCTTACAGGATGTCCTGCGAACCACCAACGAAGGGGAACATGCAGATTATTACATACTCCCAGATTTCTGGAAAGCGCTTGACACAGCGCCCCACCGCTGACTGTCAATGAAGTTCCAAGCATGTGGATTAAGTTCACAGATACATTACTGCCTCGAAGACTGTTTAAGTAAAACGAAGGTTATCTTTTTTTTCTCAACCTCCGATCGGTCGCGAAATGGAAACCGCTTTGAAAATTCCAGCTACTTCTCTACATATGAAATAGCAGTGCATGCATGTCCGAAAGAATAAGCAATGCGGTAACTACAGCTCATATGAAATAAAATATATGTATTTGCAGTTGATAATATGGGCAATCTGCAGCTGTATAATGGAATGACGATATGGACAATTTGTGCGAAACAGGGATTCGAAGCCGGATTTCACGCTTCTCGCGAACGGCATTCAAAATTTTTGCTGTAGACCAGCAATGAATGGACGAGTGTAGGTGGTAGACACATGGACGACAACATATGAAATATTCTGTCTGACTCAGAAGCTCGGATAGCCGAATTTGTTGAGGCAGTCGCTTGCGACAGTTTCCAGTCCCGGTCCGGTGCAAAGTTCCAATGTTGTCCTTCCATTGTACAGCTGAAGGTTGTCCATATTCCAAAGCGCGACAACATTTCATGTACATCTGCACATAGTCGCCACTCCAACTTAGATATTTGTCGTAGCTCGGTACCAGCTTTGCGATTCCAGCGTCATAGAAGGCTGTGCTTCCTGCCAGTTCCTGACACCGATCTGCAGCTCGCGATCTGTGACAAAATTCTGTCCTCATAGCAAGCAGTTCACGTGAACGAAGAGATGAAAATCATAAGGGTGCCGAGTCTGGGCTGTATGGTGTGTAATCGAACATTTCCCGTCAAAAACGCTGCAGGGGCGTCGTTATTGCTCCTGAGTTGTGTGACCGAGCATTGTCATGAAGAAGGAAACGAAAGGCAGTTGCACTGTGTGGGCTGTATGAACTCAGGCGGAAGCCCACAACGATTGGAAGTTGAAAGAAAAAAAAAATCGTTGTGCTGGACGTCGATTGTTCATCAGAAACAAAGGTATTGTCAAGGATGCCCCAGGGAAGTGTGACAGGACCTCTCTCTGAAATTCAATTCAGTTGTTACATCAGCGTAGTACTATTTGAACAAACGAAATCTGAGTACAATGTGAACAAACGAAAGTCCCTTCACTACGAAGCACTCGTAATGTCGATTCGGTGCTGCAAGGGCCGACAGTGTGTAGAGTTCTGTAAGTTTAACGTCGAAAGAACTATATTCGATGATCTACATTAATTTTTCAAGTGAAACTGAAGCGCTGAAATAAGGCAATTCGGTTCTGTATTTCTGCCTTTATTCGTCGTCAAATGGAAGAATTACAATCTATCGACTTCTCAAACCAGAGCGTAACTTAATTATTCAGCATCAGAGAGAGCAGCTGGAATTATTCAGAAGTGAATAAGGAAACGGAACTTACGAAAAATGAAGTGGGAACGCGAGTTCATTTATATTTCAGCTTTAGTTCGATTACGAAGAGTTAAATTTCCTTTCAATTTTTGTGACGTGGAAATGCCTGCTTATAATCATATTGCACCCCAGCAAGAACAGTGACAGAACTCGAAATTGCAATACTTGAGTAAAAACGACGTAAAGAGTTGTATAAAACGTACATTGAAATAGTGTAAATGGCTAAAAATGGCTCTGAGCACTATGGGACTCAACTGCTGAGGTCATTAGTCCCCTAGAGCTTAGAACTAGTTAAACCTAACTAACCTAAGGACATCACAAACATCCATGCCCGAGGCAGGAAAATAGTGTAAATGTCCTTTAAATTTCAAGTACATATTTTCGGCAGAGATTTCGATAATATCTACAACAGTGGAACGTCAGGTGTTATCAGGTAATTATTAATTAGTTCTTTTTATGTATATAATACGACACTGGAATTTCCGTCATTCAAAATTAGTATTTGAGTTAGAATAAAAAAGAAGCTAAAATCGTTTTACTAGAAAAACACTAACTGCAAAATTGTAATTATGAAATCAGTATAGTTTAATAAAGAACATTAATGTAGCACACAATTTAGGAAATCGTAGAATCATAAATTGCATTATAAAGCGTTGGAATCATTTTCGCTGTGAAAAGTTATTCAGTATGAATTTTCCTTATAGAAGAAATTTCCATTTTTTCCGTTCTGCACTGCAACGCATGCAATTTCTTAATATTTACAGCAGCTGTAATTTTCAAAGCAATGCCTCTGTCTTCAGACATGCATGCATGTCTGAAAGACATTGCCAATAAGATACAGACACTGTATAAACACAATAATATTAAAAGTTTGATTTACCGTACCTTACACGTAAAAAGTGTCACTACTCTGTATATTCCACTGTTGTTGATGACACATGCACACCTGTCAGTTGCAATGCCAAAGAGAATCATGAAACAACCGATAATGAAACAATCAGAAATGCCCTGATGTGGACAAACTGCGAGGTAGAGACGGTTTTTGTGCACTTTGGAACACTTCGTACGCATTTTTCAGTAACGTAAAACAGAAAGTGCCCTTTTTTCTTCATATAACTTTTTTGGCCGGGTGCGATATTATACCGCATGCAGAACCGTGGCTTTAAATAAATAGCTGAAATTTTGAAAATGAAGGCCAGCTGGAGTATATGTGCTTAGTTATAACAGAAAAAGGAAATAATTTGTAGGTAGGTGGGAAAGTAATTGTAAATGCGGAGAGGGCAAAATATCTTGAGGAATTATTTAATAAACAGGGCACAAGTAACGATGAAATTATTAATGGGATTAATCAAGGACGAGCGGTAACAAGGACAGCGAATTTACTTCTGCGGAACAAAAAGATAAGAAAGAAAACGAAGAAGAGTATTTGTAATACTATAATCCAGGGTGTAGTTTTGTACGGGACAGAAGCCTGGGACGTTAGCAAAAGAGGTAAGAATAAACTGCTTGCTTCTGAAATGTATTGCTTAAAATGAATTTCAATATATACTACACTGAAGCGCCAAAGAAACTGGTTTGGGCTTGCGTATTCAAATACAGATATATGTAAACAGGTAGAACACGAGTTCCCAGGTAGATGCCGTGTTTCTTGACTTCCGCAAGGCGTTTGACACAGTTCCCTACAGTCGTTTAATGAACAAAGTAAGAGCATATGGACTGTAAGACCAATTGTGTGATTGGATTGAAGAGTTCCTAGATAACAGAACGCAGTATGTCATTCTCATTGGAGACAGGTCTTCCGAAGTAAGAGTGATTTCAGGTGTGCCGGAGGACCGTTGCTATTCACAATATATGTAAATGACCTTGTGGATAACATCGGAAGTTCACTGAGGCTTTTTTCGGGTGATGCTGAAGTATATCAAGAGGTCGTAACAATGGACAATTGTAGCGAAATGCAGGAGCATCTGCAACGAATTGACGCATGGTGCAAGGAATCGCAATTGAATCTCAATGTAGACAAGTGTAATGTGTTGCGAATACACAGAAAGAAAGATTCTTTATCATTTAGCTACAATATAGCAGGTCAGCAACTGGAAGCAGTTAATTCCATAAATTATCTGGGAGTAGGCATTAGGAGTGATCTAAAATGGAATGACCATATAAAATTAATCGTTGGTAAAGCAGATTCCAGACTGAGATTCATTGGAAGAATCCTAAGGAACTGCAGTCCGAAAACAAAAGAAGTAGGTTAGAGTACACTGCTTGAATACTGCTCATCGGTGTGGGATCCATACCAGATGGGTTGGTAGAAGAGATAGAGAAGATCCAACTGAGAGCAGCGCGCTTCGTTACAGGATCATTTAGTAATCGCGAAAGCGTTACGGAGATGACAGATTAACTCCAGTGGAAGACTCTGCAAGAGAGACGCTCAATAGCTCGGTACGGCCTTTTGTTGAAGTTTTGAGAACATACCTTCAGCGAGGAGTGAAGCAGTATATTTGCTTCCTCCTCCGTATATCTCGTGAAGAGCCCAAGAGGATAAAATCAGAGAGACTAGAGCCCACAGAAAGACATATCGACAATCTTTCTTTCCAGGAACAAAACGAGACTGGAATAGAAGGAAGAAGAGATAGAGGTAGTCGAGGTACCCTCCGCCACACATCTTTAGGTAGCTTGCGGAGTGTAGATGTAGGTGTAGATGTAGATGAAGAACACGGCGCTGTGGTCGGCAACGCCTGCATAGGACAACAAGTGTCTGGTGCAGTAGTTAGATTGGTTACTGCTGCTACAATGGCAGGATATCAAGATTTAAATGAGTTTGAACATGGTGTTATGATCGGCGCGCGAGCTGTGGGATGCTGTATCTCCGAGGTATCGATGAAGTGGGGATTTTTGGGTACGACAATTTCACGAGTGTACCGTGAAAATCAAGAATGCGGTAAACACCAAATCTCCGACATCGCTGGGCCGGAAAAAGATCCTGCACGAACAGGACCAACAACGACTGAAGAGAATCGTTCAACGTGACAGAAGGGCAACCCCTATGCAAATTGCTGCAGGTTTCAGTGCTTGGCCACCAACAACTGTCAGCGCGCAAACCATTCCACGAAACATCATCGATATGGACTTTCGGAGCCGAAGACCCACTCGTATACCTTTGATGACTGAACGACGCAAAGCTTCACGCCTCGCCTGTGCCCGCCAACACCGACATTGGACTGTTAATGAGTGGAAACATGTTGCCTGGTCGGACGAGTCTAAATTGTATGGAGTGGATGGACGTGTACGGGTATGGAGACAACCTCATGAATCCATGGATCCTGCATGCCAGCAGGAGACTCTTCAAGCTGGTGGAAGATCGTTAACGGCGTGGGAAGTGTGCGGTGATATGGGAGCCCTGATACGTCTAGGTACGGCTCTGACAGGTGACATGTACGTAAGCATCCTGTCTGATCACCTACATCCATTCATGTCCATTGTGCATTCCGACGGAGTTCGGAAATTCCAGCAGGACAGTGCGCCACGTCCAGAATTGATACACAGTAGCTCCAGGAACACACTTCTGAGTTTAAAGTTTTCCGCTGGCCACCAGACTCCCCAAGCGTTAACATTATTGAGCGTGTCTGGGATGCTTTGCAACGTGCTGTTCAGAAGAGACCTTTATCCCCTCGTACTCTTACGAATTTATGGGCAGCCCAGCAGGATTTATGGTGTCAGTTCCCTCCAGCACTGCTTCAGACATTATTCCCCGCCACGTCGTGTTGCGCCACATCAGCATGCTCCCGGAGGCCCTACACGATATTAGACAGGTTCCTTTGGCTCCTCAGTGTGGGATGGATGGGATAAGAAATTACATAGGCCGACAAAGCATGAAAGTAGATAGGGATATGTGTGGCAATATTCAGCACAAACAGCTGATGCGGTTTGGCCGTGTGAATAGGATGTATGAAGACAGGACACCAAATTCGATATTACGATGGATACCATCCCAGTGGAAGAAAAGGCGTCACCCACGATGCAACTGATAAAATGATGTGATGGAGGCAATGGAAGCAGGGAATAAGAACGTCGAGGAAAGCCAAGGAATAAGATGATGGCGGCTGCGGGCAGAGAAGCGGAGCCAGCCGTAGATAATCCGCAAGAAGGAGATCACGACATAACTTGTCTCTCACCAAGAGCGATCTTTCACGCCCGTTTGGCTGTGCCACAAGGCACTCCTGCACGTCGGAGAGGTATAGTTATACCTCGTGGAGCACGTTGCGTTACCTATTGATTTGGGAGCTCGCTGCAACGAATAGTTATTACTTCGATAATAGCAATGGTAAACAATAGAAGTCAACTGTTTGAAGTTATTCAAATATAGGAGAAACAGCACACAACTGATATTACAACTCAGCCCAGGAAAAAAAAATTTGAAATAGCAGAAAGTCACTTGGAATCTCTTATTCCAGCGGTTATGTAAACTCTCTACCGAATAATAGTTCTGGCTGACAGCTAGGAAGAACACTCTTCGCGAGGTATTCGCAGAAATAACGGATAAAATAGTTGCGAGTTAAGGCATCTTGGAAAAACAAACACAGATTGATGTAAACTAGCTGTTACCCGTGACTGTGCTCACATATCGGTAGTTTCCTTACGAGTGATGGTAAATCACATAAGCTGCCCTCACGTGTCTACCTGTTCAGTTTAGCATAGCTCGTAATGTGCGCCCTGGTGTTCTCCGATTCCAGTCTGTCCCGACAAATGAAGCGTCGGCATGCGCAGCGTCGCAGCCGACCAGCGCGTACATAGGGGCGCGGGCAGGAGCTTGCATCTGTACATCATGACGTTGAAGTAGATACACGTTATACAGCTAGTACAGTATGCAGCAAATAGAGTGGAAGTATTGAGCAAACACACTGAAGATTGCAAAAGGATTGTACTCATTACTCTGAAACGGGTAATTTCCAAGAATGATTGGCAATGGAAGCCGCGTGGTCCAAACGATACACATCGAACATGCGATCGTAAATCGGTCTTGAACTCCGGTTACGGGCGTTATGATCAATTATTTGTGATCGTCATTTTTATCTGTTTTTTGTCGTCCCTTAGTTGCTCTAAATTACATACCTCCGCGAAATATTTGTGACTTGCTACGGAAAATGAGACGATTTATGTCGGTAGTGAGTGGGATGTCTAGTGTTCTTGACGTTTCTTCGGTGGATTCTCTCACATGGAAAAATCTAATTCCATGTTTATACAGTGAAGAAATTTGTTCAACTTTTTGTCGAGAATAAGGAGTACTACCAGACGAGGAAAGGAGGGACTGTGTAGACCGTGGTGGTGCGAAGTGTGTAAGACTTCGTAAGAACAGTTTCGATGCTGAAATACCGTTACAATTTCATTGCGGACAGTGCAGAAAGTGAACGATTATCAGGAAAAATAACTGATCCGACTCTTCCAAATTATCCTTCCAGATCACCGTAATGGACTTCCACATGACAACACCATCAACGAGTATGGTAAGTCGTCTCCTTTGCAATTACCAGTATTTTTGTATGCTCTTGTTTTGTCGTTGCTGCAGTGACCACCGTAAACGTAATCATGACGCTCGCCACCAGAGTATCAAGATCGATTTACGATCGTACGTTCGATATGCATCGTTTGGACCTCGCGACTTCGATAGGCAACCATTCTTGTAAATTACCTTGAATCGTATCACGGAGCACATATCAACCAAGAAAAGCATTTTCACAAATATGATAAAGATCAAATGTCAAAGAGTAAATAGCTTTTTCATAGGGTAAACAGTATTCCCTAATTCGCTAACATTTTTAAAAGAATTTTAAATAAATTTTTAAATGAATCTTGAACAACACGTTTTTTTAAAGTAGCCAAAGTTCTCCCACAGATTTGAATATTTCTCCATACCAAATTCTTTCGATGTCGGTTCACAAGGTTGGTAGTGAAAACGTAACAGACAGACTTACTTTCGCACATATGGTATTGGTATGGATAAAATCTCAATCACGGTGCACGGCGCTATACAGAATTTACCGGTGAAAATCCTATGAAAGAAATTAGAGTGTTCATACAGACAAACGGGGAGATACACCAATTTTAGGTAAAACTGATTTTTTCGTGCTCTGAGTCTGAAGAAATAAAGCCTAGACGGCGCTTCAAACTATGCTCAAGGTACCTACGAAAACCTCATGCAAATTCGTCTATTGGTTTCAGAGAAGCGTTTTCAAACAGACAAACACGATATTTTTACATATTCGTTACTAGTATATCCTTTCGTATTATGTCGTGCTCCAGACGTACCTTCTCAACACTTTCTTTCTCTGAACGGTAGTAGGAAATGGGTTAGTTAGGAAATGGAGATGTCTGATGTATTGGCCCCGTGGTAGGCTACTAGAGAGAGCTGTAGAGTGTATACAAAAATAAGAGAAAATAAAATAAAATGAAAGAAACGTTCCTGTCACAGCTCCTTACTGGACTCCTAAATTACTTTTACAAATGTCGATTTTGTTCCGTTCAGACAGAAGTGTGGAGTTGTATCTGCAAGTGAGTTTACCTGTACACTGTTACCTTTCCCTCAACCCATTGTGGTTGTACATAATGGGTATGTTGACTAAGCGAATTTGCCGTCTGCAAACTTGAATAGCTGTGGAAAGCACAATAGACAATAACACAATACTAGTACATTGCTATTCACTAAAACTGCAACGCCATGGTGACTACGTGTAACAAACATCATCGTGCGTGGATATACAAATGATTGCTATTCGGTGCAACGGCCTTCTAAAGTATGTATATAAACAAAAATTACGTAAAGGGCTTTTTATTCAGAAATTGCATCTTAATGTTGTTTCTTTGTTGGATGACAGTGTTACGCCTCGTGTATATAGGAGAAATATCAGCAATTGTCGGAATACCCGAGCAGCAGAATCGCGGCCGTTTGAAATTACGAAACATTGTTCTTCAAGACTGCTGTTCACGTCGGTCAGAATTCCACGACCCTTTTGGGAATTTGGAATTGATGGGTTCAGCAATGGCAAACACAACGACATACAGGACGTCAATGGCCACACATGCATTGAGCCCGAGACAGACATATTGTTCCATCGGCCTTGCAGGATCAAAGAGCCATATAGCGTTCCGTGAGTGAGGATACGGGCGTATTTGCAGTAAGTTATCCACGCGAATAGTCAATGTTGTCTGGAATCCCATGGTATACGGTTACTACTTCGCTTGACGTACCACCAGAGTGGCGCGATGACATTGGTGGCCCCAACAACAGTACTCGAAATGGAGGCACTAACTTGTTTTTCCAGCTCATCTCCGGCTCTGCGTGCAGGATTACAACGACGTTATTCGTATGTGGAGGCTCGGACGCAGTTCTCTCTATGCTGCCTTGGCCATTGCTTATGTAAGAGTTTGTAATTTTCGTTAATAATAAGTATGTTAACACGATATTGTGTAAGTGTGTTTATTCCAAAGAATAATAATCGCTATTTTCACAGCTAACAGACCAAATATAGAGCTTTTGCACGTTCTTATAACGCTTTCCGGAATAACGGATTGCCACCAAACAATTTTTTAAATCTCTTGCAGATCGCTACTAACGGTAGCAAACATTTTAAGAGTCTGCAGTTATCAATTCTCTTCGATATCCGAAGCCTTAGCACTATCAGATTTACGTGGCTTTAGTAATAATCATTCACGCGGTCGCGAATTAGAAGTCGCGAACCTATTATTCTGGAAGCGAACAATGAATCTACGTATTTCAATCTGAGAATCATAATAATTCACAATGTATATTCTATTTCCCCTTCGTCTCGGTCTGAAAGTGAGAGTTATAGGGAGGACAGAACATTGCCAGCTAGTGTTTTTGATCGTCATACAAGCATTTTCCTAGCATGGTGGTACAATGTGTCATTGGATACACAACACGATTCTTCTGGTTCCATTTGCACAATAGCTGCTATATTTATCACGAGATTAAAGTCGGTGGCTGTGCCCTATCATCGAAATATCTTTGACCTTACGTTCCAACAATACAACGCGTGACGGCACATTGTCTCTCCTGACACAGTACAGGAGCTGTACGACTGTTGACCTGGCCAGAACGTTCTCTAGATGCCTCACGCACTGGAAACATTTGCTCATGTGTTCCCGAACGACTGGCAAGCCGCCGCTCACCAGCCCCTACGGCTGATGAAACCCGGCACACAGTTTAATCAGCTTGGAATGACATATCCACCATCCAAGCTCTGTCCGACTCGTTACCCATCCGAATTGAGTCTATTGTTGCCAGAGGGGTTAGCTCTTTGTACTAAATTGCTCACGCTGTTGTGTTGTTATTGTGATCTTCATTCTGATTTGATTCACCAATTCACGCTAGGTTGTCCTGAGGAGGCCCCCTTGGTCACTGAATAGCTACTGTAACCTACTCCAGTATGATACCGGTTACTCTATTTATGCATAGGTCTCTCTCTACAATTTTTATCCCCTCCCTCTCCTCAGACCTGCGCTTTCCCCTCTACTAATCTGACAATTACTTTATGTATTTTCAGAAAATCATGCCCCACAGACATCATATATTTTTCAAAAATGCCTCATTACCGCCTTGAGTTGCAGGTCAAATACTTCGTTTACACAATCAGTTTCAGTCGTCTGACGACAAACCTAATGATCGTCAGACGACTAAAGCTGGTTGTGTAAATAAAGTATTTTAGCAGTAACTCAAGGCGATAGTTTGACATGTTTCGATTTCTTGATGCCTAAGGATTTCGCCTGTCAACCGATCCCTTCTTTCAGTCTGTGCCATGAATTTGTTTTGTCCGCAATTTCTCCTCATAGTCATTCAGTCGACTGGTATAACCTTTATCATTCTTCTGTAGCTCCACATTTCAAGAGCTTTTTTCTTTATGTCTCAACTGATTATCGTCCACGTTTCACTTCGTACAAGGTTACATTCCAGATAAATGCCTCCATAAAAGGCTTCCTGATATTTATATTAAACATTAATAAATTCATCTCACCCAGAAATTTTTTTCTTGTTGTTACCAATCTGCAATCTTCATCCTCTCTACCTTGGTCAGCATTAATTAGTTCGCTGCCCAAAGCGTGAGATCATCTTCTACTAATAATGATCTGCAAAAATGCAGCATGACACGTATCGGCCATATCGGGCTCAACATTTTTTAAAATTGTCTTAGCCACACATTGATTGGAATTGCTTTACGAGTTTCGATTATGGATCAATTTCAAATGCTAAATAGAATATATACACTCAATATCATTAGAGGAAGAAATTATTACACTGAATCCCCAACATAAATTAAAAGTACCATATATAAAAGCCTTCATATTTAAGACTACTCAATATATTCAACATATGGATACATCGCACATAGCCATCTGCTGTGAGAGACAGACAAGTGCAAACTGATTCCAGATACTGGGTGTGGTCTTGAGTGACGTCGGCTACAAGAGGACGCTAGGGTAGCAATATGTCTACGATTTACACGAAGTAATTTTACAGACATGTGTAGTAAATTCCTTAAAGAACAAAATGAAATAGGTAAGAGTAAAATCAGTAGATTAGCACTGCATTTGTTCAAACTTTTGGTTCTTTTAGCGTCTAATTTCGTAGTCTAGTTCCCTGAAGTACTTACAAATTAAATTATGTATTCTTCCTACTACACCGTATTCACATTGAAACGCAAATACATCCGACTGCCCTCTTCCAGACATTGGAATACGCACCGATATTTGTCTATCCTGCCACCTGTAGTTTTTCCCACATATTTCCACTCCAGATCAGGACTCTCCCCTCTCTGCTCCATTTCAAGCCTTTCCTATCTCTCCTTACACTATGGCTCAGCCAATCCATCAAACGCATCCGTCCTTTGCATCTTTCCAAATGTCCACCTTACCGACTAACCTCTTTCTAGAGATACCGTCCAAACGATTATAAATTTATATCCACACCCATCGTAAAGTTTGATCTCCCCTCATTTTCTTCACCCGGCAAAGATGCTTCAGCTTTTCAGTGAAGAGCAGTGCTTACTTTTAATGAACGTCGCAGTTTCGTGTATAATTGTTAAATTTTTGTTTTTTATCTATATCTGTGAGGCTTTTCATTTCCTTTGTAAACTTTAAACAAAAAAACTCACTTTACAGGGTAGGCGAGAAGTCCTCGTACCCTGGTAACCACAGATTAGTATCAAATGTCATTACACAGGCGAGTAGCTGCGTTACTTGTTGTCAATTGTTGGATTTCCTGCTTACACGTTTTCGCAGTAGCAGTCGAGTTTTAATTTGTAGCCTTGACAGTTGTAGTGTCATATTTGCAGTATTGAGGAGCACTTAGAGACAAGTGTGCGGCTGCACGAATGACTGGACACAGGGCAGATAATGAGACACACCATGGGAGCATTGCTAGAAGGATTTAATAAGGCTCCACTGCGAAAGGCGACACTTCTGAAAGAAGTACTTTTGATTTTAACGGTGTTAATGACAGACACAAGATGAAACAAGCGCGTAGTTCCTGCTTCAGTTGAAAATCTCTTTCTAGTATGAAGTCGACCGAAAACGATCTTCGGATCCCAGTATACCGAGGACAACAATGCGAGATCACATGCAAAAAGTGTAAGTAGGCTGTTTATGTTTTCTTATTGGCAACGTTACGTAGCGCTCAATATGAAAATCACTGGCTGTGCTGTGTGCAGTCTGTGGCTAGTTTGCATTGTTGTCTGACTGTTGCTGTGTTTGTCTCTGGTGTTGTTCCATTGTGTCTAACTTTTCAAGCTTTTGCTGTGTTTGTCTCTGATTTTGTTCCATTTGTTGCATTAATTGCAATAATAATGTATTAGTGTCTGGAATCTGTTTCTCTACGCTTTTCGGCAGTGCATTTGCACCGGCAACATTCACATTTTGACAAGCAGAAAATGCGTCTTGACTTATTTGAGAAAACGGTGATAACCCAAAACCTGAATCTACAGTATTTGCGAAATTGTGTCCTGTCATTTCGGATTCCTGAGGCGAGCTGTTGCCGACCGATCGATCGATAATGCTTCCCTGTTCACTACCTGTTTCACTGTCTACACCATTGTTTGCAGCCCGCTCCATTTCCCTATGCACAGTTACCAAATTACTACTTTGAATGTCTGTTAATTCATTACTCTGCGGCGCTAACACACTGCTTTCGTCTTCACTGTCATTTCTCAGTTTACTTTGGAGCCTAGTATTACGTTTTTCACACGCCATTATTGTCACAATATTTCACACGACAACACAGAAAAGCACAATTTGAAGAGCAAAAATAAAATAACATAGCAATGGAAATAATGTCTACTTAATTGCCAGCGCAGCTGCGAAATACTTGGTGCAAATCTACATGCATGCCACAACTGTTTTACTGTACAACAATGAAAACTACAACTACAAAGGAAATTCTCTCTATAAGTACGCGCTAGCAATAAACAATAGCTACACTAATTACACAAACTACAAGAAAAATCAGAAGATTCCAGTGAGGTATCCTAGGCTAAGGGTCGACATATGAAACGTCGCCTTTGAACAGTTATACACGACTGTCCTTAACCTGACACACAATATTTTTAGCGCAACGCAATCTGACTTTCACAATTCCCTACTAAAGAATGGCCCTGACAAACATTAAACTATACCTTTCACAAATCACTTACCTCACAAAAATCTTCGCTGCTCAAGCTACTGCAGTACAGCGAGCGCCACTACTGCCAGCTAAATAGAAGATTCAAACTACTGAAGGCACTAACTACTGATAGGGATGGTTAGCAAATGAAAGATATTAATAGAGAGCAAACAATGTATTTACCTTAATATCATCACAAGTCATAATATATATATATATCAGTTCATGACAAATTAGAAAACTCCGCCATCTCTCTCCCCACATCCACCACTGCTGGCGGCTCACCTCCAACTGCTCAACGCTACGCGCTGTTCCTATGTAAGTAGGCTGTTTATGTTTTCTTATTGGCAACGTTACGTAGCGCTCAATATGAAAATCACTGGCTGTGCTGTGTGCAGTCTGTGGCTAGTTTGCATTGTTGTCTGCCATTGTAGTGTTGGGCAGCGGCAGCTGGCTGTGAACAGCGCGTAGCGTTGAGCAGTTGGAGGTGAGCCGCCAGCAGTGGTGGATGTGGGGAGAGAGATGGCGGAGTTTTCTAATTTGTCATGAACTGATATATATATATTATGACTTGTGATGATATTAAGGTAAATACATTGTTTGCTCTCTATTAATATCTTTCATTTGCTAACTATCCCTATCAGTAGTTAGTGCCTTCAGTAGTTTGAATCTTCTATTTAGCTGGCAGTAGTGGCGCTCGCTGTACTGCAGTAGCTTGAGCAGCGAAGATTTTTGTGAGGTAAGTGATTTGTGAAAGGTATAGTTTAATGTTTGTCAGGGCCATTCTTTAGTAGGGAATTGTGAAAGTCAGATTGCGTTGCGCTAAAAATATTGTGTGTCAGGTTAAGGACAGTCGTGTATAATTGTTGAAAGGCGACGTTTCAAAAGACCTCCGGGTCAAACCTTTCCTGCTCTCTTAAATAAGTTATCGGAATGAACCGGAATGAGTGCTGTGTTAACTCAGTTTCCAAATGCAGTGCACCGCTGCGAAAGTTATGTCCCCTTTGAATGTTGCGTTTATTGTCGACTGGGCCATAGAGATTCCTCGTTACATATTCGAGTTAGAAATGAAACCACCTAACGTAATGATAAAGGCAGTGATTGCGTCACATCTGCTTCGACCGTACTTTTCTGAAGGGATTGTGAATGACGCAAGTTATTTACACACGTCACAAATAAAGTTAATACCTTAGCTTGAGAGAAGGGGCCTTAAGAACCGCACATAGCAGCAGGAAAGCGGAGTGCCTCCTCACTAAGCTCGTAAAAGAGTTCCTAGATGAATGCTTTCCAGGACGGTGGATACGTCATCGGTCACCAGCAACACCAGCTTCCTTGAAATGGTCACCAAGAAAACCTGACCTCACCACACCTGAACACCTTTTATGGACTGTTATTAATGCACATGTATCTACACGTCATTATGCTACGAACGAAGAACTGAGCAGTGCTTCTGAGGGTACATATCGCACTATAACACCGGATATGCTCAAAAGTGCTAAAACAAATCAAATCAATTAGCTTTCCATATTAGAAGGCACGGGCATTTTCTGTAAACCTCTGGGCTGAAGAGCGGAATATTGTACACCTAGCAGCACCTACTCCACCTTTGCCCCCCCCCCCCCCCACTACCCATAGTATTCGCACAAGTGCAATTCCATATGTTAACCTTGAAAACTAGTCGTGCCTTTGCTGTCGTGGAACCCTTAACTAGTACGCAAGTTAGGCGCCAGAATCACGATGTTACGCAAATCATACCCAAGTGGGTTTATATTTGATATACACGAGGTGTGCAACCGCAGTCTTATAATGGCTCTGATATAAATCCTACGTAGGGTGGCTAGCCTCACAAATAACTCATTAAATCAATTTACCAAAATACCGTTCAAAAAGTGATGGTGGGAAAGGAATCTGATAAGTGTGAATGTTTAATAAATAAATGCCGTTCTGTTGTTGTTGTTGTTGTGGTCTTCAGTCCTGAGACTGGCTTGATGCAGCTCTCCATGCTACTCTGTCCTGTGCAAGCTTCTTCATCTCCCCGTACCTACTGCAACCTACATTCATCTTAATCTGTTTAGTGTATTCATCTCTTGGTCTCCCTCTACGATTTTTACCCTCCACGCTGCCCTACAAAACTAAATTGGTGATCCCTTGATGCCTCAGAACATGTCCTACCAACCGATCCCTTCTTCTAGTCAAGTTGTGCCACAGACTTCTCTTCTCCCCATTCCTGTTCAATACCTCCTCATTAGTTATGTGATCTATCCATCTAATCTTCAGCATTCTCCTGTAGCACCACATTTAGAAAGCTTCTATTCTCTTCTTGTCCAAACTGTTTATTGTCCGTGTTTCACTTCCATACATGGCTGCACTCCTTACAAACACTTTCAGAAATGACTTCCTGACACTTAAATCTATACTCGATGTTAACAAATTTCTCTTCTTCAGAAGCGCTTTCCTTGCCATTGCCAGTCTACATTTTATATCCTCTCTTCTTCGACCATAATCAGTTATTTTGCTCCCCAAATAGCAAAACTCATCTACTACTTTAAGTGTCTCATTTCCTAATCAAATTCACTCAGCATCATCCAACTTAATTCGACTACATTCCATCATCCGCGTTTTGATTTTGTTTATGTTCATCTTGTATCCTCCTTTCAACACACTATCCATTGCGTTCAACTGCTCTTCCTACATTCAGAATTGCATTTATTTTCTTTAAATAGAACACAATGAAACATGAATTTTTCCAAGGAACAGTGTGTATATTAATGTAAATAAAACATGTAAATGTCCGCAGCTCGTGGTTTAGTAGCTAGCGTTGCAGCCTCTGGATCGCGGGGCCCCGTGCTCGGTACCCTGCCGGGTTGGGGATTTTCTTTGCCCGGGACTGGTTGTTTGTGTTGTCCCATCATTTCATCATCATCATTTATGACTGTGGCTAGATTATACTGTGTAAAAATTGGAACTTTGTACGGGCGCTGATGACCGCGCAGTGGCGCGTCCCACAGACCAAACATCATCATCAAACATGTAAATAGTCGTCACTTGACAGATATGTTGGCAATGATCTGGTATACACGACACTGAATGGAATCAAGTGTGCTTTTCTACTTGTAGAGAGGGGAGCAAAGAGAACAGGTGAAATGTATAACATGAATAAACAAGTGGGTAATCGGGTGCAGTATCATGATGGCAGCTAAGGAGGCAAAGTAGTTCTACGGATGAAACCGCTGCGATACCTCATTAGAATTTTTGCCTGCTGAAAAATCAGCTGAACCTTACAGCCCGGAGCTGCCTGTAGTACCGACAACAAGGCCCAAGGGGGCTTACTGATGACGGCTGCAACTCAAGGTCGATCGCTGCGTGGAGAGGGGATCCGCCTTGGAGAACGAACGAAGTGCGAGCACGAAATAAACTAAGTGTATGTCCGGGTGGCTGGACAAGTGAAATTACAAATGAAATTACTCTGCAGCAGGAGCGGCAAAGTACGCGACCGACTGGTGCCGCGGCCAGCAGCCAACTTTTGAAATTCTCTTCCACGTAGCGTCCAGACAGCTATCGCTCCGTTGTATCAGAACTCAGCCAATCGTCACTGCCAATTACGGCCTTACAATAAATTCGTCTAGATACCCACTACCAAACTCTGTCAGCTTGGCACCAATGACATTTCGTCCCGCCATATCTCGACGGTGACATAACATGTGCTGACATAACAGTCGAGCAGCCCATCAAAGCCTTTGCAGGACTTCGCACGAAAATTTTTTTAATGACAGGTGCCAATGGAATATAACTGGAGTGCTTCGCGTAGTGCCGTTCTGTCGGCTGTCGCTCGGAAATCGGCGACCACTTCTCCAAAATGTCCCATACAACAGCACAGCCGCGCCGCCGAGCTGGTGCATTCCTGCCAAAAACAAGAAATTTGGCGAGAAAATTGATCCCAGCCACTGTAGAAATAGCGAACGTCCATCGCTCTGGCCCCTGAGACCCGACATCAAAATAGAAAGCTGCCACCCTTTGGTCTGGATTCCGCCTGCAACTCCCGGTGACCATATGTCCCCCCTCATCCTGCTATTGTGAACGTTTGGCTTCCTCACAGCCCGAACGTTCCCGCTAGTTTCCTACGTGACATGAACGGAATTACGCAATGTATGCATCCTACTCTTGGTCGTGTACATGCTAGAACATAGCACCGATTACCTACTTCACACGATTGTGTAATACACTGGTCGTGTGATTAGGGCCTCCCGGCGACTTGCGCGTTGATCGGGATGAAATGATGATGATTAGGACAACACAACACCCAGTTCCTGAGTGGATAAAATCTCCGACCCAGCCAGGAATCGAACCTGGGCCCTTAAGATTGACATACCGTCGCGCTGACCACTCAACTACCGGGGGGCAATACCCTGGTGAAATGACATTAATCTGCATGTATGAAAAATCAGATAGAAATGCAAGATAGCCTGGTTTGATGGCCCTTAACAAATACAGAAAGAGGCCAGGAGGCCTCCTGTCTTGCGACCTTCTTGGCGTTGCAACATTAATAGAATTTGAAGCCATTTTGACTATTTTGCGACCGTGGCTGTCTCAAGAAATATGTAAGGGTTTTTTTTAAATTACCGCCGCAAGTCACAAAATTTGTCAACTATTGTATTACTTATTTATTTAGCGACATGTTTCTAGGGTTAAACCTCATCTTCAGGCTAAATGGCATTACAAAAACAACTTTACAATAAGGCCATACTGATATTACATAGTGTTTTCCTAAATGCTGTATTCATCCTACGGAAGAAGAGAAAACTTAGTAAGAGGCGATGTCACTTTGGAAGCTGGACTGACGTTTGCACGAAAAAGTCGTGTAACGGTCACTCATTTTTGTTGTTCTGGCGTGGCAGTCTCGTTCTGATTCATATTTCTTTTCTTATTTCACTACAGTACTCCTAGAATAAAATATACATGACAGTCGTTTGACTCTAGCCCCAGAATAGCTTAGAAATATGTAAAATAAATAGTTCATATCATGATGTGTTCAATAATATTGTAACAGGTGCTCAATTTGTAATGTATTTCGTCAACCAACATCTGTAATACGATAACAAGACGTGGATAAGACATGTGAACATCTGACACCACATAGATCGACAAATCGATAGTCAAATCGAAACCACCTGTATTTCTACCGCCATCTTGTCCACTGCACTACAGAATTGTTTGTGATCGTGTTTCCAAGTAACCGGTATGTTAGTGACAATTTGTGAGCAGTGACCAAGAGAGCCACGGAAATGGATACACCTCAATGCATCACAACGAGACCGCCACGCCAGAAGAACAAAGTGACCGTTACACAACAGTTTCATGCTAACATCAGTCCAGCTTCCAAAGTGACATCACCTCTTGCTAAGTTTTCTCTTCTTCCACAGGATGACCACAGCATTTACGAGAAGACTATGTAATATCAGTATGACCTTACTGTAAAGTAGTTTTTGTAATGACATTTACCCCTCGAAACATGTCGCTAAATAAATAAGTAATACAATATTTGACAAATTTTTTGACTGGTAGCGGTAATTTAGAAAAAGCGTTACATATTAATAGACAGCATTGCACACAATCAAGGGCAGGGTGCACGATGTACTGTGGTTGTGAAGCGACTCTGTTAGCAGCTACCAGCCTGGGAAATAACTCTACTCGGATGGTCAGAAAAACATGATGTACTTTTCTTATTCGGGGGCATGGAAAGGCAGTCAGCTCCACTAATTGTGTAATAAAATACTCGCCTAGGTTTGGGCAGCTACTTTTGGGCCGTCCGGGTCGGGCGGTAACGCGCTGCTGGCAACGACGACGTCGGCAGCTGCGCCACGCCAGTCCGCAGCCCGCTGGCTTTCGGTGCGATGCATAATGAAGCAGCCGCGGCGCGCCCGACTAGCAGCGGCGCGGAATGAATCTTTGACCGTCAGCCCTTGCCGGGTGTTCCTGTGTGCGGGCTACGCTGCCCTGTTTTCCCGCTGCTCCGGCGGAAATGTAGCTGCGCTCTATGCTCTACTTGCACGGTTTGGCTGCCCTGCCCTCAGACATAACTCGCGCTGCATCGGTGTCTGATGCATAATATTTGAAACTCCGACCACGGCAAAGTCAATTTTTGGGTGCCAAAGAAATATCTGTCTAATTTTTTCATTATTTTCTTTAGATTTGGCCGTCACAAGGTGGTAGTTAACAGTTCCCGAAATTCTGTTTTTGTGGTTTTGAGTCTAAAGACTGCGGCTCTCGAAATACTCTTTCCTGTGCAAGTCTCTCCACCAGCGAAAAGCTACAGCGATTTGACCCTGCCTACTGTATGCAGGTCTCGCTCTACAATTTCTATCCCCACATTGCCTCCAATTCTAAAGTGATGTCTCTGGCTGCGTCCTACTAACCTATCGCTTCTTTTAGTTGCCGGCCGGAGTGGCCGAGAGGTTCTAGGCGCTACAGTCTGGAACCGCGCGGCCGCTACGGTCACAGTTTCGAATCCTGCCTCGGGCATGGATGTGTGTGATGTCCTTAGATTAGTTAGGTTTAAGTAGTTCTAGGTTCTATGCGACTGATGACCTCAGAAGTTGAGTCCCATAGTGCTCAGAGCCATTTTAGTTGAATTGTGCCAAGCCTTTCTCTCATCACCAATTCTGTACTGTACTTCATCATCAGCGGCGCGCTCTACCCGTATGCTCTTCATAATTATTCTGTCGCAACACATTTTGAAAGCTTCTGTTCTCTTTTTGTATTAACAGTTCCTGCTTCTGTCACTGTCACTTATTTTACTGTCCATACAGCAAAACTCTTCGAAAACTATAGTGACGCACTCCCTAATCTAATCCCCTCATCATCACCTGATTTTATCCGACAACATTCCATTACCCCCATTTTACTTTTGCTGATGTTCATCTAATACCCTTCAAGACACTGTCCATTCCGTTCTCCAACTGCACCTACAAATCCTATGTTATCTCTGACAGAATCGCAGTGTGTTTGGCAAACCTCAAAGTTTTTACTTCTTATCCCTGAAATTTAATTCCTACTAAAAAATTTTCTTTGGTTTTCCATTACTGCTTGCTCATTATCGATAGGCTACAACCCTGTCTTACTCCCTTCTCAACCTCTGCTACACTTTCACGTCCCTCGACTCTTTATAAATGCCATATGATTTCTGTACAAGTTGTAAACAGCCTTTCGCTCCCTGTATTTCATCCCTGCTAGCCGACGCTTTCAAAAACTTTCTCCAAATTTACAAAATCTCTAGACGTATGTTTGCCTTTCCTTAACATATTTTCTAAGATAAGGCGTAGGGTCAGTATTGCTTTGTGTGGGCCCTTATTTCTCTTGAATCCAAACTGGTCTTCCTCAAGGTCGGCTACTACCTGTTTTTCCATTCTTCTGTGAGGAATTCGTGTTAGTATTTTCAGTCACTACTTATTAAACTGATAGGTCGATAATACCTACATCTGTTAACACCTGATTTCTTTGGAAGAGAAATTATTACATTCTATTTTTGTTACAAGGTATTTCGCCTGTCTCATATGTGTCGTCTACTCCAGGAGTCTTGTTCAACTGAGATCTTTCAAGGCCGTATCATATTCTTCTAGCAGTATCATAGCTCCTGCCTAATCTTCACCTACGACTTCCTCTCTTTCTGTAGTATTGCCTTCATTTGCCTTGTATAGTCCTTATATATGCTGCTTCCACCTTCCCGCTTTCCCTTCTTTGCTTATTACTAATTTTCCATCTGAGCTGTTGATATTCATACAGCTGCTGTTCATTTCTGTAAACGTTACTTTAATTCTCCCACAGGCAGTATCTGTCTTTTTCTATAGTTATATTGGATTTTATATCCTCACATTTGTCCACTAGCCATTCCTACTTAGCCATTCCACATTTCCCGTCAAGTTCCTTTTCGCCTGCTTCATTTGCAGCATTTTTGCATTTTCTCTTTTCGTCGATTAAACCCATCGTATATCATTTCCAATGATGTCTACTAGGCTTTGTCTTTTTTATTTGTCTGACCCTAGGCTGCCTTCAATGTTCCATCTCTCATAGCTACCCATTCGTCTTCTGCTCTCCCCTGTTCCTCTCAGTCGTTGCTTAATACTCCTTGCCTAATACTCTCAGCAGCCTTTGATTCTTTCAAATTATCCATGTCCCTTCTCCTCAATTTTCTACCTTCTTGCAATTTTTCTGCTGTAATCTGTAGTCCATACCCAATAAATTGTGGTCAGAGTCAACATCCGCTCATGGTAACGTCTTACAGTTGAAAATTAAATTCCGAAATTTCCGTCTGACCTATGCATAACCAATCTGAAACATTCCGTTGTCTCCAGGTCTCTTCCACGTATACAACCTTCAACCACGTTTCTTAGCGTAGATTAAATTATGCGCCGGGCAAAATTCTACTAGACAGCTTCCTCCTTCATTCCTTTCCATCAGTCCATATTCATCGACTATTTTTCATTCTCTCCTCTTTCCTAATTTGGAATTCCAGTCCTCCATCTTAATTCAACTAACCTGCCCCTAAATTATAAGCATGATTTCATTTATCTCATCATACATATTAATCGCTTCATAATCTGTGGAGCTAGTTGACACATGAACTTGTATTCAAGTGGTGGGTGTTACCTTCGTCTCTGTGTTGGCTATGATAATGCACTCACTGTACTGTTCGTAGTAGCTTACCCTCATTCCTACTTTCTAATTCATTATTAGACCTACTCCCGCATTAATGACCTCGTCGACGACGGGACGTTAAACACCAATATCCTCCTCCTCCTACTCCTGCATTATCCGTATTTGATTTTGAACTTACAACCCTGCACTCACCTCGTCAGAAGTCCTGTTCATCCTGCCACCAATCTTCACTATTTCCTACTATATCTAATTTCAATCTGTCCGTCAACCTTTTTAAGTTTCCTATCCTGCCTACCTGATTAAGGTATCCAGTATTTCCCGCTCTCACCTGTAAAGAGCCAGTTTTGTTTTTCTCGATAACGACATCCTACTGAGTAGCCATCGCCAGGAGATCCGAATGAGCGACTATTTTAACACCAGAATATTTTACCCACGAACATGCCATCATATAATCATTCAGTGTGGCTACATTCCCTCGGTAAGAATAGCTGCTGTAGTTTCCCCATGCTACCAGCCATTCGCAGTACCAGCACAGTAAGTAATGCTGGTTAATGTTACTAGGCAAATCAGACAATTATCCAGACTGTTGCCCCTGCAATCGCAGAAACGGCTGCTGCTCATCTTCAGTAACCACAGCCGGCCGGTGTGGCCGAGCGGTTCTAGGCGCTTCAGTCTAGAACCTCGCGACCTCTACGGTCGCAGGTTCGAATCCTGCCTCGGGCATGGTTGTGTGTGATGTCCTTAGGTTAGTTAGCTTTAAGTAATTCTAAGTTCTAGGGGACTGATGACTTCAGATGTTAAGTACCATAGTGATAAGAGCCATTTGAACCATTTTCAGTAACCCCACGATTGTCTGTTCTCTCCACTGCGGGTGCACCTTCGGTATGGCTGTTTCGTTGAGGCACACAACCAAACCCACCGCAGTAGGGCCTTAGTTTATAGGGGGGGGGGGGGGGGGGGGAGGGTAAGTGGGTACTTTAAAACAGCAGTAACACTGACATAATTGAATAGATTTCTGTGGCCAGAGAACATAAAGATTTCTTGGTATGGTGCCATCTCACAGTGTTAAGCAGCTGTCATTTTCTCTTTTATTTTGTTGTCTAGTGTCAATTATATTTCATCATTACTGCTACGCATGACATTAAATCATAGTATTAACCACAGAACACTAAACAGAGGGATAAGGGGAATGTTACACAGGTACTAAACTACTGTATAGTTATCATCTACTTCACATTTTGTGAAAAGGAAATCATAATCTGTAGGCTACGTATCAGTTAATTTTCATTATTAGATTTCCTATGGTATGTTGCATACCAAATGAATTAAATTTCACGAGCGCTGAGTAATCTACCGTCATAACCGTTGATATTACCGACCTTCTGTTGCAAATGGGTGGGAAGCTTTGCAGTAATTGATTTCCTTTTGTGGTTCATGGTGTGGGTTCCTGTTGTCATTTCCTAGTTCATGAACCACGGGCAACGTATGAGTCGCCAAGTATGTGGTCCTGACAGTCGGGACACCAGTTACTTTGGAATAAGGCTGGGCACCTCGGACATATTCTGAATCGTGGTCACCTTTGTGCTCATACGGCAAAGACTACCAAATCCACTGGTTATTCCCTCAACCGTTAGGGGTAAATGGGACCCGGGGCAAGTAAGGGTAGCAACCTGCTTCCCTGGTACTTTAAATATGATGCTGGCAACAATCAGAGCAAAATGCTTCGGACCTTTGGAGGTGACGGAGTCCCTCCTCATATGACAAACCAGGGACTCCTAATATACGACTCGGCAAACGAATGGTAACGAGATGGGGAGCTATTAATATCAATGGGGGATACTCTGGGAAGAAGGTAGAGCTGGCAGTGGCTGCAAGTAAGATGGGGTTGGACGTTTTAGCTGTTAGTGACATTCGGGTAAGGGGTGAGAAAGAAGAGGAAGTGGGAGAATACAAGGTCTACCTGTCAGGAGTCAAAGCAGGAATAGCACAGTGGGGTGTAGGGCTTTACATCAGGAAATAAATGGATCCCAGCGTAGTTGCAATAAGGTATGTAAAAGAGCGACTGATGTGGATAAATTTGACAGTGTCTAGCAAGAAAATTAGGATTGTGTCAATATGTTCGTATTGTGAAGGGACAGATCAAGATAAGATCGATAGTTTTTATGACACACTCTTTGATGTAGTTGTTAGAGTAAAGCACAAGGGCAGTGTTCTGCTCATGAGTGATTTTAATGCCAGGACTGGAAATCGAACAGAAGGGTATGAAAAGGTTGTGGACAAATTTGGAGAGGATATGGAGGCCAACAGGAACGGTAAACCACTCTTCGATTTCTGTGCCAGTATGGGCTTAGTAATCACAAACTCCTTTTTTAAACATAAGAACATTCACCGGTATACTTGGGAAGGCAGGGGAACTAGATCTGCCATTGACTACATAATAACAGATTAGGAATTCAGGAAGGCTGTGAGGGACTCACATGTATTCAGGGGATTCTTTGATGACACTGATCACTATTTAATCTGCAGTGAAATTGGTATTGCGAGACCGAAAGTGCAGGAGGTCAGGTCCATATGTAGCAGGATAAGAGTGGAGAAACTTCAGGATGAGGAAATCAGGCACAAGTACATAACAGTGATCTCAGAAATGTACCATTTAGTTGAATGTAGTCAATTACAGTCATTGGAAAAGGAATGGACAAGGTACAGGGACACAGTACTAGAAGTGGCTAAAGAATGTCTTGGAACAGTAATGTGTAAAGGTAGGATGAAGCAAACAGCTTGGTGGAATGACACAGTTAAGGCAGCCTGTAAAAGGAAAAAGAAGGCGTATCAGAAATGGCTACATACTAGAACTCAGGTAGACAGAGAATGTTATGTTGAAGAAAGAAACAAAACCAAACAGATAATTGCAGCATCTTGGGAAGACTTTAGAAACAGATTGGAGACTTTGGGTCAAGCTGCTGGAAAACCATTCTGGAGGGTAATTAGCAGTCTTCGAAAGTGAGGTAAGAAGGAAATGACAAGTATTTTGGACAGGTCAGGAAAACTGCTGTTGAATCCTGTTGATGCCTTGGGCAGGTGGAGGGAATATTTTGAAGAGTTGCTCAATGTAGGTGAAAATACGATCAGTAATGTTTTCGATGTACAATGGGATAGGAATGATGGTGGAAATAGGATCACATTTGAGGAAGTGGAGGAAATGGTCAATAGATTGCAGTGCAATAAAGCGGCTGGGGTGGATGAAATTAAGTTGGAACTCATCAAATACAGTGGAATGTCAGGTCTTAAATGGTTACACAGGATAACTGAAATGGCGTGGGAGTCGGGACAGGTTCCATCAGACTGGATGAAAGCAGAAATCACACCAATCTTGAAACATGGAAACAGAAAAGATTGTAACAACTACAGAGGTATCTCTTTAATCACCGTTGTGGGTAAAATATTCTCAGGTATTGTTGAAAGGAAAGTGCGTGTATTAGTTGAGGACAAATTGGATGAAAATCAGTGTGGGTTTAGGCCTCTTAGAGGTTGTCAGGATCAGATTTTTAGCTTGCGGGAAATAACGGAGAAGTGGTACGTGTGGAACAGGGAATTGTATCTATGCTTTATAGAACTAGAAAAGGGTTCCTAGGAGGAAGTTATTGTCTGTTCTACGAGATTATGGAATAGGACAAAATTTTGCAAGCAATTAAAGGTGTTTACATAGATAGGCAGGCAGCAGTTAGAGTTGACGGTAAATTCAGTTCATGGATCAGAGTAGTTTCAGGGGTAAGACAAGGCTGCAACCTGCCTCCACTGTTGTTAATATTATGTTATGGATCATATGTTGAAAACAGTAGACTGGCTGGGTGAGATTAAGATATGTGAACACAAAATAAGCAGTCTCGCATATGCGGATGACTTAGTTGTGATGGCAGATTCGATTGAAAGTTTGCAAAGTAATGTTTCAGAGCTAGATCAGAAATGTAAGGACTATGGTATGAAGATTAGCATCACGAAAACGAAAGTAATGTCTGTGGGAAAGAGATATAAACGGATTGAGTGCCAAATAGGAGGAACAAAGTTAGAACAGGTGGACGGTTTCCATGCTGAATCACATGATGGACATAGCGGTTATAACGTTGCTTTTGCGAAAAAGATGTATTAAATTATCGACAGCTGGCAGTGCCAGAAAACCCCATTGTGCCCGATTGGAGGAAAATGAAATATGTTGAGTGGTACAACAGAGGCTGTCACAGGTTCTGTTCTTGAAGTAAGAACTCCTTTATTAGCTTGGTAGCAACTTTCTTATGTTTGAATACTGCAGGTTATTCTGAAACACACAGATCAGTTCACCGACAAGTATCACCGTGCAAAATACCAACGAGAAAGAGACGCCCGTTTTACAAATGAGGCAGATCGGGTTGTTATATCTAGACGGACGACTTTGAGCACACCGCTGATACGCCCGTATCGATTTTGTTGCGAATGTATCATGGGTCCAAAGATTATGCGCTCGGCGCAGAGGATGTATGCAAGAGGCGGGCTTTTAAGCAGTGCGAATCAATGAGTCGTGGTCTCGTTTGGAGGCCTCAGAATGAAGGAGAGATGGCGCTGATCGCGAACAGTACGGGCGGCCAGCACCATGGAAGCTGTAAACGAGACCCCTGTACAGCGCGAGGGGAGCAGAGTACACTCGACTACGGGTCAACCGGTGGAAATGTTGCTGCCTGGCGCACATACAACGCGAGCTGCTGTGTCTGAGGTGGTGTTTTAAATTCATTTCCTGGTGAGCGGACGTGTCATTTAAACTGTGACGGGTTTTGATTCTTCAACCGTTGGACTATTTTATAGAATCATGTGGTGTCCATGAGCGTTTGCTGAGGAGGAGAATCTTGTTCTTTAAGTTTCGATGGTTTACTGTAGACAGTTGGGTTAATATGTGTCACGTTTCCGGCTTAAGATTTCCTGTTAACAAAAGACGTTGTCGACATTGCATTCATAATTGATGTTGTGCAGGGTTCCGCTCACGTTACCAAGTTTGCATGAATAGAAGCTGGTCCCGTAGCTATCTGGGGATCCTTAATTGGTGCATCATTAGTTGGGCGGTTTTCTACTATCAACGGGAGACTATGAAGGAATGCGCTGGGTTAGGATCCTTTGGCGACGTGCAACGTAGCGGCCATGAAGCAGTGGCCGTGAAGGTTTAGCTCCAGGCCAGCTCCAGAACACCGCTGTGAAACTGATATGTCCAAGAGGGTCGGAAAATTGGTTCTCTCTGTTAACATCCAGTTGTTCTAGCTTACGACTTTCATCATGTCATGTGACTGTTTTCTACACGCAGTTGAGAGAATACCTTGATGTATGAATAAGATGGGTTTTGAATTGTATCATGCTTACAACCAGGAAGTAACTGAAGTTATTGGCCGTACAGATGTTTTTGGATAGCGTGGGTGTGATTGCAAATGTTGCACACGAAGCCATGGTGCCTGAGGTGCTATCCTTCAAAGATAAATATACCTGTTAAACTCACTGGGCTTGTTAAACTACTTTAAAGAAAATTTTAGAAGAGATATGTCAGGGTACTGAGATACCTGTCAAGTGTAAATTAAATTAAGGAAGTGGGTTAGTGATATATATGTTTATTAGGACGTTGGTTATTAGTATTTAAAATATTCTTCCTATAGTCAAGCAATCAAATTAGATTACTGTCAGAGCTCATTTCATTTCACCGTTACATTTCATTGCGAATTTGGTGGTTATTCTACCACTGTTTTGCTGGCTTGTAAAGATTTATTTTACGAAACCGGAGTGGGTTGTTTTTAATACATAAGGCACCATTGGTATAGGGGTAGCGTCTTCGATTCATTAACAAAATGTCTTCGGTCCCGGGATCGAATCCTGCCGCTGCTTAATTTTTGATGAATAATCAGCATTGGTGGCCGAAAACTTCGGGCTCAAGAAGTCACCCTCATTCTGCTAACGGCCTTGTCAAAGAGGGCGGACGAGCGGACTTAGGTTAAGGGCACTCTCTTGTCCTAGGGGTGGGAAACTGTCCCTAAAGGCGGAAGAAACAGAAATGATCAACGGCATGAGGACGCAGAAGGCGACGGAAACCACTGCATTAATGACACGTAACGTGTATCCACAGGACATGTGGCCTGTGATTAAGGAAGTGTCATGATGACCTCTCCATAGGCAAAAGATTCCGGAATAGTCCCCCATTCGGATCTCTGGGAGGGGACTGTCGTGGGGGAGGTTACCATGAGAGACAGACTGAATTATCAATGAAAGGATAGCGTTCTACGAGTCGGGACGTGAAATGTCAGAAGCTTGAACGTGGTAGGGAACATGGAAATCTGAAAAGGGAAATGCAAAGGCTCAATCTAGGTATAGTAGGGGTCAGTGAAGAGGAAAGAAGACAAGGATTTCTGGTCAAATGAGTATAGGCTAATATCAACAGCACCTGAAAATGGTATAACGGGAGTAGGATTTGCTATGAACAGGAAGCTAGGGCAGAGTGTGTGTAACTGTGAACAATTCAGTGACAGGGTTTTTCTGATCAGAGTCGACAGCAAATCAACACCGACAACAATAGTTCACTTATACATACTGACGTCGCAACCTGAAATTGGAGAGATAGAGAAAGTGTATGAGGATATTGAAAGGGTAATACAGTATGTTAAGGGGGATGAAAATCTAATAGTACGGATGATACGGGAAGATTTCAATTAGATTACATCAAGGTCAGATAGAGATTCCGAAATCAGATACTGGATTGTAGGGTGTACCCAGGAGCAGATATGGACTCAGATCACAATATAGTAGTGATGAAAAGTAGGCTGAAGTTTAAGAAATTAGTCAAGAAGAATCAATACGCAAAGAACTGGGGTACAGAAGTACTAAGGAATGACGAGGTACGGTTGAAGTTCTCTAAGGCTATAGATACAGCAATGAGGAATAGCTCAGTAGGCGGTACAGTTGAAGAGGAATGGACATCTCTAAAAAGGGCCATCAAAGAAGTTGGGAAAGAAAACATAGGTACAAAGACGTAACTCCGAAGAAACCATGGGCAACAGAAGAAATACTTCCATTGATCGATGAAAGGGGGAAATACAAAAATGTCCCAGGAAACTCAGGAATACATAAATACAGGTCATTGATGTATGAAATAAATAGGAAGTGCAGGGAAGCTAAGACGAAATGGCTGCAGGAAAAATGTGAAGACTTCGGGAAAGAAATGACTGTCGGAAGGACTGACTCAAGATACAGGAAAGTCAAAACAACCTCCGGTGACATTAAAAGGAAGGGTGATAACATTAAGAGTGCAACGAGAATTCCACTGCTAAACGTAGACGAGAGAGTGGGTAGGTGGAAAGAATACATTGAAAGCGTCGATGGGGGGAAAGATTTGTCTGATATGATTGCAGAAGAAACAGGCGTCGATTTAGAAGAGATAGGTGATGCAGTATTAGAATCAGAATTAGAAAAAAAAAAAACCTTTCGAGGACTTAAGCTCAAATAAGGCAGAAGGGATAGATAACATGCCATCGGAATTTCTACATTCATTGGGGGAAGTGGCAACAAAATGACTATTCACGTTGGTGTGTAGAATGTATGAGTCTGTCGAAATACCATCTGACTTTCAGAAAAGCATCATCCATACAAATCCAAAGATGCAAGAGCTGACAAGTGCGAGAATTAACGCACAGCCAGCTTAACAGCTCATGCATCCAAGTTGCTTACGAGAATGGAACAGAAAATTAAGGATGCGCTAGATGACGACCAATTTGGCTTTAGGAAAGGTAAAGGCACGGGAGAGGCAATTCTGTCGTAGCGGTTAATACTGGAAGCA
The DNA here is from genome assembly GCF_023864345.2 of Schistocerca serialis cubense. Lineage (NCBI taxonomy): Eukaryota > Metazoa > Arthropoda > Insecta > Orthoptera > Acrididae > Schistocerca > Schistocerca serialis. The sequence continues at coordinate 208,551,502 of NC_064645.1, forward strand.
AGACTAAAGAAATATGAAGGCACGTTCATATGACTTGTCGACATGGAAAAAGCGTTCAACAATGTAAACTGGAGCAAGATATTCGAAATTCTGAAAAAAGTACGGGTAAACTATAGGGAGAGATGGGTCATATACAATACGTACAACAGCCAAGAGGAAATAACAAGAGTGGACGACCAAGAACGAAATGCTCGTATTAGAAAGGGTGCAAGACAAGGATGTAGCCTTTCGCCGCTACTGTTCAATCTGTACATTGAGGAAGCAATGATGGAAATAAAAGAAAGTTTCAGGAGTGTAATTAAAATTCAAGGTGAAAGGATATCAGTGATACGATTCGATGATGACATTGCTATCCTGAGTGAAAGTCAAGGAAAATTATATGATCTGCAGAACGGAATGAAAAGTCTAATGAGTACAGAGTATGGATTGAAAGTAAATCGAGGAAAGGGGAAAGTAATGAGAAGTAGTAGAAAAGAGAACAGCGAGAAACTGAACATCAGGATTGATGCCACGAAGTAGATGAGGTTAATGAATTCTGTTACCTAGGCAGTGAAATAACCAATGATGGACAGAGCAAGGAGGACATGAAGATCAGACTAGCATTAGCAAAAATGGCATTCGTGGCCAAGAGAACTCCACTAATATCAAATCTAATATCAGATATAGGTCTTAATTTGAGGAATAAATTACTGTGGATGTGCGTTTGGAGCACAGTATTAAATGTTAGTGAAAAATCGGAACAGAAGAGAATCGAAGCATTTGAGATGGCGTGCTACAGACGAATGTTGAAAATTAGGTGGGCTGATAAGGTGAGAAATGATGAGATTCTGGGCAGAATCATAAAGGAAAGGAATTTGTGGAAAACACTGACAAGGTGAAGGGACAGGATGATAGGACATCTGTTAAGTCTGATGCCGTCAAAGAGTCACCATCCTATATCCCGTTCTTGCTACAGGGGTTATTGACCGCTAAGCACAATACATTTATGGGTTACCAATGGCCATGGTGTTGATATTTTCAGGATGTTGATGTGCAGGAGGAGTTTCCTGTTTCTATTGTCATTTTTACGTTTGATGACAAATTGACCTAACAAGAGTGAAGGAAACACAATATTCGTTGCCACATTCGTGAACTCCAAAATATCATCCGAAATTATCAGAAATGTTACTATCCAGGAGCTGATGAAAATCTAGAAGGTTTCTGGGTAAGATATCCCTTTGTACGAAATATACCGTCGAAACCTCGTAAGTATAGAACAAAAAATTGTGCATTTCTTGATAGTGTCGTTTCCTACGCGTGTCATTTGGAAATATATGCTGGTAAACAATCAGAAAGATTCATATTTGATGTCAGCAACTCACCTGTTGATTTGGTTAGAAGATTTTCTGCACCTTTGCACAAAACAGGTTGCAATGGAACGATGGATAATTGGTTCTCTGATGTGACACTGGTAAAAGAAATGGTGGACAAAAAAATCAGTATTGCTGCAACACTGAAAAAAGTACAAGTTCCTGAAGCTTTCAAAACTGTTACAGACTGCGATATTAAATAAAGCACATTTAGTTATCGCCCAAAAACCACTTTCCTTTCGTGTGTCCCAAAACCGAAAACAGTAATACTCATTTCTATCATGCATAACAATGATGCGATTGGCATCTGTACGGGTGAAAAAAAAAAAAACCGAAATTAGTACATACTGCACAAAACGTAAAATGGAGTTGACACTAATGACCAGATGTGTGAAACGTACAGTGTTAACAAGAATACTAGAAGGTGGCGAATGGTTAAATATGCCTGGAATCAATACAAAGATCGTTCTGACTAGAAATAACATAACGCTTGGGAGAGGCGATGTTTTTTGAAGTGTCTTGGTGACGAGTTTGTGAAACACCCGCTACATAGATGTGCGATGACTTAGAGGGGTATTTCTTTCTCCTTCAGCAAAAAATAAGATGTGTGGAGACCGACATCACCTTTTAGCCTCGAATGGTTACAGCTGAATCTGCTCCCAGTAGATGAAAAACCATTTTAAAAATAAAACGAAGAACTTCCAGAAACATTTGATAATAATCAAGCCACAGAAGACCATGAGGCTATTAAAGGGAAATTGTAGACGACTTGGAAATAAATACAAGTCATGAAGAAGCTTCAACAGGATCTAGTCGCCAACAACAATATGTGCGGCCAACAATCGGGAAGAGAGCTGACTCTTCAAATTCTGTAATTTCCCCGATACAACGGAGGAAATGCGTGCCACAAAAGCTGATAAAATGATAATAACTCAGCTAGTTTTAGTTGCAAATTTTGTGACACCTAATTATGCATTGAAAATTCGACTGTCGTTTGTGAAACATGCGCTGAAACTAATGTACGAGTCTGATTTGTTGCCATATGTTTTCTGGTTTCTCTTTCGTAGCTTTTGGTTTATATTTCTAGTGAGTGATCTGTCCTTTTCCGACTTTAAATGTATAGTTTACAATATAAGCTACTACAACAGGAAGCAGTTATATTTTGTTATACGGTAACTTCAACTTTGCAGAAAACTTTGTAACAAAGGCCAAATTTCTGCTTATATCTTAGAAAATATGCAGTTTTTATAGTTATGAATAATAAATATATATTTTAACTCATAGCAACAAGTTGTATGTTACGTAAACCCAAATATCAACAAAATATACTCTGACGTGGTAAATTGCACGAAAAACCTGTCAGGTCTTTGCACGTCCTAAAATAATTTTTCAGTCTACAAAGAACATCGTTCCGTTCAGCGATAGTGCTACATTGATTACAGTGATGGTATTCGAAAAACATCTGCCGTACGCAGATTCCAATCGTATTGACTGCTTAGAGAAACTATAACCAGAAGAATAAGGCAAAGTTCTATTTAATGAATGCAAGAACTATAGAAGAGTATGATGGAAGAATAGTTAAGTTGTAATTCAGAATATCCTAGAAATACGAGAGGAAAGTGTAAAATATACACGGTAATTCAGCTTTCTCCAGTGATGGGTTTTACACAACCTACAACGCCTTCAGATACCAGGTGCAAGATTTTAATAGTTTCTCGTTCACTACCCCTGAACCATTAGTCCTACAGGAAAAAAGAACAGGACCTGTTTGCAGGAAATTTAATGCAGTTAAATTTCGTTCTGGGACACGTTTTTGTTAAAGGCCGAAGCTATCGAATTATAATAGAAAAACTTACAAAAGTTAGAATCTTTTATTTAACCTTGCATTATGCAATTTGTATTTTTTTTCCTTTGTTTGAAAAGGGATTTTGAGTTTTGAGCATTGTAAATTGATTCTGAGAGCTGTTCTTTGATCTGTTATAATAATACTTCAGGATCTTTCATTAAACTATGTTCAGGATCTTGTTGTTCATGATTACGAATCTTCACTTAGTATTTTGAAATCAAGTTGTGAAAGTTGTAAAAAAAGCTTTTATTAGAGAAACGGTGCTTGCCCGTACTCTCACAACTTGCACGTATTCAAAGCACTGGCCTTCGGGCGTTGTCTGATGATTTTCCTGGTATCTGTCCCAGCTAAACCCTGCGGGGCCATGTCATAGGTTACGCATCGCCACTCACCGTAACGTGGCTTGCGGGGTATTTGTGTAGATGTAGATGTAGATGTAGTTGCTGATGTGGAGCGAGAGAGAGAATCTCACATGTGGTTTTTGAAGGTGTTGAGGGGTGCATATAACCCATCCATAGTGTCAGCTGAATCGCCCTATATAATCAAAGGAAAAATATATCGAACTACACATTAGTGAACATTGTCATCGCATTATATTTTTTCAGATAGCGGCGTGGGAGATTGTGGATTGGCACACACGTTGATTTTCATTATGTTATAACTGTTTGCGTGTGTGTCTGTAGATGTAACATAGCATTAACATAATAATGTTCCATTTTATGCACGTAACTGTCAGAGACAGTATAAAAACCTTGAATAGTTTTGTGACGTACTTTTGCTGAGCATCGCTGCAATAACTTAACACTACCCTATCATTCATTCTGTAAAACATATCCTAACAAGTGACAAATGAGTATCAGGCTTGGTGCCAGTTCAGGGCAATCGTGATGTAAAAACCTTAAACTTGGCTGTGTAAACCTGAAGAGGTTGGAAAATCAGCCAACCAGTTGCAAACAAAGGTTTATTCGACCCAATCGCAATGTACTTGAACGCCATACCTCTGAATACGAAGCTAATACGATAGACACTATGGCAAGCCTGTCGGTGTGAACAAGTAGACCAGAGGCAACTAGCGGCAGGTCCGCGAGAGCAGCTGGCCGCTGGAGAGCTCTCGGGGTAAGAGGCGGAGTGCTTGTCCAGGTGTTTATCCAGTGTAGTGGCCGCGGGAACAAGTGAGTGCGCTCAGCGCGCCGCGGAACAGCGCAAACAGAGGGCGCGGGGGTTCCCCTGCGGCACCCAGCAGCCCCCCCCCCCCCCCTGCCCCACCACCACCAGGCGCCATCTGACGCTTACTGCGCAGGCGTTGGTGTGATAAATACTTTACACAATAGGAAGGCATTTCTTTAAATCCGCCACGCGTGTTTGCTCCTTGTACTCAATATTGCTCATACACAACACCATGAGGTCAAAGCGAACTCGCCCGTCAAAATGGGCATTCTCCACACAAACGTTGAAATTACGAATTTTCAGTTGATATTTCTATGCGCTGAACTAAGACATGCTGTTGATTACTTCAAGTTGAATCGCTTCTATAACTCTGCAATCTATATTACTACTCGATTATTATGGTCAGACCAAACAATTCTAATTGCAGGTTGCCTATCTAACGGTTACCACGGGCAACAAAAATCGAGAAACGATAACTGATTGAATACCGTAACAAGAAATTAGACTAAAAATTATTAAGACGCAATATACGCATATGTGTCTGGTCCAAACAAATGACAACTTAAACTGAGTGTCTTTACGAGACGAAAATATGTTACCACGCATTATAAACTGATTAAAAGTATATATTACAAGTGGTGAAACTATACTGATTAAATTTTTGCTTAGAAAATTTCATATCTAGTGACGTTCTTCGAACAAAGATCAACGCTGCAGTGATAGTATTAAATATCAAGCTCCGTCATTATCGGTGGTCTTTAGGACAACGGCGATAAACAGTTGACATCGCGACGATTACTTAAACTTTTATTATTGAAGAGTACACTGGAATGATCCAATCTTGTATAATTACAAAACATTATGAACATACAATCAGATATATTGAGAGCAATATAATTACTACGTCTAATACAATAAATCATGTGACGTCTAAGATGCTGCGGTGCTAAATTGAATCATCGATGGGATACGTAATTAGTGGCTCTCCATACAAGACGCAAATTATATGTCACATGTCTACAATCAGGAAAGTTATGGGATGACACGCAGCTGCAAGTATTATAAATTAAAGTAACATTGAGACCAAGTACCTTAAAGGTGGTCCATATCAAGATACTGTACAAGACATATTTGTAAAAGTGAAGAGGCAGGCGGCTGTTGAGGGTATTTGTTATATTTCTTAATAGATGGAGAGTATTCAAATCAACTGAAGACATAAAGTCTGTAAATGCGTCCGTGATCATACTGTATGTATAATTTAAACAAAGGTGAATACCAAATGATGTTCTACTCTCACCATAAAGTTAAGCAAAAAAATGGTGTAGTTCCTCACACGTCTAAATTTCATCTTTCGTGATATGATATGATAATTTCTGCTGATTTGAAGAAATGTTTCATTGTTGATCCGTTTCTAAATTCGTTTTCAAAGAAGGCAGAACTTATGCTAACTAACTCTACTTCATCTGACAAAATGCTTCTTTACTGTTTGTTAATACATCATAAGCGGACATGCTTGGAAGATGTACATAACAAAATGAATTTTTGTTTGAAAATGGAACGTTACAATCACAAAAAATTACCTTACGGCTTTCTATGCAATTATGGTGATGTTATGTGGTGTACTCATGCAACACTCGTCGGATCATGAATATTAATAGCATGCAATTCATTATGAGGACGTCAGGTGAACACTGGCATCATTCGGGAAACGTCACAGAGCTGCCTCATCGGCTGAATGCGGCCCAAACACTGTAGCTCTTGCTCGTACAAACATAATTATATTTGATGGTATGTATGTCTATACAGACACAGATATGAGGACAGACTAGTTTCACCATTGGCGCTAGTGAAGGAATCTTTCTGATACATAAATGTATATCCTGTTGGCGTAAGACAAAGCAGAAACGTTCTCAGAACGGGCATGAAAGTATAATCGAGCTTTATGAGCAAAGGGAAGAAGTAAACCGACTCAGACGCTGCAGCAGCGAAAGAAAAACTAATAAGAAAGAAAATAAAAAAGTACCAGTATTTGTGCACGAAAGTGAACTTAATGTCTACAAAGCACATGAACGTAAGCCGTATCCATTTTATAACAAGTAAAAAAATTCCGCTAACGACAGAAAAGTAATATAATGAGCATTGAAATCTATGTATGGGGTGTGTGAACTTTCATTTGTCAAAGTCACATTCACTAAACACAGTCCGCTGGCTACTGTTAGAAGCGTCATGTCAACATCGAAGTTCTGTCGAGGTAACGACCCACAGCACACGTTTTACATGGCGTGCCTGCGAGTAGTTCACAATTACTCTAATGTTACTGAAACAACTCCAATACAGAAATCCATCGTATTGACAATTTACGGCAGACTATGGACGAAAGAATTACATGAAGTTCGATTTCTCGAATAGGAAGGATAAAGGGGATTACGAATGAAGGCTGTTACAGTAGTGAGGTAAAAGAGTAACTCACCACAAACGTCACGGAAAACATGCAGGCATGAATCAAATAAGGAATGAAGCAGATACAGATGCAGTACTAGTTATTAGAAAAAATTGGGAATGCTATAACGAGATGCATCCCCTGCTAGTAACAACGCGGAATAATGCTAAAGCGGCTCTGAGTTGCGTTACTTTAGTTGTGTTGTATTTTTTTGTAACACTATTTTAGATAGTTATTATTGTAGGCGAAGTAAAGCAGTACGTGAAGTTATAATCGTTTAATTTAACTTGTGGGTATGTCAGATATGGTACAAAACACTGAACAATAGACGTCGTCGAATATTAATGAAAGACCCTAACCAGAAGACAAGCCTCAGCCCTAACAGAAGCATCTGTTTTAACGATATGTAGTGTGGAAATGATGAAATCTGTTCGCTAGCTGTCTGGCCGACTTGTTTCATGTGGCAATAATTTCCGCCACTCTGGTTAAAATAACGAAAATTGAATTCAAATTCAAATAGAAAAAGTTGTTAAACACAAGAAGCTAACACCCTTCACATCTTCCGATAGTAGCTTAGATGAACTACACTGAAGAAGAAATGAATAAGCGAGTCTTAATCCTCACTACAGGAATATACAGCGGACCAGGTTTAGCGTCTCTGATTGGTATTCGAAACGTCATTGGTCCCGGGTTTAAACCCCGAAAGCACTTAAATTTTGAAAAAAAAAAAAAAAAGAAATCATCAGCAGTGGGGGCTGGAGACTCACGTCGTAAGAAGTCGCCTTCAATCAGCCAACGGCCTTGTCAAACAAGGCGCAGGGGCGGACAGAGGTACAGCGCGCTCGCTTGTCATTTGAGTGAGAAATTGCTCCTAAAGACGGGAGAATCAGCAATGATTAACGGAATGGGTGGGCAGAAGACAATGGAAACTACTGCATTAGAGACACAATGTTTATCCACAGGAGATGTGGCCAGTAATTGAAGAAGATTCATGGTGATCTCTCCATCGATAGAATATTACGGATCGACAGTAAACGGACATCGAAACTATAAATTAACTTTTCATAAATGGGATTCACAGTCATGTAAAACGTTTTGAAAGACATCATGTTTACCCCTGTGACTGTTTTTATTTCCACTGTTGCAGTTTCGACCTTAGGCCATTACCTAGTGCAGATGGTTTGGCTTTACGTCGTGTCAACTTTATACAAGCTGACACATTTATATGTCGTTGTCATTTGCTGTTATAAACATTCGTAACGAAACGATAGTTGAGGTACATATCCAGACTTCACAAGCTGAAGACGAAAGGATAGAGATAAAATACAAGGATATTCAATGGGTAATTCAGTACGTAATAGGAAATGAAAATTTAATAGTCGAATTGGGTTGGAATGCAGTTGTAGAGGAATGAGTAGAAGGAAGAGTCGCGGAGGAATACGGGCTTGGTATTAGGAACGAGAGTGGAGAAACACCGAGTTCTGCAATAAATTTCAGCTGGTAACAGTGAATGAGATGTTCAGAAATCGTGAGCAGTAGGTATGCTTGGAAAAGGCCGGGTGATACGGAAAGATTTCACTTAGGTTACATCATGTTCATTCAGAGAGAGATTTCGAAATCTGCCACAGGATTGTAAGGCGTACACAGGACATGATATAGAGTCAAAGCACGATTTAGTAGTGGTGAAGAGTAGGCTGCAAGATATAAAAATGATTCAAAAGGTTCAGAGCACTATGGCACTTAACATCTGATGTCATCAGTCCGCTAGGCCTTAGAACTACTTAAACCTAACTAACCTATGGACATCACACAAATCCATGCCCGAGGCAGAATTCGAACCTGCGACCGTAGCGGTCGCGCGGTTCCAGACTGAAGCGCCTAGACCCGCTCGGCCACGCCGACCGGCGCTGCAGGATACTAGGCAGGGAAGAATAGTGAGGCAATGAGTGGCATATGGAAGCAAGAAGCAGTGAAGAGGTACGCTTCAAGTTCTCTAAGGCTACAGATATTGCGATAATATATAACTCAGTAGGCACTTGCCTTTAAAACGAGTGGACATATTTAAAAACGACAATCACAACTGAAAAGGAAATCATGGGAACAAAGAAAGTACCTGCGAAGCAACCATGGGTATCAGAAGAAATACTTCAGTTCATCGATGATTGAAGGAAGTACAAAAATGACTGTGGAAATTCAGGATTACAGAAATGCATGCCACTTAGGAAGGAAATAAATCAGAAGTGCAGGGAAGCTAAGGCGAAATGACTGCATGAAGAATTTGAAAAAGAAGTGATTGCTGGATAAACTGACTAAACAAGAGAAAAGTCAAAACAATTTTCGGTGAAATTGAAAGCAAGGATGGTTACGTTACGAGTGCTGTGGTAATTCCACTGTTAAATCTAGAGGAGAGAGCAGATAGGTGTAAAGGGTATACTGCACCACTCTATGAGTTGGAAGACTTGTCTGATGGCGTGATAGAAGTTGAAACAGGAGGTGATGTCGGAGAGATAGGTGTCTATTATTAGAATTAAAAAGAGCTTTGGGAGACTTAAGATTAAGTAAGGCTGAAGTGATAGATAACACTCCATCAGAATTTCAAAGTCATTGTGGGAAGTGGCAACGAAAGTACAATTCACGTTGGTGTGTAGAATGTATGAGACTGGTAATATATGATCTGACTTCCGGGAAACATCATCTACACAATTCCGAAATTTTCAAAAGCTCACAAGTGCGAGAATTATCGCAGAAATAGTTTAAAAACTCGCACATCTAAGTTGCTGACAAGAAGAATTTATAGAAGAATGGAAAAGAAATTGAGTATCCGATAGATGACGATGCGTTTGACTTTAGGAAAGGTAAAGGCACCAGAGATATAGTTCCGATGTTGCGGCTGATAATGGAAGCAACACCCATTCTTATCATTTGTCGACCTGTTAAAAGCGTTTTGAATGTAAAACGGTGCTAGATGTTCAAAACTCTGGAAAAATAGGGTTAACCTTTAGGAGAAGACGAGTAATGTACAATATGTACAAGAACAAAAAGGGAAAAATAAGAGTGGAGACCAAGAAAGAAGTGTTCGGATTAAAAAGGGTGTAAGACAGGAATGTAGTCTTTCGCCACTACTATTCAATCTATACATCGAAGAAGCAATGATGGAAATAAAAGAAAGGCTCAGTAGTGGAACTAGAATTCAAGATGGAAAGATATCAATGATACGATCCGCTGATTACATTGCTGTCCTTAGTAAAAGTTGAAATTAATTACATGGTTTACTGAATGGAATGAACAGTCTAATGAGTATAGAATATTAGAATACTTCGCAGAAAGACGAATGTAATGAGAAGTAGCAGCAATTAGAACAGCGACGTACTTAACATCAGCCTTGGTGACCACAGATTAAATTATGTTGAGCAATTGTGCGGCTTAGGCAGCAAAATAACCAATGACGGATGGAGCAAGGAGGACGTCAAAAACAGACTAGGACTAGCAAAGAAGGGTATTCCTGGCCATCAAACATAGGCCTTAATTTGAGAAAGAAATTTCTGAGAATATATGTTTGGAGCACAGCATTGTATCATAATGAAACACGGGCTGTCGGAAAACCATAACAGAAGAGAATCGAAACATTTCAGACGCCATGTTACACGAAAAATATCGAAAATTAAAGGGACTGATAAGGTATTCTGTGAGGAGTTTCCCGCACAATCAGAGATGAAAGGAAAATATGGAGAACACCGACAGGAAGAAGGTACAGGATGGTAGGGTATCTGTTATGACATCACGGAATAACTTCCATGGCACCAGATAGAGCTGTAGAGAGTAAAAACTGTTGAGGAAGACAGAGATTGGAATACATCCAGCAAAACGTTGAGGACGTAGGTTGCAAGTACTAATGTGAGATGACGACGTTGGTGCGTTAGAGGAATTTTTGGCTAGTCGCATCAAACCATTCACAGGACTGATGACTCAAAGAAAGACAGCAATAAGTTTCTGTCCTGTAGCTAGATACTCCTGGCGAGGGGAAATAATGAGAACAGTCACCTATTCACTCTGGTCTGGTGGCGTCTGGGCAGCCCAGCATGATCGTTGCCTGCAGGGAGACCTTTCTCGCATTGCGAGAGCAACTAGTCCGTTATACTTCGAATTCTGCAGGGAGGAATGTATAAAGCTGCCCATCGTTCTCGAGATGGGGTGAGAATGGGCGTGACGCCACGGCTGCGATTTATATTGAAAGGAAAATTGCTTGTGTTTTGCAGAAGCGATTTTCGGTTGCGTTTCAAATTTTCTGAATAAACAAAAGTAATGACAGGCTGACGCCGCGTCGGTCGGCTATCAGAACGTTACTCTTCGTGCGAGGGAACACCCAGTCGGTTATATCCCTTAGTAAGGTAACTCGAGGATCCGATCGCCTCTCATTACGTATGGAATAGTTATGCATCTTCATGGGCTGATGCAAGTTTATGTGCTTTTCCTTTTTTTAAGGGGAGCTGTGGAGAACAGAAAAGCGAAGTTTTCCGACGCTCCACCAGAAGATGTCGACGGGCGCACACTCTGCCACCCCAGATTTCGGTGGACACGACATCAGCCTGCAACAGGCTGATGGCGACTCTTTGTCCGGTAAGCGCTGTTTTTCTCCAGTGGTCTACATCTGTACGTAATTCTATACTCCGCACGCCTCCTTACAGTGTGAGTTAGATGGTTAGTTCGTTAGTAACAATTCCCATAGAGCATTTGAACATTATTTTTAATATAAATGATGTGGTGGTGGGACCTTTGTGTACCAATGTCACTTCTCCCTTTTTCTGTCCCAGTCGCGGATGGTTTGCGGCAAGAGCTATTGCTAGTAAGCCTCCGCCTCAGCTCTGTTCCCTTTGATTTTATCTCTGTGGTCTTCTCGGGATATATACTTAGTATGAAGCATTACATTGATAGACTCTTCTAGGAATGTCCATTCTCGGAACTTCAACAGCACACCACGAGGTGATGTAGAACGCCTCTCTCTCAATGTCTGCTACTGGAGTTGGAGGAGCATGTACGTGAGACCTCCTCCTTACCAAATGAACTTGTAACGAAACGTGCTGTTCTTAATTGGATCTTCTCTATTTCCTCTATTAGTTGTATCTGGTGTAATCCGCACCAGATACAACACTGATGAGAAATATTCAGGGATATCTCGAAAGGGTGTTTTGTAAGGTACTTTCTTTGTTGATGGGCTTCAGTTCCAAAGGATTCTGCCAATACTCTTGATCTGGCATCTGCCTTATGAGCGATTAATTTTATATGGTCGTTCCAGCTCAAATCGCTCCGTACTAGATATTTTGTGGAAGTAGCTGCGCCGGTCGCGGTGGTCTAGCGGTTCTGGCGCTGCAGTCCGGAACCGCGGGACTGCTACGGTCGCAGGTTCGAATCCTGCCTCGGGCATGGGTGTGTGTGATGTCCTTAGGTTAGTTAGGTTTAAGTAGTTCTAAGTTCTAGGGGACTTATGACCTAAGATGTTGAGTCCCATAGTGCTCAGAGCCATTTGAACCATTTTTTTGAAGTAGCTGCTTCCAGTGATTGTTCTGTAATTTTATAATCAGTCAGTCCTTCTGTCTATGTATTCGCAACACGTTACATTTATTTATGTTGAGGCTCAACTGACACTTCCTGTAGTAAGCATCGAAATCTCTGCAGTTTTTACTGAATTTCACAACAGTTTTCCAGCGTCGGTCTCGTGTGTAAAAGCTTCACCCGCTAAAAGCCTCATGGAACTTCCGACGTCATCGACTACGTCATTATAACGTATTGTGAAAAGGAATGGTCTTACAACTTTATCCTGATGCACGCTCAAAGTTACTTCTCTCCGTTCAGGATGACAGACAGCGTTGTGTTTCCTAGAAACATTTCAATCCAATCATACAGTCTGATTTTCCATATGCTCGTATTTTGCTTCATTAAGCGACCGGGCGGAAATGTATCTACCGCCTTTCGGCAGTCACGGAACACGGTATGTACCTGCGCACCTGTGTCTACTGCTTTCTGTGTCTCGTGGACGAAGAGAGTGAACTGAATTTCACACGACTGTTGACTTTGGAACCCATGTTAGTCCTTAGAGAGGAGAATTTCTGTCTCCAGAAAGTCTTCGCGCTGGAGGAAGGCCATAGAACAGGGTGGAGAATACGTGGGAAAATAGGGTGTGTAGATAAAACACCATTCTTTCGTGTGTGTAATTCTCATTATGTTCAATAAAGAATTGTTGAAGAAAAAGATGCGGTGCATTACTTTCTGAGCAACCCTCGTACTTAATGCTTTACACGATACTCTAATGAACACGCAGACAGACAGTATATTAATACAGTAAATACATATATAACGTGTAGAGGGGATATATATATATATATATATATATATATATATATATATATATATATGTGTGTGTGTGTGTGTGTGTGTGTGTGTGTGTATCAGAGTGTCCGGAAATGGACGGTGCGCAACGGCAACAAATCATCCCGCATTCACGTTACAACAAATGTTTAAAGTGGCTTCCATGGGACCGCAGGTGATAGGAATAGTAGTACCCGTCATGCAGGATACACATAATTGTACTTTGGTTTACATCACGTTGGAGGGCTGCACTTTCGTGGAGCTTGTACTAAGGTTCGTCTCAGCATCCTGTCGAACCAGGCCATCCAGAACCTTTCTATGCATAGTCCGCAGCCTCCCTGCACGTTTGGCTGTTTAAAAGGACCCGTGATTACACAAACGCCCAAAAAGGGCTTGAAATGTCGTTGGTGTTGTGTGAGTACTGTTTTAGTATAGCTATGCTGTCTCTCGACAGTTTCCATATGCGTGGCCGTACACGAACATCATCTCGGTTTGTTCGCGACATGAATACCGGACCATCTCCTGTTCACAGTACGCTACATCAATCATACAGCCTGCAACACTCAAGGAACATACACAACATGGTGAGAGGAACAGTCATTCGTCAGCGCCATCTAACGTGGCAACGATGCCTTTCCGCACACATATTCACTGGAACATTTTTTTCTCTACTTTAAGTCCGGAATCCGTCACTACAGTTTGTCTGTACCTGGTAGTTAGAATTAAACTTTCCCTATTTAACCCATTATAACACAGAAACTAATTACCGAACGTGTACCAAACTTGGTAGCATTAATATCCAGAGTATGAGGTGTATGATTTCCATGCGTCATAGCGCCACCGTCCAGTTCCAGCTATGGCCACCACGTGCCGTGATCAGCCATCGTGATTCATAGTCTCGCTCACCTCGCCAATCGCAGTGCACTTGATGACGTATCAACATGAGCTTAGACAAAAGGAGCGGTCCATTATTGATGAAGCTCTGTTATCAAGACAACAGTAACCCCGCAGCTGCACTTCGAGAATATGGGCGGCTGAAAGGATTAAGGAAGTGTCCTCTTCCTCCACCTGCTGTGTGGAGCATGATGAAGCAGTTCCAATAAACTGGAGAATTGGGCATCTCACCGGGAGTAGTCCGACGACCGGTGGCATCACAGGTGTTTGATGAAATCGCTGTTGCTATCGCAGAAAACGCCGTGCGCAATTCCCGATCGTCAGGCAGCGAGCGTGCTATGTCAAGACAGTTGAATATCCCATGGTCTACCTTACGGAAGGTGCGTAGAACCACTCTCAAACGGTATCCGCACAAGATCCATATCGTAGAGCAGCTTGCACCACAGGACGCACACCGACGTGTTGGTTCGCTTTCCACTTTCTCGCAAAGATTGAAGTAGACGCCACGCCCGGGTTCCCGGGTTCGATTCCCGGCGGGGTCAGGTATTTTCTCTGCCTCGTGATGACTGGGTGTTGTGTGCTGTCTTTAGGTTAGTTAGGTTTAAGTAGTTCTACGTTCAAGGGGACTGATGACCATAGATGTTAAGTCCCATAGTGCTCAGAGCCATTTCTTTTTTTTTTTTTTTTTTTTTTTTTTTTTTTGAAGTAGACGGGGGCTAATCCTCGACCATCCTATGGACAGGCGAAACTTATGTTTCGCTAATGGACGAGGCGGACACACAGAATTTCCGAGTGTGAGAATCTTTACCTGCATGAAGTTCCTCTGTATGGTGAACGTGTCACTGTAAGGTGTGGCTTCACAGCGACGTTCATCATTGGCCCATTCTTTTACGGACAGGTCGGCGCTTGAGGATCAAAGACGAGCAGTGTGACTGGCCAGCGTTACTGCGATATGCTTCGCCAGCATGTCATACCCGTCCTACAGGAGAGAGACTCATTGAACTCAACAATTTTCATGCAAGATTGGGTCCCACCGCACATCGGTCGTGAAGTTCACCTGCTTCTCCGAAACACATTTGCAAACGATCAAATAATCAGCCGATCGTTTTCAAATGCTTGGCTGGCACATCACCTGATCTCATCCCCTGTGATTTCTGGTTGTGGGGCTACCTGAAGGACAGGGTCTACCGGGGGAACATTTACATATGTGCTGATCTGAAGCGCAGCATATCAAGAGTGGTAGCCATCATTCCTACCTACGGACATGCTTCGTTCTACTGTGCAGAATGCACTCTTGCGCTTTCAGACTCTGCTGGACACTGACTGGCACCATATTGAGCACCTTTTGTAGCAGTAATGGTACCGGTATGTAATGGTATGATGCACCGCAGCAGCACATTAAAAGTGTTACTACTGAAATGGTTCTACATTACTTCCCTTTCCCATATCCTTGACATTAATTCTACCAAGTTTGGTGATCGTACGGTGGTTAGTTTCCATTTTATAACGTGTTATATAGGGAAAGTTTAATTATAACCATCTGGTATATCTACAAGAGTGGTTACTGTCCTTTCGTATAGATATATATGTGCACCACGTTAATGTTTTCGTCATTTATTTTCTTTGATTAATGAGTGGATTTTTCCTTGGTGAATCGTTGTCCACAAATTTGTGCGAAATTGTTCGTAGAGTGAATTACATTTTGTCTTTTCTAGTTTCCTTTACCCACACAGAAGTATTTAATGTATAATCAAAGTAATTTTTCCCCAAGTGTATTAATGTTTTTCATTTTTCATTTGTAAATATCCTACATATTTGTTTTCTCATTTATGTGGTCACCAAAGCCAATAAACAGGGCAAATATGGATTTGTGTCTATTCCGCAGCCACACAGTCCCTGCCCCCACAATTTAATAATTTGTGCAAGAACAAGGACAGTATTTCCGTGTTATCCGTTGTGTGACATTTTTGCGTTACTTATCTGGGGAGAGAAAGTCCAGACGAGATCGGGCATTACACTAGCAAGTTAAGTAGATGCCCATGACCGGCCACTTACAATACAATGGTTCATTCATACATCTGTTAGTGTGTTATAGATACATATGTGCACTGAATTTCCATTCTTTTGAAATTTTAGTAGGTATTATGCAGTCACAGCGCATAATCCTGGTAACTTTTCACACGCTTTATTTAATCCCTGCTACGTTCAGGATATAAAACAGTGCATTCTTGCGTACTGTCAAAAGTTTTGTATGGATATAAGGATATAAAATGCAACAAACAGCCGGCCGGTGTGGCCAAGCGGTCCTAGGCGCGTCAGTCTGGAACCGTGTGACCGCTACGATCGCAGGTTCCAATCCTGCCTCGGGCATGGATGTGTGTGATGTCTTTAGGTTAGTTAGGTTTAAGTAGTTCTAAGTTCTAGGGTACTGATGACCTCAGATGTTAAGTCCCATAGTGCTCAGAGCCATTTGATTTTTTGCAACAAACATTTCCTTATCTCTCAACAATCTTCTAGGCTAAGTCATTTGTCCGGAACCAAAACTGACTGCCCCACAAGTCGGTTTCCACTGATTTTTCCATTCTCCTATAAGCAAATGGTGTCAGTAACTAGCAACTAAGACTTGTTATTATGCTAATACGCAAAATGAAAAGTCTAAGAAAACTTATTGAAACTAAATTAATGATTACGTTCGCCTCCGCACACGCAAAGTAGAATTCAAGAGAGAGAAATTTACGAGGAAACTCGCTATGTCATTTCTTCCCTAAGAATCTGCACCTAGCTCTCCAGAATAAGTCCCGCAACCGTGCGTGCCGAGGCCGCCCAGTGTCTCTGGAGCCGCAGCTCCACGGCGTTCTATGAGAGGCTCAGTCAGAAGCACCAAGTACCGGAAGCCCTCACGCAGCGTCCTCTTCTCACTAGTGTTGCTCTGTCATAATTTCAGCTCGGTAGCTGCTTTCTCATCTGCTTCATATTCCTGAACTCATGTTCACGTTACCGTGGCCATCTTGTGTGAGGCGACTGCCTGGATTTCCGTTTTGGCTGAAGCAATTCTCCCTTCCTACTGCTAGATTTCTAATTGCTTCAATTAAACGCTATTTGTGATTTCGAGAGGTTTGTGCCTCTGCCTTTATTCTCTGAGTATTATTCAGACTTATTATTGGCGAAATTACCATCACATTACGACAGTATTGTCTAATACACTTCCGTAATACTTGACATTGCACTGCTTCGTACCACACTCACACTGGATTGTTTGTTCCAGTTGTATTTACTGTTCATCAAATATTGATAAAACTTACGAGGGTAATCCCAAAAGTAACACAGAACTCTGTGTGGCAGTTGGTCACGCTATTATGAAAAGTGCTTCACGCGCTGTGTGTAAACATGCGCACGCCGCTCTGAGGCGCTCAATCTTGGGTTGGTAGCCGTTGAGAATGGAGCTCCCGTTGGATGTTACCGCCAAGTGCGAACTGCGTGCAGTTATTCGGTTTTTGAACGAAAGGGGCACTGCGCCGATTGAAATCCATCGCCAACTGACGGAAGTGTATGGTGAGACGTGCATGGATGTCAAAAACGTTCGTATGTGGTGTAGAGAGTTTGCAGCTGGTCGGACCGAAATTCACGACGAACAAAGGAACGGGAGACAGTCAGTTTCTGAGGAGACAGTGTTGAAGGTTGAACAAAGCATGCGTGAAGATCGGCAGATCACCCTGGATGATATTTGCACGTTGGTTCCTGTGGTTTCCCAAAGTACCGCTCACAGAATTTCAACGGGAACTTTGAACTACCGAAAGGTGTGCGCAAGATGGGTGCGACGCATGCTGACTGAGGACCACATGCGGCAACGAGTTGATGCTTCCCGCTCATTTCTTCACCGCCTTGCAGCCGAACAGGACTACTTTCTGCACTCAATTGTCACGGCTAACGAAACCTGGGCATATGACTTTACCCCTGAGACCAAGCAACAATCACGCCAGTGGCGGCATCCTTCTTCGCCAAAGTCGCGGAAATTCAACCAAACACAGTCTGCCGTTAAAGTCATGAAAACTGTTTTTTTGGGATCGGAAAGGGGTATTGTTGGTCGACTTTATTCCGCTGGGACCACAATCAACGCTGACAGGTACTGTGAGACTCTGAAAAAACTCATACGGGCATTTCAGAACCGGAGAAGAGGAATGGTGAGCTAGGGCGTACACATTCACCATGACAACGCTCGCCCACACATCGCTGGGCAAACCGTTGCTTTCCTGCAACAGTTTCAGTGGAACATAATCACCCATTCACCCTATAGTCCTGACTTGGCGCCCAGTGACTATCACCTGTTCCCTAGGTTAAAAGAACATTTGACCGGAAAGCGATTCAGCTCCCACGACGAGGTGAAAGAAAAGGTTCATAATTTCTGAACAGCATGGCGGCGAGCTGGTATGACATGGGGTACAAAAACTTCCACAGCGTCTACAAAAATGCATCGATAGAAATGGTGATTATGTCGAATAATAGCTAATGTTCAAGCTGTAAACCGATGTAAACCATTGTAGAAATAAACAAGTTTATGTGAAACTTCCCCTTAGAACAATTATACACGACTGTCCTTCAACTGACACACAATATTTTGTTAGCGCAACGCAATCTGACTTTCAAAATTCCCTACAAAAGAATGGCCCTGACTAACATTAAACTATACCTTTCGCAAATCACTTACCTCACAAAAATCTTCGCTGCTCAAGCTACTGCAATACAGCGAGCGCCACTACTGCCAGCTAAATAAAAGATTCAAACTATGGAAGGCACTAACTACTGATAGGGATAGTTAGCAAATGAAAGAAATTAATAGAGAACAAACAATGTATTTACCTTGATATCATCATGTATAAATATACCAGTTCATGACAAATTACAAAACTCCGCCATCTCTCTCCCCACATCCACCACTGCTGGCGGCTCACCTCCAACTGCACAACGCTACGCGCTGTTCACATCCAGCTGCCGCTGCCCAACACTACAATGGCAGACAACAATGCAAACTAGCCACAGACTGCACACAGCACAGCCAGTGATTTTCATATTGAGCGCTACGTAACGTTGCCAATAAGAAAACATAAACAGCCTACTTACATAGAGAAACCATAAACAGCCTACTTACATAGAGAAAACATAAACAGCCTACTTACATTATGAAACGTCCCCTTTGAACAATTATACAAGACTGTGCTTAACCTGACACACAATATTTTGTTAGCGCAACGCAATCTGACTTTTAAAATTCCCTACTAAAGAATGGCCCTGACAAACATTAAACTATACCTTTCACAAATCACTTACCTCACAAAAATCTTCGCTGCTCAAGCTACTGCAATACAGCGAGCGCCACTACTGCCAGCTAAATAAAAGATTCAAACTATGGAAGGCACTAACTACTGATAGGGATAGTTAGCAAATGAAAGAAATTAATAGAGAACAAACAATGTATTTACCTTGATATCATCATATATAAATATAGCAGTTCATGACAAATTTCAAAACTCCGCCATCTCTCTCCCCACATCCACCACTGCTGGCGGCTCACCTCCAACTGTGCAACGCTACGCGCTGTTCACAGCCAGCTGCCTAACACTACAATGGCGAGTATTACAACAATGCAAAGCAGCCACAGACTGCACACAGCACAGCCAGTGATTTTCATATTGAGCGCTACGTAACGTTGCCAATAAGAAAACATAAACAGCCTACTTACATAGAGAAAACATAAACAGCCTACTTACATAGAGAAAACATAAACAGCCTACTTACATAGAGAAAACATAAACAGCCTACTTACATAGCCCCCATGCTCCCCACAAAAATGTTTACAAATTGGATGGGGCAGTGGCCAATACAGATTTGAAAAATTTTTTTCGTAATTACAATAACAAAGAAATCAAATGCAATTATACACGACTGTCCTTCAACTGACACACAATATTTTGTTAGCGCAACGCAATCTGACTTTCAAAATTCCCTACAAAAGAATGGCCCTGACTAACATTAAACTATACCTTTCACAAATCACTTACCTCACAAAAATCTTCGCTGCTCAAGCTACTGCAATACAGCGAGCGCCACTACTGCCAGCTAAATAAAAGATTCAAACTATGGAAGGCACTAACTACTGATAGGGATAGTTAGCAAATGAAAGAAATTAATAGAGAACAAACAATGTATTTACCTTGATATCATCATGTATAAATATACCAGTTCATGACAAATTACAAAACTCCGCCATCTCTCTCCCCACATCCACCACTGCTGGCGGCTCACCTCCAACTGCGCAACGCTACGCGCTGTTCACATCCAGCTGCCGCTGCCCAACACTACAATGGCAGACAACAATGCAAACTAGCCACAGACTGCACACAGCACAGCCAGTGATTTTCATATTGAGCGCTACGTAACGTTGCCAATAAGAAAACATAAACAGCCTACTTACATAGAGAAACCATAAACAGCCTACTTACATAGAGAAAACATAAACAGCCTACTTACATATGTACTTATAAAAAATAGGAGGCCGTACTTTTGGTATTGACCTCGTAAATCACCAGATCCTTGTATCTGGAAATATTAAACCTCAGGAGATGCAAAAATAACTGTCACTCGAGATCTATCACAAGATGTAATTGGTGACATTAAATAATAATGTGATACATTTGTAGTATTTCACGAGACAAAGATGACTTTAGTGGAGGCAGCCAGAGGAAACGTTTCCATTCTGTAGTCGAGCACCGCTGACAACGAGCTGTGGCGTTACTGCCGGGTGGGATCATGAGTCCGGGTGAGTTCAGCAGAGCGGAGACAGTGCGGTGAGCAGACGATAGAGTACCATGGCTGACAGTGACCGGCTCGAGGTAGCTGCTGCAAGAGAGGTGGCCGGTTATATCGCAATCTCCAAGATTCCCTACAGCTGTCACAGTGGCACCGACATCAGCTGAAAGCTAGCCATCTTTTCAAATCAGCGTGCTAGTACGTGGGCGGCTTCTGTGCAGGCTGGTACAGTCTTCGAAAGATGGTCGGTGAAATTGAAATCAGTATTTTTTTGTGGTCGAATTGGTCTGCGTTCCCAAACCCAAGAAATGGATTGTGAGAAAATTAAATATTTAATATTAGAAAAAAGGACACTGTCGCACCCTGAGGTTATGAACTATAAAAAAGGGATTTTTTCATTTCACTTAATTTTAATTTAACTTTATTTTATTTAAGTCATCAGTATTCTGAGTGGTTTGATGCGGCAAAACCAAAGTCAGAAATGCCTCTTTTGTGCCTTTCCAAAAGACAAACTGATACTTATCTATCAGATCGTCAGTTTCCTAATTCCTTATTTTGTATATTGTTGTTGTTAGCAGCTTGGACGCTTCAGCTGTTAACAAGAATGTACGATAGTTTCAGCACTTACTTGTCCTTGCTGTCTTTGTAACTGCGTGCATGATATTTCTCCAAAAAGCATTTGACTCGGAGTCAATGGTCTGAAATCACTACGTTATTGAATGCCGTAGTTTCTAACAAGGTAAGTTTGATAATAATTAAATTGACATTACCTAATGATTCATTATGCACATTTTGTGGCTATTTAGCCATTTCAGCATCGAAACTGTGCTTTATGCAGCAGTCACCTGTACCACAGGTAAAATTTTTGTCGCACGTTCTAGGCCTGTATTATCACCTCAGAAAGTTATATCTTAAAGTGGGAATGTGTCGTATGCCAATTTTATAGGTATTACACAGGATCAGTTTTGGAATGTTGAAGGCACACATTAGTTTTCTACGAATTATTACTTCTCACTGACGTTTTCATGCCAGTTTGGTGGCGATTCTGTTATGTTAATGATGTGCATTAAATGTTTTTGCAATTGCGACTAATGACAGCCACAAGCTGTAGAATGGAATGACGGTAGCGAACATTTGTGCCGAACCGGATTTCCCGCTTATCGAGAGCGGTCGTCTCACCATTTTCCTATCTGTGCACAATTCACGTCCACACCCAGGTTCCCACATGTCGTCAACCATGCGTCTGCGACATGGACTCGTACATCCATTATGCATATTCCTGTACAGGTCAGACGTCGTATATGAAAGTCGCTTGCCTGGAATTGGCAGAGAAATACGATATTGCAGTGCCGGTTATTACGATGGAAAGTTCCTTTGGACATGAAACTTCCTGGCAGATCAAAACTGTGTGCCGGACCGAGACTCGAACTCGGGACCTTTGCCTTTCGCGAGCAAGTGCTCTACGAACTGAGCTACCCAAGCACTACTCACGCCCCGTCCTCACAATTTTACTTCTGCCAGTACCTCGTCTCCTACCTTCCAAACTTTGCAGAAGCTCTCCTGCGAACCTTGCCGAACTAGCACTCCTGAAAGAAAGGATATTGCGAAGACATGGGTTAGCCACAGCCTTGGGGTTGTTTCCAGAATGAGATTTTCACTCTGCAGCGGAGTGTGCGCTGATATGAAACTTCCTTTGGACATGCTTGCAAGTCCAAAGGAACAGGTACTGCGGCGACTACAGCCGTTATGAAATACGTTTGATGTATTCGCATTGTGAATAATGCCAACCATCAGCTGTAGAATGGAATGACGACAGTGCAAATTTGTAGCGGACCGGGACTCGAACCCCGATTTCCCGCTTATCGCGAGTGGTCGTTTTGCCACTTGACTATTCGGCACGACTCACAATTAGACCCAAACTTCCATATGTTCTCAACCAAGCGTCCACGACCTCGACCCATACATCCATTATTCAAGGAAAAGTTTCTTTAAGGTTGTTACAGCCGTATTACCCCTTGTATGTATTGTATTGTATGTCAACCGGGGACCTAGAAACGACGGAAAGGCTCCGTTCCCGCCACAGCCGTAGTGGTCCACAACCCCACGACGACTACCGCAGTCCACTTCACCCCTCCGCCGCCCCACACCGAACCCAGGTTTATTGTGGAGTTCAGCCCCCAATGCCCTCTCCCCCCCCCCCCCCCCCCATCGTACACGTACACGTGTATGGTGTACGCGTACGTGGAGAAAGTGTTTGAGCTGCAATCGCTGACATAGTGTTGCTGAGGCGGAATTATGGGAACCAACCCGCATTCGCCGAGGCTGATGGAAAACCGCCTAAAAACCATCCACAGACTGACCGGCACGCCGGACCTCGACACAAGTCCGCCGGGCGGATTCGTGCTGGGGACCAGGCGCTCCTTCCCACTCTTGGAAGCCGCGCGTTAGAACGCTCGGCTAACCGGGCGGGCCTCGTATTACCCCTTAATGACGCATGTGGTGGAGTCGTTACATTTACTTTGTCCATGATCTCTATCGATACTTCTTCGACCATTGATGGCAAAAATATTACAACTCACCACTACATCACGTCGCCAATAATGCAGTTCTCATCCAGAGCGTCACGATAGGTAAACAAGTCGAGGAACCGGAGTCTCATACAGGAGCCATTCATCAGCGACAATTACGGCGACGGGCAGAGTGAGAGGCGTGTCGTCAGGGACACGCCAACCGGTAATTCGCGGTATTGCGGTACACTCGGTGGTAAGAGCAGCCGGGAATCGGCCATCGCTCATCCTGTCGGGTGAAAATACCGCGCGTGGCGACGTGGCGGCCGGTCTGGCTGGGCGCTACATTAGGCTCACGCGAAGGCGCGCCGCCACCGGCCTGTAATTCGCCCGCAATCTCGCCGGCGGCCCTGACGGCGCGGTCACGGAAAGCGGCCGTAATTCTGCCGTCATCTGGGGGCGCGCTCGCGCGATAAAAGGATGATAAACAAGTTGTTGGGTGTGTCTGCGCTTTTAGCGATGCACATTAACCGCGCATCGCTTCTCGGCATCAATTCGCTGGACATTTTACTTGTAGCAGCTGCTGTTTTTAGACTCCGATCGCTGAATTAGATCCACCTGTGAAAGAGCGCGTAAAGGAGTTATACAGGGTGTTACAAAAAGGTACGGCCAAACTTTCAGGAAACATTCCTCACACACAAATAAAGAAAAGATGGTATGTGGACATGTGTCCGGAAACGCTTAATTTCCATGTTAGAGCTCATTTTAGAATCGTCAGTATGTACTGTACTTCATCGATTCACCGCCAGTTGGCCCAATTGAAGGAAGGTAATGTTGACTTCGGTGCTTGTGTTGACATGCGACTCGTTGCTCTACAGTACTAGCATCAAGCTCATCAGTACGTAGCATCAACAGGTTAGTGTTAATCACGAACGTGGTTTTGCAGTCAGTGCAATGTTTACAAATGCGGAGTTGGCAGATGCCCATTTGATGTATGCATTAGCACGGGGCAATAGCCGTGGCGCGGTACGTTTGTATCGAGACAGATTTCCAGAACGAAAGTGTCCCGACAGGAAGACCTTCGCAGCAATTGATCGGCGTCTTAGGGAGCACGGAACATTCCAGCCTATGACTGGAGACTGGGGAAGACCTAGAACGGCGAGGATACCTGCAATGGACGAGGCAATTCTTCGTGCAGTTGACGATAACCCTAATGTCAGCGTCAGAGAAGCTGCTGCTGTACAAGGTATTGTTGACCACGTCACTGTATGGAGAGTGCTACGGGAGAACCATTTGTTTCCGTACCATGTACAGCGTGTGCAGGCACTATCAGCAGCTGATTGGCCTCCACGGGTACACTTCTGCGAATGGTTCATCCAACAATGTGTCAATCCTCATTTCAGTGCAAATGTTCTCTTTACGGATGAGGCTTCATTCCAACGTGATCAAATTGTAAATTTTCACAATCAACATGTGTGGGCTGAGGAGAATCCGCACGCAATTGTGCAATCACGTCATCAACACAGATTTTCTGTGAACGTTTGGGCAGGCATTGTTGGTCATGTCTTGATTGGGCCCCACGTTCTTCCACCTACGCTCAATGGAGCACGTTATCATGATTTCATACGGGATACTCTACCTGTGCTGCTAGAACATGTTCCTTTACAAGTACGACACAACATGTGGTTCATGCACGATGGAGCTCCTGCACATTTCAGTCGAAGTGTTCGTACGCTTCTCAACAACAGATTCGGTGACCGATGGATTGGTAGAGGCGGACCAATTCCATGGCCTCCACGTTCTCCTGACCTCAACCCTCTTGACTTTCATTTATGGGGGCATTTGAAAGCTCTTGTCTACGCAACCCCCGTACCAAATGTAGTGACTCTTCGTGCTCGTATTGTGGACGGCTGTGATACAATACGCCATTCTCCAGGGCTGCATCAGGGATTCCATGCGACGGAGGATGGATGCATGTATCCTCGCTAACGGAGGACATTTAGAACATTTCCTGTAACAAAGTGTTTGAAGTCACGCTGGTACGTTCTGTTGCTGTGTGTTTCCATCCCATGATTAACGTGATCTGAAGAGAAGTAATAAAATTAGCTCTAACATGGAAAGTGAGGAATGTTTCCTGAAAGTTTGGCCGTACCTTTTGTAACACCCTGTATACTGATTGCCGTTGCAGTTAAGTTCTGAGATACAGAAAATCACTTGTAGCTTCTCTGGAGAGCTGTTGCCTGTTACATATAGTCGTTATCGAGTGACGAATATTATGGGGAACCAAGTACAATTTCGTTACTGCTCCAAAAGTTTTCTTCCCTGCATACAGTTTGTATCAGACCAGAGCCGAGCCAGCCGATGTGGCAGAGGGGTTCTAGGCGCTTCAGTTCAGAACAGCGCGACTGGTACGGTCGCAGGTTCGAATTCTGCCTAGGGCATGGATGCGTGTTATGTCCTTAGGTTAGTTAGGTTTAAGTAGTTCTAAGTTCTAAGGGACTGATGGCCTCAGGTGTTAAGTCCCATAATGCTCAGAGCCATTGGAACCAGGGCCGAGTCTGTAGTTTCCATATTTCTCCGATTCGTTATGCCACCCTGACACGGGACGAGCCAGCTAACGTTGACGTGAACGCGCGGACCGGACGGGGCGCACGAAAAATACGGGCCGTGCAACGAAGCTGTGACGACACAGTAGTTGGCTTCTCAGCCACACTTCGCGAACGCTCAGCTCCGTGCAGAACCAGAGTTGTGAAAGTAACGTAGACTGTCGTAAGTAATCTTGACTAAAGTAATTTTCCTATCAGCTTTTAACAATTAAGGACGCATACCTATCGGGCATTACCGCATCTCTATCGCTTTGTATGCGTATGCGATTAGTGTCTTCCTAGATTGACCTTGAAACCAAAAGTTGTGAATCATCTAGAAACTGAATGAAGATGCGTAAAGGACCGCGTAACCTAAGGAAAAATTTTATTCCACGTAGTTGTCCTCCTGTCTGTTACTTAAAAACAAACAGTATTTATAGCAAAACAGAAACAGTCAATGTTTAAGTCTGGTGTTTTATTCGGAAATTGTGACGTGAAACAGAGAGATATTGTAGCAAAAATAATAAAAAGCAATACAGATTCATCATGTATAAAAAAGAACAACACATGGTACTTCGCTTCGAATTCTTCGTCGAGTTTGTATAAAACATGTTTCTGCTACTCA
Organism: Schistocerca serialis cubense; assembly: GCF_023864345.2. Taxonomy (NCBI): domain Eukaryota; kingdom Metazoa; phylum Arthropoda; class Insecta; order Orthoptera; family Acrididae; genus Schistocerca; species Schistocerca serialis. The sequence goes on from NC_064645.1 coordinate 208,578,082, forward strand.
CAAACAACTTTCGCATATAACAGAATAATCTGCCTTTAATCATGATGAAGAACGTCCCATTCGGTTACAAAATAACAGCAACAATTATATAATGTTTTATGTTTGTCCATGTAAACTTACTTTGCTTTCATAAAAGTGCAGAAGTTACACGAGCAACTCATTTTTACTACTCATAAAATGTAAGTTATAATTTGTAAGGATATAATATGCAATAGAATAACACTGAACGATGTGTGGTTCTAATGGTGTGTAAAAGAAACAAAAAACAAAAAGACGCCGTAGGCTCCCAGTTTCTCTCTCACACATTCATTTCTGTTTCTTTCCCTACTAATGCTACCGATACTACCTGAGCCGTGCGTGGCTCGTGTTCCCGGCATCATGTATTTTACACCCTGTTTTAACGTACTTCCACCTCACTACGTTAATTTAAATTACTACTGTCACTGAGTTGCTGATTTGCCTGACCGTGAGGGGCGCTAGCACCGCGTATCAGTATATCTCTTCTCGTAGTATCCTTGCTCGACTGCTATTACTTCCCGATCGTTGTCTGTCGTAAGCTAGGGCGGGTCGCAAGTTCGGGCTGCCAGTCAATTGGAACACATCTGGAGCGAAGTCCAGACCTGCCAGTCGTGGAGTTGCAATGCGGCACTAGTGCAGTCGGGTTGGAGGTGTAAGGTCTGCGTCGACATGGCTCGCTCGACCATTGCCACCACGCATCATTTAAGCCGGGCCACGGTCTTGGTGTATCGTCGGTTGGTCGTCCTACTAGACAACGCGTTTTGGCTATCCGATCTTTGATGAGTCGGCTGTGTGTGTGTGTGTGTGTGTGTGTGTGTGTGTGTGTGTGTGTGTGTGTGTGCATCGACTCCCGATTTGTCTTCGTGCGTGCTTAGTTACCGTTCGGTATCGTTCAGGTCTTTTGTGCAGTGTTTGTCAGGTTCTGTGTGTAGTTGGCGTTTTTTCCACTGACGACTATTTTAGATGTAGTCGGCATTCTGCGGGCAGTCGATTGGTTTGTGGGGCAGTGGGTGGAAAAAGTATTTAGCATAGCCACAGGTTGCTGCGGACCAGGGAAGTTATATCCGTGCGGTGCAGTCGGCTGGGTCCGCTGGCGGTCGCTGTGCAGTGTCGGAGCGTGTGTGGAGCTGTCCGATCGTTACGAGTTCGTCGATCACTGACCCAGGACGTCAAAGTTGAGTAGTGGTTTCTAGTACCCAAGCCACGTCCATTCATGTTGATGGTTCGTTTCGGTGGTTCACAGCTGGGGAGGTTTTCCTGTGAGCAACACCTAGTGTTTGTATTGCTGCAATTTAGCCACCATGCGGTGGATTTAACTATATTGGTTGACTACAATTAGAGTCCACTAGCGGAAATTTCCGCCTTGTGGCCGTTAGTGCTCCGCTTACCTGCCCTGGCAACTAACATAATTTCAGGCAGTGTTCTTTCTTCACCTGTTGTCGCTGTCCAACACGGTGTGTAGTTTTCACAGCTTAATACATATGCATATTTGATTGTGGATAATCACGCCCATAACATTTTGTGTTTGAATTTTCATGTACCGATTGGTGGCAAGAAAGTCGTTTGTTGGACGGTTTGTGGCTGTCGCTTGGTTGGGTTGGAATGGATCAAGTGTAGTCGGGCTCACCACCTATCTCACCTAAGTGAACGAGGGCAGGCCGACCCCTGGAGGCTTCTGAGTGCTATTGCCTTTAGTGTCTTTCTCACTGGTGTTTAATGTCTGTTTATAATCTATCATAGCCAATGATTTAAGAAATTCATGCTTTTACTGGATTTTATGTATTTTTGAATTTTTTAAAATCAATTGTGGACCTTCAGCCACTTAAATCTTTATTCTAAAAAAAAAAAAAAAACAGCTTTTAGGCCTTCTGTCTTTGAAAAGTTATGATAATTTATTTCAAAATCTTGAAAATTTTACTGTGGAACTTCAGCCGTTAGTATTGCATCTTCTTTATGTTTGTCTACCCCCCACCCTTGCCTTGACGCTCTCAGCCTCATTATATATATATATATATATATATATATATATATATATATATATATATATATATGTGTGTGTGTGTGTGTGTGTGTGTGTGTGTGTGTGTGTTAATTATTTTATTTGCAAATTTAACTGCATGTTTTTACCATTCGAAACTTATCTTGTTGCTTTAAGATTTCTTGTTTGGAGGCCTTCCGCCGTCAAATAATTACCCTTTTAAAACTCGTAGTTCTAAAAGTTCGAGTATGTGCCGTTTTGGTTTAAAGGTGTTATTAGATTACAATAAATTACAATTTTAAGGTGAAACTGATCCCAACCTTATTTGGCCCCTTCCGCAATCCTAACCACCTGTTCTGCCCAGCGGGTTTAGCGGGCGTCTCACTACCGGTAATCCTATCATTTACTGTGCCATATTATACTGTAGCAAAACTATGGAATCCTAGTTTTGCTTGAAAAGTGCTCTTCCTATTACGTAGTTCGTGTCAGACCCGAGACGAGTTGGTGGTCTTTGTCAAGCCGTCCTCACAAGGGACGAACAGACGCACAGGTGGGACTTTCGACCTCACGAGGGACAGCGCCGTTGGCACACCACGGGGCGAGTTGGTTAACGAAATTTACGCTCTCAGCGCTCAATAACGGCCGGGGTACAAATCACACAATTTCCTTACGAAAATAGACGAGCGTAAGATAGCTGCGTTAGCTCTGTTAGCGATTGCCGGAGAAGAGCGGAAAAATCGCGAGGAAGATTCTTGAGGCGTTGACAACTTAAACAGCGAACTGCTGGTAGAGGTATACAACATAATGTCGCACAAGGATCTGGGATACATACTGCTAGAAGTTACCCGTTAACTCAAATGAAGTTTCATCAAATTTTCTGTTTTAAATTGTGTGTAGCTATAGTGTCTGATGTCGGTTTGGGCATGCATAATATCCATATTTTCGATGCTGCATTGAATACCAACACTCTGAAACAACGTACTTCATCACACAGACTTCAAGATCAAGATTTGTTTCGTAATTTCGCTCGAATGGAAGGAGATTTTTTCGAACCTATTCATCAACGCTGAAAAAGGTATTTATCTACAAGAAAGAAACATGAGCCAACCTATAAATTCAGAGATAGGTGTATCTATTTTAAATGAAATTTCATAACAGCAAAAACTTCCGGTATGGAACTTGTGTTTAATTTCGTAGACTGACATTCACCTTAAGATTTCTGGTCACTGGGTTAACAATCCAGTCGTTGATCTTCCCAACAAGTATTGCAGCAAATATATTATTTATAATAAACAACGCCGTCTTTAGGATAATAAGTCTGTTAAATGAATCAGAAAGACGCAGAACCTTTTAGAAAACAAAAGGTGAAGAAATTTGGAATGAGATGGATGTGGACCTGTTACTTTTTCTTTCACACCTTAAGAGCTAACGACGCTGACAACTGTGCGATAAATTTGACGTAGCAACCGGGCCTCCGCATATGGCGTACACTGTCTAACGAGTATCTGCAAATATCGTTTTTTGTATTTAATATGCAAGTTATACGAAATAAGACTAGCTTCTGATAGCTTATCATTGCGCCGTTGCGTTGAAACGGTACGCTTTCGTAGTAAACAGATTAAAACGGTAAAAAAGTCCACTACAGGAAGCCTTTATATACCGCTATTTACTTTCCTGTCACTTTATTATTAAAAATCATTGCTAAAACGATTAGTTTCGAAGAGATCCTCCGTTTCCTAATGCTTTGAAGCAACGTATCGCCGGTAGCACGTACTGTGCAAGAAAGGTAGCCACCAAATACTATTTTTAACGCCATACAACATGGGAGCTCGTCTGTTCTGCTTCTGAAGTAAAATGATGTCTCTTCTCACTGGGCACGTTTCTCTCAACGAGGCCAAAAATCTGAGCTGCCAAATCCTTTATTTCACGCTCCGCAGTGCAGCGGAACGCGGAATTCTACGCTGTGACGTCACCAGTTCCCCATCCACTTGCGTTTTCACGTCCCGTGAGAGGACGGCTTTAGCCTCTACAGACCCGGAGTGGTGGAGACGTTTCGTTACTCGCATCTCCTCTTTCCCACATACAGTTCATCGTAGTGACTCGGTAGCTTCCGAACTCCACCCATTTGTTATTCTCAGCGGATCTAGTCGGTAGTTATACTGAAAAGCGAGTACACTTTGTCACTCATCATGATTTATTTCCTGCATGGAATTCTTGTTTGGTTCGGGCTGAGATGGCAGTATTCGTTAAGTTTCCAATTTCTTACTCCCAGACATGTTAGTGCTGTGAATTCTTACGCCGCGAGCGAGCATCACATAGCATGTGTTGTAACGTAATATAGCCTTTCCGATACAGTATTAAGTACTGTTACTGGAAATACGAATATGATATACCTACACTCTCCGGAATATAGCTGATTTTAATGACCCGTGTACCTAATGCTCCTTATGTAAGAGGAAAAGTCCTCTATTTCGCAGAAAAATGCTAACCGAAAGAATCCAGACAACTATGTCCTGATCGTTACTGCACATACAATGACGATATACAACAAAGATCAAAAAAGAGCTTTTGTAGTAAGTGAAGAATTTCTGTAGACAGCTACAATTTGGAATAAATAAATGATTGGATGGAATTTAGATTGCAAAAGTAAATAATTACGATCGCCAATCCAAAAGCGAGCAAAAGATAACATTGGTTAATGGCTGAATTGACACTGAAATTACGTAATAATTATAAGTGTAAAGGGATAAAATTGCACCAGCGCGAGTATGACAGCAAAGCTACGTAGAACGTGAAAAATATTTAATTGGTTGGTAATACACTAAAATTACTTGTAATTAATGAAACCAATTATTGTTACTATTAAGACATCACACTAAATACAATGAATCACGTTACTCACTGTGGGCTGGAAGATTCAGTGAAACAACTACTGAAGACATATCACCATGTCATAACAAATGTTTGTCTGAAAAGTTCGTAATAATTTTGCTAACTAACAACAAAACACTTTAGCGATGCCAGTCTTACTAAAGTTAAAAGCGCTTAAAATATTTTCGTAATACATAAGATATAAAAGTTACTCTATTTCTTGCCGTGAAATATTTTTACGTTTATTACACTGTAGAGCCACAGAAACTGGTAACCTAATATCGTGTTGGGCCCCCGCGAGCACACAGAAGTGCCGCAATACTACGTGGCACGAACTCGTCTAATGCCTGAAGTAATGCTGGAGGGAACTGACACCATGAATCCTGCAGGGCTGCCCATAAATCCGTAAGAGTGCGAAGGGATGGAGATTTCTTCTGAACAGCACGTTGCAAAGCATCCCAGATATACTCAATAATGTCTATGTCTGGGGACTTTGGTGGCCAGTGGAACTGTTTAAACTCAGAAGAGTGTCCGTGGAGCCACTCTCTAGGAATTCTGGACGTGTGAGATGTCGCATTGTCCTGCTGTAATTGCCCTAGTCCGTCGGAATGCACAGTGGACGAGAATGGATGCTGGTGATCAGACAGGATGCTTCCGTACGTGTCACTCGTCAGAGTCGTATCAAGACGCATCAGGGGTCCCCCGCACACACGCCCCACACCATTACAGAGCCTCCACCAGCTTAAACAATCCCCTGCTGACATGCAGGTTCCATAGTCTCATGAGGTTATCTCCATCCCCGTACACGTCCAGGCAACCTGCTTCAAGTCATCAACTGTCCAATGTCGGTGTTGACAGGCCCAGGCGGGGCGTAAAGCTTTGTCTCGTAACGTCATCAAGGGTACTCGAGTAGGCCTTCGGATCCGAAAGCCTTTAAAGATGATGTTTTGTTGAATCATTCACACGCTGGCACATGGTGATGGTCTAGCATTGAAATCTGCAGCAATTTTTGGAAGTGTTGTACTTCTGTCACGTTGAACGATTCTCTTCGGTCGTCATTGGTCCCATTATTGCAGGATCTTTTTCGGCCGTAGCGATGTCGGAGATTTGATGTTTCATACGATTCCTGATCTTCACGGTACACTCGTGAAATGGTCGTACGAGAAAATCCCCACTTCATCGCTACCTCGGAGATGCTGCGTCCCATCGCCCGTGCAGCGATTATAACACCACATTCAAACTCACTTAAATCAATGATAACCTGCCATTGTAGCAGCAGTAACCGATCTAACAACTGCGCCAGACATTTGCTGTCTTAGCCTGCCGGAGTGGCCGAGCGGTTCTAGGCGCTTGAGTCTGGAACCGCGAGACCGCTACGGTCGCAGGTTCGAATCCTGCCTCGGGCATGGTTGTGTGTTATGTCCTTAGGTTAGTTAGGTTTAAGTAGTTCTAAGTTCTAGGGGACTGATGACCTCCGATGTTAAGTCTCATAGTGCTCAGAGCCATTTGAACCATTTTGAACTAGCTGTCTTATACAGGCGTTGTCGACCGCAGCGCCGTATTCTGCCTGTTTACATATCTCTGTATTTGAATACACATGCGAATACCATTTTCTTTGGCGCTTTAGTATATGATGAAATAATAAGCCATCAGTTGCATAAAAGAAATTTAATTTCCTTGCCGGTTTCGGACACTTAGTCTCCTTTTTCAGAAGATTAGACCCATCGAATATTTACGAGTGTCAACAATAAAGTGCATACAGCAAAATACCAAGGTTATGTTGTTCACAGTGTCTACAGTACAGTTGATGAGAAAGTATAAAATACTTTTATCTTACTGACTGGATGCAGTACAGGTAAACAATGCAATCATAATTTTAAGTACCACAGCATCCGATCTCATGAGTTATTTTATTTAACTTAAGCATATAATTTCTTCATTGAATTATCTCTTTCACTTGTATCTTTATCGGTAATTATCGTGAGAGGCTAGAATCTGCTGATGGTTAATGCATCGGGATACTCAACAGCACTCATATGGGTTGAGTTCATTTAAATACCTCCAGTATGCTGCGGTTGGAGTAATCCGCAACTATTTTTGTAACTACAATAACCGTTATGAAAGCCGTCTTAAGTTGCACAGGAAGAACGTTTATTATTTAATGAACCGCTTTCGGACTGCTGGTTCATTACGAAATCATCCATAGATGTAAGTCTTAGGCTACATCCGCCATAAAAGTGAATATGGGACATAAAATCAGTAAGTGTGATAGTAAATAACGTGGCATCCACATGCTTATCGCTATCTGTCAGAGCGAAAATTGACGTATAGTGGAGCCACATTATATAATATCACACTTGTATGACTGATGGAACGCTAGACTTACATTTATGACTGAATTGATAATGAACAACGAGTTTGAAACTAATTCATTAAACAATAAATGTTCATCCTGCGCGACTTCATGGCTAATTTGATAATAGAAAAGCAGTTCGAAACCGGTCATTACTTAATTAATGTTCTTCATGTGTAACTTAAAACGATTTTCATAACGGTTATTGTAAACACTATAATGTTCAAGTAATGAAACTGCTACAATGGCAACCAGTGGACGTAAATGAAAGGAAAACTGGCTTGATCGTACTTTGTGACAAATTATTCGTAGTGCGACGTAACGCATTTCGTGATCTTATACAATGCGAAACTTCCTGTCTTCGCCAGTGTTTCTACTACAACGTTTTGACAACATTGTTTCTCAATAATTCTTTCACAATCATATTATAGTTTTTATGTAGTGGGCACTGTCAAAAGTAATAAATTACATGCATACACAAGAAATTATTTCAAAATTACAGAATCAATTAACTGCAAAGTCAGCAAAATCACGAGGAACTGTGCTGTTGTTGTAATGTGCGACCTCCGCGATAGCAAATAGTTCGACATACAGATGCTTCTCACCAAGTTTTCAGTTCGCTAGTGCAACTGAATTCTGATTTGAGTTTAGCGCGGAGATTTGTTATATTTTACAGTGGCTCGTTCTACTGTTTATATGAGTTCGCATTAACGATAATTTACTATAGTGTTTTTCCTTAATGTATTTCAGTCACCAGGTAATGGTAAAAAAGCAAATAGTGCTTTCAGAGAAGAACCAGGAAATAATGCAAAGTGTGATTTGTGTCGGCAATCATATGCAGTCAGAGGGACCCACAAGTTTCAAAAAATCGTTTATATGCAGTGAGATTCAGTAAAGAAGTAATGTATACTTTGTGACAGAGATATGTGTAAACAACACTGACTATAGGAGGTACAGAGATTAGCCGTTACTTTTGCAAACCTACTACCCTGTAGTTCCCTTCTCTCCCCCACCCCCTTCCCCCTCTCTATCTCTTATTACTTGCAACATATGCAGTACTGGGACCATATCACACGAGCAGGACAAACCAGAATTTCTTACAACACTTGTTCCTACTACTGGACAGAATTGTTGGATTCGAGCAGAACATGAGTTCCTGTAGAGCATGTATGGGCAAATTCTTCGAGAATAATGTCTGCCGTGGATTTCTGCAATCGAAATATGGGAGAGAAGTCCACAATGAATAGTGTCAAAAAACTGGAATTCTGTCGTTACGAAAACAGCATCTACCGATTAAGGCTCAGAAGCCGTGGTCCATATATAAAATGACGAGTATTGACGAATGTTTTCTTTTAACTTTAACAATGCATATGCAACTCAATGAGGGGAACATGACGTATGAAACGGAAGATTAATTCCTTAACTGATTTTATAGCAAGGTATTTGTGAAAATTTAATGCACGGTTTTAATTTGTCATAACTGATAATTCAGACTGAAGTCTTTGAATTCGTTTGAGATAAAACAATAGATCTGAGCTACGGTTTCTTGAGATATTTTGTTTCGAGTATTATTTTCAGACCTCACTTTTACTAAATAAATTATCTTTGCAAAATTTTGCAACAGAATATCATTGAATATGAATTAATGAAATTCTCTCAGTGAGTTTAATTTATTATATTTCCCTAGCAGACTGGACGATCACCTTCATACACTCACAGCATGCATCGCATCGTTGTTCCACAAAATTTCTGGCGAACAGCCGGATGTTTGTAACTTCCCGCCACAGCATTTCGGCGCAGAGTCTTCTGCCCATCTTCAGGTGGCCTGAAGATTGCCAGAGGACTCTGCGCCGAAAGATTGTGGTAGGAAGTTAGAAACATCCGGCAGTTCGCCCGAAATTTTGTGGAACAATATGTACCCCAGGAAAGTTTTAAATCTCATATGACATGGTTCATTGGCACGTAAAGTTCGTTTGCAGGCTAATGAGACGGTGGAAGTGTTGGAAACCGGGGTGGTTTCATGGGGTTTCTCACATCCATAAACTGATCCTCTACAGACTAAAAAAATAAAGGAAAATCAACGAAAGTAACACGAAAACATGCCCAGTATAACTTCTGTACCCTCAGAATCAAGTATCAGGAAGGAAATGCGAGGGCAAAATTAAGGACAGATTAACCTCGGAATAAGATTCATCAATGTCTAGCGGAGTAACACACGGAAGGTAACCTTACAACAAAACAACGGAGCAAAAGTTGCTCACATTCGCGTTTGAGAAAATTTACATTGCTCACCATGAATTACAAACTTTTGGGAAGCCCTGAGGTATATATTACTACTGAACAGGCAAAATTTTACCCTCATCGCAGCTGCACGTTTCACGTTCTCAGCGTTCATACAAACAGGCTACCAGAACTGTTGAAAACTACAGCCGTACTTATCAGTGTTACAGCAGAACATGACGCAGTTTGGGAGACAGGGCGTGATATTAAAATTCATGAAAGTGAACAAATCAAAACTCTATCAAACTTGCCTTCTAATAGACCCCCAGCTTCATTTGAGTCCCCAGTCGAACAATGGTCTTCTGCAGCAGTCGGTTCTGTTTTCCCTAATATTCAACATTTACACAGGTGCCTCAGTGGGATTGCTAAATATCAGGGATATGACAGGGACGGTCATTCAAAGCAAAAATTTCTAGTGAACTTAGTCTCTAGCACACCTCTGTTCAGTGGAAGAGAGGTGTTTCACGATAGCGGAGACGAACAATTGCTCCTAGCTTTCAAGATGTGCACTTTAGAGTCCATGTTTGCTCGATAGTTTATCCTACTTTCGTCCACACTGCTACAACTCAAACTATGGAAAGAAAGAATTTTCAGTAGAAGAGATTTGTTTCACAAAATCGAAGATGAAGAAGTGTTCGTAGCTCTTGAGGTATGCATTTTCGAGTCCACGTTTACTAGATATTTTTGTTTCAAATTGTCGTTCCTACCATATCATTGAGTACTGACAATTTCGTCCTGGACACCGTGTGATACGTGGTACTTACTGGAATTAAGGAAAACGTGGAAGGGAGGAACCACCAAAATAACATTCTTTCCACACAACCTGTTTATTTAACAATATATAACCATAAAATTTTCTTTAACATAATGAACAAATTTTCAAAATTCTTTTGGCCTTAAACGTTAAGTAGAATAAGCTTTTGCAAAGAAATCTGAAGTGCTGTATTGCAAAACAGCAAACAATATGACAATGAATACCAGACGGCCGGACCTGCAGCCCGCCCGTAATCGGGTGAAACAGCATTGTTTACTACCGCGCTGGACACAGTCTGTCTTATTAAATCACCTTCTGCAACACATGAAAACTATATAAGCACCATTGATAACAATAGTGATTGAATTATTCAAAACAGACGACGTAACTTTCAATTTGAAAGCTGTATGTCGAAAGATTCGGGGTTAAGACGCGCCCCTGTGCTTAAAGGTTAAATAGATTAGGAAACAATATGACAATAAGGCTTACTTAAAAGCTACCAACTTCTTAATTTCATTCGGCAACCAAGGTGCGAGTGGATCCCAACCCGTCCCTTCTGACAATTTTATTTTGACTAAAGACCAGGTGACAGTTGGCTGTTAATATTGTCAAAGTTAAACTGATGGTCAGTTTTAAGACCGCTCTGAAGGAATGTCTTAAAACATTAATTGTGAACACTTATTACAAGAGAACTCACTCGGCAGTACCACAAGACCCAGCTAAAATACACCAATAATGACCCGGTCTTTCAAACACAGCAACGAACAGCTTAGTACAAGAGGTTGTTCGGATTACAACTAGTCACTGAGAAATGAAATTACGATCAAAGAATTGAACCAGTTAACACGTAAATCTACCCACAAGGTCCCTCTTTTGTTGAACGGCAACCTATGTCTTAGTACAATAATTCCGATTGTATTTACGACCAAGAGCTGATTCTTTAGAACAGAGGATTACAGAATATTATTTCCCTTTATCAGCAAGTAGTTCCAGGGATCCACGGTGCGTCACAGTGGTTACTGAGTGGTGCCGATGAGAGCCTGGTATAAGAGGGCAGCCAGGCCACGAGCGGTCGTCCGACACGAACGCTGCCAACCAACCGACGGGATGTCGGCCTGATGCTTGTAGTCGACGCTGACCCCGGTGAAGTACTCCAGTATCTTCGCTCTGCGCAGGCCTTCCTTGCACAGCTCGTGGCTTCGGCCGCTCGGACCTCGTGATCACCTCTCGTCGGGACGCTACCGCCAATCCCCAAACTTCGTGCCTCTCTCTCGGGCCAGCGAACCCCGTATATATATCGGCAAGCAAAGACCTTCTAAGGGCACAACCCACAGATAGCAACTCTTCCTCATAGATATTGGCAATTAGGCCGCAAGAGGGATAGTAGATACTACACCTGTGCAAAAAATCTTTCAAACGGCTCCAAGCGTAGAAAATAGTCTTTCCCGCCTATTTGAAGGCATGCTGAGGGGATTCGCCTGATTTCATGCAGCCCATATAACGCAGCTGTCATTCTGTTCTTTCTTCGTGGTGATTCTAAAGGCGCATTCTGCTAGTTCAACGACGACGCGCTTGCAGTGTTTTCGATAGGAAGTGCTTAGTTACCCTCCATACAGCCGGGACTTGGATCACTCTGATTTTAATCTCGTCGCTCACATTAACTGCAGGGTATGAGGACAGCATTTTGGCACAGACCAGCCCAGGGAATTGACAGAAATTACATACGGCTGTCTTCTATGACAATGGTATTGAAAAGTTAGAACCACGCTACGGCAAATGTCTCAGTTGGAATTGTGACTACGCAAAAGTATCTGGAAGGTATAGGTATGTATTGCAAATAAAACATTTTTGATTTTCACTCCGGTTATATTTGATAGTCATCTAGCAGATACAAAATTTTACTTTCCAGAGCTGTTAAGCTGATTGTGCGATAGTTTTGGAAGTTATTAACCCTTGTTGTCTTTGGGATTGTGCGAATGAAGGATTTCCGAAACTCTGATGGTATATCATCAGGATATCAGTACAGACCAATAATTCTCTCTCATAATTTATTAGCTCTCTCGTCTAGATCTCTTAAATATCTGTGGTCTCAAGTTCTGTACAACATTAAGTTCGCTGGGTGTTGCTTAATTCAGTAGATGCCTCGTTTGCATATATAACACTTTCCGCTCTCCATTGTACCTCCACAGCCATTATCCCGCTAATTGCTGTGAACTTCAGCAAACTAAGTAGTGTTGCGTGCATTTCCATGTAATCACCATGCAGCGCCACACTTCCGCGTGTTCTGCCTGATTTATGTGACGGACAGGGATTAGATCTTCATTGCTGGTACACGCATTTCTATTAATAATTAAACCACCACAGAAAAATTGGACCTCCTTCTTCCGAATCTGGTATTCGAACTGATTCCGTAATATGTTCACTTAAAGCAAGGTTCGCTGCCTTTTTGTTATTTATTATTTTAGTAATTGCGCCAACTGGAATCATCGAAGCAGTACCGTTATCGTTGACGGATCAAGATACTAAAAACAAAAGTCACAAAATATTCAACAGTACTGAAATTAAAAATTTAACGGATTTTAGTTGGTCTATATTTTACAGATTCTTTGAAAGCTAATGGAAATAGAATTAGCAAAGTAATGTATACCTTTCTTCACAATAATTAGTCTGATGTAAACGCTTTTCGTTTACTGTTCAGAAAATCAACCCCACAGTTTCGTTTGAATGATAACGTTTTAAGTGGATTGTGTTACCACCTCTTAAACGCTACGAAAAGACGTTTTCAGTCGCGAATTAAAGCTCCTATTCATCTTTTAGGTGGTCAATTTTGGAATTAACTCATTTTCAGAAACCGCGTAAGTTGTATGTACTTTAATAATCACACTGCGTGTGGGTAGAAGATAGTGATCAACCAATATAATGTCTAACTGCGAAGTAAATGTAATGTATTGCGAATACATAGAAAGAAGGATCCTTTATTGTATGATTATATGATAGCGGAACAAACACTGGTAGCAGTTACTTTTGTACAATATCTGGGAGTATGCGTGCGGAACGATTTGAAGTGGAATGATCATATAAAATTAATTGTTGGTAAGGCGGGTACCAGGTTGAGATTCATTGGGAGAGTGCTTAGAAAATGTAGTCCATCAACAAAGGAGGTGGCTTACAAAACACTCGTTCGACCTATACTTGAGTATTGCTCATCAGTGTGGGATCCGTACCAGATCGGTCTGACGGAGGAGATAGAGAAGATCCAAAGAAGAGCGGCGCGTTTCGTCACAGGGTTATTTGGTAACCGTGATAGCGTTACGGAGATGTTTAATAAACTCAAGTGGCAGACTCTGCAAGAGAGGCGCTCTGCATCGCGGTGTAGCTTGCTCGCCAGGTTTCGAGAGGGTGCGTTTCTGGATGAGGTATCGAATATATTGCTTCCCCCTACTTATACCTCCCGAGGAGATCACGAATGTAAAATTAGAGAGATTAGAGCGCGCACGGAGGCTTTCAGACAGTCGTTCTTCCCGCGAACCATACGCGACTGGAACAGGAAAGGGAGGTAATGACAGTGGCACGTAAAGTGCCCTCCGCCACACACCGTTGGGTGGCTTGCGGAGTATCAATGTAGATGTAGATGTAGTTCATACACTGAGCTGACGGAAGTCATGGGATACTTCTTAATATAGTGCCGGAAATCCTTTCGCCCAGCGTAATGCAACACCTCGATTTTGCATGGACGCAACAAGTCGTTGCATGTACCCTGCCGAAATACTGACAAGGGAACCTCCCCATCGCACCTCCCTCACATTTAGTTATAAGTTGGCACAGTGGATAGGCCTTGAAAAACTGAACACAGATCAATCGAGAAAACAGGAAGGAGTTGTGTAGAACTATGAAAAAAATAAGCAAAATATACAAGCTAAGTAGTCCATGCGCAAGATATGCAACACCAAGGAAAAGGTGAGCTCAGGAGCGCCGTGGTCCTGTGGTTAGCGTGAGCAGCTGCGGAACGAGAAGTCCTTGGTTCAAGTCTTCCTTCGAGTGAAAAGTTTAATTTTCTATTTTCAGACAGTTATCAAAGTTCAGGCACTCACACATAATCAACTTCGCTCTTCAAAATTCCAGGACATGTTCATATTTGCTTGGACATATGCAGGATTTGACGGTCTACATACGGGGAAATTTTGAAAACGTTAAAAACATATGTTTTGACAGGGCACAGGGAAAACTGTGCGACTGTGCGACTGTGAAACTGTTGCATTCATTTGTTGCAGTTTGTGTGACAAACTCTTATGTTTTAGTCACTTTTTTGGGAGTGATTATCACAAGAAAACCTAAATCGGGCAAGGTAGAAGAATATTTTTACCCAATCGCCAAGTGTACAAGTTAGGTGGGTCGACAACATATTCCTTTAATGTGACGCACATGCCGTCACCAGTGTCATATAGGATATATCAGACGTGTTTTCCTCAGGAGGAATCGGTTGACCTCTGACCTTGCGATCAAATGTTTTCGGTTCCCATTGGAGAGGCACGTCCTTTCGTCTGCTAATTGCACGGTTTTGCGGTGCGGTCCCAAAACACAGACACTAGACTTATTACAGTGAACAGACATCAATGAACTAACGGACAGATCATAACTTTGTAAAAATAAAGAAAGTATTCGTTTCACACGAGGGAATACTTGAACGAAGGATCTGTCGTTCCGCAGCTGCTCACGCTAACCACGGGACCAAGGCGCTCCTGAGCTCATATTCTCCGTGATGTTGCCTATCTTGCGCATGGACTACTCAGTTTGTATATTTTGCTTATTTTTTCATAGTTCCACACAACTTCTTCCTGCTTTCTCGATTGATCTGTGTTCAGTTTTTCAAGGTCAATCCACTGTGCCAACTTACTACTAAATCTGAGGGGGGTGTGATGGGGAGGTTCCCTTGTGAGCCATGCTGTGGCTACATAGCTGTCCATAATTGCAAAAGTGTTGCTGGTGCAGGATTTTGTGCACGAACTGACCTTTCGATCAAGGCGCACAAATGTTCATTTGGATTCACGTCTGGCGATCTGGGTGGCCAAATCATTCACTCAAATCTTCAGAATGTTCTCCAAACAATTTTGGTCCGGTGACATAGCGCACTATCATCCATAAAAATCCCGTCGATGTTTGAGGAAAAGACTTTCATGAATGGAAGCAAATGTTCTCCACGTAGACGATAATCCAGAGGACCCAATCAATTTCATGGCAACACAGCCCACACCATTATCGAGGCAACACCAGCTTGGACAGTGCCTTGTTGACAACTTGGGTCCATGGCGTCGTGGGGTCTGCGCCGCAGTCGAACCCAACCATTACTTTTACCAACCGAGATCTGGACTCATTTGATCATGCCACGTCATTCCAGTAGTCTAGGGTTCCATACATATGGACACGAGCCATGGAGAGGCGCTGCAGGCGATGCCGTGTTGTCAGTAAAGGCACTCGCATCGGTTGTCTGCTGTCATAGCCCATTAACGCCAAATTTCGCCGCGCTATCCCGACGAATACGTTCGTCGTACATCCCACATTGATTTCTGCTGTTATTTCACGCAGTGTTGCTTATTTCTCTACCCAAACGCCAGTGCTCTCGGTCGGTAAATGAAGGCCGTAGCCACGGCGTTGTGCTATTCTTGGCACTCTGTCGACACGGTGAAAGGCGGAATATTGACTTCCCTAACGATTTCCGAAATGGAATGTCCCATGGGTATGCCCCCAACTACCATCCTGCGTTCAAAGTTTGTTAATTCACGTCATGCTGCCATAATCACACGGGAAACCTCTTCACTTGAATCACGTGAGAGCCAATAACAGCTCCGCCAATGCACTGTCCTTTTATACCTCGTGCACGCGACACTGCTGTCATGTGTATAAGTGCATTTTGCTGTCGCGTGAGTTTTTTTCACCTCAGTGCAAAGAGGGACTTCAGAAGTGAGTTAATTTGTCGTCGACCCTAAGACCATTGTAGAACAAGAAGAGCGCATTGTCATAAAAGAGCACATGTTCCGGGCTTCCTGCAGTTTTGCCACAGTTCGGACAAAAGCTGCATCACAGTGAGGAAGAGAAAGAATGCGGCAACTGAAACGTACAACTTTCAACTACGCAGAACAGTACGGGTTTTGCCAGCTAAGCGTCTAAATTCCACAACGATTCACCGTGAAGTTCTGCTGGTATATGGACCAAAGGCAATGTGGCGTCCAGACGTAATTAAATAGTGCAAATAATTTGACCAAGGCTGCGCAGGCATGGGCAATGCTGATCGCAAAGTCTAGATTCTGCACCGAGCGACTGCCATCTTTTCGAAAAGCAGAAAGAACGTCTGTGTGGCAAGATGTTTTCCAACGATGAGAAATTTCACACAGCTGTTGACGAATTGCTCTGTGATGAGGGAGGGGATTTCTGCCGTAGATGAGTTAAACGACTATTAGAACAACCCGACCGTTGTTTACGGACTTGGTGACTGTGTTGCAAAATAGCTGATGAACTGCAGTGCAGCATTCAATAAAAGCTAACTGTCCTCCACTCACTAAATGAATACCTAAGCAGTAAAAGAAATGTCTTGGGAGCATCTCAATTAAAGAGGTGAACCGATGGAATTTTTGAAAACCAAATTGCATGTTACGATGTGATAAACACTCTACTCTGTGTGATTAGTTAAAATTCTTAGACTGCTTCTGCAAATGACTACAGGTTCAGGATGTATGCTAAGAGGAAAAAATATATTACAAATTGGTAACAAAGTGTAGCCAATGGCGGATCGGTACCATGTCGAAATGTCGCGTCTCTTACACAAAAAAAGGAAGAAACTAATAAAAGAAACTAGCAGCACAATGAATATTATAAAAAATATGCAGGCTGGTATTGCAATGAGGTATTCAAACAAATCTTTAATAAAAAATAGCTAAGTATATTAGAAATTATTCAGAGGTACAGACAACGATGTTTACATGAGAAGATCAGGATGGTAAGAATAAAAGCGAACAGCCAGGCATCTCCTAGCTATCCTCGAAGAAAAAACTGAAAGCTGCACCCTCATTTATTTGTTCACATCGTATAAGTGGTGCCATTTGGACTCTCTTGTTCTTTATCGATATATTAATTATATGTTCCTTTACACAAGCATACATAAAACCTTACACCAAAAGAAATATTTTTGAAAAGACTGTCTTACATCTGCATTAGTAATGGGTCACTTATTCCTATGGTGCAGTACATCGCTGGAGTGTTCAATATCATGTGCTTTTCAAAACTGGTTGAATATGATTACTGTTTAAACTTTATTCTGGTCAATTAATAAAACAGTGAACACTTGTAGTTAATAATGACAGTGACTGCCAGGAATAAGCTGTCTACTTTTAGATTAATTCATTCTCTTCCTGGTTGCTGTTTTGCGTAATTTCCCATATAGCTCAGTTGGATAAATGATTAACCGGTGAGGAGGCAACGGTAGGCCAGTAATTACAGGTTTGGAGCGACACAAATAGGAATTGCGGCGAGCCTTTTCGCTGAACAGCGGTAGGCGAGGTGGCCCCTAAGAACAGGTAGCTGTCAGCGAGCTGGCGCTGGCGAATGGCCTTCCTGCAGTTTTTGCATTATGAATTGTGCATGATATGGGTGTCATGGCTGCAATCATACAAATAGTTAACGTAGCGTGACGAACACTTGCTCTCACGTGGAGTCTCAGTTCTTACAAGCACGGCTATCCGGCCAAAGCGTACTTCAGAGGAACTTTGTTTTAAGCTGAAGAGTCGCCTTCCAGGAATGCTATGCGAGAGGCGGTCAGCTAGAAGCAGCCGAGCTGCATTGTGAACAGAAAATCTTTGCTCTTTACGCTATAGGAATTACTTCTGGACTGGAAAGTTGTTAGAGGGGTCCTTACTGGCTAATAAAAACGAACATCATAATAGGAATAGTCTAGACGACAGTTCCAAGAAGTGTGGACTCGGAGGTGGACGCATTGGCTAAAATAGCAAATTTGGCTGAGGACTTGGAGAATGACTGATAATTTTTTAGTAACTGCATACCAGGGATTGCAATGATTGGTTAGCTTTGTAAGACTTTTACAGGCCGCGGAGATTGTGTACTTGTTAGCAAAAATGACTTTGGCCAGCACTCTGCAGAGTCATTTTCATTGGTGAACTAGAATTGTGGAGACCTGTAAGGTGGAGAAGGAACTGTGCGCCGAAGGAGAAAGCACTAAGGCTTGGGAGACGTTAGAGAACACTTGAGAACGAGGTACAGTGGAGGACACTACGTCTATGGAGGGGGGGGGGGGGGGGAAGAGGCTGAAGAGAACACAACTCAGAAACTGGATATCCAATGGAGAGCTAACATTCTGTAGTCAGCGGCATATCGTGGTGCCCGCTGCGCTCCACACATATGAGTGCTGTATATCACGAGAAATAGCAGCCTTTGATAGCAGGATACGAGAACTAACAAGCGTTTGTAGGTGCTCTGTCAGGATTACTCACGTTTCAGGATGCAATGCTTTTCACTGCGGACTGAAAGCTCATATTTTCATATCTTGTTTTTCAGTCTTCTGGGGAACTCGGGCAATCATTGGATGACCAGCGAGGGTCTTCTCTTATTCCTCTGAGCAATCCAATCTTTGCCGAGATTTTTACTCATTAGGTTAGCATTGACGAAAGTGAACAATTATTGCTAGAAAGTTTTTCACGGTAGAGTCCTTGCGTATAAATTTCTCGGTTTACTTGTAGCGCCAAATTCGATGATATCTATCTTTATCTTCGTTAGGGACTATAACTGACTGTCGTGAGCTCAAACTCGGACTCGCTTCGAGACGGACTTAACCTGAGCGGCGGAGTTTAAACATTGTTGTTCCTCCATACTTTCGACTTGTAGATGGTGTGGTACCTCTCGTTATTGATGGACTTGACAATTGAATCTCGACAGGTAAATATAACGGCTGTGTATCCATCGACTTAATGAGTAAAAAGATAGCCTCAGCCCCTGGCTGGCGGGTTCGGTGGCGGGTCTGGCAGCGGAAGCAGCTGCCGACCAAATCGTGATTCCTGTTCCAGCATCCATGTAAGTACGACCGTAATGATGCGCCCCCAGTCAGAGGGCGTGAAGACAAGGTCGTTGATGAGCCCGAGTTTCTTCCTCGAGATGACCGAGGGCAAGACCCCATGGTGCTTGAGGAGATGGTACGGCGTGTGAGGAAGGAAAGGCTTAGGCTTGTCCAAAGGGGTGAAGGGGTAAGGATTATCAGGGTGGCCGGCCGGAGTGGCCGAGCGGTTCTACGCGCTACAGTCTGGAACCGCGCGACCGCTACGGTCGCAGGTTCGAATCCGGCCTCGGGCATGGGTGTGTGTCATGTCCATAGGTTAGTTAGGTTTCAGTAGTTCTAAGTTCTAGGGGACTTATGACCTAAGATGTTGAGTCCCATAGTGCTCAGAGCCATTTGAACCATTTTATCAGGGTGCAACTAAGTTTCCTCCTTGAGCGACCCGACGACCTTCTTCAGCACGGTCTGTATGGTGCACGCCTTCGGGACTCGCAGGGAGCTGCTCTATTCCACCACCTACGCTGCGGCGACATGTACGGCGACGACGATGGACAGCGTGTGTGCTGCGCTGTCTCCCTGTGAGGAGGGAGAGCAGACAGTTCTTAGTGCCCCCTCTAACCCAGTGTGTTCGCAGAAGCTGGTCGAGAGTCGATCTGCACAGCTGCGTCCGCCGTGGAAGGAGTGGACGTACCTGCCTTTGCCGCCCTCAGCTCGCCTTTCAGCAGCTCAAGCTGACAGTGCACAGCCACCGCTACGCGGAGGGCCTGCCTTTCCGCTGCTATAGCAGCACGGAGGGCAGACACCGCCACGTCGGTCGCTACCTCCAAAGCAAAAGCGTGTTCACTCTTTGCCCAATGGGGTTTCTTCGTCTTCGACTTCATGTAGCCGTTGCTCTTCCCAGACAGCGTGAGCAGAAAATCCACCACTGCAGCAACCTGCCTTCCCTTTCTGCGCATGTTGCGAAAATGTCGAGCGAGACGAGCGGCAGCGACGATGTGACACGTAGCTATGGGGGTGCACCTCGTCATGCGCGTGCATGGGTACTGCCGTGAGCTGCTTTTTTATCTTCATTGTTATTTCATACCCCTGTCCAATGTGAGCAAGAGTGGACTGGCAGTGGCACAATCTGCCGCTCTTTTGCCAAGAGTCTACATAAAATATCACAAGAGAACGATACATACATAAAAGACGGGGATAAAGAATGAAGCTTACACATGAGAAGGGAAAAATAATTGGAGTTAAAATATACAAAAACGGGGGTAGTTTGACGAGGCGCGGATACATAAAATCCACATATAATGAAAATGCAACTCGACGAAGAGGTATCACATAAACACAGGTGGCACAAGGAACACAATTAACAACGGCGTTCACAGTATGGAACGACAACACTGAGTACACACTGCAGTTATGTTACATATATGGCTCACACCAATACACAACAAAGTAATTGGGTTAAAATTGGTGACCTGTCAAGGGAGGGGAGATAGAGAGGAGGGAAAGAGGAAAGAGAGAAGGGTTTCCGCAGAGGAGGGAGGCGGTAAGAAGGGGGCAGGGAGGGTTGGGAGGAAATAGCCCAGGAAGGAGAGGAAGGACTGGGAAAGGAGAAGTTACAAGGACACAGGGTAGGAGGGAGAAAACAACAGAGGGGGAGGGGAAGGAGAGGGAGTCCTAGGGAGCAAGGGAGTGGAGGAGGAGGATCAGAGATGGAAGGACAGATGAATATCAGGACAAAGTACATCATCTGGGACAGGGAGATGCTGAAACTTACTTTCGGAAGGAGGTGGAGGGTGTGGAGCTGGAGAGAGGTTGGGACACAACGGTACAAGCACGGCAGGAGTTGGAGAGTGGAGAGGAAAGAAGACACCAGGCGGTGGGGAGACTTAGGTGGCAGTCGGTGTACAGGATACAGGCGTGTTCGACGAAAAGGAGGTGTGGGACAGGGATGAGGTCATAGATGATCCTCATGGGGAACAAGAGACAGATATGGAAAGCAAGTTGGAGTTCTTTTCATTCAAGGATTTCGAGAACATTATGGAATTTAGGAGGGACAAAGGTCTGGTGACACTGTTGTAACATAGCATGGGATGGATCAAGGATTTGTAGCATGAAGCATGCAATCTGCATGTCCAGCTGGGCATGAGTTACAGCAGGCAGTGTCTATTGTTGGCTTTGTGATGGATGGTAAGAAGGTGAGGATCCCAGGTGAGGTGACAGTTAAGGGTCAGGCCAAGGTATTTCAAGGTAAGAGTAAGTTGGATACGATGGCCATACATGGTGAGATAGAAATCATGGAACTGGAAAGCAGGGGCGGTACATCTTATAATGATTGCTTGGGTTTTGGAAGGATTGATTCGAAGGAGCCACTGGTTGCACCAAGTGTTAAACTGGTTCATGTGGGGGAGCACTGGGACCATTGAAGGGCAGGATATAGGACAAGGAAGGCAGTGTCTTTAGCATATTGAAGGAGATGCACGGGTGGGGATGGATTAGGGATATCAGCACTGTACAGGAGATATAGGAGAGGAGAAAGGATGGAGGCCTGGCGCAGACCTGCAGTAGAGATGAAGGTATGGGAATTCTTATTATGAATGGTGACATAGGAAGGACAGTGGGAGATGAAGAAGGCCATGAGACAGATGAAATTAGGAAGGGTACAGATTTGCATCTTGAAAAGGAGCCCAGAATGCCACACACAGTCATAGGCATTCTGGAGATCATAGGAAACAAAAATAGCAGAGCGACGGGAGATAAGCTGGATGGGAGGAGATGGGTTAGGCTAAGGAGCTGGCCACTGGCGGCGAAGGAAGTGGTGTTGACTTAGCACAGTGTTGGATACAGTGGTGAGGCATATGTGTGATGTCGCCACTGATAAGACTACACCGCCGCCTGAGAGATCGATCCGCCAGATGCGATTCTCTCTATAAACAGAACAAGAACGGCTGTGCTAGTCGAAGAGTGCACAGCCAGTCGCAGTACTTATGCTCGCCGCGAGGCGCCGCTAGGCCACTTCATGTTTAGCAGGAGTATAGTGCAGTTGTGCCACGATCAGTGGTCAGTCAGTGCCGATGTTAGTCAGTCATCGTCTGCAGCTCAGTCATAGCTGCCATCAAGTCTTTGTAACCCAGTTCCAAGTTAGTATTCAAATTCAATTGATTCGACATTAAAGATTACGAGAGATTAGTTCTTCACTGCAAGACTTGTGACTTTTACATTATGTCATTCTACAGACGCCTAGTCTAGTTGCATCTTCTACAATCGTCAACCAACAGATCATGGACAACCACAAAGTTAAGTAATAAATACTTCCTTATTTTGTACTCCTGCTAATTCATTGTGTTTTCCTGTTGTAGCTACCAAGCAGCCTTGGCACAGTAGAACCCACGTTTCCACCTACTTGGCTACCTCATATTTGCTATCTCATGTTGATGGACTCGGTTATCGTGGAAGATCGAGAGCCATCAATATGGGGCAATAGGAGAAGGTGTTGGAATTGGGTTTGTTGGCTTCAGGGATAGCAGGATGTGGGAAATGTTCCACAGGTTGGGTTAAAAGTCAGTGGAGAGGATTGTGTTGTACAAGGTGGCAAGGGGGGCGAGGATGGAGAGCCTTGAGGTGCTGCAGTTGTGACCAGGGGCAGTGTTGCAATTGGGATGGAGCATGAGTTTAACATCTTGTGCTGTGATAGGAGTTTCAATTCTGAGGGCAGTAACTTGTCCAAGAACCAAAAACTGGGAGCAAGTGGTGCTACGGTGATATTGGTGTGGTCAAGGACATCTGTGAAGATAGGGTAACCAAAGTGATGGAAGCATGATGTATCAGCAATGTCATCATGATAGTGGAAAGGGGTGGGGTGGCTTCCAACCTGAGTGTCGATGAATTGCCGGTAGGCATTCTGTTGGAATGGCATAATCATAAAAAACCTTGGGAGGGGCGACAAGGCAGGGAGCCTTGGGAGTGCGAGAGGAAAATGAGAAGTAGTGGGAGGTGGTCACTGCCAATGCGATCTAGGACTTCTATAGTGATATACCCAAGGAAGTTTGGCAAGCGAGGACAACATTGGGAATGGTGTTAGCTTCAGGACAGGTATGCTGAGGGAGAGAGACAAGGTAGCCTTGGAGTGTGGAATAGAGCTGATACCACTGGTGGAAGGTGGCAGGATCATGGCTATGGATGTGAAGGCCTGCTGCAGTGATGTAGGTGGAGAATGTACAGACGGTCTGGGAGAGAAAGTCAGAAGGGGATAGGAACAGAAGAACATGCATGTATGGTGGCACAGGTGATGGTGAAGTTGGAGGGAAGGACGCTGGAAATAAAGTGTTCGGTAGAGTCATTGAGCAAGAATTACGGCCAGACAGGGATATGTGTAAGGTAGCCAACAGCGACCTCACCTTGCACTAAGGGGTGAGGATTGTCAGTAAGGACACAGTGAGAGTTGTAAACAATGTGGCGAGGTTGGAGGAAGGTTTCATTAAGGATGATGGTGTCAGCCTGGTGCTGGGACAGGGTACACATGAATAGAGGCTTGCTGGCGGGGAAGAAGCAAGTGTTTTGATAAAGGAGGAAGGGGAAGGAGAGGTGTGAGAAAGGCTTAGATGAGGGTATCGAGACAGGTAAAGATGAAGTGTGCTCGGTTGTGGGACTATATGGTGTAGGTGATCAGAGGGAAAATGGATGGGTCAGCTAGGTTCAGATGGTTCAAATGGCTCTGAGCATTATGGGACTTAACATCTGAGGTCATCAGTCCCTTAGAACTTAGAACTGCTTAAACCTAACTAACCTAAGGACATCACACACAACCATGCCCGAGGCAGGATTCGATCCTGCGACCCTAGCAGTCATGCAGCTCTGGACTGAAGCGCCTAGAACTGCTCGGCCACTGCTGCCGGCGGTCAGCAAGGGAGATCACCAGAGTGTGTGTGGGAAATGTAAGACATGGATGTTCTGAAGGACGCTTGTGTGAAATTGGATGATGTCTTCAACTGTGGGCGTGACCAGAGGGCATTGTTGGAGTGGAGGGGTTGATCAGTGAGATGAATGGGGACAGTGAGGTCTGGTTTTGTGGGAGGTGTTTTGCCTTATGTTTAGAGGAATTGGTGGGGTGGGCTTCATTACTTGTGATACAGGAGGGAGGGGAAGCGAGGACACTGTTTGGTGTAGTGAGAGGCTTAGCAGTGGACCCAAGTGGATTTTGACAGGTGGAGGTAAGATGATTGTTATAGGCCAGGCAGTTTTGGCACAGGTATATCTGAGGAGTGGAGTGGGAAGGGTCAACAAGATGGCAACAGTTATAAACAATGGCTCCCTGGGCGAGTATGTGGTGGATGGAGGAGGAGGATTCTGTGGAAACATGCATAAGGGAGGTTGGACTGTAGTCACTGTAGACATGGCAGACAGACAGATTTCGAGGTCATTATGGATGTTCAGCTCCACCCACACCTTCGCAACCATGAGGCTAAGCTTTGTAATCAGTTTGGTGATGGTTGGAGGACAGTGAGGGGTTGGGGCCGATGGGAAGAGAAGCGTAAAGGAAGAGTGTGGTGGAGTAAGGTGACATGGAAGATGTTTTTGAGGAGGTCAGTGTGGACTGAAGGACTGGGGGATTTGCTAACAATGGAATGAGTTGGGAGTTAGTTGGGAAATGGGGGCATCAGGGAAGTATTTTCGGATTTCTAAGGCGAGGGTGCATTCATCAGGGTGGTAGAGGTTGAAGGTTAGCATGGCAGTGAGATGGGATGTGGGAATACATGTGATATGCATCAAGGATCAGGAGGGGTGGTGGTGGATGGTAGTTTTTTGGTGGAGGAGTCAGCAGTCAGGTCAATACTAGGCAGTATAGGGGTATTTTGGTGAGAGTGGCCTGGGAAGAAGGGTGAGGGATAGGTTGGAGCAGGAGGTGATGCGACACTTGCCCTGCTTGGAGTGTATAGGTGCCAAGATGAGGTGGTGTCAGAGAAGTGCCTGATGTGCCTACTGTGGCCCAGCAGCCTATGGCTTGGGCTGGTGAAGGAGGTACTGGAGATGTATGGCGACTAGATAGACGGAAACACATGGGGACAGGTGGAAGGGGTGGGAATGGGTGGAGGAGCAGGAGTGGGAGTGGAAGCAGGAGCAGAAATGGACTGATGAATGTGGGGATACAATATGGGGGAGGAGATGGGGGGAGGAGGTACTCCATGGAGTGATGTTGGGGGCAGGTCAAGGGGAAGTGTAAACGATGGAGGTGGTTGGTGTGTCCATGTGTAAATGGAGATGAGCCTACTGGCGATGGGAGTCGCCGAGGTAGGAAACGATAACAATGAGTGAGGAGACGTAAAAGCAAGCGTAGACGAAAGCTAAGACAAAGACGAAGAAACAGTGTGATGGCAGCGCGGTAGCGGCGGCGGACAGCGGTGGTGGGCTGCGGCTACGGGCAGCTGGTAGCATACCCCGAAGAGCGGGCAGCGGGAGGCCGGCAGCAATCCCCGAAGCGGCGGGCGAAGACGATGGCGGCAACGTCGATGGCGGCAGACCGATGGCAGCGACGGTGGCGGCGGCAGCGAGACAGCACAGTGCAGGGTCACGAAGAGCTGCCAGTGGGAGAATAGGTACCGAGAGTAGCTCAGTCGACAAATTCCAAACCTCTGTATGTGTCGTGAGCTGGCAAGGTTTCCTCTTTTATACCCCCAGAATGGCATCCGATTGGCTGGATTGCGTGATCGTCGTGATGGCGCGTACATAGGTGGCGCTCTCTACACCCATAGATTTTTCTTGCGATCTCTATCTACATCTACATCCATACTCTGCAAACCACCTGACGGTATGTGGCGGAGGGTACCTTGAGTACCTCTATTGGTTCTCCCTTCTATTCCAGTCTCGTATACTTCGTGGAAAGAAGGATTGTCGGTATGGGCTCTAATCTCTCTGATTTTATCCTCATTGTCTCTTCGTGAGATATACGTAGGAGGGAGCAATATACTGCTTGACTCCTCGGTGAAGGTATGTTCTCGAAACTTAAACAAAAGCACGTACCGAGCTACTGAGCGTCTCTCTTGCAGAGTCTTCCACTGGAGTTTATCTATCATCTCCGTAACGCTTTAGCGATTACTAAATGATCCTGTAACGAAACGGGCTGCTCTCCGTTGGATCTTCTCTATCTCTTCTATCAACCCTACCTGGTACGGATCCCACACTGCTGAGCAGCATTCAAGCAGTGGGCGAACAAGTATACTGTAACCTACTTCCTTTGTTTTCGGATTGCATTTCCTTAGGATTCTTCCAATGAATCTCAGTCTGGCACCTGCTTCACCGACGATCAACTTTGTATGAACATTCCATTTTAAATCAGTCCTGATGCCCACTCCCAGATAATTTATGGAGTTAACTGCTTCCAGTTGCTGACCTGCTTTATTGTAGCTAAATGATAAGGGATCTTTCTTTCTACATAGGAAGCACATTACACTTTTCTACATTGAGATTCAATTGCCATTCCCTGCACCATGCGTCAATTCGCTGCAGTTCCTCCTGCATTTCAGTACAATTTTCCATTGTTACAACCTCTCGATATACCACAGCATCATCCGCAAAAATCCTCAGTGAACTTCCGATGTTATCCACAAGGTTATTTATGTATATTGTGAATAGCAACGGTCCTATGATACTTCCCTGCGGCACACCTGAAATCACTCTTACTTCGGAAGACTTCTCTCCATTGAGAAAGACATTCTGCGTTCTGTTATCTAGGAACTCTTCAATCCAATCACAAAATTGGTCTGATAGTCCATATGCTCTTACTTTGTTCATTAAATGACTGTGGGGAACTGTATCGAACGCGTCAAGAAACATGGCATATACCTGGGAACCCGTGTCTATGGCCCTCTGAGTCTCGTGGACGAATAGCGCGTGCTGGGTTTCACACGATCGTCTTTTTCGAAACCCATGCTGATTCCTACAGAGGAGATTTCTAGCGTTGCTTGCAGTGCCAACCCCATCAGTGAGCTGCGAGAACAGCGGGGCTATCGCCCTTTGTTTTTTTTTTTTTCCTGTCAAGTGGATACTTCCATGCATTGCTAAGCACGTATGGGGTGTCTCTGCTGAAGCTGTTTTCGCAAAGTGTGATTTCAACAGCTTCTCTCATCACAGAGTACCAATAGCTCGAAGAGTGAGCCAATATTCAAACAAGATCTTATGCTAATTTAACAGGCTGTGCTCTACCATTGCTGATTAATCCAAGTGTCTGTATTTAATGTGACGTTAGATGAAACGGCGGGCAACTGTCTGTAGCTCTAGCCACACTTGCAAGGAATGTTATAAGTCCCCAGCACTATTAAAAAATTATTCAAATGGCTCTTAGCACTATTGGACTTAACACCTGAGGCCATCAGTCTACTAGACTTAGAACTATTTAAACCTAACTAACCTAAGGACGTCACACTCATCCATGCCCGAGACAGGATTCTAACCTGTGACCATAGCAGACGCGCGGTTCCGGACTGAAGCGCCTAGAACCGCTCGGCCACGGCGGCCGGCCCCAGCACTATTAGGCCGACGTTCTCTGCAAAAGGTCGCAACATTTCTTCAGGTTTTCTGGGTGGCCGGAAGACTGGTCTGATTCCTAGCTTGTTTGCTCACGACAGTCAAGATTAGTTCTTGACAAAGAAGATCGGGGATATCATCGAAAGTGTGGAATTTTATACGAATTTACCGCGGAAATGAACCGAGAAATTTCCAAGTAATATGAACAATTGATGACTATCTTGTTCTCTTCGATTCTTGTGATGGAAAGGACTATGTAATAATTTATTATTCATGTATGCTAGTAGGAAATATTGTAATAAACAGAACACCCTGTCCGTTATCTATTGTGTGCTACAGCACCCATGTCTCATGTTTCCTAGGGCCACCCTTGTCGTGTTATTTATCAGTTCCACGACACCTTTTTCATTAAATTCATATGAGTCCTTGGGGAGCGATCTGATCACCGGCCAGTTCAACCGCTGGCAGTCTTTCTAAAATCCACAGGGGAATCTCGAATGCTCAGCTGTGCTCTCAGATTACATTTTCAAGTCCCCTTCCAAAAAATTGTCGGTTGTGTCACACTATGTGGAATATAAGAACCACATTTTAATAGAGATATCTGTCAAGTGGCTCAAATAATGTAGTGCTGGAAAACGAAGGTCTACACCCATTTAGAAGTTACGGCTGGCGTATGGCAGTCCACAAAGTGCGCAATGGAACCTCGTTTATGGAGACTAGGTTGTCATCCCGACGATCGAAAATCCTGTTGATTCGGAAATTCAGGAAAAAATACAATGAAATGGTTTAAATGCCATGAACATACACGTTGTATTTATTTTGCGTAAACACACAAATTCTACATTACTGGTACATAAATTTGGAGCAGAAATAGAGTAAAAAATATAGTGAGTTTTGTACACTGAAGTTTCTTTTGAGCCAAATTCATGGATCGTTTATGTGCACCGCAGTCACGCTAGTGGATCACTTGTTTTAGTTCGGCCTAAGCTATTTTCCCCGTACGTTCTAAATAAACCACTAAGCCGTGAAGCTGCGTCGTTGCCCCTGAATGTGTCATAACGTCTTCACAATGAACATCATCCTCGTCAGATAAATCTGAAAAACAAATATTAGAAAAAAGTTGGTGAACAGCTTCGCATTCAAAGCATTGTAAGGCAAATGAAACGTGCTGATTCAAAATATTGAAACCATTTGTTCTTATCACCCACGGGCTTTTAGATATACTTTTTCAACCATTTATATTTTGCAGGAACAATTATTGCTACATGTAGTACTAAGGAACATGGTGTTGGCTAAGAAAATAGTGAGTTAGAGTTTCATGACACGTAGTATAAAGAAGTATCTAGTTACAGGCATTGCACACATATAAAATTTAGACACACAAAAATACTTCGTTAGTCTAAGACGGTTTGGTTTGATTGTCTTGGCTGTAGACTTACGTTTGTGCTGAGCACTTGGCATGTCACTCTGCCGTCTCCAGCAGTAGTCAGCCACTCACTGCACTCCATCGCCCCTGATACCAGCAATCCGCCACAGACATTTCCTGCTGAAAACGTGCATGAAGTTCGTCACCGATTGATCCTAGGTTTTTGGAGGGAGAAATCAAGATATGTTTTGAGGAGATGAATTTTGAGGGACATGTTGACACCCAACTGTTTGTCAGCACTGATGCATTTGTTCACAACATTTACATGGCAGATCTGTAATTTCCAAGGAAATTGGGTACAAGTGATCTGAATGCCTTGGATTTCTTTCAGTATCATACAGTAAGTTTTAGAAGTGTGTGTCAGCAGTTACTTTCCTCATTTGTGGACCTATGAACACACCATTTTTCACTTTTGCATAAGTCAACTCTGCAAAGTTGTTGCACAGGTTGTTGTCTAGTGCCTCCACGAAATTCTCTCTGAGCTCCAGCTTGATGCGAAGCGGTTGCAAAACAACTTTCTCATAGTCAATAAACGGCACACGAAGGACATTTTTATTTACTGACTGCATTCTGTGTCTGAGAGGCCAATTTTTCTTTGTATAATGGTACTTTTTAGCGATACTGCACTACTTGCATATGAAACAGCTTTACTTTATGTACCCTGTCTGCATTCGCTTAAGAATGGTGATAACTTTTAATTCACTACAGATAAACCATTTATGTTCGTCGTAGCGTTTTTTTTTTTTTTTCAAGAAATAGCGACATAGTTCCATATATATCTTTCAAATAGGTAGAATATTCAACCGATGCAGTTGATAGCCTATTTGTTTCCACTGTGTTATAATACTGCTTTCAAGCGTGTTTCAGGTGATTCTATGAACAATCGCCATGGTTCAAAAATTGATTGATAATGATGAATTCGATGTTGGCTGTATCTGGTTCATGTACGAACCTCACTTACACTTCAATGGAGTCGTGAATAAACAAAACCGACTATTTTTGGGTTCCAAAAATATCCATTTGTGAGAAGAGAAACTACCGTACTCTCACAAAGTTACCGCTTGGCCTGCGGTACGCAGCAGAGGCGTTATTTTTTCATACTAGAAACGATCAGTAGTTATCGTTATGTTGCAGTTTGGGAACGATTTGTTGGGGAATCGACTGGCACCTAGTGGCTGAAGCAAGATGGGGCAGATCGCTTAGCACCGAACAGGTGTTTCTCTTCCTTGATGAATACTTCGGGAACAGAGTCACCGCGTTGGATTATTACAAATTTAGGGGGACAGGGATGCACTGGCGTTCATATTCTCCCGGTCGGACTCCTTGGTATTACTTTTTGTGGGGCACGCAGAAAGACGCTGTCTAGCCGAATCATCCCCAACACGCTGGACGAGCTTGGATCGGCGGTCTGTGGGGCATCGAATGCCATCTGTTTGAGACGCTAGAGGACGTGACCGCAGATTTCATTGTTCATTTGCGTGCGCCACCTCCGTATTGCGACTGGTGAGCATTTCGGAAAGACTGATGTGATTGCAAAGACTGCTTGCAGGGGATGAGTTTAATCTTCCACGCTGATGCTTAACGAGCCGCTTAACATACAATGCCATCTGTTGGCAGCTTTTCGAACTATTTCGAAACTACTGTGTAACTTCTGCTTAATATTTTTACAGCTCTCGCAATAAACATACAGTTTGTTTCAGTAGTCTATCGATCTTACTTTTAGAGATATTTAATTTTGAAATCAGGACCTTTTCGCTGAATACCCTGCACTTTCCTCAGCAAGTGAAGTGCCCGTAGTGCCACCATGAGGCATTGAAACTCGCGATGGGCAGTGATCACATTGTTTTGGCTCATCATTTCGTCGTTGATTATACAATAATCTCGTGCTTCTTAAGTTCAAAGACAGTAATTATGTGAAGTATGTCCTTTTAAGATTTCAATTCGTAGATCATCACGGGGGCTTAATGAAACATAGAAAAGCGAAATTGTGGCTTTCTTCTTGTCCTTGTTGTGTCAGTGATAGTTTCTAATAAAATGAAGAAAATGAAGAGGAAAGTATGGCATCAAAATTTAGTAGGTAATTGGGAAAGGGACTATAAGAAAAGTAGGAGAGAATAGAGGAAATGGCTCGTTTCCTGTTCGAAGGAAGCATCCTGGCAGTTACATTACGTGTTTAGGATATTTACGATAATATTTTAATACGGATCTCCAGACTAAGATTCGAGCACTATAATTCGGTATTCGGTCGTCCTTATTGACGCATGTTTCGTTTTTCTTTTTTCTTTTTTTTGCTTACTTAGCTTTCCGTACCTCAATCGGTAAAAACGGAACTTTTACAGCATCACATTGTTGTCTATCTGTCTCTCTGTCTGTCTGGTAGTTAAAAACTATTTTTCTTAGGAACAAATAAACGTATGAATTTTAAATTTATGTTATGTACAAAGGTCTACGGTTTTGGTGTAAAAACGTTAAGCTTCTTAAGTCAGTGCAATCAAAAGATACGACCGTTTGTGTCATATGTATTGACACTCGTAAATCACTCATCAAAACCAATTGCGTACTTCTCGTTGAAATAGAGCCATGCGATTGTGGCAAGAAGCAAATTTTCGTAGTACCAGTAAATAAAAAATTTGAAATTTGTTAATTTCTAACCATGTCAGACAAAACTTTTTTTTAAATTTGTAATCCGACCTCAAACTTAAGATTAAAGCATTCTCTTAAATCTGGGAATTCCCGGGACTCATATTTTGCTAGTCTCAAAGTCGATAACAGGCTAAAATCATCGAGATTCTCAATTCCCAGAATGGATGAAGTGTGTATGTATATGTACATGATTAAATTTTTACAGAGCCCTCCTATTCACATCTGTGTGGGTAATGGATTTTTCTGTATTACTCTTTTGTTCCAACATTTTCATCTCAGGGTAGTTCTTGCACCCTACGTAACTGATTATTTGTTGCATGTTCTTTCCAATCTCCGTCTTCTCCTGCAGTTTTTATCCTCTACAAGTCTGATACCATCGAAATTATTTCCTGATTTCTTAACTCATGTCACATCAATCCTTTCCTCTTGACTGTAATTTCCATGTGTTCCTCTCTTCTGCTGAGTACCTCATCATTCCTTATCAGTCCACCTAGTTCTGAACATCCTGCTCAAACGCTTCCTCCTCGTTGGTTTTCGCGAAGTCCATAATTCACTACCATACAATTCTGTGCTCCAAAAGTACAGTCTCAGAAATTTTGTCCTGAAACTAACGCCAATGCTTGATATTGGAGACTTCTCTTTTCGCCGGCCGCGGTGGTCTCGCGGTTCTGGGCGAGCAGTCTGGAACCGCGGGACTGCTACGGTCGCCGGTTCGAATCCTGCCTCGGGCATGGATGTGTGTGATGTCCTTAGGTTAGTTAGGTTTAAGTAGTTCTACGTTCTAGGGGACTGATGACCACAGCTGTTAAGTCCCATAGTGCTCAGAGTCATTTGAACTTCTCTTTTCCAGGAGTGCCCTCTTTGCATTTGCCAGTCTGCTTTTTATGTACCCCTTGCTTCATCCGACATGTGTTACCCTAATTTCAAGGTAACAGAAATCCTCTACTTCGTCAACACTGATATTATGTTTATCGAGACTAAATCGGGATGGCCGAAAGGGCAGTTTGAAACACTCTCCTGCCGGTCACATGTCCATAGTTTCAGCCACAGTTCATCTCCGCTGACTGTGTGGGGCACCGCCGGAGCTTCGGCGCCCGTAACGAAAGCTTAAATGTGACCCTGGAGGTTGTTAAGCTGGTTAACGCCCCTCGTAACGACCAGTAAAGGATTGCTTCGCCTCGTGTGTATCCACTTTACGACCCGTGAAACGTTCGCTATCATAGTTGCTGTGGCCCGCAATAGGAGCAGAGGCAGCGAAAAATAAAACTAGTGAACATGCAAGGACACAAACGAAAGCACAAGCTTTGCGCATATTCTGAGGCTAGTCTCTGAATATCTGTACAATACATGTCCCAAGTGTGAATTTGCAGTTAGAACGTAAATATCTGCGCTAAGTGAATTCGAACGTGGCACATTGTTGGTGCCCATACGGTACGTCATTCCGTAACCATGGTAAGCGTTTGGTTTTTCAAGAAGATTATACCGCGTACAGGGAAATCAGCATCCACTAAGTCACAACACGGATGAAAGTTTGCGTTGAATGATGCTGATAGCCGCTCACTGAAGAAGATTGTGACGAGAAGTAATGGGACAAAAGCTGCAAAATTCACTTCAGAACTGCATAACGTACTCGAGAACCCTCTCAGAATAATAACAACGCGAAGGGAGCACCATAAACTGGGAAATGCCACGCAGGCTGGAATCCCAAAACCTCTCATCAATGACGCAAATGCCCGGAACAGGAAAAGTGGTATCGAATTCATATAACCTGGACTGCTGAGCGTTGGAAGACAGTCATTTATTCGAATGAGTTTTGTTGCTCACTGTTTCCAAGTTCTAGCCACGTTTACGTCCCAAGAGTGAAACATGGCGGGACTTCGGTGGTGATTTGGGCAGATTTGTCGTAGTATTCAAATGGTTCAAATGGCTTTGAGCACTATGGGACTTAACATATGAGGTCATCAGTCCCCTAGAACTTAGAACTACTTAAACCTAACTAACCTAAGGACATCACACACATCCATGTCCGAGGCAGGATTCGAACCTGCTACCGTAGCGGTCGCGCCGTTCCAGACTGGAGCGCCTAGAACCGCTCGGCCACAGCGGCCGGCAATCGTAGTATTCCATGCCCCCCGTAGTGTTCATAACAAGACTGGGGAACCGCTACCAATCATCATGACACGATCTCACGACTACCAGAGGTGAATTCACGTTCCGAAAACGGCGAGACTCTATAATAACATATAAATTGCAGGGCTCTGTGCAGCCCACATATTTACCACCTAATAACAGATTCCTGTACAGTCTAGAGTGTGGGACAACATAGTTTTTGAATACAAAGATTATTGAGAAATAATACGAGTTATGTCTTACAAGTGAATGAAATACACGCTCATCTCTTCATTCTATTTTTATTCAAACTGACATCGGTGCCAGAGAATTTTTCATAAAATCTACATAACTTGCTACAAGAATATGACAGATTTAATTCTTGAAAAATTCTTGACTGGTTTACTTCACCATCAGAGCGGCACATGTAACCGTGACAAGTTGTTTCTCCCATTTACATTCTTGCTCCCAACAAATAAATTTTTAAAAAGTATACGCAACTATATTCTGTTTTGTTTCCTTCCTCACAGTTAGTTTTAACAGAAAACGGGGAACTTGTATTTATGGCTTATCATATTAAGACAGAGTACTACTGTGTGACCTTAATCAACGAAACTGTAATCCAACCCACTTGTAGATAAAAACCAGATGAAATACTGTCTTTCTAACTACTATCCTCACAGATCCAGCGACAGGACAGGTCTCTCATATTCCACATGTCAATGACTCCCACTGAGTTACCCATTCATTTTAAGCGACTTCGATTCCCAATCAAGGTTTCGTTTCCAGTAACAGGAAACATGAGAGGCTGTACAGGAGATGGACATGGAGAGGGAAAGAAAAGGTAGACAGAAGGAGGGCGGAGAAGGAGGTGGAGAGAGATAGGGCGCAGGAGTAAATGTGTAGAGAGGGTAGAGAAGGATATTACGTAATACACTCGATTCTCATACATAGTTAGCAATCGTGAAGCATTGTCGAGTTCGTTAGTACGTTAGATTTATGCAGCAGGCTGGGTGGGTTTTATGAAAAATTCTATGTTGTTGATTCGTAGACACAGATGTCAGTTCGAATACAAATAAAATGAAGAGATGAGCGTAAATATAAAGCGCTCTTAAATCATAACTTGTATTGTTCCTCAAAAATCTTTGCATTTAAAAACTTTACTCAGTCCCACATTCTACAGTACATAGTAACCTGTGTATCAGGTGGTATATATGTGGGCTGTACAGAGCGCTGCAGTTTATACAAACTACAGAGTCTCATCGCTATCAAGACGCGAATTCCCCTCTCGTAGACGTGAGCCCGTGTCATAACGAAATGTAACAGTTCCTGTCTTGTGTCTTCTTTTGATCTGGCTTGTGCAATACGAAGGTTTATTGGACCATCGTATAGATAAATAACTGAAGAAAATTGGCCAAGGAATTCTCCACAATATTGGTATTCACGTTTCCCTGTTATATATACACTACTGGCCATTACAATTGCTACACCAAGAAAAAATGCAGATGATAAACGGGTATTCATTGGACAAATATATTATACTAGAACTGACAAGTGATTACATTTTCACGCAATTCGGGTGCATAGATCCTGAGAAATCAGTACCCAGAACAACCACCTCTGGCCGTAATAACGGCCTTGATACGCCTGGGCATTGAATCAAACAGAGCTTGGATGGCGTGTACAGGTACAGCTGCCCATGCAGCTTCAACACGATACCACAGTTCATCAAGAGTACTGACTGTCGTATTGTGACGAGCCAATTGCTTGGCCACCATTGACCAGACGTTTTCAATTGGTCAGAGATGTAGAGAATGTGCTGGCCAGGGCAGCAGTCGAACATTTTCTATATCCAGAAAGGCCCGTACAGGACCTGCAACATGCGGTCGTGCATTATCCTTCTGAAATGTACGTTTTCACAGAGATCGATTGAAGGGTAGAGCCACGGGTCGTAACGCAATCTGAAATGTAACGTCCACTGTTCAAAGTGCCGTCAATGCGAACAAGAGGTGACCAAGACGTGTAACCAATGGCACCCCATACCATTACGCCGGGTGATACGCCAGTAAGGTGATGACGAATACACGCTTCCAATGTGCGTTCACTGCGATGCCGCCAAACAAGGATGCGACCATCATGATGCTGTAAACAGAACCCGAATTCATCCGAAAAATGACGTTTTGCCATTCGTGCACCAGGTTCGTCGTTGAGTACACCATCGCAGGCGCTCCTGTCTGTGATGCAGTGTCAAGGACAGCCGCAACCATGGTCTCCGAGCTGATAATCCATGCTGCTGCAAACGTCATCGAACTGCTCGTGCAGATGGTTGTTGTCTTGAAAACGTCCCCATCTGTTAACTTAGAGTGGAGACGTGGCTGCACGATCCGTTAGAGCCATGCGGATAAGATGTATGTCACCTCGACTGCTAGTGATACGAGGCCGTTGGGATCCAGCACGGCGTTCCGTATTACCCTCCTGAACCCACCGATTCCATTTCTGCTAACAGTCATTGGATCTCGGCCAACGGGAGCAGCAATGTCGCGATACGATAAACCGCTTTCGCGATAGGCTACAATCCGACCTTTATCAAAGTCGGAAACGTGATGGTACGCATTTCTCCTCCCCATACGACGCATCACCACAACGTTTCACCAGGCAACGCCGGTCAACTGCTGTTTCTGTATGAGAAATCGGTTGGAAACTTTCCTCATGTCAGCACGTTGTAGGTGTCGCCACCGGCGCCAACCTTGTGTGAATGCTCTGAAAAGCTAATCATTTGCATATCACAGCATCTTCTTCCTGTCGGTTAAATTTCGCTTCTGTGGCACGTCATCTACGTGGTTTAGCAATTTTATATATATATAAAATAAGGTGTCTACATTCATCCGGTCGGTATCGTAATAAAACTTGAACTAAGTCGGTCGAGAACTTTTCTATATATTTGATCACATCATTTCCTCTTTAAACCAGAAATATGTGAAGTAAATATTAGCCTGTGTACGTCCGAATCTTTATTAGAGTAATATGTAAAAATTTGAAGTAAATTGGTGAAGAACATTTCGAGATTTTTGCTAACGAAGTTAAACATCGACTGTTCCTCGTATAGAAGTAAAGTTTGGAGTGAAGTAAACACTCAAGTTTA
Source organism: Schistocerca serialis cubense (assembly GCF_023864345.2). Classification (NCBI taxonomy): domain Eukaryota; kingdom Metazoa; phylum Arthropoda; class Insecta; order Orthoptera; family Acrididae; genus Schistocerca; species Schistocerca serialis. Next base: position 208,615,225 of record NC_064645.1, read on the forward strand.
AACCTTCCCGTCTCCTCTATACCTCTTTTGTTACGCAACCTTCCCTTTTACAATAAGCTATGTAACCTTCCCTTAGGATTTCTTTCTCTTGCTTAATAATAACAAATGAAATCTTCGCTTTGAAATTTATTCTCTTTCTCTATCTTCGCATACAAATTCAATTGCTGCTTATTAAAAGTGATTTTCTGATTATTTCGAGGAAACATAGAATGTGTCGTCGTCGTGGTTCTCAGTCGTTATCTGCAATAACCCAAAACTGTTCCCTACGTTTTTACTGTTACTGGATCGCCATCTGACTGCTACATCGAACTGCGACATGAATATACTTACTCTGTTTTACTATACTCTATTAGCTGCTGGTGGGATTTTATAATAAGTGGCCGTATTTATTACCAAAACTGACGTTATTCTTTAATTAATTTGACTGAAGTTACGTAATTCATAGTTAAACTTTTTCTTGACAACAATAAAATTTTGCAAAGTTTTACGTTGATGGTTTATGGGATGGATTATAATTATAAATGCAATATTGCTGGCAAAAGTTAATTATATTCTGAATGAAATGATTTTACAAACGTTCAAATGGGACTTACTTTTTACAATAATCTTACAACTAGCAAAGCGCAAACATACCTTCAGTAGTCTTGAGTTTCTCAAAAAATTAATTCAATAATATTAGTTCATCTTATTATAATAGTTAGCTGATGTCTCTGTACACCCGTTTAAAATCTCTTGTAAATCATAGCTAGTGGCTGGCAGGCACACCGCTCCTCTCAACCTCTCGCTTCAGACCTGCTACCGACTCGCTTCACTTCTCGCTTACTACTGACTTCAAACGCTTAAGTGCCGTTTCTCCTGCCAACAATGCTTTCTGGTGCAGACATTCCCTGCTACCACAATTATTTCCAACATGACAAATATTAATTATTCCTACTTAATCCTATTAATAAAATATAAACATCTTTCATTAATTGTGATTTGACAATAATCAATAGAAATATACACGTCTTACAAAGTTAATAATTAGAATACAATTCAATTCGTGTTATGTGTTCTGAAAGACGAAGAAAGAGTACGGTATCGGTCGCGTTGTGATGGTCAGAACTATCCTATCACGCACTTGGAATGATTTGAGAAAACTGTTGAAAACCGAAAGAGGATAGTCGGATCAGGTAAACAGGACTGAACGCTCTTATACACGAAATCCTTCCGTAATTCACGTAAGTATTCACGATTTACAAACAGAATCTCACAAATTTACAGCTTAAATGCACTGACGCAAATGAAAAGTATCACGAAGTGACCACCTTGACCGAACTCTACTAAACTGATACATGCAGGTGATCACCTTCTCAGACTTCTGAGAAAGTTCGTATCGTTGGCGTCAGGGACACGAGAGCATCAAGTAAACAAATGACACAGACCGTTGACTGTACCGCAATGACTGCAAAGCAATAGTGGCCAGATGATTTTAGTGCATCAATGAGGTGAAAATGATAGGTGCGGGTCGTTGAAGAAGCACTCTACGTCGATACCACTGTTCGTCCAGCTCAGACGGTTTATAACAGATGAAATCTGGGAGTAGGTTACAGGCAAAATTTCATCGCGAATGAGAATAGATTACCCGAAGCCGAGTGACGATCTCGAATTGCCAAGAGTCATTTTCAGATCATACCGTACCACAGACAACCATCACCTGTTTGCACGGTTTAGACCCACAGTCAGCTGGAACACTGAGTGTGAGCCATTATCTTTTTATGCGATATATGAACAACTCTGTCTATAAGAAAAGGATATTGAATTCCGAAAAGTATCTATATACTTTTTAAAGAGTGACATTAGCAATAAACAGATAAATTATTTTTTCTTTTTCTTCAGTTCCATATTCAAAGTAAAGTGGATTAAGAGAGAAGCCTTTGGAACGCCATAGAGCTTGTACTTATATCGTTGATAACAAATGAATTTAGTCATTAGTTACTTTATCATTACATTTGTATCTTTCCTCTGCGTGGGCTCCGAGAGAGCCAACGTACACACATCAAAAAACGTTTTTTATTACCTCGGTTCCGAGAGTACTGGAACCTGTAAGGAAATTGGAATAGACATCAACATAAACATCAATTCCGCCCTTTTTATTGCTCATGACAGCCACACATTGCATGTTTTACCGCCATACAGCTGGACCTTCAAAGGCGGTGGTGCAGACTGCTGTACACGCCGGTACCTCTAATACCCCAGTAGCACGTCCTCGTACATTAATGCATGCCTGTATTCGTCGTGGCATACTATCCACAAGTTCATCAAGCACTTTTGGTCCAGATTTTCCCACTCCTCAAAGGCGATTAGGCGTAGATCCCTCTGACTGGTTGCTGGGATAGGTTGTCCACAGACAACCCTTTTCAGTCTATCCCAGGCATGTTCGATAGGATTCATGTCTGGAGAATATGCTGACCAGTCTAGTCCAGCGATGTCGTTATCCTGAAGGAAGTCATTCACAAGAAGTGCACCATGGGGCGCGAATCGTCGTCCATGGAGACGAATGACTCGCCAATATTCTGCCGGTGTTGTTGCATTATCGGTTGGAGAATGGCATTCACGTATCGTACAGTCGTTACAGCACCTTCCATGACCACCAGCGGCTTACGTCGGCCCCACAAAATGCCAGACCAAAACAACAAGGAACCTCCATCTTGCTGCACTCGCAGGACAGTGTGTCTAAGGCGTTCATCCTGACCGGGTTGCTTCCAAGAAGGTCTCCAATGATTGTTTGGTTGAGGGCACATGCCATACTCATCGGTGAGAGAACGTGATGCTAATCCTGAGCGATTCATTCGGCATGTTGGATGAGGAGGAGGAGATTAGCGTTTAACGTCCCGTCGACAACGAGGTCATTAGAGACGGAGCACAAGCTCGGATTAGGGAAGGATGGGGAAGGAAATCGGCCGTGCCCTTTCGAAGGAACCATCCCGGCATTTGCCTGAAGTGATCTAGAGAAATCACGGGAAACCTAAATCAGGATGGCCGGATGCGGGACTGAACCGTCGTCCTCCCGAATGCGAGTCCAGTGTGCTAACCACTGCGCCACCTCGCTCGGTCCCATTCGGCATGTTGTTGGTCCTATCTGTACCGCGCTGCATGATGTCGTGGTTGCAAAGATGGACCGCGTTATTGACCGTCTGGGCATGGTTGAACTACAGACAACACGAGCCGTGTACCTCCTTTCCGGTGGAATGACTGGAACTGATCGACTGTCGGACCATCTCCGTCTAATATGCGCTGCACATGCATGGTTGTTTACATCTTTGGGTGGGTTTAGTGACATCTCTGAACAGTCAAAGTGACTGTGTCTATGATACACTATCCACAGTCAACGTCTGTCTTCAGGAGTTCTGGGAACCAGGATGATGCAAATCTTTTTTTGATGTTTTTAATTTGCAATGTTTGTTTGCTGATAATAACACAAATGTTAATTACACTTAATCGTGAATAGTTCTTTCAAAATCAGGTATAATTATTTCAAAATCAGGTACTTACTGATCTCCTTGTAATGATAGAAGTTTTTGTAGCATTTTGATATTTTACAGCAAACGAAAAAGTGAAATTGGAAGCGGATTTATCGGTGATGAAAGAACCGAATATTATTCGTGTTCTTTCATTAATTCTACTTAAACAGAAGACAGAACCCTCCTGAAATTATTTGGACGATCGTTTTCTTTATGTTACGTTTCAGCGTGCGCAAGAATTGATCTCGATTAATCAGTCACGCATCGTCGAAGAACAACGTCATCCAAAATGCTTACTAGCCTCATACAGTACCATTTTATTAATCTCATTAATGATGCAAACGGTTAAAATGTAATGAATTTTAATTTTCACGTTATTAGCACATTTACACCACATGGTGAGACAGCAGAGAGATTTATGCCATCGTCATTTGAATGGGAGCCTTGTTGCGACGATTAATTTACTTTAAATCTCGTATCATTCCCAATATATCTAAAATAGCTCACTGAGAAACCTTTCTTTGAAATATCTCAACATGAAAGAAAGGCACATTTTAAGTGACATTCTGTGGTGTTCAGCAATGAGTCTCATTTGAGTTGGTGGCATTCAGATCAACGCAAACTTGTCTGTATACGGGCTGCTGAAATCCCACAGGAAACAGCGATTATCGAGACCCATACCACGCCAACCATACGAATTATGGTGTGGGAAGGTACTGGGCATGACAAAAGGATTTATCTGAAACTAATGAACATGGCTGCCTTCCAATTCATACATAAGTGCGGAGCGAGTGAAAAGCGAACACTGGTTTCCCCGATTTTATTACTATGATTATTTCTCCCTATGTAACTGGGAGTCAGATTAGATTAGATTAGATTAATACTAGTTCCATGGATCATGCATATGGTATTTCGTAATGATGTGGAATGAGTCAAATTTTCCAATACATGACATAATTAAGTTAATTTAACAACATAATTAAGTTAGTATAACAACTTTTTTATTTTTTTGTTTTTTTATATTTTTATATTTTTTTGTTTGGTTTCCTTTCTTAATTTATATCTAAAAATTCCTCTATGGAGTAGAAGGAGTTGTCATTCAGAAATTCCTTTAATATCTTCTTAAATACTTGTTGGTTATCTGTCAGACGTTTGATACTATTTGGTAAGTGACCAAAGACTTTAGTGGCAGTATAATTCACCCCTTTCTGTGCCAATTTTAGATTTAATCTTGAATAGTGAAGATCACCTAGTATTGTAGTTATGCACACTGCTATTAATTTTGAATTGGGTTTGGTTGTTAATAACAAATTCCATAAGATATTATATATACTGAGAAGCTACTGTGAATATCCCTAGATCCTTAAATAAATGTCTGCAGGATGATCTTGGGTGGACTCCAGCTGTTATTCTGATTACACACTTTTGTGAAATAAATACTTTATTCCTCAGTGATGAATTACCCCAAAATATAATGCCATATGCAAGAAATGAGTGAAAATAGGCGTAGTAAGCTAATTTACTAAGATGTTTATCACCAAAATATGCAATGACCCTTATTGCATAAGTAGCTGAACTCAAACACTTCAGCAGATCATCAATGTGTTTCTTCCAATTTAATCTCTCATGCATGGACACACCTAAAAATTTTGAATATTCTACCCTAGCTATATGCTTCCGATTAATATCTATATTTATTAAAGGTGTCATACCATTTACTGTACAGAACTGTATGTACTGTGTCTTATCAAAATTCAGTGAGAGTCCATTTACAAGGAACCACTTAGTAATTTTCTGAAAGACATTATTGACAATTTCATCAGTTAATTCTTGTTTGTCAGATGTGATTACTATACTTGTATCATCAGCAAAGAGAACTAACTTTGCCTCTTCATGAATATAGAATGGCAAGTCATTAATACATATTAAGAACAACAAAGGACCCAAGACCAACCCTTGTGGAACCCTATTCATGATAGTTACCCAGTTTGAGGAATGTGCTGATCTTTTCATATTATGAGAACTGCTTATTTCAACTTTCTGCACTCTTCCAGTTAGATACAAATTAACCCATTTGTGCACTGTCCCACTCATACCACAATACTTGAGCTTGTCTAGCAGAATTTCATGATTTACTCAATCAAAAGCCTTTGAGAGATCACAAAAAACCCCAATGGGTGGTGTTCGGTTATTCAGATCATTCAAAATTTGATTGGTGAAAGCATATATGGCATTTTCTGTTGAAAAACCTTTCTGGAAACCAAACTGACATTTTGTTAGTACTTCATTTTTACAGATATGTGAAGCTACTCTTGAATACATTACTTTCTCAAAAATTTTCGATAAAGCTGTTAGAAGGGAGATTGGACGGTAATTGTTGACATCAGATCCATCCCCTTTTTTATGCAAAGGTATAACAATAGCATATTTCAGTCTATCAGGGAAAATGCCCCATTCCAGAAAGCTATTACACAGGTGGCTGAGAATCTTACTTATCTGTTGAAAACAAGCTTTTAGTATTTTGCTGGAAATGCCATCAATTCCATGTGAATTTTTGCTTTTAAGCAAGTTTATTATTTTCCTAATTTCAGAGGGAGAAGTGGGTGAGATTTCAATTGTATCAAATTGCATAGGTATGGCCTCTTCCATTAACAGCCTAACATCTTCTAATGAACACCTCGATCCTACTATATCCACAACATTTAGATAATGATTATTAAAAATATTTTCAACTTCTGACTTTTTGTTCGTAAAGTTTTCATTCAATTTGATAGTAATATTGTCTTCCTGTGCTCTTGGTTGACCTGTTTCTCTTTTAATAATATTCCAAGTTGTTTTAATTTTATTGTCAGAGTTGCTGATTTCAGACATGATACACATATTTCTGGATTTTTTAATAACTTTTCTTAATATAGCACAGTAGTTTTTATAATGTTTGATAGTTTCTGGGTCACTACTCTTTCTTGCTGTCAGATACATTTCCCTTTTCCGATTACAAGATTTTTTATACCCTTAGTAAGCCATGGTTTCTCACATGGTTTCTTACAAGTATATTTAACTATTTTCTTGGGGAAGCAGTTTTCAAATTCATTTACAAAAGTGTCATGAAATAAATTATATTTTAAATTGGCATCAGGTTCACGGTACACCTCATCCCAGTCTAACCGCTGTAGGCTTTCCCTGAAATTTGCAATTGTTAAATTGTTGACTGAAGGTACTACTTTGGAGGACTATTTAGTACTGCTGAATGGAGCTATGTCATATATTGTAACTAGCTGTGCAGCATGATCAGAAAGACCATTCTCAACAGGCTGGGCATTTATCTGGTTACACTTATCTTGGTCTATATAGAAGTTATCTATCAGTGAGCTGCTATCCTTTACCACCCGAGTAGGAAAATCAATAACAGGTGTCAAATTGAAAGAACCGAGTAATACTTCAAGGTCATTTTTCCTATTACCCTCTTTCAGAGAATCTACATTGAAGTCCCCACAAATAATAATTTGCTTCCCCCTATCTGACAGATAGTACAACAAAGAGTCCAAATTTTTCAGAAATAGATGAAAATTTCCCGATAAGAACCTATATACAGTTACAATTATAAATGTGCCTTTATTTAATTTAAGCTCACAGCCACATGCTTCTATATGTTTCTCTAAACAAAACGTTTTTGTTTCTATACTTTTTGCACAATGATAACTTTTGACATATATGGCAACTCCACCTTTCTCCATATTTTCTCTAATTACATGTGCAGAGAGCTTGTATCCACTTACATTTACCTTATCCATATCAGTAACAATATGATGCTCAGACAGGCATAGTATATCTATTTCATCCTCAGCTTCTAAATCTTCTAATCAAACCACAAGCTCATCTATTTTATTCTTTAAACTCCCAATATTTTGATGAAATATACTTACATTATTTTTAATTACACTTTTATGAGAACCTTTCCTTATTCTAACATTTGCAGTACTGTACTGTCTGAGTTTCTCATTGTGCTTAGGCCTAGTTCCTGTACCAGTGGTCACATGGTGTTCAGAGAGGCAGATTATGTCAACTGGGTTGGGTGGCTTTAATTCATCAATGCAATTACCTAGGACTGAGATACAACTTGGTGGAGATAAAATTTCTAATGATTGGTGAAAATTTATAATTGACAGCTGTGATTGGTGATCCAATGTGCTAGAATTGTGCTGTTTAATTTCTTTCCTAAACTTAAGATTTTATTGTAGAAGGGACAGTGAGATACTGAAATTTTGTGAAAAGATACACACGCAATGAAATGAGCCCATTTCGCATATAGAGCTACACTTCTTTGTTCTTTTTGGATTTTGAGCAATTGCCTGTTGGCTTCTGTCTCGGGATTTTCGCCCCGATGTTTGTTTGATAACTTTTCTTACGTTTGATCAGCATGAATGGCTTGCATTGCCAAAAATTCATCAACCATTGCTGGTAGAGGGTGAATCTTTGACAATGGCATCCATTTGTGCTGGTGAAACGTCATTAAAGAAATCTCAACCGAAGAATCCGAGACAAAAGTCAACAGGCAATTTCTCAACACATGGCCACGAAAACAACAACTGCTTTGGGGATATTCTCTGTCAGTTCTGTCTCGTAAGGATACCATACCGCGCAACAGTGTCCCAGAAGAAGACGGACAAGGGTAGTGTAGGTACTCTCTTTAGTACATCTGTCGAATCTTCTAAGAGTCCTGGCAATAAAAGGTTCACCTTCGCGGAAATATTTTCTATGTGATCGTTCCACTTTAACATGTTCGTAACTATAATTTATAAGTTTGTATCTGAATTGACAGTTTTCAGATTTCTGTGATAAATCGGTAACCGCAATTTAGTGGATTCCTTTTAGTACTCAAATTTAATACCTCGTAGGTTTAATGCCTTAGTCAAATCATACTTTCACACGATACAAATATCTTGCTTAAAACATTTTGCAATTGATATTGATCTGCGTATTGCTTAAGTATAGGGTAAACGCCAGAATCACCTGCAAATAATGTAAAAGGGCTATTCAGATTGTCTCTTAAATCATTTAAATAAATTAGGAACAGCAGAGGCACTATGATATATCCTCGAGGAACGCTATATATCCTGTATCACTTCATGAGTTTCCGTGAATTACCACGAACTGCGACTATCCCGACAGCTAATCACGAATCCAGATGCACAAATGAGACGATACTTCAGAGACAAGCAATTTGATTGTAAAGACTCTTGTGAGGAAAGGCGTGAAATGCCCTCTGGAATCAATTTGAGATCCTCTGCCAGTAGGGCTCATCGCTTCGTTTGAATAAAGGGCTAGTCGTCTTTTACAGGAACAATACTTTCTAAATCAGGAGACACTATATCAGCATACTGTGAAACGAACCAAACTGATATACTCGTACAATCTCTAGCAGAAGACTTGCCTTTATTGATTTATGTTTCTTCGCTACACCGAGAATATCACCGAGAATATCTAACTGCAACTTACTCATATTGACTACTGCTCTTGATCCGAATCCTGGAATATTTACTTAGTCTTTTTTGTTGAAGGAATTACAGAAAACGGTGGTTAGTTACTCCCTTTAGTGGCACCGTCATCGGTAACATTATCGTTGCTGTCGCGAAGTGAAGGCATTGACTGCGTCTTGCCGCCGATGATGTTACCATACGACCGGAATATCTTTGGATTTTCTGTCCGATTTCGAGATAATGTTTGGTTGTGGAAACAACTGAAAACATCCTGCACTGAAGTCCTGCTAAATTTTGAAATTGTATACAACGACGCCGGCTTTGGATATTTGGCTTTCTTTTAAATTTGGTGTTTTTTTCGTTCCTTCTGCAACAGTGTTCTGACCTGTTTTGTGTGCCATAAGGGCTCAGTTCCTTGTCTATTTAATTTAATTGGCATAAATCTCTAAATTTTCGTCGCTACTATTTCTCTGACTTTGTCCACGGTTGCAGAGTTAATCTGGGCGGAATGAAGACTGTTTTAGGAAGGAGTCAAGCAAATTTGTATTTGCTTTTGTAAGTAGGCATATGCTGCGTATATTTTTGGTGAAATTGCATGTTATGGTATTCAGTCTCGATATTACGGCCGTGCGGTCATTAATCCTTGTATCTGTCACGATGCTTTCTATTTACTCAGGATTATTCATTGCTAAGTGGTCAATTATGTTTTGGTATCCATTTACAATTAGAGTGGAAACCTGAGGTAATGGTCAAAATAATTTTCGGAGGAAACATTCAGTAAAATTTCAGTCGATGTTTTATGCCCACCGCCAGCTTTAAACGTATTGTTTCAAACATGTGACGGGTAGATGGAAGTCACCACCAACTATAATTGTATGAGTGGGGTATCCATTTACAATGAGACCCAAGTTTTCTTTGAACCTGTCTACTTGATTCGCTGCTGAGTGGCCTCCTCTGAATCAGGGAAAATTATTTGTATGGAATAGAACAATATATGTATGTGAAACATGGACGGTAAACAATTTAGACAAGAAGAGGCTTTTGAAACGTGTTGCTTCAAAAGAATACTGAAGAATAGATGGGATGGATCATGTAACCAATGAGGAGGTACTGAATAGAATAAGGGAGAAAAGAAATTTGTGGCGCAGCCTGTTTAGAAGAAGGGTTCGGTTGGTAAGACACATTCCGAGACATCAAGGAATCTCTCATTTATTATTGGGGGGGGGGGGGGGGGGGTAAATATCGAAGTGGGAGACCAAAAGATGAATACATAACGGTGTAGGTTGTAGTAGTTATTCGGAGATGAAGGTGCTTTCACAGGACAGAGTAGCATGAGAACTGTATCGAATCAGTCTTCGGACTGAAGACAATAACAACAGCAACAGCAACAACAGTGAAAGAAACCCACACGACTTCAGAAACTTTTGTGTGTCGTTACTGGATTGATGAGGTATATCACGAATTCGTCTCTTGTACCAAGCTCTTCATCTCACAGTAGCCATTGCACGCTACGTCCTCAGTTACTGCTAGAATTTATTGTAGTCTCTGTATTCCCCCCTTCTCCTACTGTTATTACGCTACTTCTTCCCCTCTTCCCATACTGTTATTAGCCTATGCAGCTCTTCAACACATGTTATTCCATAATGGCTTAGCATATGTTCTATCAACGTGTGAGAGGGCACCACAATAGAGCCGTCAAATACATTTTTAAGAAACTCGCAGTAACGGAAAATTCATTGAACACACTGAAGAACCTGCAGTAAAATAAAATGAAGTTAATCGTTGAACAAACATTCAACTTCCTTCCATAGCACCACATCCCAAACGTTTTGATTCTCGCCTTTTCCGGTTTTCGGAATATATGACATGCACTAGTATCACAATTGCATCAAAGACATTACGCGACGTTGATCGTGTTTCTGCAGCCAACGTCGGATATTCGCTTTGAAAAGATTAAATGAAGTTCATCAGTTGTTGCTTTATGCAGCAAAGCTCCAATATTGAGTTTACATCCGCTATGAAGCCAGTAGCTCACAACAGCTCGCTTTTATAAACGCTTCTGCTCCGATACGTAAATTTTGAAGATGACCGTTTGAAAGTAACATACAAGAGCACAGAAAATCAATTTATCCATGACGACACAAAAGCTATTGCTTGTAACGAGCTCTACTTAGCTGTACTTCGGAGAGATTAGCATTTTAAATGAGACCAGGGAATGTTTTACGACCTAATTTTCTGGCGGTGGTTTTTGCTTAAAATGTTTCACCGTCAATATGAGAAAAATAACCCGTCTGAAGCTGCCTATGCTTATTAAAGGGAATATTTAAGTGGAGAATTAAGGAGAAACTAGAATTACGGAAATTAAAAATATAACGAAGCAAATACTCTGAGAAACCAGAATATGAAAGAATGTGAGGGAATGATTCATACGACAATGTTGAAAGCAGAACAAAATAAACAGAACACTGTGAAAAGGGATAGAGGATGTAGCTAGTAAGATGAAGTGTGTTACAGGTGCACACAAATATAATTTGGCGCAAAGAAAAGGTAAATGTGGCAGGACACCGCAACTGAACTGTCAAACAGATTTATAAAATTTCATTGGATGTGTAGAGGAGTCTACATTAAAATAAAAAAAAAAATTAAAAAAAAAAAACAGTTTAAAGAAGAGGACCTTAGTAAACCACCAATTTACGAGGACCACACTAACAAGATGCACAAGTAGGATTTACAAACATGTGAACCATGCATATGACGGAGTCTTGCGCAACCTCGTATGTGTGATTATTACTACTGGAATAAACTTTTATCTCATGATCATGACAACTGTGGAATAAAATCCATATATAATTCCACTTCTTCCAACAACTAAAACTTTAGTTGCACTTCTTGAATCCTCTGTACAACGTATTTCAGTATACGCTGCCACTATAATTATGACGATTTCGACATTTTTACCGAGCTAGTTTGGTGAACGAAGAAACTACAAACATTAACTGAAAGTAAGAAACATTCCTGAAGAGAAACTCATTTATTTGAATCAGCACTTAACGATGATCTGTCACTGTACATTTATAAGGAAACATATGCTACCAAACTACTTTCCTTTATTTTAAAAAACGTTTACTGGAGTCATTATTTAAACCATATTAGCCAAGAGAAAGACTTCAATATTTTCATGAAGTGCCCTAATTAAATCTGTGCGATCCTCGTCATTAGATTTTCTCGCAACAATGTGTTCATCTGGTACGACAAGGGCAAAAACCAAAGATTATTTGTTTTCTGGTAGCTCGTTAAGCAGGAACGAAAAAAATATGATACAAGCAAGAAGTTTTATGTGTGCAAAGTCACTGCAATTTAAGGACAATAAAATTAATTCCATTTCGCTATTGTAAATGAGGTAGAACCTTTTTATATAATTTGCCATAAGCTTCATTGAGCGAGTATATAAATTATCACTCCCAATGATCCAAGGACATAAGAAACAAAGAAATGACCATCGCATCTGTGGGACAAGAGTGTAGTCTCACGTTGAAGGTTAGTTAGTACGTTCAGGCGTTTAAGATTAATGAGAAATTTTATCAAATAGACAAAGATATTGACAAGAAAATACTTTTCTACGTTGGCAAACTATGTGCCGTGACATAAGACAAGTGTCTCCGAAAACAGTTTTGTATGTACCTCTTCATAAAGTGTTCATGGTGTGTTCGTTTCGTTTAACTGCACTCATATGCAGTTACTTGCGGAGGATATTTGTTCAAGGAAAATAAAGTCTACAAAAATTGCTCCTTCATTTACAAAAATTATAACTCAAGTAATTAACAATAATTTGTGAACAATTCTCTTGGTCATGATTCACATGAAAATACCTTCAAAATTACAATTGCAGGTTACGTTTCCAGGAAGTGCAAGAAGTTGCGTTCGACGATCTGCTTTTAGAACCACGTAGATCAGCTGCTGCCATACGTATTTTGGAACGGAGTGCATAATTGTACGCGAAGAATCAACTAAACGAAAAGTTGGTCGAAGACGAGTATCCTCTTTGTTGAATGTTGACCTAAAGCAAACGCGATATCGTACTTCTTATTAATATATGGAAAAATCTGAAGGAAAATGCTTCTGAATTCTGAGCTACTAATGACAATGAGCCTTTTTTTTACATTATCTCACACCAGAAACGGAAGAGCAAGGATTACCAGAGTGGGAGCCGTCGGTCTTATGCCAAATGCGCCAAAATTGATTTCACCTTTGAACACTGTATAGTAGTGAACCGTGGACACAGTGGAAAAATTGGTACAGAAGAGAATCGGATCGTTTGAGATGTGATGCTACAAAAGAATGTTGGAAATCAGGTGGGTCCGCAGCTCGTGGTCGTGCAGTAGCGTTCTCGCTTCCCACGTCCGGGTTCCTGGGTTCGCTTCCTGGCGGGGTCAGGGATTTTCTCTGCCTCATGATGACTGGGTGTTGTGTGCTGTCCCTAGGTTAGTTAGGTTTAAGTAGTTCTACGTTCTGAGGGACTGATGACCATAGATGTTAAGTCCCATAGTGCTCAGAGCCATTTGAACCATTTGAAATCAGGTGGACTGATAAGGTACGGAATGGGGGGGGGGGGGGCGGATCCTCTGAAGAAGCGACAAAGAAAGAAACATACGGGTAACACAGAAAAGAAGTGACAGGATAGCACGACATGAATTAGGACAACAGGCAATAGCCGCCATCGTATGAGAGGGAGGTGCTGGAGGGTCAAAACTGTAGGGGAAGACAGAGATTGGAATACTTCCAGCAAATAGATGGGGATGATCTGCGCAAGGGCTACTCTGAGATGGAGAGTGATGACTCAAAAGAAAAAATACTAATAAATTTTGTTTTAAATCGATGCTTGATCACATGTGATTACAGATAATGAATCGGTCGTCCCGTTTTCCTGTTTCTTTGTAATCACAAACACAGAATTCATATCAGTTAATGAGTCAAATTTCGGCTCCTCTTATTGTTTTGATTGCCATACAGCCCTCCTGTTTTCCGCCATCCCCATGATAAGCTTTAATTGAACGGTGATCAAATATACTGCTTGATTCACGGCTGTGTGTAATATCAATAGAAATGCTTCCGAGGCCACATGGTACGGCGTCACATACTTTTCGTACCACTTGTTAGAGAAAGTGGGGGAACTGATGATACTATCTTGTGATGCCCTTGAGGGAAGGAATATATTCAGTGCGGCTTGACCAAAACGGATATTACGAGGATGTGAAAAGTTGGTTTTCTCTTTGCCATTGGAATGATTTGTAGTGTAGCCCTACAGTTTTCTTCACCAGCATCAGCCTTCTAATAAGATATTACCCGTGTCAGGCACAACAAACCGTGCTGTCTCCTCAAAAGCAGAATTAGTAAAATTGAACGATACAATAGTTCCAGTTCTGATATTCAGATGACTTTTCCTGGCTCCTCTTTCTCCCCATACTGTTTGCTAAGTTTTTGTTTATCTCTGCTTGTCTGATCACTGATGTAAACAACTAACCAGAAAATTTACGTTTTCAAGTCAAAGAAATTCATTATCTCAGTAGGTTTCATGATCATTTCGTTGTGTATCCAAATATTTCACTTTGTTATCAATTAGAGAAATATAATTGCTCTACCCATTTTGGAGTTGTGTTAATCATCATGAAGAAAGAAGGTCGCACTGTCACTACTCATCACCGAGGTCGCCAAAAATAGTTCGATAGTTCGGCAAGATGTGTCCGTCATTACTGATGCGTGATCGTGGCGTACTTGCCTCGACTTGTCACGTTGTATCGAGACGGGCGAAACCCTGTTTATTGTAAGGGGTTCAGCAATTTGTCAGTCGCTCATACACGCTTGTCACTCTGCAGGTGGGGCTAGTCAACTACACAGATACTGTCATACACATATTGTATTCCGCGAGGACGGGCCGTTTTCGCGTATATTGCTGGTACAATGTCATTGTTGCTTACTTTTCCGATCTATCCGTTTGCTCAGGGCTTTTTTGGGAAAATGACAACACATACACCTCAACAATAACGTCAATCGCAGTTAAATATTGCGCACCGTCTGGTGGTGTCTTGCGTCGCACTACCCAGCTAAAGGCACCACAGCTAATAGCGAAACCTGACATACCTGAAAGTGTGAGTTGTTGTTGATTACGCTCTCGTAGTCTGAAGGTTGGCTTGATACAGCATTCTACGCTAGTTCCTTCATCTCTGAATAAGTACCAAAACTGTATCCACTTCAATTTGCTTTCTGAATTCAAGAGTCGGTTTGCTGCTGTTACCACGCCACACTTCCTTTTATTACCAAATTCGTGATTTATTGGTGCCCCAGGAGGTGTTCTGTCAACCGATCGTTTCTTCTACTCGAGTTGTGCCACTAATTCCTTTTTTGTCCAATTAGATGAAGTGCTTCCAATTTTCGACGGTCTTCCGTCGTACTAGATTTCGTAATCTCCTTTGCTCTTTTTGCTTACGTCCTGACAGTTCATATTTCACTGCGCTAAATAGTGAAAACCTTCCAGCAAAACTGAGTACCCAAACGAGCCGTTTCTGACATACGTAGTCGTGAATGTGTGTTTAGGAGCCGCCGCTGACTTCTCTATAAATTATTGACTTAGATAGTAACAATCCATATCAAACCTAAATGTAAAGATTTTACGAATGGGGCACTGGGATAAAGAGGTGTGCGTAACAGTTTGATCATTTCTACATTTATTAAAACAATCTTAAACACAAGTTTTCTAGAAGAACGCGCGACCCTAAGATTAGTTTTGTATCTACAACAAAATAAGAAACCAAGAAGCCAAAATCACTAAAGTAGTATCAAGGAACACTCTTAAAAGTTGGCCAATCGTGACACAGAAATTTAAAGAGCTTTGTACTAACAAACAGAAGAACCGCACACCAATAAATCTTTTTTAAAAATAAATAGCCTTCAGCCAGACTTGTGCATGTGCACATCGGCTGAAAACTGTGAAACAAGAAACGATCTCAGGAAGCTATATTCCTTTGCAAGTGACGGACCAGATGATACTCTAAATCACCAATAGATCTTTCAAGCAACAGGTTAACGTTAATCAATTTAAGCGCTAGCTATCGGACGCTAATGCCGGCCTCATCAGTTGCATTACCACATGTTCTAATTTCACATGCGCATAAATCACAAAACACTGAAAATAGTACATTCACCTTCTCATTCAATACGGTGAGCATAAGTTAGAATGGTGCACGAAAACTGCTTACAAGCCACGCAAGAACAACTTTCTCTCAATACGCGGTCGGTTGCTTCTGAATAACATGTGCCCCGTGGGCACCATAAACGGGCTCATTCACCATTGGAAGCCGAAGCACTGTCGTCCGCGTTGATGCAGTCTCACCGGGTTGGTCGCTCAGCTGGAATCTTTGCCCGCCGTGAGTGCAGTGCTGCTGCTCCTCCAGTCCACGAAGGGCCTTCCCAGTAATCGCAGCCGCCGTGTGCATTACTCCAGCGGCGCGTGAGCGAAGTGTAGACTCGCTGAGTGAGAATTCAATTACGTGGGTACTGGTGACCGAAATGAACGGTCACAGCAAATTTTTCAATTAAACCCCATTTGATTAGACTCAAATTTCTCCCGCGATTCATGGTTGGTGAATGGTATAAATGCATGATGGAACAGTGCTATGTTACAGTCATGTGACTCAAGCTTGAGGTATGGAAACTGGACCCAGTATCTAACATGTATTAATTAAACACTCTCCGGAATAACGAATTAGGAAATAAATCATTAGTAAATGAAACAACAATCAATATTAAATCGGTTTATTCTGTTAAAGAAAATATTTAACAATCTTGGTACATCAGATAAAAGGATCTTGGGTAGGATTCTAATACTCGCATAAGTACAACTGTAATGACGAAATTGTCGCATGACTCTCGTAGTACGAGGGCAGTTCAATAAGTAATACAACACATTTTTTTCTGAAACAGGGGTTGTTTTATTCAGCATTGAAATACTCCACGTTATTCCCCAATCTTTTAGCTACACAACACTATTTTTCAACGTCATCTCCATTCAATGCTACGGCCTTACGCCACCTTGAAATGAGGGCCTCTATGCCTGCACGGTACCATTCCACTGGTAGATGTCGGAGCCAACGTCGTACTGCATCAATAGCTTCTTCATCATCCGCGTAGTGCCTCCCACGGATTGCGTCCTTCATTGGGCCAAACATAAGGAAATCCGACGGTGCGAGATCGGGGCTGTAGGGTGCATGAGGAAGAACAGTCCACTGAAGTTTTGTGAGCTCCTCTCGGGTGCGAAGACTTGTGTGAGGTCTTGCGTTGTCATGAAGAAGGAGAAGTTCGTTCAGATTTTTGTGCCTACGAACACGCTGAAGTCGTTTCTTCAATTTCTGAAGAGTAGCACAATACACTTCAGAGTTGATCGTTTGACCATGGGGAAGGACATCGAACGGAATAACCCCTTCAGCGTCCCAGAAGACTGTAACCATGACTTTACCGGCTGAGGGTATGGCTTTAAACTTTTTCTTGGTAGGGGAGTGGGTGCGGCGCCACTCCATTGATTGCCGTTTTGGTTTAGGTTCGAAGTGATGAACCCATGTTTCATCGCCTGTAACAATCTTTGACAAGAAATTGTCACCCTCAGCCACATGACGAGCAAGCAATTCCGCACAGATGGTTCTCCTTTGCTCTTTATGGTGTTCGGTTAGACAACGAGGGACCCAGCGGGAACAAACCTTTGAATATCCCAACTGGTGAACAATTGTGACAGCACTACCAACAGAGATGTCAAGTTGAGCACTCAGTTGTTTGATGGTGATCCGTCGATCATCTCGAACGAGTGTGTTCGCACGCTCCGCCATTGCAGGAGTCACAGCTGTGCACGGCCGGCCCGCACGCGGGAGATCAGACAGTCTTGCTTGGCCTTGCGGCGATGATAACACACGATTTGCCCAACGACTCACCGTGCTTTTGTCCACTGCCAGATCACCGTAGACATTCTGCAAGCGCCTATGAATATCTGAGGTGCCCTGGTTTTCCGCCAAAAGAAACTCGATCACTGCCCGTTGTTTGCAACGCACATCCGTTACAGACGTCATTTTAACAGCTCCGTACAGCGCTGCCACCTGTCGGAAGTCAATGAAACTACACGAGACGAAGCGGGAATGTTTGAAAATATTCCACAAGAAATTTCCGTTTTTTTCAACCAAAATTGGCCGAGAAAAAAAATGTGTTGCATTACTTTTTGAACTGCCCTCGTATTAGTAGAAAAGACAGTGTGTACTAAAGAAAGAAATTTGTTGAATACGTGGTCGGAGTTGAAAGCAAGGTGGTCATTGAGCGTGTATACAAGCCTTCAAAGTGAAGCTTGAAGTTATAAAATTCTGTGAAATGGCTGTAATCCCCCTTCACATCGTGTCGCGGTTGCAGCTCGGTCACACATTAGTAAATGGTTGATGGATGATTAAGTAGCTGCAAAACCAGTCATTGGCGGTACATCAGAGGCCGTCACCAACGCATAAGTGCAGATCATCCTGAAGAAGCTCAGCTCTCGAAGGTCAAGATGAAGCAGTGAAGAATCTCTACGAAGAAGTAATTTTGTTCTGCATTTCGCTCTTTATTCAGCCTCTCTAAGCTACGGATCATCCGAGTGCAGACCGGTAAAATGTTCGTCAGGAAACCCCACTCCCCTAACCTGGGCTGTTCTTTAGCTGGTTAACCAGTAATGTGCATACTACAATTAAAGACTGAAAAAAGGGATCTAACTGTCTTTCCATCTCTCTCTGTGGCCAATAGGGTGTGTCCTCGTCGGCACAGTCGAGTTCCTCCGTTGAAGATCTAGATTATTCATATTAGCCAATCCCGTCACTTATGTTGTATAAACGTTTGGTATTTGTGAAGTGAAAGTTCAACTGCGCCTCACGCCTTCAAAGCGTCTCAAAAGTGCGGGCCCCACTCCGTTTTCTGGATAGTATTGTAGCATCTGGCGCTTTCTGGAGAAACACTTTTCTACGTCCTGTGCATAATAGTATCTTCATGGACTTCGCTAAAAATAGAGTTTCCTTCATTCCACTTCTGGGCTGTAAAAATGGTCTTCGCTGCGGGCTTTGAGCACACGGGAAGTCTTACCTGTGTTTGCTTGCAATGCTTCGGGCATCCAGAGACAATACTACAAAAGACTGCCCGGTGGCCAGCGAGCCGCGCTCTTTTCTGAAAGCATCTCCAAGGCTGGTAGAGGACATGACGCTGTTGCCTTGTCCCAGGCTGGCTTCAACCTCCTCTCATTTATGTAAGGCATGCGAATTCGAATGAAACAGAAGCTGAAGAACAAAAAACATTTGTCAGCTACACGCATTCATTAGTACTGTTATATGTCAAATTTCTCAGAGTCGATTAATTACTAATAGTGGAAGATGACATCTAATGTGTCATCATCTAACATCCAATCATCTGACCTCACTCCTCAGGATTTAGCTGTCTGCGTTTATCCCGGAATTGAACTGTACAGAGCTGCAGTCGATAAAACTGATAAACTAGAGGATACGACTTTTAAAGTCTTGTCAATATGTATGAGATGACGTCGGGGAATTCGAAAGGATTCATAACTCACTGCAGAGACGGGTGCAGTATTGCACCTAAATGACAAAATGACACGTTGAAGACCTAATATAAGAGGTACGATTGAACTGTGACACATAACTTTTTGAATTCGTAGTGTATTTCTTGCTAAGGTAGGCCATGAGTTATATTTAAGCTGTGCAGTAAAGCGTCTGATTCAATTATCGTATACTTTTAACCTTGTCGGTTTTATCTATGAGTTATGATATAACACTGATCATCAATAAAAGTGTACATTATAACGGTGACATGTAGCGAATTGGAGACTGTCATGAAGTGTCGGATATCCTTTGATACACAAATGGTTAGCAATTCAGCATAACCCCTCAAATTTGGAAAGACTGAGATAATCTGTACTCTGTATGTAAGGAAAGATTACACTGAGCATTCCTCATTCAGAATTCGTATTTGAGTGGTTGGTTGTTAGATTATGTTATAGCTCATGTAAGAAGGAGAACCGTCTACCAGTACGCGTCGAAATTCACAAGCTTTTGGCTCATCGAGAGGACAGTACAGCCACTTGATATATCTTGAGTCAGGAAATGAGCTTGTTTGCTCCAAGACAAGTATCCATCCTGACAGTGACACGACGCTCGCTGGACACCATTGCTTCCTTTTGACGTTGTAGAGAATGGCATGCCGACAGAAGTGTGCCCGACGACAGCACTGAATTCAGAGCAGGCACCATGGCTTCTTTTCAGAAGACTACAGATTCTGCGTTCAGGCGTGGAGGCAGCGAGGAGCATGAACGTTCCCAGGTTATATTCATTATCTTGATAGGTACCCAGCGACAGGGGAGATGGTAAGGGTTCCGTTACCTACATATCACGACCACCTCTGGTCCCATAACCGATAATTCCGGCATTAACATTTCATATTTCTTATGTGTTAAAGCCGACGGTTACAGCTTGATTTAGATGTCTCCATGATAAAATGAAAATGAAATGATCGCGTGGCATAGTTGGGCGGGAAGCCCCTTCCAGTTAAGTTCGGCCACCAGGTTGCAAGTCTTGGTGACTTGCGCTTCGGTGATAATGAAATGATAAGAACAACACGACACCCAGTCCACGAGCGGAGAAAATCTCCAACCCATTCCCGCTACATGGTAGGCAAGCACGTAACCGCTTAGCTAAGCAGGTGGTTTGGCTCAATGATGTTACATTTCAACAAGATAACGTAAGACGACATGTTGCCCGTGTTGTCCCGATATATCTCAACGCAAAGGCTGTCCAGATATTTCCCTGGCCAGCACATTTACCAGTTCTCTTTTCTTTTTTGGCTCATCAGTCTTCTGACTGGTTTGCTGCGGCCTGCCACGAATTCCTCTACTGTGCTAACCTCTTCATCTCAGTGTAGCACTTGCAATCTACGTCTTCTATTATTAGCTGGATGTATTCCCATCTCTGTCTTCCTCTACAGTTTTTGCCTTCTACAGCTCCCTCTAGAACCCAGAAAATCATTCCCTCATGTCTTAACAGATGTCCTATCATCCTGTCCCGTCTCATTATCATTGGGCCGGCCGTTGTGGAAGAGCGGTTCTCGGCGCTTCAGTCTGGAACCGCGCGACCACTACGGTCGCAGGTTCGAATCCTGCCTCGGGCATGGATGTGTGTGATGTCCTTAGGTTGGTTAGGTTTAAGTAGTTCTAAGTTATAGGGGACTGATGACCTCAGAACTTGAGTCCCATAGTGCTCAGAGCCATTTGAACCATTTGAGCTTCCTCGATGTACAGATTGAACAGCAGGGGCGAAAGACTGCATCCTTGTCTTACACTCTTTGTAATACGAGCACTTCGTCCTTGGTCGTCCACTCTTATTATTTCTTCTTTTCTGTTGCACATATTGTATGTGACCCGTCAATCACTATAGAATACCCCTTTTTTCTCGCGATTTTGAACATCTTGTACCATTCTACATTGTCTAACGCTTTTTCCAGGTCGACACCTATGAACGTGTCTTGATTTTTCTTTGGTCTGCTTCCATTATTAACCGCAACGTCAGAATTGTCTCACTCGTGCCTTTACCGCCTTACCTTTCTCGTAGTTATCCCGAAGCACATTTTCATTCTTTTCCTTCAAGATGAAAACATATTTCCTTGCTTGATTTAAAGGTGAGGACGTTGGTACACTTTTATCGTAATTACCACTATATTTTTCTCTTATTAATTAACTGTGCCCTACACGGGACTCGGTTTTTTAACTGCAGCTCTCATACTTTAAGAGGTTGGCGTTGTGTTGAGATTTTCACGTACAGTTTTCATCGTTTAGTATCTGCAGTATTCGGCCAACAGGGAGTTAGCTTTTACGTGAGTGGTCACTCAAAAAGAAATTTTGGGGGGATTTTTAGGCAACTTCATATAATATTAAAAACTTTTTCTTTTTGCAGCATTTTCACGGCGTCACATGTTATCCTGTATTTGGCTATTTTAGTGGCAAAGGCTGTTCTTCCTGTCATCTGTCCTTCCCAACAAGAATGGCATTTGGGTACCCCATGTGTCGGCATCGAGAGTGAAACTGCGAGATCGTCACCGAAATGATTGCGAACTGTGCAATCTGATGAGGGAAAACCACATCCAGGCTGGCCAGTACACCGGCCGTCGTCGTTAATCCGCTGGGAAGGATTATTCTGGGACTGCGCGCTTCCCCGAATACCGAAAGCGTAGTGCTGCTGCTTGGCTATCTGGGCAGTTATGTAACAATGACATGTTCCATAAAAGAAAATGTTCAACAAAAGCAATATACAACTCGTTACGAAAAAGATAGTACTTCTGCACTTCCATTAAATCTAGACAGCAGAAATGGTTTAGTAATAAAATAAGATATTTCAGACTTTTAAATGCAGTTCTAGCTCAGTTGGTCGCTTATATGGCCGTCTATTTTTCTAAATTGTATTTCTTCCGCCTATTTCGTTTATTAATTGTGTAATACAGGAGACTATGTTTCGGTCGTGTGGCTGTAGTCTTGTAAGAGTTGCCTCACTTGACAACCTTTGTGCACACTCTCATGTACCGTAACGTACAGTCGTATGTTTACTTAGTAAGTAGCCCGTACCGTTTAAACTTCGTGGAAAATCGATTTTCAAAGCTAGTTGTGGAGCTACGGTAGGGCATAGAGGGGACTCTGATATCGTTCTACCAGCTGGACACTCTTAATTAATGAATCAGCACCTGCGGGTACTTTGCACGTCGACAAATGGTGACAGGCGAAATGCAGCGTGGCTACTCGGCAACAATTAAATAAATATAATTTCTCCGTAAAGAAGTTGCACATTTCATGAATACGCTGAAAACAAAATTACGTAAGCTTTAACAGTTGATGCTTAGAGTGAGATAATCCTTGCACTGACGTAAAATTGCTCGTGCAGTACGCTTACAATAGTGAAGCTGTGTTTCCCCATAATTCACACAATGGTTTTACAAACGCTGCATTTCGTAGATAAATTAAAGTTACTCAGTATTACACCAGTGCATCAGGAGCCTGGTACTTTCCTTGCCCTCCATAACATATTTCGTTTGTCTTAAGCTGTTTCATGACATGAATGTATCCATATGGGAATTATCTGTCATTCAGTAATGCGTTTAATATCGCGCTCAGATACTCCAGACACTGTATCTTAACGGATCATCTGTAGGGTACGGGTTGGTGAGTGGTTCTCTACTAGAGGTTGGCAGTGGAGAGGAGGAAGAAGGCAGCCAATCAGCCGGTAAAACAATTTGTGGTGTCACCGCCAGACACCACACTTGCTAGGTGGTAGCCTTTAAATCGGCCGCGGTCCGTTAGTATACGTTGGACCCGCGTGTCTCCACGATTGCAGACCGAGCGCCGCCACACAGCAAGACTAGAGAGACTTCCTAGCACTCGCCCCAGTTGTACAACCGACTTCGCTAGCGATGGTTCACTGACAAAATACGCTCTCATTTGCCGAGACGACAGTTAGCATAGCCTTCAGCTACGTCATTTGCTACGACCTAGCAAGGCGCCATTACCAGTTACTATTGATACTGTGAATCATGTGCCGTCAAGAGCGACGTTCACCATTAATGGATTAAAGTTAAGTATTCCACCAGCTACGTCCGTTTTTTCTAAATTCTGTTCCAGACCTCACGCCAGCCTGCGTGAGCTAAAACGCGTGCCTTTCGGCTTCCTCTGGTAACACGGTATTGGCTCTCCTGCCAACCACAACACAATTCATTGATGAACACGAACAGGGATGGTTCAGCACATCTGAAACAGACAGACTGGAGACGACGGCAGGTGATCCTCAGACTCCAGCACTCCTGTACGAGCGTGCTGACTCGGCGATTCCCGTGGACGGCAGCGGCTGGCCGGCTGCCACAGAACGCTGGTGGATGGCGGCTGACGACTGCGGGGTTTGGGTGCGATAGTAAGGTAGCATTCGTGTGCCCAGTTTGGCCAGCGATTGTCGGTTCGCGACCCGGTGGAGGCAGAGTCAGAGATCCGGCATCGACTGACACAGCTCCCGTTTCCACGTGCTGACAGTTGTGGGAGGCCCCCTGTATAGCAGCAGGGGCACGATCGATGGCCTGGTGTGGCGTAATAAGTAGTTATGTTGTTCAAGCGACGGGAGTCCGTGTGACGCTCTTGCGGAAGCGGTGTCTGCTGATACGGTTTGTTTTCGGTTGCTGGGCTGCGATCCCGGCTGCCGGTGTTCGAGCCGTTACAATATGTACAGTAATCGGTAAAAATGAAATGAAAAGATCGTATGGCATTGTTGGCCGGGAGGTCCTAATCCGGTTCGGCTGCCAAGTGCAACTCTTATTTCAGTCGCCACCACATTGGATGACTTGTGGCCTCTGATGAGGATGAAACGATGATGAGGACAACACAGTAGCCAGTCTACGAGCGGAGAAAATCTCCAACCCGGCCGGGAACCGAACCCAGGCCCAGTGCATGGGAGGTAAGCACGTTACCAACCAGCTATGCGGGCGGAGACATTAATCGGTGCAATCACAGAGTTATTAACAAGAACTACAACCAATATGTAAGGATTATAGTTATGCCACACGGAAAATTGTAATACACTGGCTGACAACTGCGTGCGAGTACCTAGTCAACGTGATTGTGTGACCACATAATGACTACAACTAATCATCGAAAAACTTGTAACTTTCGCCGTTTGACATCGAGCAACAACGGAGAGTATTATGTGGGTAATATTCAGTCATTAGGCCATGGGCGTACATGTTTAATGAGGAAATTAAATAATTTCTCAGCACTTCGTAAAGGGAAGTCCACGTGAACCCTTAAGTTCTAGACATTACGTTAAGCTCTGTAAATCTCTTTAGTCCTGCATAACTGTTGCAATCAACATCGATTCGAACTCATTGCAACAGCGTTTACTACAAGATAGCTGTGGGCGAATGGTTCTCTGCTGGAGGTTGGCGATGGAGCGGCTGAAAAAGGCAGTCAATCAGTTGATAGAACACTTTATCGATGAAAACCAACAGGCGCGCTTCAGCGCATCTGAAACAGAGAGACTGCAAACGACGGGAAGTGATCCTCAAGCCCCAGGACATTTGTATAGGCGGGGGAGGGGGGGGGGGGGCGGCAGTGAGGTGTGCCGTCCCTGTGCCCGGGTTGGACACTCAGGCAGCGATTCTTGATTCGCGGCCCGGCGGAGTCAGTGTCATAAATGCGACGACGACACAGACTCTGCGTCATCGGACGGCCCAGCTGTGACGACTTGCTGACGGGCTGGTCTTCCTCGTTTCACAGGCTCACAGTCGTGGAAGCACCCGTGTATCGAGACCGAATACGAACGTCTGGAGGGGGGTTGATGATCTAGTGTGGTGTAACCAGTAGACAGGTGGTCATGCGGCTCTCCCTAATCAACATGTAGAAGGGCCGGTTGCGGAAGAGATGTCTTCGCCAACGCTATATATGTATACTGCTGCTCAGTTCTTAGACTTCTAAGCTTCGGCGCTTTCTTTTTTATGTTCGTGTAGTGTGGTAAGAGAGTAATGTAACTGTTCTAAAGGAAAAGTTAATATCCATCGTGATTTACCAAAAACTAAAGAAATACAAACATAGTTACAGAAAGAAATTTTTGTATATAACCAAGTTAACTGCTTTTGCGAGTGACAAATAATATCTCTAGTTGCGTTTAGCAGCTAATCGGAAATTTTCATAAGTATGGAGTTTTACGGAGTCCTCGTTTAATCTATGGGACACAAATATGTTCACAGTTATGAAAATGACTCAAAAATATTAACAAAATATTTTTAAAACTAATTTTGATTTCGATATAGCTTCGTCCGAAGCTCGTGGTCGTGCGGTAGCGTTCTCGCTTCCCACGCCCGGGTACCCGGGTTCGATTCCCGGCGGGGTCAGGGATTTTCTCTGCCTCGTGATGACTGGGTGTTGTGTGCTGTCCTTAGGTTAGTTAGGTTTAAGTAGTTCTAAGTTCTAGGGGACTGATGACCATAGATGTTAAGTCCCATAGTGCTCAGAGCCATTTGAACCATTTGAATCGATATAGCTTCTTCCGTAAAACTGTTTACGAAATTCATTTAAAGAGATAAATAATAGAAGACTGCACCATTCCTGTGCTGTTCTCCTTATAGCCTAACAAGTTTTTCGTGATTAAGGTGTAGGCCCCTTATTGTGCTTAAGAAAACTCTAAAAGTGGAAAGATCTGAATGTATTTTACAGAACTGTGTACTGTATGTAGAAGATATTAATTATTTTATCGGCATGACAATGCACGCTGTCATAAAGCAGGATTTTGAACTGTCAATGCCTTCAGAACCACAAAGCAAAATGAGTCATAGCGAAGCATATGGTACAAACTAAACGCTCGTATTATCAACAGGACGGGAGGCAATTTATAAGTACTACACAATGAGCCAACTATATGACCCTAGATCTATTAGAACAACAGGAAATATACTTTTATAGAAAAACAAAGCCTGAGTAAGTTAAATGAGCGACAGAAATCGTTAGCCATAGCTGTTTTAGTAATTTCGAAGTCTTATTTGAAACTTATTGCCTTACATATTTCGATTTATTTAAAACTGTATTATCTGACAATTCTTAATAAATTTAATATTTGGTGATCCCATGTGGCACTTCATCTGTAAAGTGTTTAGAAATGCACATACAAGTATGCGATGTGATGTGCAATTACAGAATGGGGAAATCAACGTCTGTTCACGTCAAAAGTGTTCTTCATGGAGTTTTCGGTAAGTTTTCAGTGTTTCTCATCACAGTTTCAGTTACTCGGTCCACGAATTTCGAAACTTTATATCTAACGTTTTCACAACAGGGACATACACTGTTAAATCACATTAATGTGACCGCGTATTAAAAGTCGCATAACCACATTCTGCAGCGTAGACCGCCACGAGACGTGCAGTAAGAGAGTCGATGAGGTTGTGGAAGGTACTGACAGGGATGTGGTGCCATACCGACTTTGATGCTGTGGAGATGACCCCGCAGTGTTGGGCGCCCAACAAACCAAACATCATCTGGTGCTGTGGCGAGCTGCGCTAGGTTGTTGAATCATTGCAAGGGTCTCCATAGCACTTTTCCCAAGATTCGCACAGAATTTGATAACCACGTGCTGCTCCGTTCGTGGATCCATCATAAAATCGCCACACACCAAACACAGAGTTACGTGCTCGCCTCCCATCCAAGTCTGCCTGGGTTCGATTCCCGGCCGATTGGAGATTTTTCTCCGCTCCTGGACTGGGTGTTGTGTTGTCCTCATTTCATCCTCACCATGAGAAGAGCAGCCTGATCGAGGGGGTCCAACGGATTCTCGATTGGGTTTAAATCCGGAGTGTTTGATGACTGTAGGAGTACGGTAAACTCATCCTGGTGCTCTTAGAACCACGCAGGTACGCTGCGAACACTATACCACGTTGCATTGTCCTCCTGGTAGATGCGACTTTGCCGAGGAAAAACAACCTGCATGTAGGGGTCGACATTGTTCCTCAAACGTAGATGTATACTTGTGTTGCGCCATTGTGCCTTCCAGAATGATGAGATCGCCCAGCGAATGCCCACCGGCCTGGATCCTTCCGAAGATAGTTGCAGGGTATTTGCTTTTAGACGTTAAACTCCGTACACGGTAATGATCAACTGCCTGTCACAGCATAAACGTGACACAACTGAAAACGGACAGCCTGCACCACTCAGTGGACGTTCAGCAACAGGACTGGCTTGGAAATTCCAGCCTCCGTCGCCGGTAAACAGCAGCCAAATTAGTGCGTGAATCTGGGTTCTTGCTGTGAAGGCTCACACCCAGCAACGTTCGCTGAAGAGTGGGTTCAACTGGGCGGTCATTTGCTCACCAGTTGGACATTTATTTTCCCATACACATATCTGTAGCCCTGCCATCTAGGAGTTGTGATGCACTGCAATTGTCACGGCTCTGGTTTCTGATAGCGCCATTTTCCCACGCGCGGTTTAGAAATTCTGCCGTTTCGGAAATCCTTCCACCCTCGGCCCAAAAGCGAATGATTATACCCTTTTCAGAGTCAAACACATCGCTCTGCTTCCGCATGACAACAACAGAATAGCTACACTGTATCCCTCGTCCCCCACCCCCCTTCCCCAAGCGACAAGCTATGTATATATCTTCTACTGCTACTGCTGTTACCTGCCGTCTGCGAGTGGTTGTTGCACGTTGACCCCGAACAGAGGCGGTGGTTACGTTAATCTTACTGGATTATATACATTGCGCAGGACCTCACTCAATAGCAGAAGTAAATAATACATTAAATAACTTGTACCTGATTCAGTAAAACAAGAAGAAATTGTGACTTTATTAGTTATTATTCATGCTTCCTGCGTGCTGAATACAGTCTCGTCCACAACTGCTAAATATGCGGGAATCCTGACTATCACACTTACTTGTCTAGTCACTGTGTGCATTGTACTACAACGTCGTATTGTGATACCACGAATTAGTACTGAAACCAGTCATTGTACCTTTGTCACGTTTTAGACGCCCTCTAGCTTTCTGTGGAATCTTTCTGAAATTCTTAAATTGTAAAGAATTGTGATTTAAGGATGAGTTTATACAGGATGGGCAAAATAAAGTTGCCCCTGAAGATCTTTATTAGACTGACTCGAACTTGAGTCTTGTTAAGGAACAACAGAACTAACCATCACAGAAAATGCTTGAAACGGTTGCTGTCACATGTCTGTTCACGCTCATCTCCACGTACTCTATCCCGAGTACTTTGCTGTGTCATTACGTTTTAGTGAGAGGAGCAAAGGTGTTTAGTGACCAGTTGAATGCAACACAAAATGGTACACACGATAAAAGAGCGTGTGTGTTAACTGTCGAGTGTCATGAGAAACACAGTTCTCTGAAAATGTGTGAGGAACTGTTTACGCAAGAGTTTAAGACTGGAAGTATTAGGTTGGAGAGTTGTAGCATTTGTGTTTTGCATGTTGTTATAACGGTTGCTATAGGGTTACTTATCGATTCTTTTTTTTTATTTCTAGCTCTGTTATTTAATGATATATATTGTCATTTTATCATTTGGAGATAATGAATGCAGCTGTGGAAGTGAGGAAATGGGGTGCCAAGTGGAAAAATTGAAACAATGCCGACATTTCCAGAATGAGATTTTCAATCTGCAGCGGAGTGTGCGCTGATATGAAACTTCCTGGCAGATTAAAACTGTTTGCCGGACCGAGACTCGAACTCGGGACCTTTGCCTTTCGCTGGCAACTGCTCTACCATCTGAGCTACCCAAGCATGACACACGCCCCGTCCTCACAGTTTTACTTCTGCCAGTACCTCGCCTCCTACCTCCAAACTTTACAGAAGCTCTCCTGCGAACCTTGCAAGACTAGCACTCCTGAAAGAAAGAGAGTGTTAGTCTTGCAAGGTTCGCAGGAGAGCTTCTGTAAAGTTTGGAAGGTAGGAGACGAGGTGCTGGCAGAAGTAAAGCTATGAGGACGGGGCGTGAGTTGTGCTTGGGTAGCTCATATGGATGCAAGCATGGTAGCTCACCGTGTTCGGTCAGAGGGTAGCGGCCCTCTGTAATAAAAAAACTGAGTTAATCGATCAACAACGAACTTAAACGGATGTCTTACGACGTCTGCCCCGAGCAGATGCAACGAACAAAATGAGATTTAACAAAAAAAAAAAAAAAATAAAAAATAAAAAATAAAAATAAAAAAAAAGATGGTAGAGCACTTGCCCGCAAAAGGCAAAGGTCCCGACATCGAGTCTCGGTCCGGCACACAGTTTTAATCTGCCAGGAAGTTTCATTGCCGACATGTTCTTCCGTTTTATCTCAATAGATGAGTGACAACAGTGGAGGCAGGTAAAATAGCTTGCACCGTGTTTGGGCATAATGCCCTAAGACAGAGCACGACAAGAAAATGATTTCCTCGTTTTAAGGAGCATCGTTATCACATTAGTGACCCTCCATTTTCAGAACAGCCTTCGTGGTTGCATGAAGATCATTTAAACGCATTGGAATGGAAATGCCCATCGGCTAGACCGTTCGCCTCGTGACGTCACGTCGGTGACTTGCGTGTCGATGGGGATGAAATGATGATAAGGACAACACAACACCCAGTCGCTGAGCGGAGAAAATTCCCAACCCAGCCGGGAGTCGAACTAGGCCGTTAGGCATGACATTCCGTTACTATGACCACTCAGCTACCAGGGGCGGACATTTAAACTCACTAATTCGCAATGATCGAAGTAATTGTACTCAATAACTGGCAAATGTTATGATCTGTGATCATTTCACGATCGTGCAACATCTGCATGCAATGGGGAAAGTTCAAACAACGGATGTATGTGTACGGCATGTTCACACTAACTTAAGGAAAAGAAAGGAATGGTTGAACCGAAACAAAGCAGCAACTCTCCATACAAAGACCTGCGCGCATCCACAAAAGATAATGTTAATGCATCTGGTTGAACAGCGACGGTGTGGTGTACTAAGAATTGCTACCGCAAGATGTAACCATCACTGCAGACGTCAACAACTGAGACGAGAGAATAAGGTGGCGCATTGATTAGCGCAGTGGAGGACGACGGTTCAAACCCGCGTCCGGCCGACCTGATTTAGGTGTTCTGTGATTTCTCTAAACCGTTTCAGGCAAACGCCGTATAACACTCCTGTCTGCTACTGCTGTACAATAACCTTAAAGCTGGAAGCAGGTTGTATAGTCAAACTATTTTATTAAAGCAATTATGGTACAACGCAACAGAGCCGTGTTACCCTCTGAGAGGAATTTTGTTATGTTGACCGTGTTGTACCTAATGGAGGTGGCTTATCGGAAAATGAAAGTCAGAATTACGTAAAAATTTGATCAGTACAAACAATATTTTTGCCTAGCTATACTGTTTAAAGAATAAGGAAAACGGTCGCCAGCCTAATTAGGCAAGAGAAAGATTAACATTCTCGTTCAAGAAAGTACATATGAGTAACTTCAACGGACAAACACATCCTAGACTTGGCTACACGCGAGTGCAATGAACTCTGACACATTCATATGTTTACGGTAAGATTGAAGCTAGCATCTAGAGCAGCACAAACTATTTGCAACATTATAACAGATACCAAAGCACACTATTACTTTCAGGGCTTACACAAACTGAATAGTCTCTATAACGTCATTATTACTATTCACTGCAGGATCATTAATTGGATATAGGTTAAGTCTCTCTCACTTAAATACTTTAATATTTTAAATGAAAGTTAATTGGAATCCACTAACAGGTTGCTTCTCACTATCATTTAAATAAAGAAATTATAGTTTTCCTAATTAGTGGTCTTTCCGTTACTTGTTACCGAGCATTAACACAATAGACAAACTGTGGATCCTGTTATACTATTAATATGCACTTCTAATACACAAAGAGAGACAAACACTTAGCAAACATGAGTATATAACTTTTCACAACTGCAGTTATCCACTTTTACTACAGTGAAACACAAAATTAACATATATGTAAGAAATTGACTCACCTTCTGCGATTTACAACAGGCAGTAATGTGATTATTTACTAAGCAAAACTTTATAAGCCTCAGTCTTAAGAACTTTTAATTTGAAGTTGGCAACAACAGCATAATAAGCATTTTTACCCGGAAAATTATTTTAATCAAGCATCATTAACCTTAACTCACTCTCTTGCCACATTAACTTTAACTTTCTTTTTACTATGTTCAAGAGGCATCAATTAGCAAAACACTGGGCTTTAATGTTCTTTCAGTAAGGACACTCGGAAATAACTTTTAGTTCAAACGGAGAGGAGCCTGAGTAGTGTTATGATAAGGAGAAAAATCAAAGTAGGTGCATAAATTCAGATATAAATTAGCTTATATTTGAGCACACTAACACATCCATTAAGCTAATCCTTCACTGTACATTACTATAGTGCTCCATTACAGTGATTGCGCAATGAGGTGGCGATTGCATGTTGGTGGGTGGAATTGCAGGTAGAATTGCTGGACTCTGTCATTTCTTGGTGGCGATGATAGACACAAATTTCAGAATAGTTCCAGCTATTTATCCATCCGTCCGAGGCATTGGAAAGTAGCAGAAAAAGCCTCTCTCGGAACCAGCACAATATGCATCTTTTACATGGCAGTGCACAGTATGGTAGCTCGTCCCCGACTGACTCTTGGTTCCACCTTTTCTACCTAGGCCAACCACAATTTGCGTGCGCTACACAGTTCCGTTCCCGAGGGGAACCACTACACCTTTTACATACAAACTAACTAAGAATCCTAAGTGAGGATCAGCAATTTACATAACAGCAACCAAACACATTAAATAAAACAGAAAATTAGCACATATTGACATTTCTACAAAAAAAATTCACATAGAAATTACGATTATATAGAGTAAGTTTTGTTCCCTCCAAATGGGACCAAGAATTTAAATTACAGATATACTACATTGCATAGAATCAAATCACGACATCAAAGTTTTAACAAAGAAAGGAGTTTTACGTTATCGATTCAATCACATGCATTTACAGAAGCTCAATGATGTAACATTAAACCAAAGCAAAAGGCAATTTAAATCAGTAGAGTATTAGAGATACGGTGTTATACATGCCCCATATTTCGTTGAAGTTTCCCGTAAGGGACGCTTCAAGGAAACATCCCTAACACCTAAGTGGTGTTGGCTAAAAAAAAAAAAAAAAAAAAAAAATTCTGTTGGGAGAGAAAAAAAATACATATTACAAACATACAGTATATACAATATGAAAGCTCATACATTTCATCCAAAACATTTTCAAAAATAAGACATGTACAGTAATTTTCATTTTCACACTGCTTTAAGGATTCTAATTTTCATCATTACACAAGATATCTTTAAACATGTTCGTTCCATACACGTTCAGTTTAAATAATAGACAAACGGTACACAAATAATCTGCACATTAGTAGAATAGGTATAGCCTTCAAATAAAATAAAATAAAAAAATTCACATATACAATAGCACAGAACATCTGAACTTAACAAAGCAGCAATTTGTCTTTCAATATTTTTAAAGGAACGTAAATTTCAGGTACACACAAGCATACTGATGACCACAGTACATTTTGCAAAGTTCAGTAATTAATGAAATAGTGAAAATTTCCGTTTGAAACTACATATGTACTTATATTTACACAAAACAGCTATGAGGACCTTTTCCAACTGATTGTTTAAATGCAAAGTAACTTTTCAAGGCTTTTTCAAAATAATTAACTTTAAAGCTGCTCTTCATTAATAGCAGTCCAAAATATTTGTTGTACATAAACACACTAACCTATTCAGAACCTATCTTTAATCATCACTGCTGTGTTTTAAAGCAAGGGAATCCAAAACTTTAAGTTATTTCTAAAAACCTAGTATCAAAAACATCTACATCTATTTGAATAAGAATGTTTATATATTTTATAATAACTTTTCACTGACTTCATTAAGAATAGTCAGTTCTTAACATATTGAGCAATAAACCTAACTTACTTCACTGCTTGCCTCAGCACTAGCAGCCCATGTTACACATTCTGCCCATTATTGGTTTGGCAGTATTTGTATATAAACATTTAGACACAAAACACAGTTTAGATTAAGAACACAAAAAAACACATTCTTAAATTAATACACTGCCCCATCCTCTAGGTTTGGCAGTTCTTGCCCCACAGTGGCAAGTCCTTTGGCTACTGCTCACACAGCATATTTAGGTAGCCCTCAGCTTTAGGACCACAGCATTTTTATTCTTTTGTATTGTTTTGCTGCCCAACAATATATTTTTGAGCAGTTTATTGACATCATTTGCAGGTTTTCCATCTTTATGTCATATCTTTGTTACAAATTTCATTAACGGTATAAAACATGAAACCTGTAGCTTCGAAACAATAATTAGACACTGGTAACAAAATAATTTCTTTTCAAATGACATCAGGTAACACACATCATTAATCGAGTAAATTTTAAATGACATTTTTGGCATAATGACAACGTTCAGGAGTTATTTGAGAGCCCCAGATTTGTGGTTTTTCTCCCCACTTTCTTACTCAGTAACATTCCTTTTAAAGTAAATATTCAGTTTAATTACACATTTAGGTTATCAAATACGTCAAGATCAGAACAATAATTTTACATCCTACTGCAAGTGATTTCTGCCCACTTTTGGTGGCACTAGACACATACCTCTCACATCTATCTTACACACATAAGTCAGGTTCATCTCCTCAGTTTTTAACACACATTTTCAGAAAAAAACCTTTACATTCAGTCATATTATAGTATTCATTTACCTTGTTTTCAGTATTCCTACCTGTTCTCATCCATAATTCTCTTTCCAATTACTTTACCACTACATTTTTTCTTTTACAATACCCACTATACTTTCATTATTCTTGGTCATTTTCCAGTGTACCCAATTTAATTATTCATTTACTTGTCCACAAACAATACACAGTATCTTACATTACTTCTACACTTTTCAGTTTATTCTGATAGAGAAGAAGGAAATAAGATAGTAAAAGTTCTGAATGATGAAGAGGAAGGTTGGCAGCATGAAATGAAATGGAAGTAGTGCTGCCAATGACTCGGGTCCCTGGTGCTCGTCAGACACTTGACAATGCAAAGAGTGCATGTCCCCTGGGGCTTAACAGCCCTCATCTGAGGACATGTACCTTTAAATAAACAACATAATGCAAACATAAGCCCTTTTTGGTCTTTAAGTATAATAGAAATTAATTATTATCTTGTGGAGCTCTTTGCACTTTCATAAAGCTACCATAAGCATCATAATTCATAAAGTTTTCAGGTGTCTCACACTACATGGCCCTCTCTTCATAATTAGACTGGCAACAATAAGTATTCAATTAAAAACAAACAGTTCATAAGCAAAGTCAAACAGTACACTACAGTAAATAAGCAACAACCTGCCAAAGGCCTCAAGATCAACAAAACAATAATTCACTTTCAGGTAACACTCAAATACAATAAAGTTTAAGTCATATATAATATTAAATATATATATACATACAGTAGCCTGCCCCCAGTCTCTTTATTAACAAGGCAGTCTTTTATGGTTCATAAAACAGTTAATAAGTCTGGTGGCTTTTGAGGCCTCCTATGTTTCTACATTTTTCACTAAGCTATTCAGATCTTGCCAACGTTTTGTTTCATCAGGTGGCTTTTTAGGTTTTTTGACCTCTACATCTTTACAGATTTTCAACAGGTCACGTTCTACTATATTTATATCTGGAGGTTCTTTAGGTTTCTGTAAATCTATTTCCTTCATTTCATTAAGCAAAGCTTGCCATAATATAGTGTCATCTGGCGGCTCTTTTGGTTTTGTTTCGGTTACACATTCCGGATTTTGTTTCGAAAAGATGTCATTAATTTTTTCGTAACCTCTTTCAGTAAAGGTATAACTATGTTTGTCTACCTCCGAAAACTCATCTGTATCTTAATCTGTCGTCTCTCCTTCGTCTGAGCTATCACTAGGTTCTATTTCGTTATCAGATTCGAGCAGGAAAGCAACTTTTAAACAGTGAGGCAGATTATCAATAGATGTTTCAGCCACTTCGTTTTTCGACTCATTTTCTGCACACTGCACATCGTTTGAGAACTCAGGCACTTCTGTTGTATCACTTTGAACGATTTCAGCCTTAACTTCATACTTAGTATAGTCGTCATATACTCCGATAACCTTCATTTCATTTTCTTCCATACTATCTGTTTCAGACAATCGGACGAAATTCCTACTAGACCCTTCAACTTTAGAATCACAGAACACCTTTCCATCAACAATAACTTCAACTGCACTGCTTATGATGTCATGATCACTAACGCCCTCCTTTACATCACTTTCACCTATTATTAATTGTGCACACGCCTTTTGCGTGGCATATTCCACCTTCCTTTCCTCTTTATTCATCATAACCTCGGCCACATCTACGTTTTTTACCTCATACACATAATAAACGGTACAAATACTCCCCTTTTCACTCTCCTTTTCTGGCTCCCTTTCATTCTTTAATAACGTCTTTTCGCACGATTCCGATATTGAGTTATCTTTATTATATAACATGTTAACTTTATTTCCATTTTTACATTCATCTATTACTGAAACCGGCCAACGGAAGTGTCCGATCCCGCCTCTTCTGTTTCTCTCTACGGCAGCCATCTTGTTCTGACGTCTGCGATATGTGCGTGCTGCCAAGTGAAATGTACGGTGCTCCAGCAAGCGCTGCCCCGAGCACAAACAGTCACGTGACTTCGCACTGGGCTCGCCACTACGTATCACTCCGCGCACGTCTTCCATAGGCGCGTCCTTAACCTTCCTGCCCTGTCGTTTACATCTTTCCTTCTCGAATCTATTATTTGACATCTTTTCTTTGGGCCCAAAATCGGTCTCCGCGTGACTCCGGCCCCTAACACACGCGGTTTTCAGTTTTCCATTTCGTCTCTGGTTTGGAAATTCCGCGCCATGTATCCTCTGCCGCGCATCGTATAATTTCCTCTACGTCTCGCACGATCTCTTTGAATCGTGTTTACACGAAATCTATCGTTTTCAGGTTGTTCGTTTTGGTCATTGCTTTCTCGCGAATAATTGTTGTTATTATTGGGTCGAGACTCGCGATTTCTTCGCCAGTGATCTTCATCCTCTACCCTTTCCAAAAACGCAGAAAAACTTCTATGGGTACTCCCAACATATCGTTTAGAATCCTCAGGCAGTTTCTGCCAAAGAACCCAAACGATCTCGGCTTCAGTCCTCCTAGCCTTCAGATGTATCAACTTTCTGAACCATGCTTCGCAAAACTCTTTCATGGTTTGCCTGCCTCTGATATCATACAACCTGGCCATTAGAAACTCACGCCACAACTGGTCTTGTTTCTGTTCTGACCAGTATTCGTCAATAAATTTTTGTTTAAAGCTTTCAAAAGACATATGGTTTGTATCCAGATTCAACCCCCACCGTTCTGCTTCTCCCGTTAATGCACTGATCACAACATTGATTTTTTCCTGGTCAGATAAATATTCACGAAAGTTACTTTCGCAGTTCTTTACAAAATCAAGGGTGTGCCATCCATTATGTCTCTTTGCAGGGTCGAATTTTTCCTCGCCCTCTAATATTTTACTGAAATGGATCCTTTCTGTAAAATGGGTAGGTCCTGTTTCTATTTTTCGTTCCAAGTCATATATTTTGCCTTGGATATGTGAAGTGTTATGGTCACACTTCTTTTCGCAAGTAACAATCTGTTTGGTTAGTGCTCTGTTTGTTTCTGTTACAGATTGCTTAATCTGTGCAAATTCCGCATTACATTCTGTTTGTATTTCGGATTTAATACAAAATACCTTTTCGTCTACTTTAGTGATGACTAAGGGTTCTATTTGATCTTGAATTTTAATTACTTCAGTGTCAAATCTTTCGTTAATGTCATCAATTTGTCCTTGTACATTGGCAATATTGCCATTGATGACAGTAATTTCGCTTTTAATAGTCTTGATTTCATTACTCACTGTTCCTATCCTTGACTTCTTCAATTTGTTTACTAAGTCTGGTACCCTGCATTTCGATTTGTTTACTTTGTGCTGCATTTTGCTGCCCCAATGCTGCGATTAGTGCATTAATATTGTCACTGTGTGCTGCATTTTGTTGCCCCAATGCTGCTATTTGTGCATTAATATTGTCATTTTGTGCTGCAAATTGCGCAGACAGTATTCTAAGTAAATCAGTCAGATCAAGTGTCTTTTCACTTTTGGTTTCTACCGCATTTTCGTGTTCGAGTCCTACTTCCCTCTCAGTTTCTGGTGATTCGAACATATCCCGCGATTCATTAACATAGCCACTGTCTTCCACAACATCGCTCATATTGTCTTGCTTAGTGTGTGCAATGTTCGTAGCTTGGATCGGTTTGTTTACGTCCGCCTAAAACTAGCACGTCGCGCGTCGGGGCATCTATTGTTAAGCAGTTCAACCAGCTACCGGCTACAATACGTTCCTGCTCGTCTGGATTTATTTCTAGTTTCCTGTCCATTTTAGTTTTTATTAAGTACTGATATCATTAATTTTCAATTTAAGTTGACCTTTCACTGTCTGTACTGTCAAATAATGTACAGGTTCGTGCCGCTGGGCGTTTTATGTTCACTCCATGTTTGTAAAATGCTAATTACTTATAATTTTTTCCGGCTGTAGGTACGAATTGAACAACGTCCTGTCGCGCGGCGCCCCGTATAACACTCCTGTCTGCTACTGCTGTACCATAACCTTAAAGCTGGAAGCAGGTTGTGTAATCAAACTTTTTTATTAAAGCAATTATGGTACAACACAACAGAGCCGTGTTACCCTCTGAGAGGAAGTTTGATATGTTGACCGTGTTGTACCTAATGGAGGTGGCTTATCGGAAAATGAAAGTCAGAATTACGTAAAAATTTGATCAGTACAAACAATATTTTTGCCTAAAAATGGTTCAAATGGCTCTGAGCACTATGGGACTCAACTGCTGTGGTCATAAGTCCCTTAGAGCTTAGAACTACTTAAACCTAACTAACCTAAGGACATCACACACATCCATGCCCGAGGCAAGATTCGAACCTGCGACCGTAGCAGTCGCACGGTTCCGGACTGCGCGCCTAGAACCGCGAGACCACCGCGGCCGGCTATTTTTGCCTAGCTATATTGTTTAAAGAATAAGAAAAACGGTCGCCAGCCCAATTAGGCAAGAGAAAGATTAACATTCTCGTTCAAGAAAGTACATATGAGTAACTTCAACGGACAAACACACCCTAGACTTGGCTACACGCGAGTGCAATGAACTCTGACACATACATATGATTACGGTAAGATTGAAGCTAGCATCTAGAGCAGCACAAACTATTTGCAACATTATAACAGATACCGAAACACACTATTACTTTCAGGGCTTACACAAACTGAATGGTCTCTATAACGTCATTATTACTATCCACTGCAGGATCGTTAATTGGATATAGGTTAAGTCTCTCTCAGTTAAATACTTTAATATTTTAAATAAAAGTTAATTGGAATCCACTAACAGGTTGCTTCTTACTATCATTTAAATAAAGAAATTATGGTTTTCCTAATTAGTGGTATTTCCGTTTCTTTTTACCGAGCATTAACACAATAGACAAACTGTGGATCCTGTTATACTATTAATATGCACTTCTAATACACAAAGAGAGACAAACACTTAGCAAACATGATTATATAACTTCACAACTGCAGTTTTCCACTTTTACTACAGTGAGACACAAAATTAACATATATGTAAGATACTGACTCACCTTCTGCGATTTACAACAGGCAGTAATTTGATTATTTACTAAGCAAAACTTTATAAGCCTCAGTCTTAAGAACTTTTAATTTGAAGTTGGCAACAACAGCATAATAAACAGTTTTACACGGAAAATTATTTTAATCAAGCATCATTAACTTTAACTCACTCTCTTGCCACATTAACTTTAACTTTCTTTTTACTATGTTCAAGAGGCATCAATTAGCAAAACACTGGGCTTTAATGTTCTTTCAGTAAGGACACTCGGAAATCACTTTTAGTTCAAACGGAGAGGAACCTGAGAGTAAGGAGAAAAATCAAGGTAGGTACATAAATTCAGATATAAATTACCTTACATTTGAGCACACTAACACATCCATTAAGCTGATCCTTCACTGTACATTACTATAGTGCTCCATTACAGTGATTGCGCAATGAGGTGGCGATTGCATGTTGGTGGGTGGAATTGCAGGTAGAATTGCTGGACTCTGTCATTTCTTGGTGGCGATGATAGACACAAATTTCAGAATAGTTCCAGCTATTTATCCATCCGTCCGAGGCATTGGAATGTACCAGATAAAGCCTCTCTCGGAACCAGCACAATATGCATCTTTTACAGGGCAGTGCACAGTATGGTAGCTCGTCCCCGACTGACTGTTGGTTCCACCTTTTCTACCTAGGCCAACCACAATTTGCGTGCGCTACACAGTTCCGTTCCCGAGGGGAACCACTACACCTTTTACATACAAACTAACTAAGAATCCTAAGTGAGGATCAGCAATTTACATAACAGCAACCAAACACATTAAATAAAACAGAAAATTTGCAAATATTGACATTTCTACAAAAAAATATTCACACAGAAATTACGATTATATAGAGTAAGTTTTGTCCCCTCCAAATGGGACCAAGAATTTAAATTACAGATATACTACATTGCATAGAATCAAATCATGACATCAAAGTTTTAACAAAGAATGGAGTTTTATGTTATCGATTCAATCACACGCATTTACAGAAGCTCAACGATGTAGCATTAAACCAAAGCAAAAGGCAATATAAATCAGTAGAGTATTAGAGATATGGTGTTACAGCCGGGATGGTTTCCTTGAAAGGGCACGTCCGATATCCTCCCACATCCTTTCAAAATCTTATGGGACCGATGACCTCGCTGTTTGGCCCCCTCCCTCAAATCAACGAAACAACCAACAACTCATACGTCTTGCAGCGCAGTCCAACAACAACGACCAGGAAGACTGTGTGAAGTGATGCTACTCCTTAATAACGCCCGCTCGCACACTGTTAGACTGAGGAAAAACACAACACTGGAGTTGAGTTGGGAAGTCATTCCATACTCACCTTATTTACCTGTGCTTGAGTCCTTAGATTTTCGACTTCCGCGCTCTCTGTCGAACAACCTTCAAGGAACTTCCTTTGCGAATGAAAATGCGCACCGAACATGGCTCGACGTGGTATTCGCCTTAAAACCACATGATATCTATAGCCACGAAATCGAAAAGTTACCGCAGCGTTGACAGAATGTTGTAAATAGAGAAGAGAATATATTATGAATAAATTCTCCGTGTATCTGTTGTTTTTATTAATCCTATGAAAAATCGCTACGAACTTATGCACCAACTTAATATTTTGGTAAAATTATCCAGCAAACTTTGCAGTGCACAACGTAGGGGCAAAATGGTGTGAAACGAGCTCTGTAGCGAATAAAAAATCGTAACTCCCGAAAAGGAGTTCGAACACCAGCTAACAACGCTCTGGGCGTTTAATTTTGCCAACCTTTTATTAGAGAATAGACATAGGGCTGACGTCAAGACATTTCCACGGAAACCGCGCTTGGCATCGTCGAGCATCTATAAAAGAAAGGGAGTACTGCAGAATTCCCCTGTTTACCGCGTAACACTTTCGGAGCGACACAGTCTTGAGTTGGCGGCTTGCTGAGTGAGGTGAACGTAGTCCCTGCTGATTCCGAAGACGTCGTAGCCGAACGAAAAGTCGAGAAAGTTGTGGCGGCCACACACACACAAATGGCAGCGGAAGAGCGGCAACTGCGGTACGGCTGACCTGCCCCCTGCGTGAACTGCGCGCAAGCCTGCGTCCTTCGGGATTTTCGGCGGTGTTGCGTGACTGAAGTTTCAGGAGCATGCGTCGCCGATGTTTTCAAAAACTTTGCCGTTGCTGCAGAAGAAGTTTGTACTGCTGCTGCCAGATTTTATTCTGTATATGTCTACTTATACACAAAATTATGTCTCTGTGCCTCTGTTTTTATTCGAATACCTCGTACTTACAGAATACTGATTGTTATTATATATGTATTTCTATTTCGTTCATGTTTGTGTTCGTTTGCTGTTTATGTACGAAAATGTAGGATTTTTATCTGTCTATTTAGGTCTGTATTTGTTTTCCGGCCGGTGTGGCCGAGCGGTTCTAGGCGCTTCAGTCTGGAACCGCGCGACCGCTATGGTCGCAGGTTCGAATCCTGCCTCGGGCATGGATGTCTGTGGTGTCCTTATGTTAGTTAGGTTTAAGTAGTTCTAAGTTCTAGGGGACTGATGACCTCAGATGTTGAGTCCCATAGTGCTCAGAGCCATTTGAACCATTTATTTTGTATTTGTTTGCCCTGTCATTTGGATTTGTATCTGTTCTTTGAATCTTCGTATTTTTGCACTTTAATGTGAACTTGTGTATACAGGGTGGTCCATTGACCATGACCGGGCGAAATATCTGACGAAATAATAGTCAAACGAAACAACTACAAAGAACGAAACTTGTCTAGTTTGAACGTGGAAACCAGATGGCGCTGTGGTTGGCCCGCTAGATGGCGCTGCCATAGATCAAACGGATATCTACTGCGTTTTTTTTTTTTAAATAGGAAAACCCATTTTTACCACATATTCGTGTACTGCGTAAACAAATATGAATGTTTTACTTGACCACTTTTTTCGCCTCGTGATAGATGGTGTCGTAATAGTCACAAACATGTGGCTCACAATTTTAGATGAACAGTTGGTAACAGGTAGGTTTTTTAAATTAAAATACAGAACGTAGGTAAGTTTGAACATTTTATTTCGGTTGTTCCAATGTGATACATGTACCTTTGTGAACTTATCATTTCTGAGTACGCATGCTGTGTCAGCGTGATTACCTGTATAATCCACATTAATGCAATAAATGCTCAAAATGATTTCCGTCAACCTCAATGCATTTGGCAACACGTGTAACGGCATTCCTCTCAACAGCGAGTAGTTCGCCTTCCGTAATGTTCGCACATGCATTGACGATGCGCTGACGCATGTTGCCAGGCGTTGTCGGTGGATCACGATGACAAATATCCTTCGACTTTCCCCACAGGAAGAAATCCGGTGACGTCAAATACGGTGAACGTTCGGGCCTTGGTATGGTGCTTCGACGACCAATCCAACTGTCATGTTGTTCAATACCGCTTCAACCCCACGCGAGCTATGTGCCGGACATCCATCATGTTGGAAGTACATCGCCATTGTGTCATGCAGTGAAACATCTTGTAGTAACATCAGTAGAATATTACGTAGGAAATCAGCATACATTGCACCAGTTAGATTGCCATCGATAAAATTGGGGCCAACTATCCTTCCTCCCATAATGCCGCACCATACATTAACCCGCCAAGGTCGCTGATATTCCACTTGTCGCAGCCATCGTGGATTACCCGTTGCCCAATAGTGCATATTATGCCCGCTTTACGTTACCGCTGTTGGTGAATGAAGCTTCGTCGCTAAATAGAACGCGTGCAAAAAATCTGCCATCGTCCCGTAATTGCTCTTGTACGCAGTGGCAGAACTGTACACGGCGTTCAAAGTCGTCGCCATGCAATTCCTGGTGCATAGAAATATGGTACGGGTGCAATCGATATTGATGTAGCATTCGCAACACCGACGTTTTTGAGATTCCCGATTCTTGCGCAGTTTGTCTGCTACTGATGTGCGGATCAGCCGCGACAGTGAAACGGTACAGTAGTTTCCGCTCTATAAACAGCAGGTTTCGCTGCTCGCTAGCGCCGGGAAATAGAAACAGAGGCGGCGCCGCAGCCAATTTTATTACACGATCCGGCCGGCCGCGGGTGCAACAGAACCCATGTGGACGGGTGGAAAGAAATGTGTCAGGCTTCATAATTCGTATTTATATGTGTCGTGTATTATGAATTTCTTGTACGTGAATGTGAATCTGCACATGAACTTTCCTAATCCTCCTCACACCTTTCCGTAAAGCGTGGCTATATCTTAGTTGGGAAGTAGTTCTGTAGTATAGTAGTGCCAACCTTACTCCTGGGTAGGGGACCAGAGAGACAGCACAGGCAGGTAAAAGTCATAGACTTTCCAGTGTCACAAGATTTGGGGTGGAGAGGTTGGTCACGGCCAAGTGGTTCGACCACCCCCTCCACCGGGGCCCAGGAAGACCTAGGGTGCCCGCCACATTCGTGGGGGTGTTACAGAAGACCGGTAAGTGAGCAGACGTGCCCTTAGTGCGTCTGTCTCAATGTTCAAGCATGGATTGAGAGGTATTTGAATATTTGT
The DNA here is from genome assembly GCF_023864345.2 of Schistocerca serialis cubense. Taxonomy (NCBI): domain Eukaryota; kingdom Metazoa; phylum Arthropoda; class Insecta; order Orthoptera; family Acrididae; genus Schistocerca; species Schistocerca serialis. The sequence goes on from NC_064645.1 coordinate 208,659,154, forward strand.
ACTAATTCTTTTATTTCCAGCTTCGGATTGTGTAAGGAAATGAATGTTCTCGTTTAATTTCGGAAATTTGACCCCCTGTGTTAATGTATCTGGTCCCCAGTTTGCCTGTTATCCTCCTCACGTAGTGGATGTCCTATGTAAAGTTTTGGGAGGCTTTGGAGGTATACATTTGGCCAACGCAATTCCGTCTTGCCCGTAGAAAAATGCGTGCAGATTGGTATATAATATACCCGAGCTATAAGTTGTAAAATTGTAATATCTGTAAACAGGAACAATTGCTGCATTCGCTGTAAAATCGAGTGATAAATATTTAAAATAAATACGTAATCAATTGTCATCAATCTTTAACATACCTTAAAAATCAGAAAGAAGTCAAGTCAAAGGAATTCATTTAAAATAAAAGATATAGAATGCAGAGACCCACACATCAGCGTGTGAGCCCTCCAGCCCCTTGCCTAGTATCGTACAGAAAGGGCACGCTCTCTAGGTAGCGCTCTCAAGCTCCCCTCCCCAGTTATCCGTTGCGCAATTTTGATTCAGGGCTTGACGACATCAACTTTCATCTTGCGTCCCTAGGCAAGGAGGTTAGACGGTAAACTTTCAACAGCAGCGAAAACACCTACTTGGGCATCATCATTTGTTGCAGGTCGTGGTTGATATTTCACTTGTGGCTGAACACTCTTGTTTCCTTAAATAACGTAATTATCCGGCGAACGGTCCGGACCCTTTGATGATGTCGTCCAGGATACCGAGCAGCATACATAGCACACGGCCGTTGGGCATTTTGATCACAATAGCCACACATCAACACGATATCGACCTTGTCCGCAATTGGTAAACGGTCCATTTTAACACGAGTAAAGTATCACGTAGCAAATACCGTCTGCACTGGTGGAATGTTACGTGATACCACGTACTTATACGTTTGTGACTATTACAGCGCCATCTATCATGAAGCTAAAAAAGTGGTCCAACTAAAATATTCATATTTCTTTACGTACTATACGAATATGTAATTAAAAATGGGGGGTTACTATTTAAAAAAAACTCAGTTGATATCCGTTTGACCTATGGCAGCGCCATCTAGCGGGCCAACCATAGCGTCATCTGGTTTATCCCTTCAAGCTAGACGAGTTTCGTTCTTTGTAGTTTTTTCGTTACATGCTTATTTCGTGAGATATCTGGCCCGGTCACTGTCAATGGACCACCCTGTATATTTTGCATCTGTATTTGTATATGTTATAAGTTCTTTAATGTATCTGTGTTCGCATATTGTATTTATGTCTGCATTTGAATCTGTGTTTCTGTTTTATATTCCGTACCTAGATTTGTTGTTTTTTGTTTAATAAAGTTACTTGTGTAGAGTTTGCTAGTCTCCTATCGGGCGCCTCCCCAGGTGGCGGATAGGGGCCTGCCAGATATGGCAGGTGCAGGGCAAACAGAAGTCCTGGGGCGGACCAAAACTAGCGCTAGAGGAAAGATGGACTCATCAGCTATGGGGGAAGCAAATTCTCTGCGGAAGCAACATACACTAGTCAGAAACCTGATCGTGGGCCGTCATCCCATCACTGGCAAACAAACTAGAAGGAAACATCAGAAGTTGGTATTGACGATGTCGAAGATTATAATGCTGTAGACGGTAATGATGATTATGATGATGATAATAATAATAATAAACCTACCACGTTTGAATTTCTTTCTTTCTGTTATCATTGTAGCTGTAGGCAATATAATTTTCTGAGTTCCCGAATATTCATCACAAACGTTTCTAGACTGAGACGTGCCGTCACAAATGCTGAAGATGTATTGGTTGGTCTTTTATCAACATATGTACGTTTCTTTCAAATGGCCGCTCTCCCCTGCAAATCGGCTCTAAGTAAAGGGGACAACTGCCACTCTGAACTGTCCAAGAACGGTAGCATTTATTCAGTAATTATATCGGCTACGTGCCTGAGATAAAATAACCGTGCATTCTTTCTACATTACTACGCAAAGCATGTAACTAGGCAAAATAAAACTGTTGTACCCCTGTCACATTCTTATTTAGTTCAAAGCTCCGAAAACCTTCAGCATGCCCAGGAGAATAGATTGCTTCCACTCTTTCATGCAGGAAATGTTATGTATACCGTTAAATGGAAAACCAGTCAATTAGGGCTCTAATTAAGCTACGTGTACCATATATGCATTAAAGTTGTGGGAACCCGATCAAAGCAAACATAAGTATCGCGCAACGATTAACCGCCGTCTCCATAGAGCATGACCTATGCACTGTTGAATTCTTACACATATCTTGTAGACATCTCCTTCCTACGAGATGGAGGAACACAATTTCCTCATAAATGACCAACATTCAATTGTTATTTCTGAGTGGAAAGCCACTGCCTAATGTTTCCTTAATCGAACCTGCATGCCGTTACTCCCAGCTACCATATACAGTTACACTGAAATGGTAACCATTTGCATATCTAATCATGTGGTGCATTTGATGCCGGACTGACATTTATGGTATACCGCCATCATGATGTTGCAGTTTTAATAGAGAGAATTGAATTTACATCGCTCTAATCTCTTCAAGTTAGTTGTGGGTACTATGTTGATAGAACTGCATTCCTTAAAACATTTCTAGAATGGTGTTTACTAATCCGTCTACAGTAGGCAATAATGCACAACCTGTCATGTATTCTTTCCAACTTTGGACAGCAGTGGAAGGCTGGATAGTACTGGACAATGGTCTGTATCGGACAAGGGTTGTTTCTAAACTCAGTGCTACTGACAGCACTTGTTGCACAAGTGTGTGGTGAACTATGGACGAACAAAAGTTCTCACGCAATTTTGAGTCAAAACAGCAATGCCCTTTAGAGTGGCAACTACTTATATTCCTAGATAGTTTTGCACGCTGAACTCAAATTTAGAATGCTATGTTTTGTTTGTAAGTATGTAATACTTGCCAGAAAAATTTCTTATAGGAGCAGATATATACGCGTTATCCGGCGACTTCATTCAGGTAAGAATTTCCAATTTATTCAGTATGATCTTTCAGGGCCATGACACAGCACTGCTGACGTCCAAATTTACCAGTTTAGATTTACAGTCAGTTAATTACTGAAAGGTTATGTATGAGCTACAATTTTTTATTGGGAGGTTAGTCACGTTATTATTGCGAGGTTGCGGAATAATAAATTACTGCGAGGTTACACTGAATGTGGATGCTAAACTTATATTTTTTTCTGTTGGGAGGTTACAACATGTTCGGACTGCAACAGGCAATGCCATTTGTACCGGACAACAGATATCACAAAACTTTAATGTTTACATTTTATTGTTCTTTAATAGGAACATGTGGAGAATTCAGATTAGAAATGAGACAAAAATATCTTGAAGGAAGCCACAGAGAAAGGTAGACATGTTGAAATATCAGTCAGGAAAAAGGGTCAGAAATATATAGTTTCACGAAGAATATTAAACGAATATTCTACAACATCTTATTACACACGGTACATCCAGATCGACCTATACAGAAAAAGGCACACAAAAATGTCTGGCTCCTCAAAATCGTGTGACTCTTCATATAATTACGAATTATTAAGTCGTTATGTAATCAGTTACTGTTATTATTATCGTAAGACAAGAATAGGCTCATGCTTTATTAACAACTTATTAACTTTACACTGAGGTGACGGAATTCGTGGGGTACCTACTAACATCGTGTTGGATTTCCTTTTGTCGGGAGTAGTGCAGCAGCTCAACGTCGTAAGGACTCAAAAAGTCGTTGGTAGTCTCCTGCAAAAATACTGAGCCCATTTGCCTCCATAGCCGTCAATAACTGCGAAAGTGTTGCCCGAGTACAAACTGACCTCTCGTTTATGTTCCATAAAAGTGTGACCGTGAAGAAGGTCAATTCCAACAGGGACCGAAACGTTGGTAGTTTTACGTAGAAATGCGGTCACAAACCCAGAAACATTTTATTCACTGTGACAATGGCCGTGGCCCTTGAATATTTCCCGTACTAGTGAGAATATTTTCGTTTCTGCTTTGCATATTTCTGTTTAGTTCATTTAAATGAACGAAAATATCGGAAAGATACCTCGATACAAGTAGGGGAAAGAAGGGTTAAGTGGCCAGGTTAGGAAAGTGGCCACTGCTTATTGGACGTCTTCAACAGTGCTGCCTCCTACCGAGAAGTGGCCAGACTAGCTGTAATCGACATCAGTAGTTTTGTCAGTGACGTCGATAAAGGAAGCTTTCTCCGTTATCTTTCTGTTAAAACATTCAGGTTTTTCGATCGTTTCGTGCAAGGTAAGTCACTCACATTACCTTAGTTACATCACTTTTATGTAGAGCAATAGGTTTTTGCGATATCACGATTAACGCAGTGCCATTTGACTTACTTTCATTTCTTTCGATTGTATTGTTTCGCGTGTGAGCCAGTGACACAGACATTGCGTTCGATCGGGAAACTGCCCACGCTAAACGTTCGGATAAGTGTCCAAGGTGACCACTTTTCCCAGCAGATGACCACTGTTGCCGACAATTGATTTTCAATCTGTTTGTTCCAATGATAATTAGCTGATTCCGCATTTTATACGTAGTCTAACAATTGATATTAAAACATTAGAAATCCTTTTTTACACGAAACTAATCCAGGACATACATTAAACGGAAGAGTTCTAGGGAAGAACGGAAGTGCAGTTGTCAGTAAAAAGGTTATGGCCAGCTCACAGGCAGTGTTCAGTGAAGAACAAGAGCAAGAAATTCTTAATTATAGAAAAGCAGTTTTATGAAATTGCAGCGAATGATCTTGGTGACTAGCTTTCAACTTGGCAGAACGTAATAAAAGTACCAAATCGTTTCTATAAAGAGTCTGAAATAGCAGGCAATGGCTGGGTGGTTAAGATGTCGGAGCTCTAACGCTGCTCTCATAAACTCTGTAAACTCGGCGCTGATTGTCATGAGAACGTTGACAACTTCACGCACGGATTTTGTACATGACTTAATATTGTTTCTGAGTGGATAAATTTTGAACAAATTAGACGGAAATTTCTCTACTTATGTCATTAGGAATTGTCGACTTCTTGTGCCGGCAATTTATTGCAACACGTTCCTTTCTCATTTCTATTATTGTTCTCCTAATAATAATGAACGGTGAAATAAAACCGAGAAGCTTACCCATTTTTTTAAAACTAAACAATGTAGTTGGGAATGACGTAAAGGTCTGGTCACTTTACCCCATTAGGTAGGGGAAAGTGGCCACGATGTAAGCATTCCGAAAAATGTTTGTACGTCTATAAAATATAGTCTTACCTTAGCTATAAATATTTGGTGTGACACATTACAGTATGTAGATTCCAGATGTATGTGCCACAAGCTTACGTTCATATCCATGGCTTCAAGAAAATTCAATTTCACTTAGAGTGGCCACTTTACCCCACCTTCCCCTGCCTCACATCTAAAATCAAACATTCATGTGAACTCTTTACCTCGAGATAACCGTCGTGCTTCCATATGTAGCAGAAGTGTAGTGCGCTATGATCCCAGTTCTTTACAAACTTCGTTTAACGCAAAACATTAAAAAGCCGCGTAAATTAGGTGCCGGGATTTAATGAAGTTTACGGCTTTTACTACTTCGACACTCACAATTTCAGAGGAGATGGCAAAGATTTAGCAACAACGGCTTCACGGCGAATAGGGCAACTGTCGGTTCGTAAGTAAGGGTGTTGGTTGGGGTTGATTCGGGGAAGGGGACCAAACAGTGAGGTCCCGTAGGATCAGGGAAGGATAAAGAAGGAAATCTGCGGTGCCCTTTCAAAGGGCATTTGCATGAAGCGATTTAGGGAAATCACGGAAAACCTAAATATGGACGGCCGGACGCAGGTTTGAAACGTCGTCCTCCCAGTGTGCTAACACTGCGCCACATCGCTCGTTAGTTACGATGTACTTTGGTACTTACCCACGAATCATTTCACTCGACCTGTTACAGAAGTGGCTCCATCTGTACAAACACAAACGTGACCGTCCCACGCTAATTCATTAAAGAGCAAATATATGTTAGTCGCACGAAATATTTCTTCACCTGTTGCTCTTTCGGACAGTTCTCAGGAAAAAAAAAGCCTGTTTACAATATGTAATGAGATTTCCTCAACACAACTCTGTTCTTTATCTTCTGCTTCCATATGTTTTCGACGTCACACGACATTCATTAACTCGGCTGCTGATCGTGTCAGCAGAGAGAGGAATTTTTGGGATTTCAGTAGCGGCTTCTGAAGCAAAGACTATTTTAACCATTTCCTTACATGCTGTCATTAAAATGTTTCTGCTAGTGTCTGTAGTTTTGCGGTTTTTACGGTAAGTTCGACGATGTCTTTTTGCAAACATATACCGACGCAGTCATGAGCTTTACTTGTTTTCTATTTTGTTCCAACAATCGACAATATAATTCACTCCTTCACTTAACAGAGAGGAATTTTTGTAGACAAATGTCGTTTCAAATTACTGGGAACCATAGCAGCAATTTTTCACTCTAAGCAACATACTCGGGAACTGGTATATTTTGTCACCACTCCAAAATAACCCGTAAGATAAATAATTATCACTGTATGGCCTTTGAACTACTTCTTGTTTCTTGTTTCCGGGCTCTATAATTTCACTACTTCCACTCGATGACAGACCGCACTATACAATGAACTAAACATTATCGGAAAAAATTTTTTAGTAACATCTTAATAGAAAACACTGGTGTAAGAATCACGGCATTCGCCCTACCGCAGAACACAGCTGTGATGAGACTAAATACCCAAACAATGGAAAGTCCAGAATGGAATAATAACAGTACTGTTTAGCTGAAATACAGTATTGCTCGTCGGAAAAAAGTGGATCATTTTTGGCGAACGTAAAGAACAATAAATGTTAAGAAGCGACCACAGACATGAAAAAATATCAAAACACTGCAATGAAATTCATCTGACAGGGCCATTTTTACTAATCTCCGGAATTTTATGGAAAAGCACGTATAGCCGGCAGTACACAAAAGATACGGTGTTACAAGGTACTGTCGCCACAGCGGCATAGCCGGTGCAGTGGTACAAGCGAGAATAGGCTTAATTAATGATAAGCGAAGAATAACAACAGTACTGAGTAAATCAATTACATTTAATTTATATGAAAACTTGTTATCAGCATGTATTACATAATTAAAGAGCAAACAAGTCCCTTCTTATTTACAATTGAAATAAATAAGTTACATTTAATTTCTTTAAAAACGAAAAATTTGCAGTGTGTGTAAAACAGAAATTCTTTAATTTCCTACAATAATATGTAAATGTTCATATCACACCCTTCACTTTGTGGCAGCATTTTGCCACGGAACACAGTTTACGGAGCACTGCGTTAGGTGATGGAATTAAACTTTTAAGGGGAAAATATAGGGTCGCCATGAAATATGTTTTGTGAAATAATGATGTTGTCTTTTTTTGTAAACTTTCAGTAATGAACAGGGAAAAGTAACATTCAGTCACGTTAAAAATTAGATAGCCAGGTAACGCCTTTGAGCAAAAATGGGTTCTTAAATCTAGTACTGTTAAAGGCGCTGCAGTCTGGAACCACAAGACCGCTACGGTCGCAGGTTCGAATCCTGCCTCGGGCATGGGTGTTTGTGATGCCCTTAGGTTAGTTAGGTTTAACTAGTTCTAAGTTCTAGGGTACAAATGACCTCCGCAGTTGAGTCCCATAGTGCCCAGAGCCAAATCTAGTGCTGAAATATATAGAGCAATTGAAAAGAAATCATCGGTTCAGCAAGACAAAAATGAAAGCAGATAAAGACTTTCATTGTAATGTTATGAAGAGGCAAGGAGACTTGTGGTTTAAGGACAGCTTAATCCAATAGTTTGCAGCATGTAGGGGATATCAGCAAGAAACAAGTTAAAAGAGTCTTTGACATACTAGGTGATCTGATGGACAAGTTCAAATTTATGGCCACTTACAAACAAATTGTAAGTATTGAGCAAAAAAACAAAAAAATTGTTTTTTACCAATTAGAATTTCACGTCCGAAACAAATTCCAAAAGATAAGTGACCAAAATGCGAACGTTGGAAAAAACACACAAAAATCAACGAACGTGTATTATTATTATTTCAAGTTTCGTACTTCTATTACGTAACGAGTCATAGTATTATTTAGTGTAACAAATGTTCCACTACAACATTCAGAAAACATTACAGTTTCAAACATTATTTTCATGCTTCATTCTATGTACGCATGGTGCGTCTCGTTATTTCAGCTACTTGTTGTGTGCAAAGCAGCCTCTGCAGGAGCCGTCAGCTCATATTGACGAGGACGTCAAAGCCGTCGAGGTAATGACCCCGCTATGACGCCCATACGGCCAGCGACGTGTCCGTAATTAACGATGCCAAGAGCTGGCCACTGGGGTGGGCTTTGGTGGCACGACTGCGGTAGTGGTGGGGTGGAAGTGCAGAGGGATTGGTGGGGAGCGGGGGGGGGGGGGGGGGAGGGAATTCCCCGGCTGGCACAGCACAGGCAGGGGCTATTAGGTGTGCTCTGGCGAGCGACCGCAATATCGGCTGCCCCGCGCCAAATTGCTACGTTGGAAGCCGCAGCAGTGATAGTTGTTACTTCAGCACAGCCTTTTGCAAGTACAGGCCATCGGCAATCCGCTGGGCTTTTTCTCCCGCAACAACAACAAGAACGGTAACAGACCGGTGGAGAATCGGCAATGAACGAAAGCGTTAAACGCGTTGCTGCAGAGATAGGGAGCTATTATCTGGAAAGGTTGCAATCGCCTGCAACGTACTCCTTCCGCTGTGGATTTCACCCTTTCCCTGCTAGCGTCGGTAACATCCACAGAGGGGAGTCTCTAGAGAGGATTCGACGCACACACATACTCAAAAAGCGCCTCAGTAGCTATATATATAAATTAAAGCCCCTGATGCGTTTTTGTATCTGAAGTTTTGGACACACTCAGAAACTACTGTAGGTTTTGAAATGGTTTTCAGTAACTGATAGACTGAGTCACGAGGAAAGTTTGTCGTAATTTATTGCAGCTATGCCAGGCAGTCCGGACACCCGGGGCAGGTCACCAGTTGTGAAATACTGGATAGTAGTACTTTCTGAGCCACTACGCGCTGTTGTTTCCACATCTTTCGCGTTTCGCCGGAGCTAGTGGGTTGGGTATCCAAGAATTCCCGGTGACCCTCACATCTGCAAATATTTGACAAAATAGGTAGTTGTCCAATGAAATCCGTTTGCAAAATAGCAGCAAAAATACTGGAAAAAATGGTTCAAATGGCTCTAAGCACTATGGGGCTTAACATCTGAGGTCATCATTCCCCTGGACTTAGAACTAATTAAAGCTAACTAACCTAAAGACATCACACACATCCATGCCTGAGGCAAGATTCGAACCTGCGACCTTAGAGCAGCAGCGCAGTTTTACACTGTAGCGCCTAGAACCGCTCGGTTACACGGTCGGAAAAAAAACCAGCAATAATGCATGATCAGACTAAACGAAGATTTGAATTTGAACTAATTTAGACTGATGTTCGTTACTGGATTATTTGACAATGGCGGCAGTGACTAACAATCTGCCATACATTGTTGGGAGCGTTTCCTGTGATGTTGATCAAAAAATGAGGTCTCATGTCAAAGTCACCACAATGTAACCACAAGCTAAGGCAATCGCTGCCTGGTGCAGCAACGAATACTTACGTCAGAGCATGACACTGCTCAACCTCAAAAGCATCACCTACAACGGCATCGTCGTCTTAGTCTGATATGGCTGCTAAACTGTATATCAAACTTACAGCCAATTGTATACTGAGAAGAGAGTATCGTTCTGTATTGTGTCACGTGATAATTTATAGTGTTCAACGACATTAGCAACTACATTTTGTGTTTGATGAAGTATTTGCTCGACCTCTCTAGAAGTAAATCTAGGCTTGCTAGGACCCATTACAGTCTTGACACAAGTATCTCAAGTGTCTTTTGTCCAGCACTACATTTCCAAATGCTGTGTATCACTTCAAAGTGATAGTTTCTAATCCAAGTGTGATTTATCACATACCACACACGATGAATTTGGTTTTCTTGTCCAACGAAGGTCCCAATTTGTGCGAGATTTGGAAAGAAACTCGCCTCATGATATGGGACAAGATATCATTATGGTATCTGATTGTCGACATTATCATTTTGGAGTTACTTGAATGGAAACTCGTATCTGGATCGGATCTGGAACTGATCAATGTAAGCCATGGTCCACATCATGATATAAGTAGTGGGGAAAAGCCGATTGTGGTGCATTTTGTTTGTGTGGGTTTCATGCATTCAGGGGTGAATTATCCCCTTCACCTACCCTTAACCTAGTGGTATGCTACTGGTTTATGAGCCCCTGCAGTTTTATTTAGGATCCTCTGGGATGTATCCAACTTTCACACTTGTGAACTGGCAGGAAAGACATAGCCTGTGCTGAGCTGCTGGAGAGGAAGGATGTAATGTATTTTTAATTCATTTATTTTTAAGGGTGTTATACCACTTAAATGTCTTACAGCTGCCTCTATACTCCACCAAAGCCCCACCACAACTTTCTACTGCCCCCCTTCACCTCCCTTCCAGCACCTGACTATTGATGATTGGGCATGTAGGTATACGTTCACCTAGCTGTGGCACACTGTCCTACAGCCATCCCTACTTGTTCCAATGATCAAGCCTAGAGCTGTGGTGGTTCTCAGGTGGGTCGCTGCTTGCAGGACAAAGGCAAACAATGTGGGTGGTACACTGTGGCCTCGTTGTTGACAACAACGATCTGTTGGACACTCACACAATACCAGCTGGTCCTTCCACTGTTTGCCCCAGAGGCCTCACATTGGTGTATGGGGCTCAACTGAGCACGTTCACATAGGGTGTTAGAAATTGATGGGAATGCAGCATTCCACCCTCATCCATCTGTACCGGTCTGTAGGTACATGAGATGGTGTCTTTATTTCTTTTTGAGCGTATTATCCTAAAGCAGATGCCTCCAGCATCTGACGTACATTCACCCTGCAAGATTCTCTCTGAAACACAATGGTGATAAACTTTAAGGTGATAAAACAACTACCTCACACACCCAAGAGAATATAGATTCTTCGTAACACAGCCAGGAATGCGACATTGCTGTACAGTCTGCACCACAGTACCTCTTGACAAACACCATACTTTTGAGGCCGTTATCCTATAGCTACCTCCACAGTCAACCCCCTTCAGCCCCTCCTGCCACTGCCCTCAGCATACGTGTATTAAACTAACACAAATTTCTTGTACCTGTCAACTGCATATAAAATCAATAACACGTTCTAAATGAATTGATAACTTCCACTAAACTTTTAAACTGTTGAACATCTATGCTATAGGCTGTTATGTGATAGAAACTTTCATATCTAACATCAACCTACCTCTTACAAGCAACCAACTATAAAAAATACGATTGTGACGGTAATAAAGTAGTTACAGTTCCACGAGAACAGATACAACCAACTTCATTCAGCTTGACGGCAAAATTGATATAGTTTGGGAGCCCTCACATTCAAAATTATTGTCTGTGAGAGTCTCGTACACAAACTGTCATGTACATTGGTATTACATACATTTCAGACACGTGCAATATCAACATAAAAAAGTTCTAATGAATGTCATTAAAAAACTCAATCATTTTTACACTCAACAGCAAAGTACAAAGCACATCTCCCCCCCCCCCCCCCACCTCTCACTCTCTCTCTCGCTACTCATTATTGTGTAACATCCATCAGAGAAAAACTGTGAACTGTATTAGCTGCGCACTGCCCTCTATTTCATAACGAGCTGTCCCTTTGTTGAACCTATTTAGGCTAAGGTTCCTGAGCAGAATTCTACAAGGTCTCTGTCTCTATGCATCTTGTAACAATTCTTCCATCTTTGACCAACCCTCCTTGCAACAATGCCTCCGATTTAATTTGAACTGACCAGAAGCAGGAGGGCATTATATGCACTACATTAGACATCTTGTGATTGAACAGAGCGAGCTGAGTTACATGTAATGGAAAGAGCATAAGATGTGTTACAAGCTTGCCCAGTCGACCGACGCCAGAGATATAGACTGGTATTCTTATTCCAGTACAGAAACTGCCTTTCTGCAAAGTCTGTTTTGTATCATTGTAAGAAAATGAAATGCCTACAGCCGTCCTTACGATCTTATTTAATGTGTAGCTACTATTTTTGGCGTTCAATGCGCTACCATCAGGCCTTAATTGATGCTGTGTGGGTTATCACGATCCATATATATACTGGATCAGTGGTCAACACAAATGGTTTATGCAGACTGTCTGTAACTGTGATGTCAGCACCCGAATCATCCATGGATGGTTGGGTTGCTGACACCCCAGTTACAGATAAATTTTTAAAAAATTGGTGTGATAGGGTAGTGCAAATGGACTATTTCTCGCCAAGAACAAGTGCTTCTATGGATAGTTCGAAGTTCTCTTTTTTCTTTTTTTTTACGATTTACAATCGGACTATTTGCAAAGCGTGTTTCGACGTGTAGGCGAATTTATGGTTTTGTTTCATTATCGTTTTTAGAACTGTGTGATTAGGAAAATTTACACCGATGCTTTTCTTCCGATATGGTTCGTTGTGTGTGACCATTTAATCGCTATTTTTTGTGGATTGGCTCCCCATTTCAAAAAACACGAATACCTCCAGCACAGGCAATAAACTCTATGGGTTTTAAATGCGTCCTCAACCAATCCCACTATATTAACATTATTTGCTGAAAAGTAATCACCCTACATTCCTCCATTAGCAACTCCTTCCACTCCTCACTTTGAAAGCTATAGACGCAGTCATCAACTGTATGCTTTAAGGTAATACACATATTAACTCTTCTCTGTCCAATAGCAACACCTTGTCAACTGATTTTGGGAACGGAGGGGAGGGGAGAAGCCCTAGCTCTCGCAAACTGATTAAATAAAGAATATGCAAATGAATTTCTTAAATAAGCAAAATACTGTTATGTTCTCCGCAGTGTAATTGACATTGATTTGAATTTCGTGTGTTGAGATCCTTCCTCTCCAGCAGCTCAGCTCAGATTGAGTAATTTTCCCGCTATTTCTCCGGCTGGAGTGACCGTGCGGTTCTAGATGCTACAGTCTGGAACCACATGGCAGCTACGGTCGCAGGTTCGAATCCTGCCTCGGGCATGGATGTGTGTGATGTCCTTAGGTTGGTTAGGTTTAAGTGGTTCTAAGTTCTAGGGGACTGATGACCACAGCAGTTATGTCCCATATCGCTCAGAGCCTTTTTTGAACCCGCCAGTTCACAAGCTTGGGAGAGGAGAGAAAGGGGCGAGAGAGAACCGAAGTGGGGGAGAGGAGGGGAGGTTCAAAATGGTTCAAATGGCTCTAAGCACTATAGGACTCAACATCTGTGGTCATCAGTCCCCTGGACATAGAACTACTTTAACCTAACTAACCTAAGGACGTCAAACACATCCATGCCCGAGGCAGGATTCGAACCTGTGACTGTAGCAGCAGCGCGGTTCCGGACTGAAATGCCTAGAACCGCTCGGTCACAGAGGACGGCGAGGAGGGGAGGGATAGGGGATTTCCCAGGAGGGGTAAAAGTGGCTCAGAACTGAACAGGGGATGGGTGACAAGGAAAATGTCCCAGAATCGGTATCCTGTGTCCCAAAGTGACGGGGGAGGAGGAGGGGATATGGGAGGGGTGGGGGATTTCTCAGAAAGATGGATTATCTCCAGAGGTTCATAATGGGTTCATGGGGGGTCATATATCAATTAACATAACAATAGGTTGAGGGGATCAGGAGAATAATTTGTCTCTGAATGTCTGCAAACCGCACAAAAAAATGCACTAAATCGTATTTACCAAACTCCTGGTATAATGGTGGACGAGACATCAACGTGATATCACTATAGCGCCCCTCAAACCATTGTGGTACAATTCTGGCATTGTGTCATGGACAGGCACCCGGCTGCACGATGTTGCCAGTGTCAGGGAAGATATCAAGGGGATGCTGGTGCCTCCCAATAATGTCCTCAGGGCGCGTACAGTTACTACCACACGTCTCATGAAGGGCCAGATGAATTTCACTTATGTCAAAGTACTAATCCCACCAGCAAGGGTACATCGCGTGTTGCATCTTCTGAGCAACCGTTCGCCTGGATGACGACATATCCAGACCATCGACTTGCTGTAACAAGGAACGTGATTCGTCTGACAAGGCTAATCTTTTCCTTAGATCCACTTTACAACCACAATGATCCCAAGCACATTGAAATCGTTATTGACGATGTTGTAGGCTGAAAAAGGAACATACAAATGACGTCTGTTGCGGTGCCTCATGTTTAATTCCTGTTCTTCTGCTTCGAAAGTTTTGTGGAGATTTCCTGTGCTTCTACTGTATGGAGGAGATGTGTAACGTGCCTTCACTTCTGTGTCCTTATGCAGTCGGAAACTCTAGAGAGGTCTCTTATCCTCGTAGAGGCGATCGCCAAAACATGTAAGCTGTCTATCGATTTCAGACTGGACAGCGTAGGTTACTGTGTCTAAATCCACTCGGAGGAAAGCTGCCGTGGCGGGGCGCATGCCTCAGATCAGACCTCAAAGCTGGACCAAGCTCAGAGCTTAATACAGGCCACCAATGTGCCAATATGTGTTTGTCTGTGGTGGAACTGGACCTATCCTTTGTTAAATGTTTCTGTTTCTCGCGGCAATAGTCCTTGGTCATTGTTCAGTCGTTCCTTACATCGTGGGTCGGGGTGGCCGAGCGGTTCTAGCCGCTACAGTCTGGAACCGCGCGACTGCTACGGTCGCAGGTTAGCATCCTGCCTCGGGCATGGATGTGTGTGAAGTCCTTAGGTTAGTTAGGTTTAATTAGTTCTAAGTTCTAGGCGACTGATGACCTCCGAAGTTAAGTCCCTTAGTGCTCAGAGCCATTGGAACCAAGTTCCATACACCTGTTCCCGAAGCGTAAGGCGTGTAAACCGTAAAGTGATTCCTTAGCAATATGAAAAGGTTTGCTTTCTATGTCGATGTAATATATTTGCTGTTTTGACGCATGTCTGTAATTTTTATGCTGGTAGCTGGTCACCTGAAGTGAAACGAGTTTCTCCCTGCGTGTCGAATGACCGAATAGCTTACGGGAACTCAGCCACTTCATGTCTTTGATAACCACAGTTGCGAAGACGTCACCCGCCTACGTTCCTGTAAGTTACTTTTTCGCGAAGCAATTTGCAATAATTATTCGTGCGGCCTTTCTTTCTATACGCTCCGTGCACGCTGCTTGTCTGATCTGATAAGAATCACATACACTTGAGCAGTATTCGTCCACGAGCAATGCTGCTGTTACATCGACAACACCTTTCATAGACAATCAGTGTTTCCCAGTACCCTAACCTTACTCGGTAGCAACAACCAGCGGAAATAAGAAGAAAGATCCAGGAGTGTGCTTAAAATTCAGGGTGAAACAATATCAATGATTAGATTCGCTGATAACGTTGCTACCCTCAGTGAAAAGGAGGAAGAATGGGAGGCTTTGTCGAATAGAAAACAACCTAATGAGCATGCCCTACATATTCATATATTTTCTAAAACTGGTTATAGGTATGTATGAATGTATGTTCTATAACTTCTCCTAAGCCCATGACGCACGAAAACACAGACTGAAAATGAGACTACTTAGTGACTTCAAGAAACTTTACATATAATTTCAGACATTAAGTAAACTTTTTCTCGCTGGCAGCCCGCAAAAAATGATGAAAGAAAAAAAGTTTATCGCTTGATTCATTTTCGCTGTTGATGTAGTTAAATGGCCGCATCAGTCACGACGTTTTAATTCATTACTTCTCTACGAATAACTACAGGTTTATTACAAATGATTGAAGCGATTTCACAGCTCTACAATAACTTTATTATTTGAGATATTTTCACAATGCTTTGGACACACATACAAAAACTCAAAAAGTTTTTTTAGGCATTCACAAATGTTCGATATGTGCCCCTTCAGTGATTCGGCAGACATCAAGCCGATAATCAAGTTCCTCCCACACTCGGCGAAGCATGTCTCCATCAATGAGTTCGAAAGCATCGTTGATGCGAGCTCGCAGTTCTGGCACGTTTCTTCGTAGAGGAGGTTTGAACACTGAATCTTTCACATAACCCCACAGAAAGAAATCGCATGGGGTTAAGTTGGGAGAGCGTGGAGGCCATGACATGAATTGCTGATCATGATCTCCACCACGACCGATCCATCGGTTTTCCAATCTCCTGTTTAAGAAATGCCGAACATCATGATGGAAGTGCGGTGGAGCACCATCCTGTTGAAAGATGAAGACGGCGCTGTCGGTCTCCAGTTGTGGCATGAGCCAATTTTCCAGCATGTCCAGATACACGTGTCCTGTAACGTTTTTTTCGCAGAGGTGAAAGGGGCCGTAAACTTTAAACCGTGAGATTGCACAAAACACGTTAACTTTTGGTGAATTGCGAATTTGCTGCACGAATGCGTGAGGATTCTCTACCGCCCAGATTCGCACATTGTGTCTGTTCACTTCACCATTAAGAAAAAATGTTGCTTCATCACTGAAAACAAGTTTCGCACTGAACGCGTCCTCTTCCATGAGCTGTTGCAACCGCGCCGAAAATTCAAAGTGTTTGACTTTGTCATCGGGTGTCAGGGCTTGTAGCAATTGTAAACGGTAAGGCTTCTGCTTTAGCCTTTTCCGTAAGATTTTCCAAACCGTCGGCTGTGGTATGTTTCGCTCCCTGCTTGCTTTATTCGTCGACTTCCGCGGGCTACGCGTGAAACTTGCCCGCACGCGTTCAACCGTTTCTTCGCTCACTGCAGGTCGACCCGTTGATTTCCCCTTACAGAGGCATCCAGAAGCTTTAAACAGCGCATACCATCGCCGAATGGAGTTAGCAGTTGGTGGATCTTTGTTGAACTTCGTCCTGAAGTGTCGTTGCACTGTTATGACTGACTGATGTGAGTGCATTTCAAGCACGACATACGCTTTCTCGGCTCCTGTCGTCATTTTGTGTCACTGCGCTCTCGAGCGCTCTGGCGGCAGAAACCTGAAGTGCGGCTTCAGCCGAACCAAACTGAGTTTTTCTACGTATCTGTAGTGTGTCGTGACCATATGTCAATGAATGGAGCTACAGTGAATTTATGAAATCGCTTCAATCATTTGTAATAGCCCTGTATATTCGTGACTTGTTTAGCAGATAGTCTATATATATACCACTAAATATACCAGAAAAATCATGTCATTTTATGACACACAATTCAGGAGATATCACGAAATAAAAACTGAGATGTGTGAAAGCTGCCGCATCACGCATAACATTTTGATTTATTACTTCTTTGGCAGTAACTCAATTTGCAACATTTCGCAGACAGTATCCACATATGCCTTTAAATGTATCTACAATGATATAACCTTTGTGTGACACATAGTTTGGGAGACATGACGTTACAAAAATTGTGATGCGTAAACAGGTGTCGCATCACGCGTGTCGTTTCAAGTTTTTACTTCTTTACTACTAATTCCGATCGTAACGTATTTTGCAGATAGTGACCACATGTATCACTGGATGTACTTGCAAAATTATGTCACTGTACGATACATAGTTAAGGAAACATGACGTCATAAACATTGATCAGTTTCAAAACGAAACCGCACTGCGAAATGCGGTGGAGATACAGCTGAAATATGTCAACACATACGCGTGAAATATACTAAATATATGCGAAATATATGTGACATGAGTATACACAGGCAAAGCCACACGTTAAAAGCACCTCCTAAACTCCTGGATCGATTTCAATCAATTTCACTACATATATTACTTATTATCAGCAAGAAAATAGTGTGGATGAAAACCAGCAACCTCCTATTGAGCTGGGGGTGATAATATGTTCAAAATGGTGGATGAGGAGAGATGGGCAGATATAGAGGAGGAAGATGGATACAGATAGGATGAGGAGGAAGAGGAGGAGGAGATGGACAAAAAGAGGGGGGAGAAAGTGGTATACAGGGAAAGGGAAGATGAGGTGGAAAGAGAGATGGGGAGGAGGAGTTGACCAGGAAAAGCGTTGAGGTGGAGATGGGCTGAGGGAGGGACAGTAGCAGATGGCCAGTGAAACACCAGAGGAGGAGATGCCCAGATAGAGGGGAGATAAGGAGGTAGACAGCAAGAAAGGAGACAGGTAGAGGGAGAAGGGAGGAGGGCATGAACAACAAGAGGTGGAGGAGGAAATTAACAGGGACGGGGGGAGGAGATCAACAGGGTGAGAGGGAGGAAGAGATGGACAAAGAGAAAACGAATGAGGAGATGGAAAGGTAGAAGGGTTGTGGTGGAAGTGGACAGAGGGAGGGAGAGAAGCAAACGGGTGGAAAGACAGAGAAGATGCACACAGACAGTGACATTGGCCAGGAGGAAATTGACTTGTAGAAGATTGGGATAAATACATATGCGGGCAATGCTGGATACTCAGCTACATGACAATAAAGTGAAGGGAGACGAGAGTAATGCGAAGTGGCGGAAATGAGGTAATGTCGACTTTGGGGACCATCAAGTAGACTTGGAAACAAAATAATACGTGATGGACGAAACAAGAAGAATAAAAAAGACAGACTAGAAGAGACAAAGAAAACATAGAGTTATTGTTATTTCAGGTATCTGAAGTACTCAGAACTTGATCAAGCTGAATAATAAAGAATTTAAGAGAAGTGTTATACGGACTTATAGAGCGATATAAACTGACGCTTCTCCTAACGGAAAATCGGCATACCTCAAGGTAAAAATGAACAAATTCGCTTTCCATTAATTTGACCCCTTGAATGTCACGTATTCTGGCGCATTCTTCTCCATTAGCGGTATTGACAGCACTTGAACAACTTTAGCACTATGACAACACCTGCAATAATGCAAAGCCTTCGTTTATTTGCTCCGATAACTGTGTAAATATCGCAGCAGTCATTTAAAATAGTGTTCGGAAATTACTGTTACAGACTTGCAGAGGGGAGTGAGTACATAGTATTTTGAAAAGGACCCCATGTCCGGAAACGTACCGTTTATGTTATACAACGGTTTCAGTTCAGATGTGTAACGCGTACACGCCTGACGAGGGAAAGAGAAAAGTCTCAGATCAGCTTGTTACAGTATGCAGTAGGATGACATGTACTACGTCAGACTGTCACCTGATGTTGCTTGGTGTCTCCCTTGTAAAGTTAAATTTACATGTCTCCTTTTAGACAGATAAAGATCTGCTGGCGCAAGTTCTCGCCACTGCACTAGAGGATGAACAGACATCAGGTGGGATGGAGAGGGTGTACCAACACTTTTGTAATGCATCAGTACTGTTCTATAAGTACGGTTTGCTGGGTTCTGTTTTGTTTTAGGATAGTGGAAACAAGTAACGTTTAAGTGTAAATATAAACAAATGTGCTTGAGTGATAAATGGATACTTCGTTATGTTTCCTTTCGAATTTTTACTTAACAACTGCAGAGCGTCACGCCTAATTCTATTCCTCGACCAGAAATAGATGAGTTAATCATCTGAATTGAAACTGTCGTAGAATCTAAATGGTGTGTTCCTATTCAAAATACTATATACTCACTCCCCTCTACAAATCTTAGAAGTTTATAACAGGCATCTCCTAACACACACTGTACGTTTTATTGATGTGTCAACTCCCTTAAGAAACTAATTTTGCACTTTATTCGACACTACTTTATAATTTAAAGAAAGTAAACATTTTAGTGCTTTGTTCCATATTGTAATGAAGTGTCCATATTAATGTTTTTCGTTAATTTTAAAACGTATGGGATGTTGGCCGTAATAAATAAGTCGTTCCATAGGCTACGTTCTTACTTTCTTGAAAATCAATTAAGGATATCCGTATACACTAATAACGAGTTAAAGCCGTTCCTCGTTTGACACAAAAAGAAGAACAAGAAGCACATGCCGACCTAGAGCACAGTTCCCATGTAATCCACTGAGAATGAACCTTGGTAACAAAATAATGAGCCGCGGAAACAGACGCTGCCAACTGTGCGGGAGTGCTAGTTAAAGTTGGTTAGTACTCTCTGTGCTTGTGCAATGGCTATTGAAAATCAATGTTGTTTGAGCGCAAGAAATATATTTGAGTAGGTCGTAGTGCAGACTAGTTAGAATGAAATATTCCAGAGGTAACAGGTGTCCAGTTTATATTGGCTACTGCCACACAGCGGTTGGAAGGTAATCCAGATGAATGTACATGGCGTTAAGCAAAGGGAACTGATTAGGCAGGAATTGTTAGAATATTGCCTCGAAGCCCCGAAGCAAAGCCATAGCTGTGAGGAAAGGAAGTTACTACAAAACTAAAGAATAACAAATGAAATTTTGATATTGCAGTGCTATTGGCATCTTCTACACCACAAAATACGAAGACAAGATGGAAGACTTATTAAATGGACCCATAACCATCAAAGAACTGAGGATGAGACCTAAGACGAAGACCTTAATCACGGTGTCATGAATTAATGTTCACGCAGCAAATGGATTCTTGTTCAGAGCTCCAGTTCTACCTAAAATGTTTGGAGGGTTAAGAAGTATCACTTCTTTAAAGTCAAATGTAAATGGAATCATCTCTTCTGGATACAATATGACAAAGTGTCTTGAATACAAAAGTATTTCTCAGTGTTCACGATCAAAGAAAACTACGAAGTGTAGGTTCTCAAACGGCACTACAATTTGTTAATGATTTGCTTATAGCTGACATGGAATTAACGGAAAGATTCGTACCGACGTGCGGAAAAGAAATATCGAATGAACTACTGAATGCAACACATTTCAATTTCCACCGACAGGGTGACATTCGTAACTTGGATACCATGTTTACATTCCAGGTTACAAACGTTGCTTAATGTGACAACCATCTCCATCCAAGACAGGCTAGAAGTTTGTATCGATACCATTTCGCGGTTGTTTGCAGCACTCTCCGAAGGGTGGACAATGGAATTTTTTGCTGCCGTGTCGTATGTCGTGCATTGCTTGAAGATCACACATTGCGTCGAACATTCTCAGCAATCGTAACAGTGTCCTCTTCAACAATTAGTGGTACTATTGGCCCAAGTCGCCTATTAACTCCAAATTCCTATTCATCATCTTCAAACCCGGTGTAGAATGTGAACCTCCCCGTATTCCTTTAAAGCGTCGATACTCACGGAGAGCAGCAGCACTGTTACTGTTGTTTCGATAAAACAGCCTTACCCGTAAAGGCCTGCTCACTTTCTCCAGACCCATGTTGACAGTCTGCTACTGTAATGAACACTGATAAGTGTGTCGTCGAATAAAATGGCAAGTCGTGACACGAACACTACTAACAACGCAAATCCTGCAGCGCAGTCATTCCTATAAAGTTGTATACCCATACAGTACATACACTACTGGTCATTAAAAGTGCTACACCAAGAAGTAATGCAGGTGATAAACGGGTATTCATTGGATAAATATATTATACTAGAACTGACATGTGATTACATTTTCACGCAATTTGGCTGCATAGATCCTGAGAAATCAGTACCCAGAACAACCACCTCTGGCCATAATAATGGCCTTGATACTCCTGAGCATTGAGTCAAACAGAGCTTGGATGGCGTGTACAGGTACAGCTACCCATGCAGCTTCGACACGATACCGCATTTCATCAAGAGTAGTGTGACTGGCGTATTGTGACGAGCCAGTTGCTCGGCCACCATTGACCAGGCGTTTTCAATTGGTGAGAGATCTGGAGAATGTGCTGGCCAGGGCAGCAGTCATATATTTTCTGTATCCAGATAGGACCGTACAGGACCTGTAACATGCGGTCGTGCATCATCCGGCTGAAATGTAGGGTTTCGCAGGGATCGAATGAAGCGCAGAGCCACGGGTCGTAACACATGTGAAATGTAACGTCCACTGTTCAAAGTGCCGTCAATGCGAACAAGAGGTGACCGAAACGTGTAACCAATGGCACCCCATACCATCACGCCGCATGTTACGCAAGTATGGCGATGACGAATACACGCTTACAATGTGCGTTCACCGCGATGTTGCTAAACGCGGATGCGACCATCATGATGCTGTAAACAGAACCTGGATTCGTCCGAAAAAATGACGTTTTGCCATTCGTGCACCCAGGTTCGTCGTTGAGTACACCATCGCAGGCGCTCCTGTCTGTGATGCAGCGTCAAGGGTAACCGCAGCCATGGCCTCCGAGCTGATAGTCCATGCTGCTGCAAACGTCGTCTAACTGTTCGTGCAGATGGTTGTTGTCTTGCAAACGTCCCCATCTGTTGACTCAGGGATCGAGACGTGGCTGCACGATCCGTTACAGTCATGTGGATAAGATGCCTGTCATCTCGACTGCTAGTGATACGAGGCCTTTGGGATCCAGCATGGCGTTCCGTATTACCATCCTGAACCCACCGATTCCATATTCTCCTAACAGTCATTGGATCTTGACCAACACGAGCAGCAATGTCGTGATACGATAAACCGCAATCACGATACGCTACAGTCCGACCTTTATCAAAGTCGGAAACGAGATGGTGCGCATTTCTCCTTCTTACACGAGGCATCACAACAACGTTTCACCAGCCAACGCCGGTCAACTGATGTTTGTGTATAAGAAATCGGTTGGAAAATTTCCTCATTTCAGCACGTTGTAGGTGTCGCCACCGGTGCCAACCTTGTGTGAATGCTCCGTAAAGCTAATAATTTGCGTTTGACAGCATCTTCTTGTTGTCGGTTAAATCTCGCGTCTGTAGCATGTCATTTTCGTGGTGTAGCGATTTTGATAGCCAGTAGTGTAGTATTCGGTCTACACTGGCTCGAGTAGCGATAGTTTAATCATAGCCATTCTGTACAGTGGTAAAACCGTCAGCCCAGTAGCTACATGGGCAGTTGGGGACATGAGCAGCAATACAAATCTGCGGTGTCAGAACAGTAGGAAGACTATGGCAAGAAAGTAAAATTCAACGTAATGTCCGAAAGCGGCTAGTGGCAGAGAAACCCGAGTTCAGAGTGGTCATATAATACCGACAATACGACCAGAGAGGATAGCGTTGAGGTTGCATCACCCTGGCTGCCAGCCATTAAAACCAACAGGTCGCTCAAATATCAAGAGTCGCAAGCGTTACCGGCGAGTACCACGTTGCACTATCTATGGCACTCATGACGAATACGACAGTCCACATTCCATTCGCCCATGACTGTTAGTGACAGCACACACTGTAAGGTACATCATTTTTTCGGACGAATCCAGGTTCTGTTTACAGCATCATGATGGTCGCATCCGCGTTTGGCGACATCGGGGTGAACGCACATTGTAAGCGTGTAACAGATAACTCCACATCCCCAAACCCTTCTAGAACAGGAAACCAATTACAGTAAACATTCCCGCGACTTCCGGCACAGGAGAGCAATAATATCAACAATTTTAATATTGTTACGTTATGTCTTTCTCAGGAGTCATGACAAAGTACAGTGGACCCTAGAGAAGAATATAAACTAGCAGATCAAGGAGATGGCTGCTGTAGACGTGACCAATAAGTAGAATTTCTCCAGTGATAATTATTTTATAAGAGGATGTCAAACGAAAAGCAAACCCAAACATCAGCGACAGCGTGACCATAGAATGATTACATTCAAAAATAATCATCACATGCCTTAAGGCAACCATCCTACTGGCAGACGAGATGATCAGTTCGCGTTTCGTAGATCGCGCTCGGTTGCTGACGCATCCACAACCGCAACCACTTCCTCGTCCGACTGGAACCGTGCTGTATGTAGGATGTTGTGGTGTTTCGCTACTAAATCCCCAAATCACAGCCTTTGTACGATTGGCACTGAGGGGGCGGGCGTTGTCGAGCAACAGGATGATTCCGTCAGATAGCATTCATGGGCACTTTGAATTTATGTCTGTTGAAAAACGGCAAAGTGAGCAGTAGAAACATACTATATCTCCCCAAGCAAAGAAATCCAAAGCTGTTCAAGAAGTTCTGCTAAGATCATGATGAAGTTCTTATCCGACTTCAGGTGCCCTCTCCTCATCGAGTTTCTCGAGCATGGAATCACGATCAATGCGCAACCCTATGAAGACCCCTTGCAACGTGCCATAATGCCAAAACGATCTGAAATGCTGCCGGAATGAACCATCTTGTTGCACGATAACGCCCGCGCCTACACTGCTAATCGGACGAAGGATACGCACCATAGATTTAGTTGGGAAACGCTGCAACATCCTCCGTACAGTCAGGATCTTGCGATTTTCACATTTTTGTCACCCGAAGAAAGACGTGCGTTGGCGGCGGTTTCAGTCGGACGATGAAGTGAAGGAGTAGGTGTGGTTGTGGATCCGCCAGTGGCCAACAGCATTCCCAGAAAGAAGAATTGATCGTCTCGTCTCCCAGTGGGGAAATGTCTTAACGCGTGTAGTGATTGCTTCTAAATAGAACCATTGTCATGTTATGGCAGATGCACGGTTTTCATTTGACTGTGACTCACAGAGTATGACACTGATGTACTGCCGGCAAATGTTGTCTGGCTCTGGCCACAGAAGTTTACACACATATATACGAGTGTAGTGGTGATTCTGAGAGAAGCAGATTAACAGATCAGACACTGAAAGTAACGCACGCGCTATGCCCCAGCTCGTACGGGACTTGGTAGATTAATCTGCCACGGGTAATGTGTGCGATGGGCAAACATCTATTAGGTGTACTACGAATGTAGTGGTGTGGACATGTTGGGAATGTGGGTCTCATGTGGAGCGTGCTAGGGATAAGTCCCTGCAAGCGCACTATCCTCTGTGCTCTCGGTCGCTCAGATGGACGCCGGCACGGTAGCTCAGCGTGTTCGGTCAGAGACCCAGTTAGCCTCTGTAATAAAAGAACTGAGTGGAAGGATCAACCACCGAACTTGAACAGGGTCTCTTGCGACGTCCGCAATGACCAAACACAACGAACAAAAAAAAAAAAAAAAAAAGGTGGATAGAGCATCTGCCACATAAGCAGGAGATCCCGGATTCTAGTACCGCTCGGGGCACACATTTTGAACATGTCCTCGATTATGTATATCAACATCTGCTTGCAGCTAGGGTTTCGGTTTAATTAATTTCATAACAGAAGAGCATTGCTGCTTAGTCAGCAAAATAAGACGATGACAGAAGTATACTGGGTACGAAATGCAGAATGACAAAAAAATCTGAAAAAGAGAAGTGTTGATATCTATGATAAATTCAAAACAAAAAAATCTGAAATACTGCCGGAATGAACCATTTTGTTGCACGATAACGACCGCACCTACACTGAAAATATTTGTTTGTGGCATAACCTTTCACAGAGGCGAAACGTCTACAGTAAACAGTAGAGAAGAGAAGACCACAGGAACTTTTGAAATGTGCAGCTACAGAAGAATGCTGAACATAAGATGAATAGGTGGAACAACTAATGAACTAGTGAATCGAATCGGGGAGGGAAAAGCATGTGACGCTAATTTCACTAAAATAAAGGATAGGCCGACAGGGCACATCCTGAGGCATCACTGTAGCGTCAGTTTGATAACTCACGTAAATTTGCGCTGATGGGGGATAAAAATTAAAGAGCAAACAGTTTCAAGTGGATACGAAGATGAAGAGATTTGCACTTGACGAACTAGAATGGAGAGCAGCATGAAACCCATCTTCCGACTGAAGATCTTCGCAACAACAAACACTACAATGCTAAACTTTGTAATGTTTGGAAGTTAGTGTATTTCTAGTGTCAACTACATTTTAGTTAACAGGGAGAGAGAGCGAATATTCGGTACCAGCTAAAGTTGTTACGTAATGTAATTGAAAGATCCAGTCGATTTAATCCAGTTAACATAAATGTTAGATGTCTTCTATGCGGTAGTACTACCGATGTGGAAACATGTAATGAATGCTGGAATAGACAATTACAGTGAAAATAGTGCCTCGCGGAGTGGCCGTGCAGTTAGAGGCGCCATGTCTCTTATTTCGCGGCCCCTTCCGCCGGGTGTTCGAGTCCTCCCTAGGGCATGGATGTGTGTGTTGTTATTAGCATGAGTTGGTTTGAGTAAGCTTAAGTAGTATGTAAGACTAGGGACCGATGACCCCAGAAGTTTGATCTCTTAGGAGCTGACACACATATGAACATTTTTTTCTTGAAAATAGTAAAATAGCAAGAACGAACTGTGAGTCTGTAGCTGTCTGACAAAGTTCGTTGGGATATGATGCAAAATTCACCAAGTTAAACTATCGACTGTGACTGTGAAAATTTTGTGACCTAATGACTTAAACGCCTGTCTTTCATCTCCGTGTACCGAGCGTATTAGTTCTGGGTGCCAAAGGTTAACGAAGCGTGACGCTAATTACTGGAGGCTTACGGGGCGGACTGCGCTAGTGTGCAAGCAAATTTCATTGGGCGCGCTCGCACGGTCGCCACCTGGCGGTGACGTCACGCGGCCGGCGCTGTTTATAAATTTACGACGCGGCCCTGGGCGGCGCTGTTGGCCAGAGGGATCAATGGCTGGAGGCACGCCACGTCGCGCGGGTAGCTCGCGCTCGCGGCGACCTCTCCAGAGCACGCACTAATTGGGCGCCACTTCTTGCCGTTTGGATTAGATAATGTGACCCACGATTCAGTAAACTAAAAAACATTGCCTCCTCTGTGATTCGAATGACGGACGCCGAATTCTCTTTGTCTTCTTATTTACTCGAGTGCCTGATTACTCGAGTGCTTGAGCAAATGAAAAGTTAGTAACTGCCGTATTACAATCATACCTCAACATTTAAAGCTAATTTATGCCGTTTAATATCGCAATACTTGAAGAACTCACCCGACAAAATATTAGTCAGAGCACACTGGTCGCTTTGGGACGCTGCAAATAAACGCTCGCCAACTTGCTGACACTGAGCATGAGTACTCATGTCTGCTCGGGATCTTGTTCATCTGGTGTGGTGCGGCAGGGAGAGAAGGGAATTGAGCGCGCATCATGTTGTCGCGACCACACCGGAGAAGCACAAACTATGAAACAGTGGAGGGCAACTTTTGACAGCGATCCAATTTAATGGCAGGAATGGCGAGTCGGTATTGTATTAAAAGTAAGGTTATCAAAGTACCGTAGGATACCATAGATTATCATAAGTAAGCTAGACTACGATAGTTTTCCTAGTAGCGTTTAGCTGGCCGATGTGGCCGAGTCGTTCTAGGCGCTTCAGTCTTGAACCGCGCGACCGCTACGTTCGCGGGTTCGAATCCTGCCTCCGGCATGGATGTGTGTGATGGCCTTAGGTTAGTTAGGTTTAAGTAGTTCTAAGTTGTAGGTGACTGATGACATCAGATGTGAAGTCCCATAGCGCTCAGAGCAATTTGAACCATTTTGAACCTAGCAGCCTCGGTCATTTAAGGTCGTAACAGCATTACCTATATGTTATGCGTGTTGCATACCTATTGGGTCTTACCTCGTTTCGATAGCTTTGTTTGTGTATGTCATCAGTGTGATTGCCCCAAGAACCAGAAGCGGTAGCTGGCTAGAAACTGAGAGCATATATGCAAACGGCTGCATAACCTATGGAACATATATGTTCTACATGGGTATAATCTTACCCATTATTTAAAAATAAACGTTACTGTAGCAAAATGGAAATTGTCTGTAGCTATGTAATTCTGATTTTTTTCGAAAATTGTTGATTTCTAATGTGAAAGATTGGTATGTTGTACTAAACCTAAAAAAAAAATGGACACAAAGATTTGTGTTGTACCGCTAGAAAATGCAATTTTCCCAAAGGTAAAAACTAAAAAAAAATTCAACCTAGCCACTGTCACGAATGATGATGATATGATGAGGACAACACAAACATCCAATCCCGGGGCAGAGAAAATCTCCAACTTGACCGAAAATCGAATCCGGGACCCCGTAATCCAGAGGCAGGTCTTGAACATAATATAAATTTTTTTTGTCATGTATAAACAACTTTCGCCCTTAGCAATAATAGCAGGAAACTCTTGCCTTTGATCATGAGGAAGAACACTCTTCTGAGTACAAGATAACAAAATAATTATAGACTATAGATTTTCTTTGTTAGTACACGTACACGTAAACTGTACATGCATCAAAAGTAATTGCTTCGGTTACATAAAATACAGAAGTTATCGAGTAACTAATTTTTATTACTTATAAAATGCAATTTATATTTTGTAAGGATATAAAATTCACTATGGTCTAACACTTAACGATGTGCAGTTCTAATTATGTACAAAAGAAACAAACAAAAAACTAAGAGAAGATCCAGCTCCCAGTCTCTTTCTCAGACACTCATTTATGTTCCTTCCCCTACAAATGCGACCAATATTACCGATTATCCTATCATTTCCTATATTTATATGCTGTACCAAACCTACGGAACCATATAGCGCAACTTAAGTTAACAGCGATATTGTTTTCTCATTCCAGTCTACAGGGAGAGAAATATAATCTTTTTACATAAAAAGATGGGTTCGCAAAATGGGATTGTATCACATAGCACAGATTACTTTCAAGAAATTCAATTTACGACGGCACTAAATGTCATACCACGTCAAAGAATAAGTAAAAAGAAAAGATAAAGGACATGAGGGTGTACAAGAGGTTTTAAAACGTAGATGAGAGCTCTCCGAAGACGAACAAGAAGAAGGCGAAAATCAAGTGAGTGTACCGTTCATGTGCTCTACCAGACTGTACTATTTTAGTACGTTCCTTGCGGCCTTTCACGGATGGTGATTTATTAAAAGAATGCTTGGTAGTCGCACCTGAACATTTGTTTCCACTCTGGGTAAAGGAGATTGCCGTAGTCCTTCTATGAAACCTAACAATGATGTCTGCCACGCAGGGTATGTCACACTACGTTCTGAGTCAACTTCCAAAGTCTTTGAAAAGAGTTTGTTGGACATTCTTTAGCTCTCTATGAAAGCGAAGATGTCAGAAGCACACAGATGAATGTGAAGCTTATTAGCAGTGAACAAAAAGGTGTAGGAAATGTAGGTTTGTCATGGCATTCATTAGTTTATGTGTCTACAGGCGGAGCGCCAGTCATGTTCTGAAACAAATCAAGGAACGTGCAGCAACTGGAAGGGAAAATGGAAAATCTTACAGCACCCAATTCGCGCTCATCTGCAGCTCGAAGTAACTGATCTAGAATAAAAAAAGGAATTTTAAATACATTTTAGATATTTCCAAGCATTTCCCTTACGATAGGTCTCCTCGTTTACATACGTCTCCACACGCTTTTCCACCCAGCTCCCTGTGACAGTGGACGGGAGGTGATGCAGATCTGGTACCAGGCGGCCGTGTGACCATTTACAGCTCGTGTAAATGGTGGCAGTGCAGTGATATGTATACGCTTTGCGTTCGTGTGCAGTCAGGACAACAAGATGACTCGACGTTTATTAAATTCCTGGTTTTAGCAGTCATCACATCTTTCTTCAAGATTCTTTCCTCAGAGCAGTGAAGTCTGCAGCATTATGCTTATGATGCAATCAGAGGTATGAGATACCAGTAGCAGTTGATTCCTTTCTCGACGGAAAAGACCGCCAGAATTGTAGTCTACCATTGTGATTGGCTGATACTTTCGGATCCTAGATGCTAGAATGCTTTCCTTCAGTAATATTGTGATAACAGCGCACCAAATTTGTTGAACATTCTGGTATAGACACCTCTAAACAGCGATCTATTGTCTACTCGTTTCGAGAGTCAGAATTACAATTAAAACACACATCATACACTAAATGAAAAGGCAGACGAAGCTGTCTGGGTGTCTGCGGAGTTCCGCCTAGATGGGGCTCGCGATCGACGTAGCAGTGCTGCCAATCCAGGTCGGAAGAGGCAGTCGTGGATGATAAAAGTGTTGTCAGGTATGGTCGCTCAAATCTTAATTCAGTGCAGAAGACGTGATCTAGAACGTTTTAAGAACGTGTAAAATGTAATTGAGACGCCCTGCTGAACCCGCACCACAAGAGAGGTAGTTTAAATCGTGGAAAGGGGCCAAAATAAGCGGCTGTCAGCTACCCTCTAACACCCAACTTTATGTATTTGACCAAACATTACAAGAGCCAAGAAAATTTCTGACAAAACACAGTATTAATTTTTGGAATTGGAATTACCAGCTGAGTGCGCCTTGTAATTTCATGCCTTAAGGGCAAGACCACTTTAATTTAAAATCGGCTGAAAGCCAATAACTTAAGACTCATACCAAAATCAGAAATACAAAAGGCAGAAGGCCTTATCTTAAATCGGTTCTTTCAATTAGCCTGAAGGCCCAAATAATCTCACACCTTAAGAGATAAACAATTTCAATTCAGAAAAATCGGCTGAAGGTCCATCTCTTAAGACTTAAACCAAAATTAAACATTAAAAAGGTAAAAGGCCTTACCTTAAAACAGTTCTTTAACTAGGCTGAAGGCTCAAACAATCTGACGCCTTAAGAGCAAAACGATTTTCATTTGAAAATCAGCTCAAGGCCCGTCACTTAAGTCTCAAACCAAAATAAATTTCTAAACGGCCAAAGGCCTTACCTTAAAACAGTTCTTTAAATTACGCTGAAGGCCCAAACAATCTTACGCCTTAAGGGCAAAACAACCTTAATTTAAAAATCGGCTAGAAGCCATACAAATACAAACAACAAGAACAAACAAGAAAAGGCAGTACACCCAACGGCGCTCAGAAGTTTCCGAGGGTCGGCCTGGAATTCAAACACTAACGCTCGCTTAGATGAGACAGGCAGTAAGCCCAACCATTCTCGTTTCGACGACAACCCAACCGACAGTCAGTCAACGGACTCACCGACAAGATAACTTCTTCTCCACCCGACCAGCACACGACAGGGAGTTCAGTAGAACAACGTAGAAAGTATTGGCGCCCACAACCAATTACACATTGAGCTGTCAATCTACACGCCGTGCTGGACAGCGACAACAAGATGAGGAAAATACACTGCCTGAATTTACGTCAACGCCCAGGGCAGGTAACCGGAACGTTAACAACCATAAGGCAGAAGGTTCCGTTGGTGCACTTAAATTCGAAGTAACCAAGTAAAGTTAAACTCTACCGGGGGGTGTCTAAAATTTGCCAACTTGAAAACACACGTTGTTGTCGCGGGAATGTCCCAAGAGCCGACAACGAAATGCAAACAGCACAATGTGAACAGTCGTGACTTGCTGGTAGATTAAGTCAAAACTCAACTTTCGTGTCTAGGATCGGTGCGCCACGGACCTCGTAGCGATGGGAACAGCACCACACACTCCGACCGCACGTGGGCGCCCCCAGTGGCTTCGGCCAAACTACACGCCGCGGAGATTTCCTCGTTGCTCCACGCCAACCGACCAACCGTCAGGCCCGGAAAAGGTGGAAGGACCGAATATACGTCGGCAGATGAGACGACCAACCGAACGACCAACCAACGGTCGTCCCGCTCGAATCTCCCTCCGTCGGAAATGTTAAATATTTATTTTTGGGAAAAAGTACAGTTCGAAAATGTGTTATTTGTTGATTGGTTAGTCAAGAAAAGCGCGGACAAAAGCGAGAAAATAATATTTTTCTACTGGCCTTAAAGAAAACTGACCAATCAGAATGGCGTATTCTTCGCACGTCTTTTCTCATGGAGAGAGAGATTGTTTGCAGCAGTCTAAAAGAGTCGGAGCCAAGCCTTTCAATGGTACGGTCGTGTGTAGTATGAGCTCGGAAGGAAGATATAATTTGCCGGTTTGAGTTGTGCTACATGTTTCAAAAGTGCTTTAAATTGAAGGCATATTTCATCCGGTGTGTTTCTTAGATAGTACGAATTTTTTAAGTAATTTTGTGTATGAGAAAAGACAGTAATTCCGCGTGGCATATTGAGCAGATCGGTAAATAAAAACGTGAGTGCATTAGACACCGATAAACTTAATAGTATGGCGAGCATTTCCATTTAAGAACAATCCGTGCTTAGTAACTGTTCAGATTTCAGGAAATACGTTTCCATAAACTTGCTAACGTGAACGAAAGGGTTTGTGCATGACTTAAGATTAGCATGGGTTTGACTGTGAACGTGTACATTATGAAGGTTTGGAATATACCGAAGTTTTGCTAGTGTTTCCACCTTTCATTGAAAATTAAGAGCCGGCCGGCGTGGCCGTGCGTTTCTAGGCGCTACAGTCTGGAACCGCGTGACCGCTACGGTCGCAGGTTCGAATCCTGCCTCGGGCATGGATGTGTGTGATGTCCTTAGGTTAGTTAGGTTTAAGTAGTTCTAAGTTCTAGGGGACTGATAACCACACCAGTTAAGTCCCATAGTGCTCAGAGCCATCTGAACCAGCCATCTGAAAATTAAGACCTTTTCCCGATTCTTGGAATAGTTGCGTTGTATGCAGCCTGGTGCGAGTTGCAGTACGGTAGGTTTCTGCTCGGCTTTCCTATTGGCGACCTGCTGCAACGAGTTCACAGGTCGGCGCACGTAATGGATGAAAGTAACCGCGCCACCGCAATTGCTCTCTCTTTACTTCTGTGGCAACTGGGAACTGTTAAAGATCAGATGGAGTGATCGAGTACGTGTCTAACAAAGTATCAAAGTTACTAAATGATTAGACACATACTGCAACGTTAGTCTTTGCTTAAATCTATAGTTGAAGGGAAGATGGAGAAAAAGTACCACAGGCGCAAGTGATGGTGGTGGTGGTTAGTGTTTAACGTCCCGTCGACAACGAGGTCATTAGAGACGGAGCGCAAGCTCGGGTTAGGGAAGGATTGGGAAGGAAATCGGCCGTGCCCTGTCAAAGGAACCATCCCGGCATTTGCCTGAAACGATTTAGGGAAATCACGGAAAACCTAAATCTGGATGGCCGGAGACGGGAGGCGCAAGTGAAATTATGGGTACCGAGAGGGGGGGGGGGGGGGCAGGGGGGTGTAAGCACGGAAGAATAGGACGAAGCCAGGAAGGGACTGGGGAGGGCAGCTCCCCCACTCACCCGCCTCCTCCATCCCTGCCACTCCTGAAAATCGAGATGGACGCAGTTCCACCGTACAGTCGGACGGACAGACGAATAAGTGTCGTTCCGTTTTCTTCTGGGTGAGCACTGCAGACTCAGTACATCTGAAGAAGTACAATGTTCCACCAGACTGCATTCCGAATTACTTCATTGTGCGCTACTGGTTCCGGGGCACGAGAATTCTCAAGTGCATCTAAGGCAATTATGTGAATGCATCGTCCTCAGGTAGTCAAAAACTGTACATAGCACGGCTGTCAACGTTCATCGTCTCGAAATGCATAGCTATAGATTGCGCTATTTCATGCTTTTTCATAGAACTAACATTCGTGTTACATTAATAATACAACCCTGTGGAACAATATCCTGTTTCAAATTAAGTACAAATTTTAATAAAACCAGAATATATATAAGGTGACTTGTAGCCAGACTAGCAGAAGAGATTTGCCGTGAAATCTGAGAATTATTTCCTCAATCTTTGCAAAACAAATAAGAGGTCCCAACTCTCCACGCCCTCGGTTTCTGGCATGATCTTGAACGTTATGGGACGTCATCGACAATGAGAAATGCGGGAGCTATACTGAAACGAAGAGTGCAGCTGGTAAGACAGAGGAATGATGCACTCCATCAAACCAACTTTCGGACTGTGCAAACTGCAGCTGGCTCAAGAGCTGAGAGACATTGCCACTTGCACTGATATTCTTGCAATGATTAATTGAGAACCAGTGTTTCTCCAATTGCTGATGTAGTTGACTGGAACTGTTAATAAGCAAAACATCCGGGATTGTTGTTAGGAATTTCACCATCTTAGAATGAAAACCCCAGGCGAATAAAAAAGGTGTGGTGTGGTTTTATGTGTAGTATGTTGCAGAATTTTCTCATGGCATAATAGCCGGCAGTAGGGGAGTTGAATAATAACTGGTTTCATCATGGTGAGGCAATGGCTCATGCAGCACACCAAAGTATGTCTATACTCCAAGAAACGTTTCCAAAAATGTGTGATATCCCACTCTGAGGATATGATGTGGCCATTGTTGTGTCTAGGAATCCTGCAAGCTCGGTTCGCTAGACAAACAACCAAAAAATTCGTATTAATGAGTTTTATTGCAAACAAGACAATTACAATACTTAACTTTGATAGATGCATCGCAAACAAAGGGCGCCATACGAAATTATCAGCCCTCTTCAGAATAGACAAACAAAAGTCTGTGATATGTAGAGATTGGTAATGATACAGAACGATGCGCCGGCTGGCTAACATTGAAACTGCTATCGAAGTGGGCTGCCACCAATCGGGAGCGGCGCTTGTCCTCTTCACCTAGCCGCCGCTGCTGTAGCTTTCCCATCCTGGAGGGATGTCAGTCACTGTGCCATTGGCTGTCCTCTTCTCACAGCCTCCTCTTCTCTGCCGTTCCAGGCCGCGCGGGATTAGCCGAGCGGTCTGAGGCGCTGCAGTCATGGACTGTGCGGCTGGTCCCGGCGGAGGTTCGAGTCCTCCCTCGGGCATGGGTGTGTGTGTTTGCCCTTAGGATAATTTAGGTTAAGTAGTGTGTAAGCTTAGGGACTGATGACCTTAGCAGTTAAGTCCCATAGGATTTCACACACATTTTTTTTTTTTTTTTTGTCGTTTTCGATTGGCGTGCTGGCGGTGACTTTAAGCGATAACAGACATACCGACTGCCAAATTTCACGTACCTGGATTACATCCTCTGCGGTTGTGTGCATCTACTTTTACATTGTACTCAGAAAGCCAGCTACCAGCTTGTGGCGAAGAGTACTTCTGGCCCAACCAACTGACGCCCCTTCCTTGTTCCTTCCTCAAGAATGGCATGTGGAACAATGATTTCCATTAGACTCTTTATTAGCTCTAATTTCTCTGATTTTCTCGTTGTCGTCATTTCGGACGAAGTAATGTGTTGTCCGACT
Organism: Schistocerca serialis cubense; assembly: GCF_023864345.2. NCBI lineage: Eukaryota > Metazoa > Arthropoda > Insecta > Orthoptera > Acrididae > Schistocerca > Schistocerca serialis. Next base: position 208,694,138 of record NC_064645.1, read on the forward strand.
GTTACCAGAAGCTGCACATTAGACGTTATAAAAGTAAATTCATCCTTGATGCACAACGCCCCTTTTGCAACACCTCCTAATGAAATTTGTTGCTTATTTCTGTAACGCTCTCGTGCTGACTGAACGATCCCGTATGGAAGCCACTTCCTTTGTGGGTGAGTTACATTCCCTTAAGATTCTCGCTATGTCTTTCAGTCTGTGATCTGCTTTACCTATGTTTTATATGGTCATTCACTCTGGATAGTTATTCCTATATTTCTATATTTTTAACGATACATACTGTTTCCAGCAAAAGGTCGGCGATGATTTAGTTACACAGTAATGGAGTTCGTTTCCTATGTGTCCGCAACGTGAAGAACAGGGTCTTTGGAAGTCGTCGGCAAACAATTAACGAATTTTCCTTCCTTCACCAGGGAAGATGAATGGAATATTCCAGAATTTGAAACACGAACAGCTGCTAGCATGAGTTTCTTAGAAGTAGATACCTTAGGGGTTGCGAAGCAAATCAAATCGCTTGATACGGGCAAGTCTTCAGGTCCAGATTGAATTGGCACTCATATACAACCGCTCCCTCACCGATAGATCTGTACCTACAGATTGGAAAATTGCGCAGGTCGCACCAGTGTTTAAGAAGGGTACTAGGAGTAATCCATCTAACTACAGACCTATATCATTGGCGTCGGTTTGCAGTAGGGTTTTGGAGCATATACTGTATTCAAACATTATGAATCACCTCGAAGGGAACGATCTATTGATAGGTAATCAGCATGGTTTCAGAAAACATCGTTCTTGTACAACGCAGCTAGCTCTTTATTCGCACGAAGTAATGGCCGCTAATGACAGGGGATCTCAAGTTGATTCCGTATTTCTAGATTTCCGGAAAGCTTTTGACACCGTTCCTCACAAGCGACTTCTAATCAAGCTGCGGGCCTAATGGGTATCGTCTCAGTTGTGCGACTGGATTCGTGATTTCCTGTCAGGAAGGTCGCAGTTCGTAGTAATAGACGGCAAATCATCGAGTAAAACTGAAGTGATATCAGGTGTTCCCCAGGGAAGCGTCCTGGGACCTCTGCTGTTCCTGATCTATATAAATGACCTGGGTGACAATCTGAGCAGTTCTCTTAGGTTGTTCGCAGATGATGCTGTAATTTGCCGTCTAGTAAGGTCATCTGAAGACCAGTATCAGTTGCAAAGCGATTTAGAAAAGATTGCTGTACGGTGTGGCAGGTGGCAGTTGACGCTAAATAACGAAAAGTGTGAGGTGATCCACATGAGTTCCAAAAGAAATCCGTTGGAATTCGATTACTCGATAAATAGTACAATTCTCAAGGCTGTCAATTCAACTAAGTACCTGGGTGTAAAAATTACGAACAACTTCAGTTGGAAAGACCACATAGATAATATTGTGGGGAAGGCGAGCCAAAGGTTGCGTTTCATTGGCAGGACACTTAGAAGATGCAACAAGTCCACTAAAGAGACAGCTTACACTACACTCGTTCGTCCTCTGTTAGAATATTACTGCGCGGTGTGGGATCCTTACCAGGTGGGATTGATGGAGGACATCGAAAGGGTGCAAAAAAGGGCAGCTCGTTTTGTATTATCACGTAGTAGGGGAGAGAGTGTGGCAGATATAATACGCGAATTGGGATGGAAGTCATTAAAGCAAAGACGTTTTTCGTCGCGGCGAGATCTATTTACTAAATTTCAGTCACCAACTTTCTCCTCCGAATGCGAAAATATTTTGTTGAGCCCAACCTACATAGGTGGGAATGATCATCAAAATAAAATAAGAGAAATCAGAGCTCGAACAGAAAGGTTTAGGTGTTCGTTTTCCCGCGCGCTGTTCGAGAGTGGAATGGTAGAGAGATAGTATGATTGTGGTTCGACGAATCCTCTGCCAAGCACTTAAATGTGAATTGCAGAGTAGTCATGTAGATGTAGATGTAGAAGCGCCGTTCCTCAGGATCTGTTATGGCACGTTACGAAAGTCTTCTTCGCAATGCCTCCAGTTGTGCATTCAAACCAACGAGAACGCACTGGGGGAAGTTATTTTGAAGATCAGCCCATATGTCTTACGTACTGTACTAATTGCCAATTTACGTACTTGTCTCGATTGTTTTTATTATCATTTTACGTTGGTAGTTAGAGTATACGCCATCTATTATTTAGTCTGGAGGCTGACAAAGGTCGCAGTTCTCAGAAACTGCTGGGACGGCTGCTTCCTCTCTTTTCGCAACCAGTTCCGTACGCCCCACTGAGCATGTGCGAGCCGGCGCCCTCGTTATCCCGCGCAGCAGAGCGCGCCGTCTTCACCCAGACTCCGGGGCTTCCCGCCCCGGCTGCAGCGCATGCACCGGATCTGCTGCAAACTCCTCCCGGAAGCACGTGGCTCCGCGGCGCGCCTGCCGGTATCGATTTCCCGGCGCCAGAACAGATGAGGCGCGGCTGCAAACACCTGCCGCGCCAACAATGGCAACAGCTGGCTGCCGCCCGCCATAATAAGCCGACTGCTTTCAGCGCCGTCAACAATGGCCCGCGCGGCGCCGCGGGCGGCGGCTGCGACGGAGTCTGCGCGCTCGCAGCCGACTCGAGCCGAGTCGACTCCGCGATCGATGGCTCGCTCTTCGAGTCTCGTCGCGACGTTGGTCCGTTCCACGCTTCCTCGCGAGAGCTTCTTTCCTGTGGCTATAGGAGCCACCTTCACACTTACTCGAAATACTACGTCCACTAGGGTACGCTCTTCAGTGCTGCCAAAGTAGCTTTTTTACAACTAACTCTGGCTTCTTTTTAATACCATTTCGCTGGCAAGTGAGTAACTGAGCTGGGGTCCGGAATCAAGGCTTTTTTTCACAATCATTTGTATTCTTTTCTGGTTTTGTTCCTTGACAAAAGAAAGCATTAAAATCCGTTTTCATTCAAGGAAAGCCGGCTGGTGTGGCCGTGCGGCACAAGGCGCTTCAGTCTGGAACCGCGTGACCGCTACGGTCGGAGGTTCGAATCCTGCGTCGGGCATGGATGTGTGTGATGTCCTTAGGTTAGTTAGGTTTAAGTAGTTCTAAGTTCTAGGGGACTGATGACCACAGATTTTAAGTCCCATGTGCTCAGCGCCATTTGAACCATTTTTTTGAACCATTAAAGGAAAATTATTTTCATTGATTTTAAAACTCGCTTTGTTGTATTAGATCGGACTAAAGTTTTGTTGGGGCGTGTTCTGGGCTCGACAGGATACGTGTACACAACACGAAACACATAATTACGAAAAATAAATGACTGATGACCTTATTGAAGACGCTGTTGCAGCATAGCGTAATACCTTAACTTCACAATAATGAAGGACGTGATTCTAAGCAACGTAGACTTTGATTTATAGAAGATGAACCGGAAGTCATACGCTTCGTAATTGCAGAACCTATTCAGTGTAGTAGTTAGCAAAGTATAAGGAATAATGTAATATTACACTGCAGATATTGTGAAGTTCATCCTGTTAGCACGTAGCAGCGAAATTGTTTGTATTGTTATTGTCAGAAAAGTAACGTTATGCGAAAGTAACTGACATGTAGATGTTTATTTGTTGCGTCAGAATATAGAGGTTTTAAAAACGGATTACGCACATCGCAAATTGCCATACCCGCATTCCAAGTACCAGAGCATCCAGAAAAGATTACTCTGATGAGACGCACGAAGTACGTCTCAAAATTTTTATTCATTTCTCTCTGGCTATTAAAGTAATTAAAATGAAAGGTCGTACAGGCATTAAGGTATGACGCAAAATCCTGTGTAACAGTTATTTCCTAAAGTTGTTTTAAACTGAATTACGTATAAATCTGAGTAAATTAATGTTCAAGAACTTGATTCCAAAAGAGAAAGAGTACACGAAAAAGCATCAAAATAACATGTTTTGGCTTGTCTCTGTATAAAATTTGATCAAATTGTTCTCCATTTAGTTGGAGTTTTGTAACTACATGACTGCGTTTTTGTATACCCCCCCCTCCCAAACTTAAGTATCTTTAAGTATCTTATTACACAGTGTAATTACTGCAAAAATTCAACTACATAATAATACACCTTGTTTCATTTCAGCTTTTTTCCGGCCTTTTTTTCAGATACACGTCTAGCTTAATTCATTTCGGAGACTTGCCGACACTCCGCAGGAACGCCCTCTTCCTGGGGCTATCGTAGCCGCCTTTATGCCTCTCGGAAAACTACGTCCACTAATGTGTGGTACATCGCAATTCGCAGACAATATGTTAGCAGTTTGATACCTAGTAATAGGAAGGTATATGAAACGCGACAGTACAGTCATCCTGAGGATTAGCGTAATCCCCAGTAACATGTATGTTTCAGATAAGGAGTTTTTCTCTGTAACTAACAAAGTAATAAGTGAGACGAATTATTTATTTATTTGTGTGAATGTAGGAAACATTACGTTTATGCGGGGTTATAAACGTAGTTTTTTTTCGTTATTTTCCAGAGAGTTACAGCAATGAGTTATAAATTTTAATGCACATTAATTTTTAATATCTTTTCATTGTGTCGTTTTCTTGTTTGTTCGATATAAATTATTCAATTGATTTTGAACTAATTTCCCGAAGATCTAGGGACTAGGAATTTTCAACGTTGCTCAGAACTGACTGATAATGCAATATTAACCCGCTATCTTGTCTGGTGTATGGCGGAGGGTACTTTGCTTACAACTTCGAGTGAGGAACTTGAAACCTTCAACGTTGCATGGAGGTCAGTGACAACGCAATATTAATCCGCATATATGTGTGGCGTATGGCGGAGACTACTTTGTGTACCACTATTATTACCTTTGTTCCTGTTCCACCTGCGAATGTGTCCTAGTAAGAACGATTGCTAGTAAGTCCCTATGTGAGCTCGATTTTCTCTAATTTTTGCCTCCATGGTACTTTCCTAAGTTAATCGTAAGAGGAAGTGATGTACTGGCAGACACAGGTGAAGAGAAACTGAAATAATCCCAAATTTACCAATTGTCTCCTTTGCACAGTCATCAGAATGTTTGAAATCGATTTAAATATTTGCCACTCATTAGACTAAAAAGCGGAAAATAATAATTTAAATAACAAATTCTTTATTACGGCACGTTTTTGAAAAGCACTAAGAAGTGTAAAGTAGTTTCTCCTCGCCCAATACCGCTTCCTAATCCCTTACAGACAGTCCTGAAAATTCGTGCTTGTGAATTTTTAATTGGTATGAAAATACTACTTGAATCTAAAACGAAGAAAGTGGGGCACATGCAATTCGCAGATGATCATGAAAAACAGTTCTCATCCTTGCTACTACCTATTGCATGCACCCCACATTTTTCGTGTTAAATTCTACAAGTATTTCCATATCTGTTAGACATTCAAAACCGCGAATTTTCAGGACTATGCATATGGGGTTATGTATCTATATTTGGCTGTGATAATTTATTTTACGCTCGGTAGTCCGTTTTAAAATCCTGTTATGTTTTCTCCCGTGTTGCCGATATGTTTAAGCCAATTATTTGGAAATCAATTTAAATCAACTGCTTATCAATTTAGGTAGGGAGATAGAAATGTTCAAATTCGATCCCACGTAACTGACAGTGTTCAGTTGCAAGTTCGGACGGTCGGCTGTTAATCTGAGGGACGTGCTCAAACGAGTCCCCATTTTCCTGAATGCGCTTTCCTGAATGCACTTTTCCTGAATGCGCTTTGTAAACGATCGCGGATGAGGTATAAAACTGCTGGCGTCACGGAGCGACGTGACATCTCGTTTAGATGGCGGACTGTGCTGTGCATGCGGGAATACATGCAGGATTTTAAACATGAGTAACTTGACGAGCGGAACACGGTAGAAACTATTAACTGCATACACTTCCGTGGCCAGAGTTAGTTGACAAGATAGCCTTCTGTGTATGGTATTGCCTTATAACGTAAAAACTATATTGCAGAAACCAACGCTTTGGCCACGGCTACAGTGGTCTTCTTCTGGATCTAGTAGTCAGTGTAGCGTTTCGCATTATTATGCATCACGATACTCAGAAAACTATTATATCAACGGCGGAAAGCAGCTTAGCAATGACTTCAGAAATTAACATTTGTATAAATACGCAGCTGCTGTTCCCACTGTTTTATTCCCAGGTATACATCATTATTAATACTTTCAGTGAGTGTTGAAAAGGCACTCCGAAGATACTAATACGGCAAAGAATGATGAGCGTTTGTCAGTGTGGGAAAAGAAATACCAAATATAGCTTGGCTTGGACACTTCGTAAATTTGAAAGCTTTGTAAGAGAAGCCAGTTTTTTCATTAAGTCCTCATGTTAATTTGATGTAGAAAAAAATTATTCCACTTTGTTAGGAGTAAAACTGTACGGTACTCAGTTTACGTATGTTCTCAAAAAGTTTCTCTTTACTAATTTATGAAAAAGAGGTTTCATTACATTATAAATTTCTAATTTAATTTGACGGAATGGGAAGAGTCTTGAAAGGAGGATATAAGATGAACGTCAACAAAAGCAAAACAAGGATAATGGAAGTAGTCGAATTAAATCAGGTGATGCTGAGGGAATTAGATTAGGGAACGAGATGCTTAACGTAGTAACTATCTGGGGAGCAAAGTAACTGATGATGGTCGAAGTAGAAACAAATGGTTCAAATGGCTCTGAGGGCTATGGGGCTTAACTTCTAAGGTTAGCAGTCCCCTAGACTTAGAACTACTTAAACCTAACTAACCTAAGGACATCACACACATCCATGCCCGAGGCGGGATTCGAACCTGCGACCATAGCGGTCGCGCGGTTCCAGACTGTAGTGCCTAGAACCGCTCGGCCACCACGGCCGGCTCTCGAAGTAGAGAGGATATAAAATGTAGACTGGCAATTACAAGGAAAGCGGTTCTGAAGAAGAGAAATTTGTTAACATCGAGTATAGATTTAAGTATCAGGAAGTCTATTGTGAAAGTATTTGTATGGAGTGTAGCCATGAATGGAAGTGAAACACGGACGATAAATAGTTTGGACTAAAGAGAATAGAAGCTTCCGAAATGTGATGCTACACACGATTGCTAAAGATTAGATGGATAGATCACGTAACTAGTGAGGAGGTACTGAATAGAATTGGGGCGAAAAGGAATTTGTGGCACAACTTGACTAGAAGAAGGGAACGGGTTGACAGGAAACGTTCTGAGGCATCAAGGGAATATCAATTTAGTACTGGAGGGAAGCACGGAAGGTTAAAATCTTAGCTACGGTCGCAGGTTCGAATCCTGCTTCGGGCATGGATGTGTGTGATGTCTTTATGTTAGTTAGGTTTAAGTAGTTCTAAGTCCAGGGGACTGATGACCTCAGAAGTTAAGTCCCATAGTGCTCAGAGCCATTTGAACCATTTGTTATGATACTCTGGCACTCCGATATGGCACTCTTTAAAATCAGTAGCGTTTCTGCTGTATCGAAAATTTCTGGGAACCATCTACTAGTACGAAAATGGGAATCTTAGCTCTTTTTAAAAGTTTTGTGTAGAATCTAATAACATTACTGCATTTTAGTAGACTACATAAGACTACCTACGTTGGCTTTTGAGATTTATGATAAAATTTATGGATAACTAGTTACATAACTTTCAAAGGAAAGTGTTCATTTGTATCGCTTAGGAGCAGCAAATCGAACTTCCTAACTTGTGTAAAAAACTGTAGAAAAACTGGTGGATACATATTTCATGTTTGTCAGCCTAACAACTATGAATTGTGTGGGGGGGGGGGTATCCTGTTTTAGAGGCACCAGCTGGAGAGGCCGTGCGGTTCTAGACGCTACAGTCTGGAACCGAGCGACCGCTACGGTTGCAGGTTCGAATCCTGCCTCGGGCATGGATGTGTGTGATGTCCTTAGGTTAGTTAGGTTTAATTAGTTCTAAGTTCAAGGCGACTGATGACCTGAGAAGTTAAGTCGCATAGTGCTCAGAGCCATTTTGTTTTTAGAGGCAATCGTCGTGTCAACGTGAGGTCTGGTACTGGCGCTTCAGTTCGCCTGTATAGTGGAGACAGTCCTGACTACTTTCACATTTGGATTCGTCGCAGTCCACCAAGTAGAGCGGGAACCCATCTTCCATAAAGTTTCTACTGATCGTATCAAAAGCTTCTTTCCTAAAATATGGCGCATTGGAGAATCATCATAGCAGAAGCTTCAATACGGGAAGTTTGTGGGAAACAAAAGTTGACTACAGTTTCATAGAAGTGCACTACTAAATCTCTAAATTTGCTTCACCACAGAGCTGCAAAATTACTTACACGAAGTAAGAATCAGAGAAACTGAAACGCCTGAAAGATGATGCAAGTGGGTGCATGTAGATGGCCATAGAAAATCATTTCGCCACGTGTCGTGTAGTGTTGAACGCGCGTACCTTAACAACTTTGTCCATTCGAACATACTGAATACATTACAGTAAATACGAAGACCCGTGTCATTGTCATAATAACATCGCATAAGAATTACGTGCTTCGTGAAGAAACCACCATCATAAATTGGTTTGCTTCTGGTTCGTACTATCACGGGCGAAAGACGAAAAAGTTGATCATGGGTGACGTTCTAGTTGACAGTGAGCACAATTTTAGATTTGTCAAGGCCATATATTACAAAGTTTATCTTAAGTTGGATATTTGGAAATTTGGTCCTTGTTAATGTCGCATGTATTGATTTATGAATGAAACGACATTTATTGAACCAATAGTATTGTCAATAATATGTTCGACGATATCCATATTCTCCACAAATTTTCTTCGTAGGAGGTGGGATGTGGCACTGTCAAATTGATGTAGAGCATTACACTCTCGGTCTGTTTCACTACTCGGTAAACATTCAAAGTCACCTAACATCAGTGATTTCACCGATTTCAATTTGATTCTTAACAAACGGTCACTAGCAACTTTCAAAATATTGCAGTAAGTATATAATGGTCAATAACGGTTACAACGAAGGAGAATAAAGGCATTTTGCCTCTGTCTTTCGGTTTATTTTTTCCGGGATGCTAAGCACACGTGCGCCATACAAGTGAAAATTATTACGGAGAATAATAACTCCTTGTTTCGCTGAATTGAGTTTGTAACCCTCCTACTTCATCCGGTGTATACTGCAATCGACCGTGATTGTATGTACCTAATTTGTCGGAAAGACACCGATTCCGTGGTAAATTTACCGCAACGATGCAGAAATGCGTACAATTGATAACAAAAATGGTAAGTGATCACACTGTCTTAATAAAGACTTAGCGCAGTGATATACAACCACAAAAACCGGTTTCGTATGGTGGTCAAATCTACCACTAATTGAAATTCGTTTTTAATAAAATTCAAATCATGCAATGAAGTAATGGAGACCACAGTCCGTAATGGGACAGCCTATTTCGGAAACCGACTGTTCATGATAAGACTTAAGTTAACAGAACACTGTTACCGTGCGGAAAGTACTAACACGGTCCCTTATTTCGATCATCGTAGGAACGTCGAAGTGGCAGATGTTGAGATAACCGAGGGCGGAATAGAAAAGCAACTATAGTCACCCAGCAGTGGAAAGACATCAAGAGCATATAACATATAAGAGCTGGGTTGTTTGGGAGGAAGAGACCAAACAGCGAGGTCATCGGTCTCATCGGATTAGGGAAAAACGGGTAAGGAAGTCGGCCGTGCCCTTTCAAAGGAACCATCCCGGCATTTGCCTGGAGCGATTTAGGAAAATCAGGAAAACCTAAATTAGGATGGCCGGACGTGGGATAGTACCGTCGTCCTCCCGAATGCGAGTCCATTGTGCTAACCACTGCGCCACCTCGCTCGGGAAAGCATATAAGATTCTACAAAGTTTAGACGCATGAATTTGCTTCCCTTCTAACAGTAGTTAATCGTAAATCGATTGAGCAGCGGTGGGTACCTAGGGTCTGGAAAAAAGCGCTGGTCATTTTCGTTTTCAAGAAGGGTCGCAGGACACATGTGCATAAAAGTAGGCCTATAACGTTGACGTCAAAGTGTTGTAGGATTATTGAACAAGTTTTATGCTCAAGAATTATGACGTATTTGGAGAATGAAAATATGTTCTGTAGAAATCAACATGGATTCCGTAAACAGAGGTCTTGCGAAATTCAGCTCGCCCTCTTCCTCCAGGAGATCCACAGCAGTGGGGACATCGCCTCTCCAGTTGATACCGTGTTCCTTGAATTCAGGAAGACATTCTATACCGTCCCGCACTGTCGTTTAGTGAAAAATATAAGAGCTTAGCGAGTATAGAATAAGATTTTCGACAGGATTCAAGACTTCCTTACAGAGATCAATGCGTCACTCTTAACGAAACAAAATCGACAGCCGTGAAGCTAATTTCCAGAGTACCCGAAGGAAGTGAGGTAGGATCGTTGCCGTCTGCAACAGTGGTTCCCAACCTGAGAGTAATTACTTCCTGTAGAGAAAAATGTAATTTTCTGAGGGATAAAAATTAAACGATTCGGATCTGTTTTAGTCACGAAACTAAAACACTTTCAAAGGATCACTAATATTACCACAAATTTGTAAGACTCTAATACTGATTATATATGTTATCAATAATTACTTTCTCTCAGTTAGTATCTTTAATGCGGTGGAGTTACAGGTTCCTGACATAGTCCATCCACTACACATATATGTTGCACTTTGTCCCGTACACGGCTAATGATAAAAGTGAGAGATATACGTACCAAATGCTAAATATATCAAGAAAATGTCTTCTCCAAGTTGTAGATATTACCTGCAGTACTTCAGAAATTGCTTCATTACTCGCATCGAAACAGGTAAATAAATTAATTGACAGAACGATACAGCAGTAGTTACAGAATGGCTACTATAGTGATGTACACAGCATTATTATTATTATTATTATTACTATTAGTGGCCGTGGTCAGACACGAAGCATTAAGCCTGATGTCTTTCAGTTTCAGTCAATTCAAAATAAGGAACGCAGCAATCAAGCGATTTTCGAACAGTAAGAATAGTGCACATATTTTAACTTTGTTATTTTGAAATGGGGTTACAGGGCGCATGTCAAATATGTGCCGTAATGGATAGGAGTAATGCAGGGGAAGATGTTTTGTAGCAAGTGTCCACCCTCACTGTGTATAGTTATCTATCTTACCTCAGAAGGAATTGAGGGTAGCACATGCGATGCACCACAAATTCTTTCGTCATTCATTTTAACACACACACACACACACACACACACACATACAAATTAAACAACATTCCTCTTTCATCATTTTAAAAATGAAAGTGTTCCAAGAAAAGTCTTTCATCTACAGTTTAGTTAGGTGCTAAAGTTGGTGATACTGTGGGGGAGGGGGCTGGGGAGTGGAGGACAGGGGTAACAGCTAATGTTTGATTGCCGTCATGGGTAACAGTCTAAGAAAGGTTGCGAACCACTGGTCTATAATATATAAATGATGTAGTATAAAGCGTCGGAAACTCTTTGAAACTCTTCGCAGACGACGCTCTTGCCTTTAAGAAAGTAGAACACCAGAAGACAGTATCGGTCAGCAGAATGACATACTGAGGTGCAAGCTCTGGCCATTACTACTGAACTATAAAATTGTAGCATGCTGCTCATACAAAGGAAAAGAAATACACTATTGTAAAACTACACTGTTGGTGAAAAACAACTGGAAACAGTTTCTTCCGTAAAATGCCTGGGAGCATTTTACAGCGACCGGAAGTGAGATGGCCACATAAATAGTGCGAAAAGCAGTTACCACACTAAGATTCACAGGAAGAATCTTAAGGAAGTGCAACTTACTCAGAAGAAAGGGGCTTACAAGGAGCTTGTTCGAGCAGTTCTTGATTGTTGTTCATCTATCTGGGGTGGCTACCAAGTAGGACTGGCACAGGTGAGTATCGCATGAAGAGCAGCGAGTTTCGACACGGGACCGTTTAGTCGGTGCGAGAGCGTTACAGAGGTGCTCAACAAACTCCAGTGAAAGACGTTACAAGAGAGGCGTTGTGCTCCACGGAGAGGTTTATTCTTGTAGTTTCGAGCGAACACTTTCCGGGAGGAGACACAGACATATTACTGACACCCACATACATCTTACGAAATGACCACGATGAAAAGTTTCGAGAAAGTACAGCTGATGCGGTGGCTTACGGACGACCTTCCTTCCTACGTGCCTTTTGCGAGTGGAACAGAAAAAGGGGGAACAGATGAAGCACCCTTCACCATTCTCTGTTAGGTGACTTTCACAGTATGGTGCAGATGTAGGTGCAGATCTGTTGATGACGTCAGTCCTTAGTTGAGTGTGAGTAACTTCTTGGGAAAAAAAAAAAAAAAAAAAAATGTTTACGAGGGTCGTTCAATAAGCAATACAACACATTTTTTCTCGGTCAGTTTCGGTTGAAAAAATGCTGCATTTGCTGTGGGAAACTGCGGAATATTCCTTCTTCGGTCACTGCAGTTTAATGGAGTTCCGATATTTGGCGCTGATATGGGTGGCCTTCAAAATGGCGTGTGTAATGTAGATGCGTTCCAAGCAGACAGCTGTGATTGAATTTCTTTTGTTGGAAAATCAGAACATCTCAGATATTCATAGACGCTTGAAGATTGTCTATGGAGACGTGGCAGTGAACAAGAGTACGGTGAATCGTTGGGCGAGGCGACTGTCATCATCGACCCAAGGTCGCGCAATCGTGTCCGATATCCCACGTGCCGCCGGGACCCACAGAGCTGCAGTGTTGAAACGTGCGGACACTCTCATTCGAGGAAACACACTATACCAGAGCCACTCACACCTATGTCCGTACTCATTCGCAGCTACATCACTTCTCTCTTAGCGACTTGATACGCCGGCTAAACCCGCTGGGCAGAACAGGTGATCAGGATTGTGGAAAGGGTGAAATAAGATGTCGGTCAGTTTCACTTCAAAATTGTGATTTATTTAATTTAATAGCACCTTTAGACCATAACGGCACATAGCCGAACCATTACAATTACGAATTTCAAAATCCAATTCTTTCACGGCTGATGGCCTCCAAACAAGAAATCTTAAAAGCAACAAGATAAATTTCTAGTGACTGAAGACATGCAGTTAAAATTGCAAATAAAATATAATCACAGCTAGGTAGAAAGCCTCAAGGCAATAGTGGATAGAACAAACATTTACAAGTTGCAATACAAACGACTGAAGGCCACAATTAAATTAAAAAAATTTGAAATATATTACCGCACAGTTTTAAGGCAGAAGGCCACAATTACAGAGAAATTTTGAGAATAAGGCTTTAAGCGGCTGAAGGCCGACAGTTGATTTTCCAAAAATTCAAAAACACCTTAACCTTTAAGTTTTCAATGGCCGAATGCACACTAAATGAAAAAGCACCGCAACGACAATAACTAAATTTTAGAATAAGGTTTTAAGTGGCTGGAGACCCACAGATGATTTACATAAATTGATTTACATAAAACACAATACATAATTTTTTTAAGGCATTGGCTATAATAGATTACCAACAGACTGTTAAACGACCATGAAAAGGACAGTATAGACAACGGCACTAAGACGCCTCCAGGTGGGGGGGGGGGGCTGCCCTCGAAACATTAACGTTCACTTAGGTAGGTGAGACAGGTGGTGGGCCCAACTACACTACTTGATCCGTCGGTAACCCAACCAAGAGACAGTCACGGACCGACCGAACAAACGACTTGCAAGCCACCAATCGGTACATAAACACTCAAGGACCAAACTGTTATGGACGTGATTATCCTCAATAAAATATGTATTAATCTGTCAAAACTACACGCCATGTTGGACAGCGACAACAGGTGAGGAAAGGAATCTGCCTGAAATTACGTTAGTGGCCAGGGCAGGTAACCGGAACACTAACGGCCACAAGGCAGAAAATTCCGGTGGTGCTCTTTAATTGTAGCGAACCAGTATAGTTAATTTCACCGCATGGTGGCTCGACTTCACCACTACAAACACTCGGTGTTGCTCATAGGAAAAGCTCCCCAACAGCGAATCACCGAAACGAACGACACAGCATGAACGGACGTGGTTTGGGTACTTAACACACCACTCAACTTTGACGTCCTGGGTCGGTCAGCCACGAAGCTCGTAGCGATCGGACAGCTCCACACACGGCTCGACACTGCGCAGGGACCTCCAGTGGACCCAGCCGATTACACCGCACGTCGATCCTCCCTGGTCCGCACCAACCGACCATTGCCCGCAGACCCCCTAGCCGGAAACTATATGCACAAGACCAAAGATGTTACACTGTGCAAATATTGATACACATCGCTGCTGCCACACGTAGAAGGAGGAAGAACCACGGCATAATTGCAAAATGGTGGGAAAGCAAACAGAGATAGACAGCCAAGTTCAAGGAACCGGATAGTTCGGAGTGAGTACGGCTCACGCCCGCTATTGTCATAACTGCATAGGTTACGAAAGCTCTGTTTTAACGAAGTAGAGAATTTCAGGGAGTCGATACAGTATAAAGTCCCTAACAGTGGCTGATTGTGTAGAGATCTTCCAAAGAGTTTAACCGTTGCAGGTAATATTTCGTTAATATTTGTATTTCTCAATTTTAATGTGTAGTGTTTACACAAGAGTGAAGCAGATCTGATGTAATAAATAAATATGAAAGTACTACGTTTGCGGAAAAGAATAAAATTAAATATTCCGATAGTAATGCTGCGCTATTCTGTCACATACCGTGGTGCAGTGTCATAAATTGTCTTCAGCCCTGACTGCTACCAGTCCTCGACGAATACTTGTGCAGCCACGTAGAGAAGTTCGCCTTTAATCATCTTTGCTCTAGTAGAAAGACAGAATGGTGCACTTAAACTCAGTTGGGAATTACTGCTGAATACCACATGCTGACTCTTGCGATGCAAATGAAATTCTCCTTCGTGAGACGTTTCTCGCGACGCAGCCTTGTTGCCGAGGCTCAGCTCTGACGCGTCGTGTGCGACGCACTCACTCACTTATGCAGCGCATTTGCATGCTGGAGTAACTAAGCAGCTGAGTGTGTAGTTAAAGAAGGGACAGTCCGACGGCGTGAAGCTGCGTCCCCGCGGGGTGTGGACTGACTCAACGCGACGCTTTCGCACTTGCTTTCGTGCGTGCGCTAGCGTGACCCCAACTGTCGCGTGCCGTGAGTAGTTTGCGCGGACTGAAGTGCCTACGAAAAACTGACTCTTGTTGATTGTGGAAAGCCGACTATGAACGAATAAATTCACCGAAAGTAATAATGTAGAGGCTTGAATTTTAACGCAGAGAATAAAGCGGGTGGTGTAACTGAAAGAAAAATGAACGCAGTGGTAATGGTGGATTAAAAAGAGCATTCTAAATAGGATATTAATACTACATCAGTCGGTAGATATGGAACTCAAAAATAATTATCCAGAATATTTCGACAATTTTTTACGAGTGTCGAAGAGCAGTTTGATTATTTTCTTTTACCTAGTACACCACTGATTTCCAGATCAGATACTAATTTTAAAAATGCTGTGTCTCAGATTGGTTAAATGGAAACTCAAGAAAATAGGTAACACCTGCTATAATATGTATGGATACTGCATATAAGTCCTTGTATCCTTCTCCCCACTATCTCTGCTCATTTCCTCCTCTTCCTCTTTTGTCCATCTCCTCCTCCTTCCTCCCATCTTTGTCCTTCAGCTCCTACCCCCTTTTTTTGTCCATCTTTTCCTCCCCCGTCCCTCTCATTTTCTCCTGTCCCCTGTATCTCCAACTCCTTTCCGCTCACTATCTCCATTTCCTTTCAATCCTCTGTCCGTCTTCACCCCACAGCTCTGCGTCCTCGTGAACCTTGTCAACTGTTATCACACATTCAGATTCTGTAGCAGTAATCTAAATATAAGCCAATAAGCCAGAAATACAGCTATCCTGTTTCCTGTGAAAATCGTCTCTGACAAATAAAAGTAAATATACGTAATGAGAAAGAACATAAAAGTTAGAAACTTAGTGTCTAATGGTTTGAATGCACATTATCCTAGCTAGACTGAAGGAAACAAAACCGCACATTTTTGCAGCAGAACATTTTCCTTCTCGCAATCGTTTTTAGCATTAAACCTGTACGTCACGGGCGTACAATCCGGCCCACGGAAGAAAGTCCGGGGGGGGGGGGGGGGGGGGGGAGAGGACACAAAAATAGGTATTTACGTTAACTTTCGTAGTATGGTTTTTCGGATATTCGCCGTTATGTCGTTCGCATTAGGCTATTCTAGTTTGGCTTTTGTGTAATACAGGCCATGTATATTAACGATGTTGTTGAAGCGATTTAAATTTTAAAAACTTTTTAAAATAAACAAGTAAATGGTGGCTAGCCGGCCGCGGTAGCCGAGCGGCTCTACGTGCTTCAGTCCGGAACCGCGCGACTGCTACGACCGCAGGTTCGAATCCTGCATCGGGCGTGGGTGTGTGATGTCCTTAAGTTAGTTAGGTTTAAGTAGTTCTAAGTTCTAGGGGACTGATGACCTCAGATGTTAAGTCCCATAGTGCTCAGAGCCATTTTAACCATTTTTTTAAAAATGGTGTCTAAATTTATTTAGTGCTACAGAGACAATCCATAGCTATGCGGTCTGTAATGAAAAGTATTTGTGGACAAATATTTAAAAAGTGCTTACTCATTGTGTTTGTATCAATACACCAAACTGTAACTCTCCAATGACCTGCCTATGGCCGAAAATTGCGAAGTATCTCCTGACTGCTTGTCTACCGGAAGTCCTTCTCATTACCGTATTATGATTTTCAGTTCTTTCAAGTATTAACATTAGTGAGAAAATTCTCGTCGATTAGGGATGTATTAGGACACTGCAGCTGTTGACACTGAAGATAATTTATAATGAATTAGCTGCAACCATTTGCTTTTATAGGGATTTATTTTCCCATGATGCGTTTCAAGATGCTTGTCATTCCATCGTCAGATGTTTACATTTAATCACGTGTTGTGAACATTGTTTCTTTACTAAAGGCATTCTATAATTATGCAAGATAAATTTTTGGAACACCTATTGTAAAAATTTGTAAGTAGAGAGACAACGTAAACGTCTGAAGATGGGACGAAATTTGAAATGAATGTGTCTGTGGCCCAATTCGTTGGCGTAGCGTGTTGGGAAATGAGGCCATTCGTATCGGGGCGTCGTCCCATAACGGCTCGTGGTCTTGCGGTAGCGTTCTCGCTTCCTGCGCACGGGGTCCCGGGTTCGATTCTCGGCAGGGTCAGGGATTTTCTCTGCCTCGAGATAACTGGATGTCGTCTGTCTTTCATCATCATCTCATTCTCATTCACTCGTAAGTCGGCGAAGTGGCATTAAAGAAGCGGCCGCCGAACCACCCCGCGAGAGGTCTCCCGGCCACCAATGCCATACGCTCATACCCCATAAACGCTAACGTCACGGGCGCTACAGTTTTTAACTTCAAGTGATCTGCTCTCACGTCAGGTTACGAGGCGGCCCACAAGCTCAATTAAGTGTGTGGATCAGATCTGTGGGTCACGAAAGGATGCCGTGCCAGCTGTACATTGTTGTTTAAGAAATTACGTTGACTTTGTCCATCCGAATGTTTAATGGACTATAGTCGAAAATTTGAAGTAAATCGGCCAAGAAATTTTCGAGATTTTTAGTAACAACGTTTTCCCTTTAGATACCATTTTTCCATACACACACACACACACACACACATATATATATATATATATATATATATATATATATATATATATATATATATATATATATATGTGTGTGTGTGTGTGTGTGTGTGTGTGTGTGTGGAGCACGAACATACGTAGAGTGGATTTTTATATACAGCATGAAGATGTGAGTGCAAACAGAAAACTTAAAGCGATTGAACGTTAGGAGCAAATTCATGTCCGCTATCCGCCAAGTGATGCGCAGTGACAGTCACAAGAATCTCAATCACTATAACAATGATGAAGCAGTGCTCTAGCAGTCACCACTATTCAGTACTGTCCCAAATGGTGCTCTGTGGAGCACAAATGTGTCGTAAACTAATATTCATTTAAAATAATACCCACTCAATAGATTTATTTATTACCTTTTTAAGACGTCATCTGACTGCATTCATGCGGCCCGCCACGCATTTCTCTTCTGAGCCAAACTCTTCTCCTCGGAGCAGCACTTACACACAACGACCTTCATTATTTGTTCGATATACGTAGCTAGTTTATATTTCAATCTCTGTCTTCCCTTACCGTTTTTACACTCTACGGCTTCTCTGATACCGTGGGACTTATTCGGTGATGCCTCAGCGCACGTCCTGTCACCCTGTTTCTTCGTCTTGTCAGTGTTTCCTCATAAGCTTTTTTGTCGTCAATACTGAGAAGAACCTCCACATTTCTTGCACGTCCAATCAATATTCAACATCCTTCTTTAACAGCATATCTCAAACGCTTCAATGCTCTCCTTCTCTGGTTTCCTTACAGACCATGATTCAATTTCATACAATCTGTGCTCCATAAGTACATTCCCACCGACTTCTTCCTCAAATTGAGGCCTACATTTGATGCTAGCAGACTTATTTCAGTGAGCAATGCGATCTTTGCCTGTATTTGTATGCTCCTTACTTCGTCCGGCATCTGTTATTTATCTTCGTCTACTTAATGGTCTCAAATTTTGATGTGAAGTTTATCGCCAATCTCATTTCTGCTACATCTTATGATTTAATCTTTCTTTCGTTTACTCTCAGTCTTTATTCTATGGTCCTAATATTGGTCATTTCATTGAACAGGTCCTGTAACTCTTCGTCACTTCCACTGTGAAGAATAATGTCACACAGAATTATACTTTTGATGTTCTTTTACATTATATTTTGATCCCACTCTTGAAACTTTCTTTTAATTCCTTCATTGCTTATTCGATGCACGGGTTGAACAGAAGGGGAGAAAGACAGCATCTCTGCTTTAGGCCTTTTTAACCCTAGTAATTCTCCTTGGCCTTCCTTTCTTAGTCTTAGCTCTTGCTTCTTGTACAAATTGTATAGTACCCATGATCAGATTAAAAATTACTCTACAATGTTTTTGTTAATTACATCTTAAATGCTGCAGAAATTAATAATACTTTTTAAGGATACTGTCAAAAGATAAATCAATTACATTTATTGCGTGAAACACTATCTTACGATGATATGCCACGTTTTGTCCTTTTTTCAAAACCAACATACTTAGTAACATACAGTATATATCAAAAACTACTTTCACTCATCAGATTCGATTGTGTTTGTCTTTGCTGAACAAAAGGACGAATGAAATAATTTAGTGAGTCCAAAGGTCGTTTGTTATGTAAACATCACAATAGTCATTGCTTACTACTAACTAGAGATATCGTGTTTACGTGCTGACAACAATTGTCCTTTAAGTTTTAAACTTTGCAGTCGACCCATTAGGTCCAAAGCCAACTGTTGCAAGCACAACCTAAGTTCACTGCGCTTCTCTTATTTCGACGTCTTTGTAATGGTCCATGACTGCAGCGTACAGCATTGGTTCAGCTGCTTACAGTACCAGACACCCTAGACGTGCACTTTAACCTGACCCATTATCGATATAGCTGAAGATAACCCACAGCTTACCCTAAAGTCTAACAAGTTTCATATGAGGTGCGAACCTACAAATTTTCTTAGGACGCCACAGGCGTTTCCACAACGCTTCGTTCACCTGAGTTACAGTCCACCAAAAAGTGTCTCACACTAAGCGGGTGTGCAGGCCTGCCCGCAATTGCAAAGGTTGCTTCGAGTAGGGTGCAGAAGTTACGCTGGAAGTCCTCCATACAGTACTGATCCCTCACCATGAGATTCCACATTTTTGGGGCGCCGAAGGAAGCTGTCGATTTGCCTCCGACGCATAGCCTGGATACAGTCAGCGATCCGTACACAACGAAACATTTTCTTCATAGAGGGGTTGACCATCATATATCACACAGGATAAATGTATTAAAAGTTGTGGTGATTACTTTTGAAACGGTGAACGGTTTACTTACCATTTTCCCCCCAGACTCGTTTCTGTTTCGCTATCTATTATATAAACGAGCATCTATTTCCTTCATTGCTCTGTGATGTTTTGCTAGGAATGCAGATTACAGAGAAGTTTCTCTGGTGTATGTTAAGGCAAGAAAGAAAATACGTATCGGTAAAATTTATATACCATATGGTTTACTACTAGCGACGATCCCAAACCAAATTCCTACGACCTATGGTTCCTTATATCACGGAACTGTGAATGGGAGCTACTATTTGGTTTTGCCTGTATAAGCTAGACCGCCGCCCGGAATGGGTAAAAAATCTTATAGAAAAGGTAATGTGTTCGTAAATCGACAAAAATATGAGAACACTAATCCACGACTACACTCTACGGCAAAACGCTATACGGGGTGTTCCAAAATGATTGTAATGGTTTTAAGGCGTTGTAGTATTTATTACACTAAATTTACAATTCTAAATAATATATCAAACGAAGGAGCTACTTAAATAGTTTTTTCTTACAAGTGTTCAATGTGAGAAACATTCGAATCGATAGGCGAGCGCTTCCGGAAGCTTGATCAGAATGGTTGGAGAAATGATTGCAACAATGACGCTTTGGAAGCTGGGTAGCGGAGGCAGACGAGACCCCCCGAAGGTAAGAACCGCATGGCGACTGATTGTATGTGAACGTGGAGTTTATGCTGAACGAGGTCTGTCACACGGACCCTTGCGGCCAGTCCAGCGGTCCGGTACGACGTCGTTCAACCTAACGCATACTGAGTTATTCCAGCGACTGAATTTTCTTATTCTGCAAGAACTGAAGAGCGATCCGTTTAATTGTTAAAAAACCATTCAACAGCCAGGATCGCATAAAATATATTATTTTTAAATTTAAGACAAGCGGTTTCAACAGACTACGTTGTTATCTTCAGGTCTTAAAATCTGTTGTTGTAAAAGATGTTAATTTTTCACTGACCTCATATACAAGATGTCAAGCGGATAAAAATAGCACATTATGAACGGATTGTCATCGCTAAAATATTTTAAAAACATAAAGCACCACATGCAACTCGATATGTCCATACACATATTGCTCACAATTGCTTGCGGCCGTCCCCGGTAGCTGAGTAGTCAGCGCGACAGGATGTCAATCGTAATCGCTCGGGTTCGTTTCCCGGCTTGTTCAGCGATTTCCTCCGCTCAGGGACTGGGTGTTGTGTTGTCCTAATCATCCTTATTTCATCCCCATCGACGCGGAAGTCGCCGAAGTGGCGTCAAATCGAAAGACTTGCACCAGGCGAACGGTCTACCCGACGGGAGGCCCTAGTCACACGACATTTACATTTTACACTTGCTTGTTGCATCATACAAACACGGTACACAATAGCACAAATGTTTACATATGCTGGACATATTCTACACAGTGTAGAGAGTGTATAGAATATTTTCAGCATATGTAAACAGTTGTTCTATTTGTACCGTTTTACTTCGCTATTAGTAAGAGAACAGAAAAAAAAGATTGAACGAGACCGACAATAGAAAATACAAGCGATTCGAGTTGTGTCTACATAGTCTAGGGCACAGGTTTACGGAAGTGTTCATGAAAATCTGTTAGAAGAAGACCTTGTTCACCACACAATTGCGACTGATCTTATAGTCTGGAGAGCTCACTGCAGTTGAAATTGTAGTATTTCTGTACGGAACACTGGATTAAAAGAAGGACATCACAGAAACAATTAGACAGCCGATTTTACCTACGTCGCGCAAAATCTGAAGACGTGAGCGTGGTACTAGGGAATTTCCTTTATAAATGTAACGTGGCTTGTAGGACATTAATTAGGGTATTATTGAAGTCCATTTATGACTGGGAATTTGGCTGCTTCTGAGAGTATAGGAGAGAAACTTTTGTGGGGGAAACAAAAACGCAGTGCGTAAAAACGTTATCAGTGTAGAAAGTACTTCATCTTTAACAATTTAGGCGCCAACAATTTATCATTACTATTTTATACACTATGTGATTGCATAGTACACCTGTTATTACCGTGTAAATGGAAATGTTCGTCATTACCATAATATTTCAGACACCGACACACTGTTCTCTTAAACAGAAGAAAAAGAAGACACTGAGTATGCAGATTGTTTACACCTGACGTAGTATAGTTTTGCTTGAAAGTTACGTATTTATTAGGTTAGCCTATTACGTAATCAGTAGTAGTAGTTCCAGTAATCGAGCTGCTCTACAGCTAGTAATGGCGAATACAAGGAATTGAGGAATGAATGTATCAGTTCCTAACAAAGTGTTCCGTGAAAAGAACTCTTTATACATGAACAGAGAAGCTGCTAATCGCCATTAATTAAATCTGACAGTCTCTGTAATCCTCTGCAGTTCAATGCCGCGATTCAGCTGCAATTACGAAACTACCTGCGATGCGTGTAATCTGTTCTGGGTTTAAATACAAAAGAGCGCATGAAATTAAGTCAGGCAAAACGTAACAACAGGATGGGAAACAGTGAAGTACCAACACAAACGTAATTGTTGCACAAATGTAGCTCTAAAAGTGAAGGGTTGTCTTCATAATTGTTTTTAGGGAACACAAGTTCCACAGCTAAACTTTGTTTTTATCATACTTTTTTTTGGTCCTGGCCCTATTCTCCAATGATGACTCATCCCTTTTCTGAACAATTCTACCACTACGAATGCCTACTTTTCGTAGAGATGATAGATTTGAAAACAATTACACAAACGACAGATTATTATGACTGGCTATTATAATTAAGAAGTCATGACACACTAATGGAAAGCTCGTACGTTTGGACTGAGTACTAAGCCTATGAAACTCAAACATAGGCAACGTTAGTAGCAAAAGCAATGATTACACTGCGTCTGAAACAGACATACTAAAAAGGAAAGAAAAATGAAGTTGAAAATAATGTTGCCTCCATTCCGAAAACCTAAATCCTTTGATTCCATAATCACATTGGAAGTAGATATCTGCTTTGTTTTCAAAGCTTTGTTTTCAAAATATATGACTTTCTATCTCTGACTCAGTTGTATCCCGTGACGTTTCCTTCATTTTTATATATACAACACATTAAAATATTTCATGGGTTTAGCACTGAATACCACGAGCGTCAATATGACTGAAACTCAAACTGTTCGTTTGTTTCTTGAATGTAAAATTTATAAGACTAGAATGATGAATGTTGAGTTGAACAGTTGTTACATGAAACATCTGCAACCATGAAAATATTATTTACCGCTTACTTATGTAGCTATTGTTAGGGTTTCTTCTATCAGCTATTGTTGCATTTTTCCTACTAGCACTGTGGTTGATACGACCGCAAAAGCACTCTGGTGAGTCATATCTCGTTTTTTCCTCAAGGCTATTATTTTCGAAATATGTAAGTCTGTCTCTCTGAGTCAGTTTCAATGATGTCTTGTTGAGTTTTGTATTTACAACACATTATCTTTTTTTAATGAGTACCAGTGGCTCATTACGAAACCATTCTATATTTCTTTTTGTTTGTTGAACCTAATATTTATGAAAACAGATTCTTACTGTTAGATTGAACAACTTTAATGTATATTTTTATGTTAGTTCATTAAAATACTGCCAATATATCTGGTGCAAGCTATTTGTGATCTATATGATACTCAGTATGACTTAAAATTCCTGCTGGTAGACGAGGGGGGGGGGGCGGGGGGGGGGGGGGGCGGATTAGCCATACCAGAAAAGCAGATTAATGACAAAATCTAACCATGTCAGAGTAGAATCAAGTTTGATAATTACACGCTGACATATAATCGTTTCAATTAATTATATGTAGGTCAGAGAAGTAGGTATTTTGAATCTGTTTCCCATAAGCACATTTCTGCTTTAGAGTTACTTAACCCAAGATATCTGTGATAACAAGGCTCCTTAGAGAAACAGATTACACTGAAAGAAGATAAGATTATAAACAGTACACACACTATAGCAACCTGGAAAACAAGCAAGTTAAATATTTATCATTCTTTGCCATACAAAGAAATCGGGAATGTAGTATGAAGGTTTCGTCTGGCGTTTTTTTTTTTTAATTGATAATTGATGGGGCCCCTCCACGCCCACGCCGACGTTGTGACCAAACCAAAAGTTCTACTGTCACCTCCGTATAACACGTTAGTTTTCGAATCTGGAGTCACGGGATGCGGGCTGTGATGTCGTCCATGTATCTGGTTAGGATTACTCATTGACATGTAATAGCAGCAGCGGCGCTCCAAGCGTTGCTGAGGAGGCACGATACAGCAGAGGTCGATCTACGTTATGCAGGGGAACTGACAAATTCACCCGATCTGCAGGCCAGTGCTTGGGCTACTGTGGAAAGAGCTGACAAACTCGCCGCAGGTCGTCCAGGGCCAAGCACCAGCGCTATGGCCGAGATTGTACCTGTAGGCTGCCGGAGGATTTGCCGGAAACACAAGAACAGTCTGAAACACCTGCAAAACAGGCGACACCGACATGCGCAAGTGCCGGTGGCGAATGTGGTTGTTTCGTATTTGCTTGCCTGACTAAATAGTCGCTGTAGAACACCGGTAGCAGCGATGAATGGGAGAAGTCAGGTGATCTTGTGCCGCTGCTGGATGTGTTGTTGTTGTTTTTTTTTTTTTTTTTGGTGGGGTTTAAGGGCGCTCAACTACTGAGGTCATTAACGCCGAGTCATAGTTATTAGAGCACATGGAATCTAGTAAAACTCAAGGGGAGGGGGGGACACCAGAAAGGCTTGACAAAGATGCAGATAAAATAAGTAAAAAAGTTAGATGTCTTCGGACAAGCCAGTCAAAGTTATAAAACGCAGAACACGAGCAGCTGCTCGAGCGTCATCAGCTAAAATATCCGGTAAAGTAGATGGCAGGGACAGGACAACACGAGATTGACTAAAGCGGGGACACGACAATAAAACATGCCTGACCACAAGGGCACTGCGGGGCTGGGTCACCGGAGAGCAGGTAGCGGTGGCTAAACCGGCAATGCCCAATCCGCAACCTGGTCAGAAGGACCTCCTCAGTGAAAAAGACCAATAAAAAGGTGTTAGCACGTGGACGTAATGTGCTGTTCCTGTCTCTTCTGTATCTAAGGTCCATCACCGTTCCCTTTGGATCCCTACGTAATTCGGTGCTCTCCGATACACACGATCGAACAGCGGAGGAGTGGTACTCGAGCGTCAACTTTAGGTTACAATATCTCCGGATGTAATTAACATTTTACAATGCAACAAACGGCAATGATTACGTATTTGTTTATATGTTCAGATGTGCTAACAAAGCTAACGGGGTTCCATTTAAAAAAAACGTAGGTTTGTGTTAAAAAACATACTTCCGTGCATTTTTTTTATGGTTTGTATTAACCAATTACACTAGCCCCTCTCCTCACGGTCGGTCTGTGGAATCGATTCATCAGTGTTTGATGTGGTTTACGAAATATATCCAGCGGTATCGTTAGGTGACTCACCCTGTATAAGACAACAAGTGTCTGGCGCAGATGTTACATTGGTTACTGCTGCTACAGTGGCAAGCTGTCAAGATTTGAGTGTGAACGTGGTGTTACAGTCGGCGCATGGGCGATGGGACACAGCATCTCTGAGGTAGCGAAGAAGTGGGGATTTTGCTGTACGACTATTTCACGAGTCTACGGTGAACGTCAGGAATCCTCTAAAACATCAAATCTCCGACATAGCTGCAGCCGGAGAAAGATCTTGCAAGAACTGGACCAACCACGGCTGAAGAGAATCGTTCAACGTGACGGAAGTGCAATCCTTCCGCAAATTGCTGCAGATTTCAATGCTGGGCCATCAACAAGTGTCAGTGTGTGAACCATTAAACGAAACGCCATAGATTTAGGCTTTCGCACCGACGTCCGACTCGTGTACACTTGATGACTCCACGACAGAAAGCTTTACCTCTCGCCTGGGCCCGTCAACACCAACATTGGTCAGTTGATGACTGGAAACATGTTGCCCAGTCGGACGAGTGGATGGACGTGTATCGCTATGGAGACAACCTCATGAATTCCTGGACCCCGGCTGTCAGTAGGGGACCCTCAAGCTGGTAGAGGCTCTGTGGTGTGGGGTATATGCAGCTGGAGTTATATGGGCCCCGTGATACGTTTAGACACGAGTCTGACATGTGACACGTTCGTAAGCATTCTGTCTGATCATCTGCATCCATTCATGTCAAATGTGCGTTCCGACAGGCTTGACCAATTCCAGCAGGACAATACGACACCCCACACCTCCAGCATTGCTATTCATTGCCTCCAGGAACACTCTTCTGATTTTAAACACTTCCACTAGCCGCCGAACTTCCCAGACATGAACATTATTGAGCTTATCTGGAATGCCTTCCAACGTGCTGTTCAGAAGAGATCTCCACCCCTCGTACTCTCACGGATTTATGGACAGCCCTGCAGAATTCAGGGTGTCAGTTCACTCCAGCACTACTTCAGACATTAGTCGATTCCATGCCACGCTGCGTTGCGGCACTTCTGCTTCTCACGGGAGCCCTACACGAAATTAAGCAGGTGTACCAGTTTCCTTGGCTCTTCAGTGTGTTTTTTTGCATTATGATCATAGTTCTCACGGCGGAGGGTACATTGTACCACTACGACTAACTTCCTATCCTGTTCCACACGCAGACAGAACCAAGGAGAAACGACTCTCTAAAGCCTCGTTACGAACCCTAATTTCTCTTATCTTATCTTCCTGACCATTAGGCAAACCTTATGCTGACGGTAATAGACTCGTTCTGCAGTAGGCCTCAAACTCCGGTTCTCTAAATTTCCGGAAGGGTTTCTCGCGAAAAGAACGTCTACTTCCCTCCAGGGTTTCCCAACTGAGTTCACGAAGCATCTCCGCAGTACTTGCGAGCTGATGGAACGGACCATAACAAATCTAGCAGCACGCCATTGATCTGCTCAGATTGCAAACCCTCGAGCACTAGTAGAGAATGAGTCGCACTAGGATTCTACACGCGGTCTCCCTTACAGTTGAGCTACACCTCCTGAAAATTCTCCCATTAAACGAAGTCGACCATTCTATTTCATGTCGCACTGCAATGTTATGTCTAGAAATTTAATCGATGTGACTTGGCCCAGCACCACATAAATAATGCTGTTTTTGAACATTATATGATTGTTTTGTCTACTTATGCACATTACCTTACATAATTCTACATTTTTATACTTTCATCGCATCAAATAGAAATCCTACGTAAGTCATCTCTTATCCTCCTACAGTCACTCAGGGACAACGCCTTCCCACACACCACAGCATCATCAACAAGCAGCCTTAACCTGCTGTCGGATCGTTTCTGTTTAAATAGAACAACATCGGTCCTATCATACTTCGCTGGGGCACTCCTGACGACAGCCTTGTATCTGATGAACACTCGCCGTCGACGACACCGTACTGGATTCTATCACTTAACAGGTCTTCAAGCGACTCACATATTTGGGAACCTAATCCACAAGCTTGGACCTTCATAACCAGCCTGCAGTAAGGTACCGTGTCAAACGCTTTGGGAAATCTAGGAATACAGAACCTATCTGTTGCCCTCCATTCACGGTTACTGGGATATCACGTGTGGAAAGAGCAAGATGACTGCGCTTTTTCCAGTCCCTTGCGACTTTGCGCTTGGCGAGACATTCGCGACAAATGCGAGCTAAGTAAGGGTTCAATGCAGCAGACAACTCTCTTTAAAGCTGAAACGGCATTCCATCTGGACTTGTCGACGAATTTCATTCAGCTCTTTCAATTGCTTCTATACGCCAGGGATACCTATTTCTACGTCCTCCATGTGGAAGTCTATGCGACAGTCAACCAACGGTATGTTTGTACTACCCACCTGGGTGAATGATTTCTGAAACGTGAAATTTAGAACCTCATCTTTCCTTTTGCTATCTTCTATTCTCCCACCACCCCCCCACCCCAACCACTCACTCCAGCCACCCCCTACCCCCAAACAGTTGGGCATTTTGATCACAATAGCCATACATCAACACGATATTGACCTTTTCCGCAATTGTATAAACGGTCCATTTTAACACGGGTAATGTATCACGAAGCAAATACCGTCCGCACTGGCAGAATGTTACGTGATACCACGTACTTATACGTTTGTGACTATTACAGCGCCATCTATTACAAAGCGAAAAAAGTGGTCCAACTAAAACATTCGTGAAACTTCCTGGCAGATTAAAACTGTGTGCTGGACCGCGACTCGAACTCCGGACCTTTGCCTTTCGTGGGCAAGTACTCTACCAAGTTTGGAAGTTAGGAGACAAGGTAATGGCAGAAGTAAAGCTGTGAGGACGGGTCGGGAGTCGTGCTCGGGTAGCTCAGTTTTTAGAGTCTCTGTCCGGCACACAGTTTTAATCTGCCAGGAAGTTTTCATATCAGCACACACTCCACTGTAGAGTGAAGATCTCATTCTTAAAACATTCATATTTCTTTACGTACTACACGAATATGTAATAAAAAGGGGGGTTCCTATTTACAAAAACGCAGTTGATATCCGTTTGACCTATGGCAGCGCCATGTAATGGGCCAACTGTATTGCCATCTGGTTTCCCCCTTCAAGCTAGACACGTTTCGTTCTTTGTAGTTTTTTCGTTTGACGCTTATTTCGTGAGATATTTGGCTCGGTCACGATCAATGGACCACCCTGTATATACATACGTAACTATCTTCAAAATAATTTACAGCCTGTGTGCAGGTGATGGAATAAGCCACAACTGGTACTTTTTATAAAGTCACACTTTAGTGCTGGCGAACTTCCATTAGCCGAATCTACCTGTAACTACACACAATAATATTTATACGAATGTCGCAGAGATCTTGCACATGTTTTGAATTGTTTCAATATCTGTGATTTACTGTGAAAACATTTTGACACTTGCAGAAAAGAAGGCACCCTGTTGCACGGCGTAGCAACAGGTAGTCAACATATCGACTACATAAGTTGTGCAAGAACATTGCGACAAAGGGAATGGTCAAATACGGTTTAACACTGGTAGCGGCTTCATAAGGAAATAGTATCTACAACGTATTGTTCTTCCGCACGTAATGTGATCAAAAGCATCTGGGTACCTTTATGTAATGCGGAATTTATCACCAGATGCCCCGAGAGGTGGATCCGCCAGTATATAAGGATGCAGGAAGTATTTGGTTGTCGGTAGAGGGCAGTAACAGCGGAATTCGGTGGTCCGATGAACTCAGTGACTTCGGGCGCACACTTGTCACTGGATGGCACTTGCGTAATAAATCCATGGGTATCGTTTCAACTTTTCATAAACTGACTACATCCACTGTCGGTGATGTGATTGTGAAGTGGAAACGCCATAGAAAAGTCGAGACCAGGGCGCACGTCACATAATGAGGGACGTGGACATGAAGCATTGCGGAGGTTGATTGCAAAAGGTCGCATGAAATCAGCGGAAGGAATCGCTCGTGAGTTCCAAACTGCTGCCACCAGTCCAGCAAGCACCATGTGCGTAGGAAGTTAAAGTACATGGGCTGAAATGGTTGAGCAGCTCCCCATTAGCCCAAATTTCTGTACTCAGGATTAAGGGACACTTGAGGTGGTGTAAAGGTAAAGAGCAACGCCATTGGGAAATGCCTAGACAACGTTATGTGCAGGACCAACAGTGAAGTGAAGTACGAAGGAGGAGGTGTTATTGTTATTTTTATTTTTGTTACTAAGGTGCTGTCGCCTTATTGTGTTTAAGAAAACACTAAATGGACAAAGACACGGACACTTTCTGCCGCATTGTGTGCTGTGTTCGGTAGAGGCACAGTTCGAAGACGGTAACTGATTATATCAGCAGGACGTAGCGATGCCCACGAGCGTGGCTACGCCGGTGTCCCTCATTCGTCGGTACGGCATGCGGGGACTGTCTTTTCATGTGGCTGCGTTGCTTTGTTTTTTCATCTCGTTCTTCGATCGGTGGCTCATCAATTTTAAATATTCACAAATGTTAAATTATGCACTTGAAAGAACGAAGAAACATAGTGTCCCGTTTACTGGAGCGATTATTACCAAATCTGTCACAACTGTAGCTCGTAAGTTGACGACTAGTGCCGAACCCAACTGGTTTACTCTAAAGCCTGACCTTATGAGGCTGCACTGGAAGTTCCTGATATTAGCAAGAAACGTCAAAATGCCTATATATGCTATGCAAAGTAACCGCAGATGACTATCACTGTCAATGTGTGACTACTTATCAAGCCTGACTTACCAAGAAGGCACTTGTTGTACCTGACAGGCATCTGGGATTACTTTGTATAGCATGTATTGCCATTTTTAGTTTGTCGTTAAGATGAGGCACTTTCTGTGCAGCCACATTAGGTCATGCTTTCGAATAAACCAGCTGGTTCGAAACTAGTCTTCAAACTTACGTATTGCAGCTGTGGCAGATTTGTTAATAAACGTGTCATGAAATGTCCTGTGACTAGGGCCACCCGTCGGGTAGACCGTGGGCTGGGTGCAAGGCCCTTAGGATTGACATTCTGTAGCGCTGAACACTAAGCTACCGGAGGCGGACGTCATGAAATATTAGAAAAGGTTGCTGGTCCTGTATCAATAAAATGTTGAAACGGAGAAAAAGTTCCGTCCTACGACCACAATATCAACGAGTTCCATCTATAGTCATTTAACTCAAAAAACCCTGGGAATAACAATTTGAGGAGATATGAAATGAAATTATCACATACGCTGAGTCTTAGGTAAAGCAGGAGCCGTCCGGCGCAATTCCTCTTATCTTTGGGTATACATGTGCAATTTTTTATTTTTAATGTTGGAACGGAGAAAAGTAGCGTCCTATGACCACAATATCAACGAATTCCATCTGTAGTCAGTTAACTCAAACAAAAGCCTGGGAATAACAATTTCAGGAGTTGTGGAATGAACTGATCACATACGCTGAGTCGTAGGTAAAACAGGAGTCGTTCGGCGTAGTTCCCCTTATCTTTGGGCATATGTGCAATTTTGTTTTTTTAACGTATAGCCAAAACAGTCATCTTTTTTCATGTGACTCTCAAATCTTGGCGGAAAGCATCCGTTTGTTTCTCGTTGCAAAAAATATTTTAAAAGCACTCGTAAGGGGAATACCAGATTAACTTAGGGTGATATTTAGTTTATTGATACGTAGAATACGAAGAATGATAATTTCTCAAGAAGCCACAGGGGAGTGCTGGCCAAGACAGTACAATGTGGCTTGCCTTCAAATGGGTACCACTAACGAACTATGGTTGGACGACTTGTCTAGTGTAGTGGTACTTTACCACTTACTGTCCTCCCGTCAGCAGTGCCAGTACGGTGCAGTACACCCGACCTTTGAGTTCGTTACAAGCTATCGCCACATGCTGGCTGCCTTGCTTCAGCGCCATTCTTCAAAGAACCACATTTTTCTGCGAGCTTTTTCTAAATTTTCCTATGTAACGTCATTATGAAGCACCTTCTTCCACGCAAAATCAATACGAACCATCGTCTGCCACATACAATTGGTAAGAAACAGCCCCAACACAAAACATTCGTACAATGCACCCGCGCTATTCGACATTAATACATAGTACCCACTGCCACGAAGAATCGGCAGAATGCATCTTCTGTCATGTAACAATGGTACGAAGTACCTGCTGTCACACAGAATCGGGCCGAAGCATCGTCTGACATACAGCGTTGGTACAGAGCACGCTCTCGATCAGTACAGAGCACCATTCAGCAGGTGAGGCGGCACGAAGCAGTCTCTGCATGTATAATTGGTGAGAAACGGCTTACGTCATGAAACATTTGAATAAAGCACCCTCGCAAAATGCATCAGTAAGATGCACACTCCACCACGCAATATTGGTACGAATCTGATTGTGTCACATAACATCACCTTGAAGGACCCTCTGCGACATAAAATTGGTAAGAAATATCGTGTGCCAGTTAACACTGGTGCGAAATACCCTCTGCCATGCAAGACTGGTACCATGCACCCACCGCCATGCAACGTTGATACGAAACGCTCTGTGCCACCCAACATTGATCTGCAGCACTTTCGGCCAAAGAACGATGGTACACAGCTCTGTCTGTCACATACAACTGGTACTGAGTACTAGCCGCCATGAAACCTTGTTACAACATTTCCTCTGTCACTTAATATGGGTAAAGAAGATCCCTCGCCACGCAATACTGGTACAAAGAATCCTCTGCTATAAAAACATCGGTAGGATGCATACCTACCACCTAAAATTGGTACGGACCAACCTCTTTCACACAAACCCGGTATGATGTAGTATCTGCCATAAAAAGCGTTACGAAATAGTCTCTGACACATAGCATTGGTAAGAAACACCTTCTGCCATGCAACACTGGTACAGAGCACCCTCTAATATGCAAGATCAGTAGCATGAACCCTCCCCCATACGAAAGTGACAGAAAACACTCTGCCACACAATATCGGTTCGTAACACCTGAGCCACAGAACAACGCTACATGCCATGTACAACTGCTGCGGAGCACCCTTTGGCAAGCAACAGTGAAAGAAGCAGCCTCTGCTAGGCAGCATCGGTGTAAGGCACCCTCTGCTGTGCAACATTTCGATGAAGTGCTCTCTGCCACACAACGTTGGCGTGGAACACCCTCTTACAAGGAACATTGTTATGAAGCACCCTCTGCCGCATAACACTGGTAAGAAGCATTCTGCCATGCAGTACGGGTACAAAGCACCCTCTATCATCCATAACACATTAGCATGAATCACTCTCCGTCAAGCAAAATTTGTACGATATCCTTTCTGCCACTCAACATCGGTATAGAGCACACTATCTCACGAAATATCATTGTGAGGAACCCTCTACCACGTAAAAACACTACCGAGCACAACCCACCACTTAATATTGGTAAGAAAAATCTAGGTAGACTGCTCCTTCTGCCATAAAAATACCAATAGCATGCACCCTCTGTTGTGCCGAATTTCTACGGACCTCTGCCACACATCTATAGTATGTAGCCTCTGGAACTCAACACTGCTATGCAGCACTCTCTGCCACGGAACATTGGTATGAAACACCCTCTGCCACGCAATATCGATGTGGAACACCCTCTGCCACGTAACACTGGAACGAATCACGCTCCATCACGTAACATCGGTACACCTTCTGTCAGAGGCACAGGTGGCACAGATGAATGACTGCCTGACTTGCGCCAGGGTGTGCTAGCTACTACAATTCGAAGAAGTTCTGTTATTCATCACAGTTAAGCCACCTGGCACAAAATAATTATAAATTTTATACACGAACCTTCCTCGTAAGCGAGTCCATCTGTTAGTGAAAACTACATTAAAACCCCTATACCAGTGAATAAATATTGTACAGTATGTACGTAGAACTGTAAACGGATCCTAGCCAAGGCTCGACATACGTTACGTACCAAGAATAATGGAGGTGTAACCCTTGTGCGCAATTTCTGGTTCTTGTTCATCACAAGCAAGCAGATTAACTTTAAACAAAATCAGGGAATAGATTATTAATTTTAAAAGTGGCATCAATGAGAAAGGTAAAGGACGCAGAATTTATCTTTTCGTAGCACATTTATTTCACGACTGAATTTGATGCACGTTCTATGAATACACATGACTGGTGCCTGAATAAAAAATTTAACTAAATAATTCGCCAAAAATGGTAGAATAGCGCAATTAAAATGACAAAAATACACAAAAGGGAAGTGGACACAGTAATTCAATCAGTCCATCTACATACCCACGACAGAAATAATTGGGAGAGATACCTGGCACCATTATGCTTATGCACTAGCTTGGAAAGAGGTTTATCCGATTCGCAAGGTTTTGTACAGTAGATATACGACATGGAAACCGCGCCTGCCGCTTACGAACGGCCGAACTTCAGCACTTGGTAAACTTGTTTACGAGATAACTGTTCAGAAATTAGACATTAAACCAAGCAAAAATATAAGAAATTTTAATTGTGCAATACCAGAATGATTCTGCAATCACGAAATAAAATTCACTCGATATGGTAAAAACCACCCAACCGTTGTAACTTACACTTGGTCCAGTCAGAAACAAACCGTTACAAACATTTCCTCTATGCGCACGAAATACTGATATTTTACTGAAATTGTAACACATGAAACCATCAAACTGCTAATATGAAAACCTATTGCAGTGCAGTAGTAGACCAGAAGGATCATCGTTTAACAAACACGAGGTACAGGACGAACACAAAAAGACAATAGTATCTTCCACGAAAACATAGAAAATAAGAACAACAAAAATCACACTCGCTCGAAAACAGTATTATTCACACGTTCACCCGAAGTTATTTATACTGACTAGCTTTTCCTAAACATATTCATTGCTGGAAATTCCACACCATGATGTCCGAAAGGAACAAAGCAACTTCCCCACTTTTAATTTCAACCACCATCATCGCCCATTTCTTTAATAAAATAATTATGCCACATTCCGAAAATACAGAACTACACACTCTTTAGTTAAGCTGAAGTGTTTAAATATTCCACGAGTTTAACATAGGGAAGTTCTAATTCGACCTACTTCCAACATCAGGAACCTTCTCTAGGAGCTACGAACTGTACTCACCAACCGCTAGCTGCAGAGTGTCCTTTCTCCACCGAGCTTCGCCTAACTACCGGGGCAACGGAAGCTACCAGACGGGTAGGCTTCCGCCACCAACCTGATAGACAAACCAACCTCAGACTAAAAGGGGTAAACCTCTCTGTCCAGGTACTGGGATCCTAAGTTGGTCATCCTGTGCTACCCTCCAAACGAAAAGCAAACATCACCTGCTCCTAGCAGACGACAACCAACTCAGCGTCCCCCACAAAAGAAACCTGAAACCACAAGTAAAAACACTCATTCAGTCACATCCACGCACACGTAAGGTAGGGTGAAGGGAAAACGTAATAAATATAGGTCATGATTTCCTATGGAACATAAACAAATCAAAAACAATATCATTTAATGAGCTTTAGTTTGACTGCTCAGTCTTTCTGGGAGACTTAATAAATTAAACTGCAAATAGGCGTTGGACAAAATAGGATGCACAGAATCCAGTGAGACATGCGTCTTATGAAACGACTCCACAGAGACGTTTCAACCTAAGGGAGGATTGCCGGTCGCAGTGGACAAGTGGTTCTTGGCGCTACTGTCTGGAACCGAGCGACCGCTACGGTCGTAGGTTCGAATCCTGCCTCGGGCATGGATGTGTGTGATGTCATTAGGTTAGTTAGGTTTAAGTAGTTCTAAGTTCTAGGGGACTGATGACCACAGATGTTAAGTCCCATAGTGCTCAGAGCCATTTGAACCATAAGCGAGGATTTACCTCAGAATAATATCTCATAAGACATCAGTCAATGAAAATAAACAGAATATTTTGATTTACCGCTTCTATACCTCCATAGAAGACAATTCTTTATGGAAATGTAGCTGAACCTAAAACTTTTGGCTGTTCTACCATAAAGAGCGAATCTCATTAATGTTCTAAAACCTCCTAAGAGACCTGCGAGTACGACTATAACACGTGGGGCTCAGGTTTCGAGTCTTGCGTCTGCCAGGAAATATTTGTTTCACTGGCTCAGACAATTATGCATTTAAATTTAGGTAAAATTTATTATTTTATGTACTAATCTTTCGGTCTCCGTTGGTTTATTGCAAAGTACAGTTCAGCAAAACCCTACCGTATGGCGTCACTAGTAAATAAGTTTCCTAAGTGCATCGTTACCAGTAAATGTGATACGTTTTCTTTACTAAATAACGGCAGATAGCAGAAAATGAAGGGACAAAAGGAAAGAAACACAAAATAAGAATAGTTTTTACTTAGTCAAAGCGAGGAAACTTATTTTGTAGCTTCTACGTTTACGAAAGATGACATTTACAAAAGGTGTTCCAAATTTGCACCGTTGGCTCGAATGCAAGTGCTGCATTGCTCGATCATCCCTTCACAACCAAGCCCAACCACAGCACGTGCGGCGAGATATGTCATTTGGTGACGTCACATGTTAAACACTACTCATCCAATTTTGGGATACTTCCCGACACTTGACACCCCATGTGTCAAATTACTTGTCTCAGTGTTATCTATGTCGCTTCAGTATTTTTACCCTTATACGAGGTACGTTGAATAAGTAACGCTACACATTTATTTCTTGTCCAGTTTCGGTTGAAAAAATGCGGAATTTATTGTGTGCCCTCTTGGAATATTCCAGCTTCAGCCCCCTAGTGTGTCATAAGTACTGATAGGTGGCGGCACTATACGTAACCTTCAAAATGGGGGTTGTAAAGGAGTGCGTTCCAAGCAGGGAGCTGTCACTGAGTTCCTTTTGGCGGAAAACCAGAGCATCGCAGGTACTCGTAGGCGCTTGCAGAATGTCTACAGAGACCTGACAGTAACAGCTTTTGCTGAGAGGAAGGCGTGTTCTACTGGTGCGCCTCCAACAAAAAAAAAATGGTTCAAATGGCTCTGAGCACTATGGGACTTAACATCTATGGTCATCAGTCCCCTAGAACTTAGAACTACTTAAACCTAACTAACCTAAGGACAGCACACAACACCCAGCCATCACGAGGCAGAGAAAATCCCTGACCCCGCCGCGAATCGAACCCGGGAACCCGGGCGTGGGAAGCGAGAACGCTACCGCACGACCACGAGATGCGGGCGCGCCTCCAACACGTCGCAGCGGATTGCAGTGAGCCCTCGTAATGCCTGTGCAATCGATTCGCTTTGACGACTTTGCTGTGGAGCCGCGATCACTGGATGTTGGTAGTGCCGACACACTCGTCCATAAGTTGGGGTACTCAAAGGTGTGTGTCCAGTGGGTTCCTTGCAGCTTAACAGAAGACTATAACGAGTAACGAAGAACTGAGCGTAACTGCTTACGTGTTACGAAGCTAACAGTGACGATTTTTGTCAAGCGTCGTCACAGGCGATGAAACGTGGGTTCGTCACTTCAAACAGGAATCAAAACGGCAGTCCATGGAGTGGCGCCACACTACCTCTCCCCTGAAGACAAAGTTCAAAGTCGGACTCTCAGCTGGTAAAGTCTTGGCGACACTCTTCTGGGATTCTCATGAGTTTTTCTGTTTAATCTCCTCCTTCAGGGTGCAAAAATTAACTGTGAAGTGAACTGTACTACCGGCAGGGAAGTGAAGGAACGCCTGCAGCGTTTTTGTCACCGCGAAAATATAAACGAACTTTCCCTTCTCCATGCGCAACGCAAGGCCTCAAACGAGTCTGCGCATGCGATAGAGCTCACAAAATTTCATTGGACTGTTCTCCTTCATCCACTCTGCGTGTAGGATCTCGCACCTGCAGACTTCCATCTGTTTGGCCCTATGAAGGATGCACTTCGCGGGAAGCAGTACGGCGATGTGGGGGAGGTTATTGATGCAGTTAGACGTTGGCTCAGAGTTCGACGGGTAGAGCGATGCCGTGCGAGCATACATACCCTCTGACCAAGGCGGCGTAATACTGTCGCATTGAACGCAGATTACGTTCAAAAACAGGATTTTGTTATCAAAAGAGTACCTGCTTTCAGAAATGGAAGGGTGTTTCATTAC
The DNA here is from genome assembly GCF_023864345.2 of Schistocerca serialis cubense. Classification (NCBI taxonomy): domain Eukaryota; kingdom Metazoa; phylum Arthropoda; class Insecta; order Orthoptera; family Acrididae; genus Schistocerca; species Schistocerca serialis. Next base: position 208,731,732 of record NC_064645.1, read on the forward strand.
TTACTTAACACGCCTCGTATTATTCCCATTTTAGTTTTGATCAATATGCAAACCTAAGAACTTGTAATTTATTACTCTCTTTAATATTTCTTGTCTCTACACTAGGTCAATATGGGGAAGGATATTTTTGACGTCAAAAATTGAACGAACTGTTGTAAGTAGGCTGTTGAAGTTTTTATGTTGGTAACGACACCAAGTGCTCTGCATGAAAATCACTGACTGTGCTGTGTGCAGTCTGTGGCTGGTTGGCAATGTTGGAATATTCGCTATTGTAGTGTTGGGCAGTTGGATGTGAACAGCGCATAGCGTTGTGCAGTTGGAGGTGAGCCGTCAGCAGTGGTGGATGTGGGGAGAGAGAAGCCAGAGTTTTGAGATGTCAATATGAGCGGACGAGCTGGACGTGTGTCAGTCAGAAAAAGGAAATTTGCTAATCTGGATGTCACAGATTATACATATATATTATGACTTTTGAGCACTATTAAGGTAAATACATTGTTTGTTCTCCACCAAAATCTTTCATTTGCCAACTATTCCTATCAGTAGTTAGTGCCTTCAGTAGTTAGAATCTTTTTTTTAGCTGGCAGTATTGGCACTCGCTGTATTGCAGTAGTTCGAGTAACGAAGGTTTTTGTGAGGTAAGTGATTCATGAAAGGTATAGATTATTGTTAGTCAGGGACATTCTTTTGTAGGGATTATTGAAAGCCCGACTGCGTTGCGCTAAAAAAATATTGTGTGTCAGTTTAGTGATGATCAGGATAAGTAAAGAGAGAAATGTCTGCGTACGTTCAGTTTTGTCTGCTGTTTGAAAATCAAATAACGTAAGAAGTTTACCAGCACAGTCATTTATAAATTTTTATAAGGGGATGTTTCACTGTGTTATTTTCCATGTTTAATGCTGCCCTATTTGTGCAACACCGGTAAGTAATTTTCACGACAACGTCATTTAATATGCGCTATGTTGATGCTTCTTTGCTCGGCTTCACGACAATATTCACATCCTGTACCAACATCCTTGTTCAAATAAGATTACATGTCATTAACAGAAAGCAAGAACAGTAGTGGGGCAATGATCGAACCCTGTGGGATCGCCATTGTAATTTCCCTCTATGCAGATGATGTGGTGTACCTCTTTGTATTCTCGAACAGCCTATGGTAACTTGCTGCATTCTCTTTACTAAATAAAAATCAAACCAAGCATGTGATGAACTGCGGATTCCATCAAAAACATGTGTAGAATTTGAATCAGTCAGATAGCAAGCAATGACAATTATAGACGTACGCGGAGAACGCCCTTATCAGCAGTTTGCCTAAACACCGTGTCCTAGGAAACCATTCCATCATCAGCAAGGTTCGAAGCTTACGTCGAATACGTGTGTCTTAAGACACCGCTCTCAGTCCCAGTCAATGAAACTTATGCTTCTGCTGCGTTTTTCAAGAAGAGAATTTATTATTTGGCTACAGTACTTCGCAGATGGGATTAACCGAAGTAGACCTCCGTCGACCCTGTATTTGCCGAGAAAAGGGCACTCCGCAACGAGTAGGCCATTAGTTATTCATAAACGCAGTCCTGAAACGCCAGAGATCAATAGTGACCTCGTCCTTCTGGAATGGGAGAACTCACATTGCAGAAACTGTGGCGAACTGTAGTAAATGGTTGTTACAGGAGAAGGCAGTGTTGGTTTTTTAGCGTCAAATAGTTCGTCACGCATGCATATATCGGTTCGTTGTTGGCGAACAAACGTCGAGATCTAACTGACAAATGAATTTATGTTAATATTTCCTATAACAGTTCCTCTAGTTTACGATTAATGGGAATGACGAAAGGATTCCACCAGTTATCGTAAGTTTTATCTCCATTTTGCATTCGTTACTCAGCAAAAATTAGTTTAGTGGCTTTTCAGCGTCTTAGAATATTTTGTGCTTCCTTATTCCAGTGAGGTATTTTCACACATTTATTTTCAATAATTAAAATATAGGATGCGGCATGTAAGCAGACTAGTGCTTTTAGTGAGCTAAATATTGTGTTACGTGATTCTTCTGGCGCTTCTTGCTGGAAGCTACTTCATAACTATCAAAGAAAACCACCAATTTTTAGTTATTGTTTGGTTTTAATGAACTTCGTTAACCGGTTTTCGGCTTGCAAAGCCATCGTCAGGCTTTTGCTGACTACTGGCATCAAAGAGGATGCTATAATGCTGCAGAACGTTACAAAAGATATTACACATGGAGAGTATGAGATAGTTCTTCATACCACTGATATGAAATTTAGCTTACGTATATCATGTTGGAAGTGTCAGTTTCATCTTTTACAATGTTTCTACATTAAATTAGATATGTAACATCTATTCAATAAATTATTGTGCACGCTATTAGGTTGTCTAATCAAATGCTCATCGCCTCTTCCGTTCAATGCAGTTCTATGCTAATGTTTCTTACTTTTTAATTGTAACATTAATAATTACGTTATCACTGCACTGTCACAGATGAAATTTGCTATTATTAATTATCTTACCATTGCAATGTCAAAGCCGGTCGGTGTGGCCGAGCGGTTCTAGGCGCTACAGTCTGGAACCGCGCGACCGCTACGGTCGCAGGTTCGAATCCTGCCTCGGGCATGGATGTGTGTGATGTCCTTAGGTTAGTTAGGTTTAAGTAGTTCTAAGTTCTAGGTGACTGATGACCTCAGATGTTAAGTCCCATAGTGCTCACAGCCATTTTTGCAATGTCAAAGATGAAATCTGCTATTTGTTTGCACTTCAGTTTTCATGTGTTATGTATTTTTCTTTGTATCCTCTTGCACATCGAAAGATAAAGTCTGATGATGGCATTATAAGCAGAAAACCGATTGTGAAATAAACTGACAGTCCAGACAGAATATCCACAACCGAGAAAGTGTAATTTATCAAAATAAAATATTATTTCATTTTATATATATATATATATATATATATATATATATATATATATATATATATATATATATGCCTGTACGTCATTTACAAAAAGGAACTGACAAAGCCTGCGGAAAAGTAAAAAAAGGAAAAGTACGTGTTGTTCATCAGTTCACAGTTCTCTACAAAATAGTTATGTACGTGCCATCTGGAGACAAAATAACACGCTACAGAGACAGAGGTTGTCACTTGTGAGGAGATTATGGATGACTGGCATCAACAATACTGACAGAAATACACTAGGACTCGTTGTTCTGGTACTGGTACTGGCTACTGGAAGCCGATGAGGCTTTAGATTAATACTGCCAAAACTTCCAGCAGGAAACAATGTTTTATTGGCCTAAAAGTTCATGTGGTCACCTTCTGGGTCCAGACCTGGTGCACTAAAGCCAGGTAACATTTTGATTGTAACGGAATCCGCTACCACCATAAAGTATCTGAATAATTACAATTATTTCCACGCCAATCAGTAAATTCATGAACTTGTTTCTTGTGAATGATAGTTGTAACATTAATCCAAAGCACAAAGATTCAAGAAAAGTTGTGCAAAAGAATGTCATTCATAAAATACCTGAAGAAAGATATATAAATTGAGCCTGAGAAGTCCAGCACAGTAAACGAAATGACTATATAACTGAAACCCCACAGGTCTGTGATGCAGTACATGACGGGAAAACTGCTGTACGGATTTGTTTCAAAGTTATTTTCACTGGCTAGAGAACGTGGCTTAGTAAAATATTTTGAGATTTTTAACCGTCTTTCTTAACTGTATGCGTGCGTGCGCGCATGTGTGTGTGTGTGTGTGTGTGTGTGTGTGTGTATGTGCGTGTTTGGACCTTGCATGCGCTCAACGCCGACGTTATCAGCGCCCTTACACATATTAAAAGAAACGAGTGTGGATAAAATGACTAAAATTGTTTTCACACAGCGAGGAAGAAACTTATAAATTGACACTCACTCCGCTACGGTCGCTGATTCGAATCCTGCCTCGGGCATGGATGTGTGTGTAGTCCTTAGGTTAGTTAGGTTTAAGTAGTTCTAAGTTCTAGAGGACTGATGACCTCAGATGTTAATTCCCATAGTGCTCAGAGCCATTTGAATTTTTGACACTCACTCACTCACTATCATCTTAACCTCGCGTTGATCCACATCGTGACTCTATCTCACGGGCGTTAATACAATGGACTAGGGTGAAAGGTCCTAGATATGGGATTAAAACAGAAGTAAAACCACAGAAGAGCCAAAAGAGAGACACAGGAAATTGTGACTGATTGACCACCTTAAAAAAAAAATAATAAAAAAAAATGGTGAGCATTTATCCGGTTAACCCATCAAGTGCATAGCCCTACAACTACAGTTTGCGGAAACAAATTTCACGGATCACACAACGTTAAAACTGTAACTACATTCATTTCAATGACATTTAAAATGAAGTGCATTCCTGCTGGCAAATCTGCCGCTGCCCTCTGGTCCGATAATTAAACACTGTCTACTAAAATGTGCCGCACAATGATCTATGCGTCACAAGCACTACGCATTGGAGGGTCGTCGCGCCAGAACAAGAAGCCATGCATGAGAGGACTTTGGCCTACGAGAAGACGCTTAAGGAGGGCCTCATCCTGTCTTCGTGACTCGAAGAAGGTACGCCGCCGCGACCGCGTAATAGGCTTTACTAGGCGGAGCTTACTGTCTGTCACTTCCAACCACTCATCTTCCCATCGACACATGACTCTCTGCCACAACAGCGAGGGGATAGCATACAGGGGGATAGCACACTAAAATAACTGAGGATCGCGGCGCACCTCCTTGGCTGCTACATTTGCCCTTCCGTTCCCTGCAACACCCACATGCCCTGGTACCTAGCAGAAAGACATCTCCTTCCCCCGCCGTTGTAGATGAATGAGGATGTCCTAGATATTTTGGACTACTTTATCTGCTGGGTACAAGCGTTGTAGAGAGTGAAGGCTTATTAACTATGTTTGAGTGGTGATATCATAAAGCTGGTAGTAAATCTGAATAAACATCAGAATCACAAGCTATGTTTTGATATTTGCTTTCATATAAACAGGAATTGAAGAGGGTGGTTAGTATACAGTGACAACCGCGAGAATGAACTGACTGGCAGGGTGGCCTTTCCAAACAGACAGTTGGAAATAAATACAAGCGTAGCCTTCCGCGGCCATTGTCAGAGTCAATAACATTTTTCTGTGTTTATGGCGGCATTGACAATAAGTGAAACTACCGACACAGTTGAAAGTGACCTTCTTCAGGGTGTTCTTTGTTTACAAAAAGCGCCCTGAAGAAAGTCAGTTGCAACACCGACCGAAACGTTGGTAGTTTTATTTATTGCCAGTGCTGTCACAAACCTAGAAAATTTTTATTGAAAGTTGGAAATAAAATAGTCTAGGATGTTTTGAAATAATTCGACATTTAAGTCAGTTCAACGTATATAAGTTAATGTCAGGGGTGCTTTTAAATATCACATGGTTTAAGAGTTTCTACGTTTAGTTATATTTTTATAGAAAACATTTCATGCATTTCTTTCCTGAGATGTTAGGCAACTTGATTCGCTCGGGAAAAAAGAAAATCTTTCTGAAAAAAAGAAGCTGATCACAAAAGGTACAATTTAACTAGGAAAAAGTTCTTAATGTTCTGAAAAATCATCTTATATTTCGTTACGAATCGACTTTCGGCTCGTTAGGCAGTCTTAAGGGGACAACTGAATGTCGCATACACACATAACATTATTTACGACTTAGACAGATATCACTCCCAGACACGATAGTCATACATAAATAGTTGCTTTAAATGAAAAAGGAAACAAGAGTTACGTCGAGGTTCATGAAAAATGAAGTTCATTTTACATTTTCAATCTACGAGTGGCGTCCTAGAAGTAAAGTTACTCATTTTTTCTAAGAGCAGGTTGACTATAAACGCCATGTTAATTCCCGCTCTTTAGGCTACAAAACCCTGTTTTTCGCCATAATCTCTATTCAATGCGACGTCCTTATGCCATCTTATTGGGAGGGACTGTGTGCCAGCATGGCAGCACTCTGCTCGTCTTTGTCAGAGCCACGGTCTCGTTGTGGCGAAGTGTTTCATTGTGATCGTGTTTCATTGTGATCCGTCCATGACCTCGAATGAGAGTGTCCGCACGTTGCAACACTGCAGGAGTCAGAGCTGCGTGCAACCGGCCGGTACGCGGGAGACAGGACATGTTTGCGCGACCTTGTTGCGATGATGACAAGACGCCTCATTCAACGAATCACCACGCTTTTGTTAACTGTAAAGTCTCCGTAGACATTCTGCAAGGGCCTTTGAGTATCTGCAATGATCTGGCTCTCCGCCAAAAGGAATTCCATGAGTGCCGCCACCTGTCGGAACTTCATGACACTATAGGGTCTGAATTGGGAATATTCCACGACGCTCTAAAACAAATTCCGCAGAGGATAAATATTTGTTGCTCTACTTATTGAATACCTCTCGTAGCATTTGTAACTAAAGCTGAATTTAACTGTGGGATTATCTTTCGTGTTTCCTCAACACAATGTAAAACTTCACATTCTACATCATATGAGTTGTTTACTGTTAAAAGACTATCGTCAAAGTTCGAAAACAAAGAAACAGTTCATACAATTTGACAGAAAATCTAGGAGACTCTCCCAAAGGCGACAACAAATGGCTCTGAGCACTATGGGACTTAACTTCTGAGGTCATCAGTCCCGTAGAACTTAGAACTACTTAAACCTAAATAACCTAAGGACAACACAAACATCCATGCCCGAGGCAGGATTCGAACCTTCCACCGTAGCGGTCACGCGGTTCCAGACTGTAGCACCTAGAACCGCTCGGCCAACACGGCTGGCAAAGGCGACAACAGTACGGTATTTTAATCTTAATTTTTCCTAGGGTCGACCACAAACTGATTCATACTGGATCTGAAGAATAGGAAATGAAATTTATTGTGAATATATTTACAATTGTTTCTTTATCGATAAATACTAGTAAATAAATTTTGTTTTAGCGAATGACACGTAGTACTCTGACATAAGCAGAGTTCCACTCGCTTCATACACAGAATTCATATGTATTCTAGAAGAAGTGTATATGCCGAAGCCAAGGCCTTGCTGCAGTGGTAACGCCGGTTTCTGTCAGAAGCGCTGTCGGGCTTGGGTACATTTGGATGGGTGATCGTTGAGGTCTGCCGTGCCCTGTTGGAAACAGGGCTCTCTTGGTCCTTGTGTGACCAGTAGAGGAACTACTTGAGTCAAAAGTAGAGGCTCAGGTCATAAAAACTGACAACGGCCGGATGAGCGGTGTGCTGACCACATGTCCCTCTATATCCGCATCCAATGACGTCGTCCGAGGATGATACGGCGGTCGGTCGGTACGGTTGGACGCTCTGAGGCCTGTTCGGACGGAATGTAGTTTAGTATATATGCGGAACGATGATTCGTAGTTTTATTGTTCATTGAACCAACTGGTTTTCTTGCTGAGCTATATTTATTGACGTTGTGGAACTTCTTTTGATTGTAAAGCTAGAGAACGTAATGGTGATTCTCCATATGGCTGTATGAATTAGTGTCAGAAGTAAGCCACTGGTTTCAGACTTTTAACCTTAAGCGAAGATCAACACCCGAAGATTTTAAAATAATGAAAGAAGCACAAGTAGAAACGGTATCATGAAACATCTGTTGCGTGGAGCTTTGGAATCTTGTTATGTCTAACACTGACGCCCTAATGAAAATTGAATGTGGCGTTGTGTATAACATTACTATCCCGTATCGCTAATAATCACAGTTTAATCAATTTAATCCAATCACTCCAGTTGACGGAAACAGATCTACCCATAGCAGCATCGGCGTTTTGCGGGGTAGATAGACATCGGAATGGTTCAAATGGCTCTGAGCACTATGGGACTTAACTTCTAAGGTCATCAGTCCCCTAGAACTTAGAACTACTTAAACCTAACTAACCTAAGAACATCACACCCATCCATGCCCGAGGCAGGATTCTAACCAGCGACCGTAGCGGTCACGCGGTTCCAGACTGTAGCACCTAGAACCGCTCGGCCACCCAGCCGGCAGACATCGGAATACTTTTATAGTTATCCTTGAAGCTTGACTTTCACTGTAAATATTTGAATAAGGAGGTATGAAACACCTATACATTGGGCAAGCTTCAGAGGAACCAAGAAGAAATATGAAAAGAGAATTAAACTTGAGGGAGAAGAAATAAAAATATGTGGATTGCCGATGACATGTAAATCTCACAGAAACGGCAAAGGACAATGAAGAGCACTTGAACTGAATCAGTAATGCCTTGAAAACTCATTAAAAGGTGAACAGAAACAAAGATAAAAGTAGTGTAATGGGATGTAGTCGAATTAAACCAGCAAATTAGACAATGGAAATAGTAGACGATTTGTGGTACGCGGGCAGCAAAATAACTGACTGCGTATGAAGTAGGGGGCATATAAAATCTAGACTGCTGATAGCAAGAAAAGCATTTCTGAAAAGGAGATATTTAAATGTTAGGAAATATGTTCTGAGACAAAAAGGGAATAGAAAATTTCAAAATGTGGTGCTTCAGAAGTGTGTTGAAAACATGTCGGGTAGACTGATTAACTAATAGTTCCACTAACTCATGAGGAGGTACTCAATCGAAATGGGGATAAAATAAATTTCTGGCGCAAGTTTACCAGCAGAAGGGAGTAGTTCATAGGACTCATCGTGAAGCTTTAGCGTCAATATCGCAATAGAAAGGAAGGCGGTCGGTAAAAGTTGTTGAGGTAGACAAAGGCATGAATACACTAAACATGTTCGAATGATTGTGAGCTGCAGTGTTTATGTAGAGACGAAGACACATACAAAGGAATAGAATAGCGTAGTGGGCTGCATCAAACCAGTCTTTGGACCGGCGACCACAATAACAAGTACGCAGCACACAATTAAATATGCCGAAGCAGACAGACTGCGGTAAACTGAAATATAGACGTGTTTGGTCCCTCATTTGGTTTCGACGTAAAGCCAGTGGTTTCGGAGGCTGTGCCCTCTGGCGGAACAGAATCCTGATGGATTTTACGACAAGGCCGTAAACATGACGGTACGACCGCTATATCTGCGGCAGCGAGGGCGATTTTACTGTCTGTAAAGGCGTTTTACTGTCTGCGTGCGACGTGGGATAATATTAAGCTGCTATCGTTATCGCGTTAGCAAATGTTTTCACCCTTAATTTTCAATAAAAACGTGATTCAAGATTAACATGAATTTCCTTTTAATCGGGAAGTCGCTTGCAGCGATCAGTTACAAAGATCACATTATAGTTATCTCGAACGTAAAAATGTGTCATTAGCATTGGAGTGTCGGCGTTTAGGTAACGTCCCTTCGATGCTCAGCTATGATTGATCAATTTGTTACTTCATGCTAATTGCTGGTGAGAGTACCAGCAATGATGAGAGAAGTAGATCTGGCAATGTTATTCACTATTGGGGCAACTAAGAGCACTGGCCGCTAGAAATCCGTAAGAGACTGTGGTCCTACATTAAATTCCTTAAGAGAATTATTATTTAAAATAAAAATATTAAAACCTTGTCTCCAGATTTTCTGTGGAGCCCCGAGATTGAGACGGGTATTGCATATCACCATTCCCTCTGTTCAGCAGTAACTTGGCATGAAGTTCATTTTAATAGTATTAACTAACGTAAACAGTAATTTTATAATTGTAAGTGATTCAACTGCGGGTTCTTGGTGTAAAATTATATACAGTATTGTGTTGACTAAAGTAAACACTTTTTAGCCGGTTTCACAAACTTTATTAGCACCGGTACTGTATGATGTAGGTTTCTGGTTACAAACGCATTTTCTGCGACATAAACTGATCCCATAGATGAGAACCACGTAAACATGTACATTTTTTAAACTATCGATTCCTGGATTAAGCTGTAAAAGGTATCTCAGTTGACGGTTTTGACAATTACGTATGAATTTAAAAAAAATTCATTGCAGCAGCATTTACAGTAACTATGACCAAAAATATTTACAGAATTCATGACGACAGCACTTCGAATAACTATGACTAAAGAGACATTGGAGTACAGCTGTCCACTGGAATAGAATTTTGTTATATGAATGAAGGCTATACTATGTAGTGGTTTCAGTATTAAGTAAAAGAGGTGAATAGCTGAGTTGGTTCATTCAGTAATAAATGTGGAGATCCACACATCTGTTTCCTAATCTCTTAAATTGAGTGAGCTTAGCACCCTTTCCCTCTACACGGAGATCTTCCGTATCTATGATATAGTTCTGATTATCATTTATGCAATGTTTGGCAAAGAATGAAACTTGCTCCCATAATCACGAATTTTTATGGTGTTCTCTGAACCTAGTGCAGACTGACTCGCAGCAGATGATCTTACAGATATCATTTTTCACGATCTATGATTGTTTATCTTTCGAACTGAAGAGGCGTGTACCTACTGTTTGCGGGAGGTAGAAAAGCGGTGAGAAACCGTTTCCGATTAATTTTATTTGAACTTCTTTCAAACTGTAATTATCAGTGGTCACGGAGATGGCGGTGGCCATTAGGACCAGACAGGTAATGTTTGGCAAAGAATGAAACTTGCTCCAATAATCACGAATTTTTATTCCAATTTTTATTCCAACAGATGTGGATAGTTCTCTCAGAATTTGTAAAGATGGACGTAGCTTTAGGAGAAAGGGCCGTTTAGAGTGGCTACGGAAAATAGTTCCTACCCTGACAGACTGCTATCTTCTTGGTAGAACCGAGTTTCCAACACATCCCAGCAGGCTCACTCAGCCCCCTGCAGCAGCCGTAACGTAGCGCCAGCGTAGTCGAAGGCCATTACGGATGACCTCGTGGTAGACGCTGTGTTGGCGACCGTAGTCATATACTGGCTCTAGAACCTTACACACTTACAGCTGTTTTGAGAGTATTTGAAAATCGAGTACGACTACTGTAGGCAGGCCTTGCGCCTACCCAACCAGCATGCAACATTACACCAGAGGGAAGCCGTTAACAGCCTTCTCCCAGGCAGACGTAACTAGGCCACAAAACAACCGGGTATCAGACCTAATCACAGGCGCCGAGTGAGGTCGCTGGCCCCACGGACTTTTTCTTTTGTTCAAATGGTCCATTTTGTGTGAAATAGTTCAAATGGCTCTGAGCACTATGGGACTCAACATCTGTGGTCATCAGTCCCCTAGAACTTAGAACTACTTAAACCTAACTAACCTAAGGACATCACTACATCCATGCCCGAGGCAGGATTCGAACCTGCGACCGTAGCAGTCGCGCGGTTCCGGACTGAGCGCCTAGAACCGCTCGGCCACCACGGCCGGCTTGTGTGAAATCTTATGGGACTTAACGGCTAAGTCATGAGTCCCTGAGCTTACACACTACTTAACCTAAATTATTCTAAGGACAAACACACACACCCATGCCTGAGGGAGGACTCGAACCTCCGCCGGGACCAGCCGCACAGTCCGTGACTGCAGCGCCCTAGACGACTCGGCTAATCCCGCGTGTCTCTTATTCTATTCCACGGGCCACATGACTGATAGTAGTGCCTAGAATATCCTGGTAGCAGGGCATTTAGACGTTTGAACCACGACGAGCAGTACAGTCCGACTGGGCTTCCTGGGTGAGGCACCGAATGCAGTCGCATTCCATCAGTCAGGAACTCACTTCGGAACACCACCGCAAAGACGACGCCATTTTTCACGTCACTAATCAGCTAGTGGACTTGTAAGATTTATTCTGGTTCTACTCCGGACTTGCTTGTGTTTAATCATACTAAAACTTCCCCCCCAAAAAAATAAGTTTAGAGTTTAACGTCCCGTCGACATCCATTTCAGCAGAGGTGGAACAGCAGCTCGGAAGGCCGTAAGGCTTGGAAGGGAAATAGCCACGGAACCTGCGTGCAGCGGTTTAGGGAAATCACAGAAAAATGAATCCTGAATTGCCGGATGCGGATTGTAACTGTCGTCCTCCCGAATGCGAGTCCATTGTGCTAACCGCTGCACAACCTCGCTAGCTCTAAATCTTTGAAACTGAACTATCCTTCTGACACTTTCACTCGTACTTTGTCTTAGTGTACAAAATGTTAATTATGACTGTGGCTAACGTAATGCATTGTGAATTTACTAGTTTGTGATATTTTATAGCCGGATTTCTTTCTTCCTAAAGGCCTTCACCATCAGAGAATATTGCTCTTCCAAGGAATGACTGACTTCATTTATGTCTTTGGCCTCACTACTAATAATGTTTTTATTTAAGAAAAGACTTCCTTTTTCATACTATTAATTCGTTATCCAAGAAATAATTGTTTTTGTGAAGTGATTAATTCTTACTTTTTTACTAAAACACTAGTCGGAGAAGACAAATCCTCTCTTGTTAAATAAAATTCGCTCCACCAAATATACGTGAACATATCATGTCGGCCAATGCAGATGGACACAACAATGACGTTTGCCATTCGCGAAAGATAAATAATCTACGTCAACCGCAGCCATGTTCCTCTGTTGCGCCTTTCTGGTAGTATTTTCTGTATCTTGCTGTTCTCAACCACATGGTGGACTCCTTGATATCATGTTGGAACTTTTATTTTTAATGGGTACTTTATCACATGTTAAACCTGATACTGAATACTAGTGCACTCTTTCCACCAAATTTTTGTGCTTAGTGTTAGTTTCCCTGTTTGTTTGTAAATCTGAAGTTCAGAAGTAATGATTAAAACAGGAGGCCACTCATTCCCATGACGGTCCTACGGACCTTTTTGTCCTCCTGCACCCCCATGATAAAGTTGGACTGATCGATGTTCATGCTGACTGCTTGTTTCACGGCTGTAGCTAGTATGTTTCCAAGGCCTTAGGATACGGCCTCCCCTTCTTTTGCCTCCACTTATTAGCGGAAGCGGGGTGGGGAGGGGGGGGGGGGGCTGGACAGTGATACTGTTGGCGACAAGCTTACAAACATGCCGTCAGAGACTCATAACTGTTGTGGCATTTCAAGCGATGTAATATGGTGATGTAACTGTGTAAAGGTATTGATTTATTCGAATTGCTGAAAGGGACGGGAATGGCCTTTAGAATCAAGGCCCAGTAAAACAGCGATGTTTGTCAAGGGTCTGTGCAGTGAAAGAGTATCGCGAGTGGGATAAGGAGTTAGTTCGAGTTACTGTCGTGGAACACGATGAATTACACTTGATCTTGATGTAAGACATGAACAGTGACGCCTTTGTGTGAAACCCAGCCTACGTACTCTCCTGAAACCACTCACCATTCAAACGGGAGGAGAACACTAATTTCTTTATGTAAGGGTCCAAGCGTGAATGTATTTCTGAGTGATGGAACCATTTTAACCAACTCAGGCTGACAGTTTTATTCGTTTAATGTGCCATGTATATAAATTACATTATTGTCCAGTTTCGCCATTACGCCATTATCAAATGTGTGCGCTGTAATACCAAAAGTATAGTAAATAGGTAAAACATAGGATTACGCTTGCGTATTACAATTGATGTTTAAATTACGTGCGTGAAATTGGTAATGTGTGTGCCTCATTTAAAAAATGTTTGTTGCATGTTATTTGAGGACAGACAGGTCCCCATACACACAAATGTCGAATTCACAGGTATAGTCTTACACGTAGCAATCAGACAAGAACAACTTTCAAAACGCATCATGTAGGCAAAAACCCTTACTGACAGGCTGCTTACTGGCCCTTGAGCATCCGATCAGCATGCATACATATAACTGTCACAAACCGTGGGAAACATGCATAAATCAAAGAGCGTACTAAGACCTGTCATTTTGCGCAGCTGCAGTCATTAACCACCATTGTGTGCTCTTGTCGTTAATTCTTATTAAACTTCTTACATGATGGACTTCCACAATACTTGTAGTCATTACAGGCATAATAAAATGTCCATTACTGCTGTAATGATGTTACGTGGTCTTATTACGTCTTCTTAAGACTTGTCTCAGTTTTATATACCGTTGCTGAAATAGCCCCCATACTTGTCATTAGACAAATCATAAAGTGGCACAACATTACCGTCCCTCGTTACTGTAGTAAAAGTTCGCTTTCGTATAATGACGTATTAAAACTAATGAATATCAGCATTAGTAAAATTACAAATCCACTTCTGTGTGTATATACAATACTACCTTGCAACAACTAACAAGATTTCATGGCGATAAAATCAGAAACTCTTATTACCTAATTCTCGTAGCTCGTAGTATACGATTAAAATTCTCTAAAAGTCTTCTATTCTGCAAGTCTGCCTGCTCATCTAACATTTGTAGTGACTTCTTTATAAGCTGCACGTATATCTCAATCTCTGCGTAATTTTTTTGATGTTTTGTTTATGGCTAGTGAGGAGTGGCGCATGTAAGTAATTTACACAACAACTGTAATTCGCAAGCATACAATTATCCAACAATGAGTCTTACCTATTTACTGTACTTTTGGTATTGTATTACAGGCATTTGATAACGGCCAAGGTTAAAACTGGGCAGTAATGTAATTTCAATGCATGCTGATTTTAAGGAATAAACTGACAGCCTGCGGTGGTTAAAATTTCCATCATTTTGACGAGAGGAAAGCAGTACTACTGTCTACAACTTCGCCTCACTATAACTTTCATAGCATAGTGCCCTGATGCAGGTAGTCGGTATTACCTCACTCTGAGAAGGAACTTTACCCGGTATGTTATATATATATGAGATATGATTGTGGAGAAGAATGATGAAGTAGACTGATAAGAGGAGGAGGGGCAACAAAGGAACATAAGGAAAACACTGACAAGAGAGAGGGACAGGATGGTAGAATATGTCGGGCATTAGGGAATATCTTCGACGATATGGCGATACTGGAGGGTGATAGAACGTAAGAATTGTAGGGAAATATAGAGACTGGAGTACATAACTGAGCACATAACTGAGAGCACTGGGTGCTACTCTGAAAGGAAGAGTTTGACACAGGAGAGGAATTCGTAGCGGGGCGCATTAAACCCATGAGGAGACTGATGACTCAGAAAAATTCTTACAGGGTGCTACAAAAAGGTACGGCTAAACGTTCAGGAAACATTCCTCACACACAAAGAAAGAAAATATGTTATGTGGACATGTGTCCGGAAACGCTTACTTTCCATGTTAGAGCTCATTTTATTACTTCTCTTTAAATCACATTAATCATGGAACGGAAACACACAGCAACAGAACGTACCAGCGTGACTTCAAACACTTTGTTACAGGAAGTGTTCAAAATGTCCTCCGTTAGCGAGGATACATGCATCCACCCTCCGTCGCATGGAATCCCTGATTCGCTGATGCAGCCCTGAAGAATGGCGTATTGTATCACAGCTGTCCACAATACGAGCACGAAGAGTCTCTACATTTGGTACCGGGGTTTCGTAGACAAGAGATTTCAAATGCCCCCATAAATGAAAGTCAAGAGGGTTGAGGTCAGGAGAGCGTGGAGGCCATGGAATTGGTCCGCCTCTACCAATCCATCGGTCACCGAATCTGTTGTTGAGAAGTACAAACACTTCGACTGAAATGTGCAGGAGCTCCATCGTGCATGAACCACATGTTGTGTCGTACATGTAAAGGCACATGTTCTAGCAGCACAGGTAGAGTATCCCGTATGAAATCATGATAACGTGCTCCATTGAGCGTAGGTGGAAGAACATGGGGCCCAATCAAGACATCACCAACAATGCCTGGCCAAACGTTCACAGAAAATCTGTGTTGATGACGTAATTGCACAATTGCGTGCGGATTCCCGTCAGCCCACACATGTTGATTGTGAAAATTTACAATTTGATCACGTTGGAATGAAGCCTCATCCGTAAAGAGAACACTTGCACTGAAATGGGGATTGACACATTGTTGGATGAACCATTCGCAGAAGTGTACCCGTGGAGGCCAATCAGCTGCTGATAGTGCCTGCACACGCTGTACATGGTACGGAAACAACTGGTTCTCCAGTAGCACTCTCTATACACTGACGTGGTTAACGTTGAACAGCAGCAAATTCTCTGACGCTGACGTTAGGGTTTTCGTCAACTGCACGAAGAATTGCCTCGTCCATTGCAGGTGTCCTCGTCGTTCTAGGTCTTCCCCAGTCGCGAGTCATAGGCTGGAATGTTCCGTGCTCCCTAAGACGCCGATCAATTGCTTCGAACGTCTTCCTGTCGGGACACCTTCGTTCTGCAAATCTATCTCGATACAAACGTACCGCGCCACGGCTATTGCGCCGTGCTAATCCATACATCAAATGGGCATCTGCCAACTCCGCATTTGTACACATTGCACTTACTGCAAACTGATACACCCATTTTTTATTGCAGATTCGGATTATCCATAAAAAAGTAATCAAGTTTTGTCTTAAACATTTTTTTAAACCATTGACAGATGGCGCTGAAATCGACAAAAGTAAAATTGGGGAAGAACTCTAATTTACTTAGAATTAGCTGAGAAAGACACATCAATTCCTTCGTTATGCCAAAATAAGCTATTTTTGTAAAAAAAGGGCTCTGAGCACTATGGGACTTAACTTCTGAGGTCATCAGTCCCCTAGAACTTAGAACTACTTACACCTAACTAACCTATAGACATCACACACATCCATGCCCAAGGCATGATTCGAACCTGCGACCGTAGCGGTCACGCAGTTCCAAACTGAAGGGCTTAGAACCGCACGGCCACACCGGCCGGCCTATTTTTGTACAAAATGTACTGTATCCTACTTTCGGCGTTACCCAGGACCAACGAAAAGGACATAGTAGAAAGATGTGCCCATGGGGTGGTTCAAATGTCTCTGAGCACTATGGGACTTAACATCTATGGTCATCAGTCCCCTAGAACTTAGAACTACTTAAACCTAACTAACCTAAGGACAGCACACACATCCATACCCGAGGCAGGATTCGAACCTGCGACCGTAGCAGTCGCGCGGCTCCGGACTGAGCGCCTAGAACCGCTAGACCACCGCGGCCGGCGCCCATGGGGTGCTTCATTAGTGTGAATCCCCTTGCATCTCACAATTTGGGTTGCTTAATTAATGAAATTAGCCACGAAGAAATTGTTCAAAACTATCCCCATTTGCTTCAATGCATAAAGTCAATCGTCTGCGAAATTTTTCCTCAGTTTTGAGCAGCACATCCCGAGTTATGGCTGCACACGTTCTTAGGATGCGTTGCTCCATTTCGTTTCGGACTGTGGGCTGTCTTTCATAAACAATACTTTTTTAATAACCCCACAAAAAAAAAATCAGAAGATATTAGGTCTGGTGAACGTGGAGGCCACTGAATTGGTCAGCCGCGTCCTATCCACCGACCAGGATACCGTAAATTTAAAACGTTCCGCACATTTTTAGCATAATGGGGAGCTGCTCCGTCCTGTTGAAACCACATTTCAAATCGACATCTTCCATTATTTCCAACTAATCATAACGGAGAAGTTGTAAATATCATTCCCCAGTAACATTTTGGTCAAAAAAAAATACGGTCCTATCAAGTAACCGTTTAAAGTACCACACCAGATCATTAACGATCATCTGTGTTGGTTGTCGACGGGTCTATGCCAGTTTGGATTGAGCAGTAATGGCAATCATGACGATTTAATTCACCATATTTTTGAAGGCAGAAATGTGGAAGGAGTATATAGAGGGTTTATTCAAGGACGATGTACTTGAGGACAATATTATGGAAATGGAAGAGGATGTAGATGAAGATGAAATGGGAGATAAGATACTGCGTGAAGAGTTTGACAGAGCACTGAAAGACCTGAGTCGAAACAAGGCCCTGGGAGTAGACAACATTCCATTAGAACTACTAATGGCCTTGGGAGAGCCAGTCATGACAAAACTCTACCATCTGGTGAGCAAGATGTATGAGACAGGTGAAATACCCACAGACTTCAAGAAGAATATAATAATTCCAATACCAAAGAAAGCGGGTGTTGACAGATGTGAAAATTACCGAACTATCAGTTTAATAAGTCACAGCTGCAAAATACTAACGCGAATT
Source organism: Schistocerca serialis cubense (assembly GCF_023864345.2). Classification (NCBI taxonomy): domain Eukaryota; kingdom Metazoa; phylum Arthropoda; class Insecta; order Orthoptera; family Acrididae; genus Schistocerca; species Schistocerca serialis. The sequence continues at coordinate 208,749,739 of NC_064645.1, forward strand.
CTTTACAGACAAATGGAAAAACTGGTAGAAGCGGACCTCGGGGAAGATCAGTTTGGATTCCGTAGAAATGTTGGAACACGTGAGGCAATACTAACCTTACGACTTATCTTAGAAGAAAGTTTAAGAAAAGGCAAACCTACGTTTCTAGCATTTGTAGACTTAGAGAAAGCTTTTGACAACGTTAACTGGAATACTCTCTTTCAAATTCTGAAGGTGGCAGGGGTAAAATACAGGGAGCGAAAGGCTATTTACAATTTGTACAGAAACCAGATGGCAGTAGTAAGAGTCGAGGGGCATGAAAGGGAAGCTGTGGTTGAGAAAGGAGTGAGACAGGGTTGTAGCCTCTCCCCGATGTTATTCAATCTGTATATTGAGCAAGCAGTAAAGGAAACAAAAGAAAAATTAGGAGTATGTATTAAAATCCATGGAGAAGAAATAAAATCTTTGAGGTTCGCCGATGACATTGTAATTCTGTAAGAGACAGCAAAGGACTTGGAACAGCAGTTGAACGGAATGGACAGTGTCTTGAAAGGAGGATATAAGATGAATATCAACAAAAGCAAAACGAGGATAATGGAATGTAGTCAAATTAAATCGGGTGATGCTGAGGGAATTAGATTAGGAAATGAGACACTTAAAGTAGTAAAGGAGTTTTGCTATTTAGGGAGTAAAATAAATGATGATGGTCGAAGTAGAGAGGATATAAAATGTAGACTGGCAATGGCAAGGAAATCGTTTCTGAAGAAGAGAAGTTTGTTAACATCGAGTATAGATTTAAGTGTCCGGAAGTCGTTTCTGAAAGTATTTGTATGCAGTGTAGCCATTAATGGAAGTGAAACATGGACGATAACCAGTTTGGACAAGAAGAGAATAGAAGCTTTCGAAATGTGGTGCTACAGAAGAATGCTGAAGATAAGGTGGGTAGATCACGTAATGAGGAGGTATTGAATAGGGTTGGGGAGAAGAGAAGTTTGTGGCACAACTTGACTAGAAGAAGGGATCGGTTGGTAGGACATGTTCTGAGGCATCAAGGGATCACATATTTAGCATTGGAGGGCAGCGTGGAGGGTAAAAATCGTAGAGGGAGACCAAGAGATCAATACACTAAGCAGATTCAGAAGGATGTAGGTTGCAGTAGGTACTGGGAGATGAAGAAGCTTGCACAGGGTAGAGTAGCATGGAGAGCTGCATCAAACCAGTCTCAGGACTGAAGACCACAACAACAAAAACATTTTTTGAATGTGGTTTCATTGGTGAACATAACGTATCTAAAAAATCATTGTCACCTCTTATCATTTCCAGGGCCCATTGGCGTTCACGCCTGCGTCAGTGTGATAAGATACACATGATATTTATGTGCCTTCAAAATCTTCAAAACAGTTGATTTCGGTATTCCAGTTTGTGTCTGCATCGCAGGACTAATAATTTCGGGATCCAGTTGAACACAGGCGAGAACGGTAAGGGCACGAGCGTCATTTTCATTGTATTCGCGATGACGAGGTGGACGGAGCGTGTATACATTTCGAGCTCGTTGAGTGCAATTTGGAATAATGTTTTCGCTTGGGTATCATGTCTTTGGGAATCTATCCGCATACAGTTGCGCAGCTGCAGCGTAATTGTTATGGCATTCACCTAAAATTAACATCATATCAACAGTCTCTGTAGGAGGATAGTGAGCCATGTTTCGCTAAAGGATAATTTACTTTCGTCAGTTGACGTTCCCGGTTCACAATCTGAAAGTGAAGTGACGTCTGATCGCATTGCATTCACCTTTATACTGAGCCATAGTTCGCAGTTTGGCCACGGTAGCGCCACAGTCGGGTGAGTAATGCAATTGTGAAGAGTTCCCTAAAGCGATTTTAATACCATTCCGCCTCTCTCCATCAAAAACTGTGGCGGGTAGGATACGTTTTGCAACAAAATAGCTTCATTTGGCGTGATGAAAGAATTGATGTCTCCTTCTCGGATAATTCTAAATAAATCGGAGCTCTTTCCCAATTTTAATGTTTCTCGATTTCAGCGCCATCTGCCAATGATTTAAATCTGCAATAAAAAAGTAGGGGTTTCCATTTAAGATTTAAAAGTAGCCCCCCGCACCACCCAAGGGGCGGGGGCTGGGAGTCACTTGTAGTATCATTTGATGTCCCCCTTTGAGCTTACGAACTTGTCTTACACACTATTTTTACCCGGTGTATAGTTTTTGGGATAATCTCATCAGAAACTTCAGTTCCAATTTACCAAAAGTTTAAGCCGCTACAGACCTACTTGTTGTCATTGTTTTTACGTTTGCTGATTTCCTGGTAGCCGTCACCACGGCATAGTTGTTCTGAAGCAGGGCATTTACTCTCTGAATTGTTATGAAAGAATTATGAAATATCGTGATGTATCTCTGTTAAAGCGTTTTTTAAGTTTTTAAAGGGAATGTTTCTAAGCCCTCTGGACCATTGTATTAATTCTGACCTTGTTGTAATGCTAAAAAATTTGAAGCCAATTTCGAAGCCCTCTGATGCTTGGTGGTTACTGATTTTGATCTTCGTGTAAATTTTTTAAGAGAAAATTTTAAATTCTAAGCCTTTCTGACGCTCTGTGATTATTGGTTGTTGTTAACTAGCTTTTCGCTTCATTCCATTTTAAAGCAAAATTTTTAATCTTTTCACGAAATAAATCTCGATGTTATCAACCGAAAGTTATGTTGAACCTGGGGCTTGGCCCTTGCGTGAATGCCTGCCGCCACTAATGAAATAACATTTCAGCCTTGATAAGCATATCCCAGCAATACCGCACTTTGATAAACTACTCATTGTACAGACTAACGCCTCTACGGCTGGGGTAACGGCAGTGTTGTTTCAGGTAGGATATGGCAAGCGTCGCATTCCTTAAGGGGCTAACAACACTCAAGCTGAATGTTTGTAACCTTGAGGCACTGGCGGTTATGTTTCAAATCGCTCTGAGCACTATGGGACTTAACTTCTGAGATCATCAGTCCCCTAGAACTTAGAACTACTTAAACCTAACTAACATAAGGACATTACATACATCCATGCCCGAGGCAGGATTCGAAACTGCGACCGTAGCGGTCGCGCGTTTCCAGACTGAAGCGCCTAGAACCGCTCGGCCACTACGGCCAGCACTGGCGATTATTTCCTCCCTTGTAAGAGTCAGGTTCTCCATACACTATGCAAGCTTTATTAGGTACAGAGGATCAGGCTCTGAGTTGGGAGGCTGGTGTGGCTGAGACACACAGGCTGTACTGTCAGGTGGACTATGCCAATTTTGGCTTTTCAGTTTGATAACATATACGTAAGTGGGACTGATAATGTTGTTGCAGAGGGGCTGAGTCACGTGTTTAAAGGGCGTCTGGAGAAAATTAGGCGAGTGGTCTGGATCAGGATAATAAGTGACAGGTGACCAACAATATTTTGGAGGATTTTCCAACTTTGGCCAAGGGTACTGCATAATATCAGGAATAGGATAAGTCCTCGAGGGCATCAAAAGGAAGAGATAGACGGGTGGTGATTTAGCCGCACTCCATGAGGAATGGTACGGTATAGTGTGGTACTATGAGTGGTAATTGGCTCTGGATAGCGATGCCCACAGGAGTTGTATCTATGTTATTCACCTTTTATCACCAACGTTTAGGAGGACATTTGTTTCTTTATAAAGCACGTGCCAAGATACGCGAGGAATTTTTATGGAAGAGTGTGAGCTTAGATATTAGGACATTGGTGCAGGCACGCAAAACTTTTTCCATTAGCAGGCGCGACAGTATAGTAAGTGCAATGTGCTAGCTTCAAAAGAAAGTCCCCTGGAGAAATTATATGTAGATTTTGGGGACTGTCCATAAGGTTGCGGGCGGTGAACAAGTAACGTCTCGTGACTTTTGTTTCTGAATGACTTCTCAAGGTTATCTTCATTGTTTTTAGTAGACTGGCGTCCATACAATCTCTGATACACTGGTTGAAGTGTGTTTTCGTAATTGGTTCATTGTCAGGTGTTAGTTTCTGATAATGTTTTTGCATTCACATTCAGGCTATGGAAGGGGTTAGCTTTTGGTCAGGGAATCAGTATCCTAGCACCACTCCATGTTACCCAAACCCATGTTTCAAGGAGAGAGTGAACCGTAATCTGAAGGAGGATCATTCGCACCACTCATTGGAATGGAACTCTTTAATGATTAATGAATGCCCATTTAGAACTAATGCCTCACTGGCTAACTTTTGGTCATTCAAAAATTTGCTGTACTGTATGATATCCCCTAAAGATATCAGGTAGAAATGGTGTGATGTCCAGAAGAATATATTGGCAGTCGATGAGCAAGGAGCTCAGGATTACAGCCTGAGAAGACACCCTAATCCATTTAGACTGCTGGACCAAGTGTACGTAAAGACTTTTGGGAAGTGGGTAAATTGGAGCTGAAGCTAATGGCAAAGGTCTAGGCAAACTGTAAGAGACCTTTTGAACTTCCTCGGTTCGTTGTCTTGGTCACCATTGCAATTAACGACGTTACCACAAGGGGATGCAGGGCGCATATATCACTACCTACAACCGCATATGACCCATAAGTTAGGAAGTTTGATATGTCGCCTCGTGATATGGCCACAAGTTGTTTACTTTGTTTATTATATTATTGTTTGGGTCCCCGCTTCGGTCAGCTAGGGATGGAGGGAGGAGGGAACAATTTTGGGTGCGGGAGATTCTGCTTTGTCAAGTGGCATGTGCGTTTCACCCATGACCAGAGCATAGATTTAGCAGCTTATCACATGGTGTGCCATCGGAGGAAGCGATCAGCGTGAGCACCACTACGACTGAGACAGGCGGAGAACGAAAAGGAACAGTCAGTAACAACAAGGAAGCTTTTTCCCCAGCTGGTGTGCCGAGGGGCTGCGGTTGGGACTTCACTAATGGTCGACGCGGGGAGTGTTCACTGAGTGTGGACTCCAACAAGCCAGTTGTTGCTCAGGTCAGTTGCTATAATTTCCCGGGCGAGACGACAGTGATCCCGAAGAAGACGCAGGCAGCGGCTTTTAGATTACAAGAGAAGTTCTAATAGTGTGCTTTAGAGAACAACAGCTGTATATTGATCAGCTGAGTGATGCAGACTATAGTGAAGCATAGGGCACCAGTTGCGCATTGAGTGTAATGAATTCTAAGTCAGATGCCACCAGAAGGTCCTTGTGCACAGTTGTTGTGATTGCTGACATACTGTGCATGCCGCTGCTTTCTCAAAGCGAGCACAAAATTGACCTTGTTATTATTGCATTGTGAGCATAACCAAAACTCTATACGAAATTCTTCAGAGAACTGCAATTGCTTAATTTTCATAGGTAGTGTTTTAGTGGCTTGATGGTAACGTTACTTTAGGGAATAATTGGTTGCGGTAGTGGTTAGAAGACTTGGAGTTATTATTTTAAGAAATACAGCAGCCAGCCACTTTCTTATGTACTTTTATTTAAGCTAATACACATTTTGGGCTTAGTAAACGTAATACATATTTGAAGTTCGGTTCACACATCATTTCAACAGTTTAAATTTAGTTTGATTGTAATTGTAAGAAATCCAAACTAAATCGGAGTACCGTTTCTCTGATTTATTTCTTGTACTAAGTGGTTATGTGTGGAAGATATTTTCATTTGTGATTGTGGTTATTTTGGCCAACTGCCGGTTACCTGCGCCGGCCGCTGTGGCCGAGCGGTTCTAGGCGCTTCAGTCTGGAATCGCGCTGCTGCTACGGTCGCAGGTTCGAATCCTGCCTCGGACATGGATGTGTATGATGTCCTTAGCTTAGTTAGGTTTAAGTAGTTCTAAGTCTACGGGACTTAAGACCTCAGATGTTGAATCCCATAGAGTGCTTAGAGCCATTTGAACCATATTGAACCGTATACTGCGAACTTTTTTGCTGTTTTTCATTGGTCCTAATTTCAGCACTAAATAGCAATATTTACTGTAAATTTTGTTAGCAGTATCCTGAACGAATTTTATTCTTTTATTGAGTTGTTCTTATGCCCCGGCTTCAGTAATTGTAACTGGGCCACATATTAAGTTCTATTACCATTTTGTAATTGTCAACTAACATATAATTGTGCTCAATGAAATTGTTTGTCTGACCAACCGAACCCCACTCCACCCAAAATCTATGCTACAAAAATTAATCAACTTTCTGCGATCTGATTGCACTGCCGTTTTATCTGAATGAATGACATTGATTGCTATCCGATATTACACATCCATCTCACAGAAATTTAACCCAGATGTCCCAATATAATGGATCAAATATAAATCTGTCTTTAATTTAGAGCCAACTTCTGAGTCCTTACAGCGCCACTAATCACGAATTTCTGAGAATTTCACAACAAAAGTTTGTTTTTCTTTATATATTTTTGTCCCTGATTTTCCAATTAAAATCAATGTTTCCCAGTTTGCTCTATTTATTTGAATTGTAATAATGTGGAATCAGGTTTATTACTCAGAGAACAATTACAAACTATATCTAAACCTTTATTAAGACTTCAATAAATAGAGGTAACACTGTTATTTAATGCTGAGTCATTTAAATAAGTACATGCTACTGTGATATCACATTTACGCTGTAATGAGATGACTGCTCTTATTTTTGATAGGTTAGGAAAACGTTGTCTGCCATTTGAAACAACATAATTCGTTCGTTGTATTCTAAACAAAATGTTCAAATGTGTGTGAAATCTTATGGGACTTAACTGCTAAGGTCATCAGTCCCTAACCTTACACACTACTTAACCTAAATTATCCTAAGGACAAACACACGCACCCATGCCCGAGGGAGGACTCGAACCTCCGCCGGGACCAGCCGCACAGTCCATGACTGCAGCGCCTTAGACCGCTCGGCTAATCCTGTGCGGCCGTTGTATTCAAAATTGCATGACATTTTGATTTGATAGGCGCCAAAGAAGGAAAATCTGCATATCAAAAGTATGTTGTTGCAAAATTTTGCAATTTTCAATATCGGTTGTGGGATCAAGAGTGGAAAGCTCTGCCTAACCACGAAGTGAGGTCTTTCACTCATCTGTTTGGAAGGAGCATAACTTGAAGCTATAGCAAGATGCACACAATCGTAAATTTCTCTTTAGTGATTCATAAAACACAGTTAAACACGAAGTACGAAGTTCCTATTACCACAAGTAGCATCCAATAGAGCGCTACAACGGCCTTGTAATCCCTAAACTGTAGACAAATTCATGTAATTACCAACTTTTTGTTTCAGTCTCGCATAATGCTTTAAGGTTCACTGTTCATTTCATAGCAAGTGTAGTTAACCACGTCTGAAACAATGAATGGCAACAAACGTGACATATACAGTAAAGCTTCATTACGAAAAGCACAATGGGTGATTGACAGGCTGTTATGATCGCGGTGCCAAACACATTCACGCTAAGTTTTTAAAGCTTGTACCTGACAGAATAATTAAGCACAGAAAACGTTTTTATTTTCATTTGTTTTTAATACTTTTTAATGCTTTAAAATGTGAAATTCAATCAATAAATTTGTATTGGGAAACAATGTTCCTTGTTAGGAGGGCTTTACGTGAGCAGGAAAAGAATCGTTGTTGTCCAAACTCTGTTCACAGGCTAGGTTACCATAAGAAGTTCAACGAAATGTATATATAAAATAGTTGGTTGTTGTTACAGTAGAGACAGGCATGTACGAGTATTAGCATATTCAATTTGGCGCTTTTCATTTCTCAGTGCAGGCCGTCTATCCACATTTCGTGTAATAGGAATCCCAAATCGCTCCAGCTAACTTTTTAATCGGTCTCATATTAGTATTCTACTATCAATGTTCTGAATCAGTTTCTTTTTTGGGTTATCGAAATGTATTTTGTTTTTGTAATATGCAGTCATTTCAGAAACTATGTTTTGCGGCGACTTACATATAGATTACTAAATTAACATTCATCATGTTGATGAAGAAACAACATTTCTTCAGGAGTTTACGAATACAATTTCCACAGATTCGTTTAGTAATCTTTGAAGTACGAACAAAAGACAATGATTGGAAGAGAGGTTCAGGAAGAATTTCGTAAAATCTTTTTATCGCTGCAACTATACCACAATCGCATGAGGGATACTTGCAGGAACTAAAGAAAAGCTTTAACTTCATGATTTTGCGATGAATGTCTAGGCCAATTTAACGTATCCATTAACGATATCACCCATGGATATCTTCACTTCCCTACCGAACGAGGTACTGCAATAGAAAGTGGTTCAGAATCCCACCTGGCGTCTAGATTTACGTTTTCCATAGATCCTTCCGCATCCTTGCCCCTTCCGAGCTTGGGCTCCGCCTCTAATGACGCCATCGTCCGCTGTATGTCGACTCCTAATTTTTCTATTCTTCTTTCTTTTTCTAGAACACGCTGTTAGATCAGTGACTGAAGTGATTAAAATATCGACAGTCTCACAAATTTTAAGTGTGGTGAGGTGCCTGTTTCTTTTTCAATCAAAACGAAAGGAAGGTCAGAGCGTTAATGCCAGTAATTATGTTAATTATTAGAGTGGAAACGTAAAACTAATTGAATAAACCTGTCATGCAGGCTATCATGGTATTGTTGCTGCAACCATCCCAGTATTTACCTCTTGGCTGATGGATAGAAAAGCCACTATGACGTCATTGGAAATTTCGCAAGGAATTATACAATGTCACTACTATAATACCAATAGTATCCCAGCGGAAATCACATTATTAGGGAGACTTTGTAGTCAGGGCAGCAAAAGCCTGGATTTATATTTTTGAGATAAGACCGCTTTAGTTGTAAGCACTTCATTTATAATCACTACCTGTTTCGCAGCATTTTAGCTGCATCATTAGAAGCAGACTGTACAAATTAATAGAGAAAAACTCATGTAAGGCAAGAACAGTAGTTAAAAGGAAAAGATATACATAAAGTACTCACAAAATCAAGTCCTTGTCTGATCGAGAGAACAGAATGGGATGATCCAGCGTTCATAGTCCGCAATTATTTGCTAAGAGGTGGACGTCAAATATAAAATACCTCGGCGCACGGAGTCACAGCACCAAGTTAAGACACCTCAAGATGGGCGTATAAGAGGCAGAAACCGGTCGCGTCCTAAATAAAAGAATCTTAGACCTGTAGCGGTATTTTCAACCTCTGGTTGTAAAATAGTTTAAGATGGTAGATATTCAAGACGGTAGATATTCAAGATATTAGATAGTAAAACTACCATAAAACGACAATTTAGTAAAACAAAAAAAGGCTCTAGACTAGTGTGATGCGCTTTACAGGAATCGTGTTGGTTTAAAATCCAGTAAAATGATGAGAAACTGACAAGGTAAAGTAATTAAATTAAAAAATAAGTACCAAACAAAACGAAACCAGGAAAAATCGGTTACTATACACAATCTGACCTAAAGAGTTGAATGAAAGTAGATAAATTCTATCCCCTGACGTACCTAATCACCGAAACAGGGTGATACGTGAGAAAAATGCTAATAGAACAAATAGAAACAGAACTCAACTAACCATCGGCACAAGCAGTTGTTAAATCCTTGTTCAGTCGAAATTTGCTAATAAATCACGATATCTAAGCTCAGCTCGACAACTGAGGCTGTATTAAGGGAAATTTTTAAGGGAACGCGTAATCTCTACTTCCTCATGAATATTTCATGTGTTGCCCGTGTTTCCCCTGTGTCAGACGTGGAGATTCCTGGACCAGCTAGAGACAGCATGACACTGTTCTGCCAGGTGCGAACTTATGCCCGGTTTCGAACTTCCCAGGCTCAGGTGCTCTTTGGATCTCACTCCAAAACTTCTACCCGATTCGCCTATATGTCTCATTGGGAAGATGTCACATGTAATACAATATACGCCTGCAGTTTTAAATTTATCGAAATAAATCTGTTCTTTATGCCTATAAACCTGGACACGATTTTGGGAATAAAGTAAGCTTGTTGAATGATAGTTGAGCTTAGTCGGTCTACCTATTTCTTCGTAAATTCAGCAATGGTAAAGTACTGTGTGATATGCTTGCTTACCAAACATATCCTCATTTATAGTAACGTTGGAAGCTGAAGATGTGAATTAAAATTTGTGTGGCGGCCAGGACTTGAACACTGGTTTTCTTGGTTACTAGGCAGATATGCTGACCATTACACCAACACAGCATTATATACACGAACCTAAGTTAATTAGTGACGAGATTAGTGACAATATAAGGGGAGATGTGAATTGGAGTTTGTGTTGAGGAGGGTATTTGACTTGGGTAATTCGTGCAGCTATCTCGAGCATAATACTGTGGTGTGGTAAATGTCAGCATATCTGCCTAATAAGCAAGAAGACCCGGGTTGCAGCCCCATCTGCAACACAAATTCTAATTCACTTCTTCAGCTTCCAAAGTTATCGTAGATAAATTTTAAATGTCTCAGGGAAAATTTAATTTAAGATCTGTAATATCCTGATTTGTATTGGTAAGTATTATGGTGTGTTACATATAATCCTGCAAGTAATTTTTAAAAATCGAGTTTTTTTCTTTTTTATGAGGATTTTTTTATGTATCGAACTGACAGGCTCGTCATGGCAGCCATTCGAAGAGGCTATGGACTGGGTGGCTTCGTATTCGCGGTCATCCAGTATTTTAGAAAGATAGACGTCCCTCTCTCATTCTCTCCTCCAGTTGTCTTACTGTTCATGAATCACTATCACGCGGTGCTGTGCTTCAAACGCTCATACTCAGAAATTTCTTCCTCAAATCAAGGTCAATGCTTGACACTAGTACACTTTTCTTGGCCAGGAATGCCCCTTTGGCCGATGCTGGTCTGCTTTTGATGTCCATTTGTCCATCATGTGTAATTTTGTTTCCTTTGTACAGGAATTCTTTAATTTCGTCTACTGCTTGATCCCCAACTTTGATGTTCAGTTTCTCGCTGTTGGCATTTTTTCTATATCTCACTACCTTTTTCTTCTATGGTTTGCTCTCAAACCGTATTCTGTATTCATTAGACAATGACAAGAAATCCTTTTTCCTTTATGGTTTGCTCTCAATCCATATTCTGTACTCATTAGACTGTTCATTGATCTAACAGATCCCGTAATTCGTCTTCGCATTCACTGACGATGTAAACGTCGTACCACATATCTATGTAACACTCATTAATACATATTAAGACGGGAGCAATCACTGCTATTTGGGTATCAGCGTTATTTATGTTCCTGAAAGCGTAAGAGGAAATATCTGTGAGTTATCACCAGGCCAGCGGACGGAAACCGTACGTCGCTACCACCAACACACGTACACGCGCCGGTAAGTCACTAAGCCATAAGTGGGCACAACACCTCGCAAAAATCATATCGGAGTGGATAACATTTGCAACAGCAAGCCTCTGAGCTTTAATACCTCACTGTTCTTCCCTTTCCGGCAGTTGTGCTGTGCCCCGGCAAACCTTGCGACTCCTCTTCTAGTATCGACCCTTCTTAGCTTGTGCTCTTTGGTCGCTTCTATTGAACGAGATTCCGAGGTTCCATGTGACGCTACCAGCTGTGGAACCAGTACTGGGGAGAATTGCATGGACGAGGAAGCTGGTCCTCGGGGCTCAGTTCAAAGCGCAAAGAATCACTGAAGACAATTCTATTCCGTCAATGACAATACAGGCCAGAAAAGTGTCTGCTTACGCCTAGGTAGCGGTCGGGATAACAACCCAACCTGACTGTCGCCCGTCATACGGCCCAACAACCAGGAGTGATGGTAAGGATGCCATTTCTTCTTGTAGCAGGACCCCTTTGGTTGTCATTTGCTGCGCCCTTACAGCACATCGGTACGTCGACGATATGCTACGCACCGATTTGTTTCCCTTCATGGAAAGCCATCCTGAGCTTACATTTCAGCAAGGTAACGCCACGACATTCCGATTACCTCGTTCATGGTGTGTTTCTTTCTTTTTTGTAATTTTTTTGTCTCAGAGTGTTTATTAAATTGAGTGACAATAAAGCCGAATTAGAATACAAGACTGCATCTTTAACAGTTTTGAGTATATATAAGATCATGTGTGGTTGTGCATTAACTTGGGCGGTCAAAAAAATGGTGAACCGAAAGTCAGTGAACCTCTATAGTAGTTAGAGCAACAATTTGGGCCGTTACTGTTTTCGTCCAGACCAACAATCTTGCTTTGCTCCAGTTAAAATTTGTGTTGTATACTAATTTCAATTACTGGAATAATGTTTTTATAAATTGCTTCCTTTTTATTGCCTTTCTATTCTGTAGTCTTCATGTTCTGGTTGGTTCTTTCTACGAGTACTCTCTTGGTGAAAGTCTTCGACACTGTTTATTTGGTATATCCAACGGAACTTCACTCAAAATGTAAAGGGTCTTGCTTAATAAGAAATTTTAGACGCTGCTTGCCGCCAGTAAGTGTTTCTAGCATTTTGACTACAGACTCTTTTAAAAAATTCGACGAGCATAAATTTATATCTATTTTGGCACCAGCTTCATGTATCAGATATTAGAGTTATTCGGAGAAATTTTAAATTAAATGTATTTGATTGTGAATGTTTCTTAATCAAGATTATTACAGATATAGTGATTTTACGTTTTTAATTAAGAGATGATCGCTTTTACTAAAGGTTTTTAAGGTTTTCTGTCTTCTTATTGTATGTTTTTTTTTACGCTGGATCTGAAAACTTCTCAGATAAACGTCATTTGATTTTTTTTTTCATTTTGTAGTTTTCACTGGTTTCCGTTCAAAACCACTTCAAAACCCGCTCCCTACCATTTTAGTAACATCCCGGAACATGTCTCAGTGCAACACAGGCAGGATTGTACAGAAGAACTTCTGAAAAGTATATGTATTTGAATATGACAGAATCGTTTCAGGTCAGTATAAGTTTAGTTTCCGAAATAGAATAGTTATGCAAGGAACTTTCATCGCCAAACGGAGTTGTCGCGCGGTTTGAGCCAGCCTGTACCGGATTGTGGCGACCCCTCCCGCCGGAGGTTCTAGTCCTCCCTTCGGCATAAGTGTGTGTATCGTCGTTAGCAGAAGTTAACTTAAGTAGTGTGTAAGTCTGAGGACCGATGACCTCAGCAGTTTGGTCCCTTAGGAATTCACACACATTTGAACATTTTCTAACATTCATCCTTTACTTACAGTATGGATTCAATATTATCTGTCAGACGAAACAGACCGTGTGAATCCTGTGCAAGTGATCAAAATTTGGAAGCAACAGTTTCTGATTGCTTTCACAGGCTCTTTCTTGTCTGGAACGTGACAGCCATTCAGACACAAATGATTCCCAGGATAATGAATTAAGCGTCTAAAGTGAAGAAAGCTGAGGGTAGTCAGATGAAACACACTACGGAAATCCTGATTTCCTTAAATATCCTGAAGGAACTCATTGAAGTAAAATATTGAAACTATCCAATAGTATTCGAGTAGACAATATCATGAAAATTCCACCTGGGACAGTAAGAGGCACTACAACTATCACGCCTAAAAACCGCATAGTGCTGTACACCTCATCAAAAGTTTTGCGTCACCCCTTATTCCGAAATTTATGGCACGGATAACAGTGTCTTTGAGGCATGCGTATATATTCATTTTCAGCGCGCCCGTATCATCAACCTAAAAAAATAGATGTGTAACGACAAAATAATCTATCTATCATGGGATTTTTTTTCACGTCATTCTTGAGTAACGTCAGTATGTGATGGAACGTCCCGTTGGTCGTATGCAGGCTTGCGTCCGTCATGGCATATCGTCTATAAGTTCGTTAAGTTAGCCCCGATCCAGACTATCCAACGCTTCAAAGGCGATTCTGTGTAAATAGTGCAGAGCACAAGGTCGTCTAAAACTAACTTGCTTCATGTCCGGAGAACAGGCAGACATCAGTTCTAGTGATCTTAACGTGCTGAAGGAATGTGTTTACGAGAACAGCACGATGAGTGCGTGAGTTGTCATCCATTGAGAGGAACTTGTCACCAAAATGTTTGCGATACGGTCCCACTATCGGTTGTAGAATCTCATCCCTCTACCGTAGAGTACTAAATTGCCCGTCCCAGAAGATCATTCCACCTCCACCACAGTCGTGTTGCATATGTGAGACACAGTGTTGAAGGTGTTCGAGACTACTGGCTTGTTATATTTGAAGACAGCCCTGGAGCGTCAATTCGCCATAGTTTATTGTTCATCTGCAACGGAGTCCACGCGTTTGTGGTGTACGTCGTGGTGCTCGCCATTGTCATGGGGAATGGACATTCGCATCATTCAATTGATTATTAACAGTATGATGCGATATATGACGTCCTGTAGCCTCTTCGAATACCGAGTTTTGAAGATGTGGCACACAGATGGGAAATTTCAATAGCTTCGTTCAAAATGCCTTAATCAAGCATGTACCGAATAAGGGATGGGAAAGGCGCTCCGTGGTTCACTAACCATAAACTACCACATAAACAAAGAGAATTTCATCTCAGATTCGAGAGGAGTCAGAATATAGCTGCCAAACAAAAGCTGACAGAAGTTAAAATTAACGTGAGGAGAGCAATGAGAGAATCATTTAATGAGTTTGAAAGTAAAATTTCATCAACCGAGCTGACTAAAAATCCTAAGCGGTTCGAGTCAACTATTCACTCAATGACCATAATGGCATCGAAATGGAAGATAACAGAGAGAAGACGAAATGATGAGTTCGGTCTTCTGGAAATGTTTCACCAGGGAAGATTGTAATACAGTGCCTCCTTTCAAAAATCGCACGAACGTCGAAATGGCAGATATCGAGATAACCAATCACGGAACAGGAAAGTAATAACAATGCCTTAATAGTGGAGAGCTATCAGGATGCATGTAAGATTATATAAAGATTTTGCTGAAGATATTGCTCCTCTTCTAGCAGTAGTCTACCGTAGTTCACTGGAACGACAAAGATTATATAGCGACTAGAAAAATCGTTGGTCGTCCACGTTTCCAAGAAGGGTCGTGAAACTGATGCACATAACTATGGCCTATATCTATTTTGGTATCACTGAAAATGTTTTATGACCAAAAATTACTTTTTGGAGAAGAAAAATCTCCTCTATAAAAAAATCAACATAGATTCCTCTAACAGAGATCTTGCGAAACACAGCTCGCTCTGTTCCTCCATGAGATCCATAGTGCTGTAGACAAAGGCGCTCAGCTTGATGCCTTATTCCTCGACTTCAGGAAGGCATTTGACACCGTCCAGCTTTGCAGTTTAGTGAAAACAAATTTACTGAGTATCGGACCAGATTTGCGACTGGATTCAAGGCCTCCTGGCAGATAGAATTCAACACGTCATTCTGACAGATGAAACGTAATTTCCGGAGAACCCCAAGGACGCCTAATAGGATCGTTACTGTTCACTATATATATATATGATCTAGTAGAATGGTCAAATGCTCTTTAAGACAGTTCGAAGATGACACGGTTGTTTATTAGAAAGCAGAAACTTCAGAAAACAGTGTCGATTTGCAGAATTACCTACAGAGGATTGATGTATGGTGTAGAGTCTGGAAGTTGATCCTGAGCGTATATAAATGTAACATAATGCGCATACATACAAAAAGGAACCCACTGCTCTACAACTACACTATTGATAAATTTCTGGAAACAGTATCTAGCGTAAGATATCTGGGAGTAACTATTCGGAGATACCTTGAGTGGAATGACCACTTAAAGCAAATAGTAGGAAAAGCCGATGCCAGTATGAGATTCATAGGGAGAATCTTGGGAAAGTGTGGCTCGTCCACGAAAGAAGTGGGTTACAAAACGTTTGCTCGAGTGATCCTTGAGTGTTGCTTATCAGTCTGGGAACTTGCCAAGTGGGGCTGATACAAGAGATAGAGATGATCCAACGAAGAGCAGCTTGTTTTAACGGGATCGCTTGTTCGGCGCGAAAGCGTTAGAGAGATGTTTCGCAAAGTCCATTGACAGACTCTACAAGAGAGGGGTTGTGCATCATGGAGAGATTTGCTATTGAAATTTCGAGAGAGTACTTTCCGGGAAGAGTCGGATAACAAATTACTCCTTCCACATACATCTCGCGAAATGAACGCGACGTGAAATTTCGAGATTTCGGTGTGATTCACCACCCACAGGGTCCACAGATTGCCCTCAACCTCTGTACGGTTCTTTGCCCTATTTGACATGGCCGCTAGCAGACCGAATGTGACTTCTTATGAAGGCAGTCTTCAACCGCCATTGCTTGTGATTTTCATTCAAAATGTAAGCAGAGGTTTGGTTAGATTCCGCGACTCAGGATGTTTTCTTGCTAGTGAAATATGCTATCCTTAGATCATGTGTTCATCGATAAATGACACAGGTACTGCCCACATCGTTATGTTATAAAATTGACTTCAGATCCCAATGCCCAAGTGCGGAGAGAAAAGATATTTGGACCAAAAATAACAGCACACAGTATACACACAACCAGTACTGATAACGGAATTAAACTAATCTCATTTGCAGCATCTCATAATATGGTTGTTGGTTCCACATAGTTTTTACATAAAGCAAACCACCAGGGGACCTGAAAACCCCTGGTGGAAACGCAGTTATCCCGATAATTATTCACTGACAGATGGTAATCTTCCATGGTGTGAGAAGTCTGAGGGGTTCCAGGAAAGACTGAGATCACTATCTGAAATATGTAATGCATCTTTAACTTGAGGCACTCTTCTAGCGAGACTGAAAAATTCCGTTCTCACACCTCTGTTTAAAAAAGATGATAGGGAACTTGACAATAACTACCGACTTGTTTCGCCGGTGGCATCATTTTTTAGGCGGCTATGAATTCTAGAATGGTATCTCACCGGAGCAACAATAACATCTTTACGAAACCACAGTCTGAATTTCAGAAGGGTATCTCTACTGAGAATGACAATTACACGTTCTTTTACCAAATGTGCCAGGCATTAAATAACAAAATACCGCTGGTTGGGATTTTCTTCGAGCAGTCTAAGGCATTTCATTGTGCGAATCACAGTATTCTCCTAGATATATTGAAGCTTTATGGGATTGGTGATATTGCCTACCGATGGATTTAACCAAAAGAATGCAGAAAGTTGTTCTTAGTAATTCAACCAGTGCAGTCCAAGGACGTCATTCTGACTGGGGCGTGGGATTGGCCAAGGCTCAATCAATAGGTCCACAATTGTTCCTCAAATATGTAACGACTTTCTGTCTAACATACAACAGCAGAATTAGTTCCTTTTGCATTGTTGTTGTTGTTGTTGTTGTCTTCAGTCCAGAGACTGGTTTGATGCAGCTCTCCATGCTACTCTATCCTGTGCAAGCTTCTTCATTTCGCAGTACCTACTGCAACCTACATACTTCTGAATCTGTTTAGTGTATTCATCCATTGGTCTCTCTCTACGATTTTTACCCTCCACGCTGCCCTCCAATACCAAATTGGTGATCCCTTGATGCCTCAGAATATGTCCAACCAACCGATCCCTTCTTCTAGTCAAGTTGAGCCACAAATTTCTCTTCTATCCAATTCTATTCAATACCTCCTCATTAGTTATATGATCCACCTGTCTCTTTTTGCGTATTGTAAACAGTCCAAACATTCATATGGAAATGGAAGAATAATGGTCATAAAAGTATCACTGAGTGGTTTTCTTGGAATGATCTCACTCTCAGTTGTAGAAAGACACAAAACATTCAGTTCTGCAAGTCTAGGCGTATTAGATCAATATATGCGAAGTGCATGGTGAGGAAATAAGGTTGAAACTTAAAAAATTTTGTGTATCCACGTCGATGAAAATTTAAACTGGAAAACCCACATTTGGGAATTTCTAAAACGATTTAGTTCAGCCGTACTTTCACTTCGAATCATTGCAGTTCTTGGGGACAGACAAATCAGTAAGTAGAAATAATTTTCATTCAATAATGTCGTACTGAATAATGTTCTGGGGTAACTCATCTTTAAGGAAGAAAGTCTTCATTGGTCAAAAACATGCTGTAAGAATAACATGTACTGCTCACCCATGGTCATGTTTTAGGCTTCTGTTGAAGCGGCTATGTTTCGACTACCGCTAAACAGTATACTTATTCCCTCATGAACTGTGTTGCAAATAACAGATTGCAGTTCAGAAGGAACAATAATGTACATAACTATAATATCAGAAGGAGAAATGACATTCAATACTCAACATTAAAGGTTATATTTGGCACAAAAATGGGTGCATAATGCTGTAATTCAAGTTTTTGATCATTTTGGGATATAAATGTCTGAAAGACAGCAAAGTAAATTTTAAAAGCAAGGTGAAAAATGTTTCTCCTTGACAGTTCCTTCTATACCTCGAAGAATTTTTATTATTGGAATGAGTAAAAGGTGGTAGGTAGAAATAATTAACTGAGATCTGTATATTTTAAAAAAATCATGTAAACGTTCATCGTGTAGCCACAATTACAACCATGGAACATGAAACTAACGAACTAGCTCTTGTATGGGCCCATACAGTGTTACAAATAATCTGCATGAGAAGCAAGGCTGCGAAGATAAAAGGAAAACTGAAAAATGGGTACATTCAAAGGAGAATGGAAATGGCTGAAAACAAGTGTTGGGAAAAGGTGGTTACTAAGGAATCAGACAGAAGCTAGAAAGATTTTCAGTGAAGTAAATGATGCAAGGAATTCATTTGCCTTTAAAAGTACCCTGATCATTAATGAGTGTGGTAACATCATAAGTGAACTCTTAATGATTCCGTAGGTATTTTGACAACCTATTTTACTCAAAGCTCACGGGATGAACAGAAAGAAGCAAATGTAGATAACTTAGCTCCTTCAGCAGTAAGAGAAGAAATGCCCTGAAAAAACTAAATATCAATAAAAATTGTTGACAGAGAAAATCCCCGCAGAGTTACTAAACATCGTGGTCAGAAACTGAAACGACTCCTCTTTAAAACAGTGACGTTGATCTGGAGTGAGGGGCGAATGCCACCACAGTGGAAGTAAGGACTTACATGCAGACTCTACAACTAATGTGATGAAATGGATTTTGAGAAATTATCGACATACAATGTTCATTAGCTTGGAATTGGCTCACACTAAATATTCATCGAATTTAAAGCTGAACAGGAAGAGAGTGTGCTGAAAGAAAGGAGAATGCCACAGTAGCTGTTGAGACTAGTGAAGCTGACAATGACCAGTGTAAGACTATAGTGTTGTCCGAGCCACTGTATGTTCACAATGGTGTATGCGAAGGGAACGCGCTGGCTTGTCTTCTCATTAACGCATCAGTGAAACATATGGTAAGAGAGGCCAACATGTGGCCTAGGAAATGATTTTCCAAAAATCTGTGCATATGTTGATGATAGAGTCGCAGTGTCATGGAGGGCAATGCGGGAGTTGCTCACTGCACTGAAACAGACCACTAAGCGCATTGGAATGACAGTCAATGAGTCTAACAGAAAACATACGTGTTTTGAAAGATCACAGATTGTGGAGGTGTCTGCAGAGCTAGGCTGGTACCTCTAAACGCGATCACAAAAAAAGAAAGTCACTGGAAGCCACATAGACGAAAGAGCGACACTGGTTTAGCCACTCGGAGACACCTTCCACTACGCCGCCACAACGAATCCTCTTCTTCCCGCCCAGCTCAATAACTCTCAGTGCGGTCCAATATAATCGAAATGCCTCTGAGCACTATGGGACTTAACATCTGAGGTCATCAGTCCCCTAGAACTTACAACTACTTAAACCTAACTAACCTAAGGACATCACACACGTCCATGCCCGCGGCAGGATTTGAATCTGCGACCGTAACATTCGCGCGGTTTCAGACTGCAGCGCCTAGAACCGCTCGGCCACAATGGCCGGCTTCCAAGATAATCGAGAAAGACGACGTCATCGCCTTGTGGGAGCCCAGCTGAGTGATCAGCGTGTTACGCGGAATCCAACGGGTAAGTCATTTTTAAATGTACTCTGATAAGAGGCTTATATTTTGTACGTATCAGGTGATAAGTTAATGCCTGGAGACAAATAGACAGTTATAAATACGACATTCCTGTGAAAATGGAATGCAGAAAATTAAGTAAGTATGTTTTAATAAAAATAAATAATATTTTAGATATTACACTCTGCACTCGGTCCCCTCAGCGAGAAAATTGCAGTAAAGAATCACCAATGTACCGCGAGCGTATTTTCGTCTCGCTCAATACACATGGGAAACATGCCGAAGTCAACAGCTGTATCTGGTTGTGAATATGAGAATCTTAGGATCGACCGTGACCTACAACAACGACACGTGGTGCGAAATTAAACAGCGGCTAGTGACAGCAGTCTTATTCTGCTCTAACAAAACTACTTTGTTGAAGGCTCTTGCATCACCCACCCAAATTAATGATCTACAAAACAATTATAATACCAATGCTCATAGATAAAACTCGGCTACTAAAAGTAAGGGATACGAGCGCTCTGGAAGCCTTTGAGAGGAACGTGCTCCGCAGAGTAATAAGCTGCTAAGACAAAAGAGGGTAGTGGAGAAGGCGTAACAACGAGCTTTATGGCGTATATAATGAACAACCTGTCAGATGAAATCAATCGGACTGAGATGCACCGGGTATTTTGTGCAGATGAGTGATACAGGTGCCGATGGAGATACTACTGCATGTAGCGTAGGAAAAAGATAGCGTGGCCTGCCGAAAACCGGGTGGACAGAACACTTACGGAGAATGGGGTACGAGAATTATAAAACACTAGCATGGAATCGGAGCAACTGACGGAAAATCGTTGATGAGACGAAGATCCACAGTAGACTGGAAAACGACATAAATGCAAAGAAGTAAGTAACGTATTTATGTTTTCAAAAGCAATCGTCATAACTGTTAATGAATTTATCGCACTGTGAGACTCTACGGTCAGTGCCTTCACGGAAAAACGTTTGTGGCTACCAATGGAACTACGATTGCACCCAGGCGTGCACCACTGCGTCCGAAGCAAATCGACGGACACGAATGTCTTTCTTCTGGGCTCCAAAAGTATGGAAATCGCTTGAGGAGAGATCGGAACTGTATGAAGGACGTGTAAGAGCTTCCCAGTGAAACTTCTGCAGGATACTCGAAACAACTTTGCAAAATCTTATAGCTAACGTGCAAATGTGTTGGCAAATGAACTGTAATTAATAAATCCGTAGATATCGTCCATCACTTCTATCATTGTTTAATTGTTAGTAAAGTAACCTAAATAAAACAGCTGTCTATGTTTATACAAATGTCAGCCACAGTGTATTCCCTGTCAAGTCAGTGTACGCTTCGGCCATATTGCTAAAATAACGCCCGCCCTCAAGGACTACTATTGTGAGAATGGAACCACTAACAAATCTTTCGTAATGTAAGAGACTATGCCCTAGGTCTCAAACAGATATGTAAAATGCAGAAACGGAAATGAAAAGTCGTGTGACGAGGGCCTCCCGTCGGGTAGACCGTTCGCCTGGTGCAAGTCTTTCGATTTGACGCCACTTCGGCGACTTCGCGTCGATGGGGATGAAATGTTGATGATTAGGACAACACAACACCCAGTCCCTGAGCAGAGAAAATCTCCGACCCAGGCGGGAATCGAACCCAGGCCCTTTGGATTGACAGTCTGTCGCGCTGACCAATCAGCTACCGGGGGCGGACAGAAACGGAAAAAGGTATTATTGAAAACCAATGAAAATAGAAGAACAAAAAAATTTCAGTATGGCAAATCATCTACGCCAGATTATCGGACAGAGCGTATGTAAAAGTTACAGAACGGCAACAATTTACAAGCCTGTAATAAGTAAAAAGTATTGCACTGACTGATTTTTGTAATATATTCGTTTTATGTCAGGTGTTCAAAAGTTCGCTTTCTCCCTATGACATGTTTTAGTGTAGAAGCAATATTGTGATTATACCAGAATGAGATTTTCACTCTGCAGCGGAGTGTGCGCTTATATGAAACTTCCTGGCAGATTAAAACTGTGTGCCCGACCGAGACTCGAACTCGGGACCTTTGACTTTCGCGGGGAAGTGCTCTACCATCTGAGCTACCGAAACACGACTCACGCCCGGTCCTCACAGCTTTACTTCTGCCAGTATCTCGTCTCCTACCTTCCAAACTTTACAGAAGCTCTCCTGCGAACCTTGCAGAACTAGCACTCCTGAAAGAAAGGATATTGCGGAGACATGGCTTAGCCACAGCCTGGGGGATGTTTCCAGAATGAGATTATCACTCTGCAGCGGAGTGTGCGCTGATATGAAACTTCCTGGCAGATTAAAACTGAGTGCCCGACCGAGACTCGAACTCGGGACCTTTGACTTTCGCGGGGAAGTGCTCTACCATCTGAGCTACCGAAGCACGACTCACGCCCGGTCCTCACAGCTTTACTTCTGCCAGTATCTCGTCTCCTACCTTCCAAACTTTACAGAAGCTCTCCTGGGAGGAGAGCTTCTGTAAAGTTTGGAAGGTAGGAGACGAGATACTGCCAGAAGTAAAGGCAAAGGTCCCGAGTTCGAGTCTCGGTCGGGCACACAGTTTTAATCTGCCAGGAAGTTTCATTGTGATTATAGTTCGTTGTTAATTGCGTTGTTATGCCGCGGTAGGGGGAACAGTAGACTCTGATTAAACTCGTGCAAGACGAAAATTACAGATCTATTCTACCGAAATTTCGTCCTCATCTGATATCACAGGCAGACACTTCAAGAACCGTAACTCTATTAGTTATGATACCTTTACCGACACGAAGTGTTTGAGTAACAGTTCTTTGATAGAGCGCTAACACCAGAGCAAAGTCCTCAGTCCACGCCGTCAATATTTCTGACAATGTTATGTCAGACAGATCTCCTCACAATGATTTGTCATTCTGACGACAATGGACTCCCTGGAGACGAAGTCTTAGAACAGAGGTGCCAGAACTGCAAAAAGTAGCTGACCTTCGAATCGGTGTGCAGCAAACATTCAAATATTCAAGTGATATGCCCACAAGTAACTACCGAGAATTAATCACTGTGCGAGAACACGTAGCTCAACCTGTTGATATCTTACAGAATTTCAATAACGGTTGCAACTGATGACAAATTTCAAAAATATTTTGTGGACAGTGACAGTGAAGTAAGCAGATTGCCCCTATGAAACAAAATGGGTGGGAATAATAGTACTTTTTTTCATTTTTAGGTGCATACGTAATCTTATTTCAGTTCTACCCTGTTTCATTTTGAGTAATTATTTGTTGGTTGCGGTCCTTTTAAAGCGTGTCGTAAGCAAATTTAAACCTGTTGCAGTGAATTCCATTAAAATCCTGAAGGTGAGTGAAGGGATTGTAACAGCCTTCTTGATCGATGACAAAGAAAGCCTTTAAGATACGTTGATATTTATTCTGGTGTAAGTTTTCAATTTAGAATCAGAAAGAGGGCATATTAATCGTAATTCCTCTTCATGTAGTGTCTAATTTAATATTTACGTCATCATCATGCAAAAGTCTACGCTCTACCTACTTCAGCTACGAATTATCGCTGAAGAAGTCTAAATTAGCTGCATCCCCTTCTTTTGGAGTATGAATTTTGTAGTAAATTTTACATTTGAGTAAGAGCATAGGATTATTTATGCAAATTTCACTTGATAAGGCGCAATTAACGCTTTTAGTACACCGTCATTTCTTATGCCATGCTTTATGTTTATCGTCAATAAACGATTTAGATTTCAGGAAATCCAGTACATCTACATTTACATGATTACTCTGCAGTACAAAATCCAGGGCCTGGCAGGGAGTTCATCGAATCATCTTCAAGCTACTTCTCTACTGTTCCACTTGCGAGAAAAGCGAACACTTAAATCTTTCTCTGAGAGCTCTGATTTCCCTCATTTTATTATGACGATCGCTTCTTCACATGTATGTAGACGCCAGCGAAGTATCTTCACATTCCGAGGGGAAAGTTCGTAATAGAAATTTCAGGAGAAGATTCTGCCGCAATGGAAGTCGCCTTTATTTTAACAATTGCCATCCCAATTTTTTCCCCTATTTCGCCGTAATACAGAATGAGCTACTCATCTTTGAACTTTTCCGATGTCCTCCGTCAATCCTATGTGATGTGGGTCCCATGCTGCGCAGGAGTACTCCAAAAGACGACGGACAAGGTAAGTGTAGGCAGCTTCTGCAGTACACCTGTTGCATTTTCTGTTCTGCCAATAAATTGCTATCTTTGGTCCGCTATTCCCACAACATCATCCATGTGATCGTCTCAGCTTCAGTTATTTGTAATTGCAATGGCTAAGTATTTTTTATTTTTGATTTCACAGTCTTAGATTTGTGTGATTAGAGAAATTAGAGCCAATACAGAGGCTTGCCGACAATCATTCTTCTCACGCGCCATTCACGAGTGAAACATGGTAGTACCAGAAGTACTCTCTGTCACGCATCATGAGGTGGCTTTCGGAGTTTGATGTATAGATGTAAATGTAGATATATCGTGTAACCGGAATTTAGCGGATTCCTTTTAGTACTCATGCGGATGGCTTCACATTTTTCGTTATTTAGAGTCAAACGTCACTTTTCACATCATGCAGATATCTTGTGTAAATCATTTTGCCATTGGTTTTGATTAAGTGATTTGTTTTAATTTTAAAGGACGGTAAATGACAACATAATCTGCAAAGAATCTAAGATGGCTACTGAGATTTACGTAGGTCAGGAACAGCTGAGGGACTATATCACTCCCTTGAGGAACGCCAGATATTTCTTTACTTGATGTCTTGCCGCCAATTACTACGAACTGTGACCCCTGTAACCGGAAACCATGAATCTAGTCGCACAACTAAGACGATACTCCTTAGGCAGGCAATGTGACTAGCAGTCGGTTGTAAGGAACGATGTGTAAAACCTTCTGGGACTCTAAATATACATGATATATGTAGAACTTTGCATAAATTTTTATTTATTCAATGCACATGCTAGTCTGAAACCTATGTATTCATAGCGAAAACAAAATTCTTCTGAGAAAAAGTGTTTTGTAACATTCATTAAGTCAGAGTAGAATACTCACTCAAGATAGTAGCTTCCAGAGTTTCATACCTGCTGGGGAGGTGTAGAGCATGAAAGTGACATGTGCATGTTTAAAGACTCGTGCTGTGGTTCATCTTCATTGATTTATAAGAACATTGAATAACTGGAAACAGAACTGTGGAGTGGAATTTGAATCCAGCTCATGTCTTAATTTCTGCCATCAGTCTTTCAAGGGTATCATGGCCGTAAGTACTTTACGAAGATGTGTACGAGAACGTATGTATCCCATAGAAAATTAGATTCACACAGCCTTTCAAACAGTTGAAACACATACTCATGGCATTCCGTCCATTCTGCAGAGATATCTCAAGCAGGAGTCAACGCATCGCACGTACTGCCTTGTCGGGGTTGTGTAGTAAAAGGCGTCATTGACGATCACACCTGAACCAGAGCATTTGACAGTGGCCGCGGACGATTAAAAATTTATGTAAGTTGAAGGGGGATCGCTGCTATAAGCTGCACTGCGACATTAAGGGAATCAGCAACGGCGAGCAAAAAAATGTGTACCGCACGCGTATTCGAACCCGGGATCTCCCGCTTAGTAGGCAGGTGGGGTAACCACTGCGCCATCCGGGACACAGTGTTACTGATTCTCTCAGTACGCCTCAGGGCCGATCCACACTCTAAACGAGTGCCACCTATTCGCTGTCTCTGTCCTTGTAACCCTTTTCGCAAGGTCGGACGTATTCGTGCGTTCGCACCTAAGAAAGAGGATCCACTGCCCAGCCAGGCTTAGCAATTATTTGAATGCTTGGTGTCTGTTCGTTGGAAAGATAGGTGGCGCTCGTTGAGAGTGTGGATCGGCCGTGAGGCGTACCGAGGTAGTCCATGTGGTTGCGATAACGCCGTGTCTCCGATCGCGCAGTAGTTAGTAAGCAGTCGCTCGTCGCCGCTGATTCCGCTTATGTCCCGATACAGCTGATAGCAGTGATCCCCCTTCAATTTACATATAGTGCTTCGCAGTTGTGGGATCTGCGAGGGTTCTGTTCTTTCGAAGGAACAGACGCCGTGCCTTAAAAATTTTTTTAGAAAATGTGCTAAGTTCCTTATTGGAATGCTACTCTAAAGATATAAGGCACATTCAATTTAAAAAAGTTCGAAAAGTCAATAATAATGTAAGACAGAGATTATAAAGTCACTTTTGAAAATAAACGTATCGAATCTCACGTATGGTCTTAATGGGGTAGCACAGTAAAAGAAGCGGTAGAAGGTCACATCTAAACCGAGGTGTTAAACAGGCACAGTGTATCTTCGTTTTGGGCACGGAAAGTTCACAAGGAACAAAACAGAATTCTTAAAGAGGAAATGAGGGGCAATAGATTACGTTTGCGAACACCTCCACGTCAAGTCACTCAATTCCAGCTGTACCATGACAGTCAAGAGGGAGATACCGCTCCCTATTGCTAGCCATCGTTGTCTGTGCGAAAATGTTGCCATTATAGCCAGCGGTTCATGCAAGCATTGACGGACGTCAGAAGTATGGTGCGTGATGAAACACATCTTCCCGAAAACGCTGCGGCAACATCCTCATTGCCCGCGCAGTGTGCGCCCGATAGTTGTAAAGAAGAAGAAATGTTACATTGCCCAGGCTATATGAAATCAGGTGAAATCTCTCACAGGTACTCGTACTTCGCAGGAGGCATTATTTTCTAGCAATTTTAAGTGCTCGCTGTGCGCTGAGAACTGAAAAGAGCGACATGACGCGGTCGACGGGCAACTAGAGACATTGTCCGATACATCTATGCAATGCTTCTTCAGATTTTCACTGTGGTTTTCTTTTCGATATCCATCAGAGCTTACTTTCCAAATAAATATTATCTTGTCGTGTGCTACACTAATGAAGCCATACTATCATGTTATTCTGTCTGGTACATAATGTTGCTAGAAGTTATTCTCTAGTGCTTGAATTTGATATAAATGGATGCAATATGCCGTAACGTTTGGAAGATATTTTTAAATTTGCGAAGCATTCACGTAAAATAAGTGTGATGTTGTTCTAATTGGAATAATTCTAAATTGATAGACCTATATGGTTACTGCTATAAACTATTCCTATGTCTTTGCGGCAGT
The DNA here is from genome assembly GCF_023864345.2 of Schistocerca serialis cubense. Classification (NCBI taxonomy): domain Eukaryota; kingdom Metazoa; phylum Arthropoda; class Insecta; order Orthoptera; family Acrididae; genus Schistocerca; species Schistocerca serialis. The sequence continues at coordinate 208,776,833 of NC_064645.1, forward strand.
AATTAGCAACTAGATGTAACTCGTTGGATTCTCATAGGATAGGATTCGTTTTCATTTCACCCCTATTAATGACAATTAGCTTTAACGCTTCGCAGAAGATGAACTGAATTTGCCCCACGATTATGTTCCAATACATTCGTGATTGTTAAGGAAGAATGAATTTTATGCGGATGCTAAAATTCTAGCAACTGTCAGCAGCCTGTGATGTAAACAGAACGTTACAGTTTCCTCTGGTATCATTCTCCTTATTTTGTGAAACTTGGATTCAGTTTAAAATGCATATACCAAAAGGTTATCGCCGGCCGCGGTGGTCTAGCGGTTCTAGGCGCTCAGTCAGGAACCGCGCGACTGCTACGGTCGCAGGTTCGAATCCTGCCTCGGGCATGGATGTGTGTGATGTCCTTAGGTTAGTTAGGTTTCAGTAGTTCTAAGTTCTAGGGGACTTATGACCACAGATGTTGAGTCCCATAGTGCTCAGAGCCATTTGAACCATTTTGAACCAAAAGGTTATCTGGTATCGTGGGTGACGTGAGTAATAGATTTATATGAATCCAGCAGTAGGTAGAAAGCGAAATGATGGCGAATTTGGTTATATTAGTGCGAGTGGAGTTACAATCAGTTTGTGCGAGCTACATTTAGCTTTCCTTCGATGACCTCACATTAGGCTTCAAGTGTGACGAGAATGTCTGACAGTGCACGCAGCAGTAGTAACCATGCTTTCGAATACCTGATTCGCCAAATTACATGACAGCAAATCTTTTGACCATGTCCTTACTGAAAAAAACTTCAAGCATTCTAAGCCACATCAGTTCATTCTATGATTTCGAGTTGTCAATTTTGTTTTCGCTGTTGACTCTAGCGGTGAACAAACTGCCTGCCAAAATTCTTGGAATAAACCACAGTATTGACACGGCTTAGCAACCACCATTGCATGTCAGCGAAGTGTGTAACACAGAGAATATGCAGGAAGGGAAGTCCAACATAAATATTTACACTGAATTATCAGTTATCCAGTGCCCTACAGAAGGCTTTCGCACGCTGAGAGTACCATAGCTTACTTGTAAGCCGACACTGTTATCAAGCCGACCTGCGCACCTACTTTGCAGGCAGCAAATACTACGGACGTTCATGAGGATTATTAAAGACAGTCCTTGCAAACCAATTGCATTTAAACTCTACATAGCCTTTTGTAGTGATAATAGTTAATATCATTATGAATTCCGGCTTAAATTATCTCAAGTAATTTATGACATAGACAAAATCACTTAAAACGCATAGGATTATGGAGCAGCTACAAGTCGCACCCAACTTCCCTTTATTTCTGTTTTTACATTTTTCGTCTGTCAAACGCCAGTATCTTCAGAAATTTAATAACTGACGGCTACAAGTTAAATTATTTCTGGCTGTTTACAGCTAAAACACCAAAAAATAAAGAAAAGTTGTGTGCAACTTGTGTATGTTCCACCATTTCATTACATATTTTATCGTCAAACAACTAATCAACGATTATTTAGGTTAAAAAGCTAAAATTTATGTTATTTTTCAGTTTTAGACAGCCACAATTATTTTGATCCTTGGCTACTATTATTTTAATTTGTTGTACGGTCTGAGTGAAAGTAAAGACAGATGCAGCATGTATGTGAAGTGTAAATCGTCGAAACTGTCAATAACTATGCATGGGTGTGGGAATCAGGTCGTCCAACCCCACTGTAAGTCACATACGTGGGGAAAATGATGAATGTAAAATAGCTAGTTTTCGGTACTTCAGTAGCGTAATGTTTACTTCATTTCTTCAAAGAAGTTGTAAGTAGGCTGTTTTTGTTTTCTTATTGGCAACGTTATGTAGCGCTCTGTATGAATATCACTGGCTGTGCTGTGTGCAGTCTGTGGCTAGTTTGCATTGTTGTCTGCCATTGTAGTGTTGGGCAGCGGCAGCTGGATGTGAACAGCGCGTAGTGTTGGGCAGTTGGAGGTGAGCCGCCAGCAGTGGTGGATGTGGGGAGAGAAATGGCGGAGTTTTGATATTTGTAAGAATGGATGTTATGAACTCCTATATATATTATGACTTTTGATGACTATTAAGGTAAATACATTGTTTGTTCTCTATCAAAATCTTTCATTTGCTAACTATGCCTATCAGTAGTTAGTCCCATCCGTAGTTTGAATCTTTTATTTAGCTGGCAGTAGTGGCGCTCGCTGTTTTGCAGTAGTTCGAGTAACGAAGATTTTTGGTGAGGTAAGTGATTTGTGAAAGGTATAGGTTAATGTTAGTCAGGGCCATTCTTTTGTAGGGATTTTTGATAGTCAGATTGCGTTGCGCTAAAAATATTGTGTATCAGTATAAGCACAGTCATCTATAATTGTTCTAAGGGGATGTTTCATATGATTAGTCATTTTAGTAAACATCATAAATTAAGAGCTCCACAGTATAATCATATGTTTTCAAGTTTGAGCGCGTCGTATTTGCAATGCGTCCTACAAAGAAATGTCAATAGCGAGGATAATGGCCTCTTATTTTTCTCCACCTGTGCCTCTGAAAGGCACACACTAATGGCTTTCGTTTGTCAGATGACTATCTCTCAGCTGGGCGCCCAAAACGCATTATATCAAGGTGACGTACCTTCCTTACCCAAATATTTACGACATCAGTTTCCGCTACAGTGACAGTCTCATATAAAAATTTCACAGTTCGAGAATTTGTGTTGCAAATCTGTAGAAACAAAATCCTAGAAATATAACAGTGTCCAAAAAATATTCGTCGGCATTGTGATACATTCATGCATTTAGACACATTTCATAACTCTTAAAGTACGATTCTTGGTTTCCAACATACTTTTTCACAAGTCAGAGTCCCTAACCACTACTCACTATTCATTACCTTATTACACATATACATATTCGTCGACACTTCTTCAATATTTCATCATAATAAATACGTAGCATAATGAAATTCCTCATATAGCATCAGCTTATTGATCATAAACATACCGCAACAGCGTAATACACATCGTAATAATAACATCATAAAACCTCAGCCAAATCTCAAAAAAGGCGTAGCTTTCTGCAATAATGTCAAAACCTAAAAAAAATTCTCTGCTCATTTCAGTAGTGTCATCTACCTCAAACGTACTTTAAAAATCATGCTCCCTTACCAAATACATCATTCAAAGCTCTCATAGTATCACAATGGTTCCGGAAAAATATGAGCATTTCATAAAGTACAGACAAAATACAATTTCATAAGTGTGAAGTTATTCAACTGTGTAATTACGTAAACATCTGTCACTGATGTAGTAAAAAAAAAAGTTTCTTTCTCTGTTAAATGATCAGATAGCTGTGTAATTTGTGTGTTAGAGAAATATGGTACCGATGTGTAAAGTTGTATAAGCAAATACCATATTAGCTAGGGCTCCTTGTGTTTCCCAAACACATGGTACACAAAGTAGGCGTGTACCCCCCTGAGGATTAATGTAATTATACCCTCAGCTGTTACAGATTACAGCAATGGAATGAAATATATCACGGAAAAACCTTGTATCATTGTACTTCAAATATCTTAAAAAAATAAATGTTTTAAGTGCGAAATTAATCACTCAAATACGTGTACTGTAGCGCTAAACTGTGCGTCATGTTGTAAGATAATCTCTGTGGAAGTCTCGTAGTTATCCTCCTCCGAAAGCTAAGTTCTGCAGAAGTCAATGTACTTACCTCATGATAAACAAAAGTGAAATGCTTTGTGTATAGATATCGTAGTTATTATGCTTATTGGCGTGATGAAGAAAGTACTGTGCAGTAATGTATTGTTGTGCTATGAAAAAGGCTGTCTCATTGTTGCTATACCACAAAAGTTACTACTAAAACATGTTTTACTTTCCAGAAGAATTCAGAAATTTGTGCAGATATAAAACAGATACACCGCAAAAGCAACATTGTAAATTGTCACTCATTAGTCGCGTCGTGATAAAATCGTGTAGCTGTCACATAAACTAACCACTGTGTCGTCTGTTTACAATAACAATGCACTCGTAATTTCTGTTTAAATAAGTTCTCTTGGTTCTTGACTGGATATTTAACATCAAATATTGTTGCATGTTAACAGTTTCTTAAGTCTGACAAAGCATACTAGAAACGTGAAGTGAAAAGTTTTATGGCAAAGACTAAGTTAAAAAGCAGATTATCTTTCAATAAACGGTTTTACATGTGAAATGTGGTGCAAGCCTTTACTCTTACTACAATGCAGAGCTCCAGCTTCAACGGAATCATCGTGTGGTGTATGTCGGTAAAGAATACTGGAATTTTTCTCAAGGTTAGCATCTATGTTATTTTTCTCTGAGCCAGCTGGCGCAAGTGGCTGCCTGCTGTGCGAGTCATTGTCTGTCTCTTTGTTGGCGTGCGTCGTTATTAGTATTAGGAGACCTAACTTCTACAAATTCACGTTGTCGAAAGTGCCCTGCTCTGTTTGAATCCCGCCAGTTCTGATGAAATTCAGGTCTGTCGTTATGATTATCATGTCTGTCGTCATGTCGGTAGATTTCATAATTTCTTTCTTGTCGGTCATGTGGTGGAGAATTTCTCCCTGAATCGTAACTGCGTGGTGGACCATTGCGTCTGAAGTTATTCTGTCTCCCTTGATAATAATTATTTTGGTTCCCATATTGCCTGTTTCTCTGATTGTCGCTGTGATCGTCATTACCACGGAGAGGTGATCTTTCCCTGTAATTATTACTACTCTGCCAACGGTTGTCATACGGGTGGTATCTGTTTCGGTCACGATTTACGTTGAAAGAATAGCCTTGTCGTATTTTATTTCTGTCATCGCGGAATTGTGACGGATGTGATCTGTAATTGTTGTGATCCTGTTTTCGCGTTCCCCAATTGTCAGTGTCAATTTCCAGTTCTTGTAACAGTCCCTGAAATGCTTCAATGTCGTCTTTGCAACGTCCTGCTAAAATAATATGTCGTAAATGTTCAGGCAATTTGAGTAAGCAAATGCGGATGAGTTCTGAGGGGCTGTATGGGTTTGAAAGATACTGATTCTTATGCAAAATGTCTTCAAAATATATGACAAGACTGGAAAATTCAGATTGTTCAAAGTGTTTCATCATCATGATGCTATGTTTTACTCGGTCTTGTGTAGCTTGAGACCAATATGCTGAGAGGAAGGCATGGTAAAATTCTCCTTCACTGTGACAATCGTGAATGACCGATCGCATTCTTACAGATGGTTCATTCTCTAAATAGCCACACATAAATTCTAATCTGTGTTCTAACGACCAGTTGGGAGGAAAACAATGAGAGAATTGATGGAGCCATGCTTGTGGATGAATGTCGTTGGCAGGATTCTTAAACGTTTTGAATTTACGTGTAGTAATGAACAGCTTATAGTCAAAATCATCATGTCGGCGAGTCACATGTCGGTCACTGTTACGTCGTTTCGGCGGTTCCATCTCAAAATTCGGTGTACCTTGCCAATTTCTTTCATAATTTCCGAAATGCCCTGTGTTATTATTTTGTGGCTTTTCCGTATTTCTAAGTTCCTCTTCCCGTGTTGGAGCGCGAGTGTCCTCTGAAATATGAAATTTTTGTATTACTTGTGCCAACTGATCTTGTACTTCCCGGATTTCTCTTTTGTATTGCGTATTAATTTGATTCTGATTTTGTTTGAATTTCTTAATTTGTTCATACTCTTCTGTGTCAGTGATGCCTACAGGTCTTGTGTCATTCAGATCATCATCTACCTTTGTAGATAAGTTAGTGAACTGATCTGAAAGTTCGGCTACTTTATCCGATAATGAAATTAATTCCTCTGTGTGTTTTTCTGAACCAAGTTTCAGAGTGTCCATTTGTGTTGAAATCGTATCTACTGTGTCCTTTAAGTTTTCTTCAGTTTTTGCAAGTTGCGTAACTGAATCGGTAGATGCAACTGAGTCAATTTTAGCTTGCAAGGTGTCGTGATTTTCATGAACAATAGTTTGCAGTTCTTTTATGGCTGCTTCGTGTTTCTGTAATGCATTTTCATGACGCGAAAAAATAGGTTGGAAATGCTCACAAATTTGTGTTATTACGTCATTACAGACTTTTTGACATTTCGATTCGATTTTATGTAACTCAGTAGTTAAATCTTCACGTGTTTGTTCAAGTGTGGCGTCTAACGTATTAAGATTTTGTTCCATTGTGTCTAACTGTTGCTGTGTTTGTCTCTGATTTTGTTTCATTTGTTGCATTAATTGCAATAATAATGTTTTAGTGTCTGGAATCTGTTCCTCTATGCTTTTCGGCAGTGCATTGGCACCGGCAACATTCAAATTTTGACAAGTAGAAAATGTGTCTTGACTTATTTGAGGAAACAGTGAGGACCCAAAACCTGAATCTACAGTATTTGCGAGATTGTTTCCTGTCATTTCGGATTCCTGAGGCGAGCTGTTGCCGACCGATCGATCGATAATGCTTCCCTGTTCACTAATTGTTTCACTGTGTACACCATTATTTGCAACACGCTCCATTTCCCTATGCGCAATTACCAAATTACTACTTTGAACATTAGTTAATTCACTACTCTGCGGCGCTAACACACTGCTTTCGTCTTCACTGTCATTTCTCAGTTTACTTTGGAGCCTAGTATTACGTCTTTCACATGCCATAATTGTCACAATATTTCACACGATAACACAGAAAAGCACAATTTGAAGAGCAAAATAAAATAACATAGCAATGGAAATAATGTCTACTTAATTGCAAGCGCAGCTGCGAAATACTTGGTGCAAATCTACATGCATGCCACAACTGTTTTACTGTACAACAATGAAAAACTACAACTACAATGGAAATTCTCTCTATAATTACGCGCTGGCAATAAAAAAAAGCTACACTAATTATACAAACTACAAGAAAAAATCAGAAGATTCCAGTGAGGTATCCTCGGCTAAGGGTCTCCATATGAAACGTCCCCTTAGAACAATTATAGATGACTGTGCTTATACTGACACACAATATTTTTAGCGCAACGCAATCTGACTTTCAAAAATCCCTACAAGAGAATGGCCCTGACTAACATTAACCTATACCTTTCACAAATCACTTACCTCACCAAAAATCTTCGTTACTCGAACTACTGCAAAACAGCGAGCGCCACTACTGCCAGCTAAATAAAAGATTCAAACTATGGAAGGGACTAACTACTGATAGGCATAGTTAGCAAATGAAAGATTTTGATAGAGAACAAACAATGTATTTACCTTAATAGTCATCAAAACTCATAATATATATAGGAGTTCATAACATCCATTCTTACAAATATCAAAACTCCGCCATTTCTCTCCCCACATCCACCACTGCTGGCGGCTCACCTCCAACTGCCCAACGCTATGCGCTGTTCACATCCAGCTGCCGCTGCCCAACACTACAATGGCAGACAACAATGCAAACTAGCCACAGACTGCACACAGCACAGCCAGTGATTTTCCTACAGAGCGCTACGTAAGGTTGCCAATAAGAAAACATAAACAGCCTACTTACATATATGAAACGTCCCCTTTGAACAATTATACATGAGTGTGCTTAAACTAACACACAATATTTTTAGCGCAATGCAATCTGACTTTCAGAAATCCCTACAAAAGAATGGCCCTGACTAACAGTGACCTATACGTTTCACAAATCACTTACCTCACAAAAATCTTGGTTACTCGAACTACTGCAATATAGCAGGCACCACTACTGCCAGCTAAATAAAAGATTCAAACTACGGAAGGCACTAACTACTGATATGGATAGATAGCAAAAGAAAGATATTAATAGAGAACAAACAATGTATTTACCTTAATATCATCAAAAGTCATAATATATATAGGAGTTCATAACATCCATTCTTACAAATATCAAAACTCCGCCATTTCTCTCTCCACATCCACCACTGCTGGCGGCTCACCTCCAACTGCCCAACGCTACGCGCTGTTCACATCCAGCTGCCGCTGCCCAACACTACAATGGCAGACAACAATACAAACTAGCCAGAGACTGCACACAGCATAGCCAGTGATATTCATACAGGGCGCTACGTAACGTTGCCAATAAGAAAACATAAAAAGCCTACTTACATAGCCCCCATGCTCCCCACAAAAAATTTTACAAATTGTTTTGGGCAGTGGCCAATACAGATTTGAAAAAATTTTTCATAATTACAATAACAAAGAAATCAAATGCACACACGTATTGATACAATGTTGGTCAAAAGCTAAAATTTTCTCACAGTCCATAAAGACAGTCCTGATCGTTCATCACAGTAAAATTGCAGTTTCTTTTCCTCAAAGTCTGAGCAGTAAAACAAAATGCACACGGAAGTAGTGGCTTTCCATGCAGTCTTGAAGAAGTAGTGTTGTCCTTCCAACAGAAAGACAGTGCAGACTCTTGACATGCAGACAGGTAATGGGCCACAACAGAGCAAACCCACAGCAGAATCATTCGAAGTTTTGAAGAATATTGGTAGGCAGGTCATTACAGAGCAGACCCGCTGTAGTCCTGCTAGAGTGTATGGTATTGGTGGGTCACCAGAGGTGCAGACCCACTGCAGTCCTTGTAGAAATAATGGTATTTGTGGGCCATCAAAGATGCAGACCCACTGTAGTCCTTGTAGAAATAATGGTATTGGTGGGCCATCAAAGATGCAGACTCACTGTAGTCCTTGTAGAAATAATGGTATTGGTGGGCTATCAAAGATGCAGACCCACTGTAGTCCTTGTAGAGATAATGGTGTTGGTGGGTCATCAAAGATGCAGACCCACTGTAGTCCTTGCAGAGATGGCCAGCAGCCATCTGATGTGACTGTGCAGGTGCACAATCACTATTGAAGAGTCTTGCAGATAATATAGCAAGTCCATAACCAGCACTTGTGCATTCACAAAGTTTTTGGAATTGTCCTTAGAACCAGCAATGCTGTTATCCAGTCCCTTGCTCAATTATCAACACACGTGCAAACACTATCAGTCCCTACTTCTCACATATTGTCCATATACTATGACCAACAGAAACGTGTGCAGTGAAATGTAACTTAATTTGAAGAACTGGTGTCTATACAATTATAAATTTACAACATGAAAATACAATTACAAAGGTACAAAATACATCATTAAAGAACATAATAGTACAGATAACATTTGTAGTAATATGGGCTTTACAAAAGAATCGAAATAACATATACATCAGTGTTACAGGAATTATGACATAAGTACATACATAAAAGGTCTGAATAACTTTCGAAACATCAACTTCACACATGAGCATTAAAACAAAACAGAATAAATAATGTCTAAACATCTTTACAAAGAAAATAACATATTATAAATGCAAATTATATTTGAGGATAACAGTATTCCTCATCACAGTGAATGTAGCTTAGTACTAGAACAGAAAAAAAATTGTTATCTGTATTGTTATGTTCTTTAATGATGTATTTTGTACCTTTGTAATTGTATTCTATTGTTATAAAATTGTAAGTGCCACCAGTTCATCATATTACTAACTTGTAAGTTCCATTTCAATGCACACGTTTCTGTTGGTCATAGTATATGGACAATATGTGAGAAGTAGGGACTGCTAGTGTTTGCACGTGTGTTATTAATTCAGCAAGGGACTGGATAACAGCATTGCTGGTTATAAGGACAATTCCAAAAACTTTGTGAGTGCACAAGTGGTGGTTATGGACTTGCTATATTGTCCGCAAGACTCTTCGATGGTGATTGTGCACCTGCACAGTCGCAACAGATGGCTGCTGGCCGTCTCTACAAGGACTACAGTGGGTCTGCATCTTTGATGGCCCACAAATACCATTATTTCTACAAGGACTACAGTGGGACTGCATCTTTGATGACTCACCATTACCATTATTTCTACAAGGACTGCACTGGGTCTGCACCTTTGATGACTCACCAATACCTTAATCTCTACCAGGACTACAATGGGTCAACTCTGTGATGACCTGCCTACCAATATTCCTCAAAACTTCGACTGACTCTGCTGTGGGTTTGCTCTGTTGTGGCCCATTACCTGTCTGCATGTCGAGAGTCAGCTCTGTCTTTCCGTTGGAAAGACAACACTACTTCTTCAAGACTGCATGGAAATCCACTACTTCCGTGTGCATTTTCTTTTACTGCTCAGACTTTGAGAAGAACACTGCTATTTTACTGTGATGAACGATCAGGACTGTCTTTATGGACTGTGAGAAAATTTTAGCTTTTGACCAACATTGTATCAATACGTGTGTGCATTTGATTTCTTTGTTATTGTAATTATGAAAAATTTTATCAAATCATTATTGGCCACTGCCCAAAACAATTTGTAAAATTTTTTGTGGGGAGCATGGGGGCTATGTAAGTAGGCTGTTTATGTTTTCTTATTGGCAACGTTACGTAGTGCTCTGTATGAAAATCACTGGCTGTGCTGTGTGCAGTCTGTGGCTAGTTTGCATTGTTGTCCGCCATTGTAGTATTGGGCAGCGGCAGCTGGATGTGAACAGCGCGTAGCGTTGGGCAGTTGGAGGTGAGCCGCCAGCAGTGGTGGATGTGGGGAGAGAAATGGTGGAGTTTTGATATTTGTAAGAATGGATGTTATGAACTCCTATATATATTATGAGTTTTGATGACTATTAAGGTAAATACATTGTTTGTTCTCTATCAAAATCTTTCATTTGCTAACTATGCCTATCAGTAGTTAGTCCCTTCCGCAGTTAAATCATTTATTTGGCTGGCAGTAGTGGCGCTCGCTGTTTTGCAGTAGTTCGAGTAACGAAGATTTTTGGTGAGGTAAGTGATTTGTGAATGGTATAGGTTAATGTTAGTCAGGGCCATTCTTTTGTAGGGATTTTTGAAAGTCAGATTGCGTTGCGCTAAAAATATTGTGTGTCAGTATAAGCACAGTCATCTATAATTGTTCTAAGGGGACGTTTCAAAGTTAGCATGGGTTTCCTTTAACTTCATGTAGATTTTGAATTATCTTTATCTGAGCGTTGGTGTGAACTGCTTTTGGGACTGCGATTGGTCAAAAGTGGAAGATTACTGGCAAATATCCGTGTAAATAGGGGCATGACTGGTTGATTTTTTTAATCGAGCAGTCAGATGTGCTATTTTGTGCTCTTTGGTAGCGGGAAACTCTTGTTACGCTACGTCGTGTAACACGGACATACCTTTGTTGAGACTTTGCTAAATTTGTTATGTGGAGAATCGGATTAACCAGTAAAAGATTGTAATTAGTCGTGAGCAACGTCTGCAGACATTTAGAGTGAGAACTGAGACTTTCTTCCGATGACGGTTAAGTTCAAATGGCCTTGAGCACTGTGGGGCCTAACTTCTAAGGTCATCAGTCCCCTAGAACTTAGAACTACTTAAACCTAAGGACATCACACACATCCGTGCCCGAGGCAGGATTCGAAACTGCGACCGTAGCGGCCACGCGGTTCCAGACTGTAGCGACTAGAACCGCTCGGCCACCCTGGCTGGCGACTGTTAGGGTATTGCTCGTTTCACAATAATTCATTTTGACGACACACGCGATACCTACGATCGCATGATCGGCTATCGACATTTGTTAGCGTTCGATACGGGCCGCTCATAATGCTTAATGCACGCGCAGCAAAGATTCACAAAACACACGTTATTCTAGGAATTATTTATTATAACTGTTGCTACAATAAAATGTTACACAGTGATTTATGGACGGGTAATGCCTTTATACAACAGTACTCTCTCAGGAGTGAGTTATTATCGTGAAAAATTTACAAATTTAAGCATAAAAAATACTTGTTTGATAATTTGCGTTATACCTTTTCAAGGTAACGGAACACTGAAATTTATCGAAAATACGTCACTATTATCATTAAATTACACTTAACACCACATCAACGATATAAGCCTTCAAAAGAGAATATGATAACCAAGACAGGAGACAAATATTATTTGATTAACTGCTAGCGTCAATTCGCATTCCAACAAGCAAATATTTTTTTTATTTTTTATTTTTTATGTTAGCGTCGTGAACACAATCTGGGACTTCGTTATGAATGTAATACAAGTATGTTCAACAATATTCAATGTTATTTACATTCCATCTGATTTGGAAACGAAGTATGAATTGAATACTTAGCGATTTCCGAGTGTGTGGTTAGGCAGGAACGTAAGAGGACAACTTAAATTACTGAATGGGGAACGAGCAGCAATGACACTCATATCCTTCCTTGTCACAAATATGTCGCTGTTTATTTACGACTATGTGGCGATATCCAAGTGTTTGCTGAGGCAGAAACATAAAATGACAGCTTAAATTGCAGCTAGTGAGCCGGCCGAAGTGGCAGAGCGGTTCTAGGCGCTACAGTCTGGAACCGCGTGACCGCGACGGTCGCAGGTTGGAATCCTGCCTCGGACATGGATGTGTGTGATGTCCTTAGGTTAGTTATATTTAAGTAATTCTAAGTTCTAAGGGACTGGTGACCTCAGAAGTTAAGTCCCATAGTGCTCACAGCCATTTAAACCATTATTTGTAGCTAGTGAATCGAGGAGCAATAACACTCATATTCTTCCTGGTCACAAAGTCGATAGCCAGTGATGCGGTTGTCGATATTGAGCGAGACGTCAAAATGACGTCACGTTTGCGGGAATTGTGAAATTAGCGTTACCCTGTATATAAACTCCGCAAGGAGATCTGTGTAATCATACTAAAGTTTTGAACTACATTGTGTTAGAGTGAGCGTTCAAAACCATTGAACATCGTGTGTATTTACAGAGTGCTACCAACTGATCGAAAGTTCATTTCCCGTAGTAACAGGTCACGGGTACAAATATCAAGCGGACAACTACAGCTTTAGAAGGAGTGCTGTAAATACGAAACAGTAAAGACTGATATTTTTTTCAATTCAGAAATGTTGCTAGGGCTGACTTTTTAGGAAAATTTGATTCCTTAGAGTGGTAATACATGATTAATTTTTTATTCAAAAATTTTTCTTCTTATTGTTTCCCCTAACAGAATCAACCTTCTTTACAGTGATGAAACAGTAAATTACATGTACACTGTTCACGCATCCTAGTTTTGTCTCAGATTCTCTTAGCTGAAGAACGTTACCCGTCGCTTGATATGATTAAGTCTGTACCAGTAACTACCCACCCGTATATAAAGCACCAACCTTGGTGCCGTAGTTTTACAGCACGAACAATGAACATTTGCTAAGCGATAAACAATCTTCCTTTCATTGTTTTGAGCGACTATACGCGAGAAAAAGCTTAGAAAACGTTCTAAATTATGTTTAAATATTTTTTCCATATCTCTAACTGCTCTGTTTGTCACACACTGGATGAATATACTCTGGGTAACTTGCCTTACGTTTTCAGAAAGTCTGGTTCGTAGTACATTTCAATGCCTATAGACATATCGTCTATGACGTCATATCTCCGAAACTATCTGTCGAACATTGATACTATTTTTCACGTCGTTCTGGGGTATATGCGAATACTGTCTGCAAAATGAGTAGCGACCAGAAGCAGTAATAAAGAACTACGAAATTAAAAAGTTACGTCTCATGCTGAAATTTTACTGCATCAGAAGCGAAAACTTACTAGGCGTTATGTCTTTCTCTCTTTCTCTTTTCATTATTTTGCGACGAGTGTCAGCGATAAAAAGTTATTTAGAGGTTTGAAATTGCGTGTAAAATTTGTCGGATGTTGTTAAGTGCCTTCATTCTCAAATGCTGGATGAATATATTCTGGGTAATTTGAGCACTATGAGTTCCACCGCCTGAAGACATTCGCGCAACTTCTAACTGCAATTCTTTCTCTACTAAAGTCTTAAAGTAAGATTACACATAACGAGTAGATTATGACAGCATACTAAACTTTTAAATTCTGCCAATAATATGAAATACTGGAAATCAAATTTTTGTTACATTCGGAAAGTAGTTAGACAGACCACCGCACTCAAGTGTATTACATGGAAAGAAGATCAACGCTATCTGAAAATTACGACTGACACAAAGGTGGAAAGAAAATTATATTCGCGTTATGCATCCTGAATGGAATCAGAACAGGTGACCGTATACCGAAGAGCGGATCGCAGTTTCTGTCGATAAAAGTTGCATCAGACGATGATACTTATAGCAAGCCACCGTTTAAAAATGGTTGAAATAGCTCTAAGCACTATGGGACTTAACATCTGAGGTCATCAGTCCCATAGACATAGAACTACTTAAACCTAACTAACCTAAGGATATCACACACATCCATGCCCGAGGCAGGATTCGAACCTGCGACAGCAGCAGCCAAGCTACCGTTTATTCGAGTTTGTGCTAGGATAACTGAAATTAAATTTTTTTTTAGTCACAGTCTTCTGTTTGGTTTGATGCAGCGTGCCACGAATTTCTCTCCTGTGCCAACCCCTTCATCTTAGAGTAGCACATGCAACCTGAGTCCTTAATTGCTTGGTGGATGTATTTCAGTCTCTATCGTTCTCTACAGTCTTCCTCCACAGTTTTTACCCTCTACAGCTCCCTCTAGTATCATAGAAGTTATTCCTTAATGTCTTTACAGATGTCCTGTCACCCTGTCCCTTCTTCTTGCCAGTGTTTTTCATATAATCCTTTCCTCTCCGATTCTGCTCAGAACTTTCTCGTTCTCTGTCTTCTCAGTCCACCTAATTTTCAACGTTCGTCTGCAGCACCACATCTCCAATTCTTAGATTATCTTCTATTCCGGTTTTCCCGCAGTCCGGATTCCATTACCACACAATGCTGTGCTCCAAACGTACATTATCAGAAATTTCTTCCCGGAACTATAGCCTTTGTTTTATACTAGAAGACATCTCTAAACCAGAATGCCCTTTTTGCCAGTGCTAGCTTGATTTTGATGTCCTCCGTGCTCCGTCCGTCACTGGTTATTTTGCTGTCTAGGTAGCAGAATTCCTTAACTTCCTCTCCGTCGTGACCATCGATCGTGGTATTTAGTTCCTCTCTGTTCTCATCTCTGGTACTTCTCTTTGCTTTCGTCTTTTTTTCTATTTACTCTCACTCCATATTCTGTACTATTTAGTCTGCTCATTCCGTTCAACAGATCATGTAATTTATCAACATTGTCATCAGCGAATCGTATGACAGATATCCTTTCACCTTGAATTTTAATTCCAATTCTAAACCTTTATGTTATTTCCAACATTGCTTCTTGGGTGTATAGACTGAACAGTAGGGGCGAAAGACAACATCTCTGTCTTACACTCTTTTTAATCGCAGCACTTAGTTCTTGGTCTTCCACTCTTATTATTCTCTGATGGCTCTTGTACATGTTACATAATACCCGTGTTCCCTATAGTTTATCCCTATTTTCCTCATAATTTCGAACGTCTTGCGCCATTTGACACCGTCGAACGACTTTTCCAAGATCAACAGATTCTATGAACGTGTCTTGACGTTTCTTTCGCCTTGCTTCTACGATCAACCGCAACGTGAGAAGTGCCATACTGGTGCATTTAACTTTCGTAAATCCAAACTGATCGTCGTCAAACAAATCTTCAATTTCCTTTCCCAATCTTCTGTACGTTATTCTAGCCAGAAATTTGGATGACTAAGCTGTTAAGCTGATTGTGTGGTAATTCTCGCACTTGTCAACTCTTGCAGTTTTTGGAATATTGTAGATGGTATTTTTCCGAAAGTTAGACGTTAATTCGCCAGACTCATACACTCTACGCACTTACATGAACAATCGTTTCGTTGCCACTCCCACCAGTGATTTTAGAAATTCTGATGAATGTTATCTATCGCGTCTGCCTTCCAAAGATCTTTTGAATTCTAATTCTAATACTGTATCCCCTATTTATTGAAAATCGACTCCTGTTGCCTCTTCTATCAAATCAGACAGATCTTCCGCCTCGTGGAGGACTTCAATGTGCTGTTTCCACCTATCCACTCTCTTCTCTGCATTTAACAACAGAATTCCCATTGCTCTCTTAATATTACCTGCCTTGCTTTTAATTTCATCGAAGCTTGTTTTGACTTTTCTCTACGCTTCGTGAGTCCTTCAGACAAACTTCTTCGTTTTCTTCTGATTTTTCAATGCAGCCATTTCGCCTCAGCTTTCCTGCACTTCCTGTTTGTTTCGTTTCTGAGCAACTTGTTTTTTGTACTCCTGAGTCTTCCAGAAACACTTTTGTACTTCCCCCTTTCATCGATCAATTGTAGTATTTCTTCTATTGCCCATGGTTTCTTAGCAGTTACCCTGTTTGTACCTATGTTTCCCTTTCCAACTTCTGTGATTGCCCTCTTTAGAGATATCAATTTCTCATCAACTGTACTGCCTAGTGAGCTATTCCCTATGGCAATATCTATAACGTTAGAGAACTTTAAGCGTATCTCGCCATTCCTTAGTACTTCCGTATCCTACTTCTTTGCTTATTGATCCTTACTGTCTAATCTCTTAAACTTCAGCCTACACTTAATTACTGCTACATTGTGATCCGAGTCTATGTATGATCCTGGGTACGCCTTACAATCCAATATCTGATTTCAGAATGTCTACCCGACCATGATGTAATCTAACTGAAATCTTCCCATGTCTCCAGGCCCATTCCCAGTATACTTGCTTCTCTTGTGATTCTTGAACAGAGTTTTGGCTGTTAATAGAGATTATTTATTACAGAACTCAATTAGTCTTTTTCCCCTCTCATTCGTAGTACCAAATTCTCATTCTCCCTTAACTCTTCTACTCCGGCCCTATAACCGCATTCCAGTTCCCCATGAATATTAGATTTTCATCTACCATTACGTACTGCTTTACCTGTTCAAGATCCTCATATGTTTTCTCTGTCTTTTCATCTTCAGCTTCAGCTTGCGACATCGACATTTAAACATGAACTATCGCTGTCGGTGCTAGTTTGCAGTCGATTCTGATGAGAAAAAAACTGTCACTGAATTGGTCACAAAAACCTATCACTGAACTGGTCACAGTAACACACTCTTTGATTCATTTTCCTTTCATAACGAATCCTACTCCATTCATATCGTTTTCTGCTGCTGCTGGTATTACTCTATACTGATCTGACCAGAAATCCGTGTCATCCTTCCATTTCATTTCGCTGACCCCTACTTTATCTGTATTGAGGCTCTACATTTCCTTTTTCAGCTTCCTAGCTTGCCTTCGACGTTAAAGTTTCTTACATTCCGCGCCCCGACTCGTAGAACGTTATGCTTTCGTAGGTTATTCAATCTTTGCCACCCCTTGGCAGTCCCCCCTGTTTCTTTTGCCAATGGGGAGATTATCATCATACTATTTCAATTACAGACCACATGTGCTGTTGATGTACATTATGTGCCTTTTATGCAGTGGTTTCCATTGCCTTCTGCATCTTGGTGGCGTTGATCATAAACACAGATAATCCAAAATGCACGTTTTTACCGGAAACTGCTATTTAGGAAATTTGCAACATTTGAAAGCTCACTGCATTAGTGACGCTTTTTTCGCCTGAAACAACGGCTTCAAAATTGTCGGCCTTTATCTCTAGTGAAATATATAAACACAAAATCAGCCGTGAACACGTTACCAAAGACCGAGTCTTCACATTACCCTGAAGATAAAACGAGAAACAACACAATTATTTTTATGTTCTTCGTCATTCCTTATCTGCTTCTGTATTGCTACAATTTGCTTATTATGATTATTATATTCTTGAAAACGTGGTCCGTCTTAAAAACTAAATAGAAGCTACTTTGTGCCATACGCGTTTCAAATGGTTCAAATGGCTCTGAGCACTATGGGACTTAACTGTTGTGGTCATCAGTCCCCTATAACTTAGAACTACTTAAACCTAACTAACCTAAGGACATCACACACATCCATGCCCGAGGCAGGATTGGAACCTGCGACCGTAGCGGTCGCGCGGTTCCATACTGTAGTGCCTAGAACCACTCGGCCACTCGGCCTTTTTGTTTCCGAAGCATCCCAAGTGGTCTGTAAAACATGTTTTTTTTCGTGTACAATAAATGCGTTACATAGACTTCTCAGATTTGTTGATATATTACAATTTTTCGTTATTACTTTATTGCTAGAAACAGTAATTTAACCTCACGAATCTTTTCCATCTACGTGTAGTCCTCTCTCGCAGGCTGTTCCAGTACGTTAATAAAAGCTAAAGCGATGGAAACCTGGATTAGGCATCAGACTCACTGAAATTGCTAGAAATGGTTATTTTACAGCCACATTCAGACTTGCCACTTGACACCATTTTGGTCGTTTATATAACAACATCTTTCCGTATCAGTCAGAGTAGCACTTCACGTAGGTCACTGAGGTGATACGGGCAATTTTCAAGACCCTTTCACCTATGGAAAATCTTGTATTATCAACAGGAGCAAAACCCACAACACCGCTATCAACACCAACTAATCCGTAGACTACAGGGGTAGCACACATGTTCTGTACCATGTCTTCTTGTCTCTTTCGTGTGGGTGTTTAGAAAAAAGTCACTTGGAATAGTGCCAAGAACGAATTTCTCTGCTGGAGAAACCATGAACGGAGAAACTCACGCAGTTCACAAAGAAAGTTTGTATGAGAATGGATGCGTTTGGATACGGCGGCTCCTGTCGGTCGATTTACGGAAAGGTCACTTAACCGACAGCCGTAGCCTCCAAGTAGATGAAATTATATTTTCATTCATCAGTTTCTACAAACCTACCGTCAGGATAAATAGCAAATTCACTTTGCACAGGGCTTAAATATTGCTTACCCACGGTTTACAGCACCATATAGACATGATCAGAATACATTTCATGCTACAGGTCGTGGGGGCTGTGTTTCCGGCAACCGACGACGAAACTACGGGCGGATATAAGACATTTATACAAGCAGCTGAGACACGACGTGAATCCGCAACAGAAATCTCATCAAAAAACGAACACGTGTACGTGGAGCCACTCTAGGCACATAGGTAAGAATCATTTGCTAAGCTATTTACTCTGTCTCCAGAATGATATTTTCACTCTGCAGCGGAGTGTGCGCTGATATGATACTTCTGAAACTTCCTGGCAGATTAAAACTGTGTGCCCGACCGAGACTCGAACTCGGGACCTTTGCCTTTCGCGGGCAAGAGCACTTGCCCGCGAAAGGCAAAGGTCCCGAGTTCGAGCCTCGGTCGGGCACACAGTTTTAATCTGCCATGAAGTTTCATATCAGCGCACACTCCGCTGCAGAGTGAAAATCTCATTCTGGAAACGTCCCCCAGGCTGTGGCTAAGCCATGTCTCCGCTATATCCTTTCTTTCAGGAGTGCTAGTTCTGCAAGGTTCGCAGGAGAGCTTCTGTAAAGTTTGGAAGGTAGGAGACGAGATACTGGTATTTACTGTGTGTCGGTTAGTTCATTGATTCACTGAAAACGTCCCTACAACTGCCAGTATACAGGCTGTGAGCTACGATGGTTCGCACTTATTCCCTAAATCGATATGACATGGCCTCACAGGTAAGGAACAACGGAATAACGTAATCAAATTTTGTTGTTATGAACCACCGAGTAAAAAGCTCGTGAGCCAAAGTTGGTACAAAGCACTCTTTGACGCGCACTGAAACGTTGCTCGGAGGTCACAGACGCGAAGACAGATTTAGCAGAGCCCTCGAAACTTTGTCCACCAAACACATCAATTAGCACTGAAGTGAGCTTCAAAGACCGAGTAAAAACGTGATGAGGCAGTCCCCTCTTAACAGCTTTTGCAAGCGGCAGTATGATTTTGCTCCATTCCTATTTGAGGGAACCAAAAGCGGCAGTTGTTGGGACACATTCATAACGAATGTTGTTTACTCGAAATTGAAAATTAGATACTTTTTTACATTCGTGTGTAATATCAGATAAATGCTAGGTAGGTTCCTTTCTCCGTTTCATCCAATTCTAATTTATTTCGCCTACATTTTGACCTCGTCGTGGACGTTGCACTTCACTTTCTGTAATCACAATCATAACAGACATTCTCTCTCTCTCTCTCTCTCTCTCTCTCTCTCTCTGTGTGTGTGTGTGTGTGTGTGTGTGTGTGTGTGTGTGTGTGTGTGTGTGTGTGTGTGTGTGTGTGTGTGTGTGTGTTGTTTTAGTCTCGAAATGAAAAGCGACATTGGGCATAAGGCATGGAAAAACAAAAGTAATTGGAAAGCGCTTTCCGGCTCAAATAGGAGTATGTCTACCCGAATATGAACCATTTATAAATTTTTCTAAAAGGCAAAACTGAGCTTCTGGGTCTATTTGTAACGCAAGGTGCTTGTTACAGCTTTCACGGCCCAACAAGTTCCTATTTTCAGCAAAAAGCAGTTTAGCAGGTGTAGCATTTCTGATGCAGAAGCATAAGGAAATGGCAGTTCACAGGAACTCATAAGCTCTTTACCATTACGTCTGCGTAAATTTCCGCTGTATGGAAGCAATTACTGCCGAACATAGATTCATAGTGAATTTTTCACTATATTCAATGCTTATTGTGTTGGCACTTATATATAAGAGGCAATAACTAAGTGTAATTGAAATTATTCAGTATACTCTGTTTCGTTAGAAAAAATCTTTATATCTTTCGTTTATGCTCTCCTTGATGAAGGAAGGAAATACATTTAGAGTTTAAGGCTATTATGAGAAGAGGTCATTAGAGACGAAACACAAGCTTGCATTGGCGATGGAAATCGACAGTGAAGTATGTGAATAGCGACTGCTTCAAAAATGCTTCCATGGAATTTTAGTGAAGAAAGCACGATAATATCAGTTGTAGTAACTGCTATTGTATTCATTGTTCAGAGAATTCTGGAATGGGGAAGGCTGAAAAATGTTCTGCAGTCTGTTTTCAGATGCTGCTTACTTGCTTAGGAAGCTCATCAACCCGCATCCGCAGTAGGTGGTAGGGAAATTGTGAAGGTTCAATCCAGAAATTATATACTGAAATTCAGAACTTTGAAGTCACAATCGTTTGAGGGAAGCCTTAAGCGTAAATAACTGCTACTTTATCCAGACTGTAAACCCATCTTTTTGAGTTTTTATTATGTGTAACTTTTCCACTAGCGGGGTAAGAGTATTAATGGTTCTTACAGTGGCTTATTCCGTCACTGAATATGGACAAGAAACAGAATAAGAGCCGGCCGGTGTGGCCGTGAGGTTCTAGGCACTTCAGTCTGGAACCGCGTGACCGCTACGGTCGCAGGTTTGAATCCTGCCTCGGGCATGGATGTGTGATATCCTTAGGTTAGTTAGGTTTAATTAGTTCTAAGTTCTAGGCGACTGATGACCTCAGAAGTTAAGTCGCATAGTGCTCAGAGCCATTTGAACAGAATAATAATGTAATGAATTCATTGGACAGGAAATTCCGCAGTAGATCTGATGTGGGCGAGAACAGTCAGTATTGCTGATGGCCAATACATAAGAGCACACACCGTAATGATTTCTTAGATAAGAAGACGTTCGATTACCTTTATCATTTTTCCACCATGCGAACTCTCTCATACGCTCTATGTCGATCGATCGATAAACCGTAAATGTCATCTCTCATTACGGAAGCCATCAATGGCCAGAAATGCCAGCGGTATTCGGGACGTAAGTTCCGATTGGTTACGAAATAGAAACCAAAGTGAAAATCCGAAGAAGCTATGCATATATGTGTTCGGCAGTGTCTCTAGTATGTCCGTCGAGGGCAACACGTCGCTCTTTTCAGTTCTGTGCGCGCGGTGAATACGTAAAGAGGCCTAGAAAATAGTGTCTCCAGGTATGAGGGCCTGGTGAGAGATTTCGTCTGATGTCATACCGCCTATATGACATAACTATCATACTGTTCCTTCTTGACAATTTCCGGCCGGACTCTGCGGGGTAATGAAGATGCTCCTCCAGCGTTTTCGATGGAAAGTGTTTAATTACCCACAATACAGTCCGTAACTGGCTTCCGCTGAGTTCCATTTTTGCTCTCATGAACTGTTGGCTATGAAGACAGCGGTTCGGCACAGACGAGGAGCTGTAAGTGGACGTAGGTAATTGACGGAAAGCACAGGCGGCTGCCTTCTAAGTTGGTACAACACTACGACAGACGTCGAAGTCGGAGCGGTGAGTATGTGGAGAAGTGGCTGGAAAGTGTAGCTAACTGTTGCAAATAAAATGTTTTTGATTCTCACGATGGTCTCCATTCCGCGACCCAACGGAACTTATTTTCTGGATAGCCCTCGTAGTCAGACTACATTAAAAAGATAGAAGATCGATTGTTCAGCTTGGAATGGAGACCATGAAACGAAGGATAATGTTCTTTCGGTGTGGAAGACATAAGAGAGAAAAAGTATGTGGTTTTGGGCAGAAGGAGGACTGGATGAGTAGGGAAGATATAGACCGTGGCCTCAGTGAAAAAAGCAAAGTCAAACGTTCTCTCTACGACACGGTCACTAGAGAAGGAATTCAGATGGTCAAGGGGGTGGCAGGAAATCGCTAACGACCTTTTTATCTGACCATTCAGTCAATCGCCTGAAGAGATTTAAGGGAACCTCGAACGACATGAATCGAGATATATTCTGTGCAGGTGATTCCCCACAGTGCGTAAGTATTTAATCTTTCTGTCACCAATGGAACCTACGGGTCTCATGATAGGCTATCACAGCGCCAGTGGCAATTTGCTGTACGTTACTGCTATGTACCATTGTTCTACGGGTAAAGGGAAGCCTGCCAATGGGTTATAGAAATCTTATAATTACAGCTGTCACCTATAGACTGGGGCGTCTTCGTTTCGCTCTTAATCCTCTGCTCCGTATTGTCGCACTGAATTAGGTCACGTCTGCAGTTAGGCAACGAAACGAACAGATTTGCAATTGGGGGGGGGGGGGGGCAGCTGTTGCGCCCTCCGAGATACTTCATGTTAGTGTATGCACCCACGTATTGATGTTTGAGGCGTCGTAAACGATGCCCATATTGAATACCTGTGATTTCAGTTGTGTACTTGGAGAGATTCTCTACCAACTAATGTGTGCCATTTTTCTGTGTGTCTTGTAGATTTTGCGCAGTCGTCTTCTACCCCGCCAGCACCCCCTCCCCTCACCCCGCCCGGCGTTATTTCATATTGTTACTTTCGATTACGAAGTTAATTAAGACAAACGTTAATTAATGTCACTACGGAAAAAATGGTGTGGAAAGAGCTAAAGGAATACTTAGATATTATCATGAAGCATAAATAATGATACTAGTTAAGCTCAAGTAACTGATAGCAAATAAAAGTTTATAAAATACTGATTCAATAGTGCTCTGGAGCTTTCATAAAAGAAATCATGATACTACCTCCAGTACAATAAAGTTCAACAGCTTTTTTTGGTGGTATACGCAAAAATAGCAAAAGAAATATTTGTTTCTCCGATAGGTTCTAGTGGTACATCAAAATGACTTAACTAAATCTAGATGTTGTAACGGAAATTTGAATCTAGGTCCCAAACATCGCTGGTCACCTACCTGGTGCGTCGTACAATCGGGAATTGTTTAACGTTAGTAGACGTTGCTTGACGTCGCCGCTGTTAAGCCCGCCGACTTTCATTCGGAAGTAACTTGGTTGAATTCTTCTTCTGTTAATCTAAATTTAGTTTCCGGTGTTCCTCTGTGTCAGTTTAGGTGAAAGCAAGAAAATTCCTCACAAAATGGCAAGACTCATTTGCTTCCCCCTACTTGTGCAAGTGAACTTAAGCTCTAAGCACTTGGACGAGGACGAGATACTAAACTCTTATCTCCTTTCAGTCTTCGGTAACATCCTCGAAGAAAGCTCTACACGATGTTCCGATTCGAGTAGGTATCGTTGAAGTATATACCTAGCGTGGTATGGAACAAGGGTCCTGTGCCTGAATTTCTGCTCTTGTCTCTCTCCAAACTACCCTACAGCATTGTTAATCGAGCACTGAAACTCCAAGCGTTTGTCAAAATGCCCTTCTAGATGACTGATGCGATGTAGATAAAGACCAAGTAGCATTAGTGCATGGGCAACAACTTAGATATCAAGAAGCGTCGCCGTAGTTATTTTGTAATATCTGACATTATCAGGAAAGGAGAAAAGCGATCTTACAGGTTCTCATCAAAAAATTCTAAATTTATTACGATTTTTTAAAAAATTGTTTGGATCACAAAAGTTGATAATCAAGATTATCTGTCTAGAAAATTTTAAACAATGGTTACTTTAGCCAATATGTGAGTAGGGTCGTAAGGCACAATAAATAAATAGAAACTAAAAAACAGATAAAATAACACCATTAGAGAATGAGTAAACTCTTTTCTCACAACCGCGATTGCATTTAAGTTGTTTATTTTTATTTTCAGAAGACCCGTTTGAATCTTGTAAGAGATCGTCTTCAGATCAGGTTCCTACGGTCATCAAGGAATATAAGACCTGAAGATCTGTTAGAGGTTCGAAACCCATCATCTAAAAATAAAAATGAACTATGTATTGAAATAAGTTATAGTATTATAAAGGTCGCCCTTTTCCCCGGAATAGCGTTCCAAAAAAAATTTAAGAGAGTGAGTAGTGAAATATTTCACTCAATGTGGGAGTCCCATTCATCTCACAGTCAAGTGATGCTGCATTTAAAGCGCAGGATTGTCATTTAGGAGCACCTGGGTTCAAAGACCAGTGGGGCCACCGTATAAATCAAATGCGAGAATCTGTCTATTGAAAAGGAAACAGACAGCTCTCTGCTCCAATCCTCCACAATTAGAGCTTATATCCATATGCATACTCCGCGAGCCACCATACACTGCATAGCACAGGGTACATTTTATTACCGCCAGTCATTCCTTCACCTGTTCCTCTCGGAAACTGAGTGAGGGAAAATCGACTGTCTATAAACTTCCATAGTAGTCCCAGTTTCTCCTGTCTTCGTGATCCTTACACGGGATGCACTATGATGACACTACAGTCTGTCGCAAAACCCGGTTCTCTAAACCTTGTCAACAGCGTTTCGTAAAAAGAACGTCTTCTTCCCTCCAGATATTTCCATAATACTCGCGTACTGATCGAAACTTGACGGCGACAAATCTCGCAGCATGTCTCTGAACTAATTCTATGCCTTTGCTTAATGCGACCTGATGGGGACCCCAAGCACTCGGACAGTACTCAACAATGGGTCGCATTAGTGCTCTGCACGCAATCTCCTTTAAAAATGAGCTACACTTTCCTTAAAAACTCTCCCAGTAAACCTAAGTCGACCAATCGCCTCCCTTCTACCGTCCTTACATGCTTGTTCCATTTCTTATCTCTTTCCAACGTTACCCTGCACACTACTAATGCTGAATTCAGATATTAAAGATTGGTTTTATTACACATCTGCATTAATTTATAATAATCAAAATTTAGAGCAAGCTGCCATTGATTACGTCAACCTGAAATTTAGGCTATCTCAACTTGTGTCCTCCTATAGTCAACCAATGACAGCACCTCCCCGCATACACAGAGTTTTCAGCAAACAGCCGCAAGCTGCTGTTCACCTTGTCTATCAGACCATTTATGTACACAGAGAACTCGCTTACAGTTGGCTGTTTTGTTTTTCTTTAATCGATCTTTTATGTTTTTTTACAAACTGTGATATCTTATAAATTTTTCACGCTAATTAAGGCCATAGAAGCATGGCCTTTCCGAATGTACTTATAACCAAAAAGTTATTCTGGTAGCTGGATTCGGAGGTATGTGGTAATCTTGCCTTTTGAGTTCTTCTGGGGAAATTTCGTCCATTAACACATATTTGTTTTGAAGTCAAATAGCAATTTTCATAGATTTAGCATCATAAATGCCTTAGTAGTTCTTTGGTAAGCCTGCCTTTTGAGTTCTTATAGGGACATTTTGTCCTTTATCACATTTCTTTTGAAGTCAAATGGAAGTTTCATAAATGCTTTAGTAGTTCTTTGACAATAATTCCTTTTAAAAAAGGCAGTCACCTATTATTTCGCCTCCGTACGGGGTAAATTTCCAAAATGCTGGAACACGTTATATTTTACTTCTGACGAGAGACCAATAGAAAAATGATTTTGTTTAGTGAATAATGTTAAAGTCACAAACACACTGCCATTTTTCATCGACGTTAGTGGGTAGCAGTGGAAACGACGAAACGCAAAAAATTGTTAGCGGTGCAGAAAACTAGCAGGTAGACTGGTGGCACTTCACGGTCCCGGACGGACTTACCACAGATCTGCAGCAACGTGAGAGCTGCGAAGGCCCGCAGGCTGCCCACGGCCCGGCTTACTGAGGAGCGCCGCAGCAGGATCATGGCTGGAGCGCACGCACGCACTAACGCACGCACTCACGACACGCGCGGCAGGTAGCAGACAGCACAGCTAACAGGTGAGACACACTACGCGCCGACACCGCGTGAGACCGGCAGGCGGCGAGCGGAGCTGGGCCAAGCGCGCCAACTGGCTGTCGGCGCGACGGCGGGCCGCGGGAGCACTCTGCCGCGGCGCATGCGCACTGCGCCGCTCCTCCGTCCATTCATGCCGGCTCTCGGCGGCCCGCCGCCCACGCATCGCTGACCCGCCCGCCTTCCGCGACCACTGCTAACTGCTCGCCGCTCGTAGACCTAGGCAGGGACGAAACGACGGAAATCGCTGCCGACGAATCTCTGGGCTGCTACAATGAAATTTTCACTCAACAGCGGAGTGTGTGCTGATATGAAACTTCTTGGCAGATTAGTAGTGTGCGCGGATCGAGACCCGAACTCGTGTTCGAGAGCACTACCAACTGAGGTATCCAAGCACGACTCGTGACATGTTCTCACAGCTTTGCTTCCGCCAGTGCCTCGTCTTCTACCTTCCAAAATAGTTTCTTCTATATGAAGATGGTATCTGTGGTGTGCGTACTTTAAGACCTTCGGTACACACACCATCAGATTATTTGACTTGTCGCTCTAACGAAGCAGACGAGTGTCAGCAATATGTCTCGTGATCTTATCGTGGCGTGTTTATCTTCTGCCGTTAGGTCAGACGATAGGAATGCCACTTGCACACTTAGAGTAGCGGATTGACGGTCACCAACTCTAAACAGAACTTGATTAATTTCACACACATTTAATAAAATAATAAAAAATATAGACATTACATAACTTGATTCTGGAGGCTGTTTACAATTGACAATCTGAAGTTCCTTTGGCCTTGGTACGTTAATCTTATTCTCACATATCTCTGATACTTCACAAAGTGTCTATTCATTTATCTTCACGGCTATGTACAGGAATATGGTAATCTTATTAGGCGCAGACTGAAACTTGACTATAGACTGGTACAGACTAATGCAGACTAACGCAAACTGACTGATCGAAGGTCTGTACACTCGTTGTAATACCTCGGGCGTTCAGGTATCACTGCACGAGTGTGATCCGCGAGGAGAAAATGTTCTATGTCAGCAGCAATCTCATTGGCTGTGTTACATACTAATACGCGGATCGGCGGAAGCAGAATTTGGTCCGTCTCTTAGGTAGCGCCATCTCGTTGTGCGGAGATGGACGAGCGCTGCGCCTGCACTGTTGTGCTTGGCGGGGTGCGCTCTATTGGGAAAGTTGTGTATGCACTGACTACACGGAACTATGTACACAACAGTATCTGTTCTTTCGGACATGTCCGAAAGAACAGGCACCATCTTCATATAGACAAGGCTAAACGGCCATTGACCTTCTTCTATGCAGGATTCACACGCATTGCCCGAACTCTTACGGGACTCGGTAAGATTGTCTGCCGCGAATAATGGGTGTAATGGGCAGGGGCACTACGAATGTAGTGTGTGGACATTAAGTTGGGAATATAGGTCTCACAGGGAGCATGCAAGGGGTAAGTTCCTGCAGTCGCACTATCCTCTGTGCTTTCGGTTGCTCAGATGGATAGAACATCTGCCATGTTAGCAGGCGATCCGGGGTTCGAGTCCCGGTGAAGGCCGGCCTCGGTGGCCGAGTGGTTCTAGGCGCTTCAGTCCGGAACTGCGCGACTGCTACGGTCACAGGTTCGAATCCTGCCTCGGGCATGGATGTTTGTGATGTCCTTAGGTTAGTTAGGTTTAAGTAGTTCTACGTTCTAGGGTACTGATGACCTCAGATGTTAAGTCCCATAGTGCTCAGAGCCACTTGAACAATTTTTTCCTGGTGAGGGCACACATTTTCAACTGTCCCCGTTGATGTATATCAACGCCTGTCGACAGCTTAGGGTCTTGATTTAATTATTATTTCATATATCCTTCCAGATGCTGTTCAAGCAAATTTCGCAGGAGAACTTCTGTAAAATCTGGAAGGTAAGAGACGACGTACTGACGGAGGTAAAGCTGTGATGACGGGTCTTGACTCGTGCTTGGGTATCTCGGTGGAGCATTTCGACTCTCCGTCTGGCGCACAGTTTTAATCTGCCTGGAAGTTTCATATCAGCTCACATTCTGCTGCAGAATAAAAATTTCTAAGCTGCTGTCAGTTTCACTATACCTGCTCCAGGAGTGACACTCTTCTATCTAGAAATAAAACGAGCGTATGGCAGCGCTAACCGTGAGGCCCCACTCAGGGAAGTTTGGCCACCAAGTACAAGTCCACGAGAGGAGAAAATCTCCAACCCCGCGCGGAATCGAACCCATGCCCGCTGGCAAGCGACGCAGCACTTTATCACCCAGCTAAGCAGGCGGACTGTCTATCTATCTAGAGCCAACTCACAGTGGTTGAAATGGCTCTGAGCACTATGGGACTTAACATCTGATGTCATCAGTCCCCTAGAACTGAGAACTACTTAAACCTTACCAACCTAAGGACATCATACACATCCATGCCCGAGGCAGAATTCGAACCTGCAACCGTAGCAGTCGCGCGGTTCCAGACTGTAGCGCCAGGAACCGCTCGGCCACCTCGGCCGGCACTCACAATGGTCTCTAGTTTCGGAACGCAACAACATCTTATGAAACTAATGTGTTTCAAATATTCTCCATGAAACTAAATCCCTAAGTTTCCACCTAGTAAAAAACATCTTCCTCAGAAGGATCAGTGATTGACACTGGTTGCATAATGTTGTGGAGGTACGTTAAAAATGAAGTCACAAAGTACAAACGAGGATAAAATTCGTCTTGTTAATGCTAAACTCACAGCATATCATGGTCTTATTAGAAAGTGCGTCACAACTGCACAAAATCAGTAGCTGCAGTTCCCACTCTCGCCCGTTGAGACCTAAGCAGGGTCGAAAGCGAAGGCAGTGGCTATACGGCGCAGGTTCTACAAGTAAATGATTGGATGATGTCACTTTCACTGTACTTGCTACCAGGATTGACATATTTCGATCTGAAGCTAACTCGCAGTGGTCCGTAGTTGCGGATCATAACATGTCGTATGAAACATACTTAATGACTAAAGGTGAAAAACAGCCAAATCAGTTGCAGTATTAAAAAGGTTTATTAAATCCCCCTCACCAAGGTTTCCACCTCTTTAAAAACGTCTTCTTCAGAAGGATGAACGATAGAGACTGCTTACATAATGTTATGGAGATATGTTAAAAACGTAGCCACAACGCACAATCGAAAATAAAATTAACCTCTATAATAATAAAATTTCAAGAAGAATATAATAAATCCAATCCCAAAGAAAGCAGGGGTTGACAGATGTGAAAATTACCGAACTATCAGCTTAATAAACCACGGCTGCAAAATACTAACACTAATTCTTTACAGACGAATGGAAAAACTGGTAGAAGCCGACGACGGGGAAGATCAGTTTGGATTCCGTAGAAATGTTGGAACACGTGAGGCAACACTGACCTTACGACTTATCTTAGAAGAAAGATTAAGGAAAGACAAACCCACGTTTCTAGCATTTGTAGACTTAGAGAATGCTTTTGACAATGTTGACTGCAATACTCTCTTTTACATTCTAAAGGTGGCGGGGGTAAAATACAGGGAGCGAAAGGCTATTTACAATTTGTACAGAACACCAGATGGCAGTTATAAGAGTCGAGGGGCTTGAAAGGGAAGCAGTGGTTGGGAAGGGAGTGAGACAGGGTTGTAGCCTATCCCAAATGTTATTCAATCTGTTGAAAGACGTATGTATTCATTACCAGCGATGGCGAGGCATGACAGAATCTCTGACCAGAGAGTTATTTATCGTTGCTAGTCTGCGCTTGACCGCGCGAGACGACAGTGCTAGTCAGTACCATGTAGCGAGTCGGCAGAGGTAGTAGTCAGTCGACAGTTGTAGCGAGTGGACGGTTGTACTGAGCAGGCGTCGGCATGCGTCGACGGCGTGTTCTTCATGCGACTCTGGTCACGATTCGGGACGATATGTATTGTTGTAGAAGGTAAAGACGCAGCATTGCGCACATCTAATAATGTATGTTAATTGTAATTAATTTGTTCAAAAAATTCCCCAATAATAATTTATTTATAAAGTAACTCTTTTAAAGAAAAACATTCATTTCGATTTAAAGAATATTTCCTATGCATTTCCTCCAAGAATCAAAATTAAATATACGCCAGCATTGCACGAAGCTATGTCGATAAATAAGAGCAGATATAGATGCAGTTTTTTGTAAGGTAAGAATTTTTACTTTTTTTATTCAAAATACAGAGCCGAAAGTCAGTGCTGCTGTCCTTATAAAATTTATCAGGTTTAATTATTTCACAGGGCCGAAGGTCAGCGCTGCTGTCCTTATAAAATTTACCAGACATAATTATTTCTATTCAGATATTACATTCAGTTCATGGTTCATTATCTAATTAATATTATTGTGTGGCTTTTGGTCAATTTTCATTCCTTAAATTTTTGTGCGGGGAGGTTACACTTGCCTCATTATCATTGTCTTACATTTTTGCGGGGAGGTTACACTTGGCGACATCCGGACCAGGATCGTATTTCTTTGTGAATCTTCTGAGAAATAGTCTTATATCTGCTCTTATTTACTTAAATGTTATTAGCATTTGGCGCAACGCATTTACTAATTTGTCGCTCTTTCTTCCACAGATCATCAGCAATTTGTTGTTCTCTGTTGTATTTGTGTTTGTTGCATTTTGCATTGTCTGTGTTTCACTAGTGAATAATTTTGATTTGTGTAAAAATGCCGCGAAAAACTGTAAACAGTACATCGCGATGTACAATGAGTGAAATAGCCGATTCTAATAATTTGAACGATAGTACTTGCGACACGCAGTATAATGATGACAATTCCACATTTACAGACAATCAGTGCGTACCGATCACCGGTAATGATTTTATTGCTAATGATGAGCAAATAATTTCAATTGTGTCCTCTGTTAATTTTACGACAATTGATGACGCGGGACGTTCTGTTGCCATGAGCGCTGCCCAGCTTGACAAACCAGGTTTGCAAAATTTACGTAATGAACAGACAAATTTTTCTCATGAAAATGAACAGTGTACACAAAGTACGGCAGATTTATTTAATTACGGTGTTGTGATTAACAGTGCACACCCGATTGGCAAACATTTTCAAGAATCACAGAATAACCAAATGGTTACCAAAACGTGACACTTGCAGGTACGTCATCAAACAGCACAGAGAGTAGAGTAGGTAATGTTACTCTGGAACAAATTATGGCATTATTGCTACAACGTAATGAAAATTTCAAACAATTCATGAAAGAACAAGAAGACTTTCTCAAAAAACTTAGAGAACAGAACAAACAACTTAGACAACAGAACAAACAATTTAAGGAACAGAACAAACAATTTAATGAAAGTTTTAAACAGTGGAACGAAAAACACGACAACCTGAACGAACAGAATAAACAACTTAGTGAACAGATTACAGCCGTTGCCGCGCAATGTCATGATACTAAAGAACAGTTACGTGACGAAATTAAGACTTGTGCTACGAACAATAGTGAAGAAACTAGATCTGTTGCACAAGAATTAGGTAATAGACATGCAGGCACAACAGAATCACTTAAAGACGAAATTAATGCAGTCACTGAACAATGTTCAGAAAACGCAACACAGATACGCGACGAGTTTAATTTAAAGTCAATAGAAGTTTCACACACTCTGAATACGGAAGTCGATAAGAAATGTGGACAACAGATCAAGCAAATTGACGAACGTATTAATGTGACAGAAATGAAAAATGTTTCAGTCACCAACACGTCACAGCATACGACACATTGCGATCATTTGTCATACTCACACAGCCAGTGTAACTTAAGTAATTTACAGAAAGTACATGACTTAAAATCCGAAAACACACAGACAAACAGATTCTTATGTAATCGTGAACCTGTTCACATATTCAGTGACGAGAACGTTGATTATAAGCAATTATTATCCGTAAGAAAATGTAAGGTATTTGAAAATGACAGAGCACAGGTACACGCTTTGAACTGGATACGTCGATTTATTTTTGTACTTTCACCGCCATTACCTGTAATGCAGAAACTAGCTTTGGACTGGATACTGCAATTTTCTTTCGAATTTTCACCGGCATTGCCTGTAACGCAAAAGCTAAAATTTATTTGCAGCACGTAATAGACCTCAGGGGATTCATTACGCTTTAATGAATATGTGCCGTAGCGTGCACAGGGCCCCGAGCCGTAGTAGTGCTGTTTCATCTTTAGTTTTCTGCACTGCTGCCTTCTCTTCTACTATCCTTTATATCTATCAAAACAGCTCTTTAACTATCGCTCTACCTAGTATTAAGAAAAGTGAGTAAAAAAAAAACCGATATGACAAGTTTTTACCGAAAGTGTCGATTTTTCATTAGACACTCCCGAAATGACAACTGCCGCCGTAACTTTAATAACAGATAAAATTATAATCATCAGTATGTGTAAAATTATCAGCAATAGCGAACGCATTTTGGTAACAATACAGGTTTTTCACCGCAATAGCAACAAAACCAGCCGGTTAGCATACGTAACCAACAATGTAATGTACAAGGTCAACCAAGCTTTAATGTTTCGTGCACGTATAGTCTCAGCCCCAACAAATAGTAACACACAGCAACAAGGGAATCAGTACGTACAGAAGACACACTATTTCAATTCCTATCGCAATGCGCCGTATAGAAATGACTATCATGACAGACGTAAAAGTAATGAGCACAATTTTCAGCGTACATTTAATGACAGTCTATCTTAACAGCAGCCAGAACATCCGCCGCAACATATAATCATGAATGTACCAGACAGTAGGTATCATCCAGAACGTAATACGTCAGGAAGAAAGAACAGTACAAATAGTCGAAATGCCACAGCATCCTCCCGAAAATAATAACACGTCAGATAGAATTTGATTAAATACAGTACAGGTTGTATATTCCAGTAACGCAAGTAATACTTTTGACACGCAGAATCTTGTTCACGAGAATGTTATTTGAAACATGCTTTCTTGAATGCACCACTTTTATCGCACCCAGATCTTACTAGAAATTTTTCTATTGCCACCGACAGTGCTAACACCGCTTTAGGCGTACATATTTTTCAGGAAACTGAAGAAGATGGCTCTACAGTAATTAAAAACATCGCATTTGCAAGTCGCATTTTGTCACCTGCTGAACGAAATTATTCCGTTGCGGAACTTGAAACATTATGTGTTGTTTGGGCTTTTACGAGATTTCGGCATTTTCTTTATGGAAGACATACCACCGTTTACACAGACGACAGAGCGATACAATTTTTACTTTCGGCTAAATTTACACACGACAGATTAAGCAGACGGAAACTTAACTTGCAGGAATTTAATTTTACAATTGTTCACATTTCCGGTATACAAAATGTTGTACCAGACGCACAATCTCGTTCTCTCAGCAACAATCAGCAAGACATCGCAACCAACTTCTGCAAAGAAAATTTCAGCGTCATGTACATTCAACAAGTTGCATTTGAAAATTTTATTTCGTCGTCATTAAAATACATAGCACAAGAGCAGAGTAGAGACAACGTGTGGAAAGATATTAAACACCTTTGGGAAGATAGGAATAATGTTACCATTAGAAACCATTACACTGTACGCAATGACATTCTGTTTCGCCGCTCTCATCCTGACAGCAACAATTGGTAATTATGCAATCCTGACGAACTTGTTAACAAATTAATCTGGCATACTCATTTAAGTTACACACATTACGAAGCCAGAAAATGTTTTCTTATACTGAGACAGAACTGTTATTTTACGAACATGGAGAAACGTATTCGACGAGTTTTAGCGTCATGTAAAATCTGCCAGAAAGCTAAATCAGATATGACTTCACATATTCCTCCATTACATCCCATTGAACCCGTTAAATTGAGACATATGGCCGCTGTAGACATTTTTGGTCCGATTCCCAGAACTAATAGAGGTTTTTGCTACATCTTTGTCGCTGTTGAACTCACTTCAAAATTTGTTACCTTCACTCCGTTATGCAAAGCTACTGCTAAAACTGTTTCGAAAGCATTTGTAAAACAACTTCTATTTCATGTAGGGCATGTGTTGAAAGTAATTTCCGACAATGGATCACAGTTTCGATCTGCTATATGGACACGTATGTTACGAGCTAGAAACATTTCTCCGATCTATATATCCAGGTACCATGCTTCTTCGAACCCTTGTGAACGATTAATGAAAGAAATTGGTAAACTGTGTAGAATATCCTGCCATAAAAGACATATTGATTGGGACACACACATACTCTCATTCCAGGATGTAATTAATTCTATACCAAATGAATCCACTATGCTATCTCCGTCTGTTATACTGAAAAATGTTGAACCACCTAACAAAATTAAAGAATTAGTAACATTTCCTACATCTCGTCGACTACGACACCATGAAATAATTGACATTGCGCTGAACAACATCAAACGTGCCGCAGAGCGCCGGAGAAGACAGGAAAAACAGGTTTCTACACGCCGTGACTTTCACATTGGACAGAAAATATTAGTACGTACACACTATTTATCCAACAACGGAAAAGGTAGGTGCAGTAAATTTGAACTTCTATACGCAGGTCCATATCGGATTCGCAGCATCCTCACCCCAATGTTGTACACGTCGAAACTTTGAGAACCAGAAAAACCAAAGGAAACCACCACATAACGAATATCAAACCATTTATTGAATGAAGATACTTTATGATTTAACATGCTGTAATGCCATTTGCTAATTTTTATGACCATTTATGCAATTATATTCACATGAATACTTACAGATGATTGTCGTATTTTTTCTTGGCAAGTGCCCAGCAAGGTAAAGTTAGCAGGTCGGTCTTCTTGTCGTTACACATCAGACCGTGCACATTTTTCCATATGAACTTACACATTTTATGACCATTTATGCAATTATATTTATGTGACTACTTACTGATGATTGTCGTATTTTTCTTGGGAAGTTCCCGGCAAGGTAAGGTTAGCAGGTCGCTCTTCTTGTCGTTACACATCAGACCGTGCATATTTTTTCAGATAAACTTACATATCTTATGAATAATTATGCAATTTTATCTGGTGACATATTAATTTTATTAAATTCTCTCTCCATTAAAGTCTTTAATTCTCGCCTCTATTAACTACACAACATACAAGCTGAACACAAAGAAAGTCACATTTCTTGTCATCATTTTTTATGTATGTACGATTGTTTTCCTGTTTTGTTTGTATGCACTACGAAATAGTTAAGATATAGCAAACACCAGTTGACTTTGACATTTTGCCTTATGATATCTCAACATCGTGAGTACTTTACCTTTTTTTTTGCTGCTACATTGTGATAGACTGGGTACATTTTTGCCTCTGATCACTATCTATGTTTTTGACATATTACGTTTTCTGTCATGCTATGCTGTATGCTCAAATTATGTTACTATAAACCAGTTTTTATTTAGTGCGTATATGATTTAAATGCAAGACATTAATCTTTGTTCATTATTTTCAGAAAGAAATAACGTATAAAAGAAATAAATTAAACAGAAATGGGAATTTCACCTTCGGAATGAACGAAAGAGGATACAATACTTCGTAATGAAGGGTAAATGGATCAGGATTAACAAGCATTAACAAGAATATACTATACACATCGTAGAACAGCAGTCTTAAGCAATTTTTTCTTTCAGAATACAAGGCGATTGATGCAGGCTGTCAGACAGAACTACACATCTTAGTTTTAGTGATGAAATATGCTCCAAATAAGGAATAGTTGTGTAATGAGTAATGAAGTGATTTTTTCTGCAGATTATAATGAACAGGTGATGATAATAATGGAGTTATGATAATATAGATAATGAAGTAATGGATAATGAAGTTTTTTTTTCTTTACAGATGAGGATAATGTTGAAGTTATCTATTTATGCTATGTAGTTATTTTAGTATTTGTTGCAGTTCGTTTTGACAGTATGTGCTATATTGCATAGTATGATGACTGAAGGTTTTGGAAAGGACAGCTAGGAAACACATTTTTTTATATACACATTTCACTACCTGTTAATTCGAAGTTCACTACTTTTCAGCATAAAATGCGTTTCTTCCTTCAGTTTAATAATCCATTTTTGTATTTAGCAGGAGAAATTATTTATGAAATTAATGTGCTACAAGCAGTTGTTCATTAAACCTATGTCATTTATGAATGTGATTACATATACTCTACTTGTTTCATAATCTTGCTACAGCTGACTCATGACGAATGACGTTACACATCTTCATTTGCAGCAACAACTCAAAAGCAAATATTTTCATTCTTCAGTAATTACCCAACGCAACGCATTGCTTAAAATATATATATATAATGCTTTATAATTAGGCAATGAGTGCCAATGTTCTCTGCAAAACGACTGATGAACATTATTCTGTAATACTATGTCATTTATTAGCTCTTGTTTTCAATGATGACTTCTGTTGGTTTATAATTAGGCAATGAGTGCCAATGTTCTCTGTCAAACGACTCATGAACATTATTCTGTAATACTACGTCATTTATTAGCTCCTGTTTTCAATGATGGCTTCTGATGGTTTATAATTAGGCAATGAGT
Source organism: Schistocerca serialis cubense (assembly GCF_023864345.2). Taxonomy (NCBI): domain Eukaryota; kingdom Metazoa; phylum Arthropoda; class Insecta; order Orthoptera; family Acrididae; genus Schistocerca; species Schistocerca serialis. The sequence goes on from NC_064645.1 coordinate 208,813,756, forward strand.
GCAAATGTTCTCTGTAAAACAACTCATGAACATTATTCTGTAATACTACATACATGGTACAGAAATGTTCAATAACTGGGCAATGAGTGCCACCAACTATTAGTGTAATTCTCAATGAAGACTAGTATGTGACTTAATGTCCTTCACCTTCTGACCTAATTACCTGGAATTACTGCAATATCCGTTTGTCCTGTATATCCTCATGATCATGGAGCACTATATTTGGTTTTTGCACTAATTCTACGTTGGTGTACCTTGCAAGAGCGTGGTGTTGACACGACATGCTCTCCACTACCGTGAGCGATGGAGATGTTATTATGGTCCCACTGTTTGGTGTACCTAATGTACTACCAAAAAGGTGACATGGAATATTACTACGACATTTCAGTGTCTTGGCTACGCTGATTAATACTTCTGGGAAAAGAACTTCAGATTGTCTCACTTGGTGTTGTGCTTCTGTAGAAAGATATGGACTTTCAGTGCAGCTGCATGCAACCTAAAGTGTTACAACCATGATGCAATCCTTCCCTTTCCTATCCTAATTCTTGTAACATAGTGAAAATCATTTTTGCTAACATGATTTGTATTCATGACCTATACATTTTTGTGATTTGCTGATATGTTCTGAACTACAGTGCATGTGCACTTATGTCATTTGTTAATTTGTTTTGTACTCATTGTATATATATTTTTTTGTCATTATATGATATATTCTGTACTCGGTGCATGTGCACTATATTTACTTCATGTTCTACACCTATATACCTGTAAATTCTTTGATTGTAAAGTTAGTTAGTTAACAAAAATTTGTTGCTCATGGCAAGTCCAAATGACTCACCATCGCTGCCAAATTTTTGCCCCCCCAGTGGAGGATTATGAAAGACGTATGTATTCATTACCAGCGATGGCGAGGCATGACAGAATCTCTGACCAGAGAGTTGTTTATCGTTGCTAGTCTGCGCTTGACCGCGTGAGACGACAGTGCTAGTCAGTACCATGTAGGGAGTCGGCAGAGGTAGTAGTCAGTCGACAGTTGTAGCGAGTGGACGGTTGTACTGAGCAGGCGTCGGCATGCGTCGACGGCGTGTTCTTCTTGCGACTCTGGTCACGACTCGGGACGATATGTATTGTTGTAGAAGGTAAAGACGCAGCATTGCGCACATCTAATAATGTATGTTAATTGTAATTAATTTGTTCAAAAAATGCCCCAATAATAATTTTTTTATAAAGTAACTCTTTTAAAGAAAAACATTCATTTCGATTTAAAGAATATTTCCTATGCATTTCCTCCAAGAATCAAAATTAAATATACGCCAGCGTTGCACGAAGCTATGTCGATAAATAAGAGATAGATGCAGTTTTTTGTAAGGTAAGAATTTTTGCTTTTTTTATTCAGAATACAGGGCCGAAGGTCAGCGCTGCTGTCCTTATAAAATTTATCAGGTTTGATTATTTCACAGGGCCGAAGGTCAGCGCTGCTGTCCTTATAAAATTTACCAGATATAATTATTTCTATTCAGATATTACATTCAGTTCATGGTTCATTATCTAATTAATATTATTGTGTGGTTTTTGGTCAATATTCATTCCTTAAATTTTTGTGCGGGGAGGTTACACTTGCCTCATTATCATTGTCTTACATTTTTGCGGGGAGGTTACACTGTATATTTAGCAAGCAGTAAAGGAAACAAAAGAAAAATTCGGAGAAGGAATTAAAATCCATGGAGAAGAAACAAAAACTTTGAGGTTCGCCGATGACATTGTAATTCTGTCAGAGACACCAAAGGACCTGGAAGAGCAGCTGAACGGAATGGACATGGTCTAGAAAGGACGATATAAGATGAACATGAACAAAAGCAAAACGAGGATAATGGAATGTAGTCGAATTAAATCGGGTGATGCTGAGGGTATTAGATTAGGAAATGAGACGCTAATGATGGTCGAAGTAGAGAGGATATAAAATGTAGACTGGCAATGGCAAGGAAAGCGTTTCTGAGGAAGAGAAATTTGTTAACATCGAGTATAGTTTTAAGTGTTAGGAAGTCTTTTCTGAAAGTGTTTTTATGGAGTGAAACGTGGAAGATAAATGGTTTAGACACAAAGAGAATAGAAGCTTTCGAATTGTGGTGCAACAGAAGGATGCTGAAGATTAGATGGGTAGACCACATAACTAATGAGGAGGTACTGAATAGAATTGGGGACAAATTTGTGGCACAACTTGACTAGAACAATGGATAGATTGGTAGGACATTTTCTGAGGCATCAAGGGATCACCAATTTAGTACTGGGGGCAGCGTGGAGAGTAAAAATCGTAGAGGGAGACCAAGAGGTGACTACACTAAGCAGATTCAGAAGGATGTAGGTTGCAGTAGGTACTGGGAGATGAAGAAGTTGCACAGGATAGAGTAGCATGGAGAGCTGCATCAAACCGGTCGCTGGACTGAAGACGACAACAACAACAATAATAATAAAATCACAACACATTGTGTTGTCCCTCATTAGGAAGTGCTTCACAACTGCAAAAGTTCACTAGGTGCAGTGGCTGTCTTCCGCGACCAGCAGTAACTAAGCGCCTTTACTTATAGACCTATGAAGCTAGGAACAATGAAACAATGACGGTGTCCCAACAGCAGAAATGACTCGTTTCGATTTAGAGCGAACTCGCAGTAGTCTTTAGTACGGAAACATAACGGCATAGTATGAAACTAATGGGTTTCAAACATTCTTCATGAGGAGAAGATGAAAAACAGCCAAATCAGTTGCAGTAGTTGAGAGGCTTAATACAACCCTTTGACCTCGTCCTCTTAAGAAGTGTCAATGATTCACACTGGTTACATAATGTTGTGGAGGTAAGTTAAGAATGTTACCATAAGGCGCAAACGATCCACTTGTACAGCTGTGTGGTCATCACAGCTAATTGCGAAGTGAAGGGTCCCGGATTCGAATTTCGGCCTGATCGTAGATTTTCTTTGCTCGGGGTCTTGTGTTGTCATTATGTTCATATCATCGTAACTGACTTTCCACTACTGAGATGGCTGAATGGGCACCTCCAGAAAGCCAATAAATTGAACAAAGAAACAGACACAAGTTAAGTTAAAATTCACCTCCTTAATAATGAAATCAGAACTTCTTCGTTTGTGTATTATGGCTACGTTTCTAACGCACCTCCAGAGCATTATGTAACCTGTGTCAATCTTCTAAAGAAGACGTTTTAAGGTGCAGCTGTGAAGCACTTTCTAATCACAGTAAACACAAAATGATGTGATTTTACTATTTAAGGAGGGGAATTTTATCTTTGTTTTCGTTTATGGTAACGTTTTTAAAGTAACTCTACTACACTGTGTAATCAGTGTCAAACATTTATCATTCTGAAGAAGACTCTTTAAAGATGTCTAAACGTAGATAAAGCAGTTTTAATAAACCTTTTTACTACTGCAATAGATTTAGCCGTTTTTCATCTCTTCCTCGTGAAGCTTGCGTTATACAGCTGCTGCCTCTAGCTATGTTCAAGATTTTAAAGTTTAAGATAGCCTTTCTTAGTTGAGAGAGGGCAGGGGGACGGGGGGATGAAAGTATCATTGGTCTAGTCTGGTTTCATACGACCCAACACCAGGTCCTCTCTTGTGCCTACCACTTGAAACCAACGCCCTTCATTATTTGTTCTGAATATCCAAATCTCTATCTCCACTTACAGTTCTTTTTATGAGGAGAAGAAAATGTCTTGGCTACGGTGTTGAAACTTCTGATTATTTAGTCATCACTGACACACGTTTCACCCAGTTCAAGGCCTCTTCAGATTGGTCGATAAATGTTGATAAGAAAATTATGGATATCGATGATAAAACATCCGCAAAAAAGAATTGCCCTCGTCGTGTACAAGAAAAATAGTCGAGGAAAATATATGCTCTGTTCACTTAGTAAAAGCATAACACCCGATAATCTTGCCGGGATGCGTAATGTGGTCCAGTGAATACAAGGCAGGATCTTGTTGCGTATTTGATTGGAGGATGTAGAACATCGCTACCAGCGTGTTTACCATTAGCCAAATTGTACAGGAGTGATCGTGACTTGTATTCGCTGGACCACATTACGTGTTCCGGCAGGGTTATCGGATGTCATGCTTTTAAAACACGATGGGAGCATATATTTCCTCCGTCAAATTTTCGTGAGCGTTAAAAGGACAATTGTTTGCAGATGTTTTATCATCGTTATTAATAGCTTGCCTCTAAGTGTCTATCGGCCAATTTGAAGAATATGGCGAAACGCGCGTCATTAATGAATAATCAATAATTTCAAGATCAAAACCAAGACCGTATCCTTCTCCTCATTCTGCGTTGTGGTTGCTATATCACCACGCCATGGAGTGGAAAACCTTTTACTATAGTTTTTACTCACTACGTCTCCCTCAAGTACAGTGGAAATTATTCTTAGGTTTCTTAACACATATCCTATCGTCCGGTGCTTTCGTCTGGAAAATCTTTACCATTTGTTCCTATCCTCGCCGATTCAACGCAGTCTGCACTACCCACGATTCTTTATAGAATCGTACTCATATGCATAAAAGAACCGCTTCATACATCTCGGTGTATATTTCATATATCCTGAACAATATGACGTACAACTGCATGATCCTGCAAGTACAATGAGTGCCACATGTAGATACCTAATCTCCGCCTACAGGTCCGGTTGGGCCGAACGGTACCGACCGACCACCATATTATCCTCTGCCAATGACGTCACTGGACGCGATATCGAGGAGCGTGAGTTCAGCAAACCACTCCCACGGCCGTTTTCAGTTTTCGTGAGGAGGAGCCGCCGCCGCCCGGTCAAGTAGCTAGTCAGCTGGTATCACGAACCTGAGTATACCCCGTGTCAGTCCTCCCAGAAAGGAAAAATGCAGGCAGTACCGGGAATCGAACCCATCACAAAGGCGAAATCTGCGCTAACAACTCAGTTGCAAAAGCGGAGGGAATGTTCACAAACCGTATTGTGAGTACAAACAGTAGCAAAAACTAAATAAATATAAACCTTATGCCTCATGTGGAAGCTTTACTGTATGAATAACTAAAATGCCTAATGCTGAATTTTTACTGCATTAAAAGTGAAAAGGTAGTAAACAATAAAACTTTCTCCTCTCATTATTTTACAGTGGGGTGTCAATGAAGAAAAGTTTCGAAGAGGATTGTAACTATATACAAAGTTTGATGGAAGAAGCTAACAAGGGAATGGTCCATCTGACATGTCGAAACCGGCTCTTAAGTTTTTTTATACAGGAAGAATACACCGAAAAAGGCCCTGTCAAAATTTTAGCTGCTACAACGCACTGCAAGTATATAAAAAGTGTTGAAAATTGCCAGATTCGTAGCTCGCCAGGCATCTAGAGGAATGTACACAAGTACACTCCTCCCAGAGCTGTAGCGGACTGCGGATGTGCAACATGGCAGACGCATATCCTTGGCTGACTGCGCATTGACATACAGGTAAACAGATACAGCACGCTAGTAATTTGTAAAGCAAATTCCAGTTTTCGTTGATACTTTCTCTGAAACATGTGACTGCAGTTACTGTTCACACAAATTTGCATCATTTAATATCCGTAATAATTACCTGTTTTTTCTGCAGTAACATGTTAACAATGGAGGTAAAACTGATTTAATATTAATAATGTTTAAAGCTTAAGGAGTGCGTAGACCCAGCTTTGCTTCCTAAAATTTAACCGTGAGCTGTATAAATGTAAGAAAGACTTGCAGGAAGTAATTAATATGCGCCAAAATGAAACTCACAAAACTGTGAAAGAAACAATATCTGAAAGATTTATTGCACGGGGTGACCGCGAATTTCTGTTAACCCCATTAATAACCAACGTAAATCCCTAAACTTGAATAAATAACACGAACAACAGTCGTTTAGCGGAATTTTCTTGAGCTATGAACTGTGTCGAGCTTCTCGTGAGAGGCCTTGCGTCATTACAGAGTGAGGCATTTGAGACGGCTCTGCGAGGAGCAACTGAGACGGACATTGATTATTTCAAGTGTTCTTAGAATCGGTTAAGCGGATTAGAGAAATCGTACAGTATAGGGTGTTGCAAACAAAACCAAGTTTACTTCAAGTAAAAGTGTAGAGGAGATGCCATTAATTCGTAGCTGACGTGAAGATGAAACTTGCTGTTATCCCACATTTGCTGTGTCGAACGCCTATTGGTCACGTTTCGTGAAAGAACTACAAGCGCACCTCGCTTTATCATTTCGAGGTGAAAAAAATCGACCATACAAAAATTATAGTGATGCTTATTTTTTTTTTTTTTTTTTTTTTTTTTTTTTTTTTTTTTTTTTGTCATCAGTGTGCTACTGGTTTGATGTGGCCCGCCACGAATTCCTTTCCTGTGCTAAGCTCTTCATCTCAGAGTAGCACTTGCAACCTACGTCCTCAATTATTTGCTTGACGTATTCCAATCTCTGTCTTCCTCTACAGCTTTTGCCCTCTACAGCTCCCTCTAGTACCATGTCTTAGCAGATGTCCTATCATCCTGTCCCTTCTCCTTATCAGTGTTTTCCACATATTCCTTTCCACTCCGATTCTGCGTAGAACCTCCTCATTCCTTACCTTATCAGTCCACCTAATTTTCAACATTCGTCTATAGCAACACATCTCAAATGCTTCGATTCTCTTCTGTTCCGGTTTTCCCACAGTCCATGTTTCACTACTGTTGTGGGTTGGCAGGAGAGCCAACACCGGGTACTAGAGGAAGCCGAAAGGCACGCGTTTCAGCTCACGCAGGCTGGCGTGAAGTCTGGAACGGGACAAGGAATTTAGACTTTAGAAAAACGGACGTAGCTGGTGGAATACTTAACTTTAATCCATTAATGATGAGCGTCGCTCTTGACGGTACATGATTACAGTATCAATAGTAACTGGTAATGGCGCCTTGATAGGTCGTAGTAATTGACGTTGCTGAAGGCTATGCTAACTATCGTCTCGGCAAATCAGAGCGTATTTTGTCAGTGAACCATCGCTAGCAAATTCGGTTGTACAACTGGGGCGAGTGCTAGGAAGTCCCTCTAGACCGGCCGTGTGGCGGCGCTCGGTCTACAATCACTGACAGTGGCGACACGCGGGTCCGACATATACTAACGGACCGCGGCCGATTTAAAGGCTACCACCTAGCAAGTGTGGTGTCTGGCGGTGACACCACAACTACCATACAATGCTGTACTCCAAACGTACATCCTCAGAAATTTCTTCCTCAAATTAAGGCCGGTATTTGATATTAGTAGACTTTTTTGCCATAGCCAGTCTGCTTTTGATGTCCTCCTTGCTCCGTCCGTCATTGGTTATTTTACTGCCTAGGTAGCAGAATTCTTTAACTTCATTGACTTTGTGACCATCAATCCTAATGTTAAGTTTCTCGCTGTTCTCATTTCTACTACTTCTCATTACCTTCGTCTTCCTCCGATTTACTCTCAAACCAAACTGTGTACTCATTAGACTGTTCATTCCGTTCAGCAGATCATTTAATTATTCTTCACTTTCACTCAGGATAGCAATTTCATCAGCGAATCGTATCATTGATATCCTTTCACCTTGTACACTCCTGGAAATTGAAATAAGAAAACCGTGAATTCATTGTCCCAGGAAGGGGAAACTTTATTGACACATTCCTGGGGTCAGATACATCACATGATCACACTGACAGAACCACAGGCACATAGACACAGGCAACAGAGCATGCACAATGTCGGCACTAGTACAGTGTATATCCACCTTTCGCAGCAATGCAGGCTGCTATTCTCTCATGGAGACGATCGTAGAGATGCTGGATGTAGTCCTGTGGAACGGCTTGCCATGCCATTTCCACCTGGCGCCTCAGTTGGACCAGCGTTCGTGCTGGACGTGCAGACCGCGTGAGACGACGCTTCATCCAGTCCCAAACATGCTCAACGGGGGACAGATCCGGAGATCTTGCTAGCCAGGGTAGTTGGCTTACACCTTCTAGAGCACGTTGGGTGGCACGGGATACATTCGGACGTGCATTGTCCTGTTGGAACAGCAAGTTCCCTTGCCGGTCTAGGAATGGTAGAACGATGGGTTCGATGACGGTTTGGATGTACCATGCACTATTCAGTGTCCCCTCGACGATCACCAGTGGTGTACGGCCAGTGTAGGAGATCGCTCCCCACACCATGATGCCGGGTGTTGGCCCTGTGTGCCTCGGTCGTATGCAGTCCTGATTGTGGCGCTCATCTGCACGGCACCAAACACGCATACGACCATCATTGGCACCAAGGCAGAAGCGAATCTCATCGCTGAAGACGACACGTCTCCATTCGTCCCTCCATTCACGCCTGTCGCGACACACTGGAGGCGGGCTGCACGATGTTGGGGCGTGAGCGGAAGACGGCCTAACGGTGTGCGGGACCGTAGCCCAGCTTCATGGAGACGGTTGCGAATGGTCCTCGCCGATACCCCAGGAGCAACAGTGTCCCTAATTTGCTGGGAAGTGGCGGTGCGGTCCCCTACGGCACTGCGTAGGATCCTACGGTCTTGGCGTGCATCCGTGCGTCGCTGCGGTCCGGTCCCAGGTCGACGGGCACGTGCACCTTCCGCCGACCACTGGCGACAACATCGATGTACTGTGGAGACCTCACGCCCCACGTGTTGAGCAATTCGGCGGTACGTCCACCCGGCCTCCCGCATGCCCACTATACGCCCTCGCTCAAAGTCCGTCAACTGCACATACGGTTCACGTCCACGCTGTCGCGGCATGCTGCCAGTGTTAAAGACTGCGATGGAGCTCCGTATGCCACGGCAAACTGGCTGACACTGACGGCGGCGGTGCACAAATGCTGCGCAGCTAGCGCCATTCGACGGCCAACACCGCGGTTCCTGGTGTGTCCGCTGTACCGTGCGTGTGATCATTGCTTGTACAGCCCTCTCGCAGTGTCCGGAGCAAGTATGGTGGGTCTGACACACCGGTGTCAATGTGTTCTTTTTTCCATTTCCAGGAGTGTATTTTAATTCCACTTCTGAACCTTTCTTTTATTTCCATCATTGCTTCCTCGATGTACAGATTGAAGAGTAGGGGCGAAAGGCTACAGCCTTGTCTTACACCCTTCTTAATACGAGCACTTCGTTCTAGATCGTCCACTCTTATTATTCTCTCTTGGTTGTTGTACATATTGTACATGACCCGTCTCTCCCTATAGCTTACCCCTACTTTTTTCAGAGTTTCGAACAGCTTGCACCATTTTATATTGTCGATCGCTTTTTCCAGGTCGACAAATCCTATGAAAGGGTCTTGATTTTTCTTTAGCCTTGCTTCCATTATTAGCCGTGATACGTATGAGTGAATTACTGTTTGTGCAGCGTTGTAACTGTGTTCAGGGACCTCAGGACACATTAGTATCAAAAACAGAAAAGGAACTGCTTGGTGACAAAAAAAAATCAACCTACTAAAATCTGGAAAAATAGATTTCATTCGAAATGGTTTCTAACCAGCTGCAGACATTAATTCATTACTTTTGTTGGCCTCTTTGTCTGAACGTAACCAAAATTTTTTTTTCGACTGTCGAAAGCACTTCTAAGGAAACTTTTGGACAACGCAATTTCGGACAACTCCATGTCATTTGAGTTTTTTTAGGAAACAGTATTTCTTTCAGTCATATGTACGTTATCAGTTTCCATTGGTACATTTGACGAATTGCTATAAGTATGCTCTGTATGCAGCGGATTAAGCAGAGCAGCGGCCAGTACCACTTCTTACTCCAACGCATTACTGTCTAAATAAAATTAGTAACTACTGTGACGTCCCGGAAAGTAATCATTTTACTTTTGGCACATTGTTGTTTTCGTCATTTAAACGACATTTCACTTTATTGTGATGACTATGGAACATGAACAAGGAACTGTTTCATTGTTACTAAAATAAAAACCGTTCCAAAACTATCGTAAGAACTGTGCAATAGGAACTATTATAAAATGACGTACGTGTAAGAAATATTTCTTTTCAATAAATTAAAGTCACGACTAATGGAAGTCGTCTGTATTGTAACATCAAACACTGCCTTGATTTATTTTCCCCTTCCTGTCACCTTTGTCAGAATTATTTACGCAACAGTTTAAATGTTGATACCAACTGCCTCTTATTCAAAACATTAATGCCACGTAAAATGTTTTGTACGGCTTACGTCAGAGGTCGTCAAACGTTTTTGCCGACGAGCCAATACTGACATTGTGGGGCAACAACTCGTGCCGCTTATGTACGGATCTTATTGTAGCCTACTTATATTTGCATGTTATGAGATCCAAACAGACTACAGATGTAGTAATGGCGAGAAAATTTGGCCGCAGAACCTCATAGCACTGAGCTATAAAATTTGGCACCATTTGTAACACTTCGACTGATCCTTGTTTCGGATTGTTGCCACTCTCAGTGAACCCCAAAGTTGTTCACTATTATTGCCAGACAAAGGGTTGCGTTGTCTGTGTAAGCAGATGGTTCATTAGTAACAATAACAATACTATTTAAATGTATTATGCAAGAAAAGACACGGGCACAAATGTTTATTCAATGTTTTGAAAGTCATTCTTCTACTCATTGTGTTGTATTACAATAGCCTTAATTTAATTCTATGCTCCTTGCAACAAATATCATTAGTTATATTACCGTCTCCAAATATGCTTTTTTTTGTTTATTTTTTGTTTATTGTTACTCAGCGGGAAAACTAATTGACGTTTTTTAATTCGGCTCTTAGTTGCTAGATGCATATTGTTATTGTTATTGTTATAATTCTGTGAATGATCTCAGAAAATAAAGGAAACAAGAGTTACAAATAAAGTACTTTCAGTGGTCTTCAAAGTGTGTAAAACACACTTTTGACACGCACTGTTGGATATCCGTAACGTCTAAGTGCTCAACTTTCCTCGCTCAGCGCAAGGTGACTGATCCTTAACATCCCCTTTATTCTCCGGCTTTAGTGCCGGGAGACTTCTTTTTGTTTCCCTGCCTTAAATTAGCTGCGGAAAGGCTTGGCTTAGTAGATGTTGCGCGTACCCACGGTGCTTCCAGCGAGTCCACAAGAAGCGTTTGCTGAGGTTTTCCGACAGCTTTACAACCGATGTCAGAAGTGTGTTGTAGATACTGGTGATTACTATGAAGGCCAGTAAAAGTATTTTGCTTGTAACGCTTGTTTCCTTTATTTTCCGAGACTATTCATCAAAGTTTTCGGACGCATCTTGTCAAATGCGGCTGAGAACCGCTTGCCACACAAATAATTCGGGCATCAGTTTGACAACCACTGGCTCAGATGCTTCAGATTCGCCTGTGTCATTCAGTATGCACGCTCTATGCGCCGCTACACACTCCTGTCAAGGCCGATCGCGTGCTAGGCAGAATGGGTTGTACAAACCGCTGTCATAAGCGACTCCTTGTGCGACAAAAACTGGAAACTTCAACAATTTTTAAGAAACACTTGGAGTGCGTCGTAGCAGTTAAAATTTTGTCACTGCACCTCTTTCGCAGTATTCTTCTTGCTTACACGATTTCAGTGTGGATTTCGAGATGGATATTGGACCATTACCTCGTAGGCGCCCCCATTCTTACATATAGAATGATCGAATTCTGGAAAATTTGCGGGCCGTAAGTTACGAAATATATACAGTTTTTAACTTCACTACTTGACCTATCGTGTCTAACGTAATGTTATGCCTCTTAAATTTGTTAAATATTTACAAGAAATATTAAAAATCTGTAAGCTTTTAGGTAAGTAATCTGCAACTGGGACTGTGCGCTCATGTATTTCTCCATCCATCCCTACCCCTAGCTGGTGTTCTGTCTGTGATGACATCGTTGTCGGCGAGACGTTAACCTTATCTTTCTTTCTTCCATTCTCTTTTGTTGCGGTTTACTCACAATTAACCATGCAAACTAAGCTGATAACGTATATTTTCAAAATTTTCCTCCCAAATTATGGCCGAAGCTTGATACCAGCAGAATTCTTTTGTCCAGGAATGACTCTTTGTCTGTGCTAGTCTGCTTTTTATGTCGTCCTTGCTTTGTCTGTCAAGCGTTATTCGCTTACAAGATAGCAGCAATCCCTCGCTTCTTCTGTTTCGGGGTTCCCAATATCGATGGTAAGTTCATAGTCACTCCATTCGCGATCCTCCACATTACTTTCGTCTCTCTTCGGTTTACTCTCGATACATATTGCTTGCTCATTACACTTTGCTTTCCATTCAACAGATCATGCTTCTTTCCTTTCAAAGAGGAGAGCAAGATCATCGTCGAATGTTATCATTAGCAAAATTTTACCCTGATTTTTAATTCACCCTTACTTCTTCTGATCCGAATACTTCGTTCTTGGTCTCGAGCTCTTAGTCTGTTTAGTATAGTGGAGCAAAAAACACGGAAGAAAAGGTCACACATGGAGGTCTACCTGCGGCTCTCTTCGCAGAACTGTTCGACGTTGTTCAAATTTGAAAAGAAAATTGAAAATATCACTCAAGTTAACTGCTTCCAACATTTTTTGTTTACTGGTGCAAGGAGGAGGCTGGGAGTGATATATTACTTCTCTTCGTCTAAAAGATTAATAATACACTCCTGGAAATTGAAATAAGAACACCGTGAATTCATTGTCCCAGGAAGGGGAAACTTTATTGACACATTCCTGGGGTCAGATACATCACATAATCACACTGACAGAACCACAGGCACATAGACACAGGCAACAGAGCATGCACAATGTCGGCACTAGTACAGTGTATATACACCTTTCGCAGCAATGCAGGCTGCTATTCTCCCATGGAGACGATCGTAGAGATGCTGGATGTAGTCCTGTGGGACGGCTTGCCATGCCATTTCCACCTGGCGCCTCAGTTGGACCAGCGTTCGTGCTGGACGTGCAGACCGCGTGAGACGACGCTTCATCCAGTCCCAAACATGCTCAATGGGGGACAGATCCGGAGATCTTGCTGGCCAGGGTAGTTGACTTACACCTTCTAGAGCACATTGGGTGGCACGGGATACATGCGGACGTGCATTGTCCTGTTGGAACAGCAAGTTCCCTTGCCGGTCTAGGAATGGTAGAACGATGGGTTCGATGACGGTTTGGATGTACCGTGCACTATTCAGTGTCCCCTCGACGATCACCAGTGGTGTACGGCCAGTGTAGGAGATCGCTCCCCACACCATGATGCCGGGTGTTGGCCCTGTGTGCCTCGGTCGTATGCAGTCCTGATTGTGGCGCTCACCTGCACGGCGCCAAACACGCATACGACCATCATTGGCACCAAGGCAGAAGCGACTCTCATCGCTGAAGACGACACGTCTCCATTCGTCCCTCCATTCACGCCTGTCGCGACACCACTGGAGGCGGGCTGCACGATGTTGGGGCGTGAGCGGAAGACGGCCTAACGGTGTGCGGGACTGTAGCCCAGCTTCATGGAGACGGTTGCGAATGGTCCTCGCCGATACCCCAGGAGCAACAGTGTCCCTAATTTGCTGGGAAGTGGCGGTGCGGTCCCCTACGGCACTGTGTAGGATCCTACGGTCTTGGCGTGCATCCGTGCGTCGCTGCGGTCTGGTCCCAGGTCGACGGGCACGTGCACCTTCCGCCGACCACTGGCGACAACATCGATGTACTGTGGAGACCTCACGCCCCACGTGTTGAGCAATTCGGCGGTACGTCCACCCGGCCTCCCGCATGCCCACTATACGCCCTCGCTCAAAGTCCGTCAACTGCACATACGGTTCACGTCCACGCTGTCGCGGCATGCTACCAGTGTTAAAGACTGCGATGGAGCTCCGTATGCCACGGCAAACTGGCTGACACTGACGGCGGCGGTGCACAAATGCTGCGCAGCTAGCGCCATTCGACGGCCAACACCGCGGTTCCTGGTGTGTCCGCTGTGCCGTGCGTGTGATCATTGCTTGTACAGCCCTCTCGCAGTGTCCGGAGCAAGTATGGTGGGTCTGACACACCGGTGTCAATGTGTTCTTTTTCCCATTTCCAGGAGTGTCTATACAAGCGTACTTTTTGAGTGACACCACAATGTGTTTAATTGATTCGTGATGACTGGGTGTTGTGTGATGTCCTTAGGTTAGTTAGGTTTAAGTAGTTCTAAGTTGTAGGGGACTGATGACCGTAGATGTTAAGTCCCATAGTGCTCAGAGCCATTTTTTTGTTTAATTGATCAGCCTAACAAGCCACAATATAAGAATGCCAGGTTAGAGGTGGGAAAATAAATTTCAAGATGGAGCGCTAAAAATCAGCAGTCCAGAGTTTACATTTTACTTACGTACATCACTAAAAAATGGTTCAAATGGCTCTGAGCACTATGGGACTCAACTTCTGAGGTCATTAGTTCCATAGAACTTAGAACCAGTTAAACCTAACTAACCTAAGAAAATCACAAACATCCATGCCCGAGGCAGGATTCGAACCTGCGACCGTAGCGGTCTTGCAGTTCCAGACTGCAGCGCCGTTAACCGCACGGCCACTTCGGCCGGCCGTACATCACTGGCCATTAAAATTGCTACATCACGAAGATGACGTGATACAGACGCGAAATTTAACCGACAGGAAGAAGATGATGTGATATGCAAATGATTAACTTTTCAGAACATTCACACAAGTTTGGCGCCGGTGGCGACACCTACAACATGCTGACATGAGGAAAGTTTCCAACCGATTTCTCATACACAAACAGCAATTGACCGGTGTTGCCTGGTGAAACGTTGTTGTGATGCCTCGTGTAAGGAGGAGAAATGCGTACCATCACGTTTCCGACTTTGATTGTAGTTTATCGTATCGCGACACTGCTGCTCGCGTTGGTCGAGATCCAGTGACTGTTAGCAGAATATGGAATCGTTGGGCTCAGGAGGGTAATACGGAACGCCGTGCTGGATCCCAACGGCCTCGTATCACTAGCAGTCGAGATGACAGGCATCTTATCCGCATGGCTTGTAACGGATCGTACAGCCACGTCTCGATCCCTGAGTCAAGAGATGGGGACGTTTGCAAGACAACAACCATCTGCACGAATAGTTCGACGACGTTTGCGGTAGCATGGACTATCAGCTCGGAGACTATGGCTGCGGTTACCCTTGATGCTGCATCACAGACAGGAGCGCCTGCGACGGTGTACTCAACGACGAACCTGGGTGCACGAATGGCAAAACGTCATTTTTTCGGATAAATCGAGGTTCTGTTTACAGCATCATGATGGTCGCATCCGTGTTTGGCGACATCTCGGTGAACACACATTCGAAGCGTGTACTCGTCATCGTCATACTGACGTATCACCCGGCGTGGGATGCCGTTGGTTGCACATCTCGGTCCCCTGTTGTTCGCATTGACGGTACTTTGACAGTGGACGCTACATTTCAGATGTGTTACGACCCGTGGCTCTACCCTTCATTCGATACCTGCGAAAACCTACATTTCAACAGGAAAATGCACGGCCGCATGTTGCAGGTCCTGTACGGGGCTTTCTGGATACAGAAAATGTTCGACTGCTGCCCTGGCCAGTGCATTCTCCAGATCCCTCACCAATCGAAAACGTCTGGTCAATGGTGGCCGAGCAACTGGCTCGTCACAATACGCCAGTCACTACTCTTGATGAACTGTGGTATCGTGTTGAAGCTGCATGGGCAGCTGTACCTGTACACGCCATCCAAGCTCTGTTTGACTCAATGCCCAGGCGTATCAAGGCCGTTATTACGGCCAGTGGTGGTTGTTGTGGGTACTGATTTCTCAGGATCTATGCACCCACATTGCATGAAAATGTAATCACATGTCAGTTCTAGTATAATATATTTGTCCAATGAATACCCGTTTATCATCTGCATTTCTTGTTGGTGTAGTAATTTTAATTGCCAGTGGTGTATAATACGAGAGTCGTCAAAGAGGGATACTGATGCTCTAATGACATGTTGTCAGATGTATACCGTTGAAACAAGACAACAGGCGTCTTGTGAAATTATGACGACAGACAAGTGCATATATGTGGCCAGATGCTGTTCACTTTGTGCACTACGATTTACGCCTGTTACATGAGAATGTTACCTTTGCAGAAAAGATAACAATTTCATGCATGATTGGGTTCCGCTGCCTTACACCTCGTAACGTTGAATGAGCGAGGAATTGATCAGGAGAGTCTGGTACCATGACCGCTCACTTTTGGTTGTGGGCCATGGAGTCACCTATTGGCAACTGTTATGCCATACTCAGAGACAACGTATACATGTTGCAGGAGCGGTTGTTCCATACATGTGGACGAATCAAGCGTCAGTCTGATATGTTCGGATGACTACATCGTTGTGCAAGAAGGAGGGCTGTAGATGCTTAAGTATTAGCGATAACAACATTGTGCATCTCTGAAGAAATAACCACACTTCTTGAAACATTGTCACCGTACAGAACTGGTCGAAGTCTACCAACAGCTGTGATACCGAAGCCGGCATGGGTGACCGAGCGGTTCTAGGTGCTACGGTCTGGAATCGCGCGACCGCTGCGGTCGCAGGTTCGATTCTTGCCTCGGGCATGGTTGTGTGTGATGTCCTTAGGTTAGTTAGGTTTAAGTAGTTCTAGGTTCTAGGGGACTGATGACCTCAGCAATTAAGTCCCAAAGTGCTCAGAGCCATTTGAACCATTTTTTGTGCTACGGAATTACTATCTCATGTGAAGGCTACTGGTAACTACACAACGCAAATGGCATTACTTGGAATAGTGCCCAGAATGGGGAGCATGGAATGCTGACGAACAGTATCGCACTGTGTTCAGTGACGAATCTGAGATCAGCACCATCTCTGATGGACATCGTTTGCGAGTATGGCGGTGGCCTGGGGAAGAGGTCCTATTCTCCCAATGTTTAGGAGAGGTACATTGGTGTTACGCTTGGCATCATGGTTCGGGAAGCCCTCCTGAATGACTTCAGGTCACATCTGATAGTGACTCAAGGATCCCTTATAGCACAACTGTGCGTTCGTTTATTCTGTATCTTCATGTATTACCTCATATGTGTTGTGGTGCAATTTTTCAACAGTGCAATGCTCATCCATGTATGGTGCCTGTCTCTATGAATATTTTTAGTGATATAAAGGTAATCCCATGGCCAGGAAGGTCCTTAGTTCTGTCCCGGGTAGGGCAGGTGTGTGGGACCAGGTCATTCGTCAGCTCAATTCCAGTACTAGTATCCGTACCCGGGATATCAAGGCGTAATTACAGCAGTTGTGAGCAGTGTTGCCTCACGAGGTTTGTGGGTCATTAAATTTTTTTTAATGATTGAAATTACGCGAAAAGATCTCGCAACAACGAGAAAAGCCTTTGTTTTAATTATGGCTTTCCCAGGCCGCTTATCGTATTCGTAACACTCTCTCCCCTGTTTACCAATGATACTTGAACTTTTTCGATGCTTTTTGTCAGTTCTCTCTGGTAAGTACAAAAACTTAACTACATTATTACTGTTGCCTTTGTTGCACAAAGTAAATCTACGCAAAATGTTACAATACACTGTGTAATCAGATATACTGTGAATTATTCCTTCTGCACCCGTTACTCGTGTTACCAGTTACCTCTACGACTGTGTAAGCAAGCCCACGTAAGTGGGAAGTGCCAAGCACACACTTTCTTTCCAGTTCAATCCTTAGACCTTTCCTGGGATATTGATTCGAGATTCTATGTGGGTATCTGATAATTTATGAAAAGTGATTGAGAAACAGCGGTATTAACGCGAGATCTAGAAACCTATCCGATTCATAAATCTTATAACGTTTGAAAAGTGTATTACCGATCACATTTCTTGCATTATTCTTCATCTAGCAACCCACCACAATAAGCGAGCGACAGAAACTGTATAATAAGCAATACAGTATTAGTAATTGCTTTAAATACGATACTATAATAGCTATTTAGTATTGTTTCGTGTGACCTGTGCTTTAGATGTATGTGGTGATTGGAATAATTCACTTAGAAATGCCCGTATTAATATACGTATAAAACTCGGAGAGTCTGAAACGCTGTTTAAAGGGACGAAAAGTATAGTAGCAGCTGCTTACAGGGAGGAGAATCATACCAAACTCATCCGTTTGTGAGAGAACGACCTACTTGGTGCACCTCACACGGTGTTCAGATGGTGATGCGTGTAATGTGTCGAAAAGTAGGGAAAACGTGTTGGATGGGTTATCTTCCAGCATTACGTTAACTGCTGTTTTGAGTGAGATAAGTGTTGTATCCGAATTCGTAGGTGGATGATCATTGATTTCTCCTAGAGTGGGTCAGTAGTATTGCGATGACTAGCTACATCATATGGAACTAAATTCAAGTTTAACTAGCCATGATTTTGAGCTCTAGGATTTATTTTCCTGTTCACAACTGTTGGATTAACAGGTCTAGTTTGCTAATTCTGTGTGTGTGGAGTGGACTGGAATGTTTGTGTTGATGGTGACGAGGATGGTGATGAGAGAAAGGAGGGGGTCAAGCTCAGTGCGGGCAAATAGCCTATACATCGCGAATAGCACCAAGGGGCCATCTAGGCTTAAAATTCCCATCCGACGGACGGATTACCATCAATGCTGCCACATGCCATCGCTTCTTCAGACACTTCGGAGAGGTTTGGAATATAAACCAGGAAATGGAGCAAAGTCTGGTGATCAGGAACTTTGCTCCACAACCTCCCCTCCCCTTGTCAACCAAATACTGGCAGCGAAAACTTTTTCCGCAGCCAGGATTCCAACCGGCTTCCCCCCAGATCTAGGGCCAACGCACAAGTGTCCGTTAGCGACCTCGATCACAGAGGTGGGTGGGTCTGTGATTATAGTGGATCGTGAGTGGATTAATTATACTAGACTCATTCAAATCCTTGCGTAACAAAAATGTTGAATCCACACTGCCAGCTATGGATCTTCAAGGCACTCAAACGTTTCCCGCACCCATTCTGTAAATGGTTCTGACTGTGATATGATCGGATAATGTGTGGTCTGGCAGACTATGGGTATTCTTCCACGACTGAATGTTGATGCATATGGAGAGAAACGTTCGCGAAGAATCCGACATAGACTTCAGTTTGAATGATATGAGTGTGTGTACTTCTGTATTCCCCATGGCCATTAACCCATGTGGGTACCACTGTCCATTAATACGATTACGAGTACTTAACAGAATTTCTCGTTGATCCCTATCCAGTGGCTTTTCTCACAGGGGAACATTTTCCAGCTGCCTTTCTCCGTCCTAGCAAGTGGCTGAAAGTGTTCGCTAGTGACATTAAAATTGTGAACACGACTTCAAGTTCATTTACGGCTGCAAATACACATATTCTGTCCGCAATGAGCATCTATCGGCTCTCTTCGATCGTCATGTCTGCAGTGTTGGTCCTGCGCTACGCACTATTCAAAGCTCAGGAATCAATTATAAGTTGAGCTGAACAGTATAGTGGTGTTAGCTCGTCGCAGTTACATTCTGCTCGGCTAGTTGATGAAACTTCAAAGAGCTTAAACGTAAATAAGCAAGAGGTGGCCTGACCTTTCTGTTTAAAGCGTAGGAGGAGCATCGGCTCTGCAGTTAGGGGGCGACCTTTGACTTTGAAAGGCAATGGAGGTTTCGAGACTAAGGTGAACCGCAGAATGAGTAAGTCAGGAAACGAGTGGTAGCTGCTCTTGTCTTGATAAACCGCTATGCACTGAGCTCTTGTACTCATAACCCAGCGTTATTGCCCATTAAATGCAGTACGACAAATCGTTAACTTAATTGCGGATGTAGTGTTGTACACATAAGATGTAAATACAATGTCATCAAATCATTTTTATCCTTATTTGAGGGATATAATGTTCTGTGGCTTTAACAAGTAATTCCTAGATACGTATATCAAATTATTCAAAATGTTGAAAACGTTTGAGAGAGTACCTGTTCCACTTCTTTCCTAACTTACGAATTCTGCAACATCTAATTCTTTAATTACAGTGAAGGTTAGTTACTATCAAAGAGCGTGTTTCCACAAAAACCTATAAATGTTTCCTCAGTAAACTTTGGTTTCCACAAAAAATTAAAAAAATTATGTAAAATCAGCTATATTCAACAATAACTTTGTTACAACTTAGTGTCTACACACATATTGGATGGAACTAATTATGTGATTATAAAATTAGGATACCAACAAAAATTGAAATGAATTTGGGCTTTAACATAGGAATGAAGACTACAATCGTCATTGTTTCTTTAATTTTTAAACTTGGTGGACGTCCCAATCGTGTACGTTTGCGATGCTGGAATGAGTCATAGCTTGGCTTTATTGTACAGCTCTCAAACAGGGATGAGAGAGGGATTAAAGTCCTTTAGGGTGGATTACCACTTCGTGGTATAATAAACATAATTTACTAAATCAACCAGTGTTTCGATTCATATTTAAGTGACTTGTATTACGACGCGACAGCCTAACAAAATGGATTTTAGTGGCATTGGTTCTGTTGCGGTGGCCTATATCTGTACCTAATAAATGCGTACCTTAGTAAGCACGATGGAATAGCTCTTAGAATTTGTAAATGTGTCCATAATTGACTGGAAAAGGCGCTTATGATCTTTGGGGGTGTAGAAAAATACTCGCGTTTCGATTTGCTCATATCGTATTAATTAACGTTTTTTAAAGTAGATTTCCTCTTGTCAACATTTTTATATTTGCATGCGCTACATTTTAGACAGGTATCGCAGAAGACCAACATTCATATTGAAAACATACGACAGATCACTTAACAAACATTATAACTGGCTCAAGTCAGGACGATGCAAGTAATTGCAAACTATCTTCAATGAACCGTATCACAGGTTAGTTATTAAACTTTTGCTACATGAGATGGCCCCCATAACAAACTATGGATCGTAGGACAGTAAAACTGTATGCAAACATTTGTAAGAACAAGAGGTAGAGAAAGAACAAATGAATCATTGAAATAAACACGTTTTAATTTCCAAGTGCGAAGGTAATATTTGTTTATGACGAATCACGTTTACATTCAAGGTAACAAATGTTGCTAAAATGTGAACGCCATCTGCATCCATGACAGCCAGGAACCGCACTAGAGAATGTTCTGCTGCTCTTGAAACAACGATGGACTGTGTAATGTTCAGCTGTCGCGACACAGTTCGAAGACAGCACATTCATTCCAGCGTTCTCAGCCACGGCGACAGTAACTTCTTCAACCATTTGCGGCGCAATTGGCTGTCAGCCTCTCCCAACTCAACAGTTAATTCGATCTTCCAAATCATCTTCTTCAACTACGGTGCGGAAACAAGACCTCTTCGTGTTCCTCTAATGCGACGGTACTCACGAAGAGTAGCAGCTTTATTGCCGTTGTTTTAATAAAACAGCTTTACGAGTAAAGTCCTTGTCATCTTGTCCTTCTCTGTAGATTATAAACACAATTTCGTTCTTAGTAATACTAATAAATATAATTATTATTCTTTTATAATATTTATATATTAAAGTGAATCATACGTAATTTGGAAAGTGTATAAAATCTTGAAAACCTTATAACAAATATGTACTTTTGAAATTGACGCTAAGACGAATTAAAATTCGGCCTGTGATAATTTGCCTATATTCTAGCGGCTCGATTTATCCCAAAAAAGTTGGCTATGTCATGCCTTAGACAACCTGATATCCCGTGTAGCACGTGACTTCAACGTTAACACTACTAATCCTCAGAGGCGTGTTATCCAAAGTACCCTGTGAAACGAGATCCGCTGTATATCATACGTCCTCCGTGAAGTGTTGGTCATCCGCTATACGTAAAAATAATAACTAGCAATAGACAGTCCGCAAACCACGTTCGGAAACAGACAGATCGCTCAACGAGAGACGTGGCAGGTAGAATCATGAAGAAATCCCAGAGTCTATCCCATCACATGTTAGGCTGCTACGTTTTCTGTTATGCTTGCTGCGGAGAATAATAAAGTATTTATTTTCTTTATTATGAAATCCACTTCAATTTAATATTATCGATCACTTCCAATCTCGAGGTGCTATATACTACATCATCTTGAACTTACGATATTAGCAAAAAGTAAGTGTAGTTGGTCATCTATATATCCACCAGTAATCTGTACCCACGACTCATTAAAGAAAGCATCGACGAAAAGCTTAGAAGATGGTTGATTATAATGTTTCACAGTTGTGAGAAAACAATAAGCCTAGACATTGTTAGTCACTGGATTAATCTATATAATTTTGGCGCTGTCAGTTGTGCTGCCTCAAGACAATTTCTAACTTCAATATTTAATCTACATCTACATCTACATGGATACTCTGCAAGTCACACTTAAGTGATTTTAATAAAGTGAATTTACTGTGTTGAACATTTAACGCAAGGTAGTACCTCCCGATAAGTAGATTATGATAGCATTTCATATTTTTAACTTCGGTCAAAAACTGTACGTTTAACATTATTGATGTCGTGTGACCCACCGGAACAGCCGCTCGCGCTACAGCGCCCCTGCCGTGATTCATAGAGGCCCGCCGGCCTCCGATTGAATTCGCCCGGTAGGTTAACATCGAGGGCCTGTCGCCTGGGTACTTTGGCTGTGGTTTATACGTGGCTTTTCAAGGCCGACTTCGTGAATACTGGTCGGCTATCCACATCCCACCACTATTAGGAGATTCGCAAACGTTTCTAAAACGTTATTGCACCTTCACATGGACAATCCTGGAAGCAAACATCTGGATCCACAATTTCCCATCCCGAGAGGGCAGTCAGCAGCTGTGTGCCACTAAGAACACCAAATCCAGATTAACATATCAATCTTGTGACGATCCGGGAAAAAGTTCAAAGGAAAAGAAGAATAGTTTCGTTGTCGTAACATACCACATTCATCCAACCAGGGAAAGGAGACGTAGAGTTTAACTTGAAAACCAAACCACGCATCGTTTACTGCGAATTTCTACATCACTGAGAGTTTTACGTTAGATTAAAAGCAAAATGAAAGTTTCCGTGGTTCGATCGGTATTCGTTACTGTGACTTCTTGGTTCCCAAGTACGAGCTTTACAGCTGCACCACTAGCCCTGCCAATAATTGTATGAGAAACTGATAATCAAGTTTTTATTGACCCTATTAGTTGTTAAATAGGTAACCTGCAACAAGATTTAGATGACTGGCTGACAGTTTTCACTGTTTTGCGATATACGCTAAAGAGTCAAAGAAATTGGTACACCTGTCTAATATCCTGTAGGGCCCCAGCGAGCACGCAAAGTGTCGCAACGCGAAGTGGCATGGGCTCGACTATGTCTGAACTAGTGTTGGAGGGCAGTCCATAAATCCGTAAGAGTACGAGTGGATGGAGATCTCTTCCGAACAGCACGTTGCAAGGTATTCCAGTTATGCTAAATAATGTTAAAGTCTGGGGAGTTTGGTCGCCACTGGAAGTGTTTCAACTCAGGAGTGTGTCTGTGGAACCACGCTGTAGCAATTCTGGACGTGTAGGGTGTCCCATTGTCCTGCTAGATTTGCCCAAGTTCGTCGGACATGAATGGATGCAGACGATCTGACAGGATGCTTACGTACATGTCACCTGTTAGAGTCTAATCTAGACGTATCAGGGGTCGCATATCACGCCAACTGCACACGCCGCACACCATTACAGAGCTTTCACCAGCTTAAACAAATAGTTCAAATGGCTCTAAGCACTATGGGACTTAACATCTGAGGTCCTCAGTCCCCTAGACTTAGAACTACTTAAACCTGACTAACCTAAGGACATCACACACATCCAAGCCCGACGCAGGATTAAAACCTGCGACAGCAGCAGCAGCACGGTTCCGGACTTAAGCGCGTAGAATCGCTCGGCCACAGCGGCCGGCCCAGCTTGAACAGTCCAATGCTGTCATGCAGGGCCCATGAATTCATGAGGTATTCTCCATAACCCTAGATGTCCATCCGCTCGATACAATTTGAAACGAGACACGTCCTATCAGCGAACATGTGTCCAGTCATCAACAGTCCAATGTCGGTGTTGACGGGTCTAGCTGAGGCGTAAGCCTTTGTGTTTTGTGTTGTGCAGTCATCAAGTGTACACGAGTGGGCCTTAGACTCCGAGAGCCCATATTGATGATGTTTCGCTGAATGGTTTCCACGCTGACACTTGTTGATGGCCCAGCATTGAAATGTGCAGCAATTTGCGGACGGGTTCAACCTCTGTCACATTGAACGCTTCTCTTCAGTCGTCATTGGTCCCGTTCTTGCAGGGTCTTTTTCTGGCTGCAGCGATGTCTGAGATTTGATGTTTTATCGGATTCTTGATACTCACGGTACACTCGTGAAATGGTTGTACAGGAAATCCCCAGCTCATCGCTACCTCGAAGGTGCTGTGTCCCACCGCTCGTGTGCCGTCTACGACACCACGTTCGAACTCACTTAAATCTTGATAACCTGCCATTGTAGCAAACACTTGTCTTACATAGTCGTTGCCGACCGCAACACCGAATTTTGCCAGTTTAAATATCTCTGTATTTGAATACGCATGCCTAAACCAGTTTCTTTGGCGATTCGGTGTAGATTACTGTGCCAAGTACACATTGAGAGTGACGTGTTCATACTGCCTATCATAAAGTCACGAGGCGTCTAAATCCCACTAAACGAACATAACGGTCGTAGAATGGAAACATTTAATAGGAATGTATTCACGTTCAGCTATTAATTAATACAGATTTGATCAAAATACGTGGTAGAAAGTGACTGTCTGCCGTGGTTTCATAGTATGCCGCAAATGACTTTCCTTGTGATATTGTTGTATCCTAGCTCTGAAAATTCTATATCTCACTCTCTGATTTCTCATACCACATTTCAAAATAGAAGCACCAACACTTGAACAGTGGCTCTGTGAATCCTCACTTTCAACCTGCTGCTCCACTTCAGACACAAAAAGTTAGTGCTTGGTGTGCAGTCAGTGCACAATCCCTTACTGACCCATTTTTATCGAGGAACCAGTCACAGAAACAAATACAGAATAGTACTGGAACACGAATTGTACCGGCTGCGCGACGCTGCCAAATCCTCCAGAATTACTGGTTCATGCTGGATGGAGCACATCCACGCTGTACTGCAAACATTTCCTTTAGGCGACGTTCAGACACTGGATCGTCGCCCTGGACACCTTAGTACTCATTGGAGATGGTTTGGTACAGCGCCCTTATAGTCACGATCACAATCCATGTGATTATTTCTTATGGAGTCATCTAATGGACAGATTTTTCCAATATGTTCCTGCAACACTCCAGGATTTTCGTACCGCAGTTTCCAGAGAAATTGATGCAGCCCAAAATGAGGCTTTTCATAAATTTATTACATAATCCAGTTCAAGGCTCTACACACTTATTACTGCAGAAGGACACCACTTTTAAAATCGTCTGTATTAAATTTCAAGATGTGTGCAACAGCTAAATATAATAAATGTATATGTTACGCCATATTATGTCATAGCACACAAAAACTTTCTAACATCTATTCTGCGCCACCCTTTGCAGAAATAAAGAAGGAAATTTAAATGAAAAATGAATGTGAAGACGGTGGTATCTGTTAGCTATGTGTTCAATAGATCATATTTGGAACGTTTCATCCAAACAAATATACCTGTAGAACGCATAAGAAAACCAGACAAATGCTGGTAGGACTCGTGTCCTGAGGGTTCCTTACAAAGCTTAATTGTGTATATAGATATTAATAATAATTTTTTGTGGCTCCATGGCCTGGTGCATTTCTTCTATTTGACTCCGCTTCAGCTACTTGCGTGTCCTTAACATGCACCAGTTATCCAACCGCGAAAAGAGAACCTACGCTCAACCATACAATCCGAACCACGTGTTGTTTTCAGCTATTCGTCACATCGTTGAGACGTGAAGGCTATGTTAAAACGAAGAGTGAAGAACTCATTGTCTGCCCGAGATTTGACGGCGCGATATCTCCATATCCACTCAAGCGCTTCGCAGCTAGACCACCAGGCCTGACATGAATACTGATACTTCAGCTACAGAAGTGAGTTTCCGTCTACCAAAATATGTGACATGTATGGCTGCATCTTTTCATTCTATTAACTCAGAAGCTTAAATTTTCTACACCACGAAGGGTCCTTAGGCGTTAATTTTTGATATAAATTTCAGCTTGATACTCCTTCCCGTTCCTGAAGAAAATGGGTCTTAATAGGTGGACAGTTAGACGGACAGACGGACAAAGATATTTTTCTACTTAATGTAGTTACAAATTAACAATTTTCGCATTTTTGGCTCTACGTGTACTTTGAAACCTAGATTATTTATGATTCTATGTCAATGGGAAGTATCTTACATCTGTTGTGAGTGAGTTTGCGAGCATCAAAATGTGTGACTTTAATGGCCACATATTTTGATTGCATTGACTTACGAGCCTAAATTGTTTACACCGTCAAGGGACTGTAGACGATAGTATCTGACGTAAATTGAAAGTTGATATCCAAACCGATTCCTGAGAAAAATGAGTTCCAACAAACAGACAACAAAGGACGAAAAAGTTTTTTATGTGATATAATTAAAAATTAGAAATTTTCGGGTTGTTTCATACACTTCTACTATGAAACCTTGCTTCTCGTCAAATTTCGTTATTCTAGGTCAACTAGAAGTCTTCTATAGGTTTCGATGAGTAGCAAAGCATATGACATAGATGGATGTATCTTTTGATCGCTTGATTTAGAAGCTTACATTGTTTTACAGTGCGAAGGGACCGCAGACCTTAGTGCCTAACATGGATTTCAACTTGTTATCCACCCTCGTTCTTATGAAGTATGGGTCATAACAGATAGACAGACGGCCGGACAGCACATGGCTAGAATATTATGTGATATAATTACAAATTAAGAATTTTCGCATTTTTCCTCCATTTATACCGTAAATCCACGCTTCTTGTCGAATTTCATGATTATAGATGAACGAAAAGTACCTCGTAGATTTTCAAAAGTGAGGTTGCGACCACCGATGTATGTCATACAAACGCCCGTATCTTTTGACAACATTGACGTAGAAGCTTAAATATTTCACACTGCCAAGGGACTGTGGACCTTATTATTTGACATGAAGTTCAATTTGACGCCTTTACCCGTTTTTGAGAAAAAGTGGTCTTAACCAACAAACGGACAGACAAACAACACAGTGATCCTTCAAGGGTTCCATTTTTACCGACTGACGTACTGAATCCTAAAATCGAAAAATATTTATATGAATACAACTGGACAATTTAGTTTTTTTGCTGCCTGAATGCCCAATTATTGAAATTCAAGAATTTTCCTATGATACAGAACGAGTTTCACAAGCTGCGACATCGTCGCGAAAAAACACAGTGACCCGTATATGTAATACGATTCCTTTAATTTACGTCTATGGTCACAATCATTTTTGTTGAACAGATTACCGGTTTCGGTCTTTAATGACCATCATCAGATCTGTTTCATAAGGACTTTGTTTTTATGAAACAGATCTGATGATGGTAATTAAAGTCCGAAACCGGTGATCTGTTAAACAAAGAGGATTGTGATCATAGACGTAAATTAAAGGAAACTTATAACGGAACCAGTTGTCTCGGAAAAACTTTTTTATCTACTGCAATTTTGTCATATGATGACATGTTTGGAGACCGTGGTTGTTATTTGAAGACAAATGATGATGGTGTTGGGACACCAACCAGCCACAAATTTTTTTTCAGTTCCTTTATTCAAAGGGTACCGTTACCGTTTTCGAATCGTTATCATTCATCTTCAGACGGTTTCCATGCTTTCCTTACAACATGTGGTACGTTTTTTCACACATTAATTGTAGTAAAATATAAATAATACATAATTATAAGCGCGCCACACAGATGGTTGCGTTACAGATTTTCATTGTATGTGACTTACGTGAAATGTCGGTTCAGATGGTTCAAATGGCTCTGAGCACTATGGGATTTAACATCTGAGGTCATCAGCCCACTAGAACTTAGAACTACTTAAACCTAACTAACCTAAGGACAACATACACATCCACGCTCGAGCCAGGATTAGAACCTGCGACCGTAGCGATCGCGCGGTTCCAGACTGAAGCGCCTAGAACCGCTCGGCCACAACTGCCGGCCGTCGGTTTGGAGTGTTTGTTTTCATAACATTCGTCCCAGAGATGTGAATACATTCCCACATCATTCTCATCGTTGCACATGTCAATTTTTCTCACTGAACACTTTAGATTTGTCACGGAAACCATTTCTACCACGCACCACATGTTTTAATACATAAAAAGTGCTTACAAACATATGTGTGTCAAAGATGCTACGATACATTGTAACATTTGAAGATATCGATGTTTGGAAAATATCATATATTCACTTATGCAAGTGAAACGCCTTTTACACTAGTACAGAGAGACATTGATTTTGTGAGTATTAGAGCGAATACTGTTAGATTAATTATAAAGTTGTTTCATTACATCAACCATATAGAACAAAAATTCGTCTCAACCAACCAGCACATCTCAAACAAAATAATCTACTACAGAAGATATGTTGATGATACAGTCTTGCTTGATGGCACAAACAATGAAACTGATATATTAGCAGCAGTTCTAAGCAAAATGCACAAAATATTTAATACACATTTGAACATGAAACTAATAAAAGCATTAACTTTCTTGACCTGAAGATTTGCAATAGTAACAATAAACATCAGTTTAGTATTTACAGAGCACCTACCACCACAGATGTCAGTATTGACAACTCATCTTGCAACCCCTGCCAACATAAAATGGTATATTTCAAAGCGATGGTACACCAAATTAAAAAAGTACCGATGAGTGACACAGACCAACAGAATGAAATCAACATTTTTAAAACAGTTGCTCACAGTAATGGATATAAACCCATAATAATAGAAAAACTCCGAAACAAAATGCAGACAAAAACAACAGATCCACTTCACAGCAATCCGCACAATATGTACTCCAAGGCAAATCAGTGTGTCACAGAAACCAAACTTAAATATATTACTGTCCCACACATAGTCCCACTATCATACCAAATAGCAAACTTATTTAAAAAGAAAAATATCACAATCAGCTTTTCCACAAATAATAAATTACAACAAAAAGTAATCCATGATGCAAATACCTCCAAGAGTCCCTGTGATAAATCAGGAATATACAAACTCAAATGCGATACATGCCCAAAATTCTACATTGGACAGACAGGCAGAAGTTTTGAAATTAGATACAAAGAACACATTGATGCTTTAAGGCTTGGCAACTTGAACAAATCTGCATTTACAGGCCATGTTGCTGAAGAAAACCCTTCAGTGAGAAGACATTGAGGACAACATAAAAATTTTACATCTTTCACAAAAAGGAGCCACTATGAATATATTAGAAGAAATAGAAATACAAACACACAAAAGCAGCACCTCAGACCATATCTTTAATGAACAATCCGAGTTAGCTAACAAGCCTATCCTGAAAAATTTACAAAAATTATTTTCCACCTTCCAAAGCAAATAATATTCCTACGCCTATCTGCAGATCAAGAAGCAAATTTATATGTTACTGTAATTCACACGATGCTAAATGTAAATAAACAATGTTCTGTTTTACCTATATCTTATTCAAAAACAGATTCGAAACCGGTAATGGTAACCTTTGAATAAAGGAACTGAAAGTAAATTTGTGGCTGGTTGCCGTCACAACACCATCAACATTTTTATCTACATTTCAAATTTCCTGTTTGTCAGCATATTATTTCCATGTTTAGGTTGTCAAAATGTTCTGTAACTGAATATTTCACCTCTTTCTCTGGCAAAGCTACATTCATAAAGGCTAAGGCAGATAATTTTTTCTTCTGGTGCTGTACTTGTGAATATATCAGTTGCTCTCATAATCGCATGGATTGTAGGAATGGACTTCGAACGAGACATCGGTCGGAAAGCCTCAAGTACCACATAAAATGGCCTACTAAAAACAAATTTCATTTGCGGGTAAATGTGCTGTGGGCTTACGGTTAATATTCCTAATAACTTAAAGAGAAGCCTACAAGATGTGAATGTATGAACCTCATAAATAGTTGTAATTACTTTCTTTTGTGCAATGAATACTTTCTGCCTAAGTGAGAAACTATCTTAAAATATTATCCCACAGGATATTAGTCAAAGAAAATATGTAAAATATGTTAACTTATTGACTTCTGCATTCTCAAAGTTTGCCATTATTCTTATGGCAAAATTGGTGGAAGCTAAATTGACATCGTAACATCAGTACCGCCAACAGTAATTGCTAAGATGGCGCTCGGATGCTTTCTGAAACTCTCACTGAATAAGTGAAGGCAATATGCAAATGGTGAACCTGTACGAATTTCTGCATTTAATCATTAATGAAGGTTAGGTGCGTCAATTCCATTAAGTATATTTCTTTATTACTACCAATGGCTATCCAGATGACTATATTTATTTTGTGTTAATATGCTAGTTGTCAGATGAAATAACCTGAAACGCTTCGAAATCTTGAACAATAAATAGTACAGCATGACATACAGCTATGTGCAGTGGATAGTATAATAAAGAGAATACATAGTGAAGATTTAAAGTTTTCTGTTTCGTGTCTGTAGGCGATTATAAAAATGTCAACATGCATTCATTTTTAGCATTCATGATAACTGGGAGCCACTGCTACAATGCAAATATAATTTGCAGATGGGTAGAATGTTACAGATGGGTAAATATGTTTCACTGAAATTTAAAGATAGATTTTAACTGTAGAAAAAACGATATACACATAGAAATACATAAAGGGAGTTGGACATTACAGATCCAATTTGTACGTGACTCACTTTACTATTGTTTCCGTCTGTTAATTCGTGATTTAAATTGTAGGTTGTCTAAATGACTAGAACGTATTACTGTTAGTCACGTGATATGCTTTTTAATCGCTGTAGTAGGTTTGCTTGTCTATTTAATATTAAAGTTGAGTGAATTTTTCCTTTTTGATAAGATAAACGAATTAAGCTGTGACAGTGTTCAAATGTTACAAAGTATGACATTAATTTGAATTATGAGTTATTGCACTAGAATAAAAATGCATCTTTTGCTGGTGGCATATGTGCAATTAAAATTCTGCATAGTACAACATTAAATTGAGCTGTGTGACATGCGTATCGTAATGAAGAGAGTACGTTATATCGTTCTGGAATACATAATCATCATTCTGCAGCACAGCCGTGATTCGTCGATGAAAGAATGCATGTTATTTGACAGTTGAATCCAAGGGTATTTTGTTTCATTTGTTCATATTTGCCATGTTATTGGCTGAGAGTATCATTGGGCACATTACTTTTTTCTATAAAGTTTATTTTAGTCAATAATCACTAAATAGGGACTCAACAAATACAAATAAATTAGCAATCGGTGATTTAAATAATCTTTACAGTTTCTATCATTTGATATAGACTGCAGCACTTTGCAAGCGTCGCTTGTTTTAATCGTAATGAATGATGCTAAATGTTATTATTTTTGGTTAAAGAAAAGTATTATTTTCTCGGTAACTTTCAAATTGTGAGCTACACTCTTAATTTTTATATATGAATTGGTGAATTTACTCATGGCACTTTTGTTACCTAATCCAGTGGTCACTTTCTGATCTTAAATTAATAATCAAATTAATTAATTAAACTAGATTGAACCTTAGATAGCTGGGGTAGCCATGTACCATCACAATAAAATAGAAACAGTGAATAGGGGAGGGAGTACGAATGAGAACAGTGGCGTATTTTTTTAATTTACAAAATAATTACAAGTTTCATTACAGTAATCCTTTTTTAACTACAACTAACTGCTAAATTTTACACAAAAATAACAAACACAAATCAGAAAACGAATGGTGTTTCATTGGCAAAGCATACATTGGGGGTGGAAGATACACAATTTCTCCTCTGAATAAATCCGCTGCACAACGCAACATGACTATCTTCAAATGCATCCACTGAGGCACCCAACTCTATTCAAATGGTACCGACTATGACCAAAGTACCACAAACTGTGATTCACCTGAGAACAGGGAGCAGTGAGTATCATTTGACAACCCACGCCAGTGCAGCAATACTTTCCCTTACACCTTGATTCTGGCGCCAGCAGAAATGGCGCACTGTGGACGACGTGTGCTGCGGCAGCTGTTATGTTCTGATATGTCTACGAAAATTTACAAACTGTGCAATCCCGCGTTCTGATTATTAGGACGCGGGGTACTTCCCTATCAGAAACCTGCAGAGATTGCAGTCTGAGTCAACTGCGGTTTCATTGCATCCTAGATTTTCCATTGTCTGATTAAACGTAGTATTGCCACATGTTCTAGAGAAATTCACTTCTAATCAGGTCATTAGTCGAGTCAATAATTCTATAATCTTCTACCATTTAAAGTATAAAAATGGACAGAGGTTTGAAAAAAGATTAAGAGGTTAGTCTCGATAAAAGTAAAATTTGGTGCGTAGTCGTATTAAGTCAAGAGACGCTCTCGCAATCAGAAATGGAAATGAGATGTTAAAAGCAGTAGATAAATTTTTGTATCAGCAAAGCAAAATAACTGGTAAATGCAGAAGTAAAGAAGGCAGAAAATGCAGAAGGGCTTTTATGAAAGAGAGAAAGACGTTATTATAAGTTTAGGTGTTGCAAAGTTTTTCCGGAAAGTATTTGTCCGGAGAGCAGCAATGTGTGGGAGAAAAAGGTAAGCTATAAACAACGGAAAAATAGCAGAATATATACTTTTGAATTACGCTGTTGCGGAAGAATCATCATCATCATCATCATCAGTGTTCTGCCTAAAGGTAGGTTTTCACATGTAGTTCTCCAGGCTGTCCGGTCCTCTGCCATCCTCTTCAGGTCTGCATAATTTCCTCATCCCTTTATGTCATCTATCACCTTGTATCTCCTTCTTCCTCTCAGTCTTCTCCCACAAACCAATCCTTCCAAAGTATCTACTAGCAAGCACTCCCTTCTCAATGAATGTCCCAACCAGTTCTTCTTCCTTTCTCTTACAACCTTCAGCAGACATCTTCTCTCACCAGCCCTTTCCAGTACTCTTTCATTACTCACTCTTTCCATCCAGCTTATTCTCTCCATTCTCCTCCACATCCACATCTCAAATGCTTCTAACCTTTTTGCATCCTGTCGTCTCAGTGTCCATGTTTCTGCCCCATATAGCGCCACACTCCATAAAAAACATTTGCCAAGCCTTTTCCTTAGTCATTTATCTAATTTGCCACATAAGAGTCTCCTCTTTCTGTTGAATGCCTCCTTTGCTATGGCAATTCGAGTTTTCACCTCCTGGTGACATCTCAAGTCTTCAGTTATTGTGCTTCCGAGATATTTAAATTGACTTACTTGGCTAATGGTAGATTGTCCTATTTTAATATTGGACAGTCTGCGTCTTGTACTGATGACCACACTCTTTGTTTTGCTGTGTTTATTTGCATCCTATATTCCACACAAGCTTCATTCAGATATTTGAGCATGTTATTCACTGTCCGCTCACTTTCTGCCACTAATACCATGTCATCAGCAAATCTTATACATTCTATTCTCTTTCCACCAATATATATTCCTCTTTTCCCATCTAAACTTTTCGCAATAATCTCTTCAAGGTATACGTGGGGAAAGGCAACAACCTTGTCTAACACCTCGTCCAATGCTGCTTCCTTTTGACATTTCATTTCCAATCCTTATTCTTACTTTCTGGTGTAAATATAGATTCTGTATCAGTCGTCACTCTTTCCAGTCTACTCCTTTCCTCTTCAAGATATCCATCAGCTTGTTCCACTGAACTCTGTCAAAAGCCTTTTCTAAATCTATAAAGACAGCAAAGATTTCTGTATCCTTTTCCATATATCTTTCCTCTATAGTTCTTAGCAGGCCAATAGCATCTCTTGTTCCTTTTCCTCTTCTAAATCCGAACTGCTCCTCTGCATTCCCTCTATCTAGCTTGCCATATAACCTTCTGTTCAACACTCTGAGCAAGACTTTAGCTGCATGAGAAATTAGACTGATGGTCCGGTGCTCTTCACATTTTTTAGTATTTCTCTTTTTCTCTACTGGTATCATAACTATTGCACCGAAGTCCTCAGGCCATTCCCCTTTGTCATATATCTCGTTACAGAGGTAGACTATTTCATTTCTTGCCTTGTTTCCCAGACTCTTCAACAGTTCTGCTGGCAAATCATCTATTCCACGTGCCTTTCTATTCTTCATCTCCTTTAGCGCCTTTTCTACGTCTGCTTCCGGTAAATCCCTTTCCATCTTCCGGCACATATTGCTCCTCTTCAACCTTGCGGAAGAATAATGAAGATTAAACGGTGGATTGGATTACCAAGGACTAGCTATTGAGGCGAATAGGAAAATAGAGTTTTATGGCACGATATAAAAGAGAATAGAACAGATTGATAAGACACATTCTGAGGCATTAGTGAGAGGGTAACTTGTAACTGAGGGAAGTTTGGGAAGCAAAGATTGTAAACCGAGGCCAAGGCTCGAAAACTATAAGTGGGTTCAAACGAATGTGCTGTACAGTACTTACGCAGACATGAAGTGACGTGCATAAAACAGAATAGCGCGGAGAACTGCGTCGAATCTATCTTCCTACTAAATATTACAGGAACAATAACCACAAAAATAACAATAGGAGGCTAGAACCTAAAGGACATAAAACTATGGTAGTCCTGTAAAATAAATTAGACTTTTACTCCTTCTTATTGTAACACTAACTTTAATGTTGAGATGTTAAGACCACGAAGAGAGGAATGAGAGATACAGATTAAATGTCCGTAGACGTAGATGAAAGATGACCAAGCTGTTTCCGGAGTTCCCCATGCAAACAAGTCAGAGAAGGTGATTCCCTCGTCAAAGCGATCCGTTTTCTGTCAGACAGCATCATTTATCACTCGTAAACAGCGAGAGAGGCCACGTTTTCGAGAGCAACAAGTACCCGCCGTCGATCAACAAGTTTGGGCTCCACCTGCTTTGCGTCGCACACTTTTCCACTTAGAAAACATAGTTGATACTTTCCTAGCAAGCGTAAGACTTTCTCTCTGTGGGTAAAATGTAAACTTCTCACCAATCAATGCTGTGTGTCCCTCGGTAATCGTAATTCGAGTCTTTTTCTGTCTTTGTCAACAAGAAAGTATTTTATACGCAGCAGCATGATATGGAAGCGCTGAAGGCTCAATGCTTACAGACGACCTATTAAGTGAACTCTGATTGTGGGATGTTTGGGAGGTGTATCCAATAGTCAGTTATCTGTCTTCCAACACTGGTTCTACATACAGTTTGGATATGACAGAATGTCTATAACCCATTGTAAGTTCAGAATTATTAGAAGCTAAGTGCTCAAATTACGACTTCGTGTTAGAATAATAACTAAGGCACAGTCTGCAATCGCCGGCCGGAGTGGCAGAGCGGTTCTAGGCGCTACAGTCTGGAACCGCGCAACCGCTACGGTCGCAGGTTCGAATTCTGCCTCGGGTATGGATGTGTGTGATGTCCTTAGATCAGTTAGGTTTAAGTAGTTCTAAGTTCTAGGGGACTGATGACCTTAGAAGTTAAGTGCCATAGTGCTCAGAGCCATTTGAACCATTTCTGAACAGAAAAAAGAAATGTCTAAATCTGTGTGAAAGCTTATGGGAGTTAACTGCTAAGGTCATCAGTCCCTAAGCTTACGCACTGCTTAACCTAAATTATCCTAAGGAGAAACACACACACCCGTGCCCGAGGAAGGTTCAAATAGTTCAAATGGCTCTGAGCACTAGTCCCGTAGAACTTAGAACTAGTTAAACCTAACTAACCTAAGGACATCACAAACATCCATGCCCGAGGCAGGATTCGAACCTGCGACCGTAGCAGTATTGCGGTTCCAGACTGCAGCGCCTTTAACCGCACGGCCACTTCGGCCGGCCCCGAGGGAGGATTCGAACCTCCGCCGGGATCAGCCGCACAGTAGTACTTATCCAACACAGCATTTAGATGTCCAGCATTATTTTCTAATGACCAGTGGTCCATCATTTAGGAACAGATAACCTTGTACCCTATTGACAATTGGTCTTCTCCTAGTTATTCCTGCTCCTGGTCTGCTAGTATCTGAGCCAGTAAGAATAATATTGTAACCCTCAAACCAAAATTTCACTTATCTGAGCAGCGCATTTGAGTCGTAAATTATCTTTCCGTTGTTGCCATTGTCCCTTGTTTAACAAATCACCTTAGCGTTCTCACAATTTGCATGTCCCCTAATTAGAATTCTCGTTCTGTCTGCTAGCTTCTCCCATAGCCGTAAGAATTTTCAGACATTTTTTATATGGTCTGCCTTGAGAGTTGTATTGTATTGTATGGAACTGGGGACCGAGAAACGACGGAGAGGAGTCTTCATCCCCGCCGTAGCCCTCAGTGGTTCACAACCGCACAGCAGTCCATTCACCCAATCGCCGCCCCAAACCGAACCCAGGCTTATAACCTCAATGTTCGCGTGGTAGGGTAATTATGGTGTACGCGTATGTTGATAAAGTGTGGTAGATTAATTATGGGTTGTACACGTACTGGAGATAGTGTTTGCGCAGCAATCGCCGACATAGTGTAACTCAGGTGGAATAAGGGGTACCAGCCTGCATTCGCCGAGGCAAATGGAAAACCACCTTAAAAACCATCCACAGACTGGCCGGCACTCCGGACCTCGACACTAATCGGCCGGGCGGATTCGTTGCCAGTGACCGGCATGGCTTCCCGCCCGGAAAGCAGTGCGTTAGGCCGCACGGCAAACCGGGCGGGCCCCTTGAGAGCTACTTCATTTAATATTTGTTGAACTTTATTTCGAAACCTATTAATTTCTTGCAAAAATTATGTATTCGAAATTTTATTTATTGTGGTTGGTTCCTCTCAAAATGGTTGTATGCTATGAGGTCCGCTCCCGGTAGCTGAGTGGCCGGCACGGTAGCTCAGCGTGTTCGGTCAGAGGGTTAGCTGCCTTCTGTAATAAAAAAAAAACTGAGTTACACGACCAACAACGAACTTAAACGGATACCTTACGACGCCCTCCCCGAGCAGATGCAACGAACGAAAGCGAACAAAGGGAGATTAAAAAAAAAAGTGGACAAGGCGACAGAATGTCAATCCTAAGGGCCTGATTTCGATTCCCAGTTGGGTCGGAGATTTGCTCCGCACAGGGACTGGGTGTTGTTCTAATCGTCGCCATTTCATCCCCATTGGCGTGCAAGTCAAATGGATATACTTGCACCCGGCGAACGGTCTACTCGACGGGAGGCCCTAGTGACACGACATTTTACATTATGCTATGAGGAAGGAATTTTAGAAAAAAATTGTAGTAATTCCAGGAAGAGGGTTTGACTGTTTATGAGGGTAAATTGTGTAATTAATTGTAAACGTCTTTTCGTGGCATTGAAGTCTGGGAGAGGTCAGATTACCACTTTCAGGGACACTTTGGCGGGGGACGAGATGTGGTGCCTCAAGTTGGTTCCCACTTGCCGATGAATGGGCACCGCTGTCGCTGGCAGCAGAAACGTCAGCCAGGAAGGGGCTGCCGCGGAGAACGGCGGACTTGGCGAAACCTGGGCGGCCGACGGCGGAGCTGAAATATTCACGCCCTTATAGACCGAGAACAACGGAATGCGGCCGCGTCGCGTCATCAAATATTGAGAGAGTAATTTTTCATAAGCCTCTTTCCCGACCTGCGGCTCGTCGAAATGCCAGCAGCCGCCGGCGCCGCAGGGGCGCGCTGGCCCAGTCACCGATCTGATTCCGAGATACCGCCCGCCCGCCACTGCAGCTACGAGCGCAACCAAGGTTCGTATCTGTTCAAACAGCTTCCGGAGCCCGAAGAGGAGCCAAATCAAACACTGTAAACTGCTCTGAGACAGTGGATTTTCTGCAGTGCTTTCCCGATAGATGTCTTCGTAGCTTGTTCTCTTTCCTCCACTGTTATCTCTCTCTCTACTCTCTGTCTCTCTCTCTCTCTCTCTGTCTGTCTGTCTGTCTGTCTGTCTTTCTCCTTCCTTCGTTTTCCTCATTTCTCTCTCTTTCCCTCTCTGTGTCTCACTCTCACCCTCTCTCTCTCTCTCTCTCTCTCTCTCTCTCTCTCTCTCTCTCTCTCTCCCGCCCTCCCCATCTTCTCTCTGTCTCTGTGCCGGACGCACACACACACACACACACACACACACACAGACACACACACACACACAGACAAACACACGAACACACACACATAGTCCGCAGCTCCCCACGCCCGGGTTCCCGGGTTCGATTCCCGGTGGGGTCAGGGATCTTCTCTGCCTCGTGATGACTGGGTGTTGTGTGATGTCCTTAGGTTAGTTAGGTTTAAGTAGTTCTAACAAGGGAACCTCCCCATCGCACCCCCCTCAGATTTAGTTATAAGTTGGCACAGTGGATAGGCCTTGAAAAACTGAACACAGATCAATTGAGAAAACCGGAAGAAGTTGTGTGGAACTGTGAAAAAATAAGCAAAATATACAAACTGAGTAGTTCATGGCTAGATAAGCAACATCAAGGACACAGGGACCCCACGAGCGCCGTGGTCTCGTGGTAACGTGAGCAGCTGCGGAACGAAAGGTCGTTGGTTCAAATCTTCCCTCGAGTGAAAACTTTAATTTTTTATTTTCAGTTTATGTGACAAACTCTTATGTTTTCATCACTTTTTTGCGAGTGATTATCACATCCACAAGAAAACCTAAATCGGGCAAGGTAGAAGAATCTTTTTACCCATTCGCCAAGTGTACAAGTTAGGTGGGTCGACAACATATTCCTGTCATGTGACGCACATGCCGTCACCAGTGTCGTATAGAATATATCAGATGTGTTTTCCTGTGGAGGAATCGGTTGACCTATGACCTTGCGATAAAATGTTTTCGGTTCCGATTGGAGAGGCACGTCCTTTCGTCTACTAATCGCACGGTTTTGCGATGCGGTCGCAAAACACAGACACTAAACTTATTACAGTGAACAGAGACGTCAGTGAACGAGCGGACAGATAATAACTATGCTAAAATAAAGAAAGTAAAATTTTCACTCGTGGGAAGACTTGAACCAAGGACCTTTCATTCTGCAGCTGCTCACGCTTCCATGGGACCACGGCACTTCTGAGCTCACGTTTTCCTTGATGTTGCCTATGTAGCCCATGGACTACTCAGTTTGTATATTTTGCTTATTTTTTCACAGTTCCACACAACTTCTTCCTGTTTTCTCAATTGATTTGTGTTCAGTTTATCAAGGCCTATCCACTGTGCCAAGTTATAACTAAATCTGAGGGGGGTGCGATGGGGAGGTTCCCTTGTAAGTTCTAGGGGACTGATGACCATAGTTGTTAAGTCCCATAGTGCTGAGAGCGACACACACATACACACGCCCAATCTTCTATTTTCCAGTAACAACAGTCTTATTGTACATCTATTTATTTATTAATTCGTGTAATCTTGTCCGATTCGTTCTATCAGCCCCTTTTTTAATGGGACCACGCTTTCACACATACCATAACTTGATTACATCACAGTTATCTACAGATAAAAACTGACTGTCTGCATTAACAGTGGCAGTAAATTGTACTGACTATGAACTAAAAGAAGTAATAATGTTACTGCTGCTGCTGCTGCCACTAATAATGATAATAGTAATAATATTAACGGCAATAATAACAATTATAGCCCCAGGTATAAAAAGAATTTATATAAATACAAACCAGACGTTTTCTGTTACAGCAAGTTCTGGGGAAGAAAATTTAAGGAGACTGCACCAGTCAAGAATCCTGGGAAATGAGGGAGACCTGATGGGAAAAGAGGGTGTACATGGGTGACGAGGGCGTACGGTGGTAATCAGTATTGTTGCTGTAATAGATATGTCATTAACTGTTCTCTGAAGCTAAGGATGTTATTTAGTTTTCCAATAAATATAATGCAGGAGGTATTCCAGAGTCTGGCTCCTGCTAATGAGAAGGAGCTAGTGACTTGAATCTCTGTGCTCGTCTGCATGCAGGCGGGATAACTGTGCATGGGGTTGTGAAATATGATCAAAGAATCGGGTATTACCGATATTACGAACACAGGGATTCACAAACAACTCCTGGCACCGTGAGCTTCCATAAGAAATACGTTGCAGATAACATCGATGTAATCTGTAACTGGAAGTGTAAGTGTTTGTACAAGTTTCTGTTGCAGGTCAAGAGTAAACTATGGACGTTTACAGATGAAATTCTTCCTTATGATAAATTTCATAAAAACTATGCTAGTGTCCTTTCTTATGCAGTAAATCTTAGTCCATTCGCCTTCGCGGACTGACTTCTATATGAGTGACCCAGTACCGATGCCCAGTACTGCCAGAGATATTTTCTCGATGGGATAACTGGAATGGGGAGCCTTGTGAGGTCAGTTGCGAAGCCACTTGAATGAGAAGTAGTGGCTGCATGGTCAAACGGTGAGAGAGCTGTGTGCTGGTACCACACCGTCTACAACGCATCCAATGGCGCCAACTCTGTAGGATTCAGCATGGGTTTCGAAAAAGACGATCGTATGAAACCCAGCTCGCGCTATTCGTCCACGAGACTCAGCGGGCCATAGACACGGGTTCCCAGGTAGATGCTGTGTTTCTTGACTACCACAAGGCGTTTGATACAGTTCCCCACAGTCGTTTAATGAACAAAGTAAGAGCATATGGACTATCAGACCAATTGTGTGATTGGATTGAGGAGTTACTAGATAATAGAACGCAGCAGGTAATTCTCAATGGAGAGAAGTCTTCCGAAGTAAGAGTGATTTCAGGTGTGCCGCAGGGGAGTGTCGTAGGACAGTTGCTATTCACAGTATATATAAATGGCCTTGAGGATAACATAGGAAGTTCCCTGAGGCTTTTTGCGGATGATGCTGTAGTATACAGAGAGGTTTTAACTATGGAAAATTCTACTGAAATGCAAGAGGATCTGCCACGAATTGACGCATGGTGCAGGGAATGGCAATTGAATCTCAATGTAGACAAGCGTAATGTGCTACGAATACGTAGAAAAAAAGATTCTTTATCATTTAGCTACAATATAGCAGGTCAGCATCCTGAAGCAGTTAATTCCATAAATTATCTGCGAGTAGGCATTAGGAGTGATTTAAAATGGAATGACCATATAAAATTAATCTTCGGTAAAGTAGATGCCAGACTGATATTCATTGGAAGAATCCTAACGATATGCAGTCCGAAACCAAAGGAGGTAGGTTACAGTACACTTGTTCGCCCACTGCTTGAATACTGCTCACCGGTGTGGGATCTGTACTAATAGGGTTGAGAGAAGAGATTTTTTTTTTTTTTTTGGTCATCAGTCTAATGACTGGTTTGATGCGGCCCGCCACGAATTCCTTTCCTGTGCTAACCTCTTCATCTCAGAGTAGCACTTGCAACCTACGTCCTCAATTATTTGCTTGACGTATTCCAAATTCTGTCTTCCTCTACAGTTTTTGCCCTCTACAGTTCCCTCTAGTACCATGGAAGTCATTCCCTCATGTCTTAGCAGATGTCCTATCATCCTGTCCCTTCTACTTATCAGTGTTTTCCACATATTCCTTTCCTCTCCGACTCTGCGTAGAAATTCCTCATTCCTTACCTTATCTGTCCACCTAATTTTCAACATTCGTCTATAGCACCACATCTCAAATGCTTCGATTCTCTTCTGTTCCGGTTTTCCCACAGTCCATGTTTCACTACCATACAATGC
The DNA here is from genome assembly GCF_023864345.2 of Schistocerca serialis cubense. Taxonomy (NCBI): domain Eukaryota; kingdom Metazoa; phylum Arthropoda; class Insecta; order Orthoptera; family Acrididae; genus Schistocerca; species Schistocerca serialis. The sequence continues at coordinate 208,855,511 of NC_064645.1, forward strand.
TGTACTCCAGACGTACATCCTCAGAAATTTCTTCCTCAAATTAAGGCCGGTATTTGATTTTAGCAGACTTCTCTTGGCCAGAACTGCCTTTTTTGCCATAGCGAGTCTGCTTTTGATGTCCTCCTTGCTCCGTCCGTCATTGATTATTTTACTGCCTAGGTAGCAGAATTCTTTAACTTCATTGACTTCGTGACCATCAATCCTGATGTTAAGTTTCTCGCTGTTCTCATTTCTACTACTTCTCATTACCTTCGTCTTTCTCCGATTTACTCTCAAACCATACTGTGTGCTCATTAGACTGTTCATTCCGTTCAGCAGATCATTTAATTCTTCTTCACTTTCACTCAGGATAGCAATGTCATCAGCGAATCGTATCATTGATATCCTTTCACCTTTTATTTTAATTCCACTCCTGAACCTTTCTTTTATTTCCATAATTGCTTCCTCGATGTACAGATTGAAGAGTAGGGGCGAAAGGCTACAGCCTTGTCTTACACCCTTCTTAATACGAGCACTTCGTTCTTGATCGTCCACTCTTATTATTCCCTCTTGGTTGTTGTACATACTGCATATGACCCGTCTCTCCCTATAGCTTACCCCTACTTTTTTCAGAATCTCGAACAGCTTGCACCATTTTATATTGTCGAACGCTTTTTCCAGGTCGACAAATCCTATGAAAGTGTCTTGATTTTTCTTTAGCCTTGCTTCCATTATTAGCCGTAACGTCAGAATTGCCTCTCTCATCCCTTTACTTTTCCTAAAGCCAAACTGATCGTCACCTAGCGCATTCTCAATTTTCTTTTCCATTCTTCTGTATATTATTCTTGTAAGCAGCTTCGATGCATGAGCTGCTAAGCTGATTGTGCGATAATTCTCGCATTTGTCAGCTCTTGCCGTCTTCGGAATTGTGTGGCTGATGCTTTTCCGAAAGTCAGATGGTGTATCGCCAGACTCATATATTCTACACACCAACGTGAATAGTCGTTTTGTTGCCACTTCTCCCAATGATTTTAGAAATTCTGATGGAATGTTATCTATCCCTTCTGCCTTATTTGACCGTAAGTCCTCCAAAGCTCTTTTAAATTCCGATTCTAATACTGGATCCCCTATCTCTTCTAAATCGACTCCTGTTTCTTCTTCTACCACATCAGACAAATCTTCACCCTCATAGAGGCTTTCAATGTATTCTTTCCACCTATCTGCTCTCTCCTCTGCATTTGACAGTGGAATTCCCGTTGCACTCTTAATGTTACCACTGTTGCTTTTAATGTCACCAAAGGTTGTTCTGACTTTCCTGTATGCTGAGTCTGTCCTTCCGACAATCATACCTTTTTCGATGTCTTCACATTTTTCCTGCAGCCATTTCGTCTCAGCTTCCCTGCACTTCCTGTTTATTTCATTCCTCCGCGACTTGTATTTCTGTATTCCTGATTTTCCGGAACATGTTTGTACTTCCTCCTTTCATCAATCAACTGAAATATTTCTTCTGTTACCCATGGTTTCTTCGCAGCTATCTTCTTTGTACCTATGTTTTCCTTCCCAACTTCTGTGATGGCCCTTTTTAGAGATGTCTATTCCTCTTCAACTGTACTGCCTAGTGTGCTATTCCTTATTGCTGTATCTATTGCGTTAGAGAACTTCAAACGTAGTTCGTCATTCCTTAGTACTTTCGTATCCCACTTCTTTTCGTATTGATTCTTCCTGACTAATGTCTTGAACTTCAGCCTACTCTTCATCACTACTATATTGTGATCTGAGTCTATATCTGCTCCTGGGTACGCCTTACAATCCAGTATCTGATTTCGGAATCTCTGTCTGACCATGATGTAATCTAATTGAAATCTTCCCGTATCTCCCGGCCTTTTCCAAGTATATCTCCTCCTCTTGTGATTCTTGAGCAGGGTATTCGCTATTACTAGCTGAAACTTGTTACAGAACTCAATTAGTCTTTCTCCTCTTTCATTCCTTGTCCCAAGCCCATATTCTCCTGTAACCTTTTCTTCTACTCCTTCCCCTACAACTGCATTCCAGTCGCCCATGACTATGAGATTTTCGTCTCCCTATACATACTGCACTACCCTTTCAATATCCTCATACACTTTCTCTATCTGTTCATCTTCAGCTTGTGACGTCGGCCTGTATACCTGAACTATCGTGGTCGGTGTTGGTCTGCTGTCGATTCTGATTAGAACAACCCGGTCACTGAACTGTTCACATTAACACACCCTCTGCCCTACCTTCCTATTCATAACGAATCCTACACCTGTTATACCATTTTCTGCTGCTGTTGATATTACCCGATACTCACCTGACCAGAAATCCTTGTCTTCCTTCCACTTCACTTCACTGACCCCTACTATATCTAGATTGAGCCTTTGCATTTCCCTTTTCAGATTTTCTAGTTTCCCTACCACGTTCAAGCTTCTGAGATTTTACGCCCCGACTCGTAGAACGTTATCCTTTCGTTGATTATTCAATCTTTTTCTCATGGTAACCTTCCCCTTGGCAGTCCCCTCCCGGAGATCCGAATGGGGGACTATTCCGGAATCGTTTGCCAATGGAGAGATCATCATGACACTTCTTCAAATACAGGCCACATGTCCTGTGGATACACGTTACGTGTCTTTAATGCAGCGGTTTAGATTGCCTTCTGCATCCTCATGTCGTTGATCATTGCTGATTCTTCCGCCTTTAGGGGCAATTTCCCACCCCTAGGACAGGGGAGTGCCCTGAACCTGTATCCGCTCCTCCGCCCTCTTTGACAAGACCGTTGGCAGAATGAGGCTGACTTCTTATGCCGGAAGTCTTCGGCCGCCAATGCTGATTATTTATCAAAATTTAGGCAGTGGCGGGGATCTAACCCGGGAGCGAAGACGTTTTGATTATGAATCAAAGACGCTACCCCTAGACCACGGGCCTCTAAGAGATATAGAAGATCCAATGGAGAGCAGCGCGCTTCGTTGCAGGATCATTTAGTAATCTCGAAAGCGTTATAGAGATGATAGATAAACTCCAGTCGAAGACTCTGCAAGACAGACGCCCAGTAGCTCGGTATTGGCTTTTGTTGAAGTTTCGAGAACATACCTTCACCACGGAGTCAAGCAGTACATTGCTCCCTCCTACGTATATCTCGCGAAGAGACCATGAGGATAAAATGAGAGAGATTAGAACCCACACAGAGGCATACCGACAATCTTTCTTTCCACGAACAATATGAGACTGGAATAGAAGGCAAAACTGATAGACGTACTCTAGGTACCCTTCCCCGCACACCGTCAGGAGGCTTGCGGAGTTTGGATGTAGATGTAGATGTAGTAGCATAGGATGACACGGTAATCGATTGGTTCAGATTGGTCCATCGGTGAAGGAGCATGGAGCTTTGCTTTTCTTTACATCCTAATCCACGTTTGCATTCTTTTTCATACTAATTATACTTTATTTTTGTTTGTTAGGATTAGTATTACTCTTTCGATGACTGCATGCATGCTGCTCTACGAGGGTAGTCGTAATGTTTTAATTACCACCTAGAAAACAGGTAGTTACGCATTTATTTTTTTTGTTGGCAGTTATGTACTTTCAGTTCTACCAAACACTGAAATCCTCACGTGCCGCGCGGGGTATACGCTGCGGTCTAGGGCGTATAGTCACGGTCCGCGCCGCTGACCCCGTCGGAGGTTCGAGTTCTGCCTCGGGTATTAGTGTGTGTGTCGTCTTTAGCGTTAGTTAGTTTACCGGTAAGTTAGATTAAGTAGTGTGTAAGCCCCGGGACCGATGACCTCAGTAGTTTGGTAACACAAGACGTTACCACAAATTTCCAATTCCAATTTCCTCATTCCACAGTACTCTGGTATGTAGATGGACCCAATTAAAATTGTGAACCCCATCTCCACTTAATCCACTGGAGACGGGTAACTGCACTTATGCAAAAAAAAAGTGACGTAATTTAATTTTCGCTGAGGTCATAACGGAAGCTTGACTAACTTTGACATGTAGTTTTTCTAAGGCATATTTTACAGTTCTTAGACGGGTGTCCTTCTCGTGTCACAGAAAGAGAACAGGCGTTTGTTATGTTGACTAATGTCGTGTTCATAGACTTTATCATTATTTAAGTAAATGCTGCTATTAGTTGTAATACCTACAGTTGCGACTACAGCTATATATACCGCACTACTAAATAACAACTACAAATATGAGTAGAACCTACTACTAGCATCACCATCTCCATAATACAGTACATTCTGAAAGTCACTATATACTGCATTATAAAGTACGGATGTAGATTACCTTGAAAGCCCGAAACAAAGTTGACAGTACACAATTCCTCAGAACGTTTTTATATATGTAAATAGAAACGTGAATTATAGGACCTTAATTTTTGTGGAAACTGTGAATGGTGAACGTTCTTGTTTAATGATCCACAAATTCATCGACAAGATAAACGAAGACTAACTACTCATGGGTTCAACAACATGGAGCTACTGCGTACACGGCTAGTAACGCAACGCATCTTCTGGAGGATTCTTTTTTGGAAAATGTGTCATCGCAAGAAACCTATGGCCCCTTGCTCGTCTGGCCTCACTCTGCCAGGCTTTTTTTTTTTTACAGGAGCAGTGAAATGAGTGGTTTATCTCAGTCCCCCACACAGTCTTTGTGACATAAAAACTGAAACAACTTTATGTATGAGAAGAATATTACTCTCAAATCTTCAGAAAATATTTTTAGGAAAATTATGCAGATTCAGACTACAGTTGCGACTACAGCTCTGACTACATTTCCAACACATATTATAACTGCACAGCATTTTTCCCCAACACCCTGTACGGCTACTTCTACATCTTACACAACTAATAATAATAATAATAATAATAATAATAATAATAATCTACAGTTGACGGCTGTTCTCATTCACAATTATGAACACATTTAATGTGTTACTGGATGAGGGTGCGGCTTTGAACTTTTTTTTCGAAAGACAGGTGGTGTGGCACCATTCCATGGGTTGCCGTGCCGTTTCCGGTTCGAAGTGATGAACCCATTTTTCACCACTTGTGACGATGCTCGACAAAAAATTGCCACGATCAGCCTCGTAACGCGCAAGCAATTCCGCACAGACAGTCCTTCGTTGCTCTTTACGGTCTTCTGTTAGACGGCGAGTACCCAGAGTCCACACACCTTTTTTAGCACTGCTAAATGGGACGTCCAGTTGAGCAGACAGGTGTTTGATTGCGATACATTGATCACCTCGAATGGTGACTGCACGTTCCAAATTTGTGGGAGACGCAGCTATTTGGGGCCAGCTGGCCCGCGGGAAGTCGGCCAGGGTAGGGCGACGTTGTTGTGATGGTGAAAGACGTCTCGTTCAACGAATCACAGCGCTTTTGTTCACTGTTAGATCTCCGTAGACAGTCTGCAATCTCCTCTGGAGATATACGATGCTCTGGTTTTCCGCGATAACAAACTCAATGACAGCGCTCTGCACCTCCGTTACACACACCTTTGTGAAGGCCATGTATAGCACCTACTGAAGCTTCATGAGATTATAGGGGCTAAAGCGGGAATATTTCATGTTGTACCACAACAAATTCCGCATTTTTTTCAACCTCAAATAGCCGATAAAAAATGTGTTGCATTACTTACTGAATGCCCCTCGTATACGAGTGAGAGGGGACTGGAAAGTCCTTCCAGCTACTATACGAGCCGCGAATGTAGAAATAAATTTACATAAGTCTATTTGAGCAAGGACTAGTTATTCTAGAGTGCTGCCTATGATCGAGCATCTCGCAAATACTGAAGCGGCTTTGACTATTCGCGTGCTGTTGTCGTGAGCATATGACGGAACTGGGGAGAGGACATGTAGGTGGAAAGGTGTTCGGTGTCCACCACTCGTAACATAATGGTCAGAGTCTTGTCTGCTCTGTAAAGCAGGACAATCGGAGACTGTGGCAGATCTGACCATAGATACAATATACGGCAGGCACAAATATTTAGGAGCGCACCATTCAGCGTACATTGTCCAATATGGGTCTTCACAACAAACAACATTGCCATATTCTGCACGACCTTAAGGGCTGGACCGGCCGCGGTGGCTGAGCGGTTCTAGGAGCTTCAGTCCGGAACCGTGCGACTGCTACGGTCGCAGGTTCGAATCCTGCCTAGGGTGTGGATGTGTGTGATATCCTTACGTTAGTTAGGTTTAAGTAGTTCTAAGTTCTAGGAGACTGATGACCTGAGATATTAAGTCCCATAGTGCTCAGAGCCATTTGAACCATTTTTTGAACCCAAGGACTGGGTTAATCGAGACTGCACCAAATCGATCAATAGAAACTTGTCGTGTGGTCGGATTAATCACTTTTCTTTTGAATACCAGATAGATGGTCTCCTCCAGATAAGCCATCATCCAGGCGACAGGCTACTCGATATGTGCACCACATCGCGGATGTAGGTCAGTTGGGGGGGAGGGGGTCTCTATCTAACTATGGAGGATGTTGTTCAGGGCTTCCGTGGAATCTATAGTAGTAATCGAAGGCACCATGACAGGTGTGGACTACATGAACATTATTGCGGAACAGCCGCATCCCTTCGTGCTTAATATATTCCCCGATGGCCATAGCATCTTCCAGCAGGATAACTATCCCTGTTGGAAGGCTATAATCAGGTCACAGTCGTTGGAGGATCATGGAGGAACGTGGCAGTGCACCAACGTTGATGAGTAGGCCACCAACTTCGGTCTGAAGTTTACCCGATGCAACACGTGTTGGACGTTGTGGGATGTTAGCTCAACTCCATTAACAGGCTTCCCGTTGTTTATGGAAATTCCCTAACATGTGCCTAGATATCTAACATCTCATCCCGTATAAACGAAAATCTGCCACTGACTTGTCGGCTCCATGCCGTGCACGATCACTGGTGTATTGCATTTCAAAAGTGGACCAACAAGTTGTTAAGAATACTGTCATGACGTTTTGAAATCAATATATAAACCAGTACAATGTTAAATGATACCGAGGAGAAATTACACCAAAGTCCGTTAATGGCTGCTTGTAATTCGGTACGTCACCCCACCTAGCTGAGTTGCCATCGCGTCTGTCATGCAGTGGACTTTCATTCGATTCCCAGCCTGGTCGGAGATTTTCTCCGCTCGGAGACTGGGTGTTGTGTTGTCCTCATCGCCGTTTCATCATCATTGAGACACAAGTCGCCCAATGTGGCGTCAACCGAAAAGACTTGGAACTCGACAGTCGAACTTCTTCAGGTGGGGACTCCCGGCCATCAGTGCCACATGACCGTTTCATAAATTAGTAGGTGTATTCGGCAAGCTTCCTTACAGAAAATGACGAAAGTGAAATGAACTAGTGCAGATTTGAACCGCTTCCTCGCCCTTCCAATCGAAAAGAGAATCGCGCGTGTTAAGAAAAGTTGTCAGCAGCCCTCTCAGTACGTCTAGCTGCAATATTACACCTTCATGCTCATCACACAGAATTTTGACAGTTTAATCATTTCTTTCTTTCAGCTTCTCCAACAGGGGCTTCATGAAGCATTACTGTGACGCCATAGCACCGATTAAACAAACTCAGAAAGTCCCAAAACCCACACTAGATCTTATTTTGGGGCTGAAACGTATCACCAAAGACACAAATTAAATTTAGTTCTAATGCCGCGGTTCCCACCAAGGTGTTTGAGAGGTTATCGTTTATTATAAGGAACATATCAAACTGAAGATCCGCTACCAAATATTCCCTATTGACACCTACTCTGCTCCTCTGCTACCATGCAATGAGCCCGATGCCAAACTCCTTCTCGGCAGATAATGGTTCAAATGGCTCTGAGCACTATGGGACTTAACTTCTGTGGTCATCAGTCCCCTAGAACTTAGAACTACTTAAACCTAACTAACCTAAGGACATCACACACATCCATGCCCGAGGCAGGATTCGAACCTGCGACCGTAGCAGTCGCGCGGTTCCGGACTGAGCGCCTTAACCGCGAGACCACCGCGGCCGGCTGGCAGATAGTGAAAAGTATATCAAAAAGGCTCAGATATATAAAGTTTTGTAAGGGATCTTCGTTTGAGAGCTACACATTCTTAGGATGTTAGAAATAAACTTTTTCTGGCATTTCCTACGTTCACATCTAAACGTCTGAATGTTTTCGTCCTTAAATAGCTCTCACTTACTCTTAAATATGTTATGGCTGTGTTATTTCAGAGACATGACATGAGACATGATGTAGTCAAACGAATGACATCTTTTCGTTTATTAACGTGTACAAACTAAATTTACTTATCCTGTGGTCCAAGTAGTTTCTTTGCACCAAATACTTACCGACTCAAAAACTTCGCGCATTTGGTTACAGTTTCCTCGCGACATGACATCCCTTTACACTAAGGCGTCGTCTGCGAGCAGTCTCAGAGTTCTCATTGCACTGACAGCCAATTTGTTTATAACGTGACCTTATCCATTATATTCAATATGACAATAATGGGTACTTGAAATGGAGAAATGTATAAATACCATCTTTAGGCACAACAACAGATACATTTCAATAACAAAAGGAGATTTTGCATTGGTCGTTGAACGACAAATGGTGAACTTCCTTTTGTTATTAATGCTAGTGTGCTTATCGTGATGCACGCAACTCTGGCGGAGTCCCCATTCAAGCTATATTTCCAATTACGCATAATTCAGTTTTAGGTCGTGTAAATCAATCTTCAGGTGCTTTAGTCCTTACATTAGCTACATAAATTTTTGTACGGTTTAGTGGCTCTCGTGCTAACAAATGCGATGTTACGTGTAGTAGGAGCAAAAATATTGTGATGTATACTGAGTTTTTTTGTAGAAACATTCGTTACCGAAGTGACGTATCTCTAGAAACGTAGGTAATCATATAATATAACACAGTCCGAAATGAAAGAACTTATGCTAAGAAGGCTATATGATGGAAAAATTATACGCCGAAACTATATAGAAGTTTGCAGACAATCATGATTACATAAAAATCGTGTCTCATGAAAAATATTACTTTGTATGGCATATAATTCTTTCTTCTGTATTTTTATCTAAAAGTGGATAAGAGAGTAACAAATGTGTATCAGGTCAGAATGCGGGTGCTGAATGTAGTTTTCTCATTCAACATACGTCGACGAGCCAAAACATTATGACCACCGGTTTAATAGATTGTTTGTCACTGTTTGGAACGAAATACGTCGCTGATTATGCGTATCAGGGATCCGAAAATTTGTTCTAAGGTTTAAGGAGGTATGTGGCATTAGTTTTATACGCACACGTCATGGAATTTGCGTAAATAACGGGCCGCTGATACGCATACTCGGTGGTGACACCCAATAGTGACCCAGATGGGCTCCATAGGATTTACATCAGGCGAATTTAGTGGCCGAGACATCAGCGTCGGTCCACTATAATGCTCCTCGAACCACTGTAGCGCGGTTCTGGCTCCGAGACACGGACAATTACACTGCTGAAAGATTACATTGCCGACGGGGAAGACATCAAGCACGAAAGGATTCAGGTGGTTTGCCGGCCGGTGTGGCCATGCGGTTCTAAGCGCTTCAGTTTGGAACCGCGTGACCTCTACGGTCGCAGGTTCGAATCCTGCCTCGGGCATGGATGTGTGTGATGTCCTTAGGTTAGTTAGGTTTAAGTAGTTCTAAGTTCTAGGGGACTGATGACCTCAGTACTTAAGTCCCATAGTGCTCAGAGCCATTTGAACCATTTTTGATTCAGGTGGTTTGCAGCTGTCAGCGTGTCTTCGATTACTACCACAGGTCCGATGCAAATCAAGAGTATGTCTGCCTCAGTATAATACTGCTCCCACAAGCCTGTGTCCGTGGCACACTCCACGTTCACCTCGATAACGGCGTTTGTGCAGTCGCCCGTGGACCTGGTGTAGCAGAACTGTAATTCATTCGAAGAGCCGTCTCGTTTCAATTGATATACTGTCCAATTCCGATGGTCCCGTGCCCACTGCAATCTTAATTGATGATGATGTTGAGTCAACATGTGAACGTGTATGGATGATTCGCTGCGGAGCTCCATGTTTAACAATGTACGATGAACGGTATGCTCCGAAACACCAATGTGTTCTTTCCCCAGAGATGACACAGATCACCATCTGTCCTACTTTACAGAGTAGACAAGCCTCCGAACCTCATGTCTGTGAAGTCGTGGACGTCCAACCATTCAGCGCCTAGTGGTATTTTCACTGTCCTTGTACGTCTTTCTGTAGACGCTCGAGACAGTAGCACGTGAACATTCGACCGACAGCTACGCCATTTACGAGATACTCGTTCACATGCCCTACGTAATAATAATCTTTCCTTTGTCAAAGTCGCTTATCTCACTGGATTTCCCAATTTGGAGCCTACACCTTCGCTTGGATGATCAGCCATCCGTGTGTCCACTCCGCTTACATAATTTTGTTACAGCTTCACGTGCCCGCAACGCCACCACGCTGCTTCCACCGTCTCAGTGGCCACGTTCTGGCTTATCAGTGTTTTTCCCTGGGTAAGTTACAAAGTACCGAGTTCGTTTAGTAAATCGAGCGCTGTTCTCTTAGCTGTGGTGACGTTCCATTTATTTCATGCGTTGCGTGATCAGTGGACTGCACGTAGCTATGAATGATTTTTCACAGTAGTTCTTGCCAAATGCATCAAGATATTCTGGGCTCGGATTAAGCTAAGTAGACATTGATTTCTGTAAATCTTTGATGTAAAATAATTCTGTGCAGTATAATATATCCAGTGAGATGGCAATGGCACACTGAACTTATTTGGTAAACGCATATCTGGTACATGCATTTTCAAAACCCTCTATCCATTGGCAACGCTCTACTGTGCTGATTATTTGTCACGTACCAGGTGCTTCCATTGAGGAACAAATCTGAAAAAGAGGTAATGATGACAAGACATGTCCAGGGGCATTGTAGTGTTGGAAATTCCGTGTGGCGACCTTGCGTGCAACCAGGTCAGACGTGGAGGTGGACGCATGCAGTACTCACAATCATTTCTTGCTATATATTCACTCACTTCATCTACAGTGTAATTTTTAGTTGTATTTAGGGCACATGGTGGTCCCCCATAGTTCCTAGATTTTGGTAAGAAGATTCTTATTTCAGAATCCTGAAAAACGGCTGATGGGATAATTAATATTTGTTACGGGTTTCGATCTTCTGATCATCTTAATGTATTATATAGAGCAGCCTGTGGCGTCGTATAAAGCAAACCTCGTGATGTGGTTCTACGTTAATAATAAGATGAAAATACCCTCTCACCAGTAAAATCTCTTGCAGTAATTAACTCCAGCAACGTGTTATATTTGACACCACAGTAAGAACTTTGGTACATGGGCTGCAGTAAATAATTTTGTGATACCCTGTGAGATGAGATGATCGAAATCCATAGTTAACAAAAAAAAATTTAAATTTATTTATCTGGTTCCGCGTGACCAAGCGACCCGAAGCTAATGGTCGTGGAACAAGTTATTATATACACGGTCCAGTCACATTAATGTGACCACAACATAAGCCGACGTCAACGTGGAATATCCACTCAACAATGGCAGGTGTCAGCACTAGCAGTGGAGGATATGCAAAGCGTGTCAGTGGGACATGGTAAACAGTGCAGTCGTCGTCGTAATTTTGAAGTCGAGCCATTTTCCTGACGTCCGGGAGGGCATGATTATTGGCTTTCGGGCCAATGATGGAAGCATTTCCGAAACGACTAAGTTTGTAAACTATATACTTATATCGATATGGTGTCTGTTCTTTCGGACATATAGTTCTGGCAATACCGGCCATGACCTTCCTCTTCTGTGAGGAGGCACACATATTACCCGAAATCTTACGGGACGTGGTAAGAATGTCTTCCACGAGTAATGAGTGTGTTGGGTATGGACACTATGACTGTAGCGTGTGGACATACATGGTGAAAATGTGGGTCTCGAGAGAGGCGTGCGCGAGATAGTCCCTGCAGTCGCACTCTCTTTTGTGCCCTCGGTGGCTCAGATGGGCAGAGCGTCTGCCATGTAAGCAGGAGATCCCGAGTTCGAGTCCCGTTCGGTGCACACATTTTCACCTGTCCCCGTCAGCAGCTGAAGGTATTAATATGTAATTATAAGCTCGTAAACTGTTCGATTGCCTCTGTGGTTATAGAATACCGTGCATGCCAAGGTGGCGCAATCCAGAGCCGGCGCCAAGGAAACTGTGATGCACCACGGGCCTTGGATCACAGTTTATTCAGCTTCCATCATTATTATAGATAAAGATAAGACTTAAATGTCTCGAGGAAAATTTAATTATGAGATCTATTAAGAAATAGTATACAAATGAACAGCCAGTGGCCTTGCAGCAGTGGTGAAACTGTTTCCCCTCAGGCTATCGGGCTTGGTTAGCAATTTGATGGGTGACGATCGGGTTCTGCCGAGCACGTTTTGCAACTGGGGCGAACTCACCCCTTGCGAGGCTACTTGACTTGAGGAGCTACCTCACAGAGAATTAGCGGCTCCGGTCACGAAAACGGACAACGACCACATGCCCCTCTGTATCCGCATCCAGTGACGCCCTTGTGCTTAGTTGGACACGGAGGTCGGTCGTCTTCTCATGTCTGTTCGGACGGAGTATTCTTGCAGTAGTTGAGCACTTTTCTCTGTACTGTATTGATCTTTATGAATGTTCTGTACAGGAGTTGTTTCCAGTAGTTGAGAAATTTTCTCTGTAGTGCGTTCTTCATAACGAACGAACAACACGAAGAAGAGAAACGTTCTCAACTACTGCAAACAACTCCTGTACAGAACAGAAAGAGTATGGCTCATGGAAAATTTTTACTTGGAATTGAATACTTCATCTTCTTCTTCTTCTTCTTCACTTCATGTTTTAGATAAATTGCCTGTTAGGGCACTTCATCTCTCTTGTGGTCTTCCTACATTTCTTCTTCCAGTGCATTTATAACTGAGAGCCTTTACCGTGAATGTTTCTCCGCTTATACGGTCTACATGTTTCTTCCACTTCTCCTATTTTTCTTTGTGTTTTCGTTTAGGTTATATATTTCTAAATCATTCCGTATGTCGTCATCTGTTTTTCCATCTTACCTTCTACATCCTTCTACTCTTCTTGTAAATCTTGTTTCTTAAACCTGTATCAACTATCTTAACGTCTTGTTGCTGCTCATGATTCACTTCCAAAAGTAGGGGTTGGTACTGCTATCATCTTGTAAAATTCAGCTGGATTTCTTTTCTGTCTTTATTCTGCATACTTTTTACGATGGTTCTATATATGAAAGTAAATTTCCTTAATTTTTGGTCCACGTCATGTTTATATTAGTAAGTAATGTCACTTCATCGATATTCAAAATATTTTACTTCCTCCAAGATTTTATTTTTCAAAACTATTTCAGATATTACTTGCAGTCTGTGATACGCCCGCTAAACCCGCTGGGCAGAACAGGTAATTAGGATTGTGGAAAGGGCCAAATAAGGTTGGGGTCAGTTTCACCTTCTAATTGTAATTTATTGTAATTTAATAACAGTTTTACAACCAACGCGGCACGTAGCTGGATCTTTACCGAATGTAACTACTGTATTTCACGACTGAAGGCCTCCAAATAAGAAATCTTAACAAATTAAAATAAAAATCCAATTAAGACAGCAATAAAGTAATTAAAAAATACCACAGCAAGGTAGATAGAACAAACATATGCAAGGTGCAATACCAAAGGCTGAAGGCTGCAATTAAGTTTCAAAATTTTAAAATATATTACGATAATCTTTTCAAGGCAGAAGGCTGCAATGTCTAAGCTTGAAAGATAAATTAAAGAATTAATTTTGCAAAATTTTTAAGAAAAAAGGAAAAACCATAAGCCTTAAATTTTAAGTAGCTAGAAACAGACAATTAAACACCGGTGGCACGCAGATGCCTCCAGGGAGGTCGGTCTGCCCTCGTTCGCTTAGGCGAGACATGTGGTGAGCCCAACTACACTTGATCCGTCGGAACCTAACCAAGGGACAGCCACAGACCGACCGACAAAACGACTTGCTTGCCACCAATCAGTACATGAGAACTCAAACACAAAATGTGACCGACTTAATTATCCACAATAAAAAAAAAAACAACACTTTTTGTTGGTCACAGGAAAACCTCCCCAACAGTAAACCACCGAAACGAATCACAACATGAATGGACGAGACACCACTCAACTTTGACGTCCTGGATCGGTGAACCACGAAGCTCGTAGCGATCGGACAGCTCCACACACGCTCAGACACTGCGAAGGGGTAGCCAACGGACACAGCCGACTGCACCGCGCGGAGATAACTTCCCTCGTCCACAACAGTCTGCTCTGAAATGTGATCTCTCTCGTTTTGTCTATCTACAATGTTAGGTTTTAATCTGAGACTAGCAGTTCCAACTTATAAACTCTCACCCAAAGGTCTTCTTCATTCTCTGTAATCAGAGTTAGATAATCTGCATGTAAAATCACAGTCTAGTGTCACGATTTCCATTTGCTGATAAGTAATATATATGTGTATTTGTGTGTTGGGGAAATTCATGCTTGTCGTAAATCTTTGTTTGTGTTCATTGGCTCTTTGTTGTTATATTTCCGTATCTATAACAATTTCGGTGTTTGTTTACAAACTCTTAAAAGAAATGATGGGGTGAGATGGATAAATTCGTTCAGCCACGATATTCCATAACATTCCTCGACTCACTATTAAGAACAGAATATTTTTCTGTTATCTGTCACGTTTATTGGCAGATCTCTGATATATAGGTTGCCTGTTCTAAGAATTGTCTTGCGAATTCACTGCGATGCTTCGTTTCTGCGACGAGTAGCCGGAGTCGGCCCCGATGTATACTGCTCATCATGCATTTCATCCGACGCTCAGTGTCTACTGAAAGTGTCGTTGGTTTGCCGTTAGAAACAAAACGATTTTTAAAGTGGAATTTTACGCACCTGTACGACAAAGCAGTGGTTATTAGTCTAATGCGATATTCGTTTTATCGCTGTGTGTTCACGGGGACAGTAAGACGCGGAAAACAACTAGGGATAGCGGCGATTGCACTGTCCTGGCCCGCGATGACAGCTACCGCCACACAGGAGCGCTACTCAGTCGCTCCTGGAATACTGATGGTTCTTCATGTTTTAGATATACAAGGTGGTCAGAAATGGTCGAAGAAACTTGTAAAGGTGTTGCAGGGCAGGATCTATTGAGAAATAAGTGTTAACAAAAAATTTGATACCTTGCGCTATTTGCGAGTTAATTAACATTGAAGTTAGCCAATAAGGTCGTTGCGGGCGCAAGTTCAAGGTCCCTTCAGTTTCAATAAGTGTCAGCTGATCTCAGTGCGTAGGTGATAGCGCACGGGTTCTGCTCAGCCTTTTCCCCGGCTTCGGTTCGTACTACAGTCCAATGTGTCACTCTGTTGTTCAGTTTTGGGGAAAGCAAACGGAGAATATATTTAGCGACACCGCCTCTGGCGGGCCGCTAGAATTTTCGCATGCAATGACCTGATTGGCTCACCTTAATGGTAATTAAGACCTAAACCGTTCAACCTATCGAGTTATATCTCTACAAACCCTACTCTGCAATTTTTAGCGATGTAACACCACTTTATCGACTCCGTAACAAAGGACACTACAGTCCGATTCTTATTTTGACGTTGGCTTACCAATAATTTGAGCCTATTTCAATTCTGAAGATGACAGTTTCAACTGCTGTAACCAATAAAGTAAAGCAAATTTCTTGTGCAGCTGACGACTGGTTTTATGTCTTCGTTGAAAAACAATTTTGTTTGTAACGGGAAATATTGTTTCAGTCGACGCAGGGCGTCGAAAGATATATGTGATGAGCAGTACCTGTTTGGGCTTAATCGAGCTACTCATTGCAAAAACGCCAGTGAATATGCGACCTATTACTATCAGGAGGGGTACACGGTATAACAAAAAAAGGGATGGACCTAGAACAGAACCTTATAGCACCAACCCACTCTCCCCAAACTCTCCCCGGCCCCAACCACACGCCCTCCACCCTCGCTTTTCGTTATTTGTTGATACTTACTGACAACATTCTGCTTTCAAGATTTGAAGTGAACCATTGTAAACATTGTTGAGCTTTTTACGTTATCTCATAATGTTACAGCACTTGTAAAAGTATTGCAAGACAAACAAAAATACTTCTGTTAAATGAAATATCTATTGTTCTCGAGTTGTAGATAGTAATTTATTTATTTAATTGTATGGATAGCCTCACCTTATCCCGCGCCGGGCAGATCGTTCGCCTGGTGCTGGTCTTTAAATTTGACTCCACTTTGGCGACCTACAGTCGATGAGGATGATACGATGATGATGAGGACAGCACAACACCCAGTCCCTGTGCGGAGAAAATTCCCCGACCCAGCCGGGAATCGAACCGGGGCCCAGAGGATTGACAATCCGTCACGCTGACCATTTTCCTTTCTTTTTAATCTCATTTTGTTCTATATTGTTCGTTGAATTTGATCAGGGCGGACATCCGATGACACCCATTTAGGTTCTCCGTTGATCTGTTCACTCAGTTTTTTGTTGCAGAAGGTAGCTAACCCTCTGACCGAACACGCTGAGCTACCGTGCCGGCAACCATTCAGCTACCGGGGGCGGACCGCTGTAGATAATGAAGATTTATTTCATCAACAGCGCTTGTTGGTCCCGAAATACAGCGTTTCCTTTTTCTTTCAGATGTTTCTGTAATTTCTGGTAGGTGTTTCAGGTAAGAATAGTCAGTTTCAACACAGGTTTACAGGTGTTTCCTATACGTGTGAGGAGAGTAGGGGACGGACAGTGCTGGTATCGTTTTGCACGTATCATCCCCTGCTCCAGTGAGTGTGGATTCAGATGGAAACGTACAGCGGCTGTCAATATCCGCAGCAAGGCGGGAAGGGTGGTGTCTGTCGCCTCGCCAGCGACGAGAGTGACAAGCGGCCGCCTCGCTACGCCACTGTTTCCCCTTCGCTGCTGTCAATACGCGCCCAGCGCATCAGCAGCTGCCTGCCCGTGTAGCAAACTCGCATACCTGCCCACGCTGCAACACGGCTCCGTGGCAGAAGCAGGCGAGCCCTGGATAGTAGCACCGCATCAACACCCTCCCTATTGACAAGCCGCTGACACGCGGTGATGCTTAATCTGTAGGTACGTCGTTCGAGTCGTGGGGACGGAAAGAATAAGCACTGAAAAAAAATTAACTGGTTTAGCGCTCTGAGGGCTACCTACAAACTTAATGATATACACACACACAGGGTGAGTCACCTAACATTACCGCTGGATATATTTCGTAAACCACATCAAATACTCACGAATCGATTCCACAGACCGAACGTGAGGAGAGGGGCTAGTGTAATTGGTTAATACAAACCATAAAAAAATGCACGGAAGTATGTTTTTAACACAAACCTACGTTTTTTTAAATGGAACCCCGTTAGTTTTGTTAACACATTTGAACATATAAACAAATACGTAATCAGTGCCGTTTGTTGCATTGTAAAATGTTAATTACATCCGGAGATATTGTAACCTAAAGTTGACGCTTGAGTACCACTCCTCCGCTGTTCGATCGTGTGTATCGGAGAGTACCCAATTACGTAGGAATCCAGAGGGAACGGTGATGGACCTTAGATACAGAAGAGACTGGAACACCACATTACGTCCACATGCAAACACCATTTTATTGGTCTTTTTCACTGACGCACATGTACATTACCATGAGGGGTGAGGTACACGTACACACGTGGTTTCCGTTTTCAATTACGGAGTGGAATAGAGTGTGTCCCGACATGTCAAGCCAATAGATGTTCAATGTGGTGGCCATCATTTGCTGCACACAATTGCAATCTCTGGCGTAATGAATGTCGTACACGCCGCAGTACATCTGGTGTAATGTCGCCGCAGGCTGCCACAATACGTTGTTTCATATCCTCTGGGGTTGTAGGCACATCACGGTACTCATTCTCCTTTAGCGTACCCCACAGAAAGAAGTCCAGAGGTGTAAGATCAGGAGAACGGGCTGGCCAAATTATGCGTTCTCCACGTCTTACGAAAAGCCCGTCGAGCATCCTGTCAAGGGTCAGCCTAGTGTTAATTGCGGAATGTGCAGGTGCACGATCATGCTGATACCACATACGTCGACGCGTTTCCAGTGGGACATTTTCGAGCAACGTTGGCAGATCATTCTGTAGAAACGCGATGTAGGTTGCAGCTGTTTTGGGGCCCTGCAATGAAGTGAGGACCAATGAGGTGGTCGCCAATGATTCCGCACCATACATTTACAGTCCACGGTCGCTGTCGCTCTACCTGTCTGAGTCAACGAGGATTGTCCACGGACCAGTAATGCATGTTCCGTAGATTCACTGCCCCGTGGTTTGTGAAACCCGCTTCATCGGTAAACAGGTAGAACTGCAACGCATTCTCTGTTAATGCCCATTGACAGAATTGCACTCGATGATTAAAGTCATCACCATGTAATTGCTGATGTAGCGACACATGAAACGGGTGAAAGCGGTGACGATGCAGTATGCGCATGACACTACTTTGACTCGGTCCACCGGCTCTCGCAATGTCCCGTGTACTCATGTGTGGGTTCATGGCAACAGCAGCTAGCACACCAACTGCACCCGCTTCTCCTGTGACGGGCCTGTTACGGACCCGTTTGCGTGCTACGACCATACCTGTTGCATACAGTTGGCGGTAGATGTTTTGGAACGTGCGGCACGTTGGATGCTCTCTGTCCGGGTACCGTTCTGCATACACCCTGCAGGCTTCAGCTGCATATCGTCGACACTCGCCATAGATGAGTATCACTTCCGCGCTTTTCAGAGTTCGAATACACCATGGTCACAGTTCCTACAACACTACACAAACACAGACGTCTGGTAATACGGTGTACTACAGTTAATCTGCGTGCGGAGACGAATGCAGAATAACAATAGCAGCAAGCGCTACATGCGGACACTGCGGCAGCTAGACCAAACCACAACAGTGCACTACAGCCGCACTCGTAAACACGGTCGTCATCGTAAAAATGTCCCCGCAGATGCTGCTCGCCGACCGTGGCCCGTGTTTGTTACAACACGCAACTGAACGTCGGAGGTTTCAAGCGTCAAATTTAGGTTACAATATCTCCGGATGTAATTAACATTTTACAATACAACAAACGGTAGTGATTACGTATTTGTTTAAATGTTCAGATGTGCTAACAAAACTAACGTGGTTCCATTTAAAAAAACGTAAGTTTGTGTTAAAAAACATACGTCCGTGCATTTTTGTATGGTTTGTATTAAACAACTACACTAGCCCCTCTCCTCACGTTCGGTCTGTGGAATCGGTTCGTCAGTATTTGATGTGGTTTACGAAATATATCCAGCGGTAACGTTAGGTGACTCACCCTGTATATATATGTTGTTCTTGTTGTGGTCTTCAGTCCTGAGACTGGTTTGATGCAGCTCTCAATGCTACTCTATCCTGTGCAAGCTTCATCATCTCCCAGTACCTACTGCAGCCTACGTCCTTCTGAATCTGCTTAGTGTATTCATCTCTTGGTCTCCCTCTACGATTTTTAAACTAAATTGGTGATCCTTCGATGTCTCAGAACGTGTCCTACCAACCGATCCCTTCTTCTAGTCAAGTTGTGCCAGAAGCTCCTCTTCTCCCCAATTCTATTCAATACCTCCTTTTAGTTATATTATCTATCCATCTAATCTTCAGCATTCTTCTGTAGCACCACATTTCGAAAGCTTCTATTGTCTTCTTGTCTAAACTATTTATCGTCCACGTTTCACTTCCATACATGACTACACTCCATACAAATACTTTCAGAAACGACTTCCTGACATTTAAATCTATACTCAATGTTAACAAATTTTTCTTCTTCAGAAACGCTTTCCTTGCCATTGCCAGTCTACATTTTATATCCTCTCTACTTCGACCATCTTTAGTTATTTTGCTCCCCAAATAGCAAAACTCCTTCACTACTTTAAGTGTCTCATTTGCTAATCTAATTCCCTCAGCATCACCCGACTTAATTCGACTACATTCCATTATCCTCTTTTTGATTTTGTTGATGTTCATCTTATACCCTCCTTTCAAGACACTGTCCATTCCGTTCAGCTGCTCTTTCAAGTCCTTTGATGTCTCTTGCAGAATTACAATGTCATCGGCGAACCTCAAAGTTTTTATTTCTTCTCCATGGATTTTAATACCTACTCAGAACTTTTCTTTTAATTAGATTTAAAACAGCCGACCCGTTGCAAAGGATAAAGTAATCTTTACCTAGGTTTCTATAAGTTTAAACCTATCTTCTTCGGAAGTCAAAACTATTATATTCACTTATCGAAACCTAGGTAAAGATTACTTTATCCTTTGCAACGGGTCGGCTGTTTTAAATCTAATTACGTGGAACCGTTGCTGCTACGCAGCTATGTTTAAAATAACTTTTCTTTTGTTTCCATTATTGCTTGCTCAATATACAGATTTAATAACATCGGGGATAGGCTGCAACCCTGTCTCACTCCCTTCCCAACCACTGGTTCCCTTTCATACCCCTCGACTCTTATAACTGTCATCTGTTTTCTGTACGAATTGTAAATAGCCTTTCGTTCGCTGTATTTTACCCCTGCCACCTTCAGAATTTGAAAGAGAGTATTCCAATCAACATTGTCAAATGCTTTCTCTAACTCTACAAATGCTAGAAACGTAGGTTTGCCTTTCCTTAATCTTTCTTCTAAGTTAAGTCGTAGGGTCAGTATTGCCTCACGTGTTAAAACATTTTTACGGAATCCAAACACATCTTCCCCGAGGTCGGCATCTACTAGTTTTTCCATTCGTCTGTAAGGAATTCACTTTAGTATTTTGCTGCTGTGACTTATTAAACTGATAGTTCGGTAATTTTCGCATCTGTCAACACCTGCTTTCTTTGGGTTTGGAATTATTATATTCTTCTTGAAGTCTGAGGGTACTTCGCCTGTCTCATACATTTTGCTCACCAGATGGTAGAGTTTTGTCAGGACTGGCTCTCCCAAGTCTGTCAGTAGTTCTAATGGGATGTTGTCTACTCCGGGGGGCCTTGTTTCGACTCAGGTCTTTCAGTGCTCTGTCAAACTCTTTACGCAGTATCATATCTCCCATTTCATCTTCATCTACATCCTCTTCCATTTCCATAATATTGTCCTCAAGAACATCGCCCTTGTGTAGAACCTCTATATACTCCTTCCACCTTTCTGCTTTCCCTTCTTTGCTTAGAACTGGGTTTCCATCAAAGCTCTTGATATTCGTGCAAGTGGTTCTCTTTTCTCCAAAGGCCTCTTTAATTTTCCTGTAGGCAGTATCTATCTTATCCCTAGTGAGATAAGCCTCTACATCCTTACATTTGTCCTCTAGCCATCCCTGCTTAGCCATTTTGCACTTCCTGCCGATCTCATTTTTGAGACGTTTGTATTCCTTTTTGCCTGCTTCATTTACTGCATTTTTATAATTACTCCTTTCATCAATTAAATTCAATATTTCTTCTGTTACCGAAGGATTTCTACTACTCTCGTCTTTGTACCTATTTGATGCTCTGCTGCCTCCACTATTTCATCCCTCAAAGCTACCCATTCTTCTTCTACTGTATTTCTTTCCCCCATTCCTGTCAATTGTTCCCTTATGCTCTCCCTGAATCTCTGTACAACCTCTGGTTCTTTCAGTTTATCCAGGTCCCATCTCCTTAAATTTCCACCTTTTTGCAGTATCTTCAGTTTTAATCTACAGTTCATAACCAATAGATTGTGGTCAGAGTCCACATCTGCCCCTGGAAATATCGTACTGTTTAAAACCTGGTTCCTAAATCTCTGTCTTACCATTATATAATCTATCTGATACCTTTTAGTATCTCCAGGATTCTTCCATGTATACAACCTTCTTTCATGATTCTTGAACCAAGTGTTTGCCATGATTAAGTTATGCTCTGAGCAAAATTTTACCAGGCGGCTTCCTCTTTCATTTCTTATCTCCAATCCATAATCACCTACTATGTTTCCTTCTCTCCCTTTTCCTACTCTCGAATTCCAGTTACCCATGACTATTAAATTTTCGTCTCCCTTCACTATCTGAATAATTTCTTTTACCTCATCATACATTTTGTCAATGTCTTCGTCATCTGCAGAGCTAGTTGGCACATAAACATGTACAACTGTAGTAGGCGTGGGCTGCGTGTCTATCTTGGCCACAATAATGCGTTCACTATGCTGTTTGTAGTAGCTTACCCGTACTCCTATTTTTTTTATTCATTATTAAACCCACTCCTGCATTAGCCCTATATGATTTTGTATTTCTAACCCTGTATTCACCTGACCAAAAGTCTTGTTCGTCCTGCCACGGAACTTAACTAATTCCCAGTACATCTAACTGTAACCTATCTGTTTCCTTTTTTAAATTTTCTAACCTACCTGCCCGATTAAGGGATCTGACATTCCACGCTCCGTTCCGTAGAACGCCAGTATTCTTTCTCCTGGTAACGACGCCCTCTTGAGTAGTCCCCGCCCGGAGTTCCGAATGAGGGACTATTTTACCTCCGGAATATTTTACTCAAGAGGACAACATCATCATTTAATCATACAGTAAAGCTGCATGCTCTCGGGAAAAATTACGGCTGTAGTTTCCCCTTGCTTTCAGCCGTTCGCAGTACTAGAACAGCAAAGTCATTTTGGTTAGTGTTACAAGGCCAGCTTAGTCAATCATCCAGACCGTTGCCCCTGCAACTACTGAAAAGGCTGCTGCACCTCTTCAGGAACCACACGTTTGTCTGGCCTCTCAACAGATACCCCTCCGTTGTGGTTGCACCTACGGTACGGCTATCTGTATCGTTGAGGCACGCAAGCCTCCCAACCAACGGCAAGGTCCATGGTTCATGGGGGATATACACTCCTGGAAATTGAAATAAGAACACCGTGAATTCATTGTCCCAGGAAGGGGAAACTTTATTGACACATTCCTGGGGTCAGATACATCACATGATCACACTGACAGAACCACAGGCACATAGACACAGGCAACAGAGCATGCACAATGTCGGCACTAGTACAGTGTATATCCGCCTTTCGCAGCAATGCAGGCTGCTATTCTCCCATGGAGACGATCGTAGAGATGCTGGATGTAGTCCTGTGGAACGGCTTGCCATGCCATTTCCACCTGGCGCCTCAGTTGGACCAGCGTTCGTGCTGGACGTGCAGACCGCGTGAGACGACGCTTCATCCACTCCCAAACATGCTCAATGGGGGCCAGATCCGGAGATCTTGCTGGCCAGGGTAGTTGACTTACACCTTCTAGAGCACGTTGGGTGGCACGGGATACATGCGGACGTGCATTGTCCTGTTGGAACAGCAAGTTCCCTTGCCGGTCTAGGAATGGTAGAACGATGGGTTCGATGACGGTTTGGATGTACCGTGCACTATTCAGTGTCCCCTCGACGATCACCAGTGGTGTACGGCCAGTGTAGGAGATCGCTCCCCACACCATGATGCCGGGTGTTGGCCCTGTGTGCCTCGGTCGTATGCAGTCCTGATTGTGGCGCTCACCTGCACGGCGCCAAACACGCATACGACCATCATTGGCACCAAGGCAGAAGCGACTCTCATCGCTGAAGACGTCACGTCTCCATTCGTCCCTCCATTCACGCCTGTCGCGACACCACTGGAGGCGGGCTGCACGATGTTGGGGCGTGAGCGGAATACGGCCTAACGGTGTGCGGGACCGTAGCCCAGCTTCATGGAGACGGTTGCGAATGGTCCTCGCCGATACCCCAGGAGCAACAGTGTCCCTAATTTGCTGGGAAGTGGCGGTGCGGTCCCCTACGGCACTGCGTAGGATCCTACGGTCTTGGCGTGCATCCGTGCGTCGCTGCGGTCCGGTCCCAGGTCGACTGGCACGTGCACCTTCCGCCGACCACTGGCGACAACATCGATGTACTGTGGAGACCTCACGCCCCACGTGTTGAGCAATTCGGCGGTACGTCCACCCGGCCTCCCGCATGCCCACTATACGCCCTCGCTCAAAGTCCGTCAACTGCACATACGGTTCACGTCCACGCTGTCGTGGCATGCTACCAGTGTCCGTATGCCACGGCAAACTGGCTGACACTGACGGCGGCGGTGCACAAATGCTGCGCAGCTAGCGCCATTCGACGGCCAACACCGCGGTTCCTGGTGTGTCCGCTGTGCCGTGCGTGTGATCATTGCTTGTACAGCCCTCTCGCAGTGTCCGGAGCAAGTATGGTGGGTCTGACACACCGGTGTCAATGTGTTCTTTTTTCCATTTCCAGGAGTGTATATATATATATATATATATATATATATATATTTATAAATAGTTCATCCATCCTATGAATCTACAATCGTGACAATTCTTGTCTGTTATCGACAGTGATATTGGAAAGATACCGTACCCAGGAATACCAATGTTTTTAAGTTTGAAGTCAGGCAACATACGACAAAAGAAATTTTCTTTGTGTAATACCATATGATTACGAATTAACGATTTGGGATTATTTTTCTTTACGTGTGCTCTGAAACCTTGCTTCTCGCCAAATTTCATCATTCTAGGTCAACAGGAGTTTGCGAGTATCAAACAAAATATCCAACACAGTCCGCCTCCGTAGCCTACCATGCAGGGGGCCCAGGTTCGGTTCAGGCAGAGGACTGGGTGTTGTGTGTCCTCCATCATCATTTTCATCACCATTGACTCGCAAGTCGCTGAAGTGGCGTCACCTAAAAAGGACTTGCAAGACGGCTGGCTAACGTCCCCGAATGGGGCCTGCCGACCAACAATGTCATATCATCATTTCCATTTATGTAACATAAATGAATGAATCTTTTTCTTGCATTGACTTGGAACAGGCCTGGCCAAGATAAGCTCTCTCAGAGCGCGCTCGCACTCCACGAGCGCAGCCGTGTGTGCTCAGCGCTCCGCCTTCCCCCACTACTGCACTATTCCGAACACGTGTGCCAACTATGTGCTGAATGCTGCATATGCGGGATACTTAAAAAGACATATCTTCAACATAGTACGACTGCTAAATAAATACATTAAATAGTGCTAATACGATGAGTAGTTCTACAGAAAGGTTATACAACGGGCATTTAACATAAAGTGGTGACATTTTATACGTTTCGCTTTTTGAATACGTAATATATCTGGAACTATGGTTCTTTATACAAACACATGGAGCTACGCAGGCTGAAATCTGTTAAACCAGGACAGTGACCATATTTTGTCAATTTCATAACAGAAAGAAAACCTATTCACACATGTGTTGAACAAAACATTGAAATAATGCCTGTGGAGTCGAAGAGCTTGGTCATGGAGTAACATTTTATAAAAGTTTTGTAAAATGCTGGTTTGGACAAAGAAGTGGCTGGGTTGGGTGCTACCCTGTACATCTGTCAGCTAAATTTGAAAGCAATGAGGTACATTAACAGAAAAAGCAAGAAAGGTCTGTCAAATAGAGCCTAAATCGAAATCCGCCTTTAGTTATGCGATGCCTTGGAATCTCTACGAGAGCTCTTAATGATACACTTCAGTTATTGAGACGCAGTCAGTCATGTATGGTCCACAAATGTTAACTCGCTTTCCCCTCAGTGGCCTCCTTCTGATCATCCAGCTTTCAGTACCGTTCATCAGAAGACAAGAGCATCATACCGTTTGCGTGGCTGTTATTGTAATAATGTTACAATATGTGTTTCTCCAGCTCATAATAGTGCGACAGCGTAGAAAGCACTTTGTACAGCCTTCAAACAATACGGAAAGCAAGGCAATTGCCATTTGACATTAAACCATGTGCTTCACCTGTGAGCGTCTGACAAATCGAATGCTTTGCTCTAGTGAGTCCGGCGGCAGCTATCATTTCCCTCTTTCTCTTCACCCCAAAGTCTCACTCACCGCTGCACCCGGAGTGTCATAAATTTCAGCTTCATACGTCTACTTATTCCCGAGAAAAAGGGCTTTTAACAGTCTGACAGACAGTCATGTGGACAACAAAGTGATCCAATAGGGGTACCGTTTTCACCGATTGAGGTACAGGACCTTAAAATTAGCATAAAGTCAAAGGGCGGCAATATGCAAAACTCCTTCTCTAATCTGTTAAAAATGTGTCATAAGTCCTCCCTGGTGGTGATATTTCAATCGCATTGGTCTGAAAATCAGGGTGGACAGCCTCATGCTGAACATTGTACGTCAGAGCTAATAGGTAATCAGTAACAAAGAGTATGGCAGAGGATGCTTTGGAATGAATTTTTCGTAAAAAGGTAATGTGGTGTGACAACATCCATAGATCAGTGGGTACAATATCGCTCATTTGTGATGTAAAGGGACAGGACTTAATTAGAGGAATCGGATGATGACACCTGCCGTGTTCTCCTCGTTAGAGATTATATCAAATTTGCCCTTTGCGGCACGTTAGTTTCTTATGGTAAATTATTCTGTTGTAGAGCGCATAATAATTGGTTTGTTTTAGAGTAGGAGACCAGACAGCGACGTCATCGGTCTCATCGAATTAGGGAAGGACGGGGAAGGAAGTCGGCCGTGCCCTTTCAAATGAACCATCCCGGCATTTGCCTGGAGCGATTTAGGGAAGTCACGGAAAACCTAAATCAGGATGGCCGGACGCGGGATTGAACCGCGCATAATAATTATGTGTTACTTATGGTTGTTTAAAGCAGAAAAATACGTAAAGAGTTGTTGGAGGTTAAGTAAATATTTTAGAACTTTGACACGTTAAGCCACTATATTCGGAAGAGCCAGCAGTCGACATGGAAGGCCGGCACGTGTATGACATTGGTCTTATTCATGTCCAGCCTAAGAAGGTCGATGACCAGCGGAGTTTGCGCAGCAGCATCCAGCACTTCAACAGATCAACGACCGAGCAGACGTGGAATGCTTCCAAGGGAACAACGATCAACGCTGTCAGCACGTCTGTTGTGAATGGTCCAGGAACTGTCAGCATATTGAACTCACGAGTGTGACTTATCAGGCGATGTGAACGAGGACTACACACCAGCATAGAGGCAAAACAATGGAAAGTCGACACGTGTGTCGACATCGGTCGCGTTTCGGCCTAACGTGAGAAACATAGATCAACGACCGAAGAGTCAGTCGGCGCTCTAGAAACTTAGCGAGATTGGCAAAAACACCGCCCTAGATACTTAGCGACATTGGGCAAAACACCGAATAAATACCGCCGACAAACGGGCGTTAGGGAGTCCTTTGAGGGGTCCTTTGGAAGGTCCTTGGAGGAGAGAAAGAAGACACGAAGAAACGTCGCCTGGACGGACGGACCGATGGTTAGTTAGCGGAATTCATACCTCGCTACAACGACTTAGCCGCTACGACGCTCGACAGAAGATGTCCGTACCAAGCCAATAGGTAAACGCAGAAGACGCCATTCCTGATGTTTCTAGAAGGAAGTTCGTGTATTACTTACCCAGGTGGCTGGTGAGGATGAAGAGACAGAGCTCGTACCAAATGGGTCATCTGTGAACATAGGTTGATGATCCCGCCAGAAGACACCGAACCAGATGGTCGCTGGTTCGACTCCGGGACGAAGCACTCCGCGCCACGCCGTAGTCGCTTATTAATAACTCAACGAGCGAATGCACAAGCAGAAGGCCGCGCCGCCGCCGTAGAGAGTTATCGGCACGGTACTGATGGAAGAATACGGCGTCGGTGTGCCGCTATAACACGAACCCTCGCCGCATCAGCTGCCACTGGAATCGGCACGCTGCAACTCCGCCGCTCCGCAGCCGCGAGGAACTGATCAAGTTAAAATATGTTGTATTAGTCTGTTTGTTTAAAGGGTCTTATGTGTCAATAAATGACTCTTAGTGGAACCACCAATGTTTCACTCACACCTCACCCTTTGAGCCAAGGAAAGTGGCCACTCCATCGCCCATAAAATGTCGCTTCCTTCCAGCCGTACCTGACAAAATAATAACTTTTGCTGCCTTCTGTCACTGACGCTCAATATCTCGTGTTACTAAACCCCAATCCACTACACTAAGGTTGACTTTAAAACTAATTTTTAAATGCGGTAAGGTGAGTAATTATTGGTTGCCATCATCAGCAATCACCTAGTACATACACCTTCAAGGAGTGAGGCATTTGAACTGTATACTCTACATTGATGTTTACATCTACATTTGTCAAGTCATTCGAGTGGCAGAGGATACTTGCGCTACATCTTTCATTTTCCTCTGGTGTCCGTTTCATTCACGAATGGTACGTTGTAGGAACGACTGCCAGTGAATCTCCGTAAGAGAGATAACTTCACTGATTTGCCTCTAATAATTATTTCAATAGACTTATGTTAGAGGAAATTTTATTTTGTCCCTGTTTCGTTGAAATTTTAAAAGTAAATCTGTCCGTGATCCAAAACACCTTTCTTGTAGCGTTTATTGCAGTTATTTAATGAGGATCACCGCAATGCTCTTACTACACAAATCTGTGACGAAACGGAATACGTTTCTTCTATAGAGCTAACATCAGCAATAGATGACAATGAGGCGAATAGAAAACTTTTCTTGATAAATTGAAACTTTTGACATTCGATAGGTGAGTTCAGTCTCATTTTTAATTAAATCAATGCTAACAGGGGAGGTTCTTCTGCTTAGAGAAATTGTTTTCTACAAGATTGTCTTAGGTCTACTATCGTTTCTACATATGTAGGCGAGCTTCCATCAACAAGAAGTCGAATTAGTTCTTTTGCATATTACACTAATACTGTAATCATTCCGAACATACATACAGCAACACAAAATTGGTAAGTAATACTATTAAAAATTTGTTGAGTGATTTTCAGCGAATGGTATTGATCTCAATTTCAGAAAGACACAACATGTTCGTTTGGTACATCTAGTGGTACTATGCCAATGACAAGTGTACTGCACGGTAAGCCGGCCGCTGTGGTTTCGCGGTTCTAGGCGCGCAGTCCGGAACCGTGCGACTGCTACGGTCGCAGGTTCGAATCCTGCCTCGGGCATGGATGTGTGTGATGTCCTTAGGTTAGTTAGGTTTAAGTAGTTCTAAGTTCTAGGGGACTGATGACCACAGTTGTTAAGTCCCATAGTGCTCAGAGCCATTTGCACGGTAAGGAAACAATTACCAGAGTGAAAGCATTAAAAGTTTAGCTGTTCATATTAATAAGAATCTGAGCTGGTGAAAAACACATGCTGGAACTGCTAAAACAACTTATTTCAACCACATTTGTACTTAGAATCAATGCAAATCTTGGGGAGAGACAAATCTGTAAGTTGATATAATTTGCGTATTTTCGTTCAGTGATTTAATATGAAATAATATTTTGGGGTAATTCAGTTTTAAGAAAGAAAGTGTTCGTTAGTCATAACATACTGTAAGAGTAACGCATGGTGCTCATCCACGCTCACTTTGTAGCCGTCTGTTTAAGGAGTTGGGCATTCTGACTACTGCTTCACAGTATATTCATTCTCCGACGTAATTTGTTGTAAATAATCTACTGCATTTCAAAAGGAACAATAATGTTCACAATTACAAAACCAGGAGAATAAAATAATATTAATTATTCCATATTAAGGCCGTCCGTAGCACAAGAATGGGGGCACAATGCTGCCATCAAAATTTTTGGTCTCCTATTCGATGATATAAACGTCTTAGAGACAGGAAAGTTAAATTTGAAACTAAACTTAAAAAAGTTTCTCCTTAATATCTAGCTTCCAATTTCTAATTGTATAATGTGTAAAAGGGGGCCAGTGATAATGAGAAGAATGTTGTAGATGATCAGCATGTTGCCATATTTACATACGAATATGTAATTTGGATGTAAAATGAGTCGTTCTACATCATTACTATTAATCGTAGAAACGATCCACACGAAATTAATATACTCGCGAATTAAGGGTGTACTCTCGGTTATGTAAACTGCACTTTGATATTTCGTGTGGAAACTTTGAATGGCTGAGGCCAACCACTATACGCTTTGTGTAAGAGTACAGTGATCATTTCGCCCTTTTATTTCTTGAACAAATTACAGTTAGTCGAAAGCCAATCCATGGTATATGTGAACGTTATGTGATATGAAAAACGTATCGTACTGTTTAATTAATCTGAACTTCCCTTTCCATTCTGCTTCAACACTCTTTTGTAGCACCACCTCTCAAAGGTTTCGATCCGCTTCTGTTCCGGTTTTATCACTGTCCATGATTCACTATCCTCCAATGTTTTGCTCAAAAAATATATTCACAGATATTTCTTCCTCAGATGAAGGCCTCACTGGATTTGTTTTGGCCAGAAATTCCCTCTTTGCCTGGCAGTGCTAGTCTGATTTTTATGTTCTCCTTGCTTCGTTCGTTGTGGGTGATTTTGCATACAAGGTCGGACAATTCTTTACCTTCGTCTACATAGTGATTCCCTATTTTTCATTTAAGTTTCTCGCTATTCTCATTTCTGCTATATCTCATTACCTTTGTCTTTTTCCGATTTTCTCTCAATGCATATTCTGTTCTCATTAGACCGCTCATTCCATTCAGCACATATAGTATTTCTTCTTCACAATAACCGAGGATAACAAAATCATCAGTGAGTCTTATAACTGGTATACACGAGGGTCCAATCGTAGTTGCATTGCTTAGACTATAAGAGATGAGAAACTAGATGGATGGACATTGCCAGTGACAGCAATATGTTGAAAGTTCTGAAGGACACCTATAACGAACAGTAGATGTCAAATAATGTATATTCTGATGACTTGATTTGTTAATGGTTGTTATATTACCCTAAATTATGTACTCACCTAGTTTCTTGCAAGTGCTTTGTTTGCTTAGCGTTTTGTGAACGACTTCTGTGATGGTCTTCACACCATGGCAAATGAATTTTTCATAGAATACTGAATGCCGGTGTTGTACACTAGAAATATCAAATAACTGCCAGTCGAGTTTTTCTCCGAAGTATGAAACCGGGCGCTGAATATTTGACATAAAATTTTGCCCGCGCAGTGTTTTAATGAGGCCAGTCGCTGTGATTTGCGAGGTAATTGCATGCCGAGAGTCGTTTACATGGGCGCTTATTCAATCAGCACACAATTAAAACCACAGAGCACTGACAGCTAGAGGAAGAGAGAGAGAGAGAGAGAGAGAGAGTGAGAGAGAGAGAAAGAGAGGGCGAGAGAGGTTGGCGGAGGGGCGTGAGTGAGAGGCAAGTGAAGAGCGAGAGGCTGCGTTGGAAGGAGAGAGAGACAGCAGGTACCGAAAAGCGTTGTGAAAATATTTTCAGTCAATTTTCTCTCTTTCTGGTGTTTATTTTGAGAGTTCCTTCAAACTCTCGCAGTGACTACATAACTGTGCAAGTTTTATGAACATCATACGCGACCAATACGAAGACTGGTCAGCAACAGTTCTGAGTTATTCACAGTCCTACGTTTCCTCTGTAGTTTGGATTGAACGCAACAAATTATCGTAAAGAACGTGCTTCAGGTGTGCTGCTTGTAACAGTACGTTAATTTTGCGTTGCGAAACAGAAGCAAAAGTGCAACTTTTCTACTTCCGAAAGACTGAGAAACAGCGACCCTAGAGAATGTAAATTTAGTTATTTTTCACAGTAAACAAAAGAAAACTAGCTCGGAAAATGTTTCATGAAACTTAAGATAGACAACCAAACCTCTCCGTCCCATGAGCTTATGATGTAAGTTTGGTTACCTACGTCAAGGGACAGGAAATATAAGGGGCGATCAAAAAGTTTCCATTTGGGGGCGCTGCTGCAGCATCTCTGCAGCGTCGCGACTCCGATGCAGCTTTCTAAGCACAGACATGGAGGTAAGGAATTATTATGGAATTCGTGTCTTTCCGACGTACATGCAATAACCGAGGAAAAGTGAACTTTGGTGGCGTTATCACTAAATGCGTCCAAGCAGGACCAACATCTGTTACTCTTTTCTTGGCTACCGACGAAATGACACCTGTAAGCGACTATTGGAGAATGAGAAATGTGTACGGGGCAACGCGTCCGTCTAAAACCTAGAGTTGTGGTGTAGGTGCTGCTGCTTCATAGTAGCGCACGTCCCCATATCGCAGGTGTCGAAACGCATCAGTTGCATCAGTTCAAGTGTACGACACGCGAGCGGCCGCCCTATAGTCCTGATCTCCCCCCATGCTATTATCACACATTTGGTTCCTTAAAAGGTGCCATCCTCTCAGATGAGGATGTGGAGCAGGCAGTTACGAACCTCTGTACGCAACAGCACACGGTGTTCTACCAAACGCTTATCTGCGTCGGTGGCATGATTGCCTCGGTGCTCATGGCGATTTTACCTGACTGACGTACAGCTTCTGGATTTTACGGCCTTCCAACGGAGACTTTTTGATCACCCCTCATATTTCATCCAGTCAGTATGATGAGGAATGAACTTTGCCAATGGAACCGGTACGCGCCAGGTACGAACGTTGGTTCAAATGGCTCTGAGCACTATGGGACTTAACATCTCAGGTCATCAGTCCCCTTTCCTTTTGCCCAAATAGCGACCAAGTGACGAGTTCAGTTCCTTCTCAGTTGTTGTTACCATTCCGACAGTGTCTCTTTCTTCATTCTTCAAACCAAAGAAATCATATTTCAGCTGTCTACTTTTTTTCATGTCGTTTGTAAATGATCAACGACCCACTTCCTTAATGTGGTGACTGCCATTACTTTATAAAACTTCATTCTTGTTATTCTTTTGTATCTTGTCTCTAAAGTAGCTGTTTATTGTTCCTCATACGATTCCAAATAACGCTAGTTTCTTCTCCATACATTGCGCAGAAAGGTACCACTTTTTCTAAACCCCGTATTGTCTCCCAAATCGATTAATAAGTTTGAAATTTTGCTCAAAAGCGACTACAACGTTGCTCTGTAATGGTACAAAAGCTTGGCCAAGCATTTGGACTCCCATTTCATATGCTGGTCTTCTAGATTTGAGGCGTTTCCTGGGCAGTGATAGCAAATCGTCATGAAGAAGGATCGAGTTGTTTTCAGAAACTTGCTGGCAGAGGTTTTAAAGAGGAGCCCTTCGACGGAGATCCGATGGGCAGATGTTTGAGACCAGCAAGTAAGTGTAGACCGGACTGTACCACTAATTACTCTCATAACTGAGTTCAGTTGGACGTCTACTTTCACTGCGTGGACGCTTCAGAGCCAAACTGTTGCGCAGTATTCTGCTGCAGAATATACCAGTGCAAGGGATGCTCCTCACAGGACTGATGTGGTTGCTCCCCATGTACCGCCTTCCAGCTTTCTCACAAGCTTCACTTGTGTTTGTATCTTCTTGGCCAAGTTGGAAAGGTGTTTTTTGTATGTTAAAGTTCTGTCCAGAGTAACTCCCAGGTATTTTGGGCTTCTGTTGTATCTGACTGTGCCAAGAGGGCCGAACTGTGGAGTGATCTTTGCTAATGAAAGGCGATTAGAGAGGTGGAACAGGCATACCTCGGTTTTAGAAACATTTGGTCTCAGTCACCATGTCTCAAAATACTCATAAAGTTTAGTAAGGCTGTTCGTTAGGTGTTCTTCACATTTAGAAAGGTCTTCACTCTGATATGAAATTGCCAAGTCATCAGCATATTGAAATTTTCGGCAGGTCATCTGTGTAGAGGTTGAATAACGCTGGAGCAAGAACAGAGACCTGAGGTAATCTGTCATTGAGTACATGCCATCTTCTCCTTGTTGTACTTTAAACCACCTATTACCTTAACATGTTACTTAAGAGGTTGCCTAGAGTTATGCAAGGCATTTCTCTCAAAAATTTCAATAGTAGGCCCTTGTATCCCACTGCGAGATAAGCTTCTGACAGGTCAATGAAGACTACTCCAGTTTTAAGTTTCTTTTGGTATTCAGATTCTATGTCAGTAGTCAAGGAGAGCACTTGCTCACAGCACCTTCAATAAGGTCTTGTTCAGGTGGTATCATAGCATTAATTTGATCTTGTATTCGGTTTAGAATCACTCTTTCCAATAGTTTGTAAGCACAGCTAAGTAGAGATATTGGGCGGAAGTGTTCTACAGCTGTTCCCTCTTTCCCTGGCTTTTTGATAGCGATAATTTTTGCTCTTTTAAATTTTTTGTGTAATGTTATTGAGCAAGTTAAAAATGTAGCTGTGCGAGACTTGCACAACAATTCAGGTGAGTGGCACCTCATGGCCACACTAGCGCCTGTGGTTAGACAACCCCTTCGACACATTTTACTAGGTTAATCTTCACTACTGTGAAACGCATCTCAGCTAATGAAAGTTGCTCATTGCCCTTAAGGTATTCACTCTAAGAGCTCTTATTTACTAGACAATTTTATCGTGTTTCGGTGCATATCAGCGACTCTCAAAATATAGAAAGCAACGAGCTAGCAGTAGAAGAGATTTTCTTACAGTATCGAAGATGAAAACGCGCTCATAGCTCTTAAGGTATAATTTTTAGACTCATATTTATCAGAATTTTTTTTTTCGTGGTTTGGTCCATACTCTGAAAGATTGACAGTGGAGTTCTGGTTCACCCTGTTTGTCCTGTGACACATGACTTTCAAATCACCCTATATATAAATCTGTCATTTTGGAAGATCACATGTTCATTTTATACAAAAATGTATTACATACAGGTTCGTATAAACATAAAGGCAGCTGCATCTTGTCAGTATTTGAATGAATGTCGTCCTTTATTCCTTATACGAGAAAACTGAGTTCCTTTTTTGTGTTCATTTCGAAAGTGTCACAAGTTCTGGACTTACGTACTTTTCTATAATGAACATTAGCACGGTCCTAGTGGAAGAGCCACGACCTAGTGTTTGTGAATCAACAAGAGTTGTGGAAGAGAAGTGGAAGCAACGTTACAGAAACTGATTATGTTAAAAATGCAGGACAAGTTATACCTCATAGAAAACGGGACTACCATGCACGTAATGTAAAACAATCTAAAATCTATGTATTGGTATTTTGCTCAGGTCAAACACAACTTTTAAAGTGAGAGCCCTACAAATTTTTCTACAATACAGCAGTAATGATGCATTACAAGACTGCGCGTTTTAGTACAACACAGAGGGTATGCAAACAAACATCTATAGGAGGAGTGCTTTTAACAAATATAGAGTAACAAGTGACTGCAAGAATAGGACTCAAAAATGAATATCACTAAAAACGCCTAACCAGAATAGGTGAAACATGTACTCATTCATACATTTGCTGTTGCAAGAGAATGGACTGTTCTTATCTTTATGATAAAACTTAGCTATTTTGAATCTTTATTTTTGTAGATGTATATACACTGAAGAGACAAAGAAACTAGTACAACCACCTAATACCGTGTAGGGCCCCCGCGAGCACGCTGCAGAGCCGCAACACGACGTGGCATCGACTCGACTAATGTCTGAGGTAGTGCTGGAGGGAACTGACACCATAAATTCTGCAGGTCTGTCCGTAAATCCGTAGTAGTACGAGGAGGTGGAGATCGTTTTGAACACCACGTTGCAAGCCGTCACAGATATGCATAACAATTTTTAATGTCTGGTGAGTTTGGTGGCCAGCGTTTTTTAACTCAGAAGTGTGTTCCTGGAGACACTCTGCAGCAAGTCTGGACATTTGGGGTGTCGCAGTGTTCTCCTGGAGTCGCCCAAGTCCATCGGAATGCACAATGGACATCAATGGATGCAGGTTATCAGACAGGATGCTTAAGTACGTGTCACCTGTCATAGTCATATCTAGACGTATCAAGGGTCGCGTATCACTACAACTGCATATGACCCACACCATTACAGAGCCTCCACCAGCTTGAATAGTCCCCTGCTGACATCCAGGGTACATGGATTCATGAGGATGTCTCCGTACCCGTACACGTTCATCTGCTCGATACAATTTGAAGCGTGACTCGTCTGACCAGGGAACATATTTCTGTTCATCAACAGTCCAATGTCGGTGTTGACGGGCTTAGGTGAGGCGTAAAGCTCTGTCTCGTGCGTTCACCAAGAGTACATTTGTGGACCTCAGAAAGCCAATATCAATGATGTTTCGTTGAATGGTTTGCACGCTGACACTTGTTGATGGCCCAGCATTTAATTCTGAGCAATTTGCGAAAGGGTTGCACTTCTATCACATTGAACGATTCTCTTCAGTCGTCATTGGTCCCGTTCTCGCAGGATCTTTTTTCGGCCACAGCGATATCGGAGATTTAATGTTTTACCGGATTCCTGATATTTACGGTACACTCACGAAATGGTCACACTGGAAAATCCCCTCTTATAACTACCTCGGAGACGATGTGTCGCCTCGCTCGTGTGCCGACTGTAGCACTGCGTTCAAACTCACTCAAATCTTGATACCTGCCATAATAGCAACAGTAACCGATCTAACAAATGCGCCAGACACTTGTCGTTTTATATAGGCGTTGCCGACCGAAGCGCTGTATTCTGCGTGTTTACAAATCTCTGTATTTGAA
Source organism: Schistocerca serialis cubense (assembly GCF_023864345.2). NCBI lineage: Eukaryota > Metazoa > Arthropoda > Insecta > Orthoptera > Acrididae > Schistocerca > Schistocerca serialis. Next base: position 208,891,982 of record NC_064645.1, read on the forward strand.
TACGCATACCTATACGAGTTTCTTTGGCGCTTCAGTGTATAAATGCCCAGAAAAAGTAACCAAAGAGCATCACTTTGACCTACCACATAATTTTAGTTCGTTCAACACAAGAGAAGAGCAAAATATATTTTTAAATGGCTTGATAACAGTTGTGAACATTCAGCGTAAAAGAGCGAGTCAGAATTCTAGAGTAAAGGAACAAAAATTGGTAAGTTACAGAAATAATGTCAGTCAACAGCAATCAAATTCAAGTAAGTAATCGAGGTTTTTTTTAGCTTATTTGACGTATCAGCTTTTACTGGGAATGAGCTCACGAGATATGACAAGTGTCAGCAATATAAATCATGCTCCATCACCCCAAACTGCAGAAACTTACATGATCACATAACCTCATTTCCTCATTTGCACTGGCAATTATGTGTCTGATAACCATGCGAGACTAAATGTACAAAATTGTTTGCTCTTAACGAAGCAAAATATACAGATACTAAAATAAATTTTCGTAAGTATTTTAATGACAACTGAAACGTTCCCTTTTTACAATTATACAAGACTGTGCTTAACCTGACACACAATATTTTTAGCGCAACGCAATCTGACTTTCAAAATTCCCTACTAAAGAATGGTCCTGACAAACATTAAACTATAACTTTCACAAATCACTTACCTCACAAAAATCTTCGCTGCTCAAGCTACTGCAGTACAGCGAGCGCCACTACTGCCAGCTAAATAGAAGATTCAAACTAGTGAAGGCACTAACTACTGATAGGGATAGTTAGCAAATGAAAGATATTAATAGAGAGCAAACAATGTATTTACCTTAATATCATCACAAGTCATAATATATATATCAGTTCATGACAAATTAGAAACCTCCGCCATCTCTCTCCCCACATCCACCACTGCTGGCGGCTCACCTCCAACTGCGCAACGCTACGCGCTGTTCACAGCCAGCTGCCTAACACTACAATGGCGAGTATTACAACAATGCAAAGCAGCCACAGACTGCACACAGCACAGCCAGTGATTTTCATATTGAGCGCTACGTAACGTTGCCAATAAGAAAACATAAACAGCCTACTTACATAGAGAAAACATAAACAGCCTACTTACATAGAGAAAACATAAACAGCCTACTTACATAGATTGAGCGCTACGTAACGTTGCCAATAAGAAAACATAAACAGCCTACTTACATAGAGAAAACATAAACAGCCTACTTACATAGCCCCCATGCTCCCCACAAAAAATTTTTACAAATGGTGTTGGGCACTGGCCAATACAGATTTGACAAAAATTTTTCACAATTACAGTAACAAAGATATAAAATGCACACACTTATTGATACAATGTTGGTCAACAGCTAAAATTTTGTCTCACAGTCCATAAAGACAGTCCTAATCGTACATAACAGGAGAATAGCAGTGTTTTTCTCAAAGTCTGAGCAGTAAAAGAAAATGCACATGGAAGTAGTGGATTTCCATGCAGTCTTGAAGAAGTAATGTTGTCCTTCCAATGGAAAGACAGTGCTGACTCTCGACATGCAGACAGGTAATGGGCCACAACAGAGCAAACCCACAGCAGAGTCAGTCGAAGTTTTGATGAATATTGGTAGGTAGGTCATCACCGAGCAGACCCACTGTAGTCCTGGTAGAGATTACGGTATTGGTGGGCCACCAGAGGCGCAGAACCACTGCAGTCCTTGTAGAAATAATGGTACCGATGGATCATCAAAGATGTAGACCCACTGTAGTCCTTGTAGAGATAATGGTATTGGTGGGCCACCAGAGGTGCAGACCCACTGTAGTCCTTGTAGAGATGGCCAGCAGCCATCTGTTGCGATTTTGCAGGTGCACATTCACCATTGAAGAGTCTTGCGGAGAATATAGCAAGTCCATAAACCACCACTTGTGCACTCACAAAGTTTTTGGAATTGTCCTTAGATCCAGCAATGCTGTTATCCAGTCCCTTGCTGAATCATTAACACACGTGCAAACACGAACAGTCCCTACTTCTCACATATTGTCCATATACTATGACCAACAGAAACGTGTGCAGTGAAATGTAACTTAATTTGAAGAACTGGTAACAATTACAATTTGGTAACGTAAAAATACAATAACAAAGGTACAAAATACATCATTAAAAACATAACAATATAGATAACATTTGTAGTAACACAGGCTTTACAAAAGAATAGAAATAAACATATACGTCAGTGTTACAGGAATTATGACATGAGTACATACATAGAAGATCAGAATAATTATTGAAACATCAACTTCACACATGAGCATTTAAACAGAATGAATAATGTCTAACATCTTTACAAAGTAAATAACATATTATCAATGCCAATTATATTTGAGGATAACAGTATTCCTCATCATAGTGAATGTAGCTTAATATTAAAAGAAGAAAAAATTCTATGAAACTACACAGAGACAGGAAGAAAACAAATACACAAGGGTACACACACACATAGTGGGATAACACCAATAGGAAAGGACAGGGTTCGTTTTCAGTGTAACATTTGGTACTGCAGTCCAACCCAAAACTTCATATATCTTTCCTCTTATTTCATCCTTTGCTTCCACCAAAAAAATCTTATCCAAGCATGCTTTCTGTATTCTGTTCATATTTCTTTCAAAATAATTATTTCTGATTCTACAATACTCATTTGGGCCCAAATCCTTTTTATATAACTTCGCAATGCATTCTTTACCTATTCTCCATAGTCAGTTTCTCATATAGTCTACCCCCTCTTAAGCTAACTTAAATCTACTGAGCTCAGATGCTAAACTAAGGAACGAGGCAATGCAGCAGCACAAAACAAGTAACACAAGCAGCAATGACAAAAAATACAGATTGGCAAAGCTAGCAGCAGCAAATGTAATAACTTATATCAAAACATGACATAGCTCAAGCAGAAAAAATATTACAGTAAAGATAACAATGCAGATAAGGGAAATGTATAATCACATCTTAATGTCTATGTAATTAAAGTGGTGCACCACAAGAAGTTATTCTACCAAAAAGTTACCAATTACTTGAAAAGAAAATTATGAATGCAGTTACTAGTTCCTTCTTATTGTTCTCTCCATTCGAAGAGCTCCTTTTTCGAAGAATGTGGATCAGAAAATAATTATTTAATAGATCTGTTGACAGAAAGTGTTCACATTAGCAAATGCATTTAATTTTATTTTATGAAACCAATGCTGCAACACAGCTGCAAAACAGATGTCAAATGAAATAAGCAATTACGCAAACCAAAGCATAAAAACATCATTCAATAGCTATGTGGCATTTCGTAAGTCAGTAGCTCTCAATTCTCGTAGAAAGACACTTGTCATTATCAGGTTTGCAGATGTAAGAATATTTCCAAGGATAATGGCCTCCCCTTTTTTTGTGCTACCTGTGCCGCTGAAAAGGGCTCGCAATAATGGCTTTTTCTCCAGGCGTCTGACACAGCTGGGTGCCCGCGACGCATTACGTGCAGGTGGTCACTTAACTTTCGTACGGAAATATTTACGACAGGAGATTCTGCTACTGTGGTAGTCTCATATAAAAATATTTCACAGGTCAAGAATTAGCATTACAAATCAGTAGAAACAAAATCCTATGAATATACCAGTGTCCAAAAAATGTTCAGTGGCATTGTGATACATTCACACATGATTCACACATGTCATAACTCTTAAAGTACGATTCTTGGTTTCCAACATCCTTTTTCACAAGTCAAGAGTCCCTACCCACTATTCATTACTCCTTACCTTATTACACATATACGTATCCATCGACACTCGTCAATATTTCGTCATTATAAATATGAAGCATAATCAAATAACTCATATAGTAGCCTCAGCCTATTAATCGTAAACATACCTCAGCAGCATAATACACATCGTCGTCGTAAAAATAACATCATAACACCTCAGTCAAATCTCAAAATCGTCGTAGCTTCCTCCAATAATTAAAAAAAAATTCTCTGCTCATGTCAAAAGTGTCATCTGCCTCAAACGTACTTTAAAAATCATAATCCCTTTACCAAATACATCATTCAAAGCTCTCATAGTATCACAATGGTTCCAAAAAAATATGAACAGTTTACAATGCACAGGCAAAATACAAAGTGTGAAGTTATCCAGCTGTGTAATTACGTAAACATCTGTCACTGACGTAGTAAAAAAATGTTTATCTCTCAGTTAAATGATCAGATAGCTGTGTAATTTGTGTGTTAGAGAAATATGGTACCGATGTGTAAAGTTGTATAAGCAAATACCATATTAGCTAGGGTTCCTTGTGGTTGCCACACATATGGTACACAAAGTAAGCGTGTACCCCCCTGAGGATTAATGTAATTATACCCTCAGGTGTTACAGATTACAGCAATGGAATGAAATGTATCATGGAAAACTTTCTTTGTAATTCAAAAATCTTTAAAAATAAATGTTTTAAGTACAAAATTAATCACTCAAATACGTGTACTGTAGCGCTAAATGTGCGTCTTGTTGCAACATAATCTGTGTGGAAGTGTCGTAGTTATCGTCCTCCGAAAGCTAAGTTCTGCAGAAGTCAATGTACTTACCTCATAATACACAAAAGTGAAATGCTTTGCGTATAAATGTCTTAGTTATTACGCTTATTGCCGTGATGAGGAAAGTACTGTGCTGTAACGTATTGTTGTGCTACGGAAAAGGCAGTCTCATTGTAGCTATACCACAAAAGTTACTACTAAAACATGTTTTGATTTCCAGAAGAATTCAGAAAAACTGTGCAGATATAAAACAGATACACCGCAAAAGCAACATTGTAAATTGTCACACATTAGTAGTGTCGTAATATAACCGTGTAGCTGTCAAAGAAACCAAATACTAAGTCATCTTTAATCTCACAGAAAGTACTTTAAATCCCAAATGTATTTTCAGGTCTACCAAAATGTTGCATTAAAATCTCATTAGCAGTACCAGTATGTGTCCTAAGTATGTAAGCCTGATAGTCGTTACGTAATCGTGCAACTAACAAGCAAGAATGTACCAATACAACACTGTGTCGTCTGTTCGCAATAACAATGCATTCGTAATTTCTGTTTAAATAATTTCTCTTGGTTCTTGGCTGGATATTGAACTTCAAACATTGTTGCATGGTAACAGTTTCTAAAGCATACTAGTAACGTGAAGTGAAACGTTTTATGGCAAAGACAAAGTTAAAAGGCAGATTATCTGTCAATAAATGGTTTTACATGAGAAATGTGGCGTAAACCTTTACTCTTCCTAGTACGCAGAGTTTCAACTTCAACGCAATTATCATGTGGTATACGTCGGATTCTGTAAGGTCCATTGTAAACTAGAAAGAATTTGTGACTCAAGTGTTTCTTCTTATGTGACAATGAATGAGCTTTAATGAGAACTTTCTGACCAATATACAACTTCTTTGCATTTGCTTTACCGTGTAGTTTTCTCCTTTTGTCTGCTGCAGATTTTATATTTTTAAGAACCAAATCAATTATGTCTTTGTGTCGAAGTTTACGTGTATTCGGGAAAGGTACAAGCTCTCTGATTCTGTTCGGTGGTTCTTCATTCTTCAGTACAAGAGTAGGTGGTAAAGCAGTGGAGTCGTGAGGCATTTCATTCAGCACGTTTTGAAATAAGTGTAAATATCTGTCCCAATGCTGATGCTTTCTGTGACAATAAAGTCTACAAAGCTTATTGATTTCTTTCATAATCCGTTCGGAGGGGTTACAATGTGGTGAGTACAATGAAATAAAAACAGGTTTGATTTTATGGTTGCGAAGCATACGTGACCAAACAGCAGATCTGAATTGCGGTCCGTTATCTGAAATGACTTTGCTAACGTGTCCAACTTCACGTAAGAAATTTTTAACAAAGGCGTTGGATACAGACCGTCCAGTGGCTTTACGTAACGGTGTGAAAGAAACAAATTTTGAAGTAAGTTCTACAGCGACTAGAACGTACGAAAATCCATTAGATGTTCTGACAAGCGGTCCCAAGAGATCAACAGCCGCAAATTCTTTTAATTTAGAAGGAATAATAGGAAACAACGGAGCACGATGTGAGACAGTGGATGGTTTCGCCTTTTGACAAAGTTTACAAATAGACAAGACTCTTCGAATTCTTTTTTCCATATTGTTAAAATAACAAGTCGTTCGAAGAATATGATAACATTTTCGTGGGCCAAAATGTGCGTAGCTGAAATGAATGTACCAAATGAGCTTATTAACAAAATCGTCTGGAATGCAAAGTACCCATAGCTTGTCATCAACAGTGCAGCGTTTGAAGAGTATGTTGTTTCTAACCAGGTAATAATGCCGAATCTGTGTGTGTGTCTTTTCATGCCATTTGCTCTTGATGTCCTTCCAAATCGGATCTTTATCTTGTTCATGAGCAATGTCCTTTAAAGATGTGGTGATGAAGTTTTCAAAGGCGACTTTCTGAATGTAAAGAATACTGAAATTTTTATGGAGGTTGCCTTCTGTGGTACTTTTCTCAAGCCCAGCCGGTGCGCGTGACAGTGCGTCCGCAACAATGTTCTCCTTGCCGGGAATGTAGACTATTGTGAAGCGGAATTCTTGCAGAAACAATGCCCAACGTTTTAACCTGTCATGATTTAATTTTGAAGACATAAGAAATTGTAATGCACGATGATCACTGTATACTTTTACGTGCTTACCAGAAAGAAAGAAACGGAATTTGTTAAATACCCAAACGATAGCTAAAGCTTCTAATTCAGTAACGGAATAATTTTTTTCAGATTTTGTTAGCACTCGGCTAGCAAAAGCAATGGTTTTCTGAATGGTAGTGTCATTTTCTATGGCTTCTTGAAATAAATGGGCACCAAGACCGACTTTAGAAGAATCCGTGCTAAGGCAGAAATCTTGTGACAGATCTGGATGAGCTAAGATTGGCGCGTGAAGTAACGCTTCTTTCAAAGAATTGAATTCCAACTGTGCTTGTTCGTCCCAGTTCCAAATAGTATTTTTTCCAGTGAGAGAACAAAGTTTTGGTGTAGCTAGAATTTGCATATTCAGAAAACGACGGTAAAAATTTACGAGACCTAGAAAACTGCGGACTTGTCTTTTTGTGGATGGCACTGGAATGGCTCTGATTGCTTCTAACTTTTCAGGATCCGGCTGAATGCCTTCAGAAGAAATAATATGTCCCAAAAACCTCACCTTTGACCTACCGAATTCAGACTTTTCCAAGTTAACTGTAATTCCAGATTCTGCAAAAATATGTAACACGCTGTTGAGGATGCGATTGTGTTGTTCCCATGAGGCTTCTGCTATCAGAATATCGTCTACATATAAGGTGATGTGACGTTTTAAGAATTCAGGTAATATGGAATTTAGCCCACGAATGAATGCTGCCGAAGAAATGTTCAAACCAAAGGGAAGTTTCCGAAACTGATAACAAACGCCGAAACAAAGGAAAGCTGTGTATTTTCTACATTCTGGATGAAGTTCGATCTGATAAAAGCTGGATCTGAGATCAATGGAAGACAACACTTTTACACCATTAAAATTTTGAAGAAGTTCTTCTAACGTTTGCGGCCTCTCTGTTTCAGGAATAATGATCGTATTGATTTGTCTCGAATCTAAGACAAGCCTGATCGATCCATTTTTCTTCTCAACAACATGTAATGGATTGTTGTATGAGCTTACTGCAGGCTCAATAATGCCCTCGTCGAGCATAGATTGTATTTCTGTTCTAACACGGTCCCTATAATGTGCTGGAATTACATATGGTCTAACACAAAATTTAGTATGCTCACGAACACGAAATTGGTATTGAAATCCCTTGATTGTTCCTGTTTTATGAGTAAAAACTGTGGAATGTGCTTGTAAAATCTCAAAAAGGTCCTGCCTATCAGTGTCATTACAATTCTCAATTGTTTGAATTTTATTCTGAATTAACTCATTAATTTCAAATATGCCGTCGATGTCATCCCTGTCAGTACTTGCAGAGTGATTGTTAGTGTCTAGTTCCGTAGAAAATTCCGAACTGTTGTCTAACAGAACGTAAAGCCGATTAATTTCCTCATCATGGTTTGAGAGCCAATCTTCAAATTTCAAAGCTATTGACTTACCTTCTTTTTCTAAAGTTATTTCAGCATCGTGAAAGTTTAAGATTGCTTTGAATTCATTCAAAAAGTCTACTCCCAATATAATTTCCGTCGACAATAATGGAACAATAAGAAAGTTCGTAGAGAAGCTGTGGCTTTGACAAAAGAATTCTAAGTTGGTTTGTTGGCGTACATCTACACTTTTTCCAAAGATTGCACCTTGTAATTTAATCTTACGTAACGGAAGTGTGGGGCAATCGTTCGATTTGTTGCATTTGCTAAAGGCTGTTTCACTGATTACTGAAATGGGACTGCCAGAGTCAAGTACTGCCGTAAATTTTACGTCATTTACTGTAATGTGAATCACAGGATATGCAATGTTGTTATGTTTTATGTCGTGTTCCTGGAGTAAGATGTCCCTAATGTCTTCCATTTTTACGTAATTACTAGCTACGGCAGCTGCGTCGTCAGTTTCATAAGTATGTTTTGTGGCTGCCAGCGGTGTGAGTCATTGCCTATTGTCTCTTTGTTGCCGCGCGTCGTTATTGGGGTTTGGAGACCTAACTTCTACAAATTCGCCTTGACGAGAGGGACCTGCTCTGTTTGAATCCCGCCAGTTCTGATGCAATTCAGGTCTGTCGTTACGATCATATCGTCTGTCGGCATGTCGGTAGATTCCATAGTTTCTTTCTTGTCGGTCACATGGTGGAGAATTTCTCCCTGAATCGTAACTGCGCGCTGGTCCGTTGCGTCTAAAGTTATTCTGTCTCCCTTGATAGTATTTATTTTGGTTCCCGTATTGTCTGTTTATCTTATTGTCTCTGTGATAGTCATTACCACGGAGAGGTGATCTTTCCCTGTAGTTATTACTACTCTGCCAACGGTTGTCATACGGGTGGTGTCTGTTTTGGTCACGATTTGTGTTGTGAGAATAGCCTTGTCGTATAAAGTTATTACTTCTTTCATCGCGGAATTGCGACGGATGTGACCTGTAATTGCTGTGTTCCTGGTTTCGCGTTCCGCGATTGTCAGTGTCAATTTCTAATTCTTGTAAGAGTCCCTGAAATGCTTCAATGTCGTCTTTGCAACGTCCTGCCAAAATAATATGTCGTAAATGTTCAGGCAGTTTGATTAAGCAAATGCGGATGAGTTCTGAGGGGCTGTATGGGTTTGAAAGATACTGATTCTTATGCAACATGTCTTCAAAATATTTCATAAGACTGGAAAATTCAGATTGTTCGAAACGTTTCATCATTATGATGCTATGTTTTACACGGTCTTGTGTGGCTTGAGACCAATATGCTGAGAGGAAGGCATGGTAAAACTCTCCTTCACTGTGGCAATCGTGAATTACCGATCGCATTCTTACAGCTGGTTCATTCTCCAAGTAGCCACACATAAATTCTAATCTGTGTTCCAACGACCAGTTGGGAGGAAAACAATGAGAGAATTGATGGAGCCATGCTTGTGGATGAATGTCGTTGCCAGAATTCTTAAATGTTTTGAATTTACGTGTAGTAATGGACAGCTTATAGTCAAAATCATCATGTCGGCGAGTCGCATATCGGTCATTGTTAGGTCGTGTCGGCCGTTCCATCTCAAAATTCGGTGCACATTGCCAATTTCTTTCATAACTTCCGAAATGCCCTGTGTTATTATTTTGCGGCTTTTCCGTATTTCTAAGTCCCTCTTCCCGTGTTGGAGCGCCAGTGTCCTCTGAAATACGTAATTCTTGTATTACCTGAGTCAACTGATCTTGTACTTCCCGGATTTCTCTTTTGTACTGTGTATTGATTTGATTCTGATTTTGTTTGAATTTCCTAATTTGTTCATACTCTTCTGTGTCAGTGAAGGCTACAGGTGTTGTGTCATTCAGATCATCATCTACCTTTGTAGATAAGTTATTTAGCTGATCCGAAAGTTCAACTACTTTCTCTGATAATGAACTAATTTCCTCCATGTGTCTTTCTACTGTGTCCTTTAAGTTTTCCTGAGTTTTTGCAAGTTGCGTAACCGAATCGGTAGATGCAACTGAGTCAATTTTAGCTTGCAAGGTCTCATGATTTTCATGAACAATAATTTGCAGTTCTTTTATGGCTGCTTCGTGATTCTGTAATGCATTTTCATGCCGCGAAAAAATAGGTTGAAAATGCTCACAAATTTGTGTTTTTACGTCGTTACAGACTTTTTGACATTTCGATTCGATTTTATGTAACTCAGTAGTTAAATCTTCACGTGTTTGTTCAAGTGTGGTGTCTAACTTTTGAAGATTTTGTTCCATTGTGTCTAACTTTTTGAGATTTTGTTCCATTGTGTCTAACTTTTCAAGCTTTTGCTGTGTTTGTCTCTGATTTTGTTCCATTTGTTGCATTAATTGCAATAATAATGTATTAGTGTCTGGAATCTGTTTCTCTACGCTTTTCGGCAGTGCATTTGCACCGGAAACATTCACATTTTGACAAGCAGAAAATGTGTCTTGACTTATTTGAGAAAACGGTGATGACCCAAAACCTGAATCTACAGTATTTGCGAAATTGTGTCCTGTCATTTCGGATTCCTGAGGCGAGCTGTTGCCGACCGATCGATCGATAATGCTTCCCTGTTCACTACCTGTTTCACTGTCTACACCATTGTTTGCAGCCCGCTCCATTTCCCTATTCACAATTACCAAATTACTACTTTGAACATCAGTTAATTCACTACTCGGTGGCTCTAACACACTGCTTTCGTCTTCACTGTCATTTCTCAGTTTACTTTGGAGCCTAGTATTACGTTTTTCACACGCCATAATTGTCACAATATTTCACACGACAACGCAGAAAAGCACAATTTGAAGATCAAAAATAAGAGAACACATTAACATAGCACTGAAAATAATATCTAGTTAATTGCAGCTGCGAAATACTTGGTGCAAATCTACATGCATGCCACAACTGTTTTACTGTACAACAATGAAAGACTGCAACTACAAAGGAGATTTTCTCTACAATTACGCGCTAGCAATAAACAAAATCTACACTAATTACACAAACTACAACAAAAAATCAGAAGATTCCAGTGAGGTATCCTAGCAGGGTCGCCATATGAAACGTCCCCTTTTTACAATTATACAAGACTGTGCTTAACCTGACACACAATATTTTTTGGCGCAACGCAATCTGACTTTCAAAATTCCCTACTAAAGAATGGCCCTGACAAACATTAAACTATACCTTTCACAAATCACTTACCTCACAAAAATCTTCGCTGCTCAAGCTACTGCAGTACAGCGAGCGCCACTACTGCCAGCTAAATAGAAGATTCAAACTACTGAAGGCACTAACTACTGATAGGGATAGTTAGCAAATGAAAGATATTAATAGAGAGCAAACAATGTATTTACCTTAATATCATCACAAGTCATAATATATATATCAGTTCATGACAAATTAGAAACCTCCGCCATCTCTCTCCCCACATCCACCACTGCTGGCGGCTCACCTCCAACTGCTCAACGCTACGCGCTGTTCACAGCCAGCTGCCTAACACTACAATGGCGAGTATTACAACAATGCAAAGCAGCCACAGACTGCACACAGCACAGCCAGTGATTTTCATATTGAGCGCTATGTAACGTTGCCAATAAGAAAACATAAACAGCCTACTTACATAGAGAAAACATAAACAGCCTACTTACATAGAGAAAACATAAACAGCCTACTTACATAGATTGAGCGCTACGTAACGTTGCCAATAAGAAAACATAAACAGCCTACTTACATAGAGAAAACATAAACAGCCTACTTACACAACTTTAACCTCACTTTTGGTCACCCTCAAATCGATACTTGTGTGGCATGTGAGAATTTAATGGTAAACATCTGGAGCCATATTCTAAGTAATGCAGCAAAGACAGGGTGGCCAGTACAGAATATATAGTGCATAACCGCAGAGAAAAGAATTTCTATAATGCTATGAAAGACTGACAGATATAAGCAAACAAGATGATGGAGTATTAGGGCTTTGCTTCGACTATACGAAAAATATACCCCTCCCAAAAATTCCAGTCCAGGATTTTTTCTACTTGCGACAACTGTAAGTGGATGTATTTTGTATATCCAACATTAAAACAAATGAATGCTATTTCTATGTCTAGAATGAAGACATGTTCTCAAAGGAGCCACTGAAGGATGTTGTTTTTTTGACGACTATGTCAGTATATATGAAGTGAAAGATCTCAGTCATTATCTGCATGGGTGCCTGGGACAAAATGAGAACTATGTTATGATTCGCTGCTGCTTAGACATGGCACACAGTGGAAGGTCCGAGAAAATGAGGAGGTATCTTTCGTTGATAGGACATTCTTAAAATGTCTGATACAGGAATTTTGGACTGATCAAACGAATACTTTGAAGAACTGGTAGCATGTATATGGTCAAGGAGTATATAGTGTGTATAGCGCTTACAGGGTTTCTGTAAAACTTATTTTCACAGATGATTTTCTTAATTTTTCAGAATGGCTGTTGAAATACTATCTAAAAGGTGGATTCTGTCTGGAAAGTCAAGGCAGAAATATACCTATGTCTCAAAAAGTCTCATTGCAACCATTAAATTTTATATATTTAGAGTATTGCAACAAGAGAACAGATCATTTATTGGCACTTCATTACATAAAAGGTTTAACTGAACGTACATTTTAATTTCGGATTTGAACACAACATGTAAATTTCTCTTTTCTAAATGATTATGGAGTATTAGTACCAACTGAGCTCAAGCAAATTCCAAGTTTGATGTATTACATCATTCAGGTTATACCAAGTTTTATGACGAGATTTTACAGCTCTCAAGTGTAGGTGATAGTAGGGACAGTAAACACTATTGAATATTGATTTGAGAGACAGTGCTGCATTAGAAAGGCTAGAGTTGTAAGATACAAAATAAAATAACTGCTATATATATTAAAGAGCCTGTTTGACATACTAAGTCCTTATCTGACACCATATTAGCAATGGAAGGTGCTGCCAGCTCTCCATTTATATCTGTCATGGTTGCTGCATCTTCATATAGTCGTCTTCAAGTGTTTATTAAATTGTGTGAGTGCCCAGCCTTAACACAAATTGGAAAACTGAGTTTTCAGAAGGATTTCGGTTGGGCGCGAGAAACTGTGTGACATTCTGTGCTGGAATATGACGCACTGAATTCTGCCTTCGCATACGGAGACAGAAAATGTGCCCCCTGGCGCAGAGTGAAGGGTGGAAGACAGGAGATAACACAGGCTTGGCGTCAAGGTGGTGCCGTTTCTCCCTGACACGGCGGGCATAATATGCAACTGCCTAATAAGTTATCTCACTTGTATTTTTTAATCACACAATTAGCATAGCGCAGGGGGTGCCTTAGTTGTGTTCAAAGGTGTGGTTTTGACATAAAACTGGTACATACACGTACAGAGACGTTGAGATCCGTTCCCCAAGGAATAGGAAACACTATATGCAAGGTATCATACATGGACTTATTTACAGTGTATTTATTCAACTTCTTGGATAAGCAAGTTTGATACTGAAATTACAGTCTCAGCTTTCTGGAATAATTATAGTAATTGGCAATCAATATCAATGCTGAGTATAATGATGCCCCACAACAAGGGTTGGGATAATTTTAAGGAAAAACACGTGGAAGATGGACCCACACATTTCGTCATTTGTTGTTTCATGGTACATACTTTATTGCTTAACAACAATTATTATAACTACAATATAAAAAGTTTTTAAAAAGATCAAAACGCTTTCAATAATTGAAGAAACCTGAACAGGATTATATAATTAAAAACAAATTACAACAATTTATACCATCAAAAACAGGGCTTAAAAACAGTAATATACAGTCCCGAAAAACATGTAAGAAGCTGTAGCTGTAAGCGGGTTCGACAGTAAAATGAGTTGCACATGACTGCTACTAAGTGTACTATTAATTCCTAAGCATGGGTAACATGCTAAACAAATAGACAAGGCTGACACAAAATACAGGAAGAACAACGAGTCACAGCACTGATTGCGGCTCTTGGAAGGCTCTTAGCAATCTGCAGGGTGGTCCATTGATCGTGACTGGGCCAAATATCTCACCAAATAAGCGTCCAAGAAAAAAACTGCAAAGAACGAAACTTGTCTTCCTTGAAGGGGGAAACCAGATGGCGATATGGTTGGCCCGCTAGATGGCGCTGCCATAGGTCAAATGGATATCAACTGCGTTTTTTAAAATAGGAACCGCCATTTTCTATTACATATTCGTGTAGTACATAAAGAAATATGAATGTTTTAGTTGGACAATTTCTTTCGCTTTGTGATAGATGGCGCTGTAATAGTCACAAACATATGGCTCACAATTTTAGACGAACAGTTGGTAACAGGTAGGTTTTTCAAATTAAAATACAGACTGTAGATACGTTTGAATATCTTATTTCGGTTGTTCCAATGTGATACATGTACCTTTGTGAACTTATCATTTCTGAGAATGTATGCTGTTACAGCGTGATTACCTGTAAACACCACATTAATGCAATAAATGCTCAAAATGATGTCCATCAACCTCAATGCATTGGGCTATACGTGTAACGACATTCCTCTCAACAGCGAGTAATTCGCCTTCCGTAATTTTCGCACATGCATTGACAATGCGCTGACGCATGTTTTCAGGCGTTGTCGGTGGATCACGATAGCAAACATCCTTCAACTTTCCCCACAGAAAGAAATCTGGGGACGTCAGATCCGGTGAACGTGCGGGCCATGGTATGGTGCTTCGACGACCAATCCACCTGTCATGAAATATGCTATTCAATACCGCTTCAACCGCACGCGAACTATGTGCAGGACATCCATTATGTTGGAAGTACATCGCCATTCTGCCATGCAGTGAAACATCTTGTAGTAACATCGATAGAACATTACGTAGGAAATCAGCATACATTGCACCATTTAGATTGCCATCGATAAAATGGGGGCCAGTTATCCTTCCTTCCATAATGCCGCACCATACATTAACCCGCCAAGGTCGCTGATGTTCCACTTATCGCAGCCATTGTGGATTTTCCGTTGTCCGACAGTGCATATTATGCCGGTTTACGTTAGCGTTCTAGGTGAATGACGCTTCGTTGCTAAATAGAAAGCGTGCAAAAAATCTGTCATCGTCCCGTAATTTCTCTTGAGTCCAGTGGCATAACGGTACACGACGTTCAAAGTCGTCGCCATTCAATTCCTGGTGCATAGAAATATGGTACGGGTGCAATCGATGTTTATGTAGCATTCTCAACACTGTCGTTTTTGAGATTGCCGATTATCGCGCAATTTGTCTGCTACCGATGTGCGGATTAACCGCGACAGCAGCTAAAACATCTACTTGGGCATCATTTGTTGCAGGTCGTGGTTGACGTTTCGCATGTGGCTGCACACTCCCTGTTTACTTAAAGAGCGTAACTATCCGGCGAACGGTCCGGACACTTGGATGCTGTCGTATAGGATACGGAACAGCATACATAGCACACGCCCGTTGGGCTTTTTGATCACAATAGCCATACATCAACACGATATCGACCTTTACCGCAATTGGCAAGCGTTCCATTTCACACGGGTATTGTATCACGAAGCAAATGCTGTCCGCACTGGCGGAATGTTACATGATACCACGTACTTATACGTTTGTAACTATTACAGCGCCATCTATTACAAAGCGAAAAAAGTTGTCCAACTAAAACATTCATATTTATTTACGTACTACACGAATATGTAATAAAAATCGGGGTTCCTATTTAAAAAAACGCAGTTGATATCAGTTTGTCCTATGGCAGCGCCATCTAGCGGGCCAACCATAACGCCATCTGGTTTCCCCCTTCAAGTTAGACGAGTTTCGTTATTTTTAGTTTATTCGTTTGATGCTTATTTAGTGAGAAGTAGCAATAAGGATGCAAGGTTTAAACACAGCAGTTATAATGACGAGGACCCTCAGGCTTGCAGAACACGCTTCAAAGCCTATGATCTTACTGAATTCACGACACTCCACCGTAGCACGTGTCAAACGATCGCATTTCCTTAACTTGAGGTAACACGATGCGTCTGGTGGAGGCGTCAGATCGCCGGCCAACCTAGGTCATGCGACAACAGATGTGTCACTGCAGCAGAAAGATAACACGTCTCTGCTCTGGGCCCAAGAAGCAGGAATGCATCGTCAGCTGCCAAAACTAATCTGTTACGTGAAAACTATAACAGCGAATGTTCGAATACTTTCAAAGAATATAGCCTGGAAAGGCAAATTACTATCAGTGACACTGGTCGATGACCGTACACACAGTCACGAAGGTGCGCGTTAATATAATAGGTCCTGTCCGATAATAACACAGACATGACCTTACGATGGCAACTAAAGATAAGAAAAAACAACGCTTAACTCCACTGAGGTGTGAGGTGCCGTGACTTCTAGAATTCGAAGCTGGGGTATTATTTTCCACAATCCGCACAGGCGGTCTTCGAGGTGCAGTGAAATTTAAGCTTGCAGAGTTGGCCGGTAAGTTGCCGACCAGGTTGAACGTGGCGTTCGCTGCTCTTCCCGCAGCTCGCCGCTATCAATCCTTATTCCAGCCGGCAAGTCTTGCCTCCGACCGATTTAACCACTCGCGGTCTCTCTAGGCCAGTACCGGACAGCAGGAGTCCCCCAAAACCAACAATCTGCCAGCCAGTATCCTCCAGCTGTCAGTGCCAGGGCCTGCCAAATACCAACAACGCACGCCTCGACCAAAGACCCTACTTCCCGACGTATGATCAGGATCTATACTGGCAACAGAAGTAGTTAGTGGCGCCAGAAGAGTGCCATGCACGCAAAAAAAAGAAAACAAAATGCCGCGCTGTCTCAGTTGTAGTGATAACCACACGCGTAATAATATATATACCAGTGACGAACACAATAAAGTATAGCGATATAGAAAATGTCTTGGAAAACTTCTGGTAAAGACAAATTATCATAATTAAGGTAATAAGAGTAATAAATTATTGCAATAACAGTCCCAGAAGTAGGGCAACCATGCAGGCTGCACACGTATGCCGCAGCCAAAAAAGAAACAGCCTGTCATTACACACGTAAGGCAAGTGGCCTGGAGGAGTGGGGGATCAGAAACTGGAGAGTGAGAGGGCAGGGGGTGGGGGTCTTGTAACCAATGTAGGGTGTCCTCGTTCACAAATGCGCTCAAAATACGACTTAATCTCTTGACAACAAAACAGTAGAAAACTCTGAAACGTTCCCTTTGAAAAATTGTACAGGACTGTGCTTAAACTGACACACAATATTTTTAGCGCAACGCAATCTGACTTTCAAAAATCCCTACAAAAGAATGGCCCTGACTAACACTAACCTATACCTTTCACAAATCACTTACCTCACCAAAAATCTTCGTTACTCGAACTACTGCAATATAGCGAGCGCCACTACTGCCAGCTAAATAAAAGATTCAAACTACGGAAGGCACTAACTACTGATAGGCATAGTTAGCAAATGAAAGATTTTAATAGAGAACAAACAATGTATTTACCTTAATAGTGTTGAAAAATCATAATATACATAGCAGTTCATGACATCCAGTCTTACAAATTTCAAAACTCCGCCATTTCTCTCCCCACATCCACCACTGCTGATGGCTCACCTTCAACTGCGCAACGCTATGCGCTGTTAACAGCCGACAGCCCAACACTACAATAGCGAATATTACAACAATGCCACCCAGCCACAGACTGCACACAGCACAGCCAGTGATTTTCATACAGAGCGCTACGTGGCGTTACCAATATAAAAACCTAAACAGCGTACTTATATAGCCCCCATGCTCCCCACAAAAAATTTTACAAATTGTTTTGGGCACTGGCCAATACAGATTTGAAAAACTATGTAAGTACGCTGTTTAGGTTTTTATATTGGTAACGCCACGTAGCGCTAAATGTGCGTCTTTGCAAAGTACTGCTAAAATAATATGTCGTAAATGTTCAGGCAGTTTGATTAAGCAAATGCGGATGAGTTCTGAGGGGCTGTATGGGTTTGAAAGATACTGATTCTTATGCAACATGTCTTCAAAATATTTCATAAGACTGGAAAATTCAGATTGTTCGAAACGTTTCATCATTATGATGCTATGTTTTACTCGGTCTTGTGTAGCTTGAGACCAATATGCTGAGAGGAAGGCATGATAAAATTCTCCTTCACTGTGACAATCGTGAATGACCGATCGCATTCTTACAGCTGGTTCTTTCTCCAAGTAGCCACACATAAAGTCTAACCTGTGCTCCAATGACCAGTTGGGAGGAAAACAATGAGAGAAGTGATGAAGCCCTGCTTGTGGATGAATGTCGTTGTCAGAATTCTTAAATGTTTTGAATTTACGTGTAGTAATGAACAGCTTATAGTCAAAATCATTGTGTCGGTGAGTCGCACATCGCTCATTGTTACTTCGTTTCGGCGGTTCCATCTCAAAATCCAATGCGCCTTGCCAATTTCTTTCATAATTTCCGAAGTGTCCTGTGTTATTATTTTGTGGTTGTTCCGTATTTCTATGTCCCTCTTCCCGTACTGGAGCGTGAGTGTCCTCTGAAATATGTAATTCTTGTATTACTTGTGCCAACTGATCTTGTACTTCCCGGATTTCTCTTTTGTACTGTGCATTGATTTGATTTTGATTTTGTTTGAATTTTCTAATTTGTTCATACTCTTCAGTGTCCGTGAAGGCTACAGGTCTTGTGTCATTCAGATCATCATCTACCTTTGTAGATAAGTTAGTGAACTGATCTGAAAGTTCGGCTACTTTATCCGATAGTGAAATTATTTCGTCTGTGTGTTTTTCTGAACCAAGTTTCAGAGTGTCCATTTGTGTTGAAATCGTATCTGCTGTGTCCTTTAAGATTTCCTGAGTTTTTGCAAGTTGCGTAACCGAATCGGTAGATGCAACTGAGTCAATTTTAGCTTGCAAGGTGTCGTGATTTTCATGAACAATAGTTTGCAGTTCTTTTATGGCTGCTTCGTGATTCTGTAATGCATTTTCATGACGCAAAAAAATAGGTTGGAAATGCTCACAAATTTGTGTTTTTACATTACAGACTTTTTGACATTTCGATTCAATGTTATGTAACTCAGTAGTTAAATCTTCACGTGTTTGTTCAAGCGTGGTGTCTAACATCCGAAGATTTTGTTCCATTGTGTCTAACTTTTGAAGCTTTGCTGTGTTTGTCTCTGATTTTGTTCGATTGTGTCTAACATTTGAAGCTTTTGCTGTGTTTGTCTCTGATTTTGTTCCATTTGTTGCATTAATTGCAATTATAATATATTAGTGTCTGGAATCTGTTTCTCTATGCTCTTTGGCAGTGCATTTTCACCGGCAACATTCACATTTTGACAAGCAGAAAATGTGTTTTGACTCATTTGAGAAAACGTTGAGGACCCAAAACCTGGGTCTACAGTATTTGCAATATTGTGTTGTCATTTCGGATTCCTGAGGCGAGCTGTTGCCGACCGATCGATCGATAATGCTTCTCTGTCCACTACTTGTTTCACTGTCTACATCATTATTTGCCGCCCGCTCCATTTCCCTATGCACAATTACCAAATTACTACTTTGAATGTCTGTTAATTCATTACACAGTGGTGCTGATAAGCTACGCTTGTCGTCACTATTATTTCTCAGTTTATTTTGGAGCCTAGTGTTACGATTTTCACACGCCCTTGTTGCCACAATATTTCACACGATTACACAGAAAAGCACAATTTGAAGAGCAAAAATAAGAGAACACATTAACATAGCACTGAAAATAGTATCTAGTAAATTGCAAGCGCAGCTGCGAAATACTTGGTGCAAATCTACATGCATGCCACAACTGTTTTACTGTACAACAATGATAGACTGCAACTAAAAAGGAGATTCTCTCTACGATTACGCGCTAGCAATAAACAAAAGCTACACTAATTACACAAACTACAAGAAAAAATCAGAAGATTCCAGGGAGGTATCCTCGGCTAAGCGTCGATATATGAAACGTCCCGTTAGAAAAATTGTACCGGACTGTGCTTAAACTGACACACAATATGTTTAGCGCAACGCAATCTGACTTTCAAAAATCCCTACAAAAGAATGGCCCTGACTAACATTAACCTATACCTTTCACAAATCACTTAGCTCACCAAAAATCTTCGTTACTCGAACTACTGCAATATAGCGAGCGCCACTACTGCCAGCTAAATAAAAGATTCAAACTACGGAAGGCACTAGCTACTGGTAGGCATAGTTAGCAAATGAAAGATTTTAATAGAGAACAGACAATGTATTTACCTTAATAGTGTTGAAAAATCATAATATACATAACAGTTCATGACATCCAGTCTTACAAATTTCAAAACTCCGCCATTTCTCTCCCCACATCCACCACTGCTGGCGGCTCACCTCCAACTGCGCAACGCTACGCGCTGTTAACAGGTGACAGCCCAACACTACAATAGCGAATATTACAAGAGTGCCACCCAGCCACAGATTGCACACAGCACAGCCAGTGATTTTCATACAGAGCGCTACGTGGCGTTACCAATACAAAAACCTAAACAGCGTACTTACAACTCCAGGTGGAAGTCTCTTTCGACATGCGATGTCGCAAAACAATGGATAGACAGTGAGACAGGAAGTAGATTGCAGAAGAATTTGGAAAGTATGAAGTCGGATGTGATGGACAAAAGAGTAGTCGACAGAGTGTTTAAGCAATGGTGAAATGGCCAACTAGAAAATACTTTATTTACATCTGATAACTGAAGCGTTCGAAGGAAGTTAATGACGCTAGGAAATATCACCAACCCAGAGTGAGGAACAGTCTCTATTCAAACTGCAAGACTCGAGGTGCGGCAGAAAACCCCCTGTGCAGGGGCAGGCAATTATTTTTAACACATTTCTTTCTCTACTTCCGTGGCCTTAATTGCCCACAGAGGAGGCACTTGCCTCCTGCTTTGTGGAGCACCAAGCAGAGGCGACATCTATCTCACCGATCTCCGAGCAGGGCTCTCTGATTAGCATTTTCCTTTGGTGAGAGAAATTCTGAATTCAGACAAGAGGGAGGAAGCAAGAGACCGTAGAATACTTCTTTTACGTCAGAAAATTTCAACTCAGGTCAGTCCCGGGCACTGAAAATGTTCTTTGTACTGCATCATAACGAAGTAAATGCGGGGAAGGTGGTTGCCAGCTTGCATACTGACACTATCAATGAATTCCTCACACAAGAAGTTGCACAGAACTGATACTGTGAGTCTGTGGAGAGATAGGATAATCAACAATATGATCGTTTTGCCTGCAGATTTTGCCTGCAGACGAGAAAAATAGATTTCATCATAACAAATTCACGAATCTTAATGTAAGGAAAGGAATCAGGAACATATCCTGTAAAACTATTGTTCGTGATAAAACAACGTGCAAAAGGTAAGCACAATAAAGAAATGAGAACAATTTTCGTGAACTGAATGACGCAAGGGTTACAGATCAAGGAAAATTCTTATGCCAAAGACATGAAGGAGGTAAACAAGTTTCCATAATAACAGAAACAGTCAATAGATTGGTGGTAACCATTCCTAACGTACTTGCTTCGCAGTAATGTAGCTTGGTCTCTTTGAGAAAACCCATAAGCTGTATCTCCAGAGAGACAGCCTTGCAGTTGTATAAGGACCTTTCGTACAGGGTAACGAAAAGTTACTCGTTCCCTCAATCCATTCAGATGTATTTATAGGATTCCGATTCGGAGAATTAGTCATCCAGCTTATGCTGTGAGTAGTTTCACATACCAGAAATTCGTCCATCATAGCATATTATTGCCGACTCGCATTGCCGTCGCTAAAGGGAATGTGAACCAACTACACTAATAGTTACAGTGCTTGGTATCTGTGTATTGACAATATTCTCTGATGATCAGAGTAGATGTAATACAGAAATTACCCAGTGAACATGAGCCTTCTTGGGACACGATCCTATCAGTGTCAAACTGATCTCTTTCGATCGATGTAAGCGTGATTTTACCTGACTCCACCTATCCTTGTGACGAATGTTTGACATTAATCATTCTGTAAACCTGAGCAAAGTTCATCTCTTAAGAAAACACTCCTCTTTCATTCACTGCCCAATGTTAGTGGCACTGCGGTGACGCTGTTCGTCTGTGACCTCTAGTTATTGAAGCAGATAGAACTGAATGTATAGCAAAGCAGATAACCGGCGCTGAGACATTCACTACCTGATCGAGAGTATATGGACACCCTTGTTTAATACGAAACTGACCACTAGGTGGCACGAGAATCATACTCGCCAGTATACAAAGTGGTGATGAGTATTCTTTTGTCAACAGAGAAGCAGTAACAGCAGACTGGGCCGGCCAGCAGATCCCAGTGACTTCAAGCGTCGGCTGTAAGAGATGATTTACTAAGCTGAAAATAATGTTGACGTACAAGTTATGAACATTTTATAGGACAATATTGCAGTTTAGCAATTAGTTTTTAATACAAATAGCGAAATCAGTAAATTTGCTACTGATATAAGTTTTTATATATAATAGGATCGTTCTGTACATGATAAGTGGTATAAACCATAACTTTTACCAGACGAAGAAAAGTTTAGGATTACACTAGACCCGACTTAGCTATCTTAGTAACATGCCTACTTCGAAGTTTCCTGTGAAATGCTGTAAGGTACCGTTAATAGTAGGATAAGGCTGGTCCTGGCATGGTTATGCTAATTAATTAAACTGATCAAATAAACCACTACACTCCTTCGCCCTTCCCATGACATATTGTTATGCTAAATGATTTATGGCCCTCTGGGGTTTGAGTTATGAACCCATGGGGATAGTTTGTCCTTTTCAGAAACACTTCATCCCTCCCCCTCCTCTCCCTCTCTTCTTCCCCAACCCCTCTGGGAAAAGCGAACTTTTTTGTCATATATCACCAGTTCAGTTATGAGCCTCCTTTCTTCCTCCTGGGAAATACCCCAGTCATCCCCTCCACCACTTTCCCCCTCCCATCCTTGATAGCGACATTTCAATTCTTCTAAGCCTGACCAAGTCGACTGTTGGTGATATGACTGGAAGTAACAACTCCATCTCAATCAAGAGCAGGCAGACCTCATGAACTGACAAAGTAGAACCATTGGGCAATGTGTAGGATAGTTGTAAAAAATCACCCAAAAATCAGCCTTAGGGATATTGCGTCAGTCCCAAATGCTATCTGCGATCCTGCTAACAGAATGATTCTATGCACTGAGAATTAGGAATAGTGGTTGAGAAGTTCCTCATAAGCCACATATATCTCTAGTCAATGATAGGTGACTCTTGAGCGGATGTTTAGAGTGACGCCACTGGCAATGGATGACTGCAAACAAGTGATTTCAAGTAATGCATCTGCTGTATCCTGTGACGGTCTGATGGCAAGGTTTGGTTAGGCGAATATCTGGAGAAAATTATCTGCAGTCATGGGTAATGGCACAACAAAGTACTGAGGGAGTGTTGTTACGTATTGGGCTGAATTAGGTGGTTGTGTTGTAGTCCCCTTGTGGCGCCCAAGAAAATGCTAAATCCATAAAGAAAGGCCTTGTATATGTACAGCACTATGCACAGATGCATATTTCTGTTCACGCTCCTCCACATGCAACATTGAATGCTGACTCCACTTGTGCCACATTGTCATCTGTTAGGGGAGCTGGATGGGGAGAGGGGGCGCATACCACGAGTAATGCTTACCTGAACAGGCAGACACGTGACACAATCGCACACACAAGAGCTTACTTACTCACCATCGTTCATCGTAGCAAAATTATTGATATGAGTAAGTAGCCACAGGTAACAGCTAGTCCTGTATAACTAAAATCCCAGCCACGTGGAGCTATGGGATGAAGACCAGGAAAGAGGGAAAAACAATTGAATTGCACTGTTTCAGTCATGTAATACAGTTGTAAACATTATAACGTGGAAGATTTTGC
Source organism: Schistocerca serialis cubense (assembly GCF_023864345.2). Lineage (NCBI taxonomy): Eukaryota > Metazoa > Arthropoda > Insecta > Orthoptera > Acrididae > Schistocerca > Schistocerca serialis. The sequence continues at coordinate 208,916,055 of NC_064645.1, forward strand.
TCGGTTCATGAAAAGAACATTTTGTGGTGAAATGAAGGTGACCACCAATGAGAAAAAATTTTCTTCCTAACGTCATCTCTGAGGAATTTCTCACAAATATAACAAACTGTATTATTGATTTACTGCTATGTGATAAACTGAAACATATGAAACACCCAAAAATGTAGTCTTTGAAACCGATGTTGCACATGTTCCAGCTATTACGAATGAAGGAGGCATACGAGTAAAAATATACCAATCGCAGAAGCTACAGTTATGGGCAACCCGCGATGAATTTTCTGCTAATAATTTAAATGCCATGGAACTTATATCTGAGTAAACTTTCAGCTAATCAGACAAGTATTTATTCAAAGGCTCTGCAAAGCATTTGATGGGTAACGCTAGAAGAACCAGTTACCGAACAAAAAGTATTACTAATGTACAGATAATACCACCACAGTTCAAGAACAATTTGATTTATAGCTAAGTTCTCTCATCAGATGCAGTCATCTCGAAATATTCAAGGGATATTTCAAGATCAAGTCAAATAAGCGAACCTAATAAGAAGGCAAGTGATGTGTCAAATGGTTCAAATGGCTCTGAGCACTACGCGACTTAACTTCTGAGGTCATCAGTAGCCTAGAACTTAAAACTAATTAAACCTAACTAAGGACATCACACACATCCATGCCCGAGGCAGGATTCGAACCTGCGACCGTAGCGATCGCTCGGCTTGAGACTGCAGCGCCTAGAACCGCACGGCCACTCCGGCCGGCAGTGATGTGGCACTGCGGCGGTTCGCTGTTGTGGTTTTCAGTCTGGATACCTGTCTGATGTTGCTCCTGACGGTAGTCTATCCTGTGCAAGTCTCCTTATGTGTTTATGACTACTACAGCCTACATCCTTTTCATCCAGCCTATTGTATTATTCCTTTATGCCTCAGGATCAACCGATTTCTTCCTACAGTCAAGTTGTGCTAAAAATTTCTTTTTCCTCCAACTCAGTTCAGTGCCTCTCCGTTCGGTATTCGCTTTAATCTTTAGCATTCATCTACAAAACCACTTTTCAAAAGCTTCTATTCATCTATTATCTTCTTGTCCGAATAGCTTATCGTCCACGTTTCACTTGTATACAAGACTACAACCCACAAAAATGCCATCAGAAAATATTTCCTGACACGTCTATTTATATTATAAAATTTCTCTTTTTCAGGAAAGCTTTTCTTTCCATTGTCATTCTGTATTTTATATCTTCTTTAATTCGGATGTCTATTTGGTGCTGACAAGGATTTTGAGTACGATATTTAGTTCTGTATTGATTTTTGCTGCTGTCCTCTTTAAATTTTTCGTCACAATGCACTTCAGTGACCGTCCGTGACTATCACTCAACACTCACTTTCGTCCGCGTTGAAACTTATCAAATGATGTTTTTTCACTTTCTCTGAATACGGTATAAACCTTCGATACGGTAGCTCATGAGACACCAAACACTTCGGCTAACTTGGTTACGAGCGCCAACAATTTGCCCACGTTCGAGTTCACTTGGCTCCGATATAACGTACTCAGAACTGTTCAGAACACTCTTCCGACCGTGACTGACACGTGTGATGTGTTGAGGGCATTGCACAGATGCTGTTAATGGTCAAATACTATAGCGCCATCTACAAACGTGTCTAGTATCTCAATTCATGTTCAAGCATGCATTGTCCGCAAATTGTCCATATTTTTGTCCAATCACGTATCTCGTGATGCTGCAGTTGTTTCCTGTGTATTTATCTGAAACTAATAGTAGGAATTTCATCTTTCAACAACATGGCGGCCCTTCACATTTCCATAACTTGAATGAGACGTTGTCACCGCGTTGGATAGACAGTGTTGCTGCCACTGAGTTGGCTCTTATCGCGTGGCCACCATTTTAGTCGGAAATGATGCCTTGCGAATTTTTCTTGTAGAGTTACGTGAAGGACAGCGCTTACGTTCCATCTCTACCACAGAAGCTGAAGGATTACGACACCGCATCGCAGCACGTATTCTGTGTAGTGTTGGACTCCCTATAAGATGTGTCCCGTTTGTTGATGGGTGGACACATAGAACAGTGGCAAACAATGTAAAAAATAGCTTTGAGAGTTCGTATTTTACATGCTGTACCATTTGCGACGTGGTTATTGCCAACTTTCCTGCACCGCTTATTTGAAATGCTTCATGTGTAAGGGACTCTACATCTACATCTACATCTACATTGATACTCCGCAAGCCACCCAACGGTGTGTGGCGGAGGGCACTTTACGTGCCACTGTCATTACCTCCCTTTCCTGTTCCAGTCGCGTATGGTTCGCGGGAAGAACGACTGTCTGAAAGCCTCCGTGCGCGCTCTAATCTCTCTAATTTTACATTCGTGATCTCCTCGGGAAGTATAAGTAGGGGGAAGCAATATATTCGATACCTCATCCAGAAACGCACCCTCTCGAAACCTGGCGAGCAAGCTACACCGCGATGCAGAGCGCCTCTCTTGCAGAGTCTGCCACTTGAGTTTATTAAACATCTCCGTAACGCTATCACGGTTACCAAATAACCCAGTGACGAAACGCGCCGCTCTTCTTTGGATCTTCTCTATCTCCTCCGTCAACCCGACCTGGTACGGATCCCACACTGATGAGCAATACTCAAGTATAGGTCGAACGAGTGTTTTGTAAGCCACCTCCTTTGTTGATGGACTACATTTTCTAAGCACTCTCCCAATGAATCTCAACCTCGTACCCGCCTTACCAACAATTAGTTTTATATGATCATTCCACTTCAAATAGTTCCGTACGCATACTCCCAGATATTTTACAGAAGTAACTGCTACCAGTGTTTGTTCCGCTATCATATAATCATACAATAAAGGATCCTTCTTTCTATGTATTCGCAATACATTACATTTGTCTATCTTAGGGGTCAGTTGCCACTCCCTGCACCAAGTGCCTATCCGCTGCAGATCTTCCTGTATTTCGCTACAATTTTCTAATGCAGTAACTTCTCTGTATACTACAGCATCATCCGCGAAAAGCCGCATGGAACTTCCGACACTATCTACTAAGTCATTTATATATATTGTGAAAAGCAATGGTCCAATAACACTCCCCTGTGGCACGCCAGAGGTTACTTTAACGTCTGTAGACGTCTCTCCATTGATAACAACATGCTGTGTTCTGTTTGCTAAAAACTCTTCAATCCAGCCACACTGCTGGTCTGATATTCCGTAGGCTCTTACTTTGTTTATCAGGCGACAGTGCGGAACTGTATCGAACGCCTTCCGGAAGTCAAGAAAAATAGCATCTACCTGGGAGCCTGTATCTAATATTTTCTGGGTCTCATGAACAAATAAGGCGAGTTGGGTCTCACACGATCGCTGTTTCCGGAATCCATGTTGATTCCTACATAGTAGATTCTGGGTTTCCAGAAATGACATGATACGCGAGCAAAAAACATGTTCTAAAATTCTACAAGAGATCGACGTAAGAGATATAGGTCTATAGTTTTGCGCATCTGCTCGACGACCCTTCTTGAAGACTGGGACTATCTGTGCTCTTTTCCAATCATTTGGAACCCTCCGTTCCTCTAGAGACTTGCGGTACACGGCTGTTAGAAGGGGGGCAAGTTCTTTCGCGTACTCTGTGTAGAATCGAATTGGTATCCCGTCAGGTCCAGTGGACTTTCCTCTATTGAGTGATTCCAGTTGCTTTTCTATTCCTTGGACACTTATTTCGATGTCAGCCATTTTTTCGTTTGTGCGAGGATTTAGAGAAGGAACTGCAGTGCGGTCTTCCTCTGTGAAACAGCTTTGGAAAAAGGTGTTTAGTATTTCAGCTTTACGCGTGTCATCCTCTGTTTCAATGCCATCATCATCCCGTAGTGTCTGGATATGCTGTTTCGAGCCACTTACTGATTTAACGTAAGACCAGAACTTCCTAGGATTTTCTGTCAAGTCGGTACATAGAATTTTACTTTCGAATTCAATGAACGCTTCACGCATAGCCCTCCTTACGCTAACTTTGACATCGTTTAGCTTCTGTTTGTCTGAGAGGTTTTGGCTGCGTTTAAACTTGGAGTGGAGCTCTCTTTGCTTTCGCAGTAGTTTCCTAACTTTGTTGTTGTACCACGGTGGGTTTTTCCCGTCCCTCACAGTTTTACTCGGCACGTACCTGTCTAAAACGCATTTTACGATTGCCTTGAACTTTTTCCATAAACACTCAACATTGTCAGTGTCGGAACAGAAATTTTCGTTTTGATCTGTTAGGTAGTCTGAAATCTGCCTTCTATTACTCTTGCTAAACAGATAAACCTTCCTCCCTTTTTTTATATTCCTATTAACTTCCATATTCAGGGATGCTGCAACGGCCTTATGATCACTGATTCCCTGTTCTGTACATACAGATTCGAAAAGTTCGGGTCTGTTTGTTATCAGTAGGTCCAATATGTTATCTCCACGAGTCGGTTCTCTATTTAATTGCTCGAGGTAATATCAGATCGGAGTAACAAGGGATGTCTACTGTGTAGAAAGGAGGATGTGCATAATAAAACGCTTGGTTGAAAGCCGCAGAGAGTACGAAAGCGTAAAGTGAGGAAAATCGCGCAGGTAGACACTGAAGGTAGAAAGCCGCAGACCTACATCTCCGATTACAAATTCCCGGGAATCATGCGATACTCAAAAACTAAACTTATTAATCAGTCACCTTCGTAGCTGTGACGTACACATCGAGCTGACAAAAACAAGCTAATAACAACTGAAGCAAACAGTCAATCATTTCATGTTTCATTCACGTATGGAAAACTAATCTTAATATGCTATAGAACAAGAAGTAACCTTTCCATTGCACCTTACAGTTATCCGCAGAATACAGGTGTAGATGTAGAAGATAGTGGTATCAGAAACGCTGGATTACATAACTGGATGTCAAATTGAACTTAAAAGGCTGGGAATAAAGACAGACAGGCATCAGTTATCTAAATTTTTAGATATAAATATTTTTAACAATTATTTTTAAACATTTAATTGTTTAGATGGCAATTAGGTAACAATAATGTTAACTAGTTTCGCTTGAGAAATCAACCCCTTTCAGATATGAAAAGAATGAGCAAACAGAAAATAGCTATAAATGAAAGTTGTTTTTTTTACATTGATGGTGTTACAGAAGAAGAAAAATTGTCACAATAAATAAGAGAAAAAAACTGAACATTCCAATGTGATGAGAAATAACTGTACCAGTATGTGAAATGGATTAATTCATCAGACTAGCAGGAACCATTCCCATCAAAAATGTATAAAATGAGCTTTTGTCCACGATATTGGAGTCTCATGAACGAGATATGTTCATTGAAAATAGACCATATCAACAGCGGTGTAATAAGACGGTTGTAAACCTACAATAGTAAGCAGAAAAAGTGACAATACTCACAATAAACGGACGAACAGACAAACAGAATTATCATATAAATATAAAAATTATCTACGTTATGCGAAGTAGACAGGTAGTTGTAAAAGCAAGCATGCTATGTTGGATGAACTTGCAGACAAGATAAAATTCTGTGCACTCCATCGTTATGTGAAGTAACTTGTCAATTAACGTAAGCGAAAGTATGTAGATGTGCAAGAAGGTCGAGGTTGATGATGACCTATATTGATGGAATACATCAGACTAGTAGCTTAGTATGCTAGCATAAGACAAACAGGAAAGTTATCAAATAACCCACCAGATGGTGGGCAAGTATAAACAGTTACGAAAATTCAGTGACAGTAAGAAATTAAAACAGTGACTTGAAAACAGTGGAATGAAAATAGAATAGCACATCGAAAGCAGTGCACATTACAAGACGAAAATAAGCACATAATGGTGAAAACAATCGTACAAGTTCGTTGATGTATAGGGTAGACTATTTAGACGAAGACGAAAGTCAACTGAATAGATAAAATTATTTGCAGACACAAACTAAAACCAGAACACAAAAACTTAGTAGAACAGGAGGTTAATATAAAGGTGGGTAGCGTTGAATTCTCTCTCCGTCTTCTCCTAATACCTCTCCGTCCATTTCCTTCTACTCTTTTTCTGCCTTCTTTCTATGTTCATCTTCTCACCCCCTCGCTGTCAATGTCCCCCTGCTCCTCTTTCTGTCCATGTCTTGCTTTCCGTTTTCTATACCCATATATACACATATTGAATTTATATAGGCTATGTCCTTCCGAATATTCATTAGAGTAAGTTATTCTGTAAAAGTTTAAAGTAATCCGGTCTCATATATATATATATATATATATATATATATATATATATATATATATATATATATATATGTATAAAAAACACACGTCATACGTTGGATGCAATCGGTGAAGAAGTTTCACAGATATAAATGTTTGAACTAACGAACATTAACATTTTTATATTATTGCGTATACATTTATATATTATATGAGAGCATCTAGTTGGTATATAAAACACACGCATATTCGAATGCACAGTTGTGTCAAAATTTCAAAGCAACCCGTGAAGAACTTTCGGAGATTTACGATGTTGTGAAACGAACATTTAGATTTATATTTATAAAGAACAATTGTCGTGCATGGTGCTATGTTAGCTGCAGTAAATAATCGCTAAATGAAACAATGTATGTTGTTGGCCTCGTAAGGATGTCTAGGAGAAATTATGTATTTGAAGGCATACGCAGATTACTTTCCGGCTAAATAACATTAATTAAAACTTTTATGTGGCATTCTCTTTCTTCTATGGGAAAGAAAGCACAACAGAATGGCATTATAAATGATACCCACTATATATCAATAGCTTATGTCGCTCAGGCAGCTTTCTCGATTGCTTTTAACATAACACAAGCGAACAACAACTAAGTCTACGAATCTCTTTCCATTACTGTACGTAGCCAGATGCTAAGCGGATTACATTCAGCAATTTATCACAGAGTTTTCTCCATCCCAGGCAGTAAATCGTATTTTAAGCGAAGAACACTGTGAAAGTTCCGCAGTAATTCTCCTTCAGACTGGCTCAGGAAGCTTTCCGCATTCAAAGTTTGGCTTCGTAAATGGATATCAGCTTCAAGAAACATTAAAGGCGGACGACATAATGTCGTTCCACAGAATGGCGGACAGTTTAGGTACATTTGTAATGCTACTAGCAAGAGTAACTCGTGGACTCTTCGTACGGTAGCATCATGTTGTGGTGGAAGCTACGACGACGACACTACTCTAGTGAAATTCTTCTGTTTCTAAAGGCACCGTGCCTCGTAATTAACAGATCGCCGCGACGGATAGCCACACCTCTGTGGCGGGTCTTGTTTTCCATCGCTCAACTTACACTTCTGCGAATAGCGAACTGCGGTTTTCCAGGCAAAAGCGTTATTTCAAGCGCAAATTTCACCAGACTCGGATGATTTCACACAAGAAAATTAGTCCTTTCGCAGGCAGCGAGGAAATAATTAGGAAACCCGAGGCATTGTTTCCGTCTCATCGCACACATTTTTCAACACTTTCATAAATGAAATTTTTCTGCGGTAAAATTCTGTCCAGTGAAGCGAAATGCAACAGTTAAAAACGAAACGCGATGGTAATCGCGTTATTTACGTTCTGCGAGTTGCAAAGGGAGGCCCGAACTGTATTGAAATGTAAGGATTCGGGTTTACCGATTTGACTATTGCGAGTTCGTTGGAGCATAACCAAATTTAAACGACACAAGAGAAGACAAGAGAATGAATCAACTGTTACCTCGTTGAAGGAACCGACCTCTCATCTATCTTACGTTGTGAGTGGAACTTGTGTAAATTACGCTAACAGAACAGAATTTTGAGAAAAGTTACTTTCGATGTTATAAGTAGTCATTATGGTCAGCCTGTATTTTATTCATTCTTGTATATATAATAAAACTATCCGTCGTCCCTTGCGCACCTTGCGCTGTTTCAGTCGTCGAACGGTTTTTCTGTTTTAGACTTGTCTAGTAGTGCTCCGGCTGCAATAAAGTACACAGTACTTTGTGATATGAGACAAGTGCATTTTGCGAATTACTCTCTATATAGTGGTTTTAGCCTTGACTTGCTGATTTATTGTTCATTTCGTCCCGCACATACAGGGCAATGTTTCGTAAAGAGTTCTTGTACAGCTGGCATAAAAGTCATGTAATAACCTTTTATCGACGTCTGAAGATGGTAACCATGCTTACCAAAACCGGTAACCGACAATAAAGGCTATTTACAAGCGATCTTGTCTAGTATCTATCAGGTATTTGTTACATATCGCTCCTTACAACTCAAGATGGGTAAAGTAACATCTTCATCGGTTTTCAACTTTATATTTACGATGGAATATCAATGTATGTAACTGTATCACCTGCGAATATTAATGTGTGTTTTTCATTTTTTTCTACTCCTCACTTGAGGCGTGTATTTCATGCCTTCACATCTGTGTCTGGTATCTAAATTATTTTCCTGTAATTTCACAATATCTGTGACGCAAATGCGAAAAAGTTATTGATATTGGCCACAGTAATTATGTTACATCAGAATGCGCAATTATTTTACTATACAGTTCGTCAAATATATTATACCCACAACTCTCGTCGGTAATGCTGCGTTTGGAGTTATGCCGTGATAGGGAAACAGATCTTCTGATGAATGGACTCGCATTATGTTCAGCGACAAAACGCGTCGCGCTCTGCACCGGACGACCATCCTCGGTGAGTGTGGTGGCGGCTTGGGGAAAGGTCCCATTTTTACAATGTTTTGGAGATGGATAGCTGCGCCACTCCTGACGTCATGGTGTGGGGAGTCAACGGGAATGACTTCAAATCGTGGCTGATTTTAGTGACTGAGACTTCAGTGATACGGACGTCGAAGCCCTCATCTGTTAACTTTCATGTGACAGTGTCGTGCTGGCGTTTTTCAACAGGACCCTGCCCTTCCAGACAGGGCACCTTTCTCTATGCAGTATCTGTCGTTCTGAGGTACTCCAGTGGTCAACAATTTCTCCAGACTTATCCCCAATAGAACATGCATGTGACCAGCTAGGACGTCAACTCCACCCCAGTGCCAATTTCCAGGGTATCAAGGATGAATTGCAACACTCGTGGGCTAGCTTACCTCAGGAGAGGAGCCAACGAATTTACAAAAAAAAAAAAAAAAAAAAAATGCGTGGAATCATCCGTGTCACCGTGTCAGACAGGCGCAATGTCCTAGTGGTAACTGGGCTCATATTGCCAAGTACACTGTAAATTAGATTCGAGTTTGTGACCACTGAAATAACAAACAACGTCACCTACCCCCTCAACCCATGAGTCACTGACCATTTCGTCACTTCCGTCATGCAATATATAGTACTGGTACAATGTCTCATTAATTATGTTACGTTTTGCTACTGTCATAATGTAACAGTGTTGCAGTTTGTTAAAGATATGTTAGAAGATTCACACACACACACATTTCTTGAAGTATCGTACAATAAAATACGGTAACGTAAAAGTTACGAGTAAATATAAATCGTTGCAATTAGAGGATGAAATGAGTATATATATATATATATATATATATATATATATATATATATATATATATATATATATATATATATCCTACGACATCTTTAACAAGCTACAACTTTGGAATGTTGGGCTCCAAAATGTTCTCATTCTGTGCAGCGACCGTGTAGCAACCAGTCACGGAAACATAATTTATTTATCTTGTTGCAGACCGATTTCGACTGATATCAGTCATCATCGGCGCCTTTTTATAACCGATACATGCCATAAGTAGAAGCACTGTCCTTGGCAGATTTCTAGCAACACTGTTACATTACAGCCTTTCCAAAAATAAAACATAATGAGATACTTGACTTCAGTGCTTATTTTTAATAAGTGGGTGCTTCAGTGATATCTTTAAATAAACTGTAGCCTTTAGTTTCAGTGTTTACTGATGCAAAATTGATGTTTCTTTTCTCAGAAGTACCGTGTAACACAATTTTCAATTCAGTAATCGGTATAATATGAATTTGAGATAACGAAATTGAAAGGGTTATTGTGAGATTTGGTTTCAATAGGGGGACAGCAACAGAGATGTTAAAATTCTCTGATCATAAGTTATATGGTCGCTAGAGGATAACAGTATAACGAATCATTCTCTTAAGACTTTCGCCATTCGTGCGAGAAATCAGTTTAGAAATCGCTGTGTTTGATCCCAGTGCAGTTGTATCACTAATGGTAGATAATACCGCTTCAGTTGTAAATTTTTTTTTACCATCATGAGCTATGAGTGCAGGTGGCAAACCGCGCCTAATACACGTCCACCGCGGGGCCCGGGGGCCGCAGCACAGTTGTGACACCTGAGAATCGGCTTATAAGAGCCCGAAACCGGTCGTAGGATAATAAAAGAAAATTTATAATTACAGCGGAATTTTCTACCTTTTGTATAATGCCCAGCTGCAGATGTTCGTCCGACAGGATTGTTTGCACTTGTACTCGTATCAGTACGACTCGTCTTCTTCAAGGGTGTGTTTTATGTGATTCTATTACTGATATCTCGCCTCTGCTTTGCAATTGTAATTCTGAACCAGCAAGTTTAGACCACAGCCTACCTGAATAGCAACATTTATAAATAAAAGCATTCTCCTTGGTAGCAAATTCGTTTTACCAGTTTGAAATTGCGTGTAACACGTTATAAAGCTCTTAGGTTTCACAGTGAGCGCGTAAAAAATGCCTAGGAAGCAGTGCCTCCCACCAACTATGGGTGTCTGCCGAGAGATTTCGCCTGATTTCATGCAACCCCGCGTAACGTTAACTGTCATGCATTCACTTCTAATGACAGTTCTTGGCCGCACACTGCGGAGGCAATCATGATGCTCCTGCAGCATTTTGATCGGATGTGTTCGATCGCTGACCACACAGCCGGGCCTGGCGCTATCTGATTTTCATCTCAGCTCGGATGAACCACTGCCTACTAAGAAAACATTCTGACCCAGACAACCAGCTGCAGTCCAGCGTAGGAAATTGTCAGGAATCACAGGAGGTTGCCTTATATCACGAGGGTTTTGGAAAGTTGGTAAAACGCTACGACAGATGTCTGGGCCGGAGCGGCGACTATGTAAAGAAGTAGCTGGAAGTTGTAACTAACTGTTGCAATAAAACTGTTTTGATTTTCAGTGTGGTTTCCATTTCCCTTACGATCGTTCCTTACTCTCCGCATTACATCTGATGTGCTTATGCTATTTTCTCTTCAAACTTTGGATACATTGTTCTTGATGCATTACCGAACATACAAGGTATAGCCGTACTTCGTAAGCGGCACGCCGGTTGTTTAGAGACTTATTGGTTGTGGGCTGTTAACAGATTATGAATAATATTTCAAATTTATTAAACTGAATTACTAAATGTGCTTCGTACATACTACACGCAAATGCATTTGAGGTTACGTGGGTGCGTGAAATCAGTATTCTCATTCCCGTATATGACTTATCGTAACTTTTCATGTTCTCATGATCAATTTTTCTATGAAAATATTTTATTTTTGTGGAACGGTTACTATTTTAAATTGTGCAATTTTTTACTCAGAATAGTTTTGTATGTAGTGTTTCACAGAAATGATTTTTTTGCATTGGGAGGTTTTTCAGATATAGTCTCTACAATGTTTGTTTTTTGTCATCATATTCGACTGAATTTGTGTGACTTTCTTTATATTCCTTCTTTCATTTGAATAAACTCCAGGAAACATTTTACTGTTCAATTTTTCTTAGTTTTTTGGTGAATAACTAATGGTATAGATTATTCAGAATTTTTATTGTTGTTTCTAAATACTGTTAGTGTATTCTTATAGAATATTTATAGATATATATTCCATACTGTTTAATATATCGCTTGTGTACTAAGCTATATAAAGGTCAGAAACTGTGTTTATGCCGTGTTGTCTATTTAAAAATTTTGGAAAGACGAACCTTCGGACTATGGTGGTAATGTTTTTTTTTTTTTTTTTGAGAGCTTTTCCTATTATATAATCTTTCATTTGCATGTTTGTTGAAAACGAGTTCATTAATAACGATGCTCTTACGATATGTTTTTTGTAATTCAGAATTGTAGCCACGTTAATAGACATAGATGAATACCACGGATAAAGCCTTAGGCCTGTCCTGACTGGCTCACTTCTGTCTCCATGGCAGTATGGGGAGACACCTATGATAGTGGGACATCTGATAAGCTTGTCGCCAATCCCTTCAGCCGTTATTTCCCGCTGACAGATCCTGCATCTATTGTTCTGCTGGTAATAATAGATGTAGGTACTGGAGTAAATTAGCTCTCTTGAACTGGAAGAATAAGTCAGTTTATATCTGGTACATCAAAAATAGAATTTTATAACAGAATTGTTGGCTATTAACGAGAGGGACAATTGATGCTCTTACTAGCTCGATCTCTAGAGAACATGAGCTGTAAAGTTCCATAACGTTATTGCTTCATTATGACTGAAAGGGTCTTAAAAATTAGCAAGACATGGTTTCTGAACCTTTAAAAATCTCTAGTTAACGAGCATTAATGAATAATTTTGTGATATTTCAATTTTAGTCGCTGTTAACCGTTCGAACAGCTCTACATTATTCCTAAACCCATGTCTCCTTGTCGGAGTATAAGGCAAACATTAAGAAGCGTTGTATTTTAGTAATAAACTCTAGGTGGGAGTCTTATGGTTTATACTGGAAGAAATGGTTCGACATATGTAGTGCTGCTGATATACACGAGAACGCAAAGAGTTTGTGAATACAGCAGCCATCTGCTACCCAGCTCTGAGCGTCGATGATCAAAAGGAACCTAACGCACACAGCTTTCATTTTGACGTGCTCTGAAAGCATTAAGCCACGGCTGCTCTTCACAGGAAATAGAAGGTAATCTTGAAATGTAGGTGCCTGTAGTCCTCAAAACTGTCATAACAGAAATGACATACTTTTTTCGAGCAGACTTTGACCTCGCTGCCGCAGATACGTTACTGATGAGGAAGCTTGGGCTAATCAATTGCAAAGGTTTTTAATTTCCTCCCACATGTGGGGCTTAACGTATCCTCTCATTCACTCTATTAGCTTTGAACCACATGACGTGTACCATGTTAAGACAGAACACTTTTCAATTGCAGTAGTTCAAAAGGAAAACGCCCTTTGCGTGCTTTACAAGAATTTTGTTTATTTAACACGTGCATGCAAATGTGTTACGATTTATCTACAAGGCATTTTCAGTAATGTCTTAAAATATTACATGATTTTTTCGTTTATAGATATAGGTTAATCGTTTGCACATAAGGGTTATAGATTTAAAACAATTCTCTGAAAATGTTATAGTAAAATGGATAGGTACTTAGTGATCAGCGTCTAATTCTTTATTTGTGAGCCAAACAGCTAACTGGCTGAAAGCTTGCAGTCTTCCTTCTGGTCACTATTTCCTAAACGTGGCACTGTAACTGCCATTAAGCGTGTGTAGAGTGTCATTCGTTTCTGTAAGTGTTGCCGACTTTCTCAGGGCTTGCATTCAGTAGTTTTTTGTTTTATTATACGTGTACCGGTATTATGTAAGTTCTGTGTGCGTGAGTGTACATTTTTATTATTTATTAATTTACCTTTTGTTTTATTATTTTTTATCATATATTTTCCTTTTTCAATTTTCATTGATTTGCTTACGAGAGAAACTGTGTTTTTGATCGTCTATTTGGGACTTCTGTCTATTATATGATAAATCCGTACAAACAGTGAGTGATCAGTCATATTCATTTGGTCATTTAGTAGTAGTTTTCTTCAGCCTTTGATTCGTATATTTCACAATTGTCTTGTTAAGTTTGGGAGATGTCTTTCATTATTTATTTTAGTTATTTTCATGTCTTTCCCTGTTGTAGTAGGTTTGTGACTATTTTATCTTAAACGATGTGCCAGAATTTGAGTAGCTTGTCCCACATTTCCATACTCCTATATGTTCTTTGCACCGGATGTACAGAGGACATATGAAGTAAGGAAAAGTGTTGTAGCTGGCAGAAAGAAAATTTCTTCTAGTACATCATTACTCACAGAAATCAAAGCGATACGCTTGTTCTGATAAAATATATTTTTACTATTACAAATACTTTTCTACACACACTGAAAATATCTTTTTACTTTTACAAATACATATCCATATCATTAATCACTAGTCCATTTTACCGATGCTAAAACGAAGTGATACAGTATATCACACACACATATCATCCACCTGAGCCGTGTTTAGTCGGCGGAAATCTTTAACACTTAGAGTCGGAAAATGACGTATTGTACAGGGGCAGCCTCGACTAATAGCGTACAGATCATTACCCTCGACGTGGCATGAGCTCAGATATGCGAATTGTATTTAACGCGAGATCGCACTCTACTGCTTCTCGTATGGAAACGAAAATAGTGATTGGGTGTACATCAGCGCTAGCTTATCTGCAGCGGAGCGGTTTGTTTACAGAATGAATTTCTCAATCTGTAAAAATCTATGACAGTGGTCGGCAACACGTCTATCGCGATCTACTGGCAGATCGCGATTGCTTATTTGGTAGATCGTGTGAGTAGGCCTACTGAGTGTGCAAAAGAAAAATTGTTGAATAAAATCGTCAATTGTTTTCCGTAGCAGTAATAATGCGTGCTCGTTCGACACAAGTTGTTTTGGTTGTTCATAACAGCGTAACAGAATCTACCTTGAACCTCTAAAATTTTTTTGCCGCATTAGTTAAATCAGCCGCCACCTGTGCGCCACTCGTTGCTGCACTGTTTCACTCATCTTTGTGAAATGTGTTCGATACGTGTCAGGAGAAGGCGTTGAGTTTCGCGCCGCGTACTACCAACTTCTGCGATGTAATAGAGCGTGGAAAGGACATAGGTAGAATTTTTTTGTGCCGTCAGTATGCGTAGTTACATACCTTGTTGACACTTTTCGAGAACGTAGGGGTAGTGCAGCGACTTCACGTATAATGTGTTGTGTATCAATAAAACGTAAAATTAATCATTTTCATTCCGAATGGGAACACGAATTTTTAGTCACAGAAAGAAATGACACATGAATTTGTTTATTGTGTGACGCTAAGATTGCATTTGTGAAAAAGACAAACGTCGAGAGACATTTCAAAACCGTGCACCCACGTGTTAACACCGAGTTTCCTGTAAACTCCGAACTGAGAAAAGAGAAAATCAAGAAACTTAAAAATCAATTAAGTGTTCAACAAAGCATGTTCACGAAACCAGTAGACAGAAGTGAGGCTGCCACTCTTGATTCTTATCATGTTTAGAATGTATTGGCGAAAAGGAAGAAACGTTTCACAGATGTTGAATTCGTAAGAGAAGCATTTCGAGAAGCTGCTGACGAGTTGTTTCATAATTTTAAGAACAAGTGTGAAATAGTTGCTGCCATCGAATCACTTCAACTTTCATCCAGAACGGTCACAAGGAGATGAGAGATACGTCACGGGGCATTCGGATAAATATCATTGACACGATGTCGAAGATGGCAACAGAAGATAAATGTGAGAGCTACCACTCAAACAGTTTGACAACTAATGCTGATGAGCGTAATATACAGAGTAACGGGGAAAGATTAAGGAATTGTTAAATTAGATCAGTTTGGCTTTATGGAAGGAAAAGACATGAGAGAGGCATTTATGGTGTAGCATGTTATAACTGATGAGAAAAAAACAGTTCAAAGGCTCTAAGCATAATGGGACTTAATATATGAGGTCATTAGTCCCCTAGACTTAGAACTACACACGTCCATGCCCGATGCAGGATTCAAACCTGCGACCATTGCAGCCGCGCGCGGTTCTGGACTGAAGCGCCTAGAACCGCTCGGCCGCTAACAGATGCAAGATCTACGGAAAATCAAGATCATTTATTAGGATTTGGCTGTCTAGAAAAGGTGTTAGACTAAATAAAATGCTACAAAGTGTTTAAAATTATCAAAAAATTTATTGTAAATATGCACTCCTAGACAGTTTCTAAGGAACAACGGATACTTGCTAAGGAACGACTGTCAAATGCTACGGACACAGACCAATGAAAGTAGAAAGAAGAGTAGAGGGCAGGATGTGTTCACTGCAGCGAAACTTGTGTACGAACGTTCTGTATCCACCGCCAGTTGCTGTTACAGTATTTCAGCACTCCGCTGCCTCGTGTCTCGGAGGACTGAGTTGCGACCTATGCCGCAGGCAACATCTGCACCGCAGCTGCCAACCTTTCGTATGAGAACCGGCGAGTAATAAATAACGTTCCCTTGAACGATTATAAGCTCGGTACTCCCGCATATGTACAAACGCGCCATTCTGGGAGCAGAAGTGGCTGTCCTGCAAAACTGGTGTTAGTACCTCGGTCAACACAAACAAGAGATCATTTCAGTTATAATAAAATGCTTCGTAGGCCATAGGCATATAATAATAGAAAATAGATTATCGTATCTAACAATCGATCGTTGATGCAGATGCGATTGTGTGCTGATGCGCGAGAAAGCTGATTCAGCTGACGTTTCACTGTACTTGCAGATAGCTATCTTCAGAAGCTTTTATGTCCTGTTGCTGTAGAGGCGCCGCCGGTAAGAGATAGTTTTGAGGCCTTGAATGCACCGTTTAGTCACTCTGGATAGCAACAGCGCAACGTTAGGAACACGCGGAAGACGGGGCCGGTAGCGCGCAGCAGAGCGGTTTCCGCCCCTTTACGGTAGCTATTCTGCCAGCCACCGCGCAGCCGGGTGAGAGTGGGGGAGTTGTTATAATGGGCTTCCGGGGAGAAGAACGGGGGAGACGCGAGGCAGGCCGGAAAATCCAATAATATGTGTTTACGAGGAATTTGCTATACTGCGATGTAATATGTAAGAAGCGCGCTGAGATGGGGTTAGCTGCGGCGCCAAGGGCTGCCGCTGCGCTGCAGACAGGGCTGCCAACAGGCGGCTCGTAAAGTTGCTGAGCGGCACGCAAGAGATCTCCGGAGGATACCGCGCTACTTTTTTATGTTACACTTTCACGTCAGCTAGAGCCACTAACAAGGGCTTGCCTGCGCACCAGCATTGAGTAATGTTACAAACATTAGTTGAGTGTTATAAAAGAAGTAGTCATAAGTCGAAGCATTTTCAGTTCGCTTTCTGAAGCCAACCTGTCGAGTTGTATTAAGTTCCATCTTAGCAATCGCTGAAAAATTTCGTGTAAGGTCGATAACGTCAGCACTGAGCGCCTGTTAAGCTACAAACACACACACACACACACACACACACACACACACACACACACATACACACACACACGTTTTCTTGAAGTAACTTACAATACGATAGGGTAACCTGGAGATCAGGCGTAAATACAAATCGTTGCATTTAGAGGAAGAAAAGAGTGAGTGTGTTTCATAAAATCCAATCCAATCTTTTTGTCCAGAGTGCAATGATGGAGGTCGCAGTGTTAAGGATACACCTTAAGAAATAACGAAAAATCGACATAAAACTTCTTGTTCCATTTTTTTCATGCTGCTTGTGCAGTCGTAAAGCTTCGACTGCCCACCGACCAGCGCAGCGCTGTGGAAAGGCCGAGACCCGTGGGCCATTGGAAAGAATGGGCAGCGCCACACTTCCGCCGATCGCTGGTCGGCTGAAAAAATTGGCTCTGAGCACTATGGGACTCAACTGCTGAGGTCATTAGTCCCCTAGAACTTAGAACTAGTTAAACCTAACTAACCTAAGGACATCACAAACATCCATGCCCGAGGCAGGATTCGAACCTGCGACCGTAGTGGTCTTGCGGTTCCAGACTGCAGCGCCTTTAACCGCACGGCCACTTCGGCCGGCCACTGGTCGGCTCAGTTCGGTCACAGGCGCCCAGAGCATCAGACTGAGTAATGGGAAGACGTCACTTAGCCCGCATTCTACGAGTAGTAACAGAGAGAAAAGTACTTGTATGTAGTCGGTACAGGAAGCACAGGAATCAAGAGAAGTTAAGTTTATATCCTTTAGAAATACAGTTTTCTGTTAATCTTGAAAAATCTCATTTTGGATTCCTGGTACTGGACATCGCAACTTCCATTCTTCCTTGTATGTGTTGGTGCTGACTCCACTCTGTTAAAAGAAGGTAGCGAGTCTGAGAATAAAATTGATAAGAAAAGTGCTTGTCCTGCGATTCCAAGTTAAAATTTACATTTAGCCTTTCCCCCTACTTTATTACTGTCTTGACCACAGCCAGCATCGGACCCTACCTCATTTAATAGTAGTTTCTAATAGCTAAATCAACAGTTCTATGAGGAACAGACCAGAAGTCTGACAGATTAGTTAGTTAGTTACATGTTCCATGGATCATTTCGCACAATAGATCATAATGATAAGGAATGAGTCATTTTACATTCACATCGCAAATTAATTTGTACATACAGTTTTATTCTGAACGTTTTTTTCGAAAAGAAAAAAAATGTACAGATGTGATGTAGTAATTCGTACCAGTCACCTTTTACATTTCACATTTCAGTACTAGATATTCTACTATGGAATAGAAGGAGTTTCCAAGGATTAACTTTTGCGTTTGTTATCGAATTTTACTTTTCCGTCTGTCAGACATTTTATATTACTCGGTAAGTGATCAGACAATTCTTTTTGCAGCATTGTGCACCACTTTTTGTTATAAAGACAAATGTGATGTGGATTAATGAATGTCATATTTCCTTCAGGTATTGTAATTACGTTCTTTATTGTTCCTTTTCAGCTGTAGTGTATAATTTACTACAAAATTCGTGAGGGAATAAATATACTGCGAAGCGCTAGTCAGAATGCCAAACTCCTTAAACAGATGGTCGTGGGTCAGCACCACATGTTATTCTTAGAGCACGTTTTTGTGCAATGAAGGCGTTTTTATTTAAAGGTGAGTTACCCACAACATTGTTCTATATGACACTATTGAATGAAAATATGCAAAATATGTCAATTTACTGATTTGTCGCTCCCTAGGATTTGCAGTGAATCTAAGCTCTAATGTGGGTGAACTAAGTTGTTTAAGTAGTTCCTAAATGTGTTTCTTTCCAATTTAAATTCTCATCAGTATGAACTACTGAGAATTTCAAAGTTTCCACCATATTTATTATTTCCTCACCATATGCTACACTTATCATTGGTGTAGTACCTTCAGATGTGCAGAGCGAAATATGTTCTGTATTTTTAAAATTGAGGGTGAGACAATTCTCAGAAAATCAATTAATGATACATTTAGGAACTTTTACCACTTACTCTGCTTATGTACTTGTGCTTGGACTGATTACAAAACTAGCGTCATTGCAAAAAAGAACTAGTTCTGCTTGATGTATACTAGATGCAGGATCGTTTACACATATGAGGAACAGTACTGGACCTGAGATTGAAACTTGGGGAACACCAAACTTCATTTCTCCCCAGACATAATTATGTCCTTGGACTATACTGCTTGAATTACAAAGTATAGCTTTGTGCATTCTTTTGATTAGATATGACATTATCCATTGGTTGGTAATGCCATCAGTCCCGTAAAACATCAATTCATCTAGAAGGGTACTGTGAATCACACAATCAAATACCTTAGATAGGTGTCAAAGAACACCAGCCGGCGCTATTTTATTACTTAATACCTCTAAAATCTGGTGAGTGAACGTAGCATTCCCAGCAGAGAAACCCTTCTGGAACCAAAATGGGTTTTGCTAAGGATATTATCGTTGCTAAGTCGAGAAACTGTTCTAGAATACATCAGTTCCTCAAAAATTTTGGGGACTTGTGTCAGCACTGAAGCAGGTTGGTAGTTATTGACATCTCTCTTATCACTTTTCTTAGGGAGGAGTTTAACAGTGGCACATTTCAGTCTCTAAGGAAAAATGTCTTGAATTAGGGAAGTTAATGTCGCATTAAATATTTCAGATAAGACTGGGCCTATTGGATGGGAATGCATTTTTAGTACTTTATAGGAAACACCATCAAAACCATAGAAGCTTTTATTTTTGAGAGAATGTATAATTTCCTCAATTTCAGAAGCAGAATTTGGTGATACATTCGTTTGACTGAATTGTATGAAAGTTATATTTTCAACATACTCTTGTGATTTTGCTGTCGAGTTGTTTGTCCCTATGCTTCCTACTGTATTCAAAATACAATTATCAAATCCATTTGCTACCTTTGAATCGTTCTTTACGGCCCTTTCAATCAGTTCAGAAGTGATGTGTTGTTCTGTAGCTGGCTTCCCTAAATCTCGTTTCACTACATTCTATATAGCCTTAAGTCTATTGTTGGGAGTACTTATTCTGACATTATGTGCATGTTCTTTATCGTATGATAAGATCTTGCATACATTGTTCCAAAGAAAATTGGATATGGCATGTAAATGTAAGTGCTGACACGGATTTTACTGGACAAACAGTTATTTATTAATATCGTCCTTTAAAGTACACCTTTGGTTGCGAATGAAAAACAATCTCTGAATAAGCTACGAGCCGCTAACACGTTGCACTGGTGTATCTGAGACTTCACAAACTTCCCCCATCAATTTTTGTGCTTGGGCAAAGTTAATGTTCTGTCTAGCTCGTTTGTCATGTATCTTGAAAAACTTCAAGACGTTAGATACTACATATTGTATATTTGGGATCTGGCATACACCAACTATGCTGTACACAGAAAGCTCGTCTTCAGTATTACTCACAACGATCTGTAGAACAGAACGCGTTCACGGAACAAAGCGAAACGAAATATAAGGAAGTTGCGAACAGTGACGACTGGCCTACTGGTACTTGCACGGCAACATTGCTGGGTCAGTAGCGAGACAGGTTGAGACGTAAATGGCTGAACCTGCGGACAGGGGTCGCATGGTTTCGTAACGGCGACTATAGTATGTGTAGTTGGGAGCGCTTACCGACTCTTGTTATTCTTATTTTTTCTGACCTTATTCCGTGGCTTAATGGAGTCAGCGTGTTATCCTGGATTCGGGAATCTTTGTGTAAATTTATTGACAATAATGCATTTCGCCCTTGTGAGGAATCTTCAGATTAATACAGGAGTGTAAAATAACGTTTAAAACGGGAGTTTGGTGGGGAGGGAACATCTTTCTATGGTCAGTATGCAAATAAAAGCATAACAGACTTCAGATAATATATTGCTGAAGTATACCTACGTTGTCTGATGGAAAGAGAAACAATGGCAAACCAAATAATAATAATAATTAAAAGGGCTTGTACAATGCGGAGACAGCCGCATTTCAACGTACACTGCATGGAGCGTTTCGTATAGCGGGTGAAACGTAAATAAGTGGGGTGGAGAAACAAAATATGTCAGACCTCGCAGAATGACAAATAAATTTTTTATAAGATAAAAATTTCCTCAAGAGAAATGCTGCAGAATGCAGCAAAACCATTCATATATATATATATATATATATATATATATATATATATATATATATATATATATATATGTGTGTGTGTGTGTGTGTGTGTGTACGTAGTTTTTATGCAACACACGAATGACCCATAATCGAAGCTGCTCCGTAGCCGATTGGACGGTTGTCTGAAGGTGTGTAAGTTCGAAATTCGAAATAAGGATATCTGGCCTTACCGAGAAGATTTTAAACGTAAATGTTCCCATGAGGAAACGATGCATGTCGTATTCGATCAGCTTCTGCCATCTTTGGATCCATTCGACTCGAGAGTCCAGCAAATGACAACTGAAGAAGATAAACATATGCCACCCGATGAAAAATAAATGCTTTCCGAACCATCTCTTTGTGACGACAGCGACCCTTCTGAAAGCAAGAATGACACAAGAGACGAACGTGACTATGATTTCGATTGAAAAATGGAAAGCGTCAAAGAAATCAATATGGCAATTTCGACTTCCAATTCGTTATCAGCTATCTCACAATAGTTCATACGCGAAGTTTTACTCGAATCTGCTAAATTTATTATTTCAGAACTACCAAATTGAATCCGCGATTTGGGATTTTGTAATTCCGTCATCGGATTCCTAATCAGTGAACCACAGAATATAAAAGGAACACAGTTTTGTAGGATTTTATATCCATTTTTGTATTACATGCTCGTTTGGAAGTCATTTGGCCCACTGTAGGACGAGCAGATTGCATCTGGTCCGACGCACCTCCCTGAATCCCAGAAGCAGCGTGTTAACGTGCGCGGCTGCCAGCGCGGGAAAATCTGTTGTTTAGGACGTTTACGTTAAAGTCATATTTTTTCCATTTACTGTGGAGTATAGTGCTTCGGAGACTATTTAGACAGTTTGTTAATGTTCGTCTCAAATTTCATTTGTCCCGTAAATCACTCATATAGCCCACAAAGGCTTCCTCAGAGGCGAAAGTAGTATCTGGCGTATTTCAAGATTGTTTGTTACGTCCATTCATGATCGAAATACACTGCAGGGGAAAAAAGTGCAACACTCTCAAAGACTCTGTTCAGAGGCCCAAGGGTGATAAAATGAGCGTGATTCATCTGTAACGGTTATCGGCGATCGGATGGCGCCCATGATGCCTACCTGCACGCCCTCAATTTTTGACTGTGCGAACAAGAACTGCGCTCAGATTAGACGCGAAGAGAGTTTGCAACAGTCGTTGTAGGGTACAATCCACTGACGAATACGTACTGCTGTTGAACAGCTTCAGTCATTTGAGCGGGAACACACTGTGTGTCTGCGGGAAGATGGATGGATTTATCGACGGTCTGCTGCACATATTGTTCATAATATATCTGTTGTTTAGACTGCTTTCAGAAGTGGTCTGTGGATCATTCCCACATTTATAGAACAAGTTTATGACTTCCACGTAGTACAGGCGCATGTGAAGAGCGAGGCATTGTGACGGCAACAGTGGCCGACAGATCATCATCCAGGTACAAAATCCGGGACTTACCACATGTGCTGTCTCATCGCAGATCACTGGCATCCCTGTGCTTGCTGCAGGATTAAGTTTTGTGTGTCTCTAGCCAGGCTAACACTAACGCCACGACATCGCCAAGCACGTCTATCCTATTGTTGTGAAAGTGTTGACTGGAGTGTCTTATTTTATTCATTTGCGGCCACTTACAGATGACACGCCGTATTCTCACTATATGAAATTGTGCACATGCATAATGTAAAACTTATTTTCTTTCTTCTTACTTTTTATAAGATTCAACAATACACAGTTTAAAATACTTACAGACAAAAGTAGTGAAGTTACAGAAATACTTAAAATTAACCATTTTTGTATAGAACATACGAAGAGGTTACGATATATTACCACTTTATGACGTACTATAAATTCGGAAAAATATTCGAAAATAAGAAGATTCTGTCGTTTAAGAAAGAGAAATAAAAGATTAAAGGAAATTATTTAGATTCGTATTGGAGATCAATCCACCTATTTATTTCGGACGTGAGGTCTCGCCAAATCATCGAGCCTCTCATGTTCGAGATAGCTTACAAAATACCTTAGTATTCATTTGATATATTTATGTGTACAGACTTGTATTTGTATTAGTCTTGTATTCGTTACAGGTCGTATCTGCTTTACACATAGCGGCATACCTACATTATTTATTTATCATAGACTTCCTTCTCTCTGCGTCTTATGTGCGTGGTGTTTGTGCTGTCTGTCTGGTAAACTGGAGAGCAAAATAGCGCTCTGTTCTTTTCCGTGGTGAGATTAGGTACTGAAACTTCCTGGCAAATTAAAACTGTGTGCCGGACTAAGACGAGGTACTGGCAGAAGTAGTGGTGTGAGGAGGGCGCGAGAGTCGTGCTTGGGTAGCTCATATGGTAGAGCACCTGCCCGCGAAAAGGAAAGGTCCTGAGTTCGAGTCTCGGTGCGGCACACAGTTTTAATCTGCCAGGATTTTTCATATCAGTGCACACCCGGTGCAGAGAGAAAATCTCCTTCTAGATTAGGTACTGTCTATGTGCGAGTGATGGACGAATACGTATATGTTGTAAACAAGGTGAGGTGCCTATTCTATAGTGTATTCACTCACGACATATAGGACCCAGCCCAGGCTTCGTGGTGTGCGTGTGTGTGTGTGTGTGTGTGTGTGTGTGTGTGTGTGTGTGTGTGTTGGGTGGGGGAGTAGTCAGGTACAACACGTGGCTACATCTGGTGTTTCAATAGGGTAAAGCAACCAATGGATATGCTTGTTACCCCCTGCTACAGCCATGTACTCGATGGGCCGCTGCTACGCAACATTTGCAACATTCTCTTCATGCTGTGACAAACCCCCTGACCACTACGATCGCCAGATCTCTCTCCAATTGAACTTGTCTCATGAAGAGGAACCTTACTCCTCCTTCAGAGTCAGCAAGATCCATTGCCAAATTGCGAAGGCGGAAATGCTTGGGACAGTCTATCGCAGGATGCCGTTCTGCACATTTAAGATACTTCGCATGCGAGAAGACACGCCTGCGTTGCCTCCAGAGGCGGTACACTGTGTACTTTTGCGACTGTTTGGGCAGCCTTTACTGTGACGTGTGCGTTTCAGTTAGTATGAATGTGTTGTCATACACTCCTACAACGATGGACTACCTCTCACCGCAGCTGAAATATACTGATCTTGTCCTCGAGGGTGTTGCGTTCTTTATTCCGACACTGTGTATTAGTGTGTCCCTCATTTTCCTAAATGTGACACTCACGTCTAATTTTTTTTCTATTTGGTTAGTTTGACTGTGGAAAAAAGCATTTCAATCAATAGGAAGTCATTAATCCGTACCGACAA
Organism: Schistocerca serialis cubense; assembly: GCF_023864345.2. Taxonomy (NCBI): domain Eukaryota; kingdom Metazoa; phylum Arthropoda; class Insecta; order Orthoptera; family Acrididae; genus Schistocerca; species Schistocerca serialis. The sequence goes on from NC_064645.1 coordinate 208,940,760, forward strand.
ATTTTTTATGTTGGGAATTTTAGGTTTTATACTCTTTTGTCAGTGTAAATATTATTGATTACTGCATAAAATCAAAATTAAAAGCCGCGCGAGGTAGCCGCGAGGTCTGCGGCGTCTTGTCACGGTCCGCGCGGCTCCCCCTGTCGGAGGTTTGAGTCCTCCCTCAGGCGTGGGTGTATGTGTCGTCTTTAGCGTAAGTTAGTTTAAGTTAGATTAAGTAGTGTGTAAGCCTACGGACCGATGACCTCAGCAGTTTGGTCCCATAACATCTTACCACAAAAAGAAATCAAAATTAAATACCTGTTTGCGTTGTAGGTTATGTTTAGTATTCTTAAATATACTTCCTTTTCAGTGCTTGTTTCTTGCCGTCCCAGTAAGGTCTTGGACACAACGCAATACACTAGCATTTTGTTAATAGTTCGTAAAAATTTTGCTTTCATTTCATATGCCTTGTAACGTTTTGAACGTCCATGTCGAAGGGCGTTCTTGAATAAACTTGGTGTCCAGAATATTCAGTTAAGAGAACAGATTTCTGCCCTTGTCTTAGATGAATGTTATAATGCATTCTCTGAAACGAAGATGATATTGAATTAGGAGAATCAAATTAACGAATTAATACGAACAAATAAATGTTAATCAGAATAATACTTAACTAACCATACATTGGTCCGATCAGTTCTCCACAAAAAGGAATATATCTGTTTTCCATCGCAGATTTTCTCTGTCTAAATTTGCTACCATTTCGATTTTGGTTTGGACATCTACTCCATCATCAAAGAGACAACTATTCTGATAAATACCACAAATGAATGCTAAATTTCCTTATAGCTGCTTTTGAAATATTGTAATCTATCCTTTCACATGATTTCATATCTTTTCAGAAGCATAGATCCATATAAGAATCTTCTACGGCACCACTGAACTAAAGCCACTGTTTGACATAAACGCTTGCAATGCATTTTTAATTTTCGGTGGGTAGTTGAAGTAGTGATTTTAGCAGAAACATTTTTAAGCAATAAATTGCTCTTGCTGTCCATCTTATATGATTTCACTTCCTGAAATATTGCACAGAAATCTGTGAGTTTACGGTGAACACCTCTCAATATTGGTTTGTCTAATTCACTTTCACTTTCATGAAAGCGTAACATCTCCTTAATTTCTGACTCATTAGAAAACAAATAAACAAGCCGCGTGGGATTTGCCGAGCGGTCTAAGGCGCTGCAGTCAGGGATTGTGCGGCTGATCCCGGCGGAGGTTCGAGTCCTCCCTCGGTCATGGGTGTGTGTGTTTGTCCTTAGGATAATTTAGGTTAAGTAGTGTGTAAGCTTAGGGACTGATGACCTTGGCAGTTAAGTCCCATACGATTTCACACACATTTGAACATATGAAAGAATAAAGGGTCTTTTTTCCGGCATGATTATCACTGACACTGACACTCTATCAGTCTTTTTCAAACGCTTAAAAACTGGTATGCTTGTTTCGCCAACTTTGATGACTACATGGGAAATGCAACAACTCTCTAATTTTTATTCAAGTGTAGGATACATGACCCATTAAGACGGCCAGTGTTTGTGGTATTGTGTCACTGCGTAAAATTTGTATTTTTTCCTCGATACATTGCTACTTTCGAAACAGAGATTAATTCCCTTTCACCAGAAATATTCTTTAATTTTGGAAAGTCAATGAGATGTTCACTTTTTCCATATGTAACAATGGCAGGAAGTCTTTGTCCTTTTTGGTTCCTGTCATTTAATGTTGGCTGCAGTTTACGATTCCAATGAACTGTAAGAACTGCAGTGATACCATTCTTGAAAGCTGATTTTATTCTCTTTTTGTCTCTGTCACTATGAATACCACAAATGAATGCTAAATTTCCTTATAGCTGCTTTTGAAATATTGTAATCTATCATTTCACATGATTTATTATTATTGAGTTCTTCAGTATTATGACTAAGTGCCTCTGCTGTCGCCTGAAGAATATGTACAGAATCTCTTACACTCACCTGACATCTACCCAAGGCAAACGCTAATTTTTGAGTAACAAAAACTTTTGTACCTCGCCTTGCAGCATTCTCCAACGGGCTACTCTCAGAAGTGCTGTGTAAAAGCTCGCCGCCACAAACGTCTCTACCATCTGAATTGGTTTGTCTTATTCTTTAGGAGATGAAATAAGAAGGACAGCAGAAGATGTGGAAGTAGGTGTTGTGCACTTTTGTTTCTCTTGTCTTTCCTCTTCTTCCAGTTTTCTCTGCCTCGTACTTCCTTCTTTATCCGCAAGCATGCGTTACACTTCTGAAGTGTAGCCTTCACTCCCTGGCTCTCTCTCTGTCGCAGTGCAAACATCCTGTCTCCGTCAGTCTTGGTCGTTTGTAGAGCTTTGGCGTGTGTGATACCAAGCAAATTGTCCAAGTTATTGATAACATAATTTCACGGCGTTGGAACACATCTTGACCCACTTATGCGTTTTTTTCTCTTTTTGCAATGTTCTACTATCCGAAAAAACTTAATAAGTTTTTGTGGACGATGCTGAGTCTGTCTTCTCAGAATTCTTGTTTTCTCGTAAAATATAATGTACTCACGAATCATACGATTATCACTTTCTCTGTCTCCTAGTAAAATATTCAGCGCTTGTTTATTTGATGGTAATTTGTGTCTAGTTATATCTCCTATAAAAAACACACGTTCCTGGATTCTATGCGATTGACGTAAAAATTTAGGTAGCGATTGGAAAATACGTGCGAGACATCGGCAAGAAATAAACAATGACTGCAATGCACATGCACAAGCTAATACGCTTCGGTGACGTCAGCTTGACATCTGCGAAATATGTGAGAGATCTTGTTTGCTCATGGGAGTTCACGCTCGAGTCGACACTGGTTACCGTGTTTCAATGTCCGCTCCCGGTAGCTGAATGGTCAGCGTGAGGGGTTGTGAATTCTCTGGGTCCGGGTTCGATTCCCGTCTGGGGGGAGGGAGGGGGGGGAAATTTTCTCCGCTCAGGGACTGGGTTTTGTGCTGTCCTCATCATCATCCTATCATCCTCAACGACTGCAGGTCGCCGAAATGGCGTCAAATTGAAAGACCGGCACCGGGCGACCGGCCTGCCCAACGGGGTGCCCTAGCCATACGATTAAATAAAACTGTGTTTCAATCATAACAAAATATTTTACAGAAATATTGAAGACTGAGCCTCAAAAATACTGAAGCCGAAAAATATGTATAAAGTTTGTACGAAATGCTCACGCTCAAGGCCGAGTGCAAAGATTGCGAGATGACCACAATCGTAAATAAATGCAGTGTAATGCGTGTAAATTGTGGTGTCGTGCCCACTCGTATCTTATACGGTCCCTAAAGGACGCTGCTTTCTCCGATAGCTATAAAACAAGTCAGGCAAATCACATTAATGGTTTTTATTATTATAAAGTAGATTGACAATACTTAACTTTGGTTTACAATCTCGTGTCGCAAGCTATTGGCGACATCCAAAGAATAATCAATGCCTTTCGTCGTGTGGAATGTCCATGCAAGTACTGGATGTGGATCTCAAGCAACTGCTCTTCATGTGCTCTCTTCTAGTCCGAGCCTACTAGTGTCCGTCTTCTACTGTCCGGCGCTTATATTCTCTTCGGCTGGAGTCCACTCCTGTCGTGGTGCGGTCCTAGTTAGTGCACTATTGGGTGACGTCGTGTCACAGCCTTCTCTGCTCTTGCGTTCTTCATCTTCGTACCGGCGGTTATCGTTACGCCGGAATCGTTTGTCTGCACTGTTAATCAATCTCCGGAATCATGAGATTTCGAGACTCTCTCCGGAGTAGTTTAAGATTGAACGAGTACATGGATTCAAACATTGGGAAGGTAATGTCACACTTATTGGACGAATAATAAGGAAGTGTAAATGAAAGTGTGAATGAAAGCAATCGCTCACAAACCCTTCTTTGATCAACTGTTGATTACGGTTCTTCTCGTTGGGACCACTAGAAAGTTAAACTAACGGAAGAAATGGAAAATATTAAAGCAAGGGCTGTTCTTTTCGTAAGGGTTTGATAGTGTGACAGGAATGTTAAATGAAGTGCAGTGGCAGATTTAACAAGGAAGTCATTGTGAATTCAAACACCATTACTCACAAAGTTCCAAAAGCCCACTTCCAAAACGGCCATGAAAGTATTTGACTTCCTCCGAAATATATCTTTCATTGTGAGCACGCCGTTAAGCTAAAATAGGAATCCGGTCTTATGCAGATTCTTATAACGCACTGCCTTGCCCTGCACCATCCGCAATCGTCTTAGAAAGAGAGGTGGTGGAAATGATGCTAATTATCATCCGCCACATTTTACACGGTGGCTTGCGGAATCCTGATATAGCTGAAACATAAAACAAAATTGGTATTTTTTCTGCATCCAAACTGCTAATGGGGCAATTAGTAATGGGGATTTCCAGCATGCTGCGTTAATTGCAAGACAGCAATTTGTGTTAACTCGTTTGATACAGAAATAGCCAGAGTTTCAGCAGTAACTTTTTTTATTTAACTGATGACTAGTTTCTGGTTGAATTATTTGAAAATACGTTCAGGTAATCAATGAAATTAAAAAAAAAACAGAATCTGGCAACTTCTGCTCCTTTTACATCAGATTACACTGACGTCACACAGATCATGGGAAACCGACATGCACATATACAAATGGCGCTAGTATCAGGGTTGCGTTGGGTTTGTTTGGGGAAGGAGCCCAGACAGCGATGTCATCGGTCTCATCGGAGTAGGGAAGGACGGGGAAGGAAGTCGGCCGTGCCCTTTCAAAGGAACCATCCTGGCATTTGCCTGGTGCGATTTAGGGAAATCACGGAAAACCTATATCAGGATGGCCGGACGCAGGATTGAACCGTCGTCTTCCCAAATGCGAGTCCAGTGTGCTAACCACTGGGCCACCTCGCTCGGCGTCAAGACCGTGCCGAGAATACAAAATGACAGGCATTAACTCTCACCATGGACAACGCAGTGGGCGACGCTCTGTATTTAACCATCCAGAGCAGCGGCGTTTGCGTAGCGTTGTCGACGCACACAAGCAACACTGCGTGAAATAACAGCAGAAATCACTATGGGAGGTAAGACGAACGTATAATTTAGGACAGTGCGGCGATATTTGGTTTTTTGGGATGTGGAACGTAATCTAAATGACGCAGCTAATGGGGTAGTCAACAACTTCAGGACGTGGCTTTCAGAGTACATATTATCGCTTAAATGGAACATAACACAAATCGATATTGAGAATTTACGCCTCCAGTTATCAGATTTGTGATATTTTTTAGCACAATATGTTTCAGGACTATTTTATCCCCTTACCAAGTCCTACAAAACTAGGAAACAATTCAATAAATCGCAATACGGCACGTCATAACCACTGTTTATAAAAGTATTTTGTCATCCTGTAATATAACATACCCTAAAGCTTCTATGCCATTAGGCACCATCAAAATAAAAAATAAATGATCTAGCTCCTAACACTTATTGTCAAACATAATATTCATCTTAGAGCGTCTCGTGTTGGCGTGTTATACTCTCAAAGCAGAGTTATAAACTTAAGGCGGCCACAATCACCTACCAAAGTAATTAAGTTCCTGTACCACTTATGTCACAGCCTCCAGTGCAAAAAATCTCTACTTCCTCTAAATTTTGCACTTTAAGTAAGGAATACGCCAGCGTGTTAAACGAGAAGACAGAAGAGTCCAAAGGGCATTTGGACCCACTTTAGCGAAGCCCTCCTTGGAAAGCAGCCACCAAGTTATTCGAATTAGCGGCATTAGCTTTTATGTTTTCAGTTGTCACTCTGTAAGGATGATATGATGCCACATAGACGTTGTATTGCTTCATAAAATGTACTAGGATCTGACATGCAATAGTCGCAGATTTTATGATAGATCGTTTACGGCTGTAGCACATGAACTGCAGGAAAGTTATATTTTTGGTAGGTGAAAACCTCTGTCTTTTGTTTAGCACTGTTCCTTGAGAGAGTAAAAAACCTACATGAGATGTTCTAGGAAAATTACGATGTTTAACAATGCCTATTTGCTGCTATGTCTGTACTTTGGATGGTGCATTAAGATGTTATACTACAGGACAATACATGAGTAAATATTTATTGGCTGTCAGCATGTCTAGTATTGCGATGTATTGGTTTGTCTCCTTGCTTTATGGCACTTTTTAAGGGGATAAAGTAGTCTTGAAATACGTTATGCTAAAAATATCACATATCTGACAACTGGAGGGATACCATCCACAGTACCGGTTCACAAGATACTAGCTGTAGACATAGTTGTAAGATAACGCAAGGAATACAGTTTCAGACACGAAAGTCCAGTAAAGGCGTAATTTTACTGTCCCAAGGAGATGAAAGTGCCAGTTAAATCATGAAACTAAATTGTTGGGTCTGTAAGGAAACTTGACAGCATAAAAACCACGCCACCCCTAATTCCCAACATGTAGGCTCACCTGACTGTATTCAACAAACGTAGACTATCTGCATCGCAGGCCCTCCAAACCCTCTGCAGTAGAGTCGTTTCACTGTAGAATAGCTGTATCGCTGGTTCTCCAAACCCTCTGCAGCAGAGTCGTTTCACTATACACAACAGGTACCGTTAGAGACTACAAGAGAATGTTGCTCTTTGTGGCAGTCAGTCCAGATGTAAACCAATACCGTCGTTAGCAAATATTAGAAAACATGTTATTAGAATTTAGACATTCCTTAAAACTTGTAAATTAAACTTCAATACAATAAGTGAACTGCAGAAGTCTTACCACACTCATTAAATAACACGACGAGCTGTTCTTCGTGATCCAAATTTGAATCCATTGTTAACCAAACAGAGCCTACGTGTTGATCGACACTCAAAAGGAGTAAAATATCTAAGTGTTCACCAGCATCAGCTTACAAGGCCAAATGTTCGATACCGGAAATAAATGACTATATGTTTAGCACTGCACTGCGAGCCCCATGAAGCTTACATTGCATCTGAGAAGTAACCACAAAAGGTAATCAACAAAGTGCAACGCACGAGTGTAGAATGCCATGAAGTAAGGTTGTGCTAATGACGGCGAGTAGAGACCAGTACCTATATTAATTGTCAAATAAGCACAGTCAGATGTGAGATATTAAACATGTTCGCCAATAGCGTGATACTGAAACCTGAAGTGACGATACAAATGATTTTTGTCTAGCTGGTATTCAGAACCTGGCATCTTTCGCTATCGTCTTACGGCTACGAATAGACATGAAATACTAATTGTTTATTCACCAGGAGCGAGATGTGCAAATGTTCAGTTAGAGGTAATGCAACAAATAGTCCTGTGATGCCTGGGACTCCATCCACGCTCATATCGTCGTTGTTGATCCCATACCAAGAAGTGTCAACTATGAAGTTCTTTTTCACTAATAGCTAGGATCGCGCCGTTCGTAGAGACCTGAAGGAGTTTGTAATTGTGAGGAAACAACGAAATGATGAGACGGTATCATCTAGTACGTTTCAAATCGTACGTTTGAAATCCAAAGAAAAATTAGGAATCAGAGCTCGAATTCCAGTCCAGTGCCAATACTATAAAATCCCACCATCACTTAAAGTAAGAAATAAAGTTCCTATGACTTTGCGTGTCTATTCGCTCATGAATTAAAATAACATTACTAGAACTAGAAAACTCAGTAGTCAGAATTTCTGCAAGCAGCGGCTTCCGCTTCTGGCAACCAAAACTAATCCAACTCTGCTCCAGGCAGTAGCAAATCACACATTTAAAGTTGATCTGGAACCGCAGCACAGTCCTGCATTGTTACTGGAGGAGAAGAGGGCATGTTTATGGCTGTTAAAAACTAAGCTCTAGCGGGAATCGAACCAACACGTTAGCCATTACCAACTAGCATCAGTCCAAGCAAACATCGAATTTGACACGTGTTAGCATCATGTCTTTGTCGTAGTGGGGTGCGCGGTACATGTTACGAGAAGCTTTGACTTCCACTTGAGCTGCTGTTATCGATATTCCATTTGTGGTCTAATAGTCAACATCATGCAGTGCGAACACAAAGCCGTCATATCAAACCCATTCTTTTCCTTTCTTTTTTAAGCCGTATTCCGTCTGTCTGTCCAGGACATCAAACTGACAGATGGTCAGAGACAGTTTCTATCATTTTCTAGCCAGCCGTTAATAAAAAAATCTTATGGAATAATGTTTGTGGAAGGGCTCGTGGGTGTCTGTTATGGTGAGACCAGTTTCAGCACCATCAGCCAGCGGCCGCCGGGTACAGACCGGTGTCCGCCCAAGTGATCGCGACGCATCGGGCACAGAGCCTATGAAATCCAGCAGACTTTTCTGCGCTCGAAGTAGCAATTATAACGTGTAACTTTGGGTACTATATAATACTATGTTTCAGCATGCTCTGTGGCGGTTTTGTATGAAATGCTGCTATAAGTGTATTTAGCTAGTTTCTTGTATCGTTCAAGTCTGTATTACAGCTCATGCCATGACAACATGAATATTTCTAATTTTTGACGTTATGAGGAGTGTCGTTTACACTTTAGAAAATAGAGTCCAAAGCGGAGTAAACTCTCACATTTGTGACATTGTGTTCCGTTTGTGTTTAATAAAAGGGTGCAAGCAGTGGAGACAATTCGAAAGACCTGTGCCCTGCATGGAGTGAGTGCTACCGAGAAAGTCAAGCTGCATCGTTTGAAGTACGATCGTTTTGAGATGAATTATTCATCACTTTCGGAAAGACAAACAGACGTTGATGAAGAACGGTTCTGCGATTTACTACTAAGGTCAATGACAGTGTAAACCGTAACTACCAAGTGTGATGACCAATTAATCTTTGTGCGCCACTTGACTTCAGTAGTCATAGTGAGATTAAAAGAAAGGAAAGAGGATTACCGTGCAATGTCCCCTCGAAAACGATATTAGACATAAAACATAACTGGGAAGGATGGGGAAGGAAGTCATCTGTGGCCTTTCAAACGATTGATCTTCTAATTTGCCGTAACAGATTTAAGGACGTCAGTATGAACCTAAATAAATACAGCCTGGTGGTTATTTGAAATATCATATGGTAACGTCATTGGGAGAATATAGTGGGTAAGACAAACAATAACCTGTATACGTCGCCAACATGTTTTGTCATTGATAGACACATGGTGGCCGAAAAAAATGTGTTTCGTGTTATGAAGTGTTTCACAGCGGTGTGTTCTCGGCAGTTGACATTTGTTGGCAACAAATGAGATACCTTGCAGTCGCAGAGTAACAAATACGACAAAGAAGATAGCACCTAGGTGCCCGGTTGGCAAACATGCATTCCGCACGCCTTCTGATCAGGCACCGCATGTGTTTAGCTTTCTCGACCGGTGCCGATCATTCACCCAAAACGTTAGTTTTTGTTTTCTTTTGTTTGTTTGGTTTTTCTATTGTGCTTTAAACATGGTTTAACTCAGAATCAGCTAGTCGATTCTTGCATGGTGTCGAAAATCCACCTGTGCATCTTCAAACGGTTTCGAAAGCGAGGTGGAATATATTGTCGATAATTTGTCTGAAATTTGTGATTATATTGTTCAGTAATCTTACGGGAAACGTAAAAAGTATTAATGTAGATTTGGATGCAGATGTCAAGGGTGCAGTGGTGTGTGACGCCTTCTGCCAGCTTCTCTCGTAGGATATCCACCTTTTTCAATAGGAGTGACAATTCTATCTCGAGCTGATCTCTCCCAATGAGCCGCTGGAACAGAAGGCCATATGTTTGTTGCCCCTTACCGCTCTTATATGAATGCCAGGTGAGGAAGTAAGTACGTTTACGCACGTCAAGCGGAACGGCAGAAGTAGAGCCACGCGCTGCATGCGCAGTCCCCCAATCATTTTGCACGACACTGGGCGGGCGCATACAGCGCAACCTGTGGCTGCTCTGTTCAGTCGATGGGACTGGGAAGTACTGTACCATCCACCATACACCCCGGACTTAAGTCCTTGTGACTTTGATTTGGTTCCGAAGATGAAGGAAGCACGTCGTGGAATTCGCTTCAGAACTGTTCCAGAGATTCGACAGGCAGTAGACCGCTCCATTCGCACCATCAACAGCACAGGCTCTGCTAACGGTATACTACGCCTTCCACGTCGTTGGCAACGGGTTCTACACAACACTGGTGACTACTTTGAAGGACAGTAATAAGTGCAGACATTTTGTATCGGTTGTAAATCAATAGCTGCCACTATTTAAGTCCTAACACTCGTATTAACAAGTAAACATGATGCGCAGACAGAGAAGTTGAGATGCCACATAGCACTCTCGCAGAAAAGAAAACAACAAATAAATGGTTGTAAACCGTGTTACAACAAAGGAATTCGAGACTCAAATCTTCCAAAATGGAAAGCAAGAGTCATAATATGTGTCACTTGTGTAGAACAAATAGGAGGTACATACGTCTGGAGATTCCTTCTTTTTACCTTTCTGTTGCAAGTAGACGTTGCGCCTGATGCAGACACAAATCTGAATACTGCGAACAGACACATCAACTACCGGACGGACAGTTCATAATTTTGTGGAAGACAAAGGCTACGAGAGAAATTTGAGCACGAATATACTCCTTCGCTGTACTACACCGTCACCCCGTAACCACAACGCCTTGGTTTTTACTCAATTCCGGTCGGTGTTACACATCTTGAGTTTGGAACGTTCACTGTTTCCATTTTGCTGTTTTATCGAAATTCGGCTCATCTTCTTCCTGTTTTCGTGCTTCATCTGTGTACAGATTTTGTCTAGCTATCCACTGTGCCATTTTACCACTAAATCAGGAAGGTGTGCAACGGAGAGTTTCCCTTGTCAGAAGCAGTATAAGCTTAGTGGGGTTCCAGGTGAAGGTCTTAACGTATCGCCAATTATTTCGAGGTTCAGACATTCAGCCTTTTAAACTGATACTGGTGAACACTACGATATGCCTATTCGAGTCTAGATCAGACACGCATGCTCTGTTTGGTTAACAGTGAGATCAAATTCGGATCAAGAACAACAAATCGTCATGTCATTTAATGAGTGTGATAACAATTCTGAAGTGTCACTTATTGTAATGAAGTTTAATTTAAAACAGTTACGGACTGTCTCGTCTCTAAAACGTGTTTACTAATTTTTTTTTTCGCAGTATCAGTTCACATCTGGACTGACTGCCAATATGACCAGTGTTCCCGTGCGGTCTCTTGTGTGCAGTCAAATGACTGTTCCTCATAGGGTTCTGCCTCTGGATCACGGGGTCCCAGTTTCGAGTCCAGGCCGGGTTGGAGATTCTCTCTGCCCAGAGACTGGTTGCTTGTGTTGTCCTCACCATTTCATTGTCATCATCATGATTCGTGACAGTGGCTGGATCGGATTGTGTAAAAATTGGACAGTGTAAAAATTAGGACTCTGTACGGGCGCTGATGACCGCACAGTTGAAAGCCCCAAAAACCAATCATCATCTTCATCACCACATGGGGTTTCGGCATTTAGAGGACCTGCGACGCAGCTACATTATGTTAGTAGCATTTAGGAACGGCCAAATTCTTTGCATTTAAGAGTGCATGGACAGCTGGTACCCAAGTCCCGCCACAGGTACACGATTGGAAAACATTTAGAAAACGTTCGCCCTCTCTCTTTCGAATAACTTTACAACCAGATGGGGTGCATATATTCCGTGTTGGGCCACCACTTAAATTAACCATTCCAAATTCCTTAATAACCAATCCGTCCCTGCACTGATGCGCAACAAAGGCACAAGGAAAGAGCGGACGGGCGGATCTGTTGTGTCAGTTTGAGAACTTCATGTAGGTCGCTGTTCAGATGTCTGGGTATCCTAACCATGCACATATATTCCATCATGAGATTTGTTGCTGGCAAAATTGATTTATACAGAAGAAGCTACAACACTCATTCAGTCAACGTTACACTGAGAAACGATGTGCACTTGGATACAGCTGTGCTCTATCCAAACTACAGCTCAGTAGTTTCCACACAGTATGTAAATGACGTAGTAAATGATAGGATTACTGGCAGTACTAATAGCATTGGTAGGGAAAGAAATATAAATGAACGTGACAGGAGGACACTGAGAGCCGGCAGTTTCTTGTCGTTTTCTGTTTGTTTGTTTTGTACCTAATTAAAACCGCACACATGCAGTGATAGCTTACAAAACATAAATTACATTTTACAGTTAATAAAAATTAGTTGATCGTGTAACTTCTGCTCTTTTATGTAATCAAAGCAATTGCTATTTATGCAAGTACAATTTACGTGCACAAACGTACAAAATATATATAATTGTCATCATTTTTTACGCTCAAGATCGTTCTTCATCATAGTCAAAAGCAAAAGTTTCCTGTTCCTAGAGATAAGTGCGAGACTTGTTAATGAATTACAGAAACATGTTTTATACAAGTTCGATGAAGTATGTAAGTGATGTTTGATATGTTTATGTTTTGCATTTTTTTTTATTTTACCTTTTTTTTGACCAAATGTGTTTTCTAGTGCTGTATTATAACCCTATATTGTTATTTCAATTTTTAATACAACATCCTCCAGTTACAAATCTTCAATTTTAGAATAAAATCTGAATTAAACACTGATAATTTTAGTTTTACCAGTGCTGTTTAATTTTAAGTAAAAGACAGGGGAACAATTATGTATAACAAAATCTTCCGTTGGTTACTTTGCCCATGATATACTCTCACTCTAGAGGGTTCCCGATTTATGTTTCTAGTGAATCTAATGAGACACTTATTGCATATGCAAACGAAGGAGTCTAAATTTAGTAACGCCTGATAGGTATGCAACCCACCTAACATACAGGTAACGCTGTTACAATCTTAACTGACCAAGACTGCTAGGAAAACTACCTCAGTCTACACTTACAAATGATAGTCTGCAGTAGCCTATGGTAATTTTTTAGCTCTGCACTTGGACAATGTTTCTTTATGTATCGATCAGAAAGTCTGAAATATGCAACATGTTTCATTTTCAGTAGGCTTCCAGCAGAACACAAATAAAGTTCTGTAATGAGACCCAGTGTTCAAACCCAAGCTGCCAAGTTTCCTTATGGCTCACTCCTTTTGTTCTGCACAGCAGTTCCTGACGGTATTTGAAAGCTTCTGTCAGTAATGAGCTACTGATTGGTATATTCTCTCATAATTATTTTCGTATTTTATTAATTCCTTAATTCATTCGTTTATAAATGTTGTAATCAGCATTCTTTAAACTACGTACTGACTTGTTTCACGACCAAATAGCTTTGTTCGCATGGTCCTGCGGAACTTGACAAATGAATGAAAAATAAGAATAATACAACCTTTTTAATAACACTGAGCACCGCTGTTGAGGATTTAAACGCTCTTAGGGACCATATACGCTCTCTGAGAAACACTGCCGCGACGGGTCGCCCCTGTTGCAACACGATCGCGACGCGAAATATTTTCGCCACCGGGCTGCGCTATTCACCAAACGGGGCCGCGTTTTTGGAGCCCTTTGTGAATCCCGGGCTTAACACGAAAGTCAATAAACAGCAAATGCACGCCGCCACTGCGCCGAATACGGCTTTGGAAAATGCCGGCGTTAGTCGGCGAAACAGGCCCCCTGCTGACGCAGCTGTATCGGATCGGCCCGTGCATGTTACCTCACCTACGTCATAGTAACAGAACTCGTTACACTGGATTCTGAATTTTTGTGTAAAAAAAAGTGACTCTGACATTACACAGTGTGTGCAAAAATAAATCCTTTATGTTTTTCAAAGAGCCCTATGAGGAAACGAAGCAATATCTGTGGCGTTGGAGCGAGGACTTAGAACTATACCAGCACTGAGTGAGGCACCGTAAAGCAATGACTCCGAAACATTTTTTGACCATGGATCACTTTATCTCTTTGTTATTAGCAGTGACACAAAGTTCAAGAAAAATGAACTGTGCCAATCTCAAACTACTGTTTCACTTAACAGTAACACGCATTAACAGTGCTATTATAAAAGAAAACACAGTATTTTAGTATAAAATTAAATTCGGTATGCATCAGTGTGATTTTTGAGCTTACATCTTCTGCACAAGTTCTGTAAGCCGGAGGCTAATATTAACTCTGAAACCTACACGTATATCATGATTTACCTTCAGTCGATTCCCTGTTTTTAATTATCTTGTTTGTGAACCGCGTAAGCGATGGGTTTTTAAAAGGTCGTTCGTTACTAGGCTTACCGTATGGTATGCACTCATCTCTGGAAACATTAACATATTTTTGGGTCCAAGCCAGGATATATCTTTGAAGTTACTACAATGTCGTAACAGATTACTGCAGTTGTATTTTTCACTAGACATAGCAATAATTGTTCGGTGGTACTAACGATATAATCCGAATTTGGACATTGAAATGTGTCAATGGCAGCTAGCAAAAATTTGTGTCACATCGGGACACGAACCCATGAGTTTCTGCTTCGCGTGAGCGGTTTCCTTGACCTTCTGACCATCCCTTCCGACCCTAGTTTCCTTCCTGCTACTCACTGCTGACATGGTGCGACCCAACCATGAACCCCTTACTCGCAGTCACGTAAGAGATCAAACTTGGTGTGCATCCGCACTGAATAAAAGGATCTTTGGTCTTCGTCACCTTCTATACACATATATCTACATAACACGAAAATACAACAGTGTCAAACAGTGATACGTCATGAAGTACTGTATATAGCAGAAACACTTAAACCATAAGGTTTCGGCATCTTGGAAAACAGAAAAAGATAGAAAAATTCTAAGGAAACAAGTGGGCTCTAAAAGAAACAGTAATATTGGATACCAATTAAGGTGAGGCCCAGAGCTATAAACTGAAACTAACTGATACAATGAGGTAAATAAGACAGCAATTTTATGGACACTTATACCGGATGGGTAACAACAGACCAACCAAGCATCTCTTCACTATCACTAAGCAGTTACAGATCCAAACCCGCATGGTTCACCGAAATTGACGGTATGAAAAACACTGGAATTGGAATGGATATAATAGAGCACAGAACACTTTATAGAGAAGCAACACTAAAGACGGCATTTTAGGAAAAAAAGAGCTCAGCAAAAGGAAGAAAGTGGACTCAGGAAGACTGCGAATGACACTCTCGGTGGATGAAGGCAGTCTGGAAGCATCGAAAATTAAATACAAAGAAGGGAAACCAGAGCTTATTTATCGTAACCTCCGAAATGTTATTCGAATATGTCAGTGAGTAGCTGGCTGGGTGTTTGAGTCGGAAGTGAAGCATGCTCGGATGGCCAAGGCGGTCAAGAGGACCAATTACTTAAAGCAGGAAATCCCGCTTCGAGTAGTGATCCGACGCAGATTTTCACCTGTTCCCACTGATGGCCTGCAGAGATTTATTTTAGTCTTCATTTAATCGAATTTTTATGTTTTTCACGAATTGCAACACCTTCTAAGCTTTTCGCGCTCATTAAGGCCATAGAAGCATGGGCTCTTCCGGATATACATCTGACCATAAAGCGATTGTGGTAGCTGGAGTCCAAGGTTTCTTTTAATCTTGCCTTTTGTGTTCTTGTGGAAATATTTCCATTGCAACTTACCATCCCCTAACAAATATTTCTTTACATCTAATCAAGAAGTGAAATACAATTTTCATACATGTAGATTTAATATTTTTTAATGTAACGACATATTTTCTTAAGAATTTTCATCCCCTATTTCATTTCCCCAGGGATTCATTTTCCAATAACACTGGAAGACGTACTTTCTAATTTTTTACCTAGACGTCAAGTATCAGTTTTCAGAGAGGTAGTTTTAAAAATACTGTGATAGTTTTTAGTAATGATTTACTTTCAAAAAACCATCACCCACTTTTTTACCTCCTTAGGAGCTGAATTTTCGAAAACAGTGAAACACGTATTTTTTGGCTTCCAAGCGAGAAGCAAAACACAAATTTTTCAAAGATTTAGCTTTAAATACGCTTTGTCAATGAAATATTTTCGTACATTTCACCCCCTATTTTACTCCCTTAGAGGTTGAATTTCCAAAGACAGTGACATGCCTGATTTTTATTTCAAACAAAGAAGCCAAATACAAATTTTCATGGATTTAGCATCAAAAACATTTGGCGAATGAATTTTTTTATAAAAACTTTAATTCCCCGTACCACCCCATAGGGGTTGTATTTCCAAAAACAGTGAAACACGTATTTTTTATTGCTAACTGAGAAGCGAAATTTAAGTATTCATATATATAGCTTTAAAAATGCTTACATAATAAAATATTTTCATAAAACATCTCATCGCCTATTTTAGCCCCTTGGGGGTTATATTTAAAAAAAAAAACTGACAATCGTATTTGTTCATTTGTAACGGAGAAGTCAAATACCAATGTTCAAAGACGTATCTTTAAAAATACCTTACTAGTTCCTTAATGATGACATATTTTCAAACAAACATTTTACTCGCTATTTCAATCCCATTAAGATTAAATTTCGAAAAATGCTGCAACATGTATTTATTTATTTCTGACCGAGAAACCAAATTCCAATTTTCGCAGATATAGCTTCGAAACTGCCTTAATAGAGACGTTTTTAAAAACTCTTCATCACTTTTTCACCTCCTTACAGATGGAAATACGAAAAATCCGTTCTGAAACGACACCAAACCACCACACCCACTGTAATTTTCAAGTTCTTATCCTTAGTGTTTTGGGCTGAACGTTGATGAGTCAGTCAGTCGGGACGTTGTCTATTATATATCAATAATTACCATGGTTTTGGTTTTGGCAGATGAAATTTTTGGGTCATATAAGCTTTTAACAATGTTAGATGTGCAGTCTCAATGGTTTGAAACTGAGTTCCTGTCTACGATGTTGTATGAAAATGTACGCCATTTGGCATCACTCTCCACATGAGTGTTATTGCAATCTTTGGCTTTAAAATATGTCTCTTACGCTTGTTGAAGCAGTGAAACTAATAGCACTCTTATGTTTGGCTACGTTGACGCAATCTTAATGTCACCCTTTCCTTCGTATGTAACAGAAAATTCTCCAGGCCGCAGTCTGCAATAAACACATTCATTGTTACTGTCATTACACGATTTCAAAAATTTGTATTCCTGTTGCAGGTTCATAAAAGCACACGTTTTCTTTTGCCCATAGCTAAACGACATGACAAAAACAGATGAGAGATGAAGTTATCAAAAACTTGGAGATGAGTCATTTCGCAGACGAAAACAATAAAGCAAATTGCCCCAGTTGCGTTACCAAATGACTAACGGAAAATTTTTAGCGGAACCGGTCCGCTACGGCTCCCTTTCAGCGTCAGTGTTTACTCGAAGGTGGATTGAGAGAGACTCAGCCAGAAAAAACGCAGTGTCAGACATATAAGTATAAAATCTAAAAAAATTCTCGCTAGTCATATAATTCTCAAATCCCAACATTTACGCAGGCCCTTCATATCACTAAAATACCGGGGCTGCCCATTCTAGTGCCGCACATATATTAAGCCTGGATTTAATTAAGTGATAGTGAAGTTACCGACAGCGATGTAAACTCAAAACAAGCGGTGTTTAGTGAGTGGACGTGGCTGTAGAAACTGTGAGAATAGATATGTGGGGACCTATTTGTTGCGACTAAATTACAATGAATCGAGTGCCTATAAAATCAATGTTAATATCATTTAACCTGTCATTTTATTGACAGTATGCTGGTGGGGATTACGAACAGAGTTATAGGAAAAATAAGTACGACACCTGTCATTGGCCGCACGATCAGAAAGTTTCATGATGGTGCACGTGTACTTTGGGTGTAAGTTCACCCTCATAGCTTTCCGAACGAAAAAATCTAATGCTAAGGAATATTAGCCAACCAAATTACTGCAAGTACTTTAATGGAAAAGGAGAAGCGGCTTATAATATTTGACGTATCAAGAATTAAGCACCAGCGATACATACTGGGATATAACAGTAGATCATATGAAACTGATAACAAGTGGAAGAGCATCAGTCTTTAAAGATCTTTCAAGTTAGTTGAAGAAGCGATGGACTGTCTGAAATCGAAGGCAGGCAGATTTTTTTAGAATTATAAACAGTGCAATTGAGAACGAAAGTAGCAATAGCGAACGGCCAACTATTCAGCGTTAAGGAAACACCGATGAGAATAAATGGAATGTAGAAAAACTTAACTTTCATGTACTCCACAACATTTCCATGTGGTTTCCCTTCGCAACATGTGCAATACAGCTCTCCGACCGACTGACAAAAATTGCATGCAATTACCTTCTTTGAGTACTGCTGAGGTGCAGATCAGCCATATCCAAAACTTTCCCAGAAAATAATGGTGACTTGAAGAATTCCGATACTTAGATCGCCAGGATAATAGAGTGTAAGACAGGGTAAAGCCTCCAGTGAATAAGTTTTAACATGTTGCATTCTCCTTATCAGTTATTCACATTTCTTTCAATTAAATGAACTAAAGTTATTGAGAAATAATATTTCGTACAGGGAATGTTATGAGGGTATGCTCCACATAAAGGAACGTACTAGCTAATGGATTACATTGTCGCCCTAACGCAACACCACTGTTAATTCTCAAAGACACAGGTGCAGAGGCATTTGTTTTCCATTTCCACTAGAGTCAAAGCTCGCAAGTGTCAAATTAATGGTGTTCATCCACAATGACTGGACCGTGACACTGTGAGCATGACGCTAACTGGCACAGACAGTTTATCGAAGTGTTCCGTAATTGTCGGCGGCCTGCCGCTTTCACCTAGCGAACGCAACCCGCTCTATCAGCTGGGTCGGGTTACCGGGACGCCGTAATTGGTAATTGCGTAGCGTTGATGGCTATCGGGTGCCGCTATTAATGCGTCCGGCAGGTGGCGGATCTCCTCTTCTTGCGCTGTAGCAAATTCACTTTCATACTACTGACTATAGGGTGCTTATAGCAAACGTTTTAATGTCTGATCTTTAAAAAAAGTATGAAGTGTGGAACTTAAATTCAGCTGACACCATTCAAGTGATAAAGTGCGTCAGGTCTACGATATTTTCACACGTAACTACGCGATCACGTCGTAAATGTATACACTCCTTTCTCTGCAGCTTATCAGGACGTACGTTTGTATTGTAAAATATTCAGTCAATGGCCACATTAGTTCTGAAAAGAACTGGTCATCTACAAGGTGAGTTCAACTTACCGGCTAGTAATAAAATTTAAATAAAATTGATTCGAGCATTGGGTAGAAGTTCTATGTAACCGATAACGCTCTCGTGGCTTCCTCTGTTCAGTAGACTCGTTCTCATTAACTTCAGGGTACTGTCCGACATTACGTCAGCACGAGTACTTGGCATTAAATTCGCCTTAAGTAATCTAACGACTTTTTTTTTGTAGAGCGCGGCATTATGAGTAAAGGAGACAGCGATCTTAACGTAATTCATCAAAGTAAAAAAAAGTACAAAAAACGTTACTTCCTAGGCTGTAGCTTTTAATTTCTGCTGCTGCAGCATAAGGCTCTCTCACTGTGTTATCCTTTTTACAGATGCACATAATGGATGACTGATGCAATTTTACTTGTGTGATTGCCGCCCCCCCCCCTCCATTTCTTACTTCCATCTCTCAACATCATTGTATGTGCTTATATTGTTGGTGACACACTAGAATATTGATGTTTTTGAGTGTCACACAAGAAATGTAATGTTTTCATGTCATTAGACAGTTACGTAGCATGTGTGTTCTTTACAAGGCATGTTGCAATGTTGGATAGAATCCCAGTCCTGTAATTGAGTTTCCTTCAGTTGCTTTAAAATTTCAAGATTATTTGGAATCATGTCAACACTTTGTTGCTGCGATAGTTATTATCTATTTCTACATGGTTACGACCTGGCTCGACATTGATGATGTTCTGAAGATCAGTATTGTCTTAGTCCAGTTGTTTTGTTAGTGCGAGTGCATGTTTTTGCACAATGTTCACTAACGATATTGTTCAATGCATTTGAACGTTAAGTTACGTTAAAATCAGTAAGTTAATATTCAGTCCTCATGCTACGTTGCATAAAATTACAATAAGAAACTATTTTTACTAAACCAGACGTTCAAATACACAACTAGGTGGTACAATTTTTTATGCATGATGAGCATAAATATTTAATATCGAACAACAATAGTTTTTTAAAAAAAGCCTGTAACAACTTAAGAAAACCAATTGTACTACAGTGCGTTAGATTTATTAAGATTTGAAAAACATATTATACACAAAACATGTCTTATAGACTGGGTAGCAATTTACATTGACTAGTTTTAATTGTGTATAACAATCATCTTCAGATCTGTAAACAAATTTTATATATATATATATATATATATATATATATATATATATATATACACTCCTGGAAATTGAAATAAGAACACCGTGAATTCATTGTCCCAGGAAGGGGAAACTTTATTGACACATTCCTGGGGTCAGATACATCACATGATCACACTGACAGAACCACAGGCACATAGACACAGGCAACAGAGCATGCACAATGTCGGCACTAGTACAGTGTATATCCACCTTTCGCAGCAATGCAGGCTGCTATTCTCCCATGGAGACGATCGTAGAGATGCTGGATGTAGTCCTGTGGAACGGCTTGCCATGCCATTTCCACCTGGCGCCTCAGTTGGACCAGCGTTCGTGCTGGACGTGCAGATCGCGTGAGACGACGCTTCATCCACTCCCAAACATGCTCAATGGGGGACAGATCCGGAGATCTTGCTGGCCAGGGTAGTTGACGTACACCTTCTAGAGCACGTTGGGTGGCACGGGGTACATGCGGACGTGCATTGTCCTGTTGGAACAGCAAGTTCCCTTGCCGGTCTAGGAATGGTAGAACGATGGGTTCGATGACGGTTTGGATGTACCGTGCACTATTCAGTGTCCCCTCGACGATCACCAGTGGTGTACGGCCAGTGTAGGAGATCGCTCCCCACACCATGATGCCGGGTGTTGGCCCTGTGTGCCTCGGTCGTATGCAGTCCTGATTGTGGCGCTCACCTGCACGGCGCCAAACACGCATACGACCATCATTGGCACCAAGGCAGAAGCGACTCTCATCGCTGAAGACGACACGTCTCCATTCGTCCCTCCATTCACGCCTATCGCGACACCACTGGAGGCGGGCTGCACGATGTTGGGGCGTGAGCGGAAGACGGCCTAACGGTGTGCGGGACCGTAGCCCAGCTTCATGGAGACGGTTGCGAATGGTCCTCACCGATACCCCAGGAGCAACAGTGTCCCTAATTTGCTGGGAAGTGGCGGTGCGGTCCCCTACGGCACTGCGTAGGATCCTACGGTCTTGGCGTGCATCCGTGCGTCGCTGCGGTCCGGTCCCAGGTCGACGGGCACGTGCACCTTCCGCCGACCACTGGCGACAACATCGATGTACTGTGGAGACCTCACACCCCACGTGTTGAGCAATTCGGCGGTACGTCCACCCGGCCTCCCACATGCCCACTATATGCCCTCGCTCAAAGTCCGTCAACTGCACATACGGTTCACGTCCACGCTGTCGCGGCATGCTACCAGTGTTAAAGACTGCGATGGAGCTCCGTATGCCACGGCAAACTGGCTGACACTGACGGCGGCGGTGCACAAATGCTGCGCAGCTAGCGCCATTCGACGGCCAACACCGCGGTTCCTGGTGTGTCCGCTGTGCCGTGCGTGTGATCATTGCTTGTACAGCCCTCTCGCAGTGTCCGGAGCAAGTATGGTGGGTCTGACACACCGGTGTCAATGTGTTCTTTTTTCCATTTCCAGGAGTATATATATATATATATATATATATATATATATATATATATATATATATATATATATATATATAGGGTGTTACAAAAAAGTACGGCCAAACTTTCAGGAAACATTCCTCACACACAAAGAAAGATAATATGTTATGTGGACATATGTCCGGAAACGCTTACTTTCCATGTTAGAGCTCATTTTATTACTTCTCTTCAAATCCCATTAATCATGGAATGGAAACACACAGCAACAGAACGTACCAGCGTGACTTCAAACACTTTGTTACAGGAAATGTTCAAAATGTCCTCCGTTAGCGAGGATACACGCATCCACGCTCCGTCGCATGGAATCCCTGATGAGTTGATGCAGCCCTGGAGAATGGCGTATTGTATCACAGCCGTCCACTATATGAGCACGAAGAGTCTCCACATTTGGTGCCGGGGTTGCGTAGTCAAGAGCTTTCAAATGCCCCCATAAATGAAAGTCAAGAGGGTTGAGGTCAGGAGAGCGTGGAGGCCATGGAATTGGTCCGCCTCTACCAAACCATCGGTCACCGAATCTGTTGTTGATAAGTGCACGAACACTTCGACTCAAATGTGCAGGAGCTCCATCGTGCATGAAGCACATGTTATGTCGTACATGTAAAGGCACATGTTCTAGCAGCACAGGTAGAGTATCCCGTATGAAATCATGATAACGTGCTCCATTGAGCGTAGGTGGAAGAACATGGGGCCCAATCAAGACATCAGCAACAATGCCTGCCCAAACGTTCACAGAAAATCTGTGTTGGTGACGTGATTGCACAATTGCGTGCGGATTCTCGTCATCCCACATATGTTATTTGTGAATATTTACAATTTGGTCACGTTGGAATGAAGCCTCATCCGTAAAGAGAACATTTGCACTGAAATGAGGCTTGACACATTGTTGGATGAACCATTCGCAGACGTGTACCCGTGGAGGCCAATCAGCTGCTGATAGTGCCTGCACACGCTGTACATGGTACGGAAACAACTGGTTCTCCCGTAGCACTCTCCATACAGTGACGTGGTCAAAGTTACCTTGTACAGCAGCAACTTCTCTGACGCTGACATTAGGGTTATCGTCAACTGCACGAAGAATTGCCTCGTCCATTGCAGGTGTCCTCGTCGCTCTAGGTCTTGCCCAGTCGCGAGTCATAGGATGGAATGTTCCGTGCTCCCTAAGACGCTGATCAATTGCTTCGAACGTCTTCCTGTCGGGACACCTTCGTTCTGGAAATCTGTCTCGATACAAACGTACTGCGCCATGGCTTTTACCCCGTGCTAATCCATACATCAAATGGGCATCTGCCAACTCCGCATTTGTAAACATTGCACGGAGTGCAAAACCACGTTCGTGATGAACACTAACCTGTTGATGCTACGTACTGATGTGCTTGATGCTAGTACTGTAGAGCAATGAGTCGCATGTCAACACAAGCACCGAAGTCAACATTACCTTCCTTCAATTGGGCCAACCGGCGGTGAATCGAGGAAGTACAGTACATACTGACGGAACTAAAATGAGCTCTAACATGGAAATTAAGTGTTTCCGGACACATGTCCACATAACATCTTTCCTTTATTTGTGTGTGAGGAATGTTTTCTGAAAGTTTGCAACACCCAGTATATACAGCGGAAATGATCAGATGGAGTGTGCTTTGTTATTAGTAGAAAAGCAGTAACAGAGTAGGTCGTTACTGGGAGCTCAACGACTGCCAGCGAGGAGTAGTTATTGGAGTCACCTGAGTAACAGATCCATCAAGGAAATTTTAACTCTCCTAAAGCTAGAGAAATGTTGGTGATGTGATTGTGAAGTGTAAACGACAGAAACACCCACTAATGGGCCAAGACCGGGCAGACTTCATGTAATGACAGACAGGGACCTCAGGGCATAGCGGAAGTGGACAGCATAAAATCTAATGGAAACAACGGCAGGAATAACTGATGAGTTCCAAAGTGTTATTTGCCGTCCAGCTAGAACAGTCACTGTGCATTGTGATTGAAACAAAATTCGGTGCAATGGCTGTGCAGTTCTTCAAAAACCAATATTTCTGTGGTAAATACCACGCGACACTTGAAGTGGTGCAAAAAGTGCCGCCAATGGACAGTGGACGAGTGGGAACCAGTGATTTGGAGTGGTTAATCACTCTCTGCAATCCCAAAGAAAGCAGGTGTTGACAGATGTGAAAATTACCGAACTATCAGTTTAAAGCCACGTCTGCAAAATACTAACACGAATTCTTTACAGACGAATGGAAAAACTGATAGAAGCCTTCCTTCGGGAAGATCAGTTTCGATTCCGTAGAAATTTTGGAACACGTGAGGCAACACAGACCCTACGGCTTATCTTAGAAAATAGATTAAGGAAACGCAAACCTACGTTTCTAGCATTTGTATACTTAGCTTTTGACAATGTTGACTGGAATATTTTCAAAGTCTGAAGGTGGCAGGGGTAAAATACAGGGAGCGAAAGGCTATTTACAAAAATGGTTCAAATGGCTCTGAGCACTATGGGACTAAACTGCTGAGGTCATTAGTCCCCTAGAACTTAGAACTAGTTAAACCTAACTAACCTAAGGACATCACAAACATCCATGCCCGAGGCAGGATTCGACCTGCGACCGTAGCGGTCTTGCGGTTCCAGACTGCAGCGCCTTTAACCGCACGGCCACTTGGCTATTTACAATTTGTACAGAAACCAGAAGGCAGTTATAAGAGTCGAGGGGCATGAAATGGAGGCATTGGTTGGCAAGGGAGTGAGGCAGGGTTGTAGCCTATCTCCGACGGTATTCAATCTGTATATTTAGCAAGTAGTAAAGAAAACAAAAGAAAAATTCGGAGTAGGAATTAAAATCCACGGAGAAGAAATAAAAACTCTGAGGTTCGCCGATGACATTGTAAGTCTGTCAGAGACAGCAAAGGACTTGGAAGAGCCGTTGAACGGAATGGACAGTGTCTTGAAAGGAGGATATAAGATGAACATCAACAAAAGCAAAACTAGGATAATGGAATGTAATCCGATTAAATCGGGTGATGCTGCGGGAACTAGATTAGGAAATGAGACGCTTAAAGTAGTAAATGAGTTTTGCTATTTGAGGAACAAAATAACTGCTGATGGTGGAAGTAGAAAAGATATAAAATGTAGACTGGCAATGGCAAGGAAAGCGTTTCTGAAGAAGAGAAATTTGTTAACATCGAGTATAGATTTAAGTGTCAGGAAATCTTTTCTAAAAGTATTTGTATGTAGTGTAGCCATATATTTAAATGAAACGTGGATGGTAAATAGTTTGGATAAGAAGAGAATAGAAGCTTTCGAAATGTTGTGCTACAGAAGAATGCTGAAGATAAGATGGGTAGATCACTTAACTGATGAGGAGGTATTGAATGGAATTGGAGAAAAGAGAAATTTGTGGCACAATTTGACTAGAAGAAGGGATCGGTTGGTAGGGCATATTCTGAGGCATCAAGGGATCACCAATTTGGTATTGGAGGGCAGCATGGAGGGTTCAAAAGGTTCAAATGGCTCTGAGCACTATGGAACTTCTTAGGTCATCAGTCCCCTAGAACTTACAACTACTTAAATCTAACTAACCTAAGTGCAGTTTCTCCCTGACAGATTGCGTTCACATTCTGAAACCGAAGAATTAAATACAGTGCAAACGAATGATTTGTTTCATCAACTAGTTTCACAACCCTTCATTATAATTTATTTTGGCACTCAATAATAAGGTTTTGAAACAAGCATCCTTTTTTCACCTTTGCAGCAAATTATTCAAATTATTCAGTTTAATAACTGAACTATATTATCTGTATTGGTAGTTTTGTTGATCAGTCCATGAACACATTTTAGTGTGCATAAATGTTTCAATGATTCTTGTCCTTATATATATATTTCTCGTCTCACAGTGTTACTTGGCATACACCTCCGAAACGGCTCCATCGATTCTGATGAAATTTTACATGTATATTCGGTAGGTCTGAGAACTGGTCGTAATCTATTTTTCATACCCCTGAGTGATAAGGGTGGTCCACCCCAAAACTTTTTGTCTTATTTTTTGGACTTAAGTTTTAATTTTAATTTTTTAATGATGTGGCATTATAAAATACACACAACCCTAAATTTTCACCCTTCTACCAACAAGCCCTAGTTTTTAATAGCGATTTTAGTAATTTAATAATATTCAACCCCGGTCGATAACAGATCAATTATCACTTGATCACTTATCCCCGCCAGGTGTCAACCGGTGATAGTCTTTCACTATTCGATAGATAGGTAATTGAAGAAAACGTACCAGAAGCAACGACTCGAATATCCCTCTTTGAATCGACGTAACTAGAGCGAGAAGTTTAACTAGGTAGCACGGGTCATTCGCCAAACAGACATTTAGGCCTAGCGCACACGCATCGGTTTTTATCGTTCGGAAATATATCGTATGATCAAATTCTTCTAGCGGAACAAAGACATTCCTACGCTCTCTTTTGGTCCTCTCACAAAATTTAATCGTACAATATTTTTACGTACGATAAAAATCGATGCGTGTGCGCTTGACCTTATTCACAATGCTGGCGAACACGTTTCTACACGAAACTGCCGCTATGTTTGTATGCTCATGGACGAGCCGTGTATCGGCTGCAATTGTCAAATCCGTTAGATCTACCGTATAAACACTAGAACTAATAGTGGCTGGTACTGCCGGACTTCCCCCTAAGCATTTTCTCACTCCCTACACAGTTATCAGCCATTATTATTGTGTCACGATCTCCCGCCAACAACGGCTATTGTGTTACACGTATACATTATGTTACACGTGTACAGTATTCATATGGACTAGAGATAATTTATATGGCAAAATAACGTTTGCCAGGTGAGCTATAACATATAATGATTATCAGAGGCGGAACGAAGTTCGCCGGGTATACGTTGTGTTACACGTATACATTATTCTTATAGACTAGAGATAGTTTATATGGCAAAACAACGTTTGCTGGATCAGCTATAACATATAAAGATTTTTATGTGATCAACTCATGCAGTGTAAAAAACCATTAGCTGCTTCATGGTAACTTTCCACTTCTCATAGCTGTTTCGTTTAATTCTAGTTGCTATTTGTCAGTGTGTGAACATAAGTAGGATCGTATTATGGAGTGTACTTAGATTTAGCAATAACTCGGCTTCGGATAGTCCGATATTTTCACGATATTATGTTCGATAAGTTAACACATTCTATAGTAATTGCGAACAGCAATGCTATGTTACCAGTTGTATTATGCAGAGCAGTCGAGGTATATGGGGTGAGTCACTAACTATTGCCACCTAGAATAACTCCGAAAACAAGATAGTAGCTGAAACGTTCGTGGGTCAAATGTTGCGTGGGACTACAGGGGCCATAATATGGCGTTGGATTTTTGTTACTAGATGGGGACGCTTCAGAATCTTGAGGGTCAACTTTGTTTTATCAAATGGGATGCTATAGTTTGGTACTTATTTTCTGATAACGGCTATCGAGACGAATCCAATGATGTGTAACAGTAAGGTGTATGAAGGTCAACGAAGCTCACAAAGGTGGCATGAACGTCCATTTGCAGGTGTTCAAAGTGATGACCATTGGTATCAATGCAGTGCTGCAATATTCTTATCATGGATTGAGTGGTATTCCTTATCACTCTGGCAGTTATCGATGCACAAGCTCTGACAATTCTCTCTCGTATATCGTGCAAATAGTAAATATTCACTGAATACGGCGTAATCATCTAACGTGCTACTGACATGTAAACACCATTCGACGGTTTCGCAATATAACACTAATAGGAACGGAAAGACTAGTATCGTCGAATCAAGCGAATGTGAAGGATGTATTCCTTCGAAGAAGAAGTCGATATACTTCTCATTTACGGATAATGCCAACGAAATTCAATGGAGCTAGAGACTTATGCGCTGAAAGGTATCGTCAACGTGCCTAACCTGCACGTCGTACATTTAAGTATGTGTATGATAAATTGAGAACAACTGGAACTTTAAACCATCGGAAACTTATCCGGCAAAGGAAAGTTACTAGCGAGGAAACTGAAATTGGTACTCTTGCCACTGTGGTTTGAAATCCTCGTGTTAGTTCCCGTCAAATCACAAGGGAATCCTGCGTGATCCAGAGTAGTGTTGTTCATGTTCTGCATCCTCATAAAGATCATTCTTACCATATCAGTCTCCATCAAGAAGTAACTGGTAAGGATTGTATGCGTCGCACTCAATTCTGCCGATGGGCTCAACTTCAGATTCAGAGGATGACACATTTATTTATTTTATTTTATTTACTGATGAGGCAGCATTCAAGAGCCATGCAAATGTTAATTTGCATAATATGCATTAGTGGGTAACTGAAAATCCATGTTGACTGAGGGAAGTTGCACACGAGAAACCGTGGTCGGTGAATGTATGGTGTGTGAATTCTGGAGGACAGAAGCATAGGCCCCTCTTTCATCGAAGGAAGCCTTAATGGTAGGAAGTAAACCACATTCGTGCAAGAAACATTAGGTCTATTACTGGAAGAAACGCCTTTAGGAACAAGGAACTGAATGTGGTATTAACACGACGAGTGTCCAGCACATTTTTCGCTGATGACTAGAAATGAGTTGCAGAGAAAATTCCCAAATCGTTGGATTGGACGCGGACGTGTGTCGTGGCCTGCTCGTTCGTCAGACTTGACGCCTCTGGACTTTTTCTTGTGAGGATTCGTAAACGACATTGTTTATAAAGACGTTCCAACTAGACCTGAAGATATGCGAGAGAGAATTGTCAGATTATGTGCTTCGATAAGTGCGAATGTGATAAGAAATACCACTCAATCCATGATAAGAAGATTGCAGCACAATATTGTTAGCAATGGTCATCACTTCGAACACCTGAAAAATGGACGTCCATGCCACCTTTTTGACCTTCGTTGACCTTCAAACACTTGCTGTTAAACATCATCAGATTCGTCTCGATAGCCGCTGTCAGAAAATATGTACCAAACTATAGCATCCCATTTAAAGAAACAAAGTTGACCTTCAAATTTCTGATGCGACTCCACCTAACAACAAAAATCTAACGTCAAATTATGGCCCCCATTGTCCCATGCAACTTTTGTCCCACAAACTCCTCAGCTCCTATCATAATTTCTGAGAAATTCTTGGTGGCAATACTTTCTAACTCACCCTGTATAGTTAGTATATGTTAGTGAGTCCACACACAGTACCTGGTCAGCTTGTGGCATGGTGACCCATATTTTACTTTATTTCATCATACAGTGTTGTAAGGCGTATGCTGCTATATTCCAGAGGACTGTTACGATTGGTAACCTTCCCATAAAATGACAGATAGACACGGAGCATGAAAAGGGAGATGTGAGGGGGAGTGTTGTCCTACTGCAGCATGTAGAAACACGGCTATTCACCCTGAAACGCTCGGCGGTAAACAAATAACTTTGTTTACTAAACAATATTTATGTACAACTCAAACTAGACTGTTGACATTATCAGCACTGACAGATTCTTAATCATGATTTAAACAACTCCAAATTCGAGCTCACATTTTAATCACAATTTCATTCAAGATTGTCAGTCATTGGACGATTAAAGCGACCACTCACAAACGAGCCCTGTGTAGGTAGTCTTCGACAAATTTTCGGACTGACATCATTTGCTATCTGTGAGCGAATATTTTGTATTCTTAAAATTAAGTTAAAGTATTAATTAGTCTCAGGAAACATATACTATGCAGTCTATGTGCTGTAAACCGTATATGTTATAGCGCAAAACTGATTTAATGTGCTAAAAGTGATTTAATGAGTAGTAAGTGACTTGGAAAATTAGCAAGTGTGCGACTCCGAATTGTCATTAAACTCGTGCTGAAATACTTGTAAACACTTCAAAACATTAAAAATCGTGCTCGATTTGTGATTACTAGAATACGCGAACTAACATTCAACTGTTACCGTTAGACAGTCTCTAAACACTGGTTTTCTATGATTTTTCTATTAGAAAACTAGATGGCCGCCAAGTATTTCGAGTTTTTAATTAAGGTAGCGTTCAGATTTTCCCACTTGCCTTCCATTATTCACAGTCGCCTGCATAGCCACGAGTTTTGGATTAGACGAAGACCAACTGAGGCATCGGGACAACGTTACATACACATGGTAGCGAGGAACAATTGGCGCCGTTACCAAGCGAGACGCAGTAATGTGTCACGGCAGAAACACTCGATATCGTGACATAATTAATAAGTTAGGAAGAGGTAGGAATCGGTACAGAGTTGTAACGACTGATCGTGGTACTCTGCCAGCACTGCGGCTTACTTCACATCATACTAATGGTTCTGCTTAACGACGTATAAGCTAATTCCGTTTCGTATCTCTCGACAATGCCTATCCGACTTTATTACATTAGGATACGTTTTAAACAGTTCGTAACATGGTAATCACACATGGAAATCGATAATCTGACGCAACTTTTTGTGCACATAGAGTTGGATTAAAGAAAGAAATTCTTCAATTCCTGGATCACAGTTTTTTTCGCGACTATGTCGCATCTTGCAAAATTTCAGTAACGGTATCTGTAATAAGTAAAAAGGAAGTAGAAAGTGAAAAGTTTTAAGATAGAGAGGAAGGACCAGGAAACAATGAACTTAAAAAAGTTGTATTTGAAAGTAAACTCCCTGATGTTTTTGTTCCATGTTATATTATTTTATTTTTATTTATTTACTTATTTTTTCGAGTCATAGTCTATTACTTGAAGAAGCCTGTAACTAATTCCCCTCCTGCGCCAACATCTTCATTGCATAGTAGCACTAACACTCTACATCTTCAATTATTCCCTAGATGCTTTTCAATATGTGGCTTCCCCTTCAGTTTTACCCTCTGCAGCTCCCGATAGGACCATGGAAGTTATTCCCTGATGTCTCATGATACGCTCTATCATTAATTTCCTTCTTCTTGTCAGTATTTCAACTTTTTTCGCCAATTCTGACTAAAATATCCTCATGTTTTACCTTATCACTCAAGCAAATTTTCAAGATTCTCCATTACACAACATCTCAAAAGCTTCGATTTCAATCTGATGCAGTTTTCCAGCAGAATATATTCACTACCACACAGTACTGTGCTCCCAAGGACATTTACAGTAGTTTCTCTCACAAATTAAGGTCTATTTTCGATTCATCGTTTTTTTTCTTCCAAGTTAGCAGAATTTCTCACCTACGTCTACATTATCATCATCAATATTGATGTTAACTTTCTCTCTATCATCTTTCAGCTACTTCTCATTATTTTCGTCCTGCTTCGGTTTACTCTTAGTGAAATACCTATTAGACTTTACATTCCATTCGACAGATGTTGTAATCCTTCTTCAAGTTCACCAAATATACAAAAGTCATAATCATAACATTGGTATCCTGACACACTGAATTTTTATCTCTCTCTTCAACCATTTTCTATTTTCATCATTGTTGTTTCGATGTATAGACTGAACTGTAGGTGTGAAAGCCTACACCGCTGTCTTATACCCTTTTTATCTAAGCACTTATTTCTTGGTCTTCTAGTCTTATCTTTCCTTCTTCGCCCCTGTAAACATTATATACCATCCACCTTTCCCTGTATCTTACTCTTATTTTCGCGGAATTTCGAATATTTTGCTCCATTTTTCATTGTTGATTGCTCTTTCCAGGTGGATAAATCAAATGAAAGTGCATTGATTTTTCTTCTTTTGCCTTTCGTTATCAAGGGCAACATGAGAACTACCTTTGTGGTGCTTTTACCTTTCCGTTTCCATTGATAGGATAATGGTGTAGAATTTGAGATACATGAAACCTTAAGTAGTGAAACTAATGACAGAAAGATAGCTGAACAGAAGACAGATGTGTAGCAGGCTAAATACTTTGATACTGAGATTGAAGATGGGAGTACTGAAGTAGTAGAAAGGGTTGAAACAAAACAGAAAACACATTGTGAAATTCAGTGCAAACAGAAGCCATCTGTTTTCAATGGAGATGAATTATTATCTAGGGTGTATCGCCATATGATACGTTAGAGGGGTGATACTAGCTGTTTGAGGATAGTAATGAAAAATCTAATGAAAGAAACCAATTAATATTTGGACAATTTGGAAAATGAAATTGATTATGTGAATAATGGTATTGTAAATGGAGTGATAAATCTGGAAGTGGATTTTAAAATTACTTGTGTCAGTAATTAAAGTCAAGAAAGAGCAAAGGAATTAGAAACCAATATAGTAACAAGATCGAAATATTTGTTAATTCCTATCAAGCAGAATTAGAAGTTATAGGACAAATATATTTTGAAGATAATATTACTGAACTCGATTCTCAAACAGAACAAACAAATACTGGTGATGTAAAGAATGTAGAAGTAATTGGGGTATCTATTATCGAGAAAGACGATGACAGAACATCAGATGGAATAGAAATTTAAAAAGGTTTGATGATTTCAGTAAGGGCTGTGAGATTAATTTAACTAAATTTGCCATTAATACGGTTGAAATAACATACATGGAGGTAGGAAATGAGAAGGCTGACAGAATTAATTCACAATAGAGAGATATAGTCGAAATGTGTGAAGTTGACAACATTGTAACTAATATTCATAAGATATTTGTGCAATGTAAAATATTCAACAACTTTGAGGTTTATGGTATTACACTATCTACACAAAATATTAGTGAATGCAATATGCAACCACATGCTTTGAGACTGGGATGGGAAGTAAAAATTTTGAGAAAGAAAGTAAATTGAGTTTCACTGATAGCTAGTGAAAACATTATCTGGAGGGTAGTGTTTTCCTGGCTAGGTGACTGCTTTCTTCATTTCTCTGTCCACCAAGTCCTTCTACAGCTTTATCTGTCAATTTTAAAAGAATAATTGACTGTCTTCTACTACATCTAATCATGATTCATTTTAAATTGTAATTAAACTTTTTGTATGTCGATCGTAGTAAAACACAAACTAAAAAGAAATAAGTTAATGCTATATCAGTTAAATTAATGGAAACAGTGTTGCATTTTGTCTTTAATCATCTAACACAATGAGTACCAACGTAACATAGGATAACAGAGTAATTCTTCCACCTACAAATTATAAACATTTAATGAAAACCAAGAATATGGGGGACTGTGAAATATATCAGAAAATATTAATGTAAAACTAAGAATACTGTATGTAAAATTACTAGACATATGTGTAGCATTAGCGGATAAATCTTTTGGATGTTGATTTTAGTGCCAGCTGCCAGTGAGAATATTGATCAAGTTCCATGTTCCAATTAAATGATATTAGTGGTATTTTCTAACAGTAATACTTCAGGAGTCTGTCAATGTGACCCTTTAAGCCCGAGAAAAGAAAAATGTGTTGAACATAACAGACTAGAAACCCTACAGAATCTTTGCAGAGCAAACATATTCTGTAACTATTATTGCTCTCACTTAAATTCTTCTAGGCATGAAAAACAATCGCTGGAAGTAAAAAGCAGTGAATCATATTTTGGATAAAGGAAACCGAGGACTGTGATTCATTGGCAGAACACTTATCAAATGTAAGAAGTCTACTAAAGAGACTGCCTACAGTACGCTTGTCTGCCCTCTTCTGGAGTACTGCTGTGCAGTGTGGGATCCATATCAAATAGGATTGACGGAAGTCATTAAGAAATCTAGAGACGTGCAACTCGTTTTGTGATATAGTGAAATATGGGAGAGGGTGCCACGGATATGATACAGGAATTAGGATGGCGTTTTCTGCAGTGTCACGACGTTCTCATGAAAATTCAATCACCATCTTTCTCCGAAGAGTATCAAAGTATTTTTTTGGCTACCCCCTAATAGGTGGAAATGATCACAATAATAAAATAGAATAAATCAGAGCTCACACGGGTAGATTTAAGTGTTAGTTATTCCCACGCGTTGTTCGAGAGTGGAACTGTAGAAAATAAGTTTGGAAGTGGTTTGATGAACCTTCTGACAGGCAATTCACTGTAAATTGTAGAGCAATCATGTAGATGTATGTATAGATGCAGATGGAGACAGAGACTCAGTCATTCAGTGCATATTTTAGTCATTCCCCTACGTACACTTCAGGCCATTAAGCTTGCTACACCAAGAAGAAATGCAGATGATAAACGGTTATTCATTGGACAAATATATTATACTTGAGCAGACATGTGATTACATTATCATGCTATTTGGGTGCATAGATCATGAGAAATCAGTAACCTGAACAACCACCTCTGGCCGTAATAACGGCCTTGATACGCCTGGGCATTGAGTCAAACAGAGCTTCGATGGCATGTTCAGGTACAGCTGCCCATGCAGCTTCAACACAATACCACAGTTCATCAATAGTAGTGACTGGCGTATTGTGACGAGCCAGTTGCTCGGTCACCATTGACCAGACGTTTACAATTGGTGAGAGATCTGGAGAATGTGCTGGCCAGGGCAGCAGTCGAACAGTTTCTGTATCCAGAAAGGCCCGTAAAGGACCTTCAACATGCGGTCGTGAATTATCCTGCTGAAATGTAGGGTTTCGCAGGGATCGAATGAAGGGTAGAGCCACGGGTCGTAACACATCTGAAATGTAACGTCCACTGTTCATAGTGCCGTCAATGCGAGCAAGAGGTGACCGAGACGTGTAACCAATGGCACCCCATATCATCATGCCTGGTGATACGCCAGTGTGGTGATGACGAATACACGCTTCCAATCACGGATGCGACCATCATGATGCTGTAAACAGAGCCTGGATTCATCCGAAAAAATGACGTATTGCCATTCGTGCATCCAGGTTCGCCCTTGAGAACACCATGGCAGGCGCTCCTGTCTGTGATGCAGCGTCAAGGGTAACTGCAGCCATGGTCTCCGAGCGGATAGTCCATGCTGCTGCAAACGTTGTTGAAATGTTGGTGCAGATGGTTGTTGTCTTGCAAACGTTCCCATGTGTTAACTCAGGGATCGAGACGTGGCTGCACGATCCGTTACAGCCATGGGGATAAGACGCCTGTCATCTCGATTGCTAGTGATACGAGACCGTTGGGATCCAGCACGGCGTTCCGTATTACCCATCTCAACCAACCGATTCCATATTCTGCTAACAGTCATTGGATCTCGACCAACTCGAGCAGCAATGTCACGATACGATAAACCGCAATCGTGATAGGCTACAGTCCGGCCTTTATCAAAGTCGGAAACGTGAGGGTACGCATTTCTCCTCCTTACACGGAGCATCACAACAATGTTTCACCAGGAACGCCGGTCAACCGCTGTTTGTGTATGATAAATCGGTTGCAAACTTTCCTCCTGTCAGCACGTTGTAGATGTCACCACCGGCGCCAACATTGTGTGAATGCTCTGAAAAGCTACTCATTTGCATATCACAGTATCTTCTCCCCGTCGGTTAAATTTCGCGTCTGTAGCACGTCATCTTCGTGGTGTAGCAATTTTAATGGCCAGTAGTGTATTTAATATAATTATAACGAAGGAGGAATTTTGGCCTCGCAGATGGGCACAGAACACATCACAACAGACGCGACTGATTGGCCTGCGAACAGCCTCAGTACACAGCTAGGCGTTCAGCGGATACGGAGCGCTGGCTGTTTACACTTAGTTGCGTAGCTTAGCGTAACCGAGAGGGCTAACCGATGCACTGTACTGACCAGGCCATGAGAGATCGGTTGGGTGAACTAAAACCATGTCCGTGCATGATTCTATACACATAGGGAGGGCTGGAGTAGTAAGCAGTCACAGAAGAAATACTAGCCGGACCTTGTTGTGGTATCGGTATGGTGCCTATTACACGTATACCGAGCAAGGCAAGCGTCTTCTAAGGATTCTGTTGCATCTGATTGTTGCGATTGGGCCATTGCCCAAAAGCTTTGAGAAAAATGTATTTGGAACGCGATGTAGTTGCTTGCAGATCGTTGACAGTCGTCGCCATGGAATTTCTGACGGAAGTTTGGAGATCAACATGCTGCTCGCCTTACAACATATGCATATGAGGGATAAGGACATAATGCGTCTTGTGAGTCAATTTACGGATAAAGTTCATTTTCCTCTGGCTATGAGTCTTCTGACAGGTTTGATGCTTTCCACCGCGAGTTTCTTCCCTGTGCCTACATCTTTATCTCTCAATGACCACTCGGTTATTTATTAGATAGATTCCCAATCTCTTATCCTGCAGTTTTTACCCGCAACACCTCTCTTAAATACTATGTAAGATATAACCAAGTATCTTATCACTGGCCATATCATCCTGTCCCTACTTCATATCAGTGTTTTCTGAAGTTCCTCTCTTCGCCTATTCTGTATGGAGACTCCTCATTCCTTACCAGTCCAACAATTTTCAACCTCTTTCTATATCACAACATTTCAGACGCTTTAGTTCTCTTCTTTACTGACTTTTTCACAGTCCAAGACCCACTTCCATACAATGCTGTGCTGTTTGTGTGTGTATTTTCTCCGAAATATCTTCCTTATTTGAAACCGGTGACAGTAATATATATCTATTGGCCAGGAAGACCCTACGTGGTTTGTAGTCCGTTTTTGTATACTCCTTGTTTCCATCCTCGTGTGTAATTTTTACAAGGAAGCAGAATTCCGATGCTTTGTCGTGCACTATTTTTGTAGACAGTTTATCACTAATCTCCTTCCTGTTACATTACGTTACTTTCGTCTTTCTGTGGTTCAGTGTGTTGCGAATAAATTGTTTCTTCTATGAACGAGGTCTTGAAATTCTTCAACGCTTTCAGTGAAAACAGAGACTTCTTCAGCTAATCTTATGATCGATATCTGTTCATCCTGATTTTTAATACTTTTCATGAAACTTTATTTTATATACGTATATGCACACACTGAACGCTTTCCGAAGCAAAATATTTATAACCATTGACATAAACAAAAAAGGAAAGCTAATTACAAAAGGGAATATTTTCATTTGTTCTAGTAATGACCACACTATTATCAACTGCACATTTCGGTTATTGTAGGCTGAACTGTATAAAATTCAAAGGACTTTACAAATGTTAATATCCTAGAAAAATATTTATGACGATTACCAACATTCCATAACACAAACGCGTAATGTGAAAGAATGTTACTGAAGTGACAATTGTTTTCATTGACTCACAAAAGTGCAATATCCATACCATATTCATGATCAAGATTGAAAAAGTGATATTACAAATCATTCACTACATTATACTTCAATAAGCCTTCAGAATAAGTGGTAAATGCAGCAGAAATACGAAATAGTCCCTTGATATTTCTACAGACGTAACACTGATGATTGTACACACAATATCAACTGATCTCAGACCCATTGGTTGGAAAAGAAATACTTTCTATGGTGAGTGGTTATCTTTGTCTCTGGCCCCGACCATTCCGTATTGTTTTTGTGTGTATGGTTATCTTGGTAATTATGGTCTTGAAACGCTTCCAGAGTCTCAATATAAATTACTGTAGTCACAAGATCAATTGCTACTATCACAACCTAACAGAAATCTGTGTTAAATCATATTACTCGTTTTTGCTGTGGCTGAATGTTTCTCGCAATTGTAATCAATATGAAGCAAGCTTTCAACAGATTAATATACTGTAATATTCTGCCGCTACAGCAATAAAGAGATACACTCAGAGATGGCGGCGATATTATTTACGTGACACATCAGCTTCCAGCTGCCACGACTCCAGGGGATGCAGCGAGCAAGTCACATGGGGATACACTCGGTGGCTATCTAAAAAAGCAAAAACCCATCCACATGGGTGAATAGGCAGGTGGCATATGAGCACCGAAGCCTCCATTCATCGATCCTCAATAACAACTGTTATCTCGCTATTTGGAACTGAACTTCGAACGCTGTGCGATTGTGTCGGACTTTAAGACAGGTCTGGATTTTTTTGTCGGCAGTGATTTGATCTCGCGGTATTTTTCAGTCGTAAACTCACCCTTTAGAGCTTTTTCGGCCGACTACATGGCGTCGGATTTGGTTTCTGTGCGCTACGTGGCTTACAAACAGACTTAAACTGAAGTGCCAAATAAACTGTTATAAGCATGCGTATTCAAATACAGAAATATGTCAGACAAAATACGGCGCTGCGGCCGGCAAAGCTTATATTTGTTAGATAGGTTACTGCTGCAAAAATGGCAGGTTATCAAGATTTAAGTGAGCTTGGACGTCATATTACAGGTGGCGCATGAGCGATGGGTCACAGAATCTCCGAAGTAGCGATGAAGTGGGGATTTTCCCACACGACCCTTCGATGAGTGTAGCGTGAATATCAGCAATCCGGTAAAACATCAAATCTCCGACATCGCTGCAGCCGGAGAAAGATAGTTCAAGAACTGGACCAACGACGACTGAGAAGAATCGTTCAACGTGACAGAAGTGCATCACTTCTGCAAATTGCTGTAGATTTCAGTTCTGGGACATCAACGAGTGTCAGTGTTCAAAGCATTCGACGAAACATGATCGATATGGGCTTTCGGAGCCAAAGGCCCACTCGTGTACCCATGATGACTGCACATCGCGAAGTTTTACGCCTCGCGTGGGCCCGTCAACACTGACATTGGATTGTTGATGCCTGGTCGGACGAGTCTCATTTCAAATTTTATCGACCGGATGGTCGTGTACGGGTATGGAGACAATCTTATCA
Organism: Schistocerca serialis cubense; assembly: GCF_023864345.2. Lineage (NCBI taxonomy): Eukaryota > Metazoa > Arthropoda > Insecta > Orthoptera > Acrididae > Schistocerca > Schistocerca serialis. The sequence goes on from NC_064645.1 coordinate 208,979,236, forward strand.
ATCCATGAAGGCATGCCAGCAGGGGAATGTTCAAGCTGGTGGAAGCTCTGTAATAGTGTGGGGCGTCTTCAGTTGGAGTAATATGAGACCCCTGATACGTCTAGATACGATTCTGATAGGTGACGCGTACGTAAGCATCATGTCTGATAACCTGCATCCATTCATCTCCATTGCTCCATTGTGCATTCCGACGGACTTGCTCAATTTCAGGAGGACAATGCGACACACTACATGCCCAAAACTTTTACAGAGTGGCTCCAGGGACACTGTTCTGAGTTTCAACACATCCGCTGGCCACCAAACTCCCCAGACATGAACATTATTGAGAATATCTGGGATGTCTTGCTAAGTGCTGTTCAGAAGAGATTTCCAGTCCCTCGTACTCTTATGGATTTATGAACAGCTTTGAAGGATTCATGGTGTCAGTTCCCTCCAGCAGTACTTCAGACATTACTCGAGTCCCTCCCACATCATGTTGCGGCACTTCTTCGTGCTCGCTGGGCTCTACACGATGTGAGGCAGGTGTACCAGTTTCTTTGGCTCTTCAGTGTAATTTGAATCAGGTTCCGACTCGAAAGTGTCTATGTGTTAATCACGTTCTTCGTATTATTAGTGCATCGCAGAGCAACGTTTACTGAATTTTGGCTGCAACTGCAGCAAAATCAGTAACACCTAATGCAATACTAATTACAAGAATAGCATACTGAGAAACAGATGCTACCGATACGTCAGAGCGAGCTACTGCAGCAGATTGGAAGAGTGGAACGACTTTCCTTTGATGTCATTAACCCATTTAGTATCTACGCCACCCTTGTCACCGTATTAGTTGTCGGTGTTTGCCGATTCGATATGAATCTGAATATCTCCGACAATGTTTGGCTTTTACACTCATGCTGAGTATGTTTTATCTTTTTCTTGTAGTAGTAGTTTATTTGCGAATGACGACAATGCTTGGAACACGGTAGGTTGTCGTTCGGCGTCTTGAGTATTTTTATAAAGCTTCAATTCAGACGTAATCTCATATAGCGGCTGCCAAACGTATGTCTCAGTGTTTAGTAGCAGGCAACCAGTCGCAGAAATCGTGGTCGATGACCTACAGGATCTTACCGACAGTGAAATTTTCCTTATTCCCATAGTATCGTAAATGACTCCCTGGGATGAGGTTGTGAGACATATCATAAAGATGCCCATGAAGATTTAATCCTGAGAGAAAGTGGTCGTGGCTGTCTAGTCTAGCGATGTGACAGCGAGCGTTTACGTCGCTCGCCAGGGACCTTGAGCAGGCGAGCCAGCATTGACAAAGCATGCGCTGGCGCTAAAGGTACGGTGGAATTTCCAGAAAGGAGCCGTCTAAGCCTGAACTTGGTGGCTGTTGTGGAGTACTACCACGGACACCAGCATTTAAATATCATATCAGTATAAAGTTGTGATACTAACGCCACTACAGATGCACTTAATTGTTATCAACACCAGTCAACTCAGAGAAAATATACAACTTGTTTAAAACAGGAGCCCTTTCCACTGTATAATTAATGACCCAGAAACGACAAAAGTAAAGATTGTATATTAGGATTGTAAATTAATAACTTTTACAGAGAAAAGGTTATATCTGTAATAAAGGTGTCATTCGTTGATTCACTTCACGTGATAGTGAATGATATAGGACAAGTTTTGTTAACATACAGAACTCAAGCGTTAACTTAACGTAATTGAAATACTGTTTTAGTAGTCGATTTTAGAATAAACTAACGACGGATCGCAAAAGAAAGCTTAGAATACCATAGATAATAGTAATGTTAAACATTCAGAACCAATCAAGAATTAACAAGATTTGAAAACTTAAATCTGGAGGGTAGAAATGAAAAGGTAGGAAGTATCTCAACATTCGAACTATTTGAAATCTGCATATGCCGCTTTGGGATAACGTAATGAAACATCTCGACAACGGAAATATGCGTCATTACCTTCACCTAAAAAAATTCAAAATTGTGCTCCCGGCAGCCACCGACTTTTTCGACGTCCTAGGTCTGATACCCACCGAATTCTTCAAGCAAGGAATAATCGTTAACACTGACGTGTAATGTGACACACTCTGTAGCCTACGCAAGTCCATCAGGAGCAAACAGTGTGGGCTGCTCACGGAGAGAGTGATTCTGTTCCAAGGTTACGCGCGTTTACACTTTTCCAAGCTCACACGAAGTGTAATGGCTAAGCGAGGGAAAAAAAAAACCATTCACAGGGAAGCGCTGCAACTAGGGCAACGAACTGAAGGACACAGTGGAGGGCCGGCTCCTGTCGTAGCCACAGAAGAGAAAATGGTTCAAATGGCTCTGAGCACTATGGGACATAACATCAGAGGTCATCAGTCCCCTAGAACTTGGAACTACTTAAACCTAACTAACCTAAGGACACCACACACATCCATGCCCGAGGCAGGATTCGAACCTGCGACCGAAGTGGGCGCGCGGTTCCAGATTGAAGTGCCTAAAACCGCTCGGCCACAATGGCTGGCCACAGAAGAGATTTCAATCCTAACCAAAGTGTTGTTTCATACCTCTTATTTTCAACCGATCTCATAATTAATTTCCATCTTCAGTAAAACTAGAAATATAAGGGACATGTTGTCCTGGCAAGTGGGAAGATAGCAAAAACTTTCTTTCATAACTTTTCTTTTGAACGAGCATCTTAATTTATTTCAATCCTCAGCAAGAACTAGAAATACAAGGGACATGCAGTCCTCGCCAGAGGAAATATAGGAAAAATCGTTTATAAATAAGACTTTCACGCTTAGAATTAATATCTTTTAAGTTAAATTATGGCTAGAAAAATTTTATAAATTAATTTGCTGAACATGAACTATAAGAGCAAACACCGCTGTGTTTAGTGTCGGTCTATGAGACTTTGAAATCGCCACATTGGGGTGCAAATAGATTTGAAATAGCTTATAAGGTATTTTTTATATTCACATTTGCGTATTCGTATAGTGAGAGTACTGTATGCAGTCTGGAGACAAAGTGGGATTCCTGGAAAATATGGACTGCAGCCTGCGAAACAAGCGCTACCCGCGTGGGCTTCGCATGTTGTTTTAGTCGGGAAGTTTAATTAAAATTGTGGAGATAGATTCTGGGTGGTTGGAATACCACAGTTTCGAACGTCGTACAGTTCCGGGTGGTAGCGTACATTTAAGACATAGTAAAAAGCAGCGTGCAAGTGCACGGAACTCTGAGTTATTCGTGAGGCATTTCGCAATTGAATTTGGAGAATTTTTGTGCAGTGGTACTAAACTTTGGAGATTCAAAGTGAATAGTGACGTAAGTTGATGATTGTCTTCAGCTCAGCTTAGTTTACAGAGCTGAAAGCTGCAGATTTATTTGGCAACAAACTGCGTAATTATGGCGGAATTCTATTAATTGAATAGTACATCAGACATACTCTCCCGCGTCACCTAGAGTTATAGATTACGCATTTCCACAATTTCAATAATTACGGGTGTCAGAAGCATAATCTCTGAATCTGCGTCAAATAAAGTTGAACCGTTTGTGGTCGCATCACTAGACAACCAAGAGTCAATCTGGAGGCCACAGATCGTTTCACCAGCACACCTCACTAGTAGAGGATGTTTCAGTTTTATACCATAATCGGCTTCCAGAGATACAGAATGCCGATCCTGCAGCCGGAATGCGTAGAAAGCCAACTTCCAACGGGGTGAACGGTCATTCCCATGTGCCGTGTTTGTTGTGACCTTGGAATCGCAGTAGCCTAGCGCGGAACTGTGTGGCCGAGAAGGACCTGGACTTTGACTTAAAAATCTGTGTGATTATGTGCTACTGTTTAAGACGACTCTGACTTATCACCGGCTCTGATCTGGTCTCATGTTACTTGTAATGGTAGCGTTCGTTCTGTTTTGCCTTTCTGGTCATCGAAATGTTTCGTAGTTCACGCCAGTGACCTACTTTATTTTTTATTTATTACGAAGAAAAAATTCATATTGTCTAAATGCGTTTCTCTCACTACTCCCAACGGAAAAAATGGGATGGAATGAAGTTGTTTTAAAAGCGTGCTTCTGCATGCAAATTTATAGAAAGGAGGCAAGTTTCGCCATCGTGAATAACCGACCAACACTCTGCTGAGGATGCAACTGATTGAGATTACGCTGAAGGTACTAAAATTCGCAGTGGTGGACTATATCGTTAATATGTAGTTAGTGCACAAGTAGATCGGTGATGTTTTAGTCAATCTTGTTTCACGATGGACACTAGTTTCGAAGCAAGTACTAACGCAAATCCAACGACAGAAACGTTCTCCAGAGTATCCGGCCTAAGCTGTTGCTGAAGGGCATCGGACAGTGCTCTCCGATTACTCACTTCTTTCTCGTTTGCAAGATGAATGGACATGACATGACATGACATGACATGAATTTATGTCTCGAGAACATTCTGCAACTCTTTAAGAATACAAGCTTATAAGAGTGTCGTATTTGTTTGGGGACTTTTCTCGTGGCTTTCACTACCAACAACTAATTGATGTACCAGATAGTATAATGTCCAAATTAATCTTGGTAAAAGGACCAGTACGGCGTGGATGAAGAGCCATTGCAGCGTAAGAGAAAAAACAGTTTTCGCAGTCTTGTGAAACTGGCGGTAGGCAAAAGGGCAGGGAATTTTTAATGATTACGTTTCCATATGAATAAGACGAGCGAACTGTTCGAGATCTGGCCCATCAAGCGGTTCTATTCAGTCAATTATGAGATGTGATGGTAATGGGGCAAATGGGGGATCTATTTGGGAATTAATGGGATGAGCTTACTAGTTTCGCCATTCGCCTCACAGCTAAAGGAATAGTCCCGAAAGCCTTGGTTGGAACCGGAAATTGGAACCATATCAATTTATTTTCTGGGCTATCGTTCTTCATTGTGTATGAAAATTAAATTGTATTGTATGAGTAAAGCGTATATATTATGTTGTGTATGAACATGTTGCTCAGCGGAATAAACTGTTGTTGATGAGCAAGAAAATACCATCACGTATCTTAAGTAAACTAACTCCAGCATTTGTGCTCCAGCATCTGTGCCTCCAAGTTACAGTCAGAACAGCAGACTACAACTTCCAATGCGGCAATAGTTTAGAACAATATTCCATTACAGTCCAGCTCGTCAGTTTTAAAGTGAGAACATTTCTATGAAGGGAGTGTCACACCACACAGACGTCTTCAGAACTGCTAAAGGCCAGAGCAACGAGTCACAAAAGCAGCCTAGGTCGCTACCCTCTCACTCAGCCGCTTATGGAAATAGTTTGCAACTTACCTCACGTTCTTACTTCTATTTCTGCTGTCTGCGATGCACGCGAAAGTTTCTTCCGAGTGAGTACCCCTGAATAGCGGCATTTCACTCAAAATAAATTATCCTCAACGATACAAGCTGTCCGGTACTCAGTTTCGTGGCTCATTGTCTCTCTCAGCGGATTCTGGTATATTTTGTTTTGTGTAAAACATTGTCTCCTATTTATTTATGGGTAGTCACTCACCTTTCTACTTCTAGTAAGTCATTTAGTTTTCTAAATCTACATCTACATTTATACTCCACAAGCCACCCAACGGTGTGTGGGGGAGGGCACCTCACGTGCCACCGTCATTACCCCCCTTTCCTTCGTCCATTATAAGCACAAGATTTGCTGTACTGGGTCTTAGCACCAATTTTATTCACTTTTTACTATCAAACACAGAATAAGTAAGGTATTAAGGACAGGTGCTTAAAGAAATGCTGGTACTTCAACAATTAGTAACGCAGAAAGGGCACTAAGATTGTAAGAGGCTGACGAGACAGAGGCTGATAAGCGGTAACTATGAATTATAGGTGAGGTATTGGAATTAACAAAGAAACGATGAATATGTAAAAATGTTAAAAGTGAAATGCTGCAGTTTTATTTGGACAGAAATAGAATTAATCTGAGAAAGAAAAGAAAATGTAAATAAGGAAAGGTGAATAAAATGAATGAACAGTAGATAAAGTTAGTTTTTTGATCACAGACTAATCACTTTAGGATCCATAGAAAAACGAACACGACGGCAATACATGGGGAAATCGGTAAACTGAAAATCAGGACACTGTAAAAGAAGATGAGATGGGACAGTTAATAGTTACTTCTGAATTTCTAAGCCCTGTATTCCATCGTGAAAGGACATAATCACAGGTAATGATGAAATACCAGTGGAACTCCTACGGGCGTCAGTCCAAAGGGTGGAGCAGTAACAATAGAAGTTGGTCAATAACTTTTTGAAACTGTCGAACTGATGCTACGTTGGTGAAACAATGTAATTAGATGTATTACGTTTCGGGGAAACAGCAGAAGCGAAGGGACGTCAGAATTACCATACAATCAGTGTAGTATCACATCAGACAAAAATACTGACAAGAGTATTTTACCGAATTTTGGAATGGAAATTGGCAGGTTGGCCAGGTCAAGGTCAGGCCAGGTCCAGTTGGCTTATAGGAGGAAGTATAGTATTGTGGACAATAATAGAGGGCGGATTCAAAAAAAAAAGGAAAAGCAAACTTATAGATGCAGTAGGGCAGATTTCAGATTGAAAAAGACCTTGTTATAAATAACTGCAACAAAAACACATGCATTAAGAACCAATTATAAATCTTAAGATAAAAAAAATAAACATGTGAAGCTCTGTTTCCTCCACAAGACTTACGCGGGCTGAGCGAGTAGCGAACTATCGTCCTGTGGCAAAACAACGATAAAAATAATGAGGAACATAATGAAATGAAGAGAAACATTGGTAGGTCGCATATTACGTGCGTCGTTGCTCAGAGGGGGCGGGGGGGGGGGGGGTGAAATACTCACAGGGCTGTGCTAAAATGATTATACAAGGCCGTTTTGGTAAGTGGGGGAACCAAAGGAAACTACCGCTGAGGGTATAAGGAACAAAGAAGGTCGTATGGACATATATCCGGAAATGCGTTCAGAGGAAGGTTCATTCACTTGAAGGAGGAGGTAGTAGATCATAAATAGTGTAGGTTTCAAATAATGACAGCATAAATCAGATCACACCAGGCAAGTGTTTTAGTTCCATAACAGTGAGCTGGAGCAGCATCACGTAGGAGCCACATTTACTTCGTACCACCAAAGGCACACCTTCCAGCAGGGGAGGCAGGAACGTCTGCAGAGAGTGAAGATATGCCAAGTCCCGTGTGGCGTTGTGGAATGATAACTGGCTCAACAAACTGAGACAGAAACGATGCAGATATTTGATTGCCACTATAAAGTGGGTTTGTGAATACTGTCCCTGAAGGATGCTAAAAATTAGATGGGTAGATTACACAACTAATGAGGAGGTATTGAATAGAACTGAGGAAAAGAGAAATTTTGTGGCACAGCTTGATTAGAAGAAGGGATCGGTTGGTAGGACATGTTCTGAGACATCAAGGGATCACCAATTTAGTATTGGAGGGCACAGTGGAGAGTAAAAATCGTAGAGGGAGACAAAGAGATAAATACACTAAGCAGACTCAGAAAGATGTAGGCTGCAGTAGGTACTGGGAGATGAAGAAGCTTGCACAGGATAAAGTAGCATGGAGAGCTGCATCAAGCCAATCTCTGGACTGAAGACCACAACAACAACAACATCCCTAAAGGTATCCTTATCTGTGAACAGGATGGGGATGAGGTATCCTTATCTGTGAACAGTATGGGGTAACAGGAATCTCAGCACCGTGGTGCACATTGTGACGAACGCACTACAAGATCGTCGCCAAAGAGTCACCTCCAAAGACAATAAACCTATACGCGTTGTAAGTGATGGGATAGTGGCAGTACACCTCCTCCTCTTGTGATTTTGCAAAGTTCATTGGCTGTTGCTAGCTGAAATTTGATGCCGAATTCAATTACTCTTTCTCCTTACTCATTTCTACTACAAAGTCCTTATTATACTCGTTCTACTGTTCCTTCCTCGACTATCGCGTTGAAATAAAACATGATTATTAGAATAGCAGCTCGTTTTACATACTGAAATACCCGTTCAATTTCCACGCGTGTTTCTCCTATCTTTTCATTTTCTGAGTAAGAATGTCATATTTATACCTGAACTACTGTTGTTGCTGTTGGCTTGAGGTCGATTCGGATGAGAGCACCAGTACCACCGAAGTGTTTACAGAAACTCATTCTCTGACCAATTTCGTACTCATATGAACCCTACTTACGTGATACCACCTTCTATTCATATTACCCCAGATTCGTCTGCAAGATATCCTTATATTCCTTCCATTTCCCTTACCTGACGCCCCCTGTACCTAGATGTGTCTTGGCATTTCCAATTTCTGATTTTTAAGTTTCACTACCACGATCAAATTTCTGACATTCCACGTTGCGACTTGAAGTACATTACTTTCCTTTGTTTTCCAATCTATTTATTATGGTTGCCTTTCCCTTGGCAGCCTCGTCTCGGAAATAAGTGTGGGGGACTTATCTAGAAATTTTTACGAGTCGAGAGACCGTCGTGACACTTTTTCTGTTACAGGTCGGTCACAAGTCCTGTGGACAGACAATGTGCATGCTTTCCTTACTGCGTTAGCTTCCGTTGTCCCCGACCGCCTCATGTCTTTGCTCATTGGTGTTTCTTCCACCTTTTAGTAGTTGTTTCACAACCCATGTGAAAGAAGTTTCCCTGAGACTGTCCGCACTGCCATCCTCTTCGACAAGATCGATGGCAGAACTAAGATGACTTCTTATGATGGAAATCTTCGCCAGCCATTGCTTGTGATTTTTAATCATAATTTAAATAGTGTCTGTTTTCGAAAACGGGGCCCAGGGCATTTTCATTATTAGTCTTAGTAGTCCACGGATACTACTGTGTGAAAGCTTGTTAGATACATGTGAACAATAGAAAATCCAGGAAGGAATGTAATAATATTAGAGAAGAAAAGTTGCTAATCACTATATAGCAGAAATGCCAAGTCGCTGATGGGCACAACAAAAAGATTCTCACAATTATACACTCCTGGAAATGGAAAAAAGGACACATTGACACCGGTGTGTCAGACCCACCATACTTGCTCCGGACACTGCGAGAGGGCTGTACAAGCAATGATCACACGCACGGCACAGCGGACACACCAGGAACCGCGGTGTTGGCCGTCGAATGGCGCTAGCTGCGCAGCATTTGTGCACCGCCGCCGTCAGTGTCAGCCAGTTTGCCGTGGCATACGGAGCTCCATCGCAGTCTTTAACACTGGTAGCGTGCCGCGACAGCGTGGACGTGAACCGTATGTGCAGTTGACGGACTTTGAGCGAGGGCGTATAGTGGGCATGCGGGAGGCCGGGTGGACGTACCGCCGAATTGCTCAACACGTGGGGCGTGAGGTCTCCACAGTACATCGATGTTGTCGCCAGTGGTCGGCGGAAGGTGCACGTGCCCGTCGACCTGGGACCGGACCGCAGCGACGCACGGATGCACGCCAAGACCGTAGGATCCTACGCAGTGCCGTAGGGGACCGCACCGCCACTTCCCAGTAAATTAGGGACTCTGTTGCTCCTGGGGTATCGGCGAGGACCATTCGCAACCGTCTCCATGAAGCTGGGCTACGGTCCCGCACACCGTTAGGCCGTCTTCCGCTCACGCCCCAACATCGTGCAGCCCGCCTCCAGTGGTGTCGCGACAGGCGTGAATGGAGGGACGAATGGAGACGTGTCGTCATCAGCGTGAGAGTCGCTTCTGCCTTGGTGCCAATGATGGTCGTATGCGTGTTTGGCGCCATGCAGGTGAGCGCCACAATCAGGACTGCATACGACCGAGGCACACAGGGCCAACACCCGGCATGATGGTGTGGGGAGCGATCTCCTACACTGGCCGTACACCACTAGTGATCGTCGAGGGGACACTGAATAGTGCACGGTACATCCAAACCGTCATCGAACCCATCGTTCTACCATTCCTAGACCGGCAAGGGAAATTGCTGTTCCAACAGGACAATGCACGTCCACATGCATCCCGTGCCACCCAACGTGCTCTAGAAGGTGTAAGTCAACTACCCTGGCCAGCAAGATCTCCGGATCTGTCCCCCATTGAGCATGTTTGGGACTGGATGAAGCGTCGTCTCACGCGGTCTGCACGTCCAGCACGAACGCTGGTCCCACTGAGGCGCCAGGTGGAAATGGCATGGGAAGCCGTTCCACAGGACTACATCCAGCATCTCTACGATCGTCTCCATGGGAGAATAGCAGCCTGCATTGCTGCGAAAGGTGGATATACACTGTACTAGTGCCGACATTGTGCATGCTCTGTTGCCTGTGTCTATGTGCCTGTGGTTCTGTCAGTGTGATCATGTGATGCATCTGACCCCAGGAATGTGCCAATAAAGTTTCCCCTTCCTGGGACAATGAATTCACGGTGTTCTTATTTCAATTTCCAGGAGTGTAGCTTTCGGCCATTAAAGTCTTTGTCAGCAATAGATACACACCGAGCAAGGTGGCGCAATGTTTAGAACACTGGACTCGCATTCGGGAGGACGACGGTTCAATCCCGCGTCCGGGCATCCTGATTTAGGTTTTCCGTGATTTCCCTAAATCGCTTCAACCAAATGCCGGGATGGTTCCTTTGACAGGGCAAGGCCGACTTTCTTCTCTAACCCTCCCTAATCCAATGAGGCCAATGACATCGCTGTTTGGTCTCTTCCCCCAAATCAATCCAATCCGATAGACACACACATATCCACACACGCACATACACACACACACACACACACACACTCGTGCAAACGCAACTCGCACACACGACTGCAGACTCAGGCGACTGCAGTCCTGTGTGCGAGTTGCGTTTGCGCGAGTGTGTGTGTGTATGTGGGTGTGTGTATATGTGTGTCTATTGTTGACAAAGACCTTAATGGCCGAAAGCTATAATTGTGAGAATCTTGTTGTTGTGCCTATCTGTGACTCGGCATCTCCGCTAAATGGTGAATAGCAACTTTCCTTCTTTAATATTGTTACATAAATGTGAAATATATGTGACGTAAGCGTACGCTGGCTCGTCGCTGCTAGTTGTATCTATATTTCCAGTCCTGCAACAAGATCTTGTAATTTTTCAAAATACGATCAGCTGCAGCAAATCTATCACACTTTAATCTACATTCGCAAGAGAAGGCGATGTTGGCGACGCGTATTATTCTATTTCGCAAATACAGTAATGCAGAGAAATAATGTGGATCCACTGATTGACACGATATGAGCTAATATGACGTAATTCTACCACAAAGCGAGTTCACATGTAAAGCATTAATCAGATGTGCTGTCGTTACTTGGTATTATTAAAAAGGGGAGGATAGAATTATAACAACATGCGTTCTATATTACCCTTACCTGAAGTCATCTTCCTTCCATTCCAGTGTGGTACTCGCTAAGAGTCGTCCTTAGTGTATATATTTTACTGCTAGCCACTCACTCCAATAGTTAGCGTAATTGCCGAAAATAAGTTCCTATCGTAAATTAATATTTATTCTCAGTTCGGGTAATTAATAAATTCTGCTGTGATGTTCTTGCATGAGGTCGGTTCAGAATGTTGCTAGGTTACATGAAGTGACAAATTTGGAGAAGAACATACGTTCGGAACTGGACAATCATTTAAATAATTGGTTATAAATGATCTGTTATGAATTAAGACATAAAAGGCTTACATGACATTTCAGACAAATAAATTCATAACGAGGGCTGCAAGAGATGTGAGTTATATCTGTTGTTTCGGTCATCAGTTCAGTGCGGCCTGTCACGATTTCCTCTCTTCATCTTAGAATAACACTTTAAACTACCGAGTCTCTACCAGGTGAAACTACTAGTGAGAGAAACTAGTGAGCAGGTGAAACTGCTGGTGAAACTACTGTCTCTTTACTTATTTTTATCGTGTAAAACACTGACCTTCAGAATTTTCCCTGACAGAAACAACTCAAACTTAACCTATTCATTTATTACCCGCAATATAGAAGCCCAACGCAATCTGACTGCTATACAGTGACAACGTGGCTTCAAATAACTAGCACAAAAGAATGGCACTCAACTGCAAGAAAACCGAACAATAACCCATACTTTTTCATAACTCACTTACCTCACAGAAAATCTTCATAACACGAACTACAGCAATTACAGCAAGCCGGAACTACGGCCAGCTAAATAAAAAGATTCTAACTACTATGGACTCTTAACTACTAGGAGATATATGGTTAGCAAATGAAAGATTTTGTTGAAGAACAAACAATGTATTTAGACTATTTTACCCTATTCATGTGATATTCAGTTCCAAACATTATATAATTGTCAATAATTCCACTACCCAAATATTACCAACTACATCCATCCTCAGATTCTCTTGTCGAGGGCACAGAGCGCTGTCAGCGATATTAATACGACCTTCAACGCTGCCAAAATATGAATAGTCTACTTACACACTTGCACCCTGCGTCTTGAATTGTTTGTTGGATTTATTGCAGTTTCTGTGATTCTCGAGAGTTTTTACACTCTACTAATCCCTTCCTTGATGTCTTAACGCGTGACCTATCCCTTTTTCTTCATAGTTTTCATCATATGTTCCTTTCCTAGTCGATTTTGCGGAGAACTTCGCTCTTTATCCGACAACCTAATTTTCCAGATTACAGACGTTTCTATTTTCTTCTTTTCTGATTTTGTCTGGAGTCCATTAATCATATCCGTAGAATGCTGTGCCCAAACGTTCATTCTTAGATATTACTTGCTCACATCTTCTCAACATCTCAGATGTTTCAATTCTCTTCTTTTATGATTTTTTCTAGAGTCCATGAATCGCTTCCGTACGATACTGTTCTGCAAACGTTCATTCTTTGAAATTTCTTGCTCACATTAACGCTGATATCTGAAGTAGTACGCTTCTTTTGGCCAGGAATGCCCACTTTGCTTTTAATACCCTGATTTTGTGTCGTACTGGTCTCTTGCGTCATTTCTTACGTTGTTTCCGAGATAATAGAATTCCTTCACATCCTCTTCTGAAGATACCCACCCAGTTTCGTTGATACGTTTATCGTTAATCTCATTCCTGCAAGTCCTCATTACTTCCGTCTTTGTCCACCCCCAGTAGCTGAGTGGTCAGCGCGACGGACTGTCAATCCTAAGAGCCCGGGTTCGAATCCCGGCTGGATCGGAGATTTTCTCTGTTCAGGTACTGGGTGTTGTGTTGTCCTAATCATCATCATTTCATCCCCATTGACGCGCAAGTCGCCGAAGTGGCGTCAAATCGGAAGACTTGCACCAGGTGAGTGGTCTACCCGTCGGGAGGACCTCGTCACACGCATATATACTTCCGTCTTTCTTCGACGATCCACAATGGTGGCCATTGCAGTGTTCATTTCACTCAGCCGGTTCTGTTGTTTTATATTACCGAAAAACTGAAAAGTACCACTTTAGCCTTTTTTATTATTGCATGCTTGCAAATGTCAAAAAATAAACGATCAGAAATTCGAGAATACTGTTAGGGCATTAATGCACACTCTCTAGCAGTCAGGCTTACTTCTTCTATGGAGGTTTGTTCTACAGACTAAGTTGGTCGGCAACAAAAGTGTGTTCTACATAATTCCAAAATAAAGAAGATCTTCTTCAACAATTTCTTCTCATTCATTTCGGGTACGACTGATATTATAAATAAACAACGAGAACGTGCTGTATGGGTGATTTACAGAAGAACCAAAGGAAACTTGAAAATCTTTGAAACCTTGAGCTGAGATTATTTCAATTTTTAGCTGGGGCAGTAAAGTGCTACGCCTTTTCTTTGGGCTGGTGGAAAGTATTTGTTCTATTTGAGTATCTGAAAGACTAAGATCGACCATTTTTTCCATACGCACTGCAGTGTGCCTGCCGCTGCAATTCAGTTGTGTCTAATTGTGATCTGCTCTGGTAGCTTCTCCCACCTGTCAATACATCACTCCATTGTCATAACGTTCAGATCGAGAGTACTACAGAAGAGAGCACCACGGACACAAATATAGGATAAAATGTTTCGTTTCAGAAAAATTACTGCCCACTTAATGTTCCCACTGTCGTTTCTTTTGAGGGGTTGGGTTGGGTTGGGTTATTTGGGGAAGGAGACCAGACAACAAGGTCATCGGTCTCATCGGATTAGGGAAGGACGGAGGAAGGAAGTCGGCCGGGCCCTTTCAAAGGAACCATCCCGGCATTTGCCTGGAGCGATTTAGGGAAATCACGGAAAACCTAAATCAGGATGGCCGGACGCGGGATTGAACCGTCGTCCTCCCGAATGCGAGTCCAGTGTGCTAGCCACTGCGCCACCTCGCTCGGTGTTTCTTTTGACCTACCACGTCTAACCACTAGCGCTAACATATTCGTAATACACGTGCTGCATGCAACATCTTCCTTTCTTTCATTTTATTAACAAACAACTTTCGGTTAATACTACCATGAAGGATTTTATTTTATTTTTTGCTTTGCGGTTCGTAATTGTTTCCATTATTTTCTAATTCGTTTCGCGGTTCCAAAATTACTCTGTAAATTTGATGAGTGAGGCACTCCCTTGTTACTGACTAAAGCTGCCTCAAACTAGTTACGCTTTAGTTCATCAGACTTTAACGCTGCTCCGAAACCTCAGACTGCCAGCAGTAAAAACCTTTACGGCGCTGGTACAGTAATGAAGCACAACACGGGCGGAACCCGGCTTTACGTCGGGCTTCCTTTACTGTCCACAGGGCTCTCAGTACAGCTTATTTAGCCTGAGCTAGTGACGCTGTTCTTGGCCAAAACTTCCCCACGCAAAGCTTAAGTGTATTCAGAAGGTTCACATTCGGAGATACGAAGATTCCATTTGAAAATGTTGCCATGCATATTTATGTGCAAAACATAAGGACGAACTTTCACGTGATGTGTTACTACCAAGTAATATAGCTCGATGAAGCTTGGAACGTACATAAAAAGAACTGCTGCAGAAGAGGTCAGAAAGTGACTGAAAGAAATGCGCAGTGAGACGAACAGAAATGAGATTTTTACCCAAAGACAATACTTACACTGAAGTCACTGAGATTTATGGTGTTTCCCTGTACATTACAGAAGACAGTACATGGTCTTTAATATGGCGAGTTATCACAATGGCCGGCATGACATGCCTTGCAACTCGTTCCTATGCCGGCCGTAAGGTTGATAAAGAAATCTTCTCATAGACCATTTCATCCCTCCACCAGCGTGGTTCACAACTGTTGCACGGTAGTTGGTTCTTGTGCACGTGTTACAATACGTCAAATGCATCCCAGACGTGTTCGATGTGATTTATGTAGGTGGGACAGACAAGGCAGTCCATTCTCCGAATTCCTCTCGGTGCAAGCTCCTCCAAAAATTGGTTCACATGGCTCTGAGCACTATGGGACTTAACATTTGTGGTCATCAGTCCCCTAGAACTTAGAACTACTTAAACCTAACTAACCTAAGGACATCACACACATCCATGCCCGAGGCAGGATTCGAACCTGCGACTGTAGCAGCCCAAGCTCCTCCACCCGCACTGTTCGATGCAGTCGTCAGTGTGACAATAACATCGGCCGGTGAGTGTGCCGTGTTCAAAGATTTGGAGATCATTAGGATGATGCAGCATTATGCATCTCCGTACCATAATCCTGGACCACAGAGTTGTTCAACAGTGCTGTACATATTCCAGTTGCCGAGAGGTGAGAACACGTAATGGTCCCAGGAGCATTGTTGAACATGGTCGTTTTGATCACTTAGTACTCCTTTCCCACGTACGTGTATTCGGCCCTGAAGCGCATTCGGCCCTGATTTCATTTCCGTGGATGACAGTGCACGACCGCGTTGAATTGCGGAGGAAAAGGAACTCCGAGAGGGTATTTGGCGAAAGGACTGTCCTGGCCGATGCCCCGACTAAATCCAATCGAGTACATGTGTAAAGCGAAAGGGAGA
Source organism: Schistocerca serialis cubense (assembly GCF_023864345.2). NCBI lineage: Eukaryota > Metazoa > Arthropoda > Insecta > Orthoptera > Acrididae > Schistocerca > Schistocerca serialis. Next base: position 208,995,168 of record NC_064645.1, read on the forward strand.
TCTACTAGCCGGCCGAAATGGGCGAGCGGTTCTAGGCGCTACAGTCTGGAACCGCGCGACCGCGACGGTCGCAGGTTCGAATCCTGCCTCGGGCATGGATGTGTGTGATGTCCCTAGGTTAGTTAGGTTTAAGTAGTTCTAAGTTGTAGGGGACTGATGACCTTAGAAGTTAAGTCCCATAGTGCTCAGAGCCATTTGGAGACCTACTGCGGCACGTCCACGTGCACCAATTATCAACTTGCAGTTGTCAACTGCACTGGAATGCCCTACCACAAGAAATCCTCACCAACCTTGTGACCAGAACGGGAGCGCCTTGGAGAATATGCACTAGTCCGTGTTGATCACGTACCCTATCAAGAACCACGTCCTGCCTTTTGCAATGTCCATGAGGCCATCATAAATCGCTGGTACTTCAGTGTAGTTACTGTCTTCCAGTAAAAGTGTCGTTTCTGTTCGCCTCATTGCGTATTTGTTTCAGTTAGCTCTGTACGGTAGTGTAGCAGTTCTGTCTATGTACGTTCGAAGTTTCATCTAGCTGTATGGCTTTACAGTGGCACAACAGGTGAAAGTGGTTTTCGTCCTTAAGTTTTGTACATCACTGTATATACCCATGTTTTACATCGTGTTGTACAGTGGGGGGGTCGTTACTGAATGGAAGTAATATTATAAAAATTTAATTTTTATATTTCAGTTGAAGTTCGCCAGTGCCTTCTGGCTGGTGGCTAGTTTCACCTCGTAAGTCACGTTGCATTCAACCGAACAGAATCACTTCAAAACTCACGTTTGAACCATCAGCAGCTAAACTCATGTGTTGCTGACAAGGTAACGCTACCGAACCGAGCGTGTAGAATTTGGCTGTTCAATAGGGAGGTTTGGAGCTGGTCACGTGTGTGGAAGGTGCGGGAGGGGGGTTGCGCCGGGCGCGGACACGCCGTCCGTTCTCTTCTGCTGGCAGCTTTCGACTCGACTAGACTCTCTCTTCTCCTCCTCTCTTGGGCAGCAGCCCATTCAGTTTCGGCGGCTTCTCTAGGCCTGCCTTCAACCCCTTTTTACTGAATTAAACCATCATGTCTCTTATAAAATGTTTAACTTCATCACCTCAATGCTTTCCCTTCCTCGCCAGTCCTGACACAATAACAGTGTGGTCCTGTGTGACCCAAATGTAAATTTATATATATGTCATTTGTCCTCACTGAAAATCGCTTACTGAAGTCTTAAGATACTTCCCTTTATGTTTGCACAGCTGTAATTTTTCTTTACCAAACAAACGATTTCTGTCAGTTTAGTACCATGTGCATGTTATCTGCATGTCAAAAAACCGTCATTACAAAAACTACAAGCACATTTACTGACATGCAAACGCACAGAAATAAAATTGTAGTAGTATTACAGAAGATGTAATCAGCTGAATATCACACGTAAAAGCCTTTTACAAAATAGGAACAATTCCATGATGTTATAAATACAACACACTGTTGTAATTCACATATTCATACGTGAAATGGAACATCGTGTGGCAGGGGCCTGCAGGCCGGTAGACCCAATCGTCTGGTGCAAGTCCTTTGAGGTGACGCCACTTCGGCAACTTGTGCGTCGGTGAGGATGAAATGATGATGATAAAGACGACACAAACACCCTGTCCCTGAGTGGAGAAAATCGCCAACCCAGCCGGGAATCGAACCCGAACATGACAAGCCGGCGCCCTGTCCACTCAGCTACGGTGGCGGAAATATTTATACCTGTCAAGTCCATACACATTATACAACATGTATGTGTGTATGTACATTCCTCACACTTCCTGAACTACTGGGTCGATTTAAACCAAACTTGCTACACATATCACTCACTGTCCGGAAAGAAGCACTTAGGTGTAAGCACCACCTACCTATCAAACAAGTGTAGCCCAAGACGCACAAATACCAGAATTTTTTCATCCAGTATTTGAGAATGAAAGTATTTAGTCACTTGAAAAGAAACTTCACACATAATTTCAAATCTTCACCAAACTTTCTCTCACTGCCAATGGTGAAAGAAAGAAAGTTTATCGTTGGCTACATTTTTGCTCTCCATACAGTAAAACTGCCGCATCAGGCGTGAGGTTTTAATCTATCGCTACTAACTGAATTCTTGACACATTTTGTAGACAGTATTCACATATACCAATGAAGGTACCGGCAAAATTATATCACTGTACGACATATAGGTCAAGAGATAAACATTGAGCTGTTTGGAAACGAAATTGCAGACGAAATTCCGTACAGATACATGTGTGCAATATGTTAAATACGCATGACATTTGCGTACGTGGGTGAAGCTGGGTGTAAAAAGCTCCTGCCACGGAGCGATTGCAACCAAACTTGGTACACATGTAACTGTATGACTTTCTAGTGAGACTACGTTAAATGACAATAGATTTAAAACTGTGTAATATATGAAGAAAATGATCCAATATGGAGGAAATGCTTCGTACTCTACTCTTTTTTACTATGTGCGTATTTCGCGTTTAATTCAGTGACATATTTTATACAACTTCAAGATGTTCTCTGTACATAACTATGAATGTTATACAGCAATTGTTAAGAACGTTCAAGTAATTACATGAACATTTATAAGGTTGCGTACGTCCCTTAGGCAATACGTCAGTTCTTAAGAAACGAGATTCTCCGTAGAAGCGGCGAAGAGTAGAACATCTGAAGAAAAACTGACAGTAAAAAGGACTTAATGACAACACATGTGTTAAGAGATGACACAGTATGTTTAATGGTGCCTGAGGCAGTAGAGGTTCAAAGCTGTAGGGACAGTCAGAGTTTGACATATACCCATAGAATCACTGACGATGAAGAGGTAGGAAAATGAGAGTAATTCGTGGAGAGCCTAATCAAACCAATCAGCAGACAGATTGAAAAAAAAACCGTTGCTGATCCAACCGCATGAAACGATCCTCTCAAAGGGAGCAGAGGAAGAATAGGTCGCAACTGACTACCAAAACCAGGCAGTGGTGAGAACCTGGAGATATGGGGGGACACTAACGCCGAAACTTCATATCAGAAACGTTTTATTGTCAGTAATGCTCCACCAGCGGAGAAATGCTTCCAGCGGAGCACAAAAAACGCTAATGTGATCTTGTTTTAAAAGATTCTGACTGAAACGTGGGGTATCAGTTGCCTCATTCTGCCTTCCTCAGCACCTTTAAAGCTGTTGGATCCTGTCTAGTCGTCGAATATGCCGTGTCTTGGAAACTTGTTTTCTCGGGTCGCTAGACAACATTCAAACAAACCGTATTGATGAAATTTATCACAAAAGGAAGTAATTACAATACATAACTTTACATTAAACAGATGTGTCGCAAGAAAAGGGCGACAGATAAAATAAGACATCTCTTCAGTATATAAAATTCCTAAGTCTCTGGTGTTGAAGTGCCTAATCTTGATGCTACCGTAGAAGTGGGCCATGGTCGTTTTGGAGCGGCGCTTATGTTCTCTTCTTATAGAGGCCCGTGTTGTCACGTTATCGTCCTGGAGAGGGATCGGTCAGCGTGCAATTGGCTGACGTCTTCTCCACAGCCCTCTCCATTCTGTCGTTCGCGACTGACGTGCCAGCGCTTGACTTTACGACGTAACATAAACTGTTCCCAAAAATTTTGGCGTGCCAAAATATCTGCGTTTTTTATCGTGCAGTCACTTGAAACTCCCACATGCTCCCCTAAGTCACACACACCGATTAGTCCATCGCTGCTGTAAATCGCTCCCAGTATCACTTTCTCACTCACTCATTGTCATTACCTCTTTGTGTGTCTCTGTCATTGTCTCCTGTTTCATAGCCGCAGTCCCTTCGCTCTGTCCTATTACCACACTCTCCACTGACTGTCACTGCCTCTGTCTTGCTCTCTCTTACTGCTTATATCTCATTCCATCCTCCATACTGCTGCTGTCTTTCCTCGTTGTCACTATCTCTCTCTTCCTCATTTCAACTGTCATACTCCATCTCTCATTATCACTGGCTTTCACCCATTTCCATTCTCTCTCCGTCTTTATTATTTGCCTCCCTCTGTAACTCTCTCCTTCATTCTTTTCCTAGCACTGTTCTGTCACTGTCAAGTATGTTCCACTGCCACTATGTCCCTCTCTTTTCTCACACTCTCACTGTCCCCTTCACTCTTTCTGTACCACGACCAATATCTACTGTCTTCCACTATTTATTACTTTTCCATCTCCCTCTCTCCTTCTCTCTCAGAGTAAAAAAGCGCGAATGTGTTTTCATGTCAAAAGTTTTGGAAATCTTTTTCAAGATGCTGAGGAAGGGAAGATGAGGCATCTGATACCCCAATTTTCAGTCCAGTCTTTTTAACAAACCGCTCCACATAACATGGTCTAAAACTACGTGTCTGAAAACGGGATACTCCCAGGGCTCATACCTCGGGTTGCATCGGTGATTGAAACGTAGTGTCCCTACGTTTTGGACAGCAATTTCGATAGGGAACATTTGTATACCCAACAAAAGGTTCTTCTTACTGTATCCATCCTATACCACAGGGTCAAGGATGTAATGTTAGACACTTCCTCCAGCTTAAGCATATGGAACAAATCCGCTGGCTCTTTTTGCATCGTATGTGGTCTATGGTACGCCTTAAGTGTCTTATGGAGGCACCATTCAGTTCACGTGGTGGTTCCTGAGAAAACCCGAAAAAATGGCTTTTGGGTACCTAAACCGAACCACGGATTCCAAGACGCCTATTTGAAGAACTCGATCTGGAACTGCCTCGACAGTTTTATTGATAACTTTGTCCCTTTCAGAGATACAGAGGTTCAGAGTTACCTACTTGTACATCTAAAACACGCACGCAGTATTCGGTGTGAGCAGAACGTAATTTACAACTACGTCTGTTCTTTCAGCGACTGACGTCTACTGACTGTTCTGGCCATATTAAATTTCAGCTGCTTGTGTTATTTAGAAAATGGCCTAAGACTAGGCCGAAACCGATCATTTTAAATAAAATTATCATCGCGATCAAGACCGTTCCTCACTAATTTTATATAGTTGACAGTGACAGAACAGTGTTAGTAAAACAGTGAAGGAAACGCTGCCAGTGCGAGAGAAATGAGGAGAAAGATAAAGTGTAAGTGGGTGCAAGCCGGTGATAATGAGGCAGCTTCACCGACATATCGTACAATTTGCAGCAGCCGCAAATGATGTTTTATTCTAATAAGGTGCCCACCAAAGGCGCAATATCTCTATAATTCTTCTGCACGGGTATTAAACAGGTAGTGATCTTACACTGAACATTAAGAGGGGCGCCGTCATTTTGAGTCTGAAAGCTAAAGTATCTCTAATGACCTCGAGCTCGGTGAAATGTTAACCTCTAATCTTTGTTCTTCACAGAAAATCAGCACGCAAGAGTGCACTTATTTTCGCTCCGTAAAGTAATAACACTTTCACACGTACTTCGCTTGAGACTGTATGTCGAAATTATAACCAAGCAAGTACTTCTTAACCAGCAATTATTTTGACGTTTTTAGACATTTCAGTGTATATCAGCAAAAATCTGAATTTTTTTTCCATTTTGCTGTAACTAAGTTCGATTATTTCGTCGCTATCCGGCAGCCATTAAAGTTCTATGTGATTTATTTCAAAATTTATTATCTTGTCTGTACTCCATGATCTTGCGAAAATTTTGATTTTCATTTCGATACAATTGTCTTTCGGTTGCCGTAAGGTCGAACATTGTAAGGATGAAATGGAATTTTACCTTATTATTACGGCCTCATTTTCTACCGGCGTTTTTAAAATTCGTGTTGTATTTCAAATTGTAAGCATGAACTGGAATTTTACCTTATTATATTACAGCCTCATTTTCTACCGGCGTTTTTAAAATTCGTGTTGTATTTCAACACGATTCTCACACTTCCTTCACGCATTTTCTTTAGCTGAGAGCCCAGCATTGGAGTTTCAAACACCGTATGCTCTTTCATACCGTATGAAACTGGTCACGTGTTTTGTGCAATTACTTTACAGTGGCTTTACAGATATTGTGTGTCTTCTGGCGTACAGAGTTTGTTACGAAGTTGTGCATTAATAGAAGATAGTTTTCGCATTATTTTATAAATATTTCTTTGGACATCAGTGAGAATAGTTCTTATACTAGTTATACAGAGATATCTTCCATGGAATTTTATATTTATTTACATAAGCATTAATATTATACGAAAAATATTTATTCGTTGTGTGTGTGTGTGTGTGTGTGTGTGTGTGTGTGTGTGAGAGAGAGAGAGACAGAGAGAGAGAGAGAGAGAGAGAGAGAGCATGAAAGCAAGTAAACTGACTCTAAGTCGTTTTAGGAGAGAGATATATGTTGATAGCAATTAGTTTGGCTTTTCATATTACTTCAAGAAATAGAGCAACAAACCCCTTTTATGTATTTTTATTTATCCAAATACGTGTTTTTGGTTCTGTCTCCTTTTCAATTCTCGTAATACGTATTTCAATATGCATTGACAAATTATTAACATACCGACTGCATTTTGAATGATGTAACAACCAGTGCTAAGGCTAAATTAATCATTATGGTCACAGTGAAGTTATCCTTGAAGTTTTTCATTCGAATCAGTCTAAGATTACTGCTTCTTTAACATCCCTGCAGTAGAATTATCGGCTCCGAGGTTCTAATTCTTTTTCTAATTAACAATTACATGCTAGAGAGATCAAAAGGCTTTGTTAGAGACGCAGAGGGAATGTGGCGAAGATGCGAAGGCGTTTACGAACGTACGCTGTTGGCAGAACTTTTCGACGATTTCACAAAGTTTATAATTTTATTCGTAGCTGTAGTTCAGCAGCTGCAGAATATTTCACCAAAGATAACACTTCAGCAGTCAGCTGCACTACAAAACCTTTATTTGGTTCACTTAACCGGTTTCGACGGTTTAAAATGCCACATTCAGAAGTTAAATGTGCTCAGATCATTAGTAAGCCATCGTCAAAAATAAGAATCGAACAGTCGTGTCCTTTGCTACTGATTCAATAAAGCTGAGTGACCTCTCAAAAAATATATGGTACGTCCGAAGAGTGGCAAACGATTAACTGTCAAATGTCACATCCCACATAATAAATGCGATAAAAGCGAACCACCAAACTGATGATTGTCTTTACTTGCATTTAGTACGTACGATGTGAAATTTGAAGTTAATCGTTTGCTCCTCATCGCAAGTATCATATATTTTTTTGAGATGTCACTCTGTTTTATTGACTCCGTAGCAAAGGACACAACTGTTCCATTCTTATTTTTAACGTTGGCTTAATAAATGTCTGAGCCGATTTAACTTCTGAAGACGGCAGTTTAAAGCGTCAAAACCTGTTAAGTGAACCAAATAAAGGCTTTCTTGCGCAGCTGACGACTCTTTTTTTTTATCTTTGGTGAGATTGCATAAAGTATGAGACAAGAGCCTCCTCGTCACAAAATACTTCCAGCTGGGTCCTTCTAAAAAAAGGCAGGTAGGAACCTTAATAGGTGGGATTGTTCTAGTCACCGACGGCACAGAGACAAAACCATTTCCTTCCTTTAGCTGCAGTCCCGTAGCCCTCTGCGCGAAAATACGGATATTTCATTGGTCATACTGCTCTGACGTAATACTTTCTGGAAAATTATTCAGCCGAATTCATGGACGTTTATTATTCTTACTCTGCGTGAGAGCGCTCCATGTTGTGTCTAGACAAGACAGCCTAGACACAATGAGAGGAAGCAGAAAGGCACGCGCTTAAACTCACGCAGCCTGGCGTGAGGTCTGAAACAGGATACGTAATGAATGCTATAAAGAAAAGTACGTAGCTTCTGGAATACTTAACTTTAATCCACATTTGTAGAACATCTCTCTTGATGATACATTAATAGAATCTCAATATCAGTTGAATACGGCGCCTTGGTAGGTCGTAGCAAATGTAGCTGAAGGCTATACTAACTATTGTCTCGGCAAATGAGAGCGTAGTTGTCAGTGAACCGTTCCTTGCAAAGTCGGCTGTACAACTGGGGCGAGTGCCAGTACGTCTCTCTAGACCTGCCCTGTGGTGGCGCTCGGTCTGCGATCACTGACAGTGGCGACACGCGGGTCCGACGTATACTAATGGTCCGCGGCCGATTTAAAGGCTACCACCTAGCAAGTGTGGTGTCTGGCGGTGACACCACACTCCAGCATAATTGATTCTTGTCCACGAATAATTGATTCTAAGAATTTTTCGATTGGCTCGCTAAGACATGGCGAATGTTAACGAGGGAGGACAGGAGGCGCTGAGGAGATACTGCAGCCTCTGCGTGAGAAAGAGACGTTTCAAATATTGCTCGCAAACTTCGGTTTCTGACGTAAGAGTAAATAGTCGTTACTTTCTTTGCAGCTGCAACTGGAGCAAGATGTTTGGTTTGGCTACGTAGCTTTTCGGGTTTCAAAGGCATCGTGTTCGATAGAGTCATAGCCTGAAGTGGACATCTGATGACGCAGTGAATATGCTTATGCAAGTGCACCTAGCGAGTCAGCAGCAGTACTGGAGGTCAACACAACGACAAAGTTCAAAAAGATGAGATATGCAATTGTCCTCGGCGGGTATAGGTCACTATCTGCTAGGTGAACATAAGAGTTTTTCATGAGCAGTAGGAATATTTCTTTCTGGCGTGTGTTGCATTAGAAATTCAGATTTTGTCAATCACTGTTGTCGATGGTGGCAATGGATCAGTCATGCTAGGAATGTAGTAACTTTGAGTGTCTTGTATTCAATCTCCACGAACCATAGTTCCCTATAAATGTTTCACGTACTTGTGGAAATGTTTCTCAAAGAATAGGTTAGTTAAAGGTGTCTATAGTAAACTTCAGTGCAACTACTGGAGACGTTAATGCCGGGTTTTGTAATTCACAGTAGATTTTATGGCATCTTTGACTTTCATTGCGTAGGTGTCTTACCTCGTCACAATATCGAATTGTAGTGTTACCATTCTGCCAACCTTCTGAAGTCTATAGGCCCATAATTTAGCTTTAATTAAATATCCCAGTAATTATTAACCTTTATTGGATCACTGGATATCCAAACATACAGGGTGAATCATCTAACACTTGCACCACGTATATTTAGAACATGTAAGGCACTATCACATGCTGTTTTAACGGAATCAAATTGTAGGCAAGCTCCCGTATTTGCAGCCAATATGCAGATTTTGAGACGTTGACGAAAGTGCAGTGATTTACAACAGTTACAGAGTTTTGATTGGGACAATGTCAGTTGACAGTAAAATTCTAAAAGTAGCGTAAACGTGAATGTCGATGAAGTTTATTGCAGATAACTAGAGCAAATAGTTCACGAGTTATCGGATTGTGAACATTGTATACACCAGCAGCTGTGTGTTCCATCCTAATGCTGAGATGCTAGGCAACGATGTTACGTTTTTCTTCATTGTGTTGTGCGTACACTGTAATTGCACTTCGACGCTAATCTCAGTTATTGTGTTATAGTGGACGTTGTAAGACATGTGAAAAAAGCAGATATGCTCGCAGTTTACGGTGAATGTTGGAAGTGTGCCGTTTGTTCTTATACTATGTCCGCTGAAAGATATCCCAGTAGACATCAACCACTTCAGTCTCTTCAACTCATACAATCTCTTCAAAGTAAACAGCTGATTTGAAACGGTGTATTGCTACTACCTCCACTGTGATTTCCGCTGAAATGCTAAAACGTATTCAGCAATGGTTGTATTGCAGACTGCAAGCTAGTTTGACGCTGGTGGTGGTCATTTTCAGCCCAGGATTTGAGGGTACATTGCTTCGTGACGCCCAGAGACATACTGCTTTCTTCTTTGTTTGTTTTTCGTTCAGCCTAGGCAATGCGCCCTTCAGTAACACGACAACTCCGGAGACGTTTTAACGTCTGTGTATGGTTGCACATTCGCATCCATTGAAATCACAATCGATTGTGCTAACACATGGAACAAACAAACATCGTTATTTACAATGTTCAAACTACGATATCTTGTAAACTACTTGCACTAGACTCCTGCAACATTATTGATATTCTAATTTAATCTTCGTTAAGTGTGCTACTGTGAATAGGCATTGTTCCTTTGAAATATTTGTACTTTTGGTAAATAAATACGCATTTCAAACTCTACACTCTGTGTATGGTCCGCAAAGGCGGCCCCTGGCTAACGTTCCAATCTGTGAAATCCACATATCAACTGCTATTTGCACTATCGAAATATTTGCGCTGCAAGTTTTAAGTGTTTCACCCCGTTGTAGGCGATGTGGTAATACATTTTGTGTTTTACTTATTACACAACGTGATCTAGGTACCTCAGTAGCAGTGCCGCAGTCAGGGCCGGTTCAAGGCCCTAGTGTCAAAGGTGACGTTTGGGGCTAAAATCCGTGAGAGGTAGAGGAGAACTCCTCTCTATATGGTCTCTCTAGACGCCTCAGCTGTTAGATTTCTGTACAAGACGTGTCACAATTAGTAGCAGCCAATTGGTGCGCGAAGCTGAGAGAAGCACGAGGGACGCCCAAGGGCAAAATCTGTATACAGCGAGTATCACTTTCACACGAGTGCAAGTATACGAAGGAAAAAGGGGTAGTGGTGGAGGCGCCAAATGCAGTGCCCCAAGACTGAGATAGTTCTAATCCTTGTGGGTCCGTTTTCATTATTAGATATGAGATCCGCCTGTTGGGTAAAACCCGTTTTTTTCATGTAGATCCAAACATGTTTCAGTATCACTGTTAGGGGGTTTTCCTTATTAAAATCTGTGAAATATGATGTTTTAAATGACAATTCATCTACAAAAATCAAGCCTAAAACAGTTTTATTTGTAGATGTAGTTACTTTAATTTTAACCCGCCAGGTTAGCTGAGAGCGCTAATGCGCTGCTTCGTTGACTTGGGCAGGGGCTCCAACCCCGGATCGAATCCAGCTCGCAGACATTTGAAAACGTTTGCATAGTTTCATGGCTTACACTAGACGCAGACCGCTGGGGTGCACTAATTCCGTTCAGGGGGTACGAGGTGGCGACAGGAGGGGCATTTGGACACCCTCTGACACTAACATCGCCAAATCCATTGTAACAAGGTCAACCCCACACTGAAGTGGGACAAAGGCCACAAGAAAATGATGAATGTAATTACTTTAATTTTACATTAAAAGATGATGCAGAATATTCTGTACATCAACCGGTACTGGTGGCTTTTCATCTAGAGCTAAATGATGTTAGTGCGAATTTTGTTGGCGAGTTAAGTATCGCTTCATATTCAGAGATAATTATGTTGTTCGGAGATATTTCGCGTCTATATTTCTTTCTATGTAATGGTGCAAAATCACGAAGTATAAAAAAATATAGCAAAAAAAAAACAGTTTCTCACTGAGTTGCATTGGTAGATAGAAACTTAACATAACTAACGTATGAATTTCTGAAGAACCCCACCTATTTGCTAGATATGGTTCCTTCTGGCTTTCACTTGGAATTATTGTATATCTGAAGGAGTTGAGTTTGAGTTCAGCGAACAGCTGGCACTTCCATTTCATGGATGAGAATTAACTTGGGAACGAATACCATTATTGGCGTTAAAAAGGAGGGTATTAACTGTCTTCAGTAATCAGACTCAATCAGTTTCTTATTGCCATCGTACCAACAAAACATCATTATTACTGTATATATCAACTGTATTAACAGAAAGTAGTGTTCAACACTCCCCCCGTAGTTTCCACGAATACACAACAGCAGCCTGACTCAAGTTTATGAAGAGGCAGCATTTAAAAGAGAACTACACGACAACTGCAATAAAACGAAGCAGTATACTGGTAACCAGTGTAACAGAGCTGCTAGTCTAGAATGTATGTAGATGGACTGTCAAAAGAACAAATTTGTAAAAAATTCCACTGCATACTGCATGTTTGCTAGAAAAGGAGGAAATATTTCGGACTCCGACGGGGCACTGCGGTATACTAGTTGCTCAAAACAAGCGCGCTGTAACGAGCCCTAACAATGAGGCTGAATAGTGTCTTCCATGAGTCTTTGAAATACGGGTCGAAAAGGTGAGCTGTCGTTTTGCTTTTAAACCGTACATTCACACATTGTAACTGTTCCTGTAATTCATATCCTGCGTTCTATAAATACTTATTGTAAAAATGTACTCAGCAGTCTAAACTGTTCTAAAACTTAAGCATATTGCTAAGAGGTGACGTGTCTCATAAAGCAACAAGTTCACTAAGCGAAAAAGATAATGGAATAAAACAGAATACGAGGAATGTATTGAGCGTGTTTATTGATCTCAGATTGGACCTTTCTTTTATCTTTTTAAACACTAGTTCGTCTACGCAAGTGAAACCTAGGGAATAAGGAAATCGATTAAACTTTTCATAGATTCACGTCTCAGATCCATCAGTTCCCTCGATTCCATTGTCTGTTATCGTCAATGAGGTTCCCTTACATTTCTGCCTCATGTTGCAAAAGTAACTCTCATTTCTCATTTCCTGATTTCGAATGGTTAACTAGTATTGTCAATATTGTTTACATATTAAAGCATCTGCTACTTCTGTCATCTGTATATCGGCCATACTGCGGGTATTAGTACGCCATTTCGACCAAAAAGCCTACGAGGACTCACTGAAAGCTAGCTAAAAATTAAAGCAAAATCTCTAAGTGGGCACAGAAATTTCACGACCGCTGAAGGAGTGCATGTAGCCTAACACCGGTTTGGTGAAAATCTAAATAAACAAATAGCCTGTTCTATGATTCTACAGGGTGTATGTGTGTGTTTGTGTGTAGGTGTACTGAACCGGGGACATAGAAACGACAGAGAGGCTTCGTTCCGCCGTAGCCCTCAGTGGTTCACAACCCCACAACAGGATGCAGGAGTCCACCCATCCCACCGCCGCCCCACACCGAACCCAGGGTTATTGTCCGGTTCGGCCCCCAGTGGACCCTTGCCCCCCTTCCCCACCCCCCACCACCACCCTCCACGGGAACGTCTAATACGAGACGCTTGTAACGGCAAATGTTTGCATGGTAAAGTAATTATGGTGCGCGCGTACGTGGAGACACTGTTGGCTCAGCAATCGCCGACATAGTGTAGCTGAGGCGGAAGAAGGGGAACCAGCCCACATACGCCGAGGCAGATGGAAAACCGCCTTAAAAACCATCCACAGGCTGGCCAGCACACCGCACCTCCGCACAAATCCGCCGGGCGGATTCGTATCGGGGACTGGCACACCTACCCACCCGGGAAGCGGCGTGTTAGATCGCGCGGCTAGCCGATAGGTACATTATATGGGGTTGTCAGAAAGAGCGTGAAAACCTTGTATGGATGTTTCAGGACAGTTTGTTCTGAGAAATAACTGTTGTGCAAAAAATTCGATACGTTGCGCCATTTCCAAGTTAATTAACATTGAAGTTAGCCAATCAAGGTGTTGCGCGCGCAAATTCTAGCGGCCTGCCAGATATAGCTAGTGTCAATTGTTCTCATTGCGTAGATGACAGCGCACGAAACTAAGCCGTTAGCTCGGGTCTGATCCTTACTACCGTCCTACGTCCAATTTTTACATCGCTCGCTTGTTCTGTTTTAGGAAACCAAAGGAAGAACACGTTTGGCGTTGCCGTCTCTGGCGAGTCGCTTGAATTTGCGAGCGCAACAGCCTGATTGGCCAACTTCGTGCTGATGAACTCAGAAACAGTGCAACATATCGATTTTTTTCGTAATAGTTATTTCTCAGCACAACATACCCCGCAAATCCCTTACAAGCTCTTCAGTCTATTTCTGACCATCCAGTACAAATAACATCGTTCTTCAGCTTCATGAAAGCTGCAGGATACCGTTAATACAAAACAACTATTCCTTCGACACGGTCTCAGTGTATGTGATTGAGGTCAATTGTACCTATTTTGCTTTTTATTGCCGTTAACCAAATTGATCATTTCAAGTATGTTAGTCTTTCCACAATACATCTGAGATTCTTTAAGTAATTGTTGGTGAGTCGCTACGCCAACCTAATTTGCCGAAAGCATAATCGCATTTCTGATGTCGTAGGTCCTCAGTTAAGTTTGATGCCCAGTTTTAGTAACTACAGGCGGATATGGAACCAGTTGTCTCTCTTTCGTGTGCAGCTGAATTTGTCTTGGACAATATCGAGGAAAGTTAAATTACAGCGACTGTCTGATGAGCTATCCCGAGTAATGTAACTGTGACAAGAACATTAATGTAGATACTAGCGTCATCCACAGTTACAGATTCGTTTCCAGAACGACCAACATGACAACACCTATCTACGTGGGTGGCGTGGTGTGTTGACAGAACTAATCTGTTCATGGTAGACAGTTCTGAAAAGATCCCACAGTAATTCACTAAGCAAAACATCCAAAACCTACGAAATAGACCCGATCCAGTGACATGTATCCCTGATGTTCCAAATCCTACGATTTATTAATCGTCGGCAGTACGAACAAACGATAAATAATTGTTTGTCGTAGGAAGATAGGGGCAAGCAACGGGTAGCACCGCAGTAAGTGACCACTCATTGTATGTTCTTGGGAGAAATGAAGAGATTACACAAGCTGTAAGTTGTTGTAGATTCTTCATCTACTTTGGTGTAGGTGACAAATAAAAATTGGTTCTTGGAAAAGGACGTGGATTTTCTGTTTTTGTTGATCAGCGATATTAGCGGCATTGGGCTACCCCACCTCCAATTTCCTTCGGAGGGCTCAGTTTCCGTGATTAGAGGACATCTACTCATAAGGGTTAGGAAATTAACTAGGAATGACGAAGATTAGGGGCAGTCTAAAATAGTTAAAAATTGCAGACTCACATTAGTAGGTCAGTACGTTCTCGTTGCCCAGAGAAGTTTATACGTTGTAATTAAGAGTCTCGCTTAATCTGAAATGCGTTCTGGAGCACGGTGTGCAGTGACGAACATTCTCATCATTCTTTGGCGTATATAATAGAATCTGTGTTATACTGCTAAGTGAACGTGTACCTCATTGCCGTCATTTACTTGACAATGGAAGGAGGAATTATGATTATATTACTAAGCGACACCCATACCAGCGACAGAAGAACAGCAGATTTTTGAAACTTTGCTCTACAGTCCAGCTTGTGTGTAAGCGAGTTTCACCTGTTCTTGCAAATGAAAACGTGGCACAACGCTTTGATTTAGATGAAGGACTCCAAGATGCTGCACAGCGTTCTTAGGCGGAATATTTGGTATAGTAGTTGTATATTGGTATTTCGTGTGTCACAAAGACCGAATCAAGTCCACTCAGTTCCACAGTAAAGTGTACGCAATAATTTTAAATGTCACATCTCTGGTAATGGTCTCGACTCTGTACTCAGTGCGGTTTTGCACAGTATAGATAAACAATGTGAGAGTTGAATGTTCTGTTTTGTCGGTTGCAGTTAAAATGAGTGCAAAATATCTGAAGCGTCACGGGTCAGTCTTCCTTGTAAATCAGCCAAAGGGACCACAGCTTTGATATAGAGCTGCTGATAAAATTCTCAGAAAATCAAGGACATTCGTTGCGAAGTGAGTCAAACGACTTTTAGGGGTTGGAAACATGGATGATTTACCGGAGAAAGGGATAACGTGTATGACAACAAAAACTTTGGACAATGAGATCGTGCGTCATTTTAAGCAGAAACTATATCTCGCTCGGTTCGAACGAGGCAAACTAGGTGCTTCAACAGGATACTCATCCGAAACATCGCAGCCACCTCTGTACAGCGTGGGAACAAGACTATAGGGTGTCCACGATGGATTGGCCTGCAATGTCTCCGGATACAAATCCTATCGGAAATGTTTGGTCGTATATTAAGGTGAAGCTTAAAGGAAAGCCAATATATGCTTTAAAGCAGCTGTCATTTAAAATGAGGACGATATGGAGGTCGTTACCGAGAGAATATGCAGAAAATCTCGTGAAAAGCATGCCAAAAAGGCGACTGGATTAACTATTAAGCAATTGTGCAATCAATAATAATATGTAGTTTCATGTAAATATATATTTATAATTGATTCTTACATTTCATACAGATAACGGCGTACACTTTCTTCTGGAACTGACTGTATTTCAATCTGACCCACTTCGGCCTCTTGCGTGATGCTAATCTACCCTAATTATCCACCTTGGGAAAGGGGACCTACAATTTAACTTGGAATTCCAACTACGTGTCATTCCTAGGGACTCCTTGAGAGGTGTGGGGTAAATTGCAGGCCCAATTTGCGAGGGCCGACTGGGCTTCGATCATACGACCTCTTGGTTTCTAGGCAACCACTTTACTTTACAACCACGCCGACATGATATTGTGGAAATTTGCCAACTCCTTAAAGGTTATGATCAATAGTGAAATATTAATAGTGCTTATGTACAGAATTAATAGGAAAGTGAAATTTTATGTTTATTTTTCTAATAAAGTCTATTCTGGTACTTTACTTGAGACCTATCAAAGGCTATTTTCGGGTAATCAAACTGTATTTACTGATTTTTAACCCTCACTATCAATTCATAGCGTTAATTTCAGCGTTTTGTTCTTTAAGTGTAGTAGATTGGTAAGAGACAAACCTGCAGCATAATATAAATATTAGCGGCTGAAGGTAATTGATGACATAAACAAAACATTGGGCTACAGCTGCTTAATGAGCCAAAAAGCCCCAGCTTATTAACGCGTACCGTATTGAATGATATGATAAGTCGTTTATTCCTGTCTCTGTAACATAACGCTGGAAGCCCTTTAATTACGAAGTACGGGCTACATTTTGACACAGTAAGGATGAAAAATCATCTAAAGATTCTTCAAAGGGTCCATCCTCACTATCACAGAACGTGATTTGAGGGAACTGTGATAACATAATACGTATGGCCTGGCAGGATTTCAACCAGTTATACAGAATTGTATCAATATCTGAACCACGACGCCTCTTCTGATTGTGAAATTGAGGACGTTGCAGTCGTACTATGATTGTAACATTCGGCAGTATGACTCTGAAATAACGGAATTATTCACAATAATTTTGTGCAGAATTTCGCTTTTTAAAAAAGTCTTATAGATCTTTTAACAAATAAAACTTTTTATTCTATCTTTAGCTGAGGCGCCCGAGGAGCGTAATTATGTCAGGTACTGTCTTTGCTTTATCTCGCATAATTAGCTACTGATGTACTCAAAACTTCCATGTGTTCCCCGCAACATTTGTGGACTTGTCTCAGTAATATAGCAATATTGCCATATCTCATAATTAAATGTTCTATGCAACACCACAGTTTGGCTTGAAGAAACTACTTTCTTAAGCGTTAAATGGAAACATAGAAAACAAATGTAAAACTCTGTGATTCATAATATGATGATCTCCATGGTGTGAAAATTTGACTATTACATGTAAAGTATTTACGCAGAAGCGCTACTTGTAACGTTAAGAGTCACTAAGATTTACATTATCAGCATATTTTATGTTTCAGATTATACCTAGTGATTCAGGAGCACGTTCGTAAGTGAATAGATCAACAAAGAAAAAAATGGAAATCAATTTCATTTTGCATAATAGAAAACTTCATTAGCGCTGCTAGCTCATAACTGTTTATAACTGACGGAAGGGTGGCTAGGAGTTTGCGTACCGCAGGGGAGGAGTGAAATTTAGGAGCGAATATATAGTCTTCGACAAGTTATTTCTGTTTTACAACATCCCTTTATACCTGAAAGAATGTCCATATTATTAACGTTAGCTGTTAGTTTGTAGCTAGCAGCCATCGATCTTTTGAATTGCTAATACAAGTAACATAATTTATACTTTCATGCCACGTCTCTCTTACAACCAGTCGGCAGCTGATGCTACAAGCGTTGGGGGCTATCAGTATGAGAACAGCGGAAGTTGTACGTGATGGTACCGTCGTGTATTTACAGTTCGCCTCTAGGATACATACAGAGAGAATCAAATTAATGTAATCGGGACAATGATTCATTGAACGACAAAGTGGACGACTGATATGTCACTCTGATTTAAGAGATCAGATACAGTTTCTCTTGCCGATATGAAAGTGATTTACTGTTCCACTGCATATGTCACTATTATTTGCGTCCCGGAGAGGAAGCCTTTATCGAACTCTTTGAATGCGAACGTACGATATCGGTCATGAATCTAGTGGAGGCAGGAAGCTGCGCAAATTCAAATCTGTTTTTCTTAGTAAAATTTCACTTAATTATCACTCCAACTAACAATGAATAAATAACAAGTTACACGTCTGTAACTTCCTATACCTCCCACACCTACTCCGCTGTCGCCACCTGACCATCCTTTCGTGACGTATCTACACACCTGACGGCATTTACTCCTCTAGTACGGTCAATGTGTGGTCCAAGGACGGTAAAAATAAAAAATACAAGATAATGAACAGCCTCTCGTTGCCTCGTACAGTGAGAGACTCTCTGAGAGACCGTAGCGTCGTGAATGAATGCCTAGAACTAACAGTAGCTATATGTTTTAATGAACAGCTGTGCAATGCGTTGGATACGCTGCACAATTCAATGCAGACTAGTCCCTAAGCTGCAATCCTTCTCTCCTCTATCATTCCATCCAGTGAAATTGCTGGGAGGAGTGAAAGCTTCATATCCCTGGTCACATCCCTCTCCATCTACGTGATTACTCTTGATAGACGTCACTGGGAATTATTTGTACGCGATGGTATCAAACGTGTGAATCTTTAATTGGATACACTAAAAGCGCCCTGTATATCTGACGTAATTAAATTGCTGCCCTCAGAATCGATGATAAAGAAGAAATTAAACAAAGATCTCAATTAGCTCAGTTTATTGCACAAAAATATAAAAGAAATGGTTTAACAGTCACAAGTCAGTGCTTTGGAAAACCGGGGTACGGTATTTGGAATATGATTCAGATGAATGCCTGTCTGGATAAAACAATCATATTCACCTAAGTCATACCGTGATTGCCAAGGGTTAGTGTATAAAGGCAAAAAGCACTACAGAACCGTACGTCTTCGCATCTATGGCCAGATTTGAAAGCATGTTGTACCTTTAACTGCAAACAAGTCTCCAGAATGAAGATTGAAATTACTGAACATCGTTAAAAATTACTTGACTTTCCATACAGTTCATCTCGGGTAGTGCCTGAGTCTCACCGTACTCTGTGCAGACCTCTCTCTCTCTCTCTCTCTCTATCTCTCTCTCTCTCTCTCTCTCACACACACACACACACACACACACACACACACACACACACACACACATGCACTCACGCGAAAACACATTACGAACTTCATTTCAAAAATTTGCACATCATGAAATAATGGTCCATTTTTTTTTCTATTTCATAGAAAGACTTTACAGGTCTCGAATTAAATTTTCATTCTTCTCAATAACAGCGACCCAGCGTTTCGGCAACTATCGCATTCCCGTTAGGATTTTCGATTTTTCTGATTACTACAATCACTGCAGTGATTTCCCTCGCTGTGTTTTCTCGAGTTTGGAAACAACTGAAAGTCTGGTAAGTTCATGTCAGAATTGAGGGCGGATCGAGAAGGATTTACTATCCGTCTCCGAAACTTTTCTTACTTGTACGTGCGTTGTTACACAGAAGTAACACTACAGCTTTATAAGTGTCAGTCCTCCTATGACGATTCTGTGGTCTACCTCCTCATTCTCACGTAAGTTTGACCATAATTCTGGAGCAATAAAACCTATAACACTTCCATTCTCTTCTTTTACGGATTTTCCCACAGTCCACCATCTACTTATACACAATGCTGTACTTCAAACGTACACTCTCAATTTCTTCCTCAAATTAAGGTCTATGTTTGATAATAACTTGCTTTAAAGATGAATTCCTGTGTTAGTCGGTTTCTTACATACCCCTTGCGTCTTTCGTCATTCTTTATTTTGTGTCCAAAACAGCAGAATTCCTACAGTTCATCTAGTATGTGGTCCCCAATTTCGACGTCACGTTTATCGCTAATGCCATTTCTGTTGCTATCTCACTACTTTCGGCTTTCTCTGGTTAGCTCGTATCATAACATAATAACATCCATTTGAAATTGTCATAGACTTGTGATTTAATTGTGTATTTTAAACTACTGTGTTTTCGTAAATTCCTTTTTTGTTCAATGTTTCATTATTCATGACATCCAAAACTTTTTTTTTTTTTTTTTTTTTTTTTGCCTGATACATTGTGCACTAAATCGCCAAGTCACTTTGTCACTTTTCTAGTTATCTGGAGGCCACAAGTTTATGTCCCCTCGCAAGGGCAGACTCAATCATAATTTTGCAAGACGAACAACTAAAACACAGAGATGGGCAAGTACTCAGTAATAAAGATATTCAGCTCCACGTGCAATTATCCAGTAGTCGTGTGTCAGCAAGGGTGCAGCGTCGGTACAGTGACGGCTGCACAGACCTACAGCCGTTACTTTAACCGCCGAACTCCTTCGGGCAACACCAGCATTGTGCCCCATCCTTGCATGCAAAAGGGGACCTCCTTACCAAATTATAGCTACGCAACAACGCTCTAAACTACGACCATGCCGCGCTATCATTTCAGATGCGGCCAAGTCGTTTCCCGGCAAATGCACGGGCTGCTCCCAGCACAGGGCACCGCTCACCACCTTCCTCGTGCCGCTGCTAACTCAAGACTCCCCCTCGCTGCCCGTCACACTCCACCTAGCGAACACATTCACACTACAAGCCTCTCTAGGGAAGAGATTCTGTACAACCGGCGATTCCACCAGAGAGTCACATAGGCGAAAAACACCAAACTTTGCGGAGGGTACTTGAACGAACTGGAACAACTACCAACTGGCCGCGCATGGGGACCACACCCCTCCGCTGTCCTTCACAAGTCACTGATCTGCCATATCCTTTGCAGTACAAATGTAACTCGGATATCCACCCCTCTTAAGTTCTATGAATTGCTACACTATGGTCTCCATCTTGCATCCTCCATACGCTTATCTTCCACCAAGAGGATCAAACATTCTCGAATAACCTACATGATCCGTTAATTTGACTCCTTTCCACTCCAGTCCCCTGCAAGGTCTCCATTCTCCTCCTCTTCTTCCCATGCCACATCTCCTCCCTTTTCTGTTTCCCCCAATCTCTTCTCCCCTCCAGGCTATAGATCACAGTATTAGTTCCACTTCTCTCCTTGTCCTCCAAATCTACCTCCCCTGTCACCACCTCTTAACAGCCGTCAGTCCTCGTCACCACCACTCTCCTCTCCCCCTACATACTCACCCTTCTTTTTATCTACAATCTAGTCCCAGGGCAGGTCCTTACCGAGTTTTAATGAAAGTGCACTCTGTTCTATTTTTAATGGTCATTGTATCTTATATCGTGTTCAGCGTTTAAGTTTTTTCTCGAGTGTTTAGTGTTTATCAAGTATTTTTAACTGTGCTCTCTGTCCACATTTCTATCATTGTTTTAAAACACTTCATGCAGACAGCATTATGTTGTTTGTATTTCATGTCACCTTTTCAAATTATTTTAAATTCATAAAACATATGTCTCCCAGTTCTTTGTTTTAGCATCTAAGTTAGTGTTAAAATCTACAGGCTGAAGAGCGGTTTATTTGTACCTCTGCCAGCCCAGCCCCGATCTTGAGGGATGAGGGGGATGAAATAACAATAAAGCAAATGTACACCGGACAGTTCCTGGCCGCTGGGTGGGTGCTACTCACCTCATCGTGTCAGGACGTTCTAGAAGCCAATCGTAGAGACCGGCGCCTCTGATCACCGTTTTCATCGTTAATTCCTCTGTGGACTTAGACTGTATTGAAGGCAGCCTTTTCCGTGCCTATGTTGGGCTTAATCAAGTCTGCATTCTCGAGACCTCGATTATCGATTATTTTGATGCAAGTGCATGTCCAAATGCGTGTGAATTCCTAGGGGACCAAACTTCTGAGGTCATCGGTCCCTAGACGTACACACTACTTTAACTTATGCTAAGAACAACACACACACCCATGCCCGATGGAGAACTCGAACCTCCGGCGGGAGGGGCCGCGCAATCCATGACATAGCGCCTCAAACCGCGCGGCTCATGCAATTGTATATTGCTACGAAGTTCCCGTTGGTGTTACTACATACTGGAAACAGTCGGTTGACTAGATAGTAGCTCTGTCAAGCACATCTACCAGAAACCAGTGAGACGCTGTATTTTGTACCTTTTGTTCTTACCGTCAAAGCAGAAATATTTCTTCGTCAATACACTTCTTAAAATTTGATCACCGTTTTCCCTGTGTCCCTGTGAAAGGCACTTCAAAGATCAGGGAATGTTTTGCGGTCTATTTTACACTGGTACCTGTACAAGATGCAGACGATCCAGAAAATAGCATCTCATGACCCGCAGCAACTTTCTGAATTTGCTGTCTGACACGTATCGGAGTTAATAACACGTGACCGGACTATATTCTATGGAGTTACGAGGCAAATTTTACGCTACAACATGTAATGAATACACAGAACTGCCGAATTTGGCTTGCTGTTAAACCGTCTGATGTGCACGAAGAATTACTGCAGTAGCCAATATGTGACTTTGAGGCGTGGATTCACAAGTACTTTTATTCACAATCCTTTCTTCTTTGAAGAGAATACATCCAGAATGACTTTCAAGTTTACTGTGACGTCGTTAACTTATCGAGAACTTCTTGTACAGCTTGTAATTCCTGTCCGCAGCTCGTGGTCGTGCGGTAGCGTCCTCGCTTCCCACGCCAGTGTTCCCGGGTCCGATTCCCGGCGGGGTCAGGGATTTTCACTGCCTCGTGATGACTGGGTGTTGTGTGATGTCTTTAGGTTAGTTAGGTTTAAGTAGTTCTAAGTTCTAGGGGACTGATGACCATAGATGTTAAGTCCCATAGTGCTCAGAGTCATTTGAACCATTTTTTGTAATTCCTACTTTAGAAGAGTGCATCTGTGTGGAAGCTACTGTTTCCATGTTGCAAGATTTGGCAATATCTAATTTCTCTGGCCCAGTGAAAGATCTGCTTAATGCACCGTTCCACAGACGTGGTAAGCGCAGACGTTTTCCAGATGCATGGCCTGCAAGATTATTGATCTGAATCCATGTGGCTTTTGGCTCTGGGGATATCTAAAGGAACCAAGGAAACGTTCGGTCTCTACCTGGTCTGAAGGCCAGTAAACAACGACGTGCTGTTCAGATTCCGTCGGAAGTTCTGCGAGCAATTGTTGATCACGTCGTTTTATGGATGCATCATTTCGTCGGCATCTCCTGTGTTCACACTGAAAAAATTGTGTAAGGGGCGGTTAATAATAAAATAAACATAACGCCTATCTGACATGTTCGACATTTTTTGGCAAAGTCCCTTTCCTAATCCGTTTCATATGGGAACGTTTATATACATGTTTCTTGCATTCACAGCGCCAGATCAAATCATGGCCGGCCGGTGTGGCCGTGCGGTTAAAGGCGCTTCAGTCTGCAACCGCGTGACCGCTACGGTCGCAGGTTCGAATCCTGCCTCGGGCATGGATGTGTGTGATGTCCTTAGGTTAGTTAGGTTTAATTAGTTCTAAGTTCTAGGCGACTGATGACCTCAGAAGTTAAGTCGCATAGTGCTCAGAGCAGGAAACTTGAACCATTTGAACCATCAAATCATGGTGGCCCAAAGTAGAACTCCTTTTTTTTCAGCCTGAATCGGTTCTGTGTTAACGCATTATAGTATTTACCAAATTTCGCTGCACTACGATAATTACAGCCCACACTGGACGTCTGTGAGTTGCTTCACTTTAATTATAAGCACTGCGTTTTTAGTTAATCAGCATTTCTAGATTGACTGCTAATCGTTTACCCTGCGTTTTACTTTTACTCATGCGTCCTGATTTACTGAATTCTGTTGTTAATTAAAGTGTTTATAGCTTATTAGGTGTTTGCGCCCACAAATGCCCACCTACTTTCCACTCCCACCGTTTCGTGCGCCAGAGACAGAACGTGAATGAAACTTCCTGGCAGATTAAAACTGTGTGCCGGGCCGAGACTCGAAGTCGGGAACTTTGCCTTTCGCGGGCAAGTGCTCTACCAACTGAGCTACCCAAGCACGACTAACGCCCCGTCCTCACAGCTTTACTTCTGCCAGTACCTCGTCTCCTACCTTCGAAACTTCACAGCGCAAAATCCGCTGCAGAGTGAAAATCTCATTCTGGAAATATCCCTCAGGCTGTGGCTAAGCCATGTCTCCGCATTGTCCTTTCTTTCAGGAGTGCTAGTTCTGCAAGGTTCGCAGGAGAGCTTCTGTAAAGTTTGGAAGGTAGGAGACGAGGTACTGGCAGAAGTAAAGCTGTGAGGACGGGGCGTGAGTCGTGCTAGGGTAGCTCCGTTGGTAGAGCACTTGCCCGCGAAAGGCAAAGGTCCCGAGTTCGAGTCTTGGCCCGGCACACAGTTTTAATCTGCCAGGAAGTTTCATACCAGCGCACACTCCGCTGCAGAGTGAAAATCTCATTCTGAGAACGTGATTGTTTGCAAACAAAGTAAATATTGATTGAAATTCGTTAGTAATTATCTGACCTATGGCGTCGGAGATAGTGACGTCAATATGTCTGTTTCCAAGTGCTTTACGCTGCAAAAGTTAAGTGGTCAAATAGTCATCTATTTCTTTAAATGACAAATGTCGTCGTTGAAACAGTTCGTGAATGTAGGAACAAGATAGGAGCCGGCCGGAGTGATCGAGCGGTTCTAGGCGCTTCAGTCTGGAACCGCGCGACCGCTACGGTCGCAGCTTCGAATCGTGCCTCGGGCATGGATGTATGTGGAGTCCTTAGGTTAGTTAGGTTTAAGTAGTTCTAAGTTCTAGAGGACTGATGACCTCAGAAGTTAAGTCCCATAGTGCTCAGAGCCATTTGTTGATAGGACTTTAGTTAAGAAACGAAAAACTTCAGAGTGGTACTTGGGGGAGCTGTACAGGGGAAGCCAGAGATTGGTATACATCCAACAACTGGTTGGGGACATTGGGTTGATATGCCACACTGAGGGGAGGAGAGGAGAGGTGGTTGTGGCGCATTGTATCAAACTATTCAGAAGAGTAATGGCCCAAAGGAAAAGCGTTGGCATTTGTCTGATTTGTACATAAGGTGTCTAGGACACAATAGAGCCGTAAGAGACGTGCGTAGCGTCTCTCGTGCATTCTGTATTTCTACGTCGAGATCGGAAAAGCGGAGGGCGCTTCCGATGGGGCAGTACACGGTCAGCGCCAGTGACAGCGTGTCGACTCGTAACACGGTTTCTGGGTGTTGGCCGCCTCGGCCACTGCCGCCTTCCATTAGGTTGTGAGCGCCGCGCCGTATTGATTCTGGGTGAATAATAGATAGGGCCCGCGCTGTTGCCGGAGAGCTAGCGAAATCGCATTAGGCTCCCTTGTTAGCGCCCATCACGAGTAATGACGACCCGGCGCGTCCTGACTTCGCCTGATATTGCCTCCTCGACGATAAATTCACCACGACCCCAGCAATTCCCACGGGTACACTCATCAAGCAGGACACTACGACAAAGTAACGCGCCACACCTTCTTCGGCATGCTCAAACCGATCGAGGCAATCTGTTCTACAAGCTGTTGATACGAACCAGAAGGTGTGACTTCTCACCGATTCCCAAATAGGTTTTAAAGGCCGATATTTTGACTCTTTCTAACAGCAATTCTCAGTTCACATTCTTGGTGGAATGTCATCAGTAAGTCAACAGGTCAAACACATGCGACAACAGTTGAACTTTTTTGTGGCTAACTGCCACGCGGTCCGTTGTATTGCATTCGGATTTTCGAAATCGTTTCGCTGAGGAAGATGGCAGTAGGGATCCTGCTTGCAATCGTAACACGAAAGCAGAACTGACAGGTATTGGGAAGTGATCATGGGAATCATCTGAAATCGCTAAACAGAAGGACTGGATAACTATTGTAGCATTTATGGCTCAGAAGTCATTACTTGGTTCATACAGATTACACCTTACGTTAAGCGAGCCTATAACAGCAGACATATGAAGTCACAGAGTGGGATGCGGAAGCTAGACAGTTGACGCTACGTTGATGCAGCGCCTGTGGGAAATTACGCCAACAGAAACTCCTTGCTTTCTGATTGTCTGCTACAGTGAGAGTTATCGATTTGTCTGCATGCTAGGCAGAATATTTTCATTTATTTATAATACCTAATATTCAGATTGAGTCCGATATTGCGTGGGGGAGGACTTCAATAATGAACTAGTACGATGTATTCGGGCAACGGCCTTGCCGCAGTGGATATATCGGTTCCCGTGAGATACCGAAGTTAAGCGCTGTCGGGCGTGGTCGGCACTTGGATGGGGGACCATCCAGGCTGCCATGCGCTGTTGCCATTTTTCGGGGTGCACTCACTCTCGTGATGCCAATTGAGGAGCTACTCGACCGAATAGTAGCGGCTTCGGTCAAGAATACCATCACAACGACCAGGAGAGCGGTGGGCTGACCCCACGCCCCTCCTATCCGCTTCCTCCTCAGAGGATGACACGGCGGTCGGATGGTCCCGGTAGGCCACTCGTGGCCTGACGACGGAGTGAGTGAGTACACCATGTATTTAGTATGTCATTTTACTAATGAAATTAGATAAAGAATTGTTCTACCAGGAAGACATTAATCACAAGCCGTGTCATCCCCATGTAATAAGTAAAGGAAGTGTCGCTTGAGAGCAAAGTATTTATTTCAGGAATGTTTAATTTCAGCTATGTATTCTTCAGTCAGAGTGGCAAAGGACTGAATTTATAATAATGAGGGTGACTGATGAATTATTGTGTGAGCTTTATAGGCGCACGATTGATTACGCAACACTGTAGAACTTAGTATGCTATTTCCTCCGACGAGATATGTTTGTAATAAAAATTATTTAAACGAGATAAAAGCCTTAGCCTGTTACTCAGTAATTCTACAATAATCTTTTATCGAAAGCAACGGACTAGATTTATGTGCAGCCACTGCTCTGGGACAACGACATCACATGAAGACGCCAGGTAGGTGGAACTATTAGAACTTCAGTGTCTTGTTCTGGAGTGGCCAGATACAACTAACCCCCATGTATGTCTTAATACTCCAGTAAAAACGGAAACAGGAAATGTTATTTTTTTTATATATATATATCACCGAAAAGGGAGCAGAGCACGGATTCTGTAACCACGTGCTATTTGTTACCCGCATATTTAATCGCTGGTGGGAAGAGGTGAAGTATTTTATTTCGCCGAAGTGTACGACTCTATGTAGATTTTGCGAAATAATTTGCTAGCAGCAGTTTACCATAGGTCAACGGGGGGTAGCTGGAGCGACTGAACATTCCAAGCAGTGCAAGAAGAAGGTCAGTCCCGTTTTCATGAAAGATCGCAGAAAAGATGCACATAATTATGACAACTTTCTTGTAACTTTACTGGGCATGTATTATGTTCTTCCAAGAATAAGTCACACACCGATTCCGCAAATATAATGAAGCGCAAAAGAAACTCGTGTCGGCAAGCGTATTCAAATAGAGATATGTAAACTGCCAGCATACGGCGCTGTGGTTGGCAAACGCCTATATTAGACAAGAAGGGTCTGGCGCAGTTGACAGATCGGTTACTGCTGCTGCAATGGCAGGTATCAAGATTTAAGTGAGTTTGAACTTCCTGTTACAGTCGGTGCACGAACGATGAGACACAGTATCTCCGAGGTAGCGATGAAGTGGGTATTCTCCCGTATGACAATTTCACGAGTGTACCGTGAGTAACAGGAATCCGGTAAAACATCAAATTTCCGACATTGCTGCGGGCGGAAAAAGATCCTGCAAGAACGGGACCAATCTTCACAGGTTGAGAGGGTATGTGATATCACATCGGTGATCACAAATTCGAGTGAAAGTTACAATGAACTTGGCAGTACATCTCCTGAGGAAATGTGGCCTACAAGTGTGGTAACTTGACCGAGCTGATGCACAGTCAGAGACAGAACTGGTAACCATGCTAGCCAGGGGACTATCTCATCGTCACGGAGAGTTTTCACAGAAACACGTGCCATGTATGGATGAACATTGTTGGGTTGAAGAAACGGCAACACATGAGGACGCAGAACGTCCGAGACGTACCATTGTGTCGTCAAAATGCCCGCAATCAATACCAGCCATGGCCCGAAAACTCATCCAGTGACTCCTCACTCCGTGGCACCTGGAGAAACACCGCTGTGCGTCTTCAAAACTTTGGAATACTTGGACCTCTACCCGCCATTCTCACCTATGACGATCATACAGGGCCAACGGACGACTTTGATTCACTACTGAGCACAATGCAACGCCATTCATCAACAGTATAAGCTGCCGTTCGTTTTGTGGCGTTAACGGTAGCCTACACATGGAAGGTATACACTAGCCTAGCTGCTGCTAATCTTCAAGCTATGGTGAGAAATGAAATAGAAGGTTCTAGGGGATAAATCACTTGTTCTTGTATGGCTGGAGCGGATTCACTGAAGGGGTTACGACGTGACTGATGCACAATACGACCATCCTCCCTTGTAGTGGTCAGACGTGGTCAACAGGAATCTTTACGACGAGTATGCCTGACTTCACCTTCCCTTGCAGTTCAACATCGAGCCATTGTCACATTCGAATACCCTGGAAGTCTGGATGGAGCACGATTCGACCGGAAGACTACATGGAGCTCCAGAATGAGGCTACTTCCAGATTCTGGCAGTTGCTTGCAATGCAGTCTTACACGAATATGCGAGATCTACACTAAACAGTTAAAACATGATCACTGCCCACCATGACGTTGGATGCCTCCTGGTGGCGTTGTGGGAACTAGACACGGCTACGAAAGTATGTAAGCGGAGCAGACGCAGACGGGAGCTCACCCTAACGAAGATATGAGCTGCAAACGGGGAAACCCAATGAGATAAGTGACTTTCACAAAGGCCAGCTGTTATTAATGGGAGCCTGTGAAATCTCGAAAGCGGCAAAGTTGGTCGAATGTTCTCGTGCTACAGTGATGAGCATCTACGGAAAGAGGTAGGAAATTGAAACTACCACTAGCTGCGAAATGGTTGATCGTCCAGGACTCTTCACAGAACGTGGGGTTCGGAGGCTACTGCTGCTAGCAGGCTGTGTGGTATCTCTGCCGAATGAGCGCAATGCCTGTGCATACAGTAGTCTTTCGGCGCACACTTCATCATACATTGTTGAACATGGAGCTCCGCAGCAGACACCCCCAAGTGTTCATATGTTGACCCAATGATATGGACAATTACGATTGCAATGGGCACGGGACCATCGGGATTCGACTGCTTATCAATTGAAACGTGTCGGCCCTTCGGGTGCACGACATTTTTGCTACCCTAGATCGATGGTCGCGTTCACAATTGCCGTCATCGAGGTGAAAGGTGGCTCGCAACGCAAAGCGCGCCACGGACACAGGCTGGTGGGAGTAATATTGTGCTATTGGAGACGTTCTCCCACACTGGCATGGGACTTATGGTAGTAATAGAAGACACGCTGCTGCCTGCGGACAACCTGCATCCCTTCACACTTCATGTCTCAGTATAATTGTCAGTGTCTTGGAGCCAGAACCATGCTATAGTGGTTTGAGCAGCATTACAGTGGTTTGAGTAGCATTACAATGAACTCACGCTGATGTCTCGGCGACCAAATTCGCCTGATGTAAATCGTGTCGAATCTACTTAGGTCGGCATCAGGAGCCATCACCGCGTACGCAAATCAGTGGACCGATGTTTACACGAATTATATGACCTTTGCGTAGACATCTAATGCCACATACGTCCACAAATCTATTAGCAAACTGTCGGATCCCCAATATGCAGAATCAGTGATGTATTTAGTTCCAAAGACGGACAAACGAACTATTAAACAGGTGGTCATAATGTTTTGGCTCATATGTGTACATATTCTTCACCGTGGTTGCCAACATCTGATGCTGTTCAAGCCCCTTACATATCCTACCAGGCCTAGTAACAACACTAGTTCATTCTGGTGGCTGTACTACCTGTCTCTGAGAATTACAGCTCTAATTGTTTAATACCCACCAATAGCGAGCACGTGTAGGAAGTTACATTGACATCCCAACATGTCATCTTTGTACTTCATTTATCATGTCAGGCAGTGTTGTTGTAACTGTTCTGTTTTTATTGTGGTGGGCGTAATTAGCATGTAAATTACCTGAAAGTATAATAGGAGGAAAGTCGGGTGAGTGAATTATTTCTTCCATGATAATAGACTTCACCACAAAGGGCAAAAAGTGTCTGGAAAGACAGATACAATAATATGTCTAACAAATAGCTAAGGATATTCGTGTAAGTGCTACTCTGAGATGAAGTGGTTGGAACAGGAGAGATAACCGCAGTGAACCACACCAAACGAGAGAAAAAATGAATATTGGTTAGTTGGCTTTGGGGAGGGGACCAAACAGCGAGGTCAAAGGTCCCGTTTGATTAGGGAAGGGTGGGGAAGGAAGTCGGCAGTGCTCCTGCAAGGGAACTATCCCGGTATTTGCCTGAAGTGATTTAGGGAAATCATGGAAAACCTAAATCAGGATGGCCGGACTTGGGGTTCAACCGTCGTTCCCCCCGAATGCGAGTCCACTGTGATAACTACTGCGCCACCTTGCTTGGTGACGAATATTGACTTTCGGACTATAGAAGTAGTTGTTTCATATTCTAATGAAACCAGCCTCTTCGGAACGTTCACATTTTAATCGAAAAGGTCGATTCGGTATATATTGTGGCCAGACTTAGGTTAATTTTCTTATTTAAATTGTATACTTCTCATCTGAAGATAGCTCTGAACGTATTTGATTGCCAAAACAATATTTTTCGGTTAATGTATTCTTCTTATTTTTTCGATCTGTTTGGTAATATCGATTTTGTACAATGAGAACTAGTGACACCATAGTCAGCTTAAATGTTCTGGCAACAAGTTTAGAGTAAACATAATATTTTAATGCCTCAGTTTTAATGTAAACTAAGTATCTGTGTTTATTTAAAAATTTTCTATCGATAAGGAAATCGATTGTATAAAATAACACAAAGTTTCCATTTTTCATAGTCTCAAAATCTGCAATTTTTTTTGTTAACCATTAGGCCTATAAATATTCAAGTAAGTAATTGTTTTCACAGAACAATATATAAATTGAATCTGAAAAACAGTTTCAGTTAAGAGAGCCATTATAATGCTAATTTGGGCTACATCCTGTTCTAGAAAATATATACTAATTTTAGCGGGGAGTGCGTCAGAGTGGGTTCAGCGTCTATTAGTTTGGTCCTTGCTGTTCTCTAATAGATTGTGTTCTTCTTACGGGTCAAACAAGTTAGGCAATATACATTTAAAAAATTTCATATACTAGATGGTAAATTTTGTTCCAAGAACATGCAAATAAAAGCAACATAATATTCGAGTGACTCGTAGATTAAACGACCCTGGATAAAATCTTTTCAGTATGATATACAGGAACAAAGGAACAATCCATCACACTGAAACCAACTTTGCAACATCAGTACTATTTAACCACAAGTATAATGCATTTGCTCTTGCTATATGCTTTACCGTTGCTTAACTACGAAACAGTTACTAAAACGCAATAATTTTTATTCGTAATATACGGACAATAAGTAAGGGAAGGCATATAAACATGTAAATGATGAGATCTAATGATTAAATTAGAAAGAAGATAACTGGTCCTACAAAAAATCAAATATGCTACTAAAATTATAAAAGAAGTTACTGAAAATGTAATGTACGTCTTTCATTTGTAAACCACCAGTGTATTCCAGATTCTGTAAAGAATCGAGCTCCCATGTATAAAACAGCTTCATACGCCTAATTACTTTAAAAATGTGTTTATGTTCTAAATATTTGGCTCTAAGCATGTAAGTGAATGGAGTCGGTGGTAAAGAACTAATTAATACGTCATGCCTGATCTGAAGTTTGAAAGAATGAACAGAGAAAATGTAGTGACTGATGAACTTTTCCCTGTCATGGTATCGTAGCTTAGTTGAGGCGGAGGGGGGGGGGGGGGGGTGTTGCACTTGAAATTATGTGTAGTATTCGCTGGAAGTGGCTACGTGCTCTCAAATGGTTCAAATGGCTTTGAGCACTATGGGACTTAATTGCTGAGGTCATCAGTCCCCTAAACATAGAACTACCTAAACCTAACTAACCTAAGGACATCACACACATCCATGCCCGAGGCAGGATTCGAACCAGCAACCGTAGCGGTCGCGCGGTTCCAGACTGTAGCGCCTAGAACCGCTCGGCCACTCCGGCCGGCTAAGTGCTCTCATTCTAAAATACACTCCTGGAAATGGAAAAAAGGACACATTGACACCGGTGTGTCAGACCCACCATACTTGCTCCGGACACTGCGAGAGGGCTGTACAAGCAATGATCACACGCACGGCACAGCGGACACACCAGGAACCGCGGTGTTGGCCGTCGAATGGCGCTAGCTGCGCAGCATTTGTGCACCGCTGCCGTCAGTGTCAGCCAGTTTGCCGTGGCATACGGAGCTCCATCGCAGTCTTTAACACTGGTAGCATGCCGCGACAGCGTGGACGTGAACCGTATGTGCAG
The DNA here is from genome assembly GCF_023864345.2 of Schistocerca serialis cubense. Taxonomy (NCBI): domain Eukaryota; kingdom Metazoa; phylum Arthropoda; class Insecta; order Orthoptera; family Acrididae; genus Schistocerca; species Schistocerca serialis. The sequence continues at coordinate 209,027,731 of NC_064645.1, forward strand.
TTGACGGACTTCGAGCGAGGGCGTATAGTGGGCATGCGGGAGGCCGGGTGGACGTACCGCCGAATTGCTCAACACGTGGGGCGTGAGGTCTCCACAGTACATCGATGTTGTCCCCAGTGGTCGGCGGAAGGTGCACGTGCCCGTCGACCTGGGACCGGACCACAGCGACGCACGGATGCACGCCAAGACTGTAGGATCCTACGCAGTGCCGTAGGGGACCGCACCGCCACTTCCCAGCAAATTAGGGACACTGTTGCTCCTGGGGTATCGGCGAGGACCATTCGCAACCGTCTCCATGAAGCTGGGCTACGGTCCCGCACACCGTTAGGCCGTCTTCCGCTCACGCCCCAACATCGTGCAGCCCGCCTCCAGTGGTGTCGCGACAGGCGTGAATGGAGGGACGAATGGAGACGTGTCGTCTTCAGCGATGAGAGTCGCTTCTGCCTTGGTGCCAATGATAGTCGTATGCGTGTTTGGCGCCGTGCAGGTGAGCGCCACAATCAGGACTGCATACGACCGAGGCACACAGGGCCAACACCCGGCATCATGGTGTGGGGAGCGATCTCCTACACTGGCCGTACACCACTGGTGATCGTCGAGGGGACACTGAATAGTGCACGGTACATCCAAACCGTCATCGAACCCATCGTTCTACCATTCCTAGAGCGGCAAGGGAACTTGCTGTTCCAACAGGACAATGCACGTCCGCATGTATCCCGTGCCACGCAACGTGCTCTAGAAGGTGTAAGTCAACTACCCTGGCCAGCAAGATCTCCGGATCTGCCCCCCATTGAGCATGTTTGGGACTGGATGAAGCGTCGTCTCACGCAGTCTGCACGTCCAGCGCGAACGCTGGTCCAACTGAGGCGCCAGGTGGAAATGGCATGGCAAGCCGTTCCACAGGACTACATCCAGCATCTCTACGAACGTCTCCATGGGAGAATAGCAGCCTGCATTGCTGCGAAAGGTGGATATACACTGTACTAGTGCCGACATTGTGCATGCTCTGTTGCCTGTGTCTATGTGCCTGTGGTTCTGTCAGTGTGATCATGTGATGTATCTGACCCCAGGAATGTGTCAATAAAGTTTCCCCTTCCTGGGACAATGAATTCACGGTGTTCTTATTTCAATTTCCAGGAGTGTAGTTGATGAAAGTAGTCCGGGTATTTGTGCACCATTAGTTACGCTGCCTCCAAGCAAACACTCGATTTCTATCTATAGTACTTGTCCTCTTATGTTAAAAGTTTACAATATTTTATACCTCTTACTGAATATAATATGACATAGAGAGGAAGAACATACACTCCTGGAAATTGAAATAGAACACCGTGAATTCATTGTCCCAGGAAAGGGAAACTTTATTGACACATTCCTGGGGTCAGATACATCACATGATCACACTGACAGAACCACAGGCACATAGACACAAGCAACAGAGCATGCACAATGTCGGCACTAGTGCAGTGTATATCCACCTTTCGCAGCAATGCAGGCTGCTATTCTCCCATGGAGACGATCGTAGAGATGCTGGACGTAGTCCTGTGGAACGGCTTACCATGCCATTTCCAACTGGCGCCTCAGTTGGACCAGCGTTCGTGCTGGACGTGCAGACCACGTGAGACGACGCTTCATCCAGTCCCAAACATGCTCAATGGGGGACAGATCCGGAGATCTTGCTGGTCAGGGTAGTTGACTTACACCTTCTAGAGCACGTTGGGTGGCACGGGATACATGCGGGCGTGCATTGTCCTGTTGGAACAGCAAGTTCACTTGCCGCTCTAGGAATGGTAGAACGATGGGTTCGATGACGGTTTGGATGTACCGTGCACTATTCAGTGTCCCCTCGACGATCACCAGTGGTGTACGGCCAGTGTAGGAGATCGCTCCCCACACCATGATGCCGGGTGTTGGCCCTGTGTGCCTCGGTCGTATGCAGTCCTGATTGTGGCGCTCACCTGCACGGCGCCAAACACGCATACGACCATCATTGGCACCAAGGCAGAAGCGACTCTCATCGCTGAAGACGACACATCTCCATTCGTCGCTCCATTCACGCCTGTCGCGACACCACTGGAGACGGGCTGCACGATGTTGGGGCGTGAGCGGAAGACGGCCTAACGGTGTGCGGGACCGTAGCCCAGCTTCATGGAGACGGTTGCGAATGGTCCTCGCCGATACCCCAGGAGCAACAGTGTCCCTAATTTGCTGGGAAGTGGCGGTGCGGTCCCCTACGGCACTGCGTAGGATCCTACGGTCTTGGCGTGCATCCGTGCGTCGCTGTGGTCCGGTCCCAGGTCGACGGGCACGTGCACCTTCTGCCGACCACTGGCGACAACATCGATGTACTGTGGAGACCTCACGCCCCACGTGTTGAGCAATTCGGCGGTACGTCCACCCGGCCTCCCGCATGCCCATTATACGCCCTCGCTCAAAGTCCGTCAACTGCACATACGGTTCACGTCCACGCTGTCGCGGCATGCTACCAGTGTTAAAGACTGCGATGGAGCTCCGTATGCCATGGCAAACTGGCTGACCCTGACAGCGGCGGTGCACAAATGCTGCGCCATTCGACGGCCAACACCGCGGTTCCTGGTGTGTCCGCTGTGCCGTGCGTGTGATCATTGCTTGTACAGCCCTCTCGCAGTGTCCGGAGCAAGTATGGTGGGTCTGACACACCGGTGTCAATGTGTTCTTTTTTCCATTTCCAGGAGTGTATTTCAGTTTTCTAATAGAGATGGACTCTGAAAGATAGAAACACAAGGCCCATGTTACTGGACATAGAAAGGTTCAAAGCTGTATGTTCTCACAGCAACAGTATCATATACTCAACTTGAGTACCATGCGTTGCTCGGGAAACAACGAAACGGTAGTCCATTTCATTCCACACATGAATCAACAGGTCCATGTTTGCTGAATCGAAAGCTGCAACAATTTGATTTCTCAGCTCTTGAAAAGTAACTCCCAAAGGTGGGATAAAGGCTGTCTTTTATGTACCTCCACCGAAAAAAATAGAATGGTGTGAGTTCCGTTGACCTGGGAGGCTAAGAGCAGTGAACAAGATCTTGTTGTCCACCTCGTGTTATTCAACGTTGTGGAATAGTGTTGTTAAGATAAAGTGAGGTTGAGTGCAGTCATTCACAAAGCTGAAATGATTAGAATTTTCGAGAAATTGAAGAAACAATCAATTTTTCAGCGTGTCCAGATATTACATTCCTGTCGATATTCTCCTCGCAAAAAAGACCGGTCCATGTCGTTTGTGAACAGAAATGGCAGAAAACACATTCAGCTTCCGTGAGTCACTTTCATGTTCGCCAACGGCGTCAGAATTTTGTGACTCCCAAATTCCTACGTTATGGTGGTTTACTTTACCCGATAGCTGACACCACGGTTCTTCCGAAAAGGTGAGTCGTTCGGAAAAAGTGTCCCCTCCTACGTGCCGGAGGAATGAAATGCAAACTTCGTGCCATCTGTTATGGTTGACGGGATGCAGTCGCTGCAGCAACTGCTACTTGAAACGCTTCATATGCACGTGTCGTTTCAGAAGACGATCGATGTTCTTTTGAGGAAGTTGAAGTTACAGATCTGCCCGTCGCGAGGACTTCTGAGGACTCCGTGTGGATGCTTCTCGGATACGCTCGACAATTTCATGAGAGGTGCGTGGATCGTCAGTGCTCTTGCCTTTGCCCATGCAAAAAATTTCCAAGTATTTTGTATGCCAGTCGTACATCTCCTGGTGCAGAGGCGGAGTCTAGCTGAATCGACGGCGGAGTGCAATTTTCACTTGAACATCATCTGACCGGTGTCAAAACGTCGAACCTTCTTCTATCCAGTGATATGCGAAACGCGTTTCTATCTGTTACACACTGAAGCGCCAAAGAAACTGGTATAGGCATGTGCATTAAAATAATGAGATATGTAAACAGACAGAAAACGGCGCTGCGGTCGGCAACGCTATATAAGACAACAAGTGTCTGGCGCAGTTGTTAAATCGGTTACTGCTGCTACAATGGGAGGTTATCAACATTTAAGAGAGTTTCAACGTGGTGCTATAGGTGGCGCACGAGCGATGGGACACAGCATCCCCGAGGTAGCGATGAAATGGATGTTTTCCCATACAACAATTTCACGAGTGTGCCGTGAATGTCAGGAATCGGGTAAAACATCAAATCTCCGACATCGCTACTGCCGGAAAAAGACCCTGCAAGAACGGGAGCAACGACAACTGAAGAGAATCGCTCAACCTGACAGTAGTTCAACGCTTGTGCTAACTGCTGCAGATTTAAATGCTGGACGAACAACAAATGTCAGCATGCGAACCATTCAAAGAAACACCATCGATATGGGTTTCGGAGCGGAAGGTGCACTCGTATACAGCGCGACACAAAGCTTTACGCCTCGCCTGGGCCCCTTAGCACCGTTATTGGACTGTTGATGATTGGAAATATGTTGCCTGGTCAGACGAGTCTTGTTTCAAATTGTATGTAGTGAATGGACGTTGACGGCTATGGAACAACCACACGAATTCATGGACCGTGCATATCAGCAGGGGAATGTTCAAGCTGGTGGAGGATCTGTAATGGTGTAGGGCGCGTGCAGTTGGAGTGATATGGGACCCCTGATACGTCTAGATACGATTCCGATAGGTGGCACATACGTAGGCATCCTGTCTAATCAACTGCATCCATTCGTGTCCATTACTCATTTATTTATTTATTTACTCGTCTAGTTCCGTAGGACCAAATCTAGGAGCAAATATCCAAGGTCATAGAACGTGCCAGTACATGACATTACAACACTAAGCAATACAGGTAAAATAAATGTTTATGACCCAAAAAAGTCAAGCCATAAGTTTAAGTAAACGCAATCAACAACATAACATAGTGAAACGTCGTCTTAGAAAAATTATGAATGACTGTGCTGGTAAACTTATACATTATTTGATTTAAACGCCCCCCTAGAAAATTTACGAATGACTGTGCTGGTAAACTTCTACGTTATTTGATTTTCAAACAGCTGAGCAAAACTCAACGTACTTAAACAGGTTTGTCTTTACTTACTCTGATCATCACAATATTTTTAGCGCAACGCAATCTGACTTTCAATAATCCCTACAAACGAATGGCCCTGACTAACAATAACCTATGAATCACTTACCTCACAAAAATCTTCGTTACTCGAACTACTGCAATACAGCAATACCTGCACATAAATTAACCACATGGAGATCACCCAGTTTTAGACAGGGTGAATACCAAATAGATCATGTCGCAATTTCCAAAGAAAACATAAAAGAAATTCAAAACATCAGAACCCGCAAATGTGTCTTTGAATCAGATCATCATCTTCTCCAAATAAAATCAAAATTCCAACCAAACAGAATGCTAAAAAGGCCACCCAAAAGTACCAAACCAGATCCGGAGTATCTGCAACTCAACAAAGAAAAAATCATCATGCAAATTAATCAGGAAAAATCGACTGGAAGAAACTAACAGAGAAAATTCAGGAAGCCCTCAAATTAGGACAACCCCCTCGCAACAGGAAACATCGCTGGTGGAATGCAACCTGTGATGAGGCAGTCGACAACCGAATAACTGCATGGAAAAAATTTAGCAGTCACGAAACTTAAGAAAACTGGGAGAACTTTCTTAAAACTCAAAAACAGACCTCAAAAATAATTAGAAAAGAAAAACTGGGATATGACAACAACGGACTCTCTGAAATCCAGCAGGATTTCATCAAAAATAATGCAAGAAATTTTTATAAGACTTTCAGAGAAAACTTACAGGGATACCAAGCGCCTAGCTTGTGCTTCAAGAAACCCGATGGCTCTTTGGAAACCAACACGAAAAATAACTGCAAAATCTTAGCCCAATATTTCAGTTCCCTCTTCAACTGCGAACCACTCCAAGAAAAACTTGTCTTCTATTCTCCAGTATTCACACACCCAGACTCACATGCCCCGGATCTTGAAGAAATTATGGAGATAGTCAAGCAGTTGAAAAATAACAAAGCACCAGGAGAAGATGGGATCATTGCTGAGTTCTGGAAACCATACGATCCTATACTTATGCAGAAATTACACCATATAATGTCAGACATATGGATAACGGAGCAGATACCAGAGGACTGGAAATGCGCTCTAATTCACCCACTACACAAAAAGGGCGACAAGACAGACATGAACAATTACAGAGGAATTTCCCTGCTCCCAGTCGCTTACAAAATTCTTTCCAAAGCGCTTTTAAACAGGATAGAATCCCAAGCAGATACACTAATTGGTAAATACCAGGCCAGATTCTGAAAAGGACGCTCATGTGCGGAACAGATCTGGTGCTTAAAGACAATATTACAAATGAGGAAATGCAGAAACACAGTAGTTACATTCATCGACTTTAGGAAAGCATATGATTCAGTGGACCGTGGAACCCTGTTTAAAATTATGGAAGAATTTGGGATCGACCGAAAGACACGAAAAATCACAGAACAGACACTTACAGGAACAACGGCCAAAGTGAAATTCATGGGCGAAGTATCAGAACCCTTCGAAATCAAATCTGGAGTCCGACAGGGAGACGGACTATCCCCAATCCTTTTCAATATTGTTCTAGAAAAGATAATCAGGGAATGGGAACCTCATGTAAAGTGTATCCAAATTGGAATCAAGAAAGAGAACCGAATTAAAGTCAAGTGCCTTGCTTTCGCTGACGATATTTCAATTATCACCAATAACAGAACAAAAGCGATTCACGCAGTGGAAAAACTACATGAAATTTCACAAAAAACCGGACTACAGATATCTTATGAAAAAAAACCAATACATGGAAAGACAGCCAGAAAATAAATCCCCTTTAAAAACAAAATATGGTAAAATTGCACAAGTCTGCCATTTTAAATACCTCGGAGAAACTATACAGTCCTCAGGATTAAACCGAATTGCCAATGAACAAAGAATCACCAAGCTCCAGAAGGCCTACAAGCTAAAATGGACGCATTACAACAAGAAGTGCATTTCGACAGACGCAAAATTAAGGCACTATACAACAGTGATTCTTCCAGAATCAATTTATGCAGCTGAAACAATGGTGATTGATGGTCATTCAAAAATTAAGGAAATAGAAAAGCAGGAAAGAAAAATTCTCAGGAAGATTTACGGTCCAATCAACAAAAATGGAATTTGGATGAAGACACCACCAAACGAACTCTATAGAAAGATCAACATAGTAACAGATGAAATCAGAAAGCGCCGAGCCAAATTTTATACACACATCTACAGGATGGAAGACTCCAGAACAGCAAAGAAATTATTCAATATTATAACAAGGAGTAAATGTGGCACAGAATGGCTGAAAGAAGTCCAGAGGGATCTACAGCAGATCAACATAAAAAATCTCGAAGATCGCACCGAGTGCCGGCATAAAATCGCAAGTGTGAAGTATGGGGAAAGAACATCACGTCAGCCTGGTAAAAAATGGACAGAGGAACGGAAGAAGGAGCATTCTGAGAGGATGAGGAGGTTTTGGGAAGCAAAGAAGAAAAACATCCGAAGATGAAAATATGAATTCAAGTTCAATCGCTCTCCTAAAGGGGAACAATCGTTATAATGATAATAATAATATATATATATAATGACTTTTGAACGCTATTAACGTAGATACATTGTTTCCTCTCTATCAAAATCTTTCATTTGTTAACTATGCCTATCAGTAGTTAGTGCCTTCAGTAGTTAGAATCTTTTATTTAGCTGGGAATATTGGCGCTCGCTGTATTGCAGTAGTTCGATTAACTGATATATACACTCCTGGAAATGGAAAAAAGAACACATTGACACCGGTGTGTCAGACCCACCATACTTGCTCCGGACACTGCGAGAGGGCTGTACAAGCAATGATCACACGCACGGCACAGCGGACACACCAGGAACCGCAGTGTTGGCCGTCGAATGGCGCTAGCTGCGCAGCATTTGTGCACCGCCGCCGTCAGTGGCAGCCAGTTTGCCGTGGCATACGGAGCTCCATCGCAGTCTTTAACACTGGTAGCATGCCGCGACAGCGTGGACGTGAACCGTATGTGCAGTTGACGGACTTTGAGCGAGGGCGTATAGTGGGCATGCGGGAGGCCGGGTGGACGTACCGCCGAATTGCTCAACACGTGGGGCGTGAGGTCTCCACAGTACATCGATGTTGTCGCCAGTGGTCGGCGGAAGGTGCACGTGCCAGTCGACCTGGGACCGGACCGCAGCGACGCACGGATGCACGCCAAGACCGTAGGATCCTACGCAGTGCCGTAGGGGATCGCACCGCCACTTCCCAGCAAATTAGGGACACTGTTGCTCCTGGGGTATCGGCGAGGACCATTCGCAACCGTCTCCATGAAGCTGGGCTACGGTCCCGCACACCGTTAGGCCGTCTTCCGCTCACGCCCCAACATCGTGCAGCCCGCCTCCAGCTGTGTCGCGACAGGCGTGAATGCACGGTGTTCTTATTTCAATTTCCAGGAGTGTATATATATATATATATATATATATATATATATATATATATATATATATATATATATATATATATATATCAGTACATGACATCCAGACTTACAAAACTTCTTATAGTGACCTCTCAAAACTCTGGCATTTCTCTCTTCACATCCACCACTGCTGGCGGCTCACCTCCAACTGCCCAACGCTACGTGCTGTTCACATCCAACTGCCCAACACTACACAAGCGAATATTTCAACGATACCACGATACCAACCAGCCACAGACTGCACACAGCACAGTCAGTGATTTCCATACAGAACTCTACGTGGCGTTACCAACATAAAAACCTAAACAGCCTACTTACAATAGGAGTTAGTCCGACGTACTTGGGCGATTCCAGCAGGACAAAGAGACACCCCACACATCCAGAATTGCTACAGAGTGGTTCCAGGAACACTTTTCCGAGTTTAAACACTTTCGCTGGCCACCAAACTCGACGATCACAATTAAGCATATCTGGAAGCCTTGAAACGTGCTGTTCAGAAGATATCTCTACCCGCTCGTACCCTTACAGATTTATGGAGAGCCCTGCAGTATTCATGGTATCAGTTGCCTCCAACACTACTTCAGACATTAGTCGAGTCCATGCTACGTCGTGTTGCGGCTCTCCTTTCATGGGAGGCCTACACGATACGAGGTGTGGCTAGAAAAAAACGGGACTAGTACTGGTGAAACAATAAAACGAATGCAATAAGGCTGAAAGTCGCGTGGCCTGTCACGTGACTCTCGCTCCGCCTACTGCTCGAGTTTCATCTGCCTCCTGCACTCAGTCTGCCCGTGGCGTCTGTTTTAAGTAGTTGACGTTTTGTCTGTGCGTCGGAAAATGTTTGAGTGTACAGAAAGAACAGCGTGTTAACATCAAATTTTGTTTCAAACTAGGAAAATCTGCAAGTGAAACGTTTGTAATTTTACAACAAGTGTACGGCGATGATTGTTTATCGCGAACACAAGTGTTTGAGTGGTTTAAACGATTTAAAGATGGCCGCGAAGACACCAGTGATGACACTCGCACTGGCAGACCATTGTCAACAAAAACTGATGCAAACACTGAAAAAATCGGTAAACTTGTTCGACAAGATCGCCGTTTAACAATCAGAGCAGTGTCTGAGTTAACAGGAGTTGGCAAGGAAAGTGTTAGGCAGATTCTTCATGAAAGTTTCAACATGAACAAAGTGTGTTCAGAAATGGTTCCAAAGTGTCTCACAATTGAACAGAAGGAACGCCGAAGAATGATTTGTTCTGACATCCTGGAAAACATTGAAAGTGATCCCACCTTCTTACAAAATGTTATTGCTTGCGATGAATCGTGGTTTTTTACTTACGTTCCCGAAACTAAACGCCAATCGATGCATTGGAAAACTCCTGGTTCTCCACGACAAAAAAAGCACGAATGTCAAAATCGAAATTCAAGGCAATGATGATTGTTTTTTTTTTTTTGACATCAAAGGGATTGTGCACATTGATTGGGTACCAGAGGGACAAACAGTGAATCAGCATTACTACATTAGCGTCCTGGCTACCCTACGTGAGCGAGTACGGAGAAAACGGAACGATTTGTGGAGAAAAAAGTCATGGATCCTTCACCAAGACAATGCCCCAGCTCACAGTGCGTTGTCAGTGAAGACGTTTTTGGCAAAACACAACATTCCCATCTAGATCATCCACCCTACTCACCTGATTTGGCCCCCTGTGACTTTTTTCTTTTCCCTAAAGTCAAGTCAGCTTTGAAAGGAACTAGATTTGAGACTGTTGAAGCAGTAAAAGAAAAAGCGACGGAAGTAATGTATGAACTTACCGAAAATGATCTGCAGCATTGCTATGAACAGTGGAAAATTCGTATGGAGCGGTGTAGAGACCGAGGAGGAGAGTACATTGAAGTAGATAACATGAAATTGTAAATAATTGTAAAGAAATGTTTTTTCCAGCATCAGTCCGGTTTTTTTCTAGCCGCACCTCGTATTACGGAGATGTACTAGTTTTAACAAACAACTGCAATCTGTTTTTTTTCTTGAATCACCTGGTATGTTTAATTTCAAATTCGGTCAATAATTACGAGAAATACTGAAAATCCACTTTTTTGTTGAGCCTAAAATTCTTTACACTGGCAGCCTACAACAGATAACTGTTTTACTAATATGGATGAATCACGCGCGGAATAAAACTCCCGTTGGAGTAGTTACCACTTAATCAGCAGCCTGGAGGGAAATTTACAAAGGAATTTTCAATTAGGTAGCAGGATACCTGGCCACCGCAGAGCAAATGGAAAGGAGCCCATTCGTCGGGGCGGTCTAATCTCGTGCGCTGGCGTCGCGGTGCGGGGCGCGCTTTAGAGCCGCCACGGCCGGCAGGGCAGGCAGGTCCGCTGGCGCTCCTCCTGGGCCGCGCCGCCCTGTGGTGCTGCTAATTTGGTGGCCGTACGAGTGCGGGGGCACGGCGCGCGTTTATCGCGCCGGTTTAATCCAAATATTATGGCCGGAATGCACGCGCAGGCCGGCTAATTGCGCGCACCGGCTCCCGGGAGGCGGGCGCTAACAGCGCACACATCGACCGCCCGCTCCGCTGTCCGCGCCGCTTCTCCTGCCTCCGGTGACGTCACCCGGTCGGCGGGTCGTGCATTTTGGAGCAGGTAGCCGACGCTGCCACGTCGTGCTGAATTCACACCATATAAATCCACTGCCCGAAAAAAAAAAAAAAAAAAAAAAACAAATCCAACTCCCTCAAGAGCAAGATCTATTTGTTGACAAGTGATGTGACAGGCTTTTCATCACTGTAGGAGTACATGATGAGAATTTTAAACCAAATGAAAGGGATGTCTCTCTAAAATGGTTCAAATGGCTCTGAGTACTATGGGACTTAACATCTGTGGTCATCAGTCCCATAGAACTTAGAACTACTTAAACCTAACTAACCTAAGGACATCACACACATCCATGCCCGTGGCAGGATTCGAACCTGCGACCGTAGCGGTCACGTGGTTCCAGACTGAAGCGCCTAGAACCGCACAGCCACACCGGCCGGCTGTCACTCTAAAAGCTGTACAAAACACAGGATACCCCTACCTCCTAGCCGTTACCAAATATCTTCCTCACCTGATTCTTGATCACATCACATTACCATCTAGAATTTATTGCAGACCTCACCCACTCCTACTGCCAAGCCTCTCTCTCGTTCCTACTGCCAAGCCCTTATTCCCTCCTGACACTTTCTTTAAATTCTGCCCACACAACCGCGTTCCAATCCACCATGACCGTTAGATTTTCATTTCCCCTTACGTACTGATTACCTGTTCACTATCCTCATATAATTTCTCCATCTCTTCATCTACTGTTTGCAACATGGGCGTGTACAACTGAACTATCGTTGCTTTTTTATTCCAGTCTCTGTTCAGAAATGAATTCTTTAGACGATGACCGGTTTCAGTCTGTAATGACCCATCTTCAGAACTAAAATATATAAATCTAGTGAGCAGCGTGTCTTTTAACATAAAACAGCAATATGTATCACAATATACTGTCATACAACCAGGGAAATGTACAGATAAAATATGGTATAACGTACCTTTTTTGTACCATGTCCTAAAGTGATATGGCCATAATGGCATCGTCAAAACATATAATCAGCACAGCTTCGTCACATAGATTTCAAATATGGTGTAGAATAGGGCACATCGTCCACATTGTGATTATTGGCAACTAGCTACTGAAGTACAGTAGCATACAAAAAACTGTTTGCCTACACCCTCCCTAGATATCGCTACTGTGGGCTTGCTTATATATAGTCATAATTTACGCAAAAAAAATAGATAAAATGCATGTAGCAGACTTATTAACATTGATGACTATCACAGAAACCAATTGTGATACATTAAAAGATGAATGCAGTTGCCCATGTAAAATTATTAAAATGAAATATATGAAGATGGTCATTACAGACTGAAACCGGTCATCGTCTAAAGAATTCATTTGTGATCAGAGACTGGAATAAAAAAAGCAGTTTACAGTATTGGATCACTGTTTGTATACGCGATTATGTCGCAGTTGGTGAACTGTCGTTGTCAGCGCTGATTCTCTCTCCATTCCAATGAGAACAAACCTATAAATGAACTGAGCATAGTAGCTCCCTGCCTTCCTATTCATAAGGCGCGCTACCCCCATTACACCATTTATCCTACCACAAATCCTTAATTTTTTCCATTTCACTTCATAGATCAACGTTACATCTACACTTAGCCTTTATATTTACCTTTTTATATATTGTAAGTTTACTACTACGTTCAAACTACTGGCTTTCTATGCTCCGACTCGTAAAATTTTATCTCGTCGTTTAAATCACATCAGGAGGAGGAATACTTGCAAAAAGACCGGGAAACAGGAGAGTACATAGTGGTCAGACAGAGATTCGGAAATCAGATACTGGACTGTAAGGCGTACCCAGGAGCAGATTAAACTCAGATCACAATTTAGTAATGATGCAGAGTTGACTGAAGTTTAAGAGAATTTTGCGAAAGAAACGAAGTGGAACGAAGTGGGATGCGAAAGTACTGAAGAATGACGAGACTCATTTGAAGTTCGATAAGGATGTGGCTTTTGCGATAAGGAGCACCAGAATAGGCAGCTTAGTTGACGAGGAGTGAACTTCTCTCAAACGAACAATCACACCGTTGGTTCGGTTCCTAATTCTATGAAGTTTAAAAATTGACATTTCAAATGACGATCATTAGACGAAGAACAGTTGTAACGGAGGAACAGAAACACAGCATGTATATCAACGCCCATGAAAACTGCCACTGAAGATGCCTTGCAAAGGTGAAACGCGTAGGACACAAAAACTGCGTTTTATTCAATGGTGATCAGACGGTCCTAAAGTGACAATCATAAACACATCGTGAAAATGGCAGTTGCACGGGGAAAACAGCTTGTGCAATGTAGGGGCCACTATTTACCTCACCTTGCAGAAACACCGTATGTGACCACGAGTTATAAGAGACGCACAACCCCCTCTTCCCCCCCCCCCCCCCTTTCACAAAGGCTGAAGCATGGGATGGACCTGTGTGGATGAGGGTGTATGCACTCTATGCACTCTGGAATAAGCGACACACCAGGTCTGCACCACACGCGTATGCACGTCCATCACTAGCACTCAGACTGAACTTACTCTCATCAGATAAGACAACAGAGCGCCGTTCCTTTCTCCACTCAACACTTTCACGACATCGGAGAAGCCATGACTGGAGGTGTTGTGGTCTCACTGGTGGCCTTGCCAGACTCTCAAATGATGTTAATCTTGCTGCAAGGACATATCTCCCAATCGCCCCTGGTGGCACATCAAGTGCAATGTATTACCGGAGTTCGTCCGTGGATAATGATCGCTCAATCACAGCTGCTCGCAAACTGAGTCGCTCCGGACGTCCATCCCCACTACGCGGTCAATCCGACCCTGGCCTGTGGGTGTGGTAATATTCGACAACAGCACGCTAACCATAAACTGTGCCCAAATGTTCAGCTGTCCGTTAATACGTCCATCCACCTTTCCACAGGCTCACAATGCGATCCCGTTCAAATGTATGAAGCTGTTCAGCAGGAGTACATACTCATCGGTGGGGCGAGGTTGTACCCTAGAGTTAGCCGGTCGCTGTAGCCGACCGGTTCTAGGTGCTTCAGTCCGGAACTGCGCAGCTGTTACAGTCCCAGGTTCGAATCCTGCCTCGGGCATGTATATGTGTGATGTCCTTAGATTAGTTAGGTTTAAGTAGTTCCAAGTCCTGGGGACTGATGACCTCAGATGTTAAGTGCCATAGTGCTCAGAGCCATTTGAACCATTTTACCCTAGAGTTAATGTTGCAACCACTGCCCACCTGTAAACTCAGGACAGTTACTGCCTGCAGAGTCAGAACAAAGTATACACAGACAGTCCTCCTGAGTGCCATTTGATCGTCGATGATCTGAAATGCACATATTATACCCATGGGCTATTGAAGATAGTCCTTGACGGTGCTGCATTTTTTCCGGGAGTGTACATTTACACGAGCAGTCGTAAGCCGAAAGTTGAATTTAGTGTTTGGTACATAGGATCTTCTATCAGCTCTTGCACAGACAAGGACATCTGCAAAAGAAGTCACAAACAACCCTCTATGACACTCATATCACCATTGATACTACGATTACAATCAGTCGGGCAGTACAGAAACCGAACAAAAACGATTTCGGTTAAGTGTTAATCGTAGCTTAAATATATGAACCGGTGCTTTTATAGACACCCAGCCTCAGATGCAGCAGTGACGGAACGTTTGCGTCAATTTCCTGCTTATGTTCTAGGGGGGAATTTTATTGGTTGTAGAATGGTAAACGCATGTGGTTGCGGTGGATAACAGGGACATAAGACCGCATCAATTTGTTCCGAAGTTGGTCTTGAGCAGTTATTCGGAGAATCGACTCGCGAAAGTAACATCTCAATTTTTTGGGTTACAAAAAAGCCCGAACTTCTCGGCTTAGTTAACGTTAATCAGGGAATCATCATAAAGTGTCATTAAATACGGGTGGTGATAGACATCTAAAGAAATGTAGCAAGATATTTCTGATCTGCAAGTGCGTCAATCAACAGGAGAAACAAATATGTTGAGTATAAACATAGGCTAACAGTTCAAGGTTTTAAAGTTTTGGAAAGAACCACATTGGTTTCTCACAAAATATAGCTTCAACAAACATTAAAGCGTAGTCCAAAACTTATACTAAAAAAACTAAACGATACTAGAATTACGGGATTACATGTGTTAAGCGTTCAACGAATTCGAAAGTAAAATGCTGCAATGTTTTCGTCTCACGTTCAGTAAAGCTACTGTGACCATAATGGCATCGAAACGAGGATTGATACTCTGCCGAAGCACTCAATTCCTTTTTCATGGTTATATGAATAATAAATGTCGTGATGCGGGTTCTCCTTCAGCTAGTCACACGAACGCCCAAATGACGGATATCGAAGTAACTGGTCGGGGGAAAGAAAATTAATCGAAATTGCTCAACAGAGGAAAGACCACTGGACCTGATGGGATACCTGTATGATTCTACATTACGTTTGCGGAAGAAGTAGCTTCTTTTCTACCAGCAGTGTACCGTAGGTCGCTAGAGGAGCGGAGCTTTCCTGCGGATTCAAAGAAAAAAATGCGCTTTTTATTCCTTGTTTCAACGTGGGTCGTGGAAAAGACGTCCATTATTGTAGACCTATTCCTACGACTTTAGTCTTTTCTAGAATTTTTGAACAGGAAAAAGTTCTACAAGTAGGGACGAGAAATGTCACAAGCTTGAACATGGTAGGGGAGCTTGAAAATCTGAAAAGGGAAATGCATAGGCTCAATCTGGATATAGTAGAACTCAGTGAAGTGAAATGAAAAGGACACAAGTTCATCGGGTCAGGTCAGTATAAGATAAAAAAAGAAATTCCTGAGAAGGCGCATTTGGAACAGAGCGTTATATGGTAGTGAAACATGGGCTGTGGGGGAACCGGAACAGAAGATAATCGAAGCATTTGAGATGTGGTGCTACAGACGAATGTTGAAAATTAGGTGGACTGATAAGGGAAGGAATGAGGAGGTTCTGTGCAGAATCGGAGAGGAAAGTAATATGAGGAACACACTGACAAGAAGAAGGGACAGGATGAAAGGACATCTGTTAACACATCAGGGAATTACTTCCATGGTGCTGGAGGGAGCTGCAGAGGGCAAAAACTGTCGAGGAAAACAGAGACTCGAATACATCCAGCAAATAACGGAGGACGTAGGTTGCAAGTGCTACTCCGAGATGAATAAACTGGCACAGGAGAGGAATTCGTGGCGAGTCGCATCAAACCAGTCAGAAGAACGATGACTTGAAAAAAAAAGAGATGTAATTCCTGTTTGTTTTTCGTGGGTTTGGGTGCGACGGTATTCGGTCTCACTACAGCTGCCTTGTGGTCACTAATCGTTGTATCTTTCATGATGCTCCCTGTTTGCTCAAGATGCAAAATGTCAAGTATGTTTTCGCAATCGTTTACACTTCAAGTGAGCTTAACTATCTGTTCAAAATAATTTTGTAAGAAAGCATTCTGTACAATTTTGGAGGACGTTTAATGCCTACCGCCGGCTTTAAACGCGTATTTTTGCCAACATATCAAGTGTAGATTGAAGATCTTGGTTCAAATGGTTCAAATTGCTCTGAGCAGTATGGGACACCTGAGGTCATCAGTCCCCTAGAACTTAGAACTACTTAAACCTAACTAACCTAAGGACATCACACGAATCTATGCCCGAGGCAGGATTCGAACCTGCGACCGTAGCAGTCGCGCGGTTCCGGACTGAAGCGCCTAGAACAGCTCGGCCACCATGGCCGGAAGATTGAAGATCTCACCAACTACAATTATACGAGTCGGATACCTTTTTGAAATGAAAGTGTTCTTTGAACTGTTCAGCAACTATATCATCTCAGTCAGGAGGTCTGTAAAACTAAACAATTACTAATTTATTCCAATTGTGAACTTCTATCCATAATAACTCACAGGAACTACCTATGTCAATTTCAGTTAGAGGTAAACTACTTCTGACAACAATAAAGTCTCCACCACCAATTATGTTTAATGTATCCTTTCTGTACGAGAAAGAAAATCAGATATGCAGAATAGGCTCTTAATAGAGGAATGTGGTTGGTTGGTTTGTTTGGGGAAGGAGACCAGACAGCGTGGTCATCGGTCTCATCGGATTAGGGAAGGACGGGGAAGGAAGTCGGCGGTGCCCTTTGAAAGGAACCATCCCGGCATAGGAATGTGAGAGGCGAGTGAGTTCTGCAATACATTTCAGCAAGTGGTAGTGAATACACTGTTCAAAAATCACGAAAGTAGGAGGCACACAAGGAAAATGCTTGAAAATACCACAAGGTTCCACCGACGCTACATCTTGGAGAGACAGAGATTCCGAAATGAGATACTCGATTGTAAGGCGTACCCAGGAGCACATATAGACTCTGATTAGAGTTTAGTAGTGATTAAACGTAGACTGAAACCTCACAGACTTCGCTGGTAGAATAAATGTGTAAGGTAGTGGTATAATAAAGTACTATAGTCATCTAGGTCAGTAGATACTGTGATAGTGAATACTACACTAGGCACTTCAGTTGAAGAGCAGTGATCTAAGAAAAGCAATAACGAAAGATGGACAGACAAATATCGGTACAAGAAAGGCAAATGTGAAGAAATCGGGGTCATAAATACTTCAACTGATAGTCGCAAAAGGAAGTACAATACGTTCAAGGAAATTCAGGGATACGGAAATACGTGAATTAGGAACGAAATAAATAGGAAATTCCGGAAATCCAAGGAAAAATGGCTGCCAAAAAAAAAAAAAAAAAATGCGAAGAGAGAGAAAAACAAATGAAAGGACTGATTCAAGACGTAGAAATGTCAAAACAACATTCGGTGAAACTAAAAGTAAGGGCGTCAACATTAAGAATACAACGGTATATCCATTGCCGAGCGGAAAGGATACAGCTGATTGGTGAAAACAGTATGCTGAAGGTTTCTACAGAAGGAAGGACTTGTTTGATGAGGTGCTTGAGGAGGAAATAGGAGTCGATAGGGAAGACATAGGTAATTCAGTATTAGTGTAAGCTTTGGAAGAGTTGCGGTGAAAACAGGCAGAATGGAGAGGAAACATTCCATTGGAAATCCTGAATTCATTGGGGGAAGTGGCAACAAAGCGTTTATTAAATATTGAGTGTATAATTTGCGAGACTGAACGCATACCGTCAGATTTTCGGAAAAATATCATATACACAATTCTGAAGATAGAAAGGGCGTTTAAGTGTCAGAACTATCGTTCAATCAGCTTTCGAGTTCATGGACCTACGTTGCTCACAAGAATAATATGCTAAGGAATGGAAAACAAGCTTGGGGATGTGTTAGATGACGACCAGTTTCGCTTTCAGAAAGATAAGGGCACCAGAGAGGCAATTCGTACGTTGTGATGCATGCCTTAGGGGTATGAAACGTTTCCATCATTGCTACTGCGAAACACATCTCTTGCTGTGAAACACATCTCTTCTAACGCAACGTCTTTGCTGCTAAGAACTACCTACAGAACGCAGTAAAAAAATGAGGACACGTTGCTCTATTATTGTCTATGAATGCAGCATACAGTAAACATTTGTTAGTGTTGTTACTGTACACTGTGTGTACAGTTCTGGATGAGTGCATCGCATATGTTTGTTGTAATAGTACCAGTCTATATTTCGATAAGTTTGTAGGCTGCTTTTGCGTTGTTCGTTTATATCTGCATTTACCGGATAACGGAAGCCTATTATTCTACACGGGAAACCGCAGACGTAGAATTTCAGCATCTATCGAGGTTAGTCATCCTCTAGGCCGGGCTATGCTACAGCCATATCATATACAGTGTGTCGAAGCCATATGGCCACTTGATCAGCCTTCCAGAATGCGGTTCTGCCAGTGTCTGTTTGCAAAGGATGCACTTTTCCCAACAAAGATAGTGATCACAGACGAGGCTGGTTTCACATGAGATGAGACTGTCAATTTTCATGAATAGTTATGTGAGGGCTGATGCACGTCTACACGCAGTTGAAGACGCAAGATTTGCTGAAGAAGTGTATTGTCGAAGTGATTTGAGAGAAGTACATCAAATGTATTGGAGAAAACGTCACTAGAGTATAAATGCAGAATAATGAGAATGACAGTGTCTACAGTTCTTCCATTTACGGGCAGGAATTATTGACGCTAGACTCATAGGACCTTATGTACTACCAAACAGGTTGGGTAGTGCTAAGGATCGTCAGTTTCTAACAAACGGCTTATCTGTCCTGCTGGAGGAGGTATCATAGCAACAACGGCTGGACATGTGGCTCATTCGTGCTGAAGCCGATTTTCTCCGAAATGTTCGACAACACGTGACACAGACGTTTAATGAACAGTGGTTTGCTTGGGGAGGCACAGTACGTTTACCGGATCGTCACCCCCTTCTTAATCTCTTGGATCTTTGGTTCTGTGGACACTTGAAAACCTTGCTGCATGCCAGCTCCGATGTACAAAAGCCAAAGGAACGCGTTATTCAGAGACTGCATGATTCCCCAAGACATCTCAAAGAAGCAAGAAGTATGCCTTACTGCTAATAGATACGATTCCGAACACCTCTTTATCGATGGCTCACAAGTGCAGGACTTATTTAATGACAAGCAAGTTACGTTAGAAGCTCTGCTGTTTCAGAGAAACTGAATCGTGTGTTCTCACTCGTCTCATGCATTCTGTAACCCGTTCGTCATAGCTCCTTAGGGGAAGGCAGGGTCGAGAACCCGAGAAAATTCTCGTACTACCTAAAATCACTATGTGAGCCACTCGTCGAATAGTCTAGTGTCGCAACAGAAAGTTGAAATTTTAAGTTTCCCATTTAAAAAACCACTTGCGCAGTAGGATCTTAGAGGCCCACCATCGTTTGACTGTTGCTTAGATTCCTGAGTGGAGGTCATAAATACACGCATCCTTGACGCTGAGGAGCAACAGAAAGAGTTGAAAAACAAGTACGTCAACAGGTCTGGCTCTACAAGGATTACTTTTAGACATTGGCCGCTTACTTAGCTTGCATTTATCACGAATGTCTCACCTGGCACAAAGTTCCAAGGGACTTGGAAAAAAGCATAGACGACTCTTGTATATAAGAAGGATAAACAGTCGGACCGTCAAAATTGGAGAGCAGTAACCTTAACACCAGTTTGGTGCAGAATTCTTCAACGCATTCTGAATTAATAAATTTCCTTGAGACGAAAATGTTTCTGTGCACAAATCAGCAAGGATCTAGAAAGGCCGGCCGGAGTGGCCGAGCGGTTCTAGGCACTACAGTCTGGAACCACGCGACCGATACGGTCGCTGGTTCGATTCCTGCCTCGGGCATGGATGTGTATGACGTCCTTAGGTTAGTTAGGTTTAAGTATTTCTAAGTTCTAGGGGACTGATGACCTCAGAAGTTAAGTCCCATAGTGCTCAGAGCCATTTTAACCAATTTTTTGATCTAGAAAGCATCGACTGTGTGAAATTCAGCTTGCAGTTTTCTTGCACGATTCCTGCGAACCACGAATAAATGGTATCTGGCAGAATCCATACTCCCAGATTTACGGAAAGCGTTTGACACAGTGCACCAGTAAACAGTTAAAGAAGGCCCGATCTTGCGAAATGGGTGCTCAGGTATGTGAGTGGCAGGAAAAATTCTCATTGAATAGAATGCAACACGTTGTGCTGGACGGTGAGCGTTCATCAGAGACAACGGTGTCGTCAGTAGTGCTACAAGGAAGTGTGATAGGACCGCTGTCGTTCTCTGTATACGTCGATCTAACGAATTGGGTGAGAAAAAATCTGCCACTGTTTTGTGATGACGCAGTAATGTAGGTGAAAGTGTCATCGTTGAGTGATTGCATGATGAATTTCAGTTTCCTCTAACTGTAGAAAACCTGTATTTTGATGCAGATTTTCACGTCCAACTCTCTCGCGGATTGTAAAATTGTTGCTCTTTGGTTTATTTATTCTCTTTGTAACAACACATTTACGAAAAGAGTTACGTGAAATACTTTTAGCAATGCTGTGCTTTGCTTTTCTTTATCGTCATTACCTTTTAGCGGAATAAAATGTATATATGGAAGCCTTATTGTTCTGTATCTGGCCTACAATTTAAGGAACGATTTTTCATAACTGCAACTCATGCTAAGAATCAATATATCTTCCCTACTTCATAGTGATTAAAAGTTGAAATTACTTTGTTATGAACACTGATGTTACAGTTCGTGTGATCGTTCAAAAACACAAGTTCGCAGTGGATTTTATTTCTCGTTAAAATGCTATTTCATACCACGACTAGCCCAAGAACATGAGACTCTCATTAAAAAATACGTTGTCACTATAAAGTTTGCCAGATCAGAATGGAGCACAGCAAGATTCCTATCAGATTCTGAAGGTACATTAAATTATTTGCACTGTAAATTATATCCTATCAGCAGCCCGCGTCAATCTGCAACACATCATAAAATCTGCTGATCTTCACTGCCAGTCTGGGAGCTAAAAGAAATAACATTATTTTTACTATTATTTTACCGCTTCCTTGCGGTATGCTCAACTATATTGTAAGTCGTTTAAATACGCCGCGGCAGCGGCTCTTCGTTCTCCACGCAGCTCAGCACCACAGATAATATTTATATAACTGAGAAATGTCTCAACAGGATGGGATAATATGCAAGCAAGCTTAACAATAAATAATACAAGTTTTCATTTAAACACCTCTATTAAAACCTTTAAATATCTCAGTGATTACAGACCTTTGTGAATTCACACGTAATGGCGTACATTGCTTAGTCTCGACAAAAGAATGCTACACTAGCGTTCGCTACTACGACACAGGATATCTTACTCGTTCGACTCCCAGATGAAGAAGACAAAGAAATTGCTATTCGTCACGTATTATATACTAGTTACTTATTTTAATCTTTGTTCGACATTTATCGTCTGTGGCGGTTTCATTACTCGCCGACGCAGATATTCTCAAAAATAAATAATAAAAAAAATACATAATTTTATACAATAACACAATATGATACATATAATTTTCTCGTTACTACATAATATGTATGTTGTTTTTGTTTCCTACTAGACGTTACAATGCCCCCTGGCAGCAATTGACTAACGTTAAGAATGTTCGGCAATATGCTGCCACTAACGTCTGTTTGGTTATTGTCTGTTACCTTGGTTAGAACATTCACTTTAAACTTCTTAGTTCTTTTACACTGTAGGTTTAATTACACTTTTTATACTGTTCTTACACTTTGCGAGGTGACCATAAACCCAGTCCCAGGGTCATTACATTTATTTGGCTCCCCCATTCGGGCTACGTGCGATCAGAAAACCTGGGAAAACTGCGCCGGAGCCATGGTCATCTCGTCTGGTTTGTTTTAATACCCAGTTTGATCACAAAAAGTTCAGATTCTATCCAATGTTCACATATAACAAAGGCTATTTGTGAGAGCATGTTAAACCTTTAGTCTCTTTGTTACCCATATAATATTTGTGTTTTGGATTGTAATGAAAGTCACTTATTACACATTTTTACAGTAGTATCATGAATCGTCCTTGCATTTACTCGCGACAATTGGTTTAAAATGTCTAGCATTCATGCGAGTATACTTCATTAACATGACGAAAACATATTATATCTATATATCACTGAACCAATGAATACTTTGGGTCCGTATTGAATAACTCAAGAAAAATAAACAAATGTTTGTCACGTCATTTCGTGTCCACTAAACCCTATTCATGTTAGTGCATTAAACACATATTTGGTAGTTCATTTGAATGACAACAATGTTGTACGGAGCTGGCGGCGCGAAGCAATTGTTGAGTCGCGTCGTCTGGAACGCCGCGTGCCGACGGCCGCTGGGTTCGACGACCTGCTCTCAGTAACAGCGACGTCGTGCTGACGTGGCGCCCAAGCAGTCGCGAACCGCGGCGAACCATTCGCCGATGTCGGTGAGTGGCAGTGGTTTACCGCGACCGGCTGGCTGGCGGCACGGCACTCGTCTCGGCTTCTCCACATGGCTCCCCGTTGTAGCGCATGAAACAAGCACGGCATTATTAACAGATATTTCGCGGCTCTTTTCGTATATGCGATAAGAAAAAAAAACGCGAAACTGTCGCCCAAAAACGCGGGGCTCGAATTTGCAGTGGCCACAAATATAAAATTTTATGTATTTTTCTTTCAGTGTTGATTGTTATGTATGTGTAGATATATATATATGTATTTAGTGATAAATGTATGTATGTATATCATGATCAATGCTATGTTTTAATGGATGTGTAAATACTCTTTCATGACAAACCGTACTACTGCAAACGAGTCTGAGAAGACGATCCTGATAGTACTGAGAAGCTGTAACGACTACGTAATCCGGGGGCAGCCGAACCCCGAGATAAGATAAACTAAAGGTAAGACTACAGTGTAGTTGTCCTGTTTGTAGAAGTCGAGCTCCAGTGAAGTGATCTCATTTCGTTAGTGGTGTGCATATTGTGCGTAGTTTGATGTTAGTGTTTGTGACAGGACAAAGTTGATGGTAGATAGTAATTTTTAGTGTGCAGTTCGTGTAGATAAATTAACGCATTTTGTGTGCAAGGGGCAAAACTGTCAGACTTTGTGGTTTAGTAAGCAATTTATGAATATGGTTAAGTTGCGTAGTCAACGTCCGAGCAATATGGATACTGAGGAACAACAATTAGTTAGTGCAGGAAATGTGGAACCGGGTACCTCAAGTAGTACTAGTACTCTCTTTGAGGATATAACATGTGAGAATGTGGGGGCAGGGGCACAGGAAGTGGTGCCACCGCCCATTAGTCCTCAAGGGGATGTAGAGAAAGAACTTGTACCACCACCAGAAAAGCAGGAACCAGAGAGTGGTAATCTGCCTGGTGGGTATTCGCTTCAGGCTATATTAGAGCGCGTGCTGAATTACCAGGCAGAATTTGCGCAACAGCAAGTCGAGCGAGACCGCCAGCAAGCTGAGCGAGATCGTAGGCTAGCAGAAAATTTACTTGCCCAGCAAGCTGAGCGAGATCGCCAGTTAACAGAAAGTTTCCTTGCCCAGCAAGCTGAGCGAGATCGCCGGCAAGCTGAGCGGGACCAGCAACTTGTGCAATCGTTAGAAAACATGAAAAAAGAGATTGCAGATATGAAACAGAATTATGAGTCGATACCTAAGGCCGTGCAGGAGCTGACTGAACAGGTCAACAACCTGCAAGTAGCAAACACTAACAGGGTAGACGAAATAGGTGTATTAGCCAATCGAGTAGAAAAGCTAGAAACAGATTCCACGCAGCTTGTAGAGCAGAAGTGGAACGAACAAGCAACTAAAATTGAAACAGAATTCAACTCATGGCTGGAAGTGAAGGAGTGTGAGATTGACAAGAACATTAATTCCAAAGTACAAGCAGCCATAGCAAATAGAGGATCCGAATCGTTCAGTACCGCAGTGAATAGTCAGGTACAGAACGACGTGCAAACCATCAAACAAATACTCAGTGAGGATATTCCGCAGTGGCAAGTGAATATGAACAAACGGATATCCGACCTGGAGAAGGGTTTAGCACAAAGCAGAAAACATTTGGAACAGGAACCTCTGTCGCCAACAGCCCGAAGCCATAACGACTGATAATGCTTCTTATTTCACGGGTCAAACTTGGAAAAATTACCTACGGGAACAAAATATACAGCATATTCTGGTATCCCGGTTCCATCCCGAAGCCAGTCTAGTTGAAAGAATATTCAGAGAATTGAATAAGTTCCTTAGAATCTACATAGGGAACCGACATACAAAAAGGCCAGGGCTAGTACCGAAATTTGTAGAAATACACAATTTAACACCCCATTCAAGTACAGGCTATCCACCGGTAGAGATATTGAAGGGATTTAATGAGACACCGAATGAATGGCTCAAGCCTTTGCCGAGACTACCAGTCAAGGCAGAAACAAGGGAGGAAAAGATGAAAAAGATATGGAACAGACTAACCAGCTGTGCGGCAAAGAGGAAAAGGAAGTACGACCGAGGTGTAACTAACGAACAGAAATATAATGTAGGAGATCTAGTACTTATTCGTAACCGCGCTAAATCCTCAGCCACCTTAAAACAGAATAGTAAGTGGCAATTGCTATATTCAGGGCCTTTTGAAGTAATAAGCGTGCCACACGAATGTAGCTATTTGTTAGCACATCCCCATACGGGGAAGATCAAAGGATTGTATCCACGTAAAGATGTGAAGTTATTTATTCAGTGACATATCACATATAAAGAGTAATAGTTGTAAGAATATTTTAATTGTGTTTTAGAATATAAGTATGTTAGTATTAAGAAAGAAATTTGTGTGTAATGAAACTTGGAGGAAGTGGATTCAGAAAGTAGGCAATAGCTTACACAGGAAAGATTTTGTTTACAGACAATTAGAGCCATTTAAAAATTATAGGCTCATTAAGCAACGAACAATCTTCTTGTTGATAAAGTGAGGATTAATTTCTTGAATCATTATACAAAGGATTAATTTCTTGAACCATTTTCTATGTGTAGTATGTAAGTGCAATTAATGATGCAATCTAATATAGTAAGGTAACTGTTGTAATTGTATTAGGATAAGCAACCCTGAGAGAGAGAGTCTTGACTAGCCAAACATGGACTCTGTAATATGCAACAATTATGTGATGTTTGCTGCCAGTAGTGATATGAGAACGACACTGGAGCATAAGCTAATCAAAAAACAAGCCCGTTCCGTGGAAAATCCGCTTTGTATATAACAATGCTTCAATTGAAGCCTGTGTACTTGGTACACGCCCTTGAATATTCATTACGCGATACGCGAATTAAGTCAACCAATGTGGAACCTACACTGTAGTCATATAGGAAAAATCATTAAAAATAATGCTAGTGCTAAATGAAGTATTTATTGATCAATATGCCCAAGTCAAGCTGTCATGCACATGGTAAAATCTGTTTGATAGATGGGTGATAACCAGGCAAGCTACACTGATAAGAAAATTAAAAAATTTCACAAAAGGGCTATATACGCCTAGTAACAATATGAAAAGTGTGTTGTGATAAGGTAAAAACAAATAGACGCCATGTAGATGAGAGTGAGTATGCGAAGAACAGTTAAAAGATATTATAAAATAAACTGTGTGCATAAACAATGGAGGAAAGGACGGAATATTGTGTGTAGCAGGGACAGAAAATGACTGTTGTATCTGCACCAATATATACGTCCATAAGTCTAGTGTTGAGTGACAGACTGTCCTAGTGCAGTGCTCAACGAACAATAGACAGTGTATAAAAACAGTAGTTATTGATCCGTTCGGAGTCGAGTTAAACGAACCTAGCTCGACGGGGACATGTAGTATGTGTGTTACGAAACATTTTCACGTGTTGAAAGACGCTCTGGCAGTGTACCAACCGTGGAGTGAGTGAAAATGTGTAGTACAATGTGCGTGTGACGAACCTTGAATACCAGTGTCACAATGCCACAAGAAACCTGTTATCACGCCAAACCATCCTGTGCATACCAGTGAAGCGACGGCTTACTGAACAATAATCGCTTTTAACAAGTTGCATCTTCTTCCACAGCTAGTAATCTGTGTCCTTAAAGGCAGTACACCGTTGTGGAATGTTTGTTTCATGCGCTACAACGGGGAGCCATGTGGAGAAGCCGAGACGAGTGCCGTGCCGCCAGCCAGCCGGTCGCGGTAAACCACTGCCACTCACGGACATCGGCGAATGGTTCGCCGCGGTTCGCGACTGCTTGGGCGCCACGTCAGCACGACGTCGCTGTTACTGAGAGCAGGTCGTCGAACCCAGCGGCCGTCGGCACGCGGCGTTCCAGACGACGCGACTCAACAATTGCTTCGCGCCGCCAGCTCCGTACAACATTGTTGTCATTCAAATGAACTACCAAATATGTGTTTAATGCACTAACATGAATAGGGTTTAGTGGACACGAAATGACGTGACAAACATTTGTTTATTTTTCTTGAGTTATTCAATACGGACCCAAAGTATTCATTGGTTCAGTGATATATAGATATAATATGTTTTCGTCATGTTAATGAAGTATACTCGCATGAATGCTAGACATTTTAAACCAATTGTCGCGAGTAAATGCAAGGACGATTCATGATACTACTGTAAAAATGTGTAATAAGTGACTTTCATTACAATCCAAAACACAAATATTATATGGGTAACAAAGAGACTAAAGGTTTAACATGCTCTCACAAATAGCCTTTGTTATATGTGAACATTGGATAGAATCTGAACTTTTTGTGGTCAAACTGGGTATTAAAACAAACCAGACGAGATGACCATGGCTCCGGCGCAGTTTTCCCAGGTTTTCTGATCGCACGTAGCCCGAATGGGGGAGCCAAATAAATGTAATGACCCTGGGACTAGGTTTATGGTCACCTCGCAAAGTGTAAGAACAGTATAAAAAGTGTAATTAAACCTACAGTGTAAAAGAACTAAGAAGTTTAAAGTGAATGTTCTAACCAAGGTAACAGACAATAACCAAACAGACGTTAGTGGCAGCATATTGCCGAACATTCTTAACGTTAGTCAATTGCTGCCAGGGGGCATTGTAACGTCTAGTAAGAAACAAAAACAACATATTATGTAGTAACGGGAAAATTATATGTATCATATTGTGTTATTGTATAAAATTATGTATTTTTTTTATTATTTATTTTTGAGAATATCTGCGTCGGCGAGTAATGAAACCGCCACAGACGATAAATGTCGAACAAAGATTAAAATAAGTAACTAGTATATAATATGTGACGAATAGCAATTTCTTTGTCTTCTTCATCTAGGAGTCGAACGAGTAAGATATCCTGTGTCGTAGTAGCGAACGCTAGTGCAGCATTCTTTTGTCGAGACTAAGCAATGTACGCCATTACGTGTGAATTCACAAAGGTCTGTAATCACTGAGATATTTAAAGGTTTTAATAGAGGTGTTTAAATGAAAACTTGTATTATTTATTGTTAAGCTTGCTTGCATATTATCCCATCCTGTTGAGACATTTCTCAGTTATATAAATATTATCTGTGGTGCTGAGCTGCGTGGAGAACGAAGAGCCGCTGCCGCGGCGTATTTAAACGACTTACAATAAAGTTGAGCATACCGCAAGGAAGCGGTAAAATAATAGTAAAAATAATGTTATTTCTTTTAGCTCCCAGACTGGCAGTGAAGATCAGCAGATTTTATGATGTGTTGCAGATTGACGCGGGCTGCTGATAGGATTTAATTTACAGTGCAAATAATTTAATGTACCTTCAGAATCTGATAGGAATCTTGCTGTGCTCCGTTCTGATCTGGCAAACTTTATAGTGACAACGTATTTTTTAATGAGAGTCTCATGTTCTTGGGCTAGTCGTGGTATGAAATAGCATTTTAACGAGAAATAAAATCCACTGCGAACTTGTGTTTTTGAACGATCACACTAATCACTATGAAGTAGGGAAGATATATTGATTCTTAGCATGAGTTGCAGTTACGAAAAATCGTTCCTTAAATAGTAGGCCAGATACAGAACAATAAGACTTCCATATATACATTTTATTCCGCTAAAGGGTAATGATGATAAAGAAAAGCAAAGCACAGCATTATTAACAGATATTTCGCGGCTCTTTTCGTATATGCGATAATAAAAAAACGTGAACGTGAACTGGCCCCACGTTGGGCGCCAGTTTCACGTCCAACTCTCTCGCGGATTGTAAAATTGTTGCTCTTTGGTTTATTTATTCTCTTTGTAACAACACATTTACGAAAAGAGTTACGTGAAATACTTTTAGCAATGCTGTGCTTTGCTTTTCTTTATCGTCATTACCTTTTAGCGGAATAAAATGTATATATGGAAGCCTTATTGTTCTGTATCTGGCCTACAATTTAAGGAACGATTTTTCATAACTGCAACTCATGCTAAGAATCAATATATCTTCCCTACTTCATAGTGATTAAAAGTTGAAATTACTTTGTTATGAACACTGATGTTACAGTTCGTGTGGTCGTTCAAAAACACAAGTTCGCAGTGGATTTTATTTCTCGTTAAAATGCTATTTCATACCACGACTAGCCCAAGAACATGAGACTCTCATTAAAAAATACGTTGTCACTATAAAGTTTGCCAGATCAGAATGGAGCACAGCAAGATTCCTATCAGATTCTGAAGGTACATTAAATTATTTGCACTGTAAATTATATCCTATCAGCAACCCGCGTCAATCTGCAACACATCATAAAATCTGCTGATCTTCACTGCCAGTCTGGGAGCTAAAAGAAATAACATTATTTTTACTATTATTTTACCGCTTCCTTGCGGTATGCTCGACTATATTGTAAGTCGTTTAAATACGCCGCGGCAGCGGCTCTTCGTTCTCCACGCAGCTCAGCACCACAGATAATATTTATATAACTGAGAAATGTCTCAACAGGATGGGATAATATGCAAGCAAGCTTAACAATAAATAATACAAGTTTTCATTTAAACACCTCTATTAAAACCTTTAAATATCTCAGTGATTACAGACCTTTGTGAATTCACACGTAATGGCGTACATTGCTTAGTCTCGACAAAAGAATGCTACACTAGCGTTCGCTACTACGACACAGGATATCTTACTCGTTCGACTCCCAGATGAAGAAGACAAAGAAATTGCTATTCGTCACGTATTATATACTAGTTACTTATTTTAATCTTTGTTCGACATTTATCGTCTGTGGCGGTTTCATTACTCGCCGACGCAGATATTCTCAAAAATAAATAATAAAAAAAAATACATAATTTTATACAATAACACAATATGATACATATAATTTTCTCGTTACTACATAGTATGTTGTTTTTGTTTCCTACTAGACGTTACAAGATGAGTAAGAAAAAGCAATCCTGTAAAACCCTAATACAGTACTAGGGGTGTACTCCTTGACACAGTAAAGTTTGTTAAATATATGGGTCTAAGATTGCAAACCGACTTCAAATGGAACGAGCACGTAAGGATAATAGGCGAATGGACGACTTCGGTTTATTCTGGGAATATTAGTAATGTGTAGCTCATCTCTGCGGACTGTGTATAAAACAATAGCGAGACCAATGCTTGATTACTGCTCGTCTGGGATCCCCACAATGCGAGTTTCAAGGAAGACACCGAAGCAATTCAGAGGCATGCTGCTCGGTGCGATCAACACGCAAATATTGTGGCAGTGCTTGATATGGCAGTCCCTGAAGAGAAAACGGCGCTCTTCTGGCGAAATACCATTGAGAAAATTAAAAAACTTTTTGGGGCTGACTTCAGTGCATCTGCATCTACATTCACATACGTACCCCATGTGCTTGGCGTAGGGTACCCTGTACCATTTCTATTCATTTCTTTTCCTATTTCATCGCAAATATACCGATGGAAGAAAGGGTGTGTATGTGCCTCCGTATGAGCCCTAATTTCTCTTGTCTTCGTGGTACCTATGGCAAATGCGTGTTAGCAGCCATAGGACCGGTTTGCAGTCGGCTTCACACCTTGGTTCTCTAAATTTTCTGAACAGTGTCCCTTGAAAAGAACTTCACATACCCTCCAGGGATTCCCATTTGAGTTCTCGAAGCATTGCTTGTATGTTTTTCGAACCTACTGGTAAAAAACGTAGTATCCTGCCTCTAAATTGCTTTGATGTCTTCCTTCAGACCGACCCGTTACGGATGCCAAAACCTCGAGCGTTACTCAAGAAGAGGTCGCATCAGATATTTAAATAACGTAACTATGTCAAGTAGGATACTAATAATGATGTATATGATCATTACAGGTTTGTTTTTCCTACTCATCTGCTTTAACTTATATTTTTCTACATTTAGAACTAGCTGCCATTCATCACATAAACTAGAAATCATGTCCAGGTCATCTAGTATCCTCATACAGTCACTCAACTTTGACACTTTTCTGTATACCACAGCATCATCAGCAATCGCCCACAACTGGTGCCTATCCTGTCCGCCAAATCATTTATGTATATAGAGAACACATGCAGTCCTGTTACACTTTCCTGGGTACTCGTGACGATACACTTGTCTCTGATGAACACTCGCCGTCGAGGACAACGTATTGAATTCTGTTTTTTTAAGAAGTCTTCCAGCCACTCACGTATCTGAGAACCTATTCCATATGCTAACAGCTACGTCAGCAGTTTACAATGAGGCACAGCGTCAAACACTTTCCGGAAATCTATAAATATGGAATCTACATGTTGCACTTCACTCATAGTTCGCAGCATATCATGTGAGAATGGGGCAAGTAGGATTCTAGTGCCGCCAACGTACAATTCGCACAAGGGCTATGACGACATGGTGAGCAAAATTAGAGGTTGTACATATACCGTTGTGGAACTGGAAAGGAGCTCACTTGCATTGGTGCAAAGTATCGTCCGCCATGCACCGCATTGTTGGTGGCTTTTGCGAGTTTTTGTATTTTTCAAATACAGTACAGCAGAGGTTCTGCTCAACATGGATTCTAAAAGTCCTTAAAAGGATTCCAGATGTATGTGCCATCACATGTCTACGCACACGTCAAACGATTCCCTCAAGTCACAATGCACAAAGATGTTTAGGCCTTCCTGGCCACTTGTTGGCATATTGCCTGCTGGCTTCCGGATAGCGATCTTCGGCGATGATTGTAGAATAGATTCACTGACGTTTCGCCAGCATGAGCAGTTGGCATTATCAAAAATGCACCCTCCATCAGGCAGAATTTAAAAATAGACATAATACAATGAATTCTATCACGCACAACATAGCCATACTCTTCCACAGAAAGACTCAAAATATGCACCTATAAAAAGATTTATCAATCTTTCTTGTATATTAAAGGTGCCGGCAGATAATTGAACTTTTATAGACAAGCTGAAAATATTTCTTGAGATCTTTTAACATTGCAGCGCGTCAGATATCGTAAATAATTTAATGATTACAAAGAATCCGTCTCGATTGCAAATAGAAACCGGATGTTGACCTAGGTTTCGGAGCGGATAACCACGCCTTCTTCGGAACAAACTAAAACTTCAAACTGCCTAAAGAGGCATGGTCCAACATTAACACAGAACGCCCAAAAGTGCGAAAGACTCGCATAAAATGTAAAATAAACAGTACGTGTGTACCATGTCAATAGCTGTACCGTTTATTTTACATTCTATGCGAGTCTTTCGCACTTTTGGGCGTTCTGTATTAATGTTGGACCATACCTCTTTAGGCAGTTTGTAGTTTTAGTTTGTTCCAAAGAAGGCGTGGTTATCTGCGCCGAAACCTAGGTCAACATCCGGTTTCTATTTGCAATCGAGGCGGATTCCTTATATCATAGTATGAAGGCTTTCACGACCGGATGACATATCTTCTGGTAAACCTTGCGGGATGTAAGGTCGTGGTCCATGAAACTCTTCAGCTCCTAACGTTTCGTCCAGTGCTTCGCTGGACATCTTCAGAGGGGTATTTCTCCTCCGGTGAGTCTTGCCGACTGACGGGTCGGACGTCTGAGAGCGGCTTATGTATCGTAGAAAGTGGGCGTGACCAGAGTTACACGTGATATGCAGAGATAACCTTTGTCAGAGATAAAACTTAACTATCGATCGTAATCTTGTCACGGATAAAACTGTCTAGCAATTCTGTAGTGCTACTGTCCAAATATCACTAAGTTTCATGGTCTCTTCTTTCCGATTAAAGTTATCCCTATGTTTATATATTTCAATTGCTTCTCTACAAAGCCGTGGGTAATAGTTCGTCGTCGTAGATAAAATTTTTGTTTCGGAAAACTTCACTTGATGATTTCCTGGCTGAAAAGCGTGTTCTGCTACAGCCGATTTATCTGTTTTTCCTAATCGGCAAAGACTTCTGTGTTCTTTTAACCGTGTATTTACGCTTCTTTTTGTTGTTCCAACATAAACCTTTACCACATGTACACGGAATTTTATATACGCCACTGGCTGATAGAGGAGCGCGTTTATCTTTTACAGACCGAAGAACATGACAAATTTTCTTCGTTGGTCTAAAAACAGGTCTAATATCATGTTTACTTAAAATCTTTCCAATCTGATCCGTTACTTTCTTTATAAAAGGGAGAGAGACTGTATTCTTCCATCGTTTTTCGGACTTGTCCTTAAGCTTTTTGTTGTTTGGGTGCAGAATTCTGCTTACTTCTTTCTTTGAGTAGCCATTTCTCTCAAAAGCGTGCTTCAGATGTTTTAATTCGTCGTCTAGATACTCCGGCGTGCAAATCCGTCTGGCTCTGTCAACGAGACTTGTAATCACACCTCTCTTTTGTTTTGGATGGTGGTTAGAGTTTTTATGTAAGTATCTGTCTGTGTGCGTTATTTTTCTAAAAATATGTTGTTTCAAGCTTCCATCCGTCTGTCTCATAACTAAAACATCCAAAAACGGTATTTTGTTATCATTTTCTCTCTCCATGGTAAACTGGATTCTTGGATTTATATTATTAAGGTAATCAAAAAATTCGCCTAAGGCTTCTCTACCATGTGGCCAGACCACAAATGTATCGTCTACATACCGATACCAGCGAGATGGTTTCTTATCTGCTTTTTCCAAGGCTGACTGTTCGAATTTCTCCATTAGAAATTAGCTACTGCAGGACCCAATGGGTTACCCATTGCTACGCCATTAAGTTGTTCGTAAAACTCATTATTCCACTGGAAATGACTCGAAGTAAGACAGTGTCTGAAAAGAGCAGTCAGATCTTCTGGAAAAATATCCGTTATAAAATCCATAACTTCATTAACTGGAATCATGGTAAATAAAGATACTACATCGAAACTTACTAAAATATCTTCAGGAGTCAGAATTAAACCTTCAATTTTCTCTATAAAATGACGTGAGTCCTTTATATATGAGTCCGTTTTTCCTAAATATGGTTGTAAGCGAGTTGTTAGATATCTTGCTATTTCGTACGTAGGAGAATTGATAGCACTAACAATCGGTCTCAGAGGAAGGTCCTTCTTATGTACCTTGGGTAGCCCATAGAGTCTAGGACACATAGCTTCAGTCTTCAATAAAGTTCTTTTTTCTTCTTTTTGAATAGAAGTGGCCGATTTTATCAAACTATTTGTTTTTCGTAGTACGCTGGCTGTAGGATCTTTCTTAAGTTTTTTGTATTGCCCTGCCGTTAATACAGAAGATTATCAAAGCAAAATTTTGAATCTTTTAACGGCAGGGCAATACAAAAAACTTAAGAAAGATCCTACAGCCAGCGTACTACGAAAAACAAATAGTTTGATAAAATCGGCCACTTCTATTCAAAAAGAAGAAAAAAGAACTTTATTGAAGACTGAAGCTATGTGTCCTAGACTCTATGGGCTACCCAAGGTACATAAGAAGGACCTTCCTCTGAGACCGATTGTTAGTGCTATCAATTCTCCTACGTACGAAATAGCAAGATATCTAACAACTCGCTTACAACCATATTTAGGAAAAACGGACTCATATATAAAGGACTCACGTCATTTTATAGAGAAAATTGAAGGTTTAATTCTGACTCCTGAAGATATTTTAGTAAGTTTCGATGTAGTATCTTTATTTACCATGATTCCAGTTAATGAAGTTATGGATTTTATAACGGATATTTTTCCAGAAGATCTGACTGCTCTTTTCAGACACTGTCTTACTTCGAGTCATTTCCAGTGGAATAATGAGTTTTACGAACAACTTAATGGCGTAGCAATGGGTAACCCATTGGGTCCTGCAGTAGCTAATTTCTACATGGAGAAATTCGAACAGTCAGCCTTGGAAAAAGCAGATAAGAAACCATCTCGCTGGTATCGGTATGTAGACGATACATTTGTGGTCTGGCCACATGGTAGAGAAGCCTTAGGCGAATTTTTTGATTACCTTAATAATATAAATCCAAGAATCCAGTTTACCATGGAGAGAGAAAATGATAACAAAATACCGTTTTTGGATGTTTTAGTTATGAGACAGACGGATGGAAGCTTGAAACAACATATTTTTAGAAAAATAACGCACACAGACAGATACTTACATAAAAACTCTAACCACCATCCAAAACAAAAGAGAGGTGTGATTACAAGTCTCGTTGACAGAGCCAGACGGATTTGCACGCCGGAGTATCTAGACGACGAATTAAAAACATCTGAAGCACGCTTTTGAGAGAAATGGCTACTCAAAGAAAGAAGTAAGCAGAATTCTGCACCCAAACAACAAAAAGCTTAGGGACAAGTCCGAAAAACGATGGAAGAATACAGTCTCTCTCCCTTTTATAAAGAAAGTAACGGATCAGATTGGAAAGATTTTAAGTAAACATGATATTAGACCTGTTTTTAGACCAACGAAGAAAATTTGTCATGTTCTTCGGTCTGTAAAAGATAAACGCGCTCCTCTATCAGCCAGTGGCGTATATAAAATTCCGTGTACATGTGGTAAAGGTTTATGTTGGAACAACAAAAAGAAGCGTAAATACACGGTTAAAAGAACACAGAAGTCTTTGCCGATTAGGAAAAACAGATAAATCGGCTGTAGCAGAACACGCTTTTCAGCCAGGAAATCATCAAGTGAAGTTTTCCGAAACAAAAATTTTATCTACGACGACGAACTATTACCCACGGCTTTGTAGAGAAGCAATTGAAATATATAAACATAGGGATAACTTTAATCGGAAAGAAGAGACCATGAAACTTAGTGATATTTGGACAGTAGCACTACAGAATTGCTAGACAGTTTTATCCGTGACAAGATTACGATCGATAGTTAAGTTTTATCTCTGACAAAGGTTATCTCTGCATATCACGTGTAACTCTGGTCACGCCCACTTTCTACGATACATAAGCCGCTCTCAGACGTCCGACCCGTCAGTCGGCAAGACTCACCGGAGGAGAAATACCCCTCTGAAGATGTCCAGCGAAGCACTGGCCGAAACGTTAGGAGCTGAAGAGTTTCATGGACCACGACCTTACATCCCGCAAGGTTTACCAGAAGGATTCCTTATAATCATTAGAAAATATTTCTACCTGACAGAACCTTCTACTTCATTGATTAATTGTGTGTAGACAGTGTGTACTTGATTGGTTGACGTCTATAAAATTTAGTTTTACCCTTGATTGTTTGACGTTTATAAAATTTAGCTTTACCTCACGATTTAAAGAAAAAGTTTTATTTCAAAGGGCTTGCATGTATTTTTTTTCTAACAATGTGTACCTTATTTGTAAATTTATTAGCACATGCAACACCACAGGCAACATCTTGGCAGTTGTCAAGGACATGGTCCACGGACCGTGCTGCCAAAGGTGGTTATTCAGGGTTTAGACAGGTGGTCAGGTTAATGATATTGATAGTGTACAATTATAACCGTCTCTATCGAGTGTTGGTTCTCGTTGTTTATCAAAGAGCGCCTCCCTAGAAAAATATCGCCTTTATTCAATAGATTCTGAGTTCACCGACGACCTCTGTGGCACTTTCGTTTGACATCTGCAGTCATGCCTGCTGTATACGGAGTACTATCGAACTGATGGAACTAATGTTTCGTATGCGGTTTTCTTCACAAACACAGTTAACGTTCTCCGAATCCTTTCTACAAACCTAAGTATTACGAAAATATATATACTGTTTTAGAAAATAAGTAACTGAATTGAGTTCCTTTTTTTCCGCATTACCGCATTATCATAAGACTATTTCACAAGCCAGCTATCTTATTGTGTCGTGCAAAACACTTAGTACGACATTTGCCTTTCCTTCTGCTGACTTCACGTGCTCACCCCATGCCATATCACTTTGCACCAGTACCTTTTCTTATCTACACTGAAGAGACAAAACGTTATGACCATTGCCCATCACGTGAGTAAATGTCACCTGGTGGTGTGGCGAGCACAGGGCGCAGTAAGGAATTAATGTAAGCGGAACCGAGATGAATGGGCATTGGTTATACCGAAGATATGGGTCACAAATGCGGAGATCTACATGCACATCTACATCCATACTCCGCAAGCCACCTGACGGTGTGTGGTGGAGGGTACCTTGAGTGCCTCTATCGGTTCTCCTATCTATTCCAGTCTCGTATTGTTCGTGGAAAGCAGGATTGTCGGTGTGCCTCTGATTTTATCCACATGGTCTCTTCGCGAGATATACGTAGGAGGGAGCAATATACTGCTTGACCCTTCGGTGAAGGTATGTTCTCGAAACTTCAACAAAAGCCCGTACCGAGCTACTGAGCGTCTCCCCTGCAGAGTCTTCCACTGGAGTTTATCTATCATCTCCGTAACGCTTTCGCGTTTACTAAATGATCCTGTAACGAAGCGCGCTGCTCTCCGTTGGATCTTCTCTATCTCTTCTACCAACCCTATCTGGTACGCATCCCACACTGCTGGGCAGTATTCATGCAGTGGGCGAACAAGCGTACTGTAACCTACTTCCTTTGTTTTCGGATAGCATTTCCAATAAATCTCAGTCTGGCATCTGCTTTACCGACGATCAACTTTATATGATTATTCCATTTTAAATCACTCCTAATGCCTACTCCCAGATAATTTATGGAATTAACTGCTTCCAGTTGCTGACCTGCTATATTGTAGCTAAATGATAAGGGATATTTCTTTCTATGTATTCGCAGCAGATTACACTTGTCTACATTGAGATTCAATCGCCATTCCCTGCACCATGCGTCAATTCGCTGCAGATCCTCCTGCATTTCAGTACAATTTTCCATTGTTACAACCTCTCGATATACCACAGCATCATCCGCAAAAAGCCTCAGTGAACTTCCGATGTCATCCACAAGGTCATTTATGTATATTGTGAATAGCAACGGTCCTACGACACTCCCCTGCGGCACACCTGAAATCACTCTTACTTTGGAAGACTTCTCTCCATTGAGAATGACATGCTGCGTTCTGTTATTCCTACAGAGTAGATTTCTAGTCTCCAGAAAAGTCATTATACTCGAACATAATACGCGTTACAAAATTCTACAACTAACCGACGTTAGAGATATAGGTCTATAGTTGTGCACATCTGTTCGGCGTCCCTTCTTGAAACCGGGATGACCTGTGCCCTTTTCCAATCCTTTGGAACGCTACGCTCTTCTAGAGACCTACGGTACACCGCTGCAAGAAGGGGCGCAAGTTCCTTCGCGTACTCTGTGTAAAATCGAACTGGTATCCCATCAGGTCCAGCGGCCTTTCCTCTTTTGAGTGATTTTAATTGTTTCTCTATCCCTCTCTCGTCTATTTCGACATCCACCATTTTGTTATCTGTGCGACAATCTAGAGAAGGAACTACAGTGCAGTCTTCCTCTGTGAAACAGCTTTGGAAAAAGACATTTAGTATTTCGGTCTTTAGTCTGTCATCCTCTGTTTCAGTACCATTTTGGTCACAGAGTGTCTGGACATTTTGTTTTGATCCACCTACCGCTTTGACATAATACCAAAATTTCTTAGAATTTTCTGCCAAGTCAGTACATAGAACTTTACTTTCGAATTCATTGGACGCCTTTCGGATAGCCCTCCTCACACTACATTACGCTTCGCGTAATTTTTGTTTGTCTGCAAGGCTTTGGCTATGTTTATGTTCGCTGTGTAGTTCCCTTTGCTTCCGCAGCAGTTTTCTAACTCGGTTGTTGTACCACGGTGGCTCTTTTCCATCTCTTACGATCTTGTTTGGAACATACTCATCTAATGCATATTGTACGATGGTTTTGAACTTTGTCCACTGATCCTCAACACTATCTGTACTTGAGACAAAACTTTTGTGTTGAGCCGTCAGGTACTCTGAAATCTTCTTTCACTGATATTAGTGGTTTTGACAAGTGGCACATTGTTGTGCCGCTGCAGTTGGAAACGAGAATCTCTGAAACGGCGAGGCTGATCGCCTGTTGGTGTACTACTGTGTGACCACCTATGGAAAGTGGTTGAAGGATGATGAAACAACGGGTAGTTGGTACCGTGTCTCATCATGACAAAACGTAGAGGTCGGAGGATCCCCCACTGTGTAATCCAGGATAGGCAGCCATCTGTGGCAGTTCTGAAGATAGAATACAGTGCTGGTGCGGGCACAAGTGTTTCAGAGCATACTGTTCAAAGCCCATTGTTGAACATGGAGCTGCATATCACACGACCCCGTTGTGTTCCTGTGTTAATCCGACATCGTCAGTTATGACTGCAGTGGGCACAGTACCACTGAGATTTCACCTTGGATCAAAACATCTCGCCTGTCAAATGAAGTGCTTTTCGGGTTACACCAGGTAGATGGTTGAGTCCCTACATGCCGTCATCCAGGCGAATGGCTGCATGATGGTTGGTTGGTTGGTTGTTTCGGGGAAGGAGACCAGACAGCGAGGTCATCGGTCTCATCGGATTAGGGAAGAACGGGGAAGGAAGTCGGCCGTGCCCTTTGAAAGGAACCATCCCGGCATTTGCCTGGAGCGATTTAGGGAAATCACGGAAAACCTAAAACAGGATGGCCGGACGCGGGATTGAACCGTCGTCCTCCCGAATCCGAGTCCAGTGCCTAACCACTGCGCCACCTCGCTCTGGCTGCATGAAATTTGCACTGCGCCACAGATGGAGGCCGGTGACGGCGGAATTATGCTATGGCGTACACTGAGTTGGGCTTCCGTTGGATCTATGGTAATCGAAGGCATCATGACACCAGTGAAGTACGTTAACATTATTGCGGACCACTGGCATCCCTTCAAGCTTGAAGCCTCTCCCGTACGGCAATGACGTCTTCCATCGAAATTACTCTCCGTGTTTCAACGTCAGAATCGTGCTACGGTGGTTTGACGGGCGTTACAGCGAACTCACAATGATGTGTTGGTCATGAAATATATCTAATCGGTAGCCGTTGGAACATACACTACTGGCGATTAAAATTGCTACACCAAGAAGAAATTCAGATGATAAACGGGTATTCATTGGACAAATATATTATACTAGAACTGACATGTGATTACATTTTCACGCAATTTGAGTGCACAGATCCTGAGAAATTAGTACCCAGAACAACCACCTCTGGCCGTAATAACGGCCTTGATACGCCTGAGAATTGAGTCAAACAGAGCTTGGATGACGTGTACAGGTACAGCCGCCAATGCAGCTTCACGAGATACCACAGTTCATCAAGAGTAGGGACTGTCGTATTGTGATGAGCCAGTTGCTCGGCCACCATTGACCATACGTTTTCAGTTGGTGAGAGATCTGGAGAATGTGCTAACCAGGGCAGCAGTCGAACGTTTTCTGTATCCAGAAAGGCCCGTACAGGACCTGAAACATGCGGTCGTCCATTATCCTGGTGAAATGTAGGATCGAATGAAAAGTAGAGCCACGGTTCGTAACACATCTGAAATGTAACGTCCACTGTTCATAGTGACGTCAACGCGAACAAGAGGTGACCGAGACGTGTAACCAATGGCTCCCCATACCATCACTCCGGGTGATACGCCAGTATGGCGATGACGAATACACGCTTCCAATGCGCGTTCCCCGCGATGTCGCGAAACACGGATACGACCATCATGATGCTGTAAATAGAACCTGGATCCATCTGAAAAATGGACGTTTGGCCATTCGTGCACCCAGGTTCGTCGTTGAGCACACCATAGCAGGCGCTCCTGTCTGTGATGCAGCGTCACGGGTAACCGCAGCCATGGTCTTCGAGTTGACAGTCCACGCTGCTGCAAACGTCGTCGAACTGTTCGTGCAGATGGTTGTCTTGCAAACGTCCCCATCTGTTGACTCAAGGGATCGACACGTGGCTGCACGATCCGTTACAGCCATGCTGATAAGATGCCTGTCATCTCGACTGCTAGTGATACCAGACTATTGGGATCCAGTATGGCGTTCCGTATCACCCTCCTGAACCCACCGATTCCATATTCTGCTAACAGTCATTGGATCTCGACCAACGCGAGTAGCAATGTCGCGATTCGATAAACCGCAATCGCAATAGGCTAAAATCCGACCTTTATCAAAGTCAGAAACATGATGGTACGCATTTCTCCTCCTTACATGAGGCATCACAACAACTTTTCACCAGGGAACGCCGGTCAACTGCTGTTTGAGTATGAGAAATCGGTTGGAAACTTTCCTCATGTCAGCACATTGTAGGTGTCGCCACCGGCGCCAACCTTGTGTGAATGCTCTGCAAAGCTAATCATTTGCATATCACAACATCTTCTTCCTGTCGGTTAAATTTCGCCTCTGTAGCACGTCATCTCCGTGGTGTAGCAGTTTTAATGGCCAGTAGTGTATCTCTGGCGCCAGCTGAGAGCCCGTAAATCACTGTCTGCCTCATTGTTGAAACTATATCATATGTTATCAGCTTCAGTAACTGACGTGGAAGTTGTGAATCTTACAGAGACATTGCTACAGAGCTATATGTGCACTAAGAGGATGACACGGTCCTCAACCAACACGCCCCAATGTAATGGGTTACCCTCGAAACAGCCATCGTGCTAGAGGATTCGTAACTACCACAGCTTCAATCAGTTTCTTAATATTGCTTCTGCCACACAGCAACATTTAACCTTGCCCAGTACCTATTTACAGAGGAGTGAAGCTGAAAATTTTCCGCCACAAATTCATTACTGGTGCTGATTTTATTGTTCTAGAAATGATAGTGTAGTTGCAGAGATTTCCAGCCGGCTGAATACATCAACACTTTGATTCTACAATTACTATAAACAGAACAGTGTTAACGTTGTGAAGCTACGATGTGTTTCACTATCCACGAAAGCCATCTCCTGAAAGCACAAACAGCTCTGAGAAACAGCCGCTGGTCATTTCAGTAATCTATAAATGTATATCAAACGACTGTGTACTCAGCTCTCTATTGACTTCAGTGAACAGCACACGTCATTCTTAGTATGTTCTACTTCGCAATTGCCCACCTGACCATACAATGAGCACTGTAATGACTACTTATCTAGAAAGACATGAACTTGAAAATTATAGTGTTCTGGGCTCCGTAGTCGCAGACGGCGTGGATTAATGTTAACATTCCGTGCAGCAGTCCAAACGCCATTCGGTCCCGGTGACATGCGAATGCACCATCAAAGTAATAGGTCATATCATAGCTCCACAGGTAGTGTGATGAGTACTGCCTTCTGTGATACAAAACATGGTATTCTTATCACAAAATGAAACAGCGTAATTTGGACAAATCTGTAATGAAGAATTCAGCAAATTAGTTCAGATAATACGGTGAATCATTACTATCTAACTAAATTATTGGTAGCAAAAATGTGAAGCAAGGTAGACAACATGCACAGAGTATTTCATAGACAACACAAGTGATATCTCCGTTGTTTCAGGGAAACCTCCAAACACTCTGCAATCGCTGCAATGCTCTCCGGCCGGTTGGGGGGACAATGTACGAGATGGTACACTGATTTTAATCGAGGATTAAATAAAAGAAATCCTGAGTAGCGGAAGAAATACGTCAGTTGATCGACCAGAAAAGGAAAGACGAAGAAGACATAGGAATACAGCAACATATGTCACTAAGGAATGAAACAAATAGGTAGCACAGGGAAATAAGGCAAATGGCCACAGGAAAAATGTCCTGAAATCAAAAAAGAAATTTTCCTCGGAATGACTAAGTGAAAGAAAAGGCCAAATCAACCACTGCTGAAATTAAAAACAAGGGCGGTGACAAATCGATTGCAATGGGAACTCCACTACCGAGAGGAGAGAGCGGATTGGTAAAAAGATTACACTGAAGGCTTTTCTGTTGACTTGGTAACAGAAGAAAAGGGGCTTGACACGGAAGCATCAGTCCGTTGCCTGGTATGTGCGGCCTTCCACGAATTACTTTTCTGTACTAACCTCTTCATCTCACAGTAGCATTTGCACACTACTTCCTCAATAATTTGTTAGATACATCCAGTCTCTGGACTCCTCTACTGCTGTTATTCTCTACAGCTCCCTTTAGTACACTGGATGTTATTCCCTGATTCTTAACATTTATCCTATTAACCCGTCCTGTCTTCTCGTCAGTGTTTTTCATACACAGAAGAAGCAAAACATTATCATCACTGGTTGAATGGTGTGTTGTTCCATCTTTCAAACACAGTAGAACAGAGATTCTGCTTGGCATGGATTCTACAAGTCCTTCACACGATTCCAGAACTGTGTGGCACCAGATGTCTACGCAAGTAGTTCCCCCAAATTACGGGCATGCAGCTAGTGACCAATATGTGTTACAATGGGTACAGATCAGGCACACCTGATAGCCATCACATCATTCTGAGTTCATTGTAATGCCCCTCAAATCACTATGGCACGTGAGTGACACTGCAGCACGGACAGTTGTCCTACTGGAAGACGTCATCGCTTAGGGGCAGCCTTCAAGCATGAAGCGATGCAGGTGGTCCGCATTAATGTCAACGTAGTTCATTGGTGTAATGATGCCTTAGATTACCACCACAGATCCCATGGAAGACTAACTCAATGTACCCCATAGCATAATTCTGAATTCTGCCCTGACCGGCCTGCATCTACGGCGCGGTGCATGGTTCGTCAAGCCATTGACCTGGATGACGCGTGTAAGGACCCATCCACCGACCTGGTATAACAATAAATTGAATTCTTTCGACAGGTGAGCACTTCTACTGGTCCACGGTGAAACCTCGGTGATGCTGTGCTCACTGCAATCATAACCGACAATGTCATTGAGGCAACACAGAAAAACGGAGGGGCTGTGCGATGTGGAACTCCATGTTCAATACCATAAGGGCTATACTTTATTTCACCAAGTATCGATAAGACAGAAGCTGCCAAAAAAAAAAAAAAAAAAAAAAAGACTTCCACATTTTTATGTTAAAATTATCTGTTTCACTACAAAAATTTAAAGCAGTGTTTGTCAACAATCTTATTATAAGCAACGTTTACCGGATACTGTTCCCTGGATGAAACAATATATTGATGTTGAGGCCTAGAATTGTATGCACACAAAAACGATTACACAAAGATTTGTTTCACGATCATGAATAACATTATTTTTGGCAAAACAATACATAGTTTGCTAAAAATCAGAAGTGTGAAGCTCGCAACAATTTCGGAAGATAAATACGGAACTGCTCTCTGACTTCAGGCCGAATTTCATGTGCAGTGCGATACTGGTATTGAAATAAGTAGATTTAAAATAGTCTTTGACAAACTCGAAACTGATGGAATGCATATGTTGAAGAAATTTGAGGCAGAAAATATTGAAATGTGAGACACAGAGATGCATATTTCCATTTATCGTGGAGCTACTTCAAAGGTTTATTGTGTTATTAAATGTGATGTGAATAGGCGGTTACCCAGATAGGAACAATTATAACACCCTCTCGTATCAATAAGTAGAAAGTGGGTACAATGGAAGATTACGGAATTCAGGGGCCTGAGAGCATAAATGTACCCTCTCGAAGCTAAAACGCAACGTGTAATGCCTAGAGTGAATGTTCTGAAACGCTCAGCATCAAAGGAATTAAGCATTCGTTATTACCGAGAATATTTATTAAGTAATACTGATAAATGGTCTGTTCAGGAGTCAATTCGTTCCAGGTTTCGCACAGTTTCCACTATCAAGCAATGTAAATTGGCATTAGTGGCTACACACGATTAACACCTCATAATCATAAAGTGATCACTATACTCTACAAAAGATGCTAACTGAAATTGTAATCTACACGTCGTATAACACGAGGGTATTCAGGAAGTAAAATTTCGATCGGGAGCGAAATGGAAACCTCATTA
Organism: Schistocerca serialis cubense; assembly: GCF_023864345.2. Classification (NCBI taxonomy): domain Eukaryota; kingdom Metazoa; phylum Arthropoda; class Insecta; order Orthoptera; family Acrididae; genus Schistocerca; species Schistocerca serialis. The sequence goes on from NC_064645.1 coordinate 209,072,586, forward strand.
AAAATCCGATGAAGTTTTGCACAAATGTATTGGGCAGTATCTCTAGTATGCTCGTCGATAGTGTCACGTCGCTCTTTTCAGTTCGAAGCGTACATTGATTAAATAAATACGCCTAGTAAATAATGTCTCCCGCCTAGTGTAAGGGCACGGTGAGAAATTTCGCCGAATGTCATACACCTCAATAACATAACTATCATGCATTTCCTTCTTCATGAAAATTCTCAGCTGCACTTTGCAGCGTCAATGAATATGCTCCTGCAGTGTTATCGATGGGAAGTATTTCATCACCCACAATACAGCCCGCAATCGCTCCTTGTTCAGCTTCATCTCTGTTCACATAAACCACTGGATACGAAGACAACATTTTGGTAGAGATAATTAGCTGTAGAGTAGCGTTTTTAGAGAATTGGCCGAAAGCACAGTCAGTTGCGACGAGGGTACTGGAGAGTTGTGCTAGGCCAACACAAATGCTTAAGGCGAAGAAGTAGCTGGAAGGTGTAATTAACAGTAGCCAATAAAACAGATTTATTTTTCACAGTCGTTTTCATGTCGCAACCGATCGAAATTACTTTCTGAATAGCCATGGTGTAATGTACTAAAGTGTAGCCTATATGTTGCTAATTTCACCCTCTATTGCTGGTAGCGGCCTAGATTCGAGCTCGCGGACACAGACTATATGTACCTGGTGCGCCAACGTCCGAGGAATTTGACATAGTCATTAATATTGTGGTTTTCCCCTTTCTAATTTCAACGGTCATTCGCTGCAGCTCGGGAATCCAGGATCCATTTACCTTAAAGCTTTGTTGAAGCTGTGGTCGTGTTTGGGGATTTCGGTAGCTTCCCTGAACAAGTGGGTATGATAGTTGTTCTCTACAGTAAGAACTTCCGTATCGGCGAATATTACTATGTGGTCGCACCCACGCAGCACGTGCTCAGCCATGGGCAACCTGCAAAACCTCTTAAGTTCAGTGATCCTGCTGTTTACTGTGTAACAAGCAACTGTGAGATATGTATACGGACATGGCGTGTTACACAAAGTACTTCATGTTTTTAAATATTTTAGCGATGACCAACCATTTGTAATGTGCTATTTTAATCCGTAAGATGTTTTGTGCATGAGGTCTGCGTAAAACAAACATGTTTTACAACAAAAAGATTTGAAGACCTGAAGACGACAGCGTAATCTATTGAAACCGGCTGTCTAAAATAAAGAAATATTTTATGCGATCTTGGCTGTTGAATGGTTTTTGCCGCGCGGGATCAGCCGAGCGGTCCAAGGCGCTACAGTCATGGACTGTGGGGCTGGTCCCGGCGGAGGTTTGAGTCCTCCCTCGTTCATGGGTGTTTGTGTTTGTCCTTAGGATAATTTAGATTAAGTAGTGTGTAAGTTTAGGCACTGATGATTTTAGCAGTTAAGTCCCATAAGATTGCACACACATTTGAACATTTTTTTGAATGGTTTTTAACATTTGACAGAGGTGTCAATATCACTTCAGATTATTGTCTGTACCCCATACTCCCTTGAAGAATTGTGCTCTATGCACTGCTCCTGTTACTATATAAAGCCTTTTTTTCATAAGGAGTGCTCTCGATTTGGATACAAAGTCAACCAGGTCAACCAATCCTCACTGCGAGCTTTAACAATTCTCTGGCCACGCGGAAGAGCATCCCACTAGATAGGAACCAGTCTACATATATTTTTACTCACGCAACAAACTCATTTTTCAATGGAAGTATCTGTGGTATGTATTTTAACAGCCCGTAGTGTTGACACATTTGACTTAATTTTTTCAAACTTTTTTTTTTTTAGATAGTAGGTTACAAGGCTTCTCTTTCGCACAGCTTCTTGCGCATACTAGTTCAGGATCTCGTCTATAGTTTTTCCAAATAGAATGGCTAGTATTTTCATTTCATCAAATTCCTCAAAGGGATGAGTGCCGAGATGTATGGGGTTCGTAAACCAGAGGATTTTTCTTTTTCTGACATTAATAACCGCCCCCCATGTTAAACCGTAAGTTTCCAAATTATGGTTTGTGTGTATTATTTCAGCGTTATTTTGAACCATTATGATTAAGTCATCGGTATATGCATTGACCTTATAGTTGCTTTTTCAGATAAGGCTATGTACTGAAAGTATTAATTGCTCCATGGAAAGTATAAATAAAACCACAGACAATGGGCACTCTTGTTTGACACAACTGTGCTCTGGAAGTCCTTCCATTATGTAACCTGTTACTTGTATGCTTGAAATCATTTCTGCAATACCGGTAAGATTGTGTACATATTGATTCCAGGAAACTAAAGTGAAGCGTAATTGCTATCAAGAATTCGTACATCGCTGTGGTGAACGTACTGTCTCAGTCAATACTGAGGATGCCTGTACTTCGATGTTAATTTCTGTGGGCATGTAAAACGCAGTCTCTCAGTATCCCGATTCCGAAGAGGACCTCTCGACTTGGTCAGTTATGCGTCTGGCCTGGTGTAATAATATCTTTAAACTCTCATTGCGGGAATATTTGGTATTATCTTGCAGACTGTGCAAAGTGATGTAATTGGACGGTAATCAGATATTGTGCTCGCTGTTGGAATTTTTTTTTGTTAGGTACAAGCACTATTGTATTGTGTGTTGAACCAGGGACATAGAAACAACGGAGAGGCTTCGTCCCGCCGTAGCCCTCAGTGGGTCACAACCCCACAACCCCCCATCCCCCACCCACCCACAACAGGGCACAGCAGTACACCCACCTAACCGCCGTCCCACACCGAACCTAGGGTTATTGTGCGGTCCCGTCTCATACCACACGAGTGTAGCCCCAACTGATTGCTTGGTAGAGTAATTATGGAGTACGCATACGTGGAAACCTACCCCCATGAACCATGGACCTTGCCGTTGGTGGGGAGGCTTGCGTGCCTCAGCGATACAGATGGCCGTACCGTAGGTCCAACCTCAACGGAGGGATGTCTGTTGAGACGCCAGGCAAACGTGTGCTTCCTGAAGAGGGGCCGCAGCCTTTTCAGTAGTTGCAGGGGCAACAGTCTGGATGATTGACTGATCTGGCCTAGCAACACTAACGAAAACGGCCTTGCTGTGCCGGTACTGCGAACGGCTGAAAGCAAGGGGAAACTACAGCCGTAATTTTTCCCGAGGGCATGCAGCTGTACTGTATGGTTAAATGATGATGGCGTCCTCTTAGGTAAAATATTCCGGAGGTAAAATAGTCCCCTATTCGGATCTCCGGGCGGGGACTACTCAAGAGGTCGTCGTTATCAGGAGAAAGAAAACTGGCGTTCTACGGATCGGAGCGTGGAATGTCAGATCCCCTAATCGGGCAGGTAGGTTAGAAAATTTAAAAAGGGAAATCGATAGGTTGAAGTTAGATATAGTGGGAATTAGTGAAGTTGGCTGGTCAGGTGAATACAGGGTTATAAATACAAAATCAAATAGGGGTAATGCAGGAGTAGGTTTAATAATGAATAGGAAAATAGCAGTGCAGGTAAGCTACTACCAACAGCATAGTGATCGCAATATTGTGGCCAAGATAGACACGAAGCCCATGCATACTACAGTAGTACAAGTTTATATGCCAACTAGCTCTGCAGATGATGAAGATATTGATGAAATGTATGATGAGATAAAAGAAATTATTCAGGTAGTCAAGGGAGACGAAAGTTACATAGTCATGGGTGACTGGAATTCGAGAGTAGGAAAAGGGAGAGAAGGAAACATAGTGGATGAATATGGATTGGGGGAGAGAAATGAAGTAGGTAGCCGTCTGGTAGAATTTTGCACAGAGCATAACTTAATCATAGCTTACACTTGGTTCAAGAATCATAAAAGAAGTTTGTATACGTGGAAGAATCCTGGAGATACTAGCAGGTATCACATAGATTATATAATGGTAAGAAAGAGATTTAGGAACCAGGTTTTAAATTGTAAGACATTTCCAGCGGCAGATGTGGACTCTGACCATAGTCTATTGGTTATGAACTGTAGATTAAAACTGAAGAAACTACAAAAAGATGGGAATTTAAGGAGATGGGACCTGGATAAACTGACGAAACCAGAGGTTGTACAGAGTTTCAGGGAGAGCATAAGGGAACAATTGACAGGAATGGAAGGAAAATACAGTAGAAGAAGAATGGGTAGCTCTGAGGGATGGAGTAGTGAAGGCAGCAGAGGATCAAGTAGGTAAAAAGACGAGGGCTAGTAGAAATCCTTGGGTAACAGAAGAAATATTGAATTTAATTAATGAAACGAGAAAATATAAAAACGCAGTAAATTAAGGAGGCAAGAGGGAATACAAACGTCTCAAAAATGAGATTGACAGGAATTGCAAAATGGCTAAGCAGGGATGGCTAGAGGACAAATGTAAGAATGTAGAGGCTTATCTCACTAGGGGTAAGATAGATACTGCCTACAGGAAAATTAAAGAGGCCTTTGGAGAAAAGAGGGCCACTTGTATGAATATCGAGAGCTCAGATGGAAACCCAGTTCTAAGCAATGAAGGGAAAGCAGAAAGGTGGAAGGAGTATATAAAGGGTCTATACAAGGGCGATGTACTTGAGGACAATATTATGGAAATCGAAGAGGATGTAGAAGAAGATGAAATGGGAGATACGATACTGCGTGAAGAGTTTGACAGAGCACTGAAAGACCTGAGTCGAAACAAGGCCCCAGGAGTAGACAACATTCCATTGGAACTACTGACGGCCTTGGGAGAGCCAGTCCTGACAAAACTCTACCATCTGGTGAGCAAGATGTATGAAACAGGCGAAATACCCTCAGACTTCAAGAAGAATGTAATAATTCCAATCCCAAAGAAAGCAGGTGTTGACAGATGTGAAAATTACCGAACTATCAGTTTAATAAGTCACAGCTGCAAAATACTAACGCGTATTCTTTACAGACGAATGGAAAAACTGCTAGAAGCCGACCTCGGCGAAGATCAGTTTGGATTCCGCAGAAATGTTGGAACACGTGAGGCAATACTGACCCTACGACTTATCTTAGAAAATAGATTAAGGAAAGGCAAACATACATTTCTAGCATTAGTAGACTTAGAGAAAGCTTTTGACAGTGTTGACTGGAATATTCTCTTTCAAATTCTGAAGGTGGCAGAGGTAAATACAGGGAGCGAAAGGCTATTTACAATTTGTACAGAAATCAGATGGCACTTATAAGAGTCGAGGGGCATGAAAGGGAACAGCGGTTGGGAAGGGAGTGAGACAGGGTTGTAGCCTGTCCCCGATGTTATTCAATCTGTATATTGAGCAAGCAGTAAAGGAAACAAAAGAAAAATTCGGAGTAGGTATTAAAGTCCATGGAGATGAAACAAAACCTTCGAGGTTCGCCGAAGACATTGTAATTCTGTCAGAGACAGCAAAGGACTTGGAAGAGCAGTTGAATGGAATGGACAGTGTCTTGAAAGAAGGATATAAGATGAACATCAACAGAAGCAAAACGAGGATAATGGAATGTAGTCGAATTAAGTCGGGTGACGCTGAGGGAATTAGATTAGGAAATGAGACACTTAGAGTAGTAAAGGAGTTTTTCTATTTGGGGAGCAAAATAACTGATGATGGTCGAAGTAGAGAGGATATAAAATGTAGACTGGCAATGGCAGGGAAAGCGTTTCTGAAGACGAGAAATTTGTTAACATCAAGTATAGATTTAAGTGTCAGGAAGTCGTTTCTGAAAGTATTTGTATGGAGTGTAGCCATGTATGGAAGTGAAACATGGACGATAAATAGTTTGGGCAAGAAGAGAATAGAAGCTTTCGAAATGTGGTGCTACAGAAGAATGCTGAAGATTAGATGGGTAGATCATGTAACTAAGGAGGAGGTATTGAATAGAATTGGCGAGAAGAGGAGTTTGTGGCACAAATTGACAAGAAGAAGGGACCGGTTGGTAGAACATGTTCTGAGGCATGAAGGGATCACAAATTTAGCATTGGAGGGCAGCGTGGAGGGTAAAAATCGTAGAGGGAGACCAAGAGATGAATACACTAAGCAGATTCAGAAGGATGTAGGTTGCAGTAAGTACTGGGAGATGAAGAAGCTTGCACAGGATAGAGTAGCATGGAAAGCTGCATCAAACCAGTATCAGGACTGAAGACAACAACAACAACATACGTGGAAACAGTGTTAGCACAGCAATCGCCGACATAGTGTAACTGAGGCGGAAAAGGGGAATCAGCCCGCATTCGCCGAGGCAGATGGAAAACCGCCTTAAAAACTATTCACAGGCTGGCCGGCACACCGGACCTCGACACTAATCCGCCGGGCAGATTCGTGCTGGGGACCGGTACGCTTTCCCGTTCGGGAAGCAATGCATTAGTTGGAGCGGCTTGCCGGGCGGTACAAGCACGATTACTTGTGGATCTGTTTTCGACTTTATCTTTAGTGACCTTGAGAAATTCATTACGTATGACACATCAATAACTTGTGTACAATTCGTATGGGATCCCATCAGTGACGCCTGAGCTTCTGTTTCCTGGCAATTTTATGGTTCAAATGGCTCTAAGCACTATGGGACTTAACGTCCGAGTTCTTCAGTCCCCTAGACTTAGAACTAATTAAACCTAACTAACCTAAGGACATCACACATAACCATGCCCGAGGCAGGATTAGAACCTGCGACCGTAGCAGCACCGCAGTTGCAGACAGAAGCGTCTAGAACCGCTCGTCCACAGCGGACGGCGGAAACTTTGTGATCGCATTCAATTCGTCATAGGTTTCATCAAAGAATTTCTGCTCTCCTCGCTTAACTTCCATTCAAAATTGTTTAAGAATACAGCGATTCTCGTGTCGTCAACTTGGTTGTAACAGTTTACGGCATTGAAATGGTTTCTTATTACCAGAAGATCTTGAGACGCGTATGGTTACTTGTTTTCAGGCTATTGTGTATCCTATAGTTCTTACTTTTATGCATCGTTGTTCTCTTGTTAAATGCTAGACTTTCTACTTTTCACCGGGACCACAAGTGCTTTCTTTGGTCTGAGGAATATTTCCTCTCTGTCTGCCTTTAATTAAAATATTTTCTGTTAGAGCGTCCTCAGTTCCTCTACTTTTATCATTCACATTATCTATTTGCTTTTCTGTTTCCCGGAGGGCACTGTAAAAAATTCTTTGGCACCCTGTTGTAGCACGTTAACGTGACCAGCACCTGCGTTCAAAGTCAACCTTCATAACTAATCACAGATGGCAAATCGAAGGACTAGCTGTGGGGGGCACATAAAAATTGTAGGGGATAAGGTAAACAGCGCAGCCGATGTGGCAATACGGAAACGGAGCGTTTTACCTTACGTCCAAAAGGGCGTGGTCTTTGGCTTTCGGGCCAAGAGTGGAGTCATTTCTGAAACGCCTAAGTTGGTAAATGTTCTCATGCGGCCGTCCTTAAAGTATACTGTGCATGGCAAATGGCGCTATGGGAAACTGGTGACTGGGGAAGTATTGTACCACAAATGGCAGGGGTGAACGACGGCTATGAGACGTGTAAGGGTGAATAGACGTGAAACGGTTGAACAGCTGACCCCCTACCTGAACAAAAGGGCGAACAATAGTGTTTCCTTAACGACAAGTCAGCAAACGTTTCTGTGTATGGGCCTCCGCAGCAGACACCTGGTTCATCCACCCATGTTGACTTTTAATCATCGGCAACGAAGGCTGGAATTTGCACGCCAGTATCACAGCCGGACACCCACTGAGTGGTGACATATGGCGTTTCCAGAAGTCAGATGGCTGTTGGCGAGCACGGCGTGAAACGTATGAAAGCAAACCCCCTTAAAAAATCGTCAGGAGTATCGAAGCCGGAGGAGCGAGAGTTATCGTCAGGGGAGTATTTTCGATGCATTCCATGGGTACTACCATCATTCTGGAGGGCGCAGTGGTTCAACGCAAGTATGTATCTACACTGACGAGCGAAAAAAATATGACCACCTGCTTAATTGCTTGTTGGTCCATATTTGGAATTTAATACGACACCGATTCTGTATACCATCGATTCTACAATTTGTTGGTAGACTTGTGGAGGTATGTGGCATCAGGTATCTCTATACAAGTCACGTAGTTCCAGCAATTAACGGGCCATAGCGCGCGGAATACGTGCTGATAGCGCCTGGTAGCCACCCAGAAGAGGTCCTTCGATTTCACATCAGGCGAATTTGGTGGGAAAGGCAGCAACGTGATTTCACTGTCATGCTTTTCAAACTACTGCAGCAGGATTCTGGCATCGAGATACAGACAATTATATTGCTGAGGGATGACTTTGCCCTCAGGGAAGGCATCAAGCATGAAGGGATGTAAGTGGTCCGAAGCTGAAGTTATGTCTTCGATTATTACCACAGGCAAGCAAGCGCAGGAGAATGTTTTCCATAGCATAATGCTGTCCCCACAAGCCTGCGTTCGTGGCTCAGTTCACGTCGGGAAGAGCCGTTCGCCTCGATGACGGCGTTTGTGGATGCGACCATTGACCTGGTGTAACAAGAAACATTAATCATCTGAAGAGTCCATGCATTTCCAGTGATCCACTGTCGAATCCCAATGGTCTTGTGCCCGCTGCAGTCGTAATTGCCGATACCGTTGGGTCAATATGGAAACACGGAGGGACCGTCTGCTGCGGAGTTTCCTTTCTCAACGAAGTACCATGAACAGTGCGCACCAAAACACTTTCGTGTGTCCCAGTGTTATACTCTTTCGGCATAGATACCTCAGATTACCGTCTATCCTAGTTTACAGAGCAGGCAAGCATCCGAACCCAGTCTTCTGTGAGCAGTTGTGAACGACCGAACATTTAGCGCCAAGTGGTAGTTTCATTGTCCTACATCTTTGCGTAGACGAACACGACAGTAGCACGTGAACGTTCGACCAGCTTCGCCGTTTTCCCAGAGGTTCTGCGTAATAATAATCTTCCCTTTGTCAGTCGCTTACCTCAATAGATGGCCGCCCCCGGTAGCTCAGTGGTCAGTTCGCCGGCGGCCGGCGTGGAGGTAGGACGTAGTGTGGTGTGCGCTGCGCCGTCTGTGCTTCCGCGTGGTAAGTCTTGGCGCTTCCTGCGGCTTAAAACTCTGTTTATAGAAGACTTCGAGAAGTAATGAGTAGCATGCAGTGATGGCTCAACCAAGTCGAAAAGATACGTTGAAACTTACCTTTGATCCTCGAAAGGATCCTTTATTGTATGATTATATGATAGCGGAACAAACACTGGTAGCAGTTACTTCTGTAAAATATCTGGGAGTATGCGTGCGGAACGATTTGAAGTGGAATGATCATATAAAATTAATTGTTGGTAAGGCGGGTACCAGGTTGAGATTCATTGGGAGAGTGCTTAGAAAATGTAGTCCATCAACAAAGGAGGTGGCTTACAAAACACTCGTTCGACCTATACTTGAGTATTGCTCATCAGTGTGGTTTGACGGAGGAGATAGAGAAGATCCAAAGAAGAGCGGCGCGTTTCGTCACAGGGTTATTTGGTAACCGTGATAGCGTTACGGAGATATTTAATAAACTCAAGTGGCAGACTCTGCAAGAGAGGCGCTCTGCATCGTGATGTAGCTTGCTCGCCAGGTTTCGAGAGGGTGCGTTTCTGGATGAGGTATCGAATATATTGCTTCCCCCTACTTATACCTCCCGAGGAGATCACGAATGTAAAATTAGAGAGATTAGAGCGCGCACGGAGGCTTTCAGACAGTCGTTCTTCCCGCGAACCATACGCGACTGGAACAGGAAAGGGAGGTACTGACAGTGGCACGTAAAGTGCCCTCCGCCACACACCGTTGGGTGGCTTGTGGAGTATAAATGTAGATGTAGATGTAGATGTAGATATGCCAGACCCAAGTCGTTTGAAGTAGAAAATTGGTTAGAAGAAGATGCGAAGTTCTTTAATGATGTAATTGGGACACACCTGTCGATTTTAGCGTGTGTCTTGTTTGTTAAAATGCGTAATTCCGAGTTGTGCGAGAAAATAGTTGAGTCTTCCGGAGGTGTAATGAAATTTAAGCACTCAGATGGAAACGTTGGTGAAGTCACCGTTGCACATGCTGGTTTTGGCATTAGCACAATTCGAATCTTCGGGTTGCCTTTTGAGATTACAACAGACTAAATTAATTCTGTAATTTCACCCTTCGGGAAAGTGCTCAGCAACTTTGCCGAGAAATGGTCAAGCGCACATAAATTCCCTGTACTAAATGGCGTTCGGCAGCTTCGTGTAGAATTACAAAAGCAAATCCCGTCGTACATCAATGTCTGCAGATATAGAGGGATTGTAATTTATGACAACCAACCGCGAACCTGTGCCGCCTGTAACAAGCCTGGGCACGATCGCGCAGAATGTGTACAGCGGCGCGTTGCACAGCTGCCGGCCGGCGAGGCCGACAGGCCACCGGCGATGACAACACTGCCAGGAACCTACGCCGCCGTGGCACGCGAACGGCCGACTGCCTCCTTAGCCCCTGAATCGTGTGCAAATACAAATTCTCCAGACACTGAAATTCCGATGGACGTCAGTGCCGTCATAGCTGACGACCTACAAGAGTCCCGCCAATCTACGGAAACAGTTGAAGTTCCACGGAAACAGGCACCTGCAACTGTAAAGGCAGCAGATCCGCCGGAAGTTGAAGACCGACACACCTTGCAGGAAAGCGACACTAACTTGGATACTGAAGAAAGTCCGTCGAGAGGCAATTCTCCAAAGAAAAATAAGAAACGCCGGCTGGTGCGCAAAGGTGCAGAGGAGACAGCTCCCACACTCCGACAAAAAGCGAAGGAAATAGGTAGTACCTTACGCCAACAGATCTGTAGCAACACGAAAGCGACACCAGTTTCTGTGGAGCGTTCCCCTTCTGCGCTGGAAAAACGAGACGTCCAAGAAAAGCCAACAAAGAAAGCATCCAACCACCCCCCAGAAACGAGTCACTCTCTTGAAGCTTCACGCGTCCCACCCACGACGACAACCTCAACCAGCTGGGCAGACGAAAGCGACCATAACAATGCCGACGAAGAAATGACAGACGTTTCAGAAACTAAGCCACAGCTGGCTGATTTCTTCAACTAAGACGTCTCCGCGAACGAACATTCTAAAGAACACGGACACACCACTGAAACATTTGCTACCGGTGAATATTATTAAAATGCGTTTTAAAGCTGACGCTTGCGAGACAAAACAGAAGAATGTTTTTTAAAGTTAGATCAAGTAGAACGAATAATGTCTGACATACAAGCACACAAAATCGCCACAATAAACATTAATAAGATTCATAGTTCCTTTAAACTACAGAACTTAAAAGATTTTATATATGCTTCTGACAGCGACATTATACTTTTACAAGAAGTGACAGACATTGAGCTTGGTAACGCACGTGGCTTCAATGCCATTACAAACCCAGGGCATGGAGCGGAAATGGGCACGGCTCTGCTCACAAAGGAGGGCATAGTAGTCCAAGATGTAGTAAAACTACCAAACAGTAAATGCATAGCGGCCACAATAAACAACATACGACTCATTAACGTGTATGCCCCTACAGGATCCAGTAACAGGCACCGCAGAACGGAGTTCTTTAAAGAAGAAATTGTCCCACTATTTGGAACTCGATATGAACACCTTATCCTAGGAGGAGATTTTAATTGTGTTTTGCATGCCAAACACCAAACTCCCAATTTCAACAAGTGTACTGAACTGGAACGTATAGTTAATGACTTAAGACTAATAGACTCATGGGAACATATGCACGGTGCAGCCCCTGGCTTCACCCACGCCACAAGTCACTCGGCGAGCCGTCTCGACAGGATATATGTATCGCACAATGTAAAACACCTGATTTTGTCGTCCGAAGTATGGCCTACCGTTTTTTCAGATCATACTGCATACATATGCACAATCAATCTGATAAAACAACGGACCTTCCGAGGTAGAGGCACATGGAAGCTCAACGTGTCACATCTGGAAGACCAAGCTTGTCAGGAGGCATTTTACAAGGTATGGAGAGAGTGTGAAAGCAAATTTAGCTCGTACAACTCTGGTACTGACTGGTGGCTGAAACATGCCAAACCTAAAATACGAAGGTTTTTCATAAACTACTCAAAAGACAAATACTTTTGGTACAAATCAACTATAGAATTTTACTTTCAATGTCTAATGGATTTGTACAAGTCCGATGCAACAGTTGCGGACAACTACGAAAGAATTAACAAAACTAAAGCAAAGATTTTAGCACTACGGCATAAACAACTGGAAGGCTACCAAATAAGGTCGGGTGCCCAGAATATAGCACAGCACGAGGTCACTTCCATTTATGTCATTCGTGAAAGCAAAAGGGCGACTCGCAAGATATTATCTGAAATAACAATTGATGATGTAAGGAAGCTGACGAAGCAAAGAGATATTAAAGAGGCAATCATACAACATTTTGAATCCTTAATGTCTAGTCAACCGGTTGACGAGCAGTTTCAAGACGAGTTAATGATCAACCTCCAGGGCAAAGTATGCCACGCGGAAGCACACACTCTCATCTCGCAAGTGACTGAAGAAGACGTCGAAGAAGCTATATATGGAAGCACGAAAAATAAGGCTCCAGGGGCAGCTGGAATTCCGGCAGAATTTTATTACAAATTTAGTGGCCTCGTAAAATGCAAGTTTACTCTCATCTGCAACGAACTGCTAAACCCTGACAATGACATCCCGAAAGGATTTCGTGAGGGACTCGTAGTGTTAGTGCCAAAAACTACCAACACGAAATCTGTAAGCGCTCTGAGGCCAATTACGCTTTTCAACAGCGATTACAAAATCTTTGGCCGCATCCTCGCTCGCAGGCTGAAAACCACAATGACCAGCGTCACCGGCCCTTATCAAACAAGTGTGGGCAAAGACAGAAGAATTCTCCAGACCCTCTGTGGTTACAGGGACCTAATCTCAACGGCCACACGTCTGCAAAATTAAATGTGCACTCATCTCACTCGACTTCGATAAAGCCTTCGACAGGGTTAATCATAGTTATCTCCTTCGCACCATGGGCGCAATGGGCTTCCCACCTAGATTCATTGCGGTAGTAAGAAATACATTAACAAACAACTCAACCAGATTTGTCATCAATGGACGCATTAGCCGCCCGATTGACGTCACCAGCTCCATTAGGCAAGGGTGTCCAATGTCAATGGCACTCTTCGCCATCGCCATCGAACCCCTGCTTGCCTCCCTTATGAAACAAGGACTACAAATACACGGAGAAAAGATTGTGTGCAAGGCATTCGCTGATGATGTTGACTTCCTAGTCGTGAATGGCACTGAATTACAGAGCGCACTACGAACAGTAACAAAATATGAACAGGTATCTGGTGCAAAACTTAATAGAACAAAGTCGGGGATTTTCAACATCGGCCGTGGAATTGGGACGCAAACGCAGGATCTGTTAAGCGGGCTTGCAACCATGAAATGTCTCGGCATAGATTTTAAAAGAAATATCAAGCACACTATTGCTGCGAATTATCAAAAATTACTTAACAGCATACGCGCCTCTGTACAAGCACATAGTATTAGGAAACTCGATGAACTTCAAAAAGTAACAGTGGCAAATGTATACATCACATCCACAGTTAATTATGTAGCACAAGTTCTGCCACCACCTGCGACTTTGTTGAAAAGCATCGCATCTGCACTAGGACACTTTGTGAGCCACGAACGTATTTTCAAGGTCAAATATGACATTCTGATGCTCCCTATGAAATGTGGTGGTTTAAATCTCACCGATGTCAGCAAAAAAGCGCAAGCCTTATATCTTGCTACCACATACAAACAATGGAAAAAGCCAAGTGGTACCCTTGCTGCGCATTTGTTAAACGAAATAGCTCCAGCTGACGTCAGTGCACCTATAAATACAGCTACGTACAGGCAAGGATTCCTGAAAAAGACATCATGAAAGTAAAACACTTTACAATAACTTGATGAAAGACAAACCCAGAAACGACGTAGAACAAAAGTATCCTTGTTATATCTGGGAAACAATATGGGAAAATATTCACTGCCGGCACCTGCCAACGTATGTCAAATCGACCTGGTACTTTGCTGTAAACAGAAAAATTACGACGAACTCTGTAAGAGGTATGCGCTGTCTGCGATATGAGAATCGCTGACCAGAGAGCAGTGTTGACTGCAGTACGAACTGTGTAACTGTAGAAGTTAGTTGTTGCTAGTCGCTTGTCTGAGGTTGTCTGCGCTTGTCTGCAGTCTGCTCTGGTCGGGAATCTGGAGATGGAGTATTATGCAGCGTCGCGCATACCTAGTAATGTATCTGAACTGTCATCCAAATGTTTTAAAAATGTCCTAATAATAATTTTGGTAATATAAAGTAATTTTTTTTAAAAAAAAAGCATTCATTTCAAGAAAATCAGTTTCTTCCTTTCACAAATCACAAATGTATAAGCCAGCATTGCACGGAGCTGTGGCGGAAAAATGTTAAGTAAGAGCAGATATATTTGCCGTTTTTATTGAGGTAAGAATTTTTGCTTTTTATTGAGAATGATCTTACAGGGCCACGACGCAGCACTGCTGTCGTCCAAATATTACCAGGTTACTGAATTTATTTTTTTATTATGAGGTTTAGGAATTTTTCTGTTTCGAGCTTACATTAAATGAGAAAAGAATTTTGTGGGTACATTAAATGTGAATGCATTTGTGCACGGAGATTATAAATGGGAACCAATTTTGTTCTGAGGTCACACACAAATTAGAATCGCTATCCATAATAATATTTTAATTTCAATTTAATTTTTGTGGGGAGGTTACACTTGGCGACATCCGGCCAGGATCGTATTTCTTTGTGAATTTCTGAGGAGTAGTCATATATCTGCTCTTATTTACTTAAACGTAGTTTGCATCTGCGCAACGCATTTACTAATTTGTCACTCTTGCTTTCAAAGATCATCGGCAATTTATTGCTCTTTGTTGCAATTTTGTTTGTTCCATTTTTGCTTTGTCTTTGTTTCATTTTGGGCTTAATTTTGATTTGTGAAAAATGCCGCGTAAAACTGTTAACAGTACATCGCGATATGCAATGAGTGAAAGACTCGAATAGCTTGACCGATAATATTTGCGACACTCAGTGTAATAGTGTTAATCCCCTAATTACAGATAATCAGTGCGTACCGACCACTAATGATTTTAATGCTAATGATGAGCAAACAAATTCAACTATGTCCACCGTAAATGTAACAACTGATGACGCGGCATGTTCCGATACAATGAACGCTGCGCAGTTTGACACACCCGGTTTGCAAAATTTGAATTGTGAACAGATAAATTTTTCTCACGAAGATGAACAATGTAGTCAAACTACGTCAGATTTATTTGATTCCGAGATAGTGACCAACAGTGCACATCCGATTGGCAAACCTTTTTGTGAATTACAGAATGACCAAATGGTTACAGAAACGTGACAAATGCACAAACACCATTACACAGCATAGAAAATAGAGTCGCTAATTTTGGCTTGGATCAAATTATGGCAGTATTGCTACAGTCTAAGAAAGAACAAGACGACAATTTCAAACGACTTAATGAAAAACATGACAATCTTAATGAGTCGAACAAACAAATTAATGAAAGTCTTAAACAGTCGAATGATAAGCAAGACAACAATCACAAACAACTTAGTGAAAATCTCAAACAACAAATTAATGAAATTAATGGAAAACTAGACAACAATTCCAAACAGCTTAGTGAGTAGATTACAGTCGTTGCCGCGCAATGTCATGATACTAAAGAACAATTACGTGAGGAAATTAAGGCTTGTGCTAGGAACAATAGTGAAGAAATTAGATCTGTGGCTCAAGAATTGAGTAATACACATGCAGCCACAACTAAAGTACTTAGAGACGAAATTAGTGCAGTCGCTAAACAATGCTCTGAAAAGGCAACACAGTTACGCGACGAGTTTAAATTAAAGTCACCAGAACTTTCACACACTCTGGATACGGAAGTCGATAAGAAATGTGAACAACAGAACAGCCAAATTGACGAACGTTTTAAAGTGACAGAAATGAAAAATTTTTCAGTCACTAACACGTTACAGCATACGGCACATTCCAAACATTTGTCACACTCACACAGCCAATGTAACTTAGGTAATTTACAGAGACCACGCGACTTAGATTCCGAACAGTCACAGACAAATAGATTCTCATACAATCCTGAACCTGTTCACACATTCAGAGACGATAACGTTGATTACAAGCAATTTTTATCTGTAAAAAAATCTAAAGTATTTATAAATGACAGAGCACAGGTCCACGCTTTGGACTGGATACGACAATTTGCTTTTGAATTTTCACCGGCATTTCCTGTAATGCAGAAACTAGAACTGGACTGGATACAACAACTTGCTTTTTAATTTTCACCGGCATTTCCTGTAACGCAGAAACTAAAATTTATTTGCAGTGCGTAATTGACCTCAGGGGATTCATTACACTTTAATGAATATGTGCCGTAGCGTGCACAGGGCCCCGAGCCGTAGTAGTGATATTTCATCTTTAGTTTTCTGCACTGCTGCCTACTCTTCTACTATCCTTTATATCTATCAAAACAGCTCTTCAACTATCGATCTATCTAGGATTAAGAAGGAGAAAAGAAAACCTGATATGACAAATTTTACTGAAAGTGACAATTTTCATTAGACACTCCAGAACTACCAGCGTAATTTTAATGAAAGACAGAAGTGTAATCATCAGTATGTGTAAAATTATCAGCAACAGGAAACGCATTTTGGTAACAATAGACGCTTTTCACCGCAACAGAATCAAAGCCAGCCGGTTAGCATACCTAACCAACAATGTAATGTACAAGGTCAACCAAGCTTTAATGTTTCGCCGCCTACACGTACAGCGTAGGCTCCACCAAATAGTAACGCACAGCAACAAGGGAATCAGTACGTACAGAAAACACACCATTTCAATTCCTATCGCAATGCACCGTATAGAAATGACTATCATGACAGATGTAAAAGTAATGAGCACAATTTTCAGCGTACGTTTAATAACAGTCGGTCTTATCACCAGCAAAATCATCCGCAACAACAAATTATCATGAATGAACCACACAGTAGATATCATCCCGAACGTAATACGTCAGGAAGAAATAACAGAACAGTACAAATAGTGGAAATGCCACAGCATCTTCCCGAAAATAATAGCACGTCAGATAGAATTTGACTAGATACAATACAGGTTGCATCTTCCAGCAACGCAAGCAATGCTTTTGACACGCAGAATCTTGTTCACGAAAGTGTTATTACTTTTGACGACATCCGAGACACTCTCTTGCAGGAAAGACCGGTTATTCAAAAAACCATTTCACACCCTGTCATCGAAGTAAAGGTTGGATCATCCAAATTTTCAGCAGTAATCAATTCTGGATCACCTATGTCAGTTATAAATGAGGAAACTTTCAACGAATGTAATAAAGAGAATACCTATCCTACGTTACCATTCTCTCTCTCTCTATTCGTTTAGTCGGTTCCGACTCTTCGTGACCCCATGAACCAAATCACGCCACTTTTTCCTGTCTTGCACTTTCTCCCTTAGACCTTCTTGGTTGGAATATATTGCTTCTGTGATGCCATCGATCCATCTCATCCTCTGACGTCCTCCTCTTCTAGTTCCTTCAATCTTCCCCAGCATTAATGTTTTTTCCAGTGAGGCATGCCTTCGCATTGTGTGTCCAAAGTAGGTCAGCTTTTTTTTAAGATAAGACCTTCCAGGGAGAAATCTCGTTTAATTTGCTCCAATATTGATCTGTTGGTTCTCTCTGCAGTCCATGGAACTCTAAGAAGTTTCCTCCGACACCACAATTCGAAGGAGTCGATTCTTCGCCGTTCAGCCTTTCTAATGGTCCAGGTCTCACATCCATACATCACAACTGGAAAGACCATAGCCCTCACAATACGGATCTTTGTTGCTAGTGTTATATCTCTGGACCTTATAACCTTGTCAAGGTTTGACATCGCTTGTCATTACCATTAGGCAAAACTAAAGTAAAAGGAGCAGTATCTAGTAAAGGAGTAGATGTAAAATTGCAGACACATTTATCATTTTGTATTGCAGGTCATACATTTCACTCAAATTTTTGGCTTTATCTGCAGAAGAACAAACAATTAATCGTACAGAGGTCATTTCCGGATCACGTGACATAGACTGTCATTCCACATTGTTCACAGATACGTACGTACACAACTATAATGCTCCAGACGAAGCTGACTATGACGTTATGCAAATGATTTCTGATAAAGTTAAACAGAGCAGTGCAAATACAGACGACGAACGCACGCAACCACGCAAAATTCTTTCACAGCAAGCTCCAGTTTTTGACAACGTTCCTGGTACTATGTCCGGTTTTATGTATGAATTTCAAGTTAAACAGCACGACACATTTAAAGCCAAACACTATCCCATTCCGTATATTCACAGAGAACAAGTTAAGAAAGAATTGCAAGCTATGTTTGACCAAGGAATTATTGAACCGGCAGTTAGTCCGTACATAAACCCGCTCCATATTGTTAAGAAAAAGATGGTTCACTTCGCCTCGTACTTGATTCGCGTCACATCAACGACATTATTATTAATGAAACAGATCGCCCACAGACACTAGAAGATCTTCTACAGAAATTTCATGGTACTGCTATTTATTCCACATTAGATTTGAAATCGGGATTCTGGCAAATTCAGCTCTATCCGAACTGCAGAAAGAACACGGTTTTTCTCTGTTTTGGTGACTGTTATCAATTTTGTAAATTACCGTTCGGTTTAACTATTTCTTCAGCAGCATTTATTCGCGGTTTGAATACTATACTTCCGACAGAACTTAAAGACAGAATCACAACGTACGTAGACGACATTCTTATTGCAGAAGCTAACTGGTCTGAACACAATCTGATTCTTGAACAACTGTTACGAACTTTTCGTGCACAAGGACTGACAGTTAATCTTAGCAAATCGCACTTTGGCAAAACTTGTATAAAATTTCTTGGACATGTGATTTCAGCAGAAGGCATTGCGCCTGACCCGGAAAAACTTCAAGCTTTGCGTTAAATTACTGTTCCTACGACGAAGAAACAACTACGCAGCTTTTTGGGTTTCATTAACTTTTTTCGTAAATTTATTCATTACTCTGCTTTAGACACCCCTAGATTATGTCAATTGACAGGTAAAAACACTTTTTGGTCCTGGTATAGGCAAGCACATTCTGAATTTATGAACCTGAAAGAAGCTTTGTTGAATGCACCACTCTTGTCACATCCGGATCTTACTAGAAATTTTTCCATTCCCACCGACAGTTCTAACACCGCTTTAGGCGTACACATTTTTCAGGAAATTGAAGAAGATGGCACTACAGTAATTAAAAACATCGCCTTTGCGAGTCGCATTCTGTCACCTGTTGAACGCAATTATTCTGTTACAGAACTTGAAACATTATGTGATGTTTGGGCATTTACGAGATTCCGGCATTTTTTTTATGGAAGACACACTACCGTTTACACAGATCATAGAGCTATACAGTTTTTACTTTCCGCTAAATATACAC
This sequence comes from Schistocerca serialis cubense, assembly GCF_023864345.2. Classification (NCBI taxonomy): domain Eukaryota; kingdom Metazoa; phylum Arthropoda; class Insecta; order Orthoptera; family Acrididae; genus Schistocerca; species Schistocerca serialis. Next base: position 209,092,147 of record NC_064645.1, read on the forward strand.
ACTACAGATTAAGCAGATGGAAACTTTATTTACAGGAATTTAATTTTACAATTGGTCACATTCCCGGCACACAAAATATTGTAGCAGACGCACTATCCCGCTCTCTCAGCAACAATCAGCAAGACGTCGCAACTAATTTCTGCAAAGCAAATTTCAGCGTCATGTACATTCAACAAGTTGCATTTGAAAATTTCATTTCGTCGTCATTACAAGACATAGCACAAGAGCAGAGTAAAGACAACGTATGGAAGGAAATTAAAGACCTTCGGCAAGATAGGAATAATGTTACCATTAGAAACCATTACATTGTACGGAATAATATTCTGTTTCGCCGCTCTCACCCTGACAGCAACAATTGGTTATTATGTATTCCTGACGAGCTTGTTAACAAATTAATTTGGTATACTCATTTAAGTTACGCACATTACGGAGCCAGAAAATGTTTTCTTATACTGAGGCAGAACTGTTATTTTACCAACATGGAGAAACGTATTCGACGAGTTTTAGCGTCATGTAAAATCTGCCAGAAAGCTAAGTCAGATACGACTTCACATATTCCTCCGTTACATCCCATTGTACCTGTTAAATTGAGACACATGGCCGCTGTAGCCATTTTTGGTCCGATTCCCAGAACTAGCAGAAGTTTTTGCTACATCTTTGTCGCTGTTGAACTCACTTCAAAATTTGTTACCTTCATTCCGTTACGCAAAGCTACTGCTAAATCTGTTTCGAAAGCAATTGTAAAACATTTTTTATTTCATGTAGGGAATGTATTGAAAGTAATTTCCGACAATGGACCACAATTTCGATCTGCTATATGGACACGTATGTTACGAGCTAGAAACATTTCTCCGATCTATATGTCCAGGTACCATGCTTCTCCGAACCCTTGTGAACGACTAATGAAAGAAATTGGTAAACTGTGTAGAATATACTGCCATAAAAAACATATTGATTGGGACACACACGTACTCTCATTCCAAGATGTAATTAATTCCATACCAAATGAATCCACTATGCTATCTCCGACTGTTGTACTGAGCACAATGGGACTCAACTACTGAGGTCATTAGTCGACTGTTGTACTAAAAAATGTTGAACCACCTAACAAAATTAAAGAATTAGTAACCTTTCCTACATCTCGTCGACTACGACACCGTGAAATAATTGACATTGCGCTGAACAACATCAAACGTGCCGCAGAGCGCCGGAGAAGACAGCAAAAACAGGTTTGTACACGCCGTGACTTTCACATTGAACAGAAGATACTAGTACGCACACATTATTTATCCAACAGAGGAAAGAATAGGTGTAGTAAATTCGAGCTTCTATACGCAGGTCCATATCGAATTCGCAGCATTCCTCACCCCAATGTAGTACACGTCGAAACTTTGAGAACCAGAAAAAGTTAAGGCAATCACCATGTCTCCAATATTAAACCCTTTATTAAATGAATATACTTTATGATTTATCACACTGTAATGCCATTTCCTGATTTTTATAGGACCAATGATGCAATTATTTATATGAAGACTTACTGATGATTGTCGTATTTTTTCTTGGCAAGTGCCCGGCAAGGTAAGGTTAGCAGGTCGCTTTTCTTGTCATTGTATATCAGACCGTGCACATTTTCCATTTTTTATGTATGTATGATTGTTTTCCTGTTTGTTTGCATGCACTATGAAATCTTTAAGATAAAACATACACCAGTTGACGTTGACATTTTTGCCTTATGATATCTCAACATCGTGACTGTTTTACATTTTTTTTTTTTTTTGCTGCTACATTGTGATACTCTGTGTACATTTTTTGCACCTGCACACTGTCTATGTTTTTGACATATTACGTTTTCTGTCATGCTACGCTGTATGCTCAATTATATCACTAGAAACCAGTTTTTATTTAATGGGTATATGATTTAAATGCAAGACATTAATCATTGTTCATCATTTTCAGCAAGCAATAACGTGTAAAAGAAATAAATTAAACAAACCACAGTGGATTGCTATGAAATGGGAATTTCACCTTCGGAATGAACGAAAGAAGATGCAATACCTCGTCACGAAGAGTAAATGGATCAGAATTAACAAGCATTAACAAGAATATACTGTACACATCTTATGATAGCGGTCTTAACTAATTTTTTCTTTCAGAATACGAGGCGATTGATGCAGGCTGTCAAACAGAACTACACATCTTAGTTTTAGTGATGAAATATGCTAGAAATAAGGAACTCTATACTATGAATAGTTGTATGAAGTAAATGGTAATATGAATAATGAATAATGAAGTGTCTTTTTGCAGATGATAATGAATGGTGATGAATAGTGATGAAGAATATGGTAACATGAATAATGAAGTTTTCTTTGCAGGTGATGATAATAATGAAGTTATGGTGATATGAATAATGAAGATTTTGTTTACAGGTGATGATAGTGATAAATTGTATATGGCCACTAAACGCACCACTTTTAAGTTTTTCTTTGCAGATGAGGATAATGATGAAGTTTATCTATTTACTGTTAGTTAAGAAATGCAATGTTGTTATTTAAGTATTTGTTGCAGTTGGTTTTGACAGTATGTGTTATGTCGCATGCTATAATGACTGAAGGTTTTGGAAAGGACAGCTAGAGAACATATATATTTAATACACATTTCATTACCTGTTAATTCGAAGTTCACTACTTTTCAGTATAATATGCGTTTCTTCTTTCAGCTTAATAGTCCATTTTGTTTTGTTTTTTTTTTCAGGAGAAGCTATTCATGAAATTAATGTGCTATAAGCAGTTGGTCATTAAACCTGTTCTAGTACTTGCATTTTTTTTTACCCATTTGTGTGTGTTATTCATGAATGTGGTCACATATACTCTATTTGTTTTATAACCTTGCTACAGCTGACTCATGACGAATGACGTTACCTATCCTCATTTGTAGCAATAAGTCAAGAGTAAATATTGTTATGCCCCAGCAATTAATTACCGATCCCAACGCAATGCATTGCTAATATTAAAAAATGTATTAACAGTCCCAAATAATGCTACCAGTTTAAGAAAGTTCTGAGTAATACTGAATGATGTTTTTCTAATCACAGACCTTGAGTAACAGTTACAGTGTGTTACATTTTAAATATGTCATATGTCACTTGAATGATGAGTTCTGAGTAATAGTGAATGATATTTTGTAATAATGCATACATGCTCTACGCTCATTAGCTCCTGTTTTGAAGGATGACTTCTGATGATTTGTAACTGACCAATGAATGGCAATAAATATTTTAAATATGTCGTGTGTCACTTGAACGATGAAAAATGTTTTGTAATATTCAATACTTGCTATATGTTTAGTAATTGACCAATGAATGCCACTGTTTCTTATTTTAATTTTGTATTATGTCACTTACATGCTATATATATGAATACTAGTAGCTTGATGCTACACTCATTAGCTCCTGTTTTAAAGGATGACTTCTGATGTTTTGTAACTGGCCAATGAGTGCCAATGATTACTATAACTTGCTGAATTATGTAAATAGTATGCCATTAATAACCTCTTGTTGAATGATCACTTTTGAATAATGCATAAAATGGTTTGTAACTGGGCAATGACTGCCAATGTTCACTATAATCAGATGACTTATGAATAATATTCTGTAATACTCCATACATAGTACAGAAATATTTAGTAACTAGGCAATGAGTCCCACCAATTACTCAAATCGGTTGATAGACTAGTGTAATTCTCAGTGATGACTAGCATAAGACTTAATGTCCTTCATCTTCTGACCTAATTACCAGAAATTACTGCAATATACGTTTGTCCTGTCTATTCTTATGATCATGGAGCACTATATCTGGTTTCTGCACTAATTCTACGTTGGTAAAAGATTGTGGTGTTGACACATCATGGTGTCCACCACCTTGAACAATGGAGATGTTATTATGCTTCCACTGTTTGGTGTACCTAATGTACTACCAAAATGATAACATTGAAAATTCATACGACATTTCTGTGTCTTGGCTACACTGATTAATACTTCAGGGGAGAGAACTTCAGATTGTCTCACTTGGTGTTGTGCAGCTACGTGCAACCTACTGTGCTACAACCATGATGCAATCCTTCCCTTTCCTATCCTAGTTCTTGTAAAATGGTAAAAAAATACTACAGTGCGTATGCACTTTATGTCATTTGTTAATATGATTTGTACTCATTGCGTATACATTCTGTGATTTCTTAATATGTTCTGTACTCAGTGCATGTGCACTATATTTTATTTCATGTTCTGTGCTTATATATATGTATATATTCTTTGACTGTAGACTTAGTTAATTAAGACAAATTTGTTGCTCACGGCAAGTCCAATTGACTCACCATCGCTGCCAAATTTTTGCCCCCACTGTGGAGGGTTATGTAAGAGGTATGCGCTGTCTGCGATATGAGAATCGCTGACCAGAGAGCAGTGTTGACTGCAGTACGAACTGTGTAACTGTAGAAGTTAGTTGTTGCTAGTCGCTTGTCTGAGGTTGTCTGCGCTTGTCTGCAGTCTGCTCTGGTTGGGAATCTGGAGATGGAGTATTATTGTATAAGGTAAAGAAGCAGCGTCGCGCACATCTAGTAATGTATCTGAACTGTCATCCAAATGTTTTAAAAATGTCCTAATAATAATTTTGGTAATATAAAGTAATTTTTTAAAAAAAAGCATTCATTTTAAAAAAATCAGTTTCTTCCTTTCACAAATCACAAATGTATAAGCCAGCATTGCACGGAGCTGTGGCGGAAAAATGTTAAGTAAGAGCAGATATATTTGCCGTTTTTATTGAGGTAAGAATTTTTGCTTTTTATTCAGAATGATCTTGCAGGGCCACGACGCAGCACTGCTGTCGTCCAAATTTTACCAGGTTACTGAATTTATTTTTTTTTTATTATGAGGCTTAGGAATTTTTTTGTTTCGAGCTTACATTAAATGAGAAAAGAATTTTGTGGGTACATTAAATGTGAATGCATTTTTGCAAGGAGATTATAAATGGGAACCAGTTTTGTTCTGAGGTCACACACAAATTAGAATCGCTATCCATAGTAATTATTTAATTCCAATTTATTCTGTGGGGAGGTTACAACTCTAAATTTCACTCTATTCGATTGGCAGAGTCACTGCTGTGTACATTAGGTAATATACCAGATACCGAAGAGCATAGATTGCTGTGTGACAGGGTAAAAGAAATATGGCTCTACATAAGACAAAAGATAGCGAGCGTCAGCAGAACTACGCCCAATGCCGTTTCGACTGCTGGATTTTTAAACCCTGACGGTATACCTTACCCTAAAACAAAACGTAATGCAATTAACTGGTTGAAAAGCCTAACGATGTATTACATCCTAACAAAAGAATCAAACAATAGGGAGGACTTCTGGATATACCTTACAACTGAGCACCACAAGTTAATATGTACTAAAAAATACAAAGAAAATTACGCAAATTTTTTAACTAAAACAATCCTGTAACCAATAGAAATACGTAATTTACATTACACATCCAAGCATTTCGTGTATTAGACGAACGATTTTTAGTTAAAGTTTGTACTTCACGTAGCAGGAGGAGGATTTCCAACAGAAAGTAATCAGAGAAGATCATCAGTATAGACCAGTTAAGCCCATGTGTATCTATTACTTTGTTCTGCGGGAAGCACAGTGATGAAACTGGTATACACCCTTTATTTAGTATCTATCTTTCTTTCCTATTCTTTTCACAAGAAGATACATTTATGTTAATTATGTGTAAAATCAAGCAGAAGAAGTCTATTTTACTTCATTACCTTCCGAAGAAGGAAATTTTACTTATCAGCAATAATGAGTTTGCTTCTTTCCGTTTTTCCACGCACGGAGAACGAAATTTACAGATGCAGTTACATTTCCATAACAATTATGTGACTGCCTTCTCAATGGAATTTACATTTATTTTTATTCAAGCCATGTTGCAAACAAAGGCAACAGAAGGGGCATACTTAGTTTGTCGTTCAGAAGAAGCGTGTTTCCACATCATCAAGTTACATTCATTCTTTAAAGGCGGAGAAGCCGGGCCGAGAAGGCAACACTTGGCGAGCGTGAAGGACGGGTTGAAGGGGAGGAAGGAGACCCGACAAAAAACAAAAAAAGAAAAAAAAAGAAAATAAAAATAAAAAAAGTGGTCAGCGTGACAGAATGTCAATCCTAAGGGTCAAGGTTCGATTCCCGTTTGGGTCAGAGATTTTTCTCCACTTAGGGACTGGGTTCTGTGTTGTCCTAATCATCATCATGTCATTCCCATCGACGCTCAAGTTGCCGAAGTGGCTTCAAATCGAAAGATTTGCACCCGGCGAACGGTCTACCCGACGGGAGGCCCTAGTCACACGACACTTTTTTTTATCTCAATGAATTTCCCCATTTGCAGCCGGTATCTTCCGTGGGTTGTTGCCACGTCCGTGTCTACTCCGCGTATACACTTTTGTTACTGCGTCACGTGCTCAGAACGCCACCAGGAGGTATACAACGTCGCGATGGACAGTGGTCATAATGTTTTGGCTATTCAGTGGGTATCCACCGCTTTATGCAGTTTGTTTTTCCTCGGCTTTATGGCATCTAGCAGCAGGACAATACAAGATTCACATAGCTCTCAGGGTATGTGCGTGTTCCGAAGAGCACCGGGACGAGTTTAGCTTATAGCTCTGGCCGCCACACTCCTCGAATTTGAACCCAGTCGAGAATCTGTGGGACTACATTCGCGCAAAAGAGCCTTAACCGAGAAACCTAGCGTAGCTGGCCACGACACCGGTCGGAATGGCTCCGTATCCGTGAAAGTACCTTCCATAGACTCATCACCTCTCGTAGAGGTCCGCGGTGTTAAAGAATTTTGATAGGAGGTCATATTAATGTGACAGTGTAATACCTGGTACTGCTATCTTCTTACTCTATAGAGTGTGATTTGTAGAATATTGTATCTATCTTTTTCCAGCTGAAAAATCCAGCGCTGAAGTTCTGTCAAAAAGAATGCTGGTGTTGGCAATACCTCTTACAATGCGCAATTGGTCTCGGCAATCCTTTGAATTTTATTAGAGCTGCGTGGTGATCGCTCATGGAGAGCGGTATGACTTCATATCCATCTACGTCGATATTTTCGGAAATATTAAACCTGTCCAGTGAGAACGCTACATGTGAGGTTATGTATGTGTAATGAGTCCCCATGTTAAGATTTACGATTACGTATTTATATCTGACATCAGCTATTACATCTCGCAGGGCCTCACAGATTGGAGTGTGACCCTTAGTACCTATGGCTCGTAGTACACAGTTAAAGCCACGTCCAAGTATCAATCCATTACGGACGTTTCTTAGATAACAGCTGAGAGTTTCCCGAAAAAAGCCTGCCACGTCCCTTTCTAGATCGATTCGGACAGGATATACACGTTTACAAGAGATATATCACCGATTAATGCCTTAAGCATCCGGCCGTCTGGATGTAATTAAAGTTAACGCATTTCTAGACCTCTCTTCGTTAATACTGCATAACCCCGTCTGTTTTTTTTATATATATTAGTTCCAGTAGCAGTTTACATCAAAATCACGTTAACACTTGTTTCTACGACATGGGGTACTAACTGGACTCTGTCATTAAGTGTCAAATTATCATTACTTCCTGTTCCACAGTAGAAGCCAAACTTTCACTCTGCAGCGGGGTACTAGTTCTGCAAGGATCGCAGGAGAGCAATTTTTTAGTAATGCTGTCAGGTGGGTAGGGGGTGGGGGGGGGGGGGAGGCGTGAGTGGTGCATGGGTAGCTCAGATGGTTGAGCACTTGCCTGCGAAAGGCAAAGGTATGGAATTCGAGTTTCGGTCCGGCACACAGTGTTAATCCGCCAGGAAGTTTCATATCAGCTCACACTCCGCTGCAGAGTGAAAATCTCAACCTAGAAACATCCCCCATTCTGTGGTTAAGCCATGTATCCACAATATCCTTTCTTCCAGGAGTCTAGTTCTGCAAGGTTCACAGGAGAGCATCGTGGCTAAGCCATGTCTCCATATAATCCTTCCTTCCAGGAGGAGAGCTTCTGTGACGTTTGGTAGGTAGGGTACGAAGTACTGGCAGAAGTAAAGCTGTGCGGACGGGGCGTGCGTCAAGCTTGTGTAGCTCAGATGGTAGAGCACTTGCCTGCAAAACGCAAAGGTCCCGTGTTCACATGAGTTTCAATGATGTCATCTCCTGATACCCTATCTCCTCCATAAATCTCCCTGTTTCAAAGGGTAAGGTCTTGCAAAGATTTTATGAAATAAAAAGTTCGACGTATCCTATCTCACTGGTCCATGGATTATCAATTTCTCGAGTTAAGTGATTCTAAGAAGTAGATAAACGCTCTACGGCATTAAACTCACCACAAGAACGCTCGGCCGGTGTCGGCTTTGATGTAAACACAGCACATCCGCACAGTACGGCCGCCGAAGGTAGACTGTACCAGAGGGCTACGCAAGCTGACACGTACTAACTCTAAGAATATTTATTTTCAAGGAGGCTTAAGTTGGTCTTTCCGTTTGGAATTTCACATAAATCAAACGAATTCAGTTATAGCCGCCAACAGAACGTCAAGTATTACGGTATATTGACAATTTTTACTTATGGACCGTCTGACAGCAACTGAATAAAACAATTTTAGTGCCATACGCGTTTCGACTTTATTTTCTGCAAGGCATCATCAGTGGCCTGGAATAGGCACATATGTTTGCTATTTAATTTACGTTTTTGTCACTGTGCCTATAGGTTATAAACAGTTCTGGTGGTTGGTATTCCCTATTAAGTAGTAATGTTTTGAACTGTACTTACAGGTTGCGTGGACAATTTCATACATATTACGCTCCTGTTGCATCTTTGGTGTTCTTCTTCTTCTTATGAATGCCAATTTGCGTTTTTTTCCACATTCCACAGCACTATGAATTGAAACCTTGTTTCAATGCAATGGTTTTGGTTTTCTGTTGCCGACTGTCAAATGTTTTTGCCAAAGATCGAATGTTATTGCCAAACTTTCGAGTGTAACTATTGAAGCATCTGTGAGCTGTTCGTGTATGCATTTGTGTCTGCATTTGCGTGCGCGCGCGTGTGTGTGTGTGTGTGTGTGTGTGTGTGTGTGTGTGTGTCGGCTCTGTTTATATCACACCAAAAAAAAAAACACACACACACACACATACACACACACACACACACAGGCGCACACAAATGCATACACGAACAGGTCACAGATACTTCAATAATTACACTCGAAAGTTTGGCAATAACATTCGATCTTTGGCAAAAACATTTGACAGTCGGCAACAGAAAAACAAAACCCTTGCATTGAAACAAGCGTTCAGTTCATAGTGCTGTGGAATGTGGAAAAAAACCGCAAATTGGCATTCTTAAGAAGAAGAACAACACCAAAAATGCAACAGGAGCGTAATATGTAAGAAACTGTCTACGCAACCTGTAAGTACAGTTCAAAACATTACTACTTAAAAGGTAATACCAACCACCAGAACTGTTTATAACCTATAGGCAAGTGATAAAAATGTAAATTACATAGCAAACATATGTACATATTCCAGGCCACTGATGACGCCTTGCAGAAAATAAAGGCGAAACGCGTAGGGCACTAAAATTGTGATTTATTCAATTGCTGTCAGACGGTCCTAAGTAAAAATTATCAATTTACCGTAATATTACACGCAACTGAGGAAGATAGGACTACAAAAGTTGAAGATGTCGAACGTCAAGTGTTTCGTTGTAGTGTCTATAAATTAGCAAGCGACAATGCTATATGGTGAAGAATCCTATATTCGTGAAATTCGTGTAACTACAGGTTGCCGTGCATCGTGAACCGGAGAAAAGGAAAGAAAAAGTAAGCAAGGGTAGCATTCCCGTGAGTGGGCAATGACTGTACAAGGCGAGGTCCGGCAGCAGGTATCGTAGCCTCCCTGGCGCACCCGGCGGACCTCGCAGGCGTCTCCACAAGACGCACGGCCCTTATCTGGCGCCGTATTTATGGCGCCAGCTTCCGCTCCCACAGCGCCGACACACCTCGGCGAATGCCTGGGCGCGGCCACTGTTCGTGGCTGTTGTTTCGATAACGCGGCGCTCACGAGCTCAGGAAACGCGCCAGATTTTGCTCGTAACCGATGTCGGATTTCTGTTCCCCACACGGGAACGATCAGCCGCATCTACATACAGATGGAAAAATAATTGAACATGCCGGAAGCTATAAAGCGTGTCTGCCCTCGGTGTAGTCGTTAAATCTGCCGGCCGAGGAGGCGTTTCGTGTCCGTAGCCAGTGTTCTGGTAGGCAGTAAAGCGCATATATCAAAGGCGATTTTATTGGGGTCCGCGGAAAGACGAGTTCTTAACATTTCAAGAAATTTATGTTAAAAAATTTATTGCATACATGTCCCCAACAGAGGCAGTCGCCCGAGTTTCTCTTACCCAAATGTGACTACAGTAACTATATGCTCCTTATATATAAAACATTCTCTGTATTCTTGCCGCGTCAGTTCTGGATAAAACCTAGAGCTTTCGACGATTATCTCCATCGTCATCGTCAGGATGAGACTAAAATTCTGTCCCATGCCTCCATGTACTGGGATTCTGTTATTAAGGAGGCTGTTGAAATAAGAGTGAGACAAAAGAACTTTAACCGCGGTAGCGGATACCACCTGAGCTGTGCATGGAAACGAGCGCTCGATGCAGTGAAGCAGCAGAGACGTTCCTTCCAAGGTTTACGTTCCAACGGAAGCGGTGGCGCCACCGGCGCTCACAGTGACACCGTCTGCGACAGCAGTACGTAATCGCCGACCAATCACAAGCCCACCAATCAGAAGCCGTCCACGGGCTATAAAGAGGCTACCACATCAGCAGTGAAGACAGTCAGATCCTGACGATGACGATGGAGGTAATCGTCGATAGCTCGAGATTTTATCAAGAACTGACGCGGCAAGAATACCTAGAATGTTTTATGTATAAGGCCGTCGCGAAAAACTTCGTTACCATATCTGCTTCATAATAATTCTTCTGAAAATTGCATACCCAACGGCTCGCTTGTAAATCTGAGGCCGGCTACTGTGGCAGAGCGGTTCTAGGAGCTTCAGTCCGGGACTGCTGCTGCGGTCGCAGGTTCGAATCCAGCCTCGGGCATGGATGTTTGTGATGTCCTTAGGTTAGTTAGGTTTAAGTAGTTCTAAGTCTAGGGGACTGATGACCTCAGGTGTTACGTCCCATGGTGCTAAGAGTCATTCATAAATCTGATGAAACAGATTTGGCACGACAAATATGAACCACTTGCGAAACCTGCAACATAGAATTCAGCAGCAGCCGTCATTACCGTCTATACAAACTGTAAACATCATTTGTTTTAATCTTCAGTAGCTTCCAGGAGGTTACTGGTCATAATGCTGTGTATATAGCGAATGAGTTCCCGCAAAAATTGCTTTCTGATGTCACTCATTAAGGATGATTCCTTCCAGAAAGTTACCATGGTTCCTTAGTTTTTTTAAAGCGTGTGAATCCATTAAATGTAATGGTTCATTTACTCCGACGGAGGGGAATCACACATGTATACAATTACGTTAGTTAAATGTATCTGAATTTTTATGTTACTTATTAAACAAGTACACACAGTACTGCAGTGACTGAATGAATAAGACAATTAAAATAAAGAAAACATGGTTCATCAATTGAATTTCATAGTAAACCACCTACATTAAGTGAATCAAAATGTTCTATATTGAGTTTTCAATAAAATTTCTCTATAATTTCCAATAAAAATAGCATTTTAAGCGACTTGGTTTTGCCCGGTGAACTATGAACAAAGACGATAAAGCCTTGGCAATGTTTTCAATACCTGGCAAGCTACTGGTGAAGTTTCGGGACCCTCCATAAACTACTCTGAGAGGTTTTTGTGATAAAATATTTGGTTGGTTATTGCATGTTAGAAGATGAAGAAAGGGGGTTCATGGACAAAGTACGACTAGAAAGTCACCCCTTGAACTATCATCACAAACTTTACAATTTCTGGCGCACGCAAAAGTCTACTAAACTTACCAGCATTTGCGGCCATCAAATATTCCTGCGATTATGCAACATAAAGAACGTGTGCTTGATTGAGACGCCCCCGCTCTACTGTATTTTCAGTCGCATATTTGTTTATTGAGATGCTTAGATATTTGTTCTATTTAGGCTGTTAATATGGCCACGCGGACACGACTACCACTCACTGAAACTTCAGCAGACAGTCCTGACTGACGTATGGTTGCGTATTATTCCTGCATTTCAGGTGAGTTTTTCGTGTGTCCTAAAGTGTTGTGTCTGTCTTCCCTTCATTAGGATGTTCCTGTGTTCTCATGTTTAACCTACATTCGCATCGAAAATAAACACTGTCAAGTGTAGGATGGTAACTGTCATATCAGTTGAGGTGGCCTCCTTTCAAATGGTTCAAATGGCTCTGAGCACTGAGCGCTGAACTTCTGAGGTCATCAGTCCCCTATAACTTAGAACTACTTAAACCTAACTAACCTAAGGACATCACACACATCCATGCCCGAGGCAGGATTCGAACCTGCGACCGTAGCGGTCGCGCGGTTCCAGATTGTAGCTCATAGAACCGCTCGGCACCTCGGCCGGCGGCCTCCTTTGCTATTCCTCTGGTTGAATAGAGATGAAATTAACCTACTGGCTGACTGCTGCGACGTGGCGTGCAACTGCCGCGTAATCAGCTTGTAACGTTTCCGTAACATAGGGGTACAGATAGTGTCATGCAGTTTTTGGGTACGGAAATCCCAAAGTGCCTGCATAGCGAGGTGCAAGAGTGCTTTGCAGTCTCTGAAGCCGACGAATACAGGTATCGGCTGCATTCTCCCACTACACGCCTGCGTGTTCTAGCAATGGTCGAATCAGTGTCAATATAATGTAATTCCGTGGTGTGTTGGTAGAGCTGACTCTGGATTTAATAATGGATAAATCGCTTGAGTGGGGCCGAGCCCTCTGACTGTAATATCTGTGACACACAGCCCCCAATTGAGGTGCCTGTCGAATGTCATGCCTCTGCAGTACAGCACCACGTGGTGGGGCTCCCACGATGCGCACCACGTGAAGACTTAAAGATGTTGTGTACAACTTCGCACACAACGGTAAGGAGAGGGGCGACAATTGTCACTGTAGAAAATCGGGACAAGAGTTACAACAAACAGAATTTTTACTTAACTTTATTTCCCCAAGTATACGAATACTCTAAATATAAATGTGAACATTTTAGGTTAGGCTTTACCGTGACTGTTACTGACATTAAATGAAACAATGAGTTTACTGTTACCAGGCACCGTTTTATTTATTTCCACGACGCGTTTCAAAGGTTTAAACCTCCATCATCGGGTGGATTTACATTAGTTAGTATAACATTTGTGTGTGTGTTGTGTTACGATTTTTTGGAGGAACATGTGGCAGTGCCTCCAGTGGTCACAGACAAGACTCATTACAAATAATGCAGCAAGAAACAGTCCAGCTGTTACAACAACTACAACGACGAGTCTCTCTGAAATACGCACAAATGACGGTGTCGCAGCAAAGAGCATCCAAATGCGAGTGTGGTGTCTGGTTGCCTTAGGCCGTCGTTTATTGCAAATTGAGAGGGCGCTTGTAATATGGAACCGCTGGAGACGTGGTTCAGTGGGCTTGCTCCAATTGTTCCGCCGGCCCAGGCGAACGCTAAAGGCGTCTGATGAAAACTTGCAATTCCATCGCCAACTGTGACCTGCGTGAGGTGATATCGATACATAATACCACTAAAGGCACTCTGTGCTGCGTAACAATCACAGCCTGTCTTACGGTGGCAGTAAAACTCAACTGCCTTCTTTGTGACGCTAGTCTCAAGTACGTTCAAATGGTTCAAATGGCCCTGAGCACTATGGGACCCAACTGCTGAGGTCATAAGTTCCCTAGAACTTAGAACTACTTAAATCTAACTAACCTAAGGAGAACACACACATCCATGCCCGAGGCAGGATTCGAACCTGCGACCGTAGCGGTCGCGCGGTTCCAGACTGTAGCGCCAGAACCGCTCGGCCACCAGCGGCCGGCCTCAAGTACGTCACAAGCTGTCTGTAGCCAGCGGCAGAGGACATCTACCTTTAGATATCTACATCTACATCCATACTCCGCAAGCCACCTGACGGTGTGTGGCGGAGGGTACCTTGAGTACCTCTATCGGTTCTCCCTTCTATTCCAGTCTCGTATTGTTCGTGGAAAGAAAGATTGTCTGTATGCCTCTGTGTGGGCTATAATCTCACTGATCTTATCCTCGTGGTCTCTTCGCGAGATATACGTAGGAGGGAGCAATATACAGCTTGACTCCTCGGTGAAGGTATGTTCTCTAAACTTCAACAAAAGCCCGTACTGAGCTACTGAGCGTCTTCCATTGGAGTTTATCTATCATCTCTGTAACACTTTCGTGATTACTAAATGATTCTGTAACGAAGCGCGCTGCTCTCCGTTGGATCTTCTCTTTCTCTTCTATCAACCTTATGTGATACGGATCCCACACCGGTGAGCAGTATTCAAGCAGTGGGTGAATAAGTCTACTGTGACCTACTTCCTTTGTTTTCAGACTGCATTTCCTTAGGATTCTTCCAATAAATCTCAGTCTGGCATCTGCTTTACCAACGATTAATTTTATATGGTCATTCCATTTTAAATCACTCCTAATGCCTACTCCCAGATGATTTATAGTATTGCTTCCAGTTTCTGACCTGCTATATTGCAGCTAAATGATAAAGGATCTTTCTTTCTACGTATTCGCAGCACATTACACTTGTCTACATTGAGATTCAATTGCCATTCCCTGCACCATGCGTCAATTCGTTGCAGATCCTCCTGGATATCAGTACAATTTTCCATTGTTACAACCTCTCTATATACTACAGCATCATCCGCAAAAAGCCTCAGTGAACTTCCGACGTTATCCACAAGGTCATTTATATATATTGTGAATAGCAACGGTCCTACGACACTCCCCTGCGGCACACCTGAAATCACTCTTCCTTCGGAAGACTTCTCTCCATTGAGAATGACATGCTGCGTTCTATTATCCAGGAACTCTTCAATCCAATCACATTATTGGTCTGATAGTCCATACGCTCTTACTTTTTTCATTAAATGACTGTGGGGAGCTATATCAAACGCCTTGCGAAAGTCAAGAAACACGGCATCTACCTGGGTATCCGTGTCTATGGCCCTCTGAGTCTCGTGGACGAATTGCGCGAGGTGGGTTTCACACGATCGTCTTTTCGAAACCCATGCTGATTCCTACAGAGTAGATTTCTAGTCTCCAGAAAACCCAGCGACGCTTTCTCAAATGTGCCCAGGGAGTACAGCAGGGGGCCAAGGACCAACCCCTGCGACCCCTGCTCATATAGGCCTCGCTGTTCATATTCCATCTTCAGCACGGATATGAAGGTGCGATCACGAAGTATGGCCCAATGAACATAAGAAGCGGGGTGCCAAGCACTGTTAAAGGCCGTGGATACGTCTGAGTACTCCTGAGACTCGAAGCTGCCCATTGTGTCCTTTCTAAGTCGCAGTAGCTACTATTGCGTGTTCTGCCCGCGCCGAAAGCCAAATTGCTTTGGTGATATCAGGTCGTCTCTACTCACGTGCTCCAAAAGTCTCTCTAGAGACTTCAGGGAGAGCCTTACGGGCCTGTAATTCTCAAGGAGCCTTAAGCCCTTCCCTATTTCAGAGATAGTAACTCCTCTACATGTTTCCATGAAGAGGTATAGTCACACAGTCCTTACTACAAGCTTTAAAGTATCGGTAAGTGATGGGAGAGCGCCAGGTGGTTGTCACCAGAGCATAGCGTACTCCACTTTATTACAGCCTCCTCTCTTCCTAGGATTTAAGGTAGCGAGTTGTTGTTGCACTTCCTCCTTAGTGATGGCTTCTATAGCATTCACTGCTACCCCACACTGTCTCAAGGAAGGCGGATAAAAGTTGTTGCATCAGCTGGATATGTGCTTCGTCTTTTAAATACTCAAACGGCATGAAGTTGCCCACGAAGGCTTCAGCCAGAGCATTGGCCTCGGCACCAGGATAGCACACAACTTCTCTGTCGAATTGTAGAGGAAAAATGTGCTGTCCTTTACAGATAAAGATTTCACGTGTCCTCCACGCAGTACCGTCCTCAAGATGGAGTGTGCCACATTGCCTGCACAGTTCCTGTATCTACAGGGTGTTTCAAAAATGACCGGTATATTTGAAACGGCAATAAAAACTAAACGAGCAGCGATAGAAATACACCGTTTGTTGCAATATGCTTGGGACAACAGTACATTTTCAGGCAGACAAACTTTCGAAATTACAGTAGTTACAATTTTCAACAACAGATGGCGCTGCGGTCTGGGAAACTCTATAGTACGATATTTTCCACATATCCACCATGCGTAGCAATAATATGGCGTAGTCTCTGAATGAAATTACCCGAAACCTTTGACAACGTGTCTGGCGGAATGGCTTCACATGCAGATGAGATGTACTGCTTCAGCTGTTCAATTGTTTCTGGATTCTGGCGGTACACCTGGTCTTTCAAGTGTCCCCACAGAAAGAAGTCACAGGGGTTCATGTCCGGCGAATAGGGAGACCAATTCACGCCGCCTCCTGTATGTTTCGGATAGCCCAAAGCAATCACACGATCATCGAAATATTCATTCAGGAAATTAAAGACGTCGGCCGTGCGACGTGGCCGGGCACCATCTTGCATAAACCACGAGGTGTTCGCAGTGTCGTCTAAGGCAGTTTGTACCGCCACAAATTCACGAAGAATGTCCAGACAGCGTGATGCAGTAATCGTTTCGGATCTGAAAAATGGGCCAATGATTCCTTTGGAAGAAATGGCGGCCCAGACCAGTACTTTCTGAGGATGCAGGGACGATGGGACTGCAACATGGGGCTTTTCGGTTCCCCATATGCGCCAGTTCTGTTTATTGACGAAGCCGTCCAGGTAAAAATAAGCATCGTCAGTAAACCAAATGCTGCCCACATGCATATCGCCGTCATCAATCCTGTGCACTATATCGTTAGCGAATGTCTCTCGTGCAGCAATGGTAGCAGCGCTGAGGGGTTGCCGCGTTTGAATTTTGTATGGATAGAGGTGTAAACTGTGGCGCATGAGACGATACGTGGACGTTGGCGTCATTTGGACCACAGCTGCAACACGGCGAACGGAAACCCGAGGCCCTGTTGGATCACCTGCTGCACTAGCTGCGCGTTGCCCTCTGTGGTTGCCGTACGTGGTCGCCCTACCTTTCCAGCACGTTCATCCGTCACGTTCCCAGTCCGTTGAAATTTTTCAAACAGATCCTTTATTGTATCGCTTTTCGGTCCTTTGGTTACATTAAACCTCTCTCCACGTCAAACATAATGGGGTAGTGAGTTGACTATAAGGTACTTCACGTCGTAGCCGTGATGATCCAGCAGTCGTGTTCTAGGGATACGGTCTTTGATTGATAATCAAAAAGTCCTCGGTCCCGGACTCGAAAACCGCCACCGCTTAAATTTTGATTAGTAATGATCATTGGTGGCAGGAGACTTCGGGCATATGAAGTCACCATCATTCTGCCAACGGCATTGTCAAAAGATGGCGGAGGAGAGGTTCTCTTGCTCTTGGTATGGGAAACTGCCCCTAAAAGTCGGAAGAATCACTAGTGATTAACGGCATGAGGATGCTGAAGGCAACGAAAACACTGCATTAAATCCACGTAATGTCTATCCACAGGACATGTGGCCTGTAATTGAAAAAGCCTGTAATTCAAAAAGTATCTCGATGGTTTCTCCATTGGCAAAAGATTCCGGAATAGTCCCGCATTCGGCTCACCGGGAGGGGACTGCGAAGTGGACGTGACCATGAGAAACAGACTGAGCAGTCAACGAAAAAGAAATGATAGGCGGAAGAACCTACTCAGAATATATAAAAGTCAAAACAACCTTCGGTGGCATTAAGAGTGCAACCGGAATTCCATTGTTAAACGCAGAAAAGAGAGCGAATAGATCGAGAGAGTACATTGAATGCCTCTATGAGGGGGAAGATTTGTCTGATGTGATAGAGGAAGAAACAGGAATCATTTTGAAGAGATAGGGGATCCAGTAATTGAATCGGAATATAAGAGACCTTTGGAAGACCTATGACCAAATAAGGCAAAAGGGATCGATAACATTCCATCAGAATTTCTTCAGTCATTAGAGGAAGTGTCAACAAAATGACTATTCACGTTGGTGTGTAGAATGTATGAGTCTGGCGACATACCATCTGACTTTCGGAAAAATGTCATTCACACAATTCCGAACACTACAATAGCTGACAAGCGCGAGAATTATCGCACAGTCAGCTTAACAGGTCACGCATCCAAGCTACTGACAAAAATAGTATACAGAAGAATGGAATAGAAAATTGAGGATGTGTTAGATGAGGATCATATTGGTTTTAGGAAAGGTAAAGGTGCCAGAGAGGCAATTCTGACCTTGCGGTTGATAATGAAAGCAAGACTAATGAAAAATCGACTTGAAAAAAGTATTCGACATTGTAAAATGCTGCATGATGATCGAAATTCTGAGAAACTGCGAGCAAACTACAGGGAGAGAAGGGTAATACACAATATGTACAAGAACCAAGAGGGAATAATATGAGTGGACGACTAGGAATGAAACGCTCCGATTAAAAAGATGTAAGACAGGGATTTAGTCTTTCTCCCCTTCCGTTCAATCTGTACATCTAAGAAGAAATGATGGAAATAAGGAATATGTTCAAGAGTGTAATTAAAATTCAAGATGAAAGGGCATTAGTGATACGATTCGCTGATGATATTGTTATCCTGAGTGAAAGTGAGAAAGAATTACATGATCTGCCGAATGGAATGGATAGTCAGTATTGAATATGGACTGAGGGTAAGTCGAAGAAAGACGAAAGAAGCAGAAGTGAGAAAAGCGAGAAACTTAACATCAGGATTGGTAGTATAGAAGAAGATGAAGTTAAGGAACTCTGCTACCTAGGCAGCAAAATAACCAATGACAGACGGAGCAAGGAGGACATAAAAAGCAGACTAGTACTCAAAGAGGGCATTCCTGGTTAAGACAAGTCTACTGGTATCAAACATAGACCTTAATTTGAGGAAGAAATTTCTGAGAATTTACGTCTGAGTAGAGTATTGTATGATAGTGAAATATGGACTGTGGGAAAACCGGAACAGAAGAGAATCGAAGAATTTGAGATGTGGTGCTACAGACGAATGTTGAAAATTAGGTAGACTAATAAGGTAAGGAATGAGGAGGTTTTGCGGAAAACGGGAGAAGAAAGGAATATGCGGATAACACTGACAAGGGAAGGGACAGAATGATAGGACATCTGTTAAGACATCAAGGACTTCTAGAGGGAGCTGTAGAGGACAAGAACTGTATAGGAAGACAGAGATTTCAGTACGTGCAGCAGATAATTGAGGACGTCGCTTGCAAGTGCTACTCTGGGATGAAGAAGTTGGCACAGGAAAGATATTCGTTGCGTGGCGCATCAAACCAGTCAGAAGATTGATGACCGAAAGAAGAAAAAAAAAGCGGTGATAAGGTTTCCAACACACCTCACCATAGCTGTGTCAAATATATTAGTGCGGTCATGGTTGTTGAGATAAATGATGGTGTTTTGTGGTTGCATGGGTGACATCTACTAGTGTTTGTAACTCTAGAATTCCATTCGGCGTGTTTGGTGCTGAAATCCCCGGAGACAAAGCCCCAAGATTTGTTGGGTCCGGGAGTCCTTTTGGTGGCCGGTACGCTGCCACGAAGATGTTCTTACTGTCTCTATCGTAGCGAGTGGAAGAAACTGTTCTAGGGAGGTTTTGATGTACCTAGCAGTACCTCCTCTCGCCATTAGCCTGTCTGTTCGGCAATGCCCGCATCTCGTGGTCGTGCGGTAGCGTTCTCGCTTCCCACGCCCGGGTTCCCGGGTTCGATTCCCGGCGGGGTCAGGGATTTTCTCTGCCTCGTGATGGCTGGGTGTTGTGTGATGTCTTTAGGTTAGTTAGGTTTAAGTAGTTCTAAGTTCTAGGGGACTGATGACCATAGCTGTTAAGTCCCATAGTGCTCAGAGCCATTTGAACCATTTGTTCGGCAACGTATGCAGTTGGCCGACCGAAATTGTATGCTTGGCTCAAGAAGAATTTCCGAGACGAGGCGGGCGTCAATTGTCTCATCTCGTAAGAGATGTCGAATGTCGGAGGCCTGTGTGCCGATGCTATCTGCGTTCCACGCCCTAATTGTTACACCAGGTACTGATGTATTAGTCATAGTGAACTGCAGTAACTTCCTGGTGGCTGGATACAGGGGCCATCTGAACTGCAGTCACAAGGACTTGCGGGAGTTTTCAAGCATTTCTTTTATTGATTTCAGCAGAGAGCGAAGCTCATCTCTGAAAACATCTGGAGGAACCTGATTTGGAAAACTTGCAGAGACGTTTCTGTCGCGCGGGCGTTCCGTAATTGGTATCATGATTTGTCACAATAGCGAAAACTACCAATTTCGGACCAAGAACTTACGTCATCTGGTATAAAAATGAAATTACCCACGGAATATGGCCATTTGTATGTAGATGATACTGTTTCTGTCATACAAGAGAATAAGCCATTTTTTTCGAGGCAAGTATTTCGTTGTGTTAAGATATTTCCCAATTTGTAAGTCAGGTATTTTTCTCATTTTTATAGTTTTGATGCAGATAGTGTATAACTTTGATCTAAATACAAGTGTTCAAAATAGCGCACATGTCTGCAACAAATACTTGATTGGCCGAAACTGGCAGTTCAACAAAAGCTACATACAGTTCTTGTCCCAATCAAAGTTTTTAAGAAATCGAGTTTCATTTGTACTTCATAAAATGTAACTAAAGGCCTGCTGTAACAAGTGTCCGTTATTTTGATTTCGTTGGTAATACGTTCACCTTCGTCTCTCCACTAACTGCGCTTTCCAGAGGAGGTCAGTACAAAAAAAGCGAAGTGCTTTATTCGAAGTACTGTTGGAACCACTTTATTTTGGTCTGTAATAGATCCGAAACCCGAACCGCAGAACAGATCAACCTAATTAACCGTGCAGTATCCTCAGTTAAACGCCCTCACACAGCTCACCCCTACTTGCCCGCTGCAAGTTGGTTCAGCCAAGTTCCTACGGCTAATTGGACGATTCCAACTGCATCTTCATTTAACGTTTCTCTGAAATTGGATTCTAGGCAGTCAAACAGTGAGATTCATATCGTTATTGAAAACTGGCACCAATGCTGTTTGTGCTGAACCGACACTATGCTGCGCTTCGTGTAAAAGTAAAGTTAAATGTGTCGTCAATTATTGTGGCAGGATCTATTCACTATAAAAACAAAACGAAATCTGATTTATTTAAAAAAGTGAAAGCAAACTACATGTCACAAATCTAATCAGCAGAGTGAGAACTACACGACATATCTACTAACAGGACAACAACGGAATCGCTTATTACTAAAACGGGATAACTGCTAAAAATGCAGATTCCGTTGGTTTCGATTTGCTGACACATAGACGATCAATTGGATTTAAGATGGGAGGCCGTCATTGCCTTGCTAATTGTAGAGAGTGTATTAAATTCGCGATATTTTGAATAGGGGGCATCTCCTGGAGTTGTCACGTCTTAGAAATAAACTTGTGACTGGCTGGAATAATAGTGAACCAATAGGTGATTTTTTGAAAACTTTGAACTATTCCACCTATCGCAGTAAGAGAAGCAGCTCAGAGTATGAAGTTGTAGACAATTATATAAAAAGAACAAAAGAACGAAAGAATCGTCAGCTTGATTAACTTTTAGTATACTATGGGTTTTTGAGACAGACAACTTGAAAACAGATGAAGTGCGTTTTATTGTCGTAATGAGGGATAAAGAGAGGTCCTAATGAAATGTGCGCCTTTCTGTACCATTACATAGAGTATTTTGTCTCCATAAGAGAACTCTTCTTGTTCAGCAATACGTGTGTTTGGCAAAATCTCAGCCATTTGGCTATAATTATGTTAGTGCTCTTATCAGACAGTGGCAGATTCCATCAAATCCCTACTGGAGGGCACTCGTACCTAACCATGTGACCATGACTCTGACGTCGTAGAAGGTAGTTGCGAGTGTGTGACCGAGTACATATTCCAGATTAGTATGTGCACATATCACCATATCTAGCCGCGTTGGTCGCCTTAAGGTTTATACAACAAAAACAAAGCGAATAGCAAAATTTTATAATATAATGGACGTTTTACACAAAAATCTCATCTTATATCAGCGGCCTCGAAATCCATACCTTTATACGTTAGTGAAAGCCAGGACATATTTCCCCAAGAATATTGGACTTTCTCAAACGGAAGCATATGACGGGAATGTTCCCATAAATAAATAATAATAACGAAATAACTTACTGTTTCTCAAAGCTTTGGAATCTGAACCAGTAAATATGATGTTGCCTTTAGAACTCTTAAGTGTATGCAAAACTGCCCTTTCAATAACTAACACAAAACGTGTTGCAAATGATGACTGGACACCTGTTCACAAACCTACATTAAGTTTATACATATGATATTGATGAACTACTGAAGAATATTACAGATCGATAGTATGAAGCAGTTATAATAAGCTGAAGACGTGAACTATAACAGAAGTGGATCAAGATGACTGAAAGGTGACTAGAACCAATCATTTTTGTAACATGGGTTGTATTCGTTTTTGTATAAACTTAATGTAGTTTTGTGAACAGGTGTTCAGTCATCATTTGCAACACTTTTGTGTTAATTATTGAAAGGTTTAGGGCAGTTTTGCATACACTTAAGAGTTCTAAAGGTAACATCATATTTGCTGGTTCAGGTACCAAAGCTTTGAGAAACAGTAAGTTATTTCGTTATTATTATTTATTCCAGTACAAATAATAATAATGTACGGTAATTTTTCTATGTACTAGTACGCTCCGGACAGACAGATATACTTTGCTTTACTTTTATTGCACTCGAAATGCTTCATTCCTTAAATATAATTTTGACTTGTCATGGAATTAAAATGAGTACCTTAAAGTACATTTGCTTACTCGATCATTGCTATAAGGGCATAACGCTATGTAATAAAAATCACCCTATCAGCTACAAATATTTTTCAAGCTAGGTTAGTCATTTAGCAATTGAATTGTTTCGCACAGCTGAAAGAAATTCGTCATTAAACAATTAGAAGAAGGTTGATACGTTTTTTCTTCCACCTGGATAGTTTAACAAAGTAAATTGTCCCCTTTTGGATATAATCGATCGTAATGGGAGTCCGAATGAGAGGAATTGTTTCATCACATATGGAATATTCATTTACACGTACTGATACAAACGCAAATGAAATTCGGGCAGGAAAAGCACTTAGTTTTCTTAGAATTTGAGATCGCATTTGTGTTATTAAAAAATAATTATGTAATACAATGAAATCTAGACGACATCAGTCACACATTTATTAGCTGTTGAAATTATTCTTGAAAACACGTAATTTTGAACGACACCAATGAAATATTACGCAATAAACACAGCCGTGAACCAAGGATGCAGTTTATCTGTAACATTAATCTATATTTTTATTCAGCGTTCAACTGATCGACGGATCACTCCTGAATAAACTTCTTTATGCAGACGATGTCACCCTGATTTTTCGAAAAAGTGCAACCCACTAAGAGTAAAAGTTTACAAAAAAAAAAAAAAAAATGGTGACCGCAAAGCAGACGAAGTAAAGGACTTTTGTTACTTTGAATGTAAAGCAACCCGGGACGGACGAAGCGAGGCCGACATAAAAAGCAGACTATCACAGGCAAATAGGGCAGAACCGCCCACGAGAAGCCTACTAGTATCAAACATAGGCCTTCATTTAAGGAAAACTTTCTGGGAATATACGCGTGAGGCACAGTATATTGCGGTAGTGAATCATTGACAATGGCGAGAACAGAAGGCAATTGAAGCTCTGGGATGTGGTGTTATAGAAGATTACAGAAAATTAGGTGGACTTGCAAGATAAGGAATACAAGAGATTCTCCATATAATCGGTGAAGAAGTTAACTCACGGGCAACACTGAGAAAAAGAAGACACAGGGTGACAGAAACGGCGTTAAAACTTCAGGGTATAATCTCCATGCTGCCAGAGGGAAGTGTAGAGGGTAAAAACTGTAGGGAAAGACAGAGATTGGAGTACAACCAGCAAATAATTGCTACTATGAAATGAAGAAATGACCATCGGTCCTGATGTTAACTCCCTCCCTGTTCTCATTTCTGCTACTTCTCATTATTTTCGTCTTCCTTCAGTCTACTATCTGTCCATATTCATTATTCATTAGACAGTTCATTCCATGCAGCAGATCATGTAACTCTTCTTCACTTTACTCAGGGTAGCAGTGTCATCAGCTAATCTTATCATTGATACCCTTTCACCTTGAATTTGAATTCCATTCCTGAAACCTTTCTTTTATTTCCATCATTGCTTTTTCGATGTACAGATTGAACAGTAGAGGCGAAAGAATACATGCCTGTCTGACACCCTTATTAATCCCAGCACCTCGTTCTTGCTTGTCCATCGTCTTTACTCCCTCTTGGCTCTTGTACATATAGTATATTATGCGTCCCTCCCTATAGCTTACCACTATTTCTCTCAGGATTTCGAACATCTTGCACCACTCTACATTGCCGAATGTTTTCTCCAGGTCGACAGTGCCCATGAACGTGTCAGGATTTATCTTTAGTCCACTATCGACCGCAGCGTCTCAGCTGCCGCTCTGGTGTCTTTACCTTTTCTAAAGCCAGACTCATCGTCATGTAATTCATCTTCCATTTTCATTTCCATACTTCAGTATATTATTCTTGTCAGGAATTTAGATGTATGAACTGTTAAACCGATAGTGTGATAATTCTCGCACTTGTCAGCTCTTGTAGTATTCGGAATTGTATGGATGATATTTTCCGGATATAAGATCTTATATCGCCAGACTCATACATACTACACAGCAACGTGAATAGTCGTACTGTTGCCACTTCCCCCGAAGATTTTAGAAATTATGATGGAATAAATATCTCTTCTGCCTTATTTGATCTGAAGCCTTCCAATGGTCTTTCAAATTGTGATTCTAATATCTAATACTCATTTCTTTTATATCGACTCCTATTTCTTCTTCTATAAAATCAAACAAATCTTCCCCTCTTTCTACCTACCTGCTTTGTTCTCTGCATTTACCATCGGAATTTCCGTCAGCCTTTTAATGTTACCACACTTGCTTTTAATTTCACTGAAGGCTGTTTTGACTTTTCTATATGCTCAGTCAGTACTTCCGACAATCATTGCTTTTTCGATATCTTCACGTTTTTCATGCAGCCGTTTCGCCTTACCTTTCCTGCACTTCCTATTTATTTCATTCCACAGTGACTTATATTTCTTTATTCCTGAATTTCCCTGAACATTTTTGTGTTTCCTTCGTTCGTCGATCAACTGAAGTATTTGTTCTGTTACCCAAGGCTTCTTCGCAGTTACCTCCTTTGTACCTCGATTTTTCTTTTCAGTTTCTGTGATTGCCCTTCTTAGAGACGTCCATTCCTATTCAACTGAACTGCCTACTGAGCTATTCCTTACCGCAGTATCTATAGCCTTAGAGCACTGCAAGCGTATCTCCTCAATCCTTAGTACTTCTGAATCTCACTTCTTTGCCTATCGACTCTTCCTGACGAATGTCTTTAACTTCACCCTTCATTACTACTAAATTGTGATCTGAGTCTGTCTGCTCTTTTGTACGCCTCGCATTCCACTATCTGATTTCGGAATCTCTGTCTGACCATGATGTAATCTATCTGGAATCTTCCCGTATTTTCCGGACTTTTCCAAGTATACCTCCTCCTTTTGTGATTCTTGAAGAGAGTATTCGCTATTTCTAGCTGAATTTTATTGCAGAACTCAGTCATTCTCCTCTCATTCTTTGTCCCAAGCACAAAATCTCCTCTAGCCTTTTCTTCTACTCCTTCCTCTACAACATTCGATTCCCCCATACTCCTAGATTTTCATCTCCCTATACGTACTAATTGACCCTTTTGGTATCCTCACATATTTTCTCTACCTCTTCATCTTCATCTTGTGATGTTGGCATGTATACCTGAACTATCATTGTCGGTGTTGGTTTGCTACCGATTCTGGTAAGAACAAGCCTATCACTGAACTGTTGACAGTAACACGCTCTCTGCCATACCTTCCTACTTATATCGAATCCTATTTCCGTTATACCATTTTCTGCTGTTGTTGATATTACCCTACCCTCATCTGACCAGAGATCTTCGTTTTCTTTCCATACCATTTCACTGACCCCTGCTACATCTACATTGAGCCTGCATTTCCATTTTCGGATTTTCTAGCTTCCCTAGCACGTTCAAGCCTCTGACATTCCACTCCCAGATTCCTAGAATGTTATCCTTTTGTTGATTATTCAATCTTTTTATCATGATCACCTTCGCTTCGGTAGTCCCCTCCCCGAGATCCGAATGGGGAACTTTTGCAGGATCTTTTGTCAATTGAGAGATCATCATAACACTTTTTCAATGTGCGCATTATGTGTCTTTCGTGCAGGGGTTTTCATTACCTTCTTCATCCTCATTCCGTTCATCGTTGCTTATTCTTCCGCCTTTAGGGGCAGTTTCCTACTGCCAGGGCAAGAGAGTGCCATGAACCTCTGTTCGCTCTTTCCCCATCTTTGACACGGCCATTGGTAGACTGAGGGTGAGCTCTTATGAAATAGGTCTTCGGCTGCCAATGCCGATGATTTTTATCCAAAATTTACGTTGTGGTGGGGTTCGAACCCGGGACTGACGACTTTTTTGTTAATCAGAGACGCCACAGCTCTATCTCACAGAAATCCATGAAAACGAGTCTTATCATTGTGTGTGTGAAATCTTATGGGACTTAACTGCTAAGGCCATCAGTCCCTAAGCATACACACTACTTAACCAAAATTATCCTAAGGACAATCACACCCACCCATGCCCGAGGGAGGACTCGAACCTCCGCCGGGACCAGCCGCACAGTCCATGACTGCAGTTCTTGAGACCGCTTGGCTAATCCCGCGCGGCAGTCTTATCATTCTGAGAGAAAAACATGTGAGGTGATACTGGAACTATCACTACGAGTGAGTCTTTTTTTCTGGAAAAATTACTGTGAACAGCTTCGTTAAAGTGAAGTTACCATCGTTGCCCTCCAGGTATTATTCTACGTCAAATTTCGTCATTCTTTTGCTGATGAAACATTCTATTCGACAAATGCAGTTTGGTCCAAGTATCTCACTTCATGATTTCTTTACGTTACAAATTTCTGGTCTCACATATTCTGGACAGCTGGTATTTATCACGACTATGTACGGTTATAATAAGGATGTAACAAAACCAACCGACAAACTTTGAGGTTAAGGTACTGCGCATATGACGGCATACAGAACAAGTTGATGGTATGAACTTAACACCTTATACCAACAATTTAATCACAGCTGTTCCACGTGACGACAGACAGTATCAGTAAGCCTGTTACAATATAGCTCACTGACGGATCTAATCTCTAATTGAAAATCGATGTGGCCCCATTTCTGGCAGACGCTGTAATCCTTACTCCGCCAGCTTTCACCACACAGTATTCTTCGAAGTGTGCATATCACATTTGTTTTTCAGTGAGTTTTCTCGCGTAACTATCAAAGTCATCTTCTCAAATACTGCTATATAAACCATTTCTTGTTTAGTACCACAGCCAGCCCTCCGTGAATTGAACGATCCACTCTCTCTCATATTTCTATTCACAGCAATAAATTTTTTATTGGTGGGGTGCCCTGTCGCGTAAATATTTTTCTTTGTTTCTGTTTTTTTATGTTAAATGGGCTTTCCGAAGACTACATCCTGCCGCAACATCCATTACGTGGATCTACGCAAGTTTCTGTAAGTACTGATCCTCCAAACTCGACAGCTTTTCACGAACTGTAAACGGTTCACTCCATCGTGGGCGTATCACATACGAGCCTGCATTATTTATTTTTTCATGTTTACTACTGCCTACATTCTGAAGAAGCTTGGGTGCTCTACGGGTGCTACGCCCACAGGGTTACCGGAAATTTCTTTATAAAATTAGGGGAACGAAAATTTGAAGGATGGTGGAAGGAGCAGTGAGAGAGACCTTTGATTTTCTGAACATTGAATGTATAAAAGTGTGGATCCGAACAACTAAAAAAATGATAGTGCAAAAGATAGTGGAACTGTTGATCTTTTTTTAAACTGTTATTTCATCCCCCTCGTCGCATACGGGCGGCGGTGGAGGGAGGGCGGCTTGGGCAATTCTCCGCTTTTCAGCCATGCGGGTTGAAAAATTTGCAACGAGAAGTGCTAACAGAAAGAGGCGGTGCTTTCTATTTTAAATTAAAAAGCAAAGACGGACAGTTAAGTACAACAGAAATATATACACATTTTAAAAACACATTGCAGCAAGATGTAATTCTTCAGATAGAACACCGAAGCACTGCATTTTCACGTAAAATCTGAAGGACCTGCACTAGGGTGAAAGGTATTGCTAGAGGAGAGAGTATATTCCATAGGGTGGAGGAGTGTGGGTAGAAAGACAGGGGTCTGTTAGATAGGTAATCTATGGAGATCAGAGGTAGTAACTGAGGTGGATAGTGGGAAATACAGTCGGTGGGAAACACACAGGTTGAGGAGTGTGTGTGTCGTGTGGGTGAGACAGTGGTTGCAAGTGGAAAGGGATGGTGTTGAATGGGGAAGAAAAGGAGAGAGGAGCTCTGATGTGAAGTGGGATGGGTTCGGAGGAAGTAATGTTGGTAAGAGGAGTAAACATCGAGGTGGATCTCATCGTCTGGGAAAGAGTGTTGGTGGAAGTTGCTTAGGAATAGGATACGGAGTGTATGTGGATTTCGGGACGGAGGGGTGTGTTTGTGATGGGGTGGCGGTATAACACTGTTGGTGACCTGAGGGGAGACAATGGGGTTATTCTAAAGTAGTTGCTGAAGACAATAGGAGATGCATAGGTGTTCGATGTAGGTCAGGCGAGGTGGGGATTTAATGATATGGTAAAGAATTCGTCTATGGGGAGGGAGGGGGACGGGGGGGGGGGGGTTTGGGGAGGAAGGTAAACGTATGCAGAAAGCAAGACGAATTGCATGGAATAAGATGATTTGGAGGAACTTACAGAAGTTGATGGGTCAGAAATCCATGCAACATTTGCCTAGCGGAGGATGAGTTGACTCAGGACTTTGTAGGCGAGGTGAGTAATGGAGGGGTGTAATCCCGAAGTTCGGCCTGTTCGTAGTTTTAGTCTATTGAAAAGTAGAGCAAACGATTTGTGTTTTTATTATGGCCTTTTCCTTTTAAAACAGGATCGCGGAAACTACATGAAAGGCGTTGCGGTGAAATATGACAAATTGGGCGACTATAAGTAAATCGAAAATATTAGGCTCACCTGGCTGTTCTTACATACAATTACTACCTTCCGGAAAAGGTTTGGCTCGAGCCAATTTGTTCTGCAATTACGTCAGTTTCTGGTGTAGCTATGCATAAAATAAAGAAAGGCTCCACACCATCTTACAGCGGGAAAATCAACGAAGGACAGATTACAGAATCTCTTGTCATCTTCAAAGGGCACAAGGCAGGAGTCACTTTGCATATGTATCTGGGCATCCAAAAACATTGACAGCAAAAAGGAACAAAACAAAGCGTCACGTGTACATAGCCAGAATGAAAATACAGTTTAAAGACTTACCTCCCACATTAGTTCATAATGAAACAAATCCTTACACAAATGTTCTCGTAATCGATACTAATGTAACACATCTAACATTTACGTAGAATTTCAACGCTGTGAACGGAAGTAAATGATTTAATTCCTCATAGGCTCGTGTAGATTATTATTCAGCATCTCTGGTATTAGTGCATATCAACTAGCCTCACAAAACAAAGGAGCCTGTAGCTAAATGTATGATAACTTGTGGTCATCACAAGAGCGTGTAATTAGGAGCTTGCTACCCAATGCTGAGTCAACGAGAATGATTTAATCAATAAACGTATCAAAATTTACTTATACTGGCCTCACTAATCCAGCCAGACCAACTTCACTGATGCTACTGTGAATCATCTGTTACGAAATAGGTGACAATTTGTTGGCATCAACACTGCGCGTAATTTGAAGTTCACTATTTTTGCTGACTGTAGTAATCTCGTGTACGACGTTTGACATATCTGCTGTAGTAGAAGAATCGTTCAAATTCATATGCGTTTGAATGCTTATGTAAGGATTTTGCATGTAATTTTGCCACCCAAGTGGCAGATCATAAGTAACGAAATAAAGTGAACATGCAATTACAAATCTATGGGTATCCGCTATACAGAAATATTTACAGTTTTTTTATTGTCTCCATTTTGTGCGACTCCCATTAGTAATTTTCGCCTCACAAACATTAATATACACTCAATAGTAAACGCCTGATGGCATAAAGTTTTCGAACAATTGTAAAGTAAAAGAAATGAACCATCGCATAGCAGCGACAGAGTCTATTATTCTTTATCTTTGCCGTTCTTGCGCGGTGGCTGTAAATCTCCATGTACATGTATCGATTAATGATATAAAAAAGAATTCTGTTGATTCAAGACAAATGAGGTATTTGGCGCCTCACCTTTTACTGTTGGTATTCTATGAAAGGCGGACGCGGACTTGCTGCGTTCCGCAACTGTATTTTATATTTTATGTGAAAATATTGAGTGTATATGCTAAATGTTAATTTTTTTCAATCAGAAAACATGTAGTTTCTTGTGACTGATTACGAACAGACAGCACCAAGAGGACATTTTGACTGTTATGTATAAAGTATTTAACCACAATGGTCATCTATTGTAATTTAATATGAAAAGGTACGTAGCATTAAAAAAAAGTGTTTTACGGATAAATGTGCTTATTTTAGTAAAATAACCTTGATTATTTCCATCTCCTCATTCAATCAGTTGATAATCAATTTGTGTTAGTTCATCACCAGAAATTACGATCACGCTGATGGGCCGAACGCAGCATGAGGCAGAAGGAACATTATCGTTTTCCTATTATTTCTGAGCCAATTTTTTTATTGTGTAGTGTTGCATTTCCTTTAAAGTCTATTAATCTTCTGGTCCCTTAGTGTTGTTCCGGGTATGACTACATCGCGAATATGAAAATGCACAGAAATGATAATGTTTGTCTTAGTCAGGTATTCAATGCTCAACGTAGGCCTATGTTTTTGTAATAGTGTAATAAATCCCTGATTCTGTTGCCAAGTGGCCCACCAAAATATTCACTTTTTCGACATTTTTCAAAAAAAAATATAAAATAACAATTCTTTTTCTTTTCGTCCCCCATGAGCAACGCTACACTTGGCGCCCGAACAGGGACTTGATCAAAAATCATTTCACGTATGCGTTTAAAAAAAAATTCTGTGCTTGTTCTAATAATTGTTTCATTTTTTCATGTGGATGCAATTCAACCGAGAAAGAGAAGTGGGAAAACCTTTTAATTAATTCCGAAGAACGATTGATGAAATTAACAAAAAACGCGAGTATCCAGCCGTATCACTATCAAGACAGCCATAGTAAGTGAAATTTTTATACGCAGTAGCCAAGCTTTTGTAGTGATGTTGCATCTTTCCTTGCTGTCTTTCCTTGCCTTGAAACAGCTTTATTTCAATTTGTTCATAGTCCATTCTTATGTAGTTAAATTCAGTGAAAGTGTACCATTGTTGTCAGTGCATAAAAAAAATTACGATATGGCGGATAATTATGCTCAAAACTGGTAAAACATGTGATATTTCATTTGTTTGTAATTAGTAGGTCCCATCTTGTCTTCTTGGCGTACATGAACGTCAGTTGTTATCCAGAGTTAAAATTTTACCTTAGGTCCCAGTAAGCCATAGCACTACGTCACAGACAAACGACTGACGGCAGTGACAAACAATATCTGTAGCATTTTGACGTTTGACAAATAATTCATGAACATGGCTGACGGTAAACAGCAGACACAAACAAAAGCAGACGACAGCAGTGATGCGAATGGACCTCACTATCCATTACGATCACGTGCGATAGATACACGAGCGGAGGCAGAAGCAGCCTCGACCGAAATTTTAGAAGCTGGTCCTAGTGTGCAAACTATTCCAGCTTTTGATAAAAATGACTTGGCCGCAATGATCGAAGCAATAATAAGACGCAAGTTCGAAAGTCAAAGACAGAGAGAAGCGCAAAGACAGGAACGTGAAAAGCAGGAAAAATTAGATGAAAAGGCCCGCGAAGAAAAAGAGAAGGCCGAAAGACGGCATAATAACAATCAGGTCCTTACAAATCTGTGCAATTCTGTAAGAGCAGACATAAATTCAGTAAAAACAGAAATAAATTCAGTAAAAACAGACATAAATTCAGTAAAAAAAGATCTGCAAACGGAGATAAATGACCTAAATACACGGTTAAATTCGGTAAAGGCCGAACTAAAGGCACACATAACAGCTGATTTCAATACCCTGTTGGGTAATGTCCAAAGCCAAATCAGTAGTCAGATCACGACCATGAGGCTAGAAATCGACACACAACTAGAGTAAAAAATAGAGGATATTTCAAAACGGTTAGATGAAAAAATCGAAGCAGCCAAGGGAGAGATAAATTCAAAAGTGATAGAATATCAAAAACAAGCTGCGACCTTAAAAGAAGATTATACTGCAATCTCTGATGAGGTCAAAGGAGTTAAAACCGCAGTAGACACGATCGAGAATGTTGTTGATGATCTTTCCAAACAGATTGAGAATCTTAATGTAGAGGATCAAATAAAGAATACTGTTAAGGCACATGCTGAAGCATTGTCCGACCACTACCAAGAGTGGATTAAAAACAAAGACGGATTCATAGAAAACAAGGTCAAGAACGAACTCAGGGAAACTGTCAAAAACGTGACCTTTGAAATATTGGCAGCCCCTGGAAAAACAGGAGACACGGTGATGTCAGAATTAGGCCAGATAAGACGAACGTTAGCTCAAGATTTACCTGAATGGCGTCAACAGGTAGTTGATGAAGTTCGTACACTAAAATGTCAAGTTGAAAATTCCCCACCTCCCGTGTCAGGAGAGTGGAATAATTCACCACGATGTAAAGAACAACAGCAGGTACATTACCGTTCACCATTTTATAACGATCAAACTCATAGTTCTATAGAAGCACAATTTAACCAGAGTACTAGCCCACTCACTTTTGTCAGTTTGATGCAGGAGGAAAGCGTGATCAAACATCGTGTTTTTCCGACCGTTCACCCACAGAAAAGAGAAATTCATCCTATAGTGTTCCTCTGAAATTTTTCAGGAATTTTCCCGAATAGCTGGAGTGACCGCCGGCGAATTCAATTCGTTACTGGATTTATCGTAGGTGATGCTGCCTTATGGGGACTCTTGTAAAAGTTACAAAGAGTTTGAACAGATGTTTTTAGCTAAATTCTGGTGTGAATCAGCGCCTGAGAAAAGAGGTTTACAACGCCGAAGTGTTTAACAGTAAGCGCGGTAGTTTGAGAAGGTATTTTGAAAAGTATTTAGCGAAAATCAAGTTCTGGGATTCGCCGATCACCGCCAAAGACGTTATTATGATTCTAAAAACTAAGCTACCGGTTGCGATCAGAGAAAAGTTAGTAAACGTGTCTGAGGACGATACGGACACGTTCCTATCTGTGTTAGACTCATTAGATCTGATTTACAAGGAAGCTAGAGTTGATGTTGGCAACGCCCACTTCAGTGCAGGCGGCCAGCACAATACAGACTACGCAGGCAACAATGGTGGCCGAGCGAAAGCGCGTCACAGCGGCGGCCAGTACCAACCCCACAACGGTTTCCAAAATAAACACACAACGTACTCCAACAGCAAATACAAAAATAAGTACAATAACGGCCAGAGATACAATCCAATATATAATTCGTCACCGCCTCAGTATGGAAATGCACTTTATAATACACAGCCCCAGCAATATGAAAACACGAAACCGATCAACGGTAATTATCAAAACGATCAGTCTTACGATTCAAATCGTCAGTGGAAAGGAAATAAATGGCATAATCAAGGTGGAGACCAACGTACACCTTTTAGTAACGGTTACAATCAACACAACCACAGCAAAATACCTTTCAGCCAAAAAATATACACTTCACGCAACAAGCGATCGGACCTTCGGGAAGTATGAAGCTTAAACGCCCGCATAATACGCAAATTTATTATGCGCAAGCGAATACGCCAAGACAACAAGATCCATTTCCAACCGAGTTCGTACCACAAAACCAACACCAGTTCCAGAGGCAAGAAACTTTAAGAAATATAAATCAGCAGGAAAGTAAGCGTCGAGCGGAAAATTAAAAGCAGCACCTTTGAGCCTCCTAGAGGATGCTGCAGGTTTGAATGGGGGCACCCTGTCCCTTAGCCCACACGAAATTAAAGCAATTAGGTATGACAAAGAGACAAACTTACGGGATGATCTAGTAGCAGACACTGAGACGAAAGACAATGATGACGTATGGGACGAACAAGTTCAAGCTTCCATAAGAGTATCAATTGCCAACATACCAGTAACAGCCATTGTAGATACAGGAACTAATATAAATGTCTTATCTTTGTGTTTATTTAAGCAAATATCCTCTGAATGCAAAGTTTTATCACTTCCAATTTAACGTTGCACCGTTTCGGGAGCAATTGGTCCGCTAACACAACGTGTAAATCTTCAGACTCAGCTTCAAATCCAGATAGAGTCTATTTCAGTAACGTGCATTTTTATTATTGTTAAAAACCTATCAGTGCCATGTAACCTGAGTATGGAATTCTTGAGGCAGACGGAAGCTTAAATTGACATCGAGTGTGGAATCTGTACTCTAGTAGCAAGCCAGCAACAAGTAACTGTAAATTTATTAAGAAGTAAGGTGAAGACAAACTTTGGGATGCTTCAAATAGCAGTACGGCCATGGAATAAAAGACAACAGTACAGTCAGACAGAAGACATGACAGAGCTTGAAAGTGTTAATGACGATGAGTATAAAGACCTAATTCCCGGTCAGAATGCATTATACGGTAAAGCTAGTGAGTCCACTGAATTATCCAAATAACATAAGAATGAGCTTTACAATTTGTTAACAGATTACGTTCAAGAATTTGCTAAGAAACCTGGACTAATAAAAGGCTTTGAATATCGAATGGATGTCCTGCCCCATTCAACCTACTGTAGAACAAGCTATTCCATTCTATATGCGAGACGCGAAGCTGTCAAGTGCGAGACCAGGAAAATGCTACGCTGGAATGTGATTCCCCTTATTCGAGTCCTTTATTGTCTGTACTAAATTCAGATGGTAGCGTAAGGCGAGTCCTAGATGCAAGATTAATCAACAAAATTATTGTACCCATAAGAACGAGACCAGAGGCTCTTAAAGAGCATCTGCAGAAGTTTCATGGAGTTAAGTATTTGAGCACCCTTGGTTTGAAAAGCAGTTACTGGCAAGTAAAACTTGCGCAGGAGTCTAGGAAGTACACTGCGTTTATATTTGCAGTTAAATCTTACCATTTCAAAGTTGTACCGTTTGGACTAAATGTGAGTTCCGGAATTTTTATTTCTGCCCTTGACATGTACTAGGTCCTGAACTTTTAGATGAGGTAACGGTCTATGTGGATGACGTTCTTGTAGCATCGAAAAATTGGGAAGATCATGTGGCCCTTCTGTAAAAGGTATTTCAACGATTCAGAGAGTATGGTGTTACAACAAATCTTAAGAAATCCAAGTCTGGAAAAAGTGAAATTAAATTTTTAGGACACATCATCACCCCTGTAGGAATTAAACCTGACCCGAAAAAATTGTCTGCTATACAAAACTTTCCAACCCCTGTTACAAAAAGGCAACTGAAAGGATTTATCGGTCTTACGTCATTTTTCAGACGTGTTGTTCCCAATCAGGTATTGAACAATCCCGCTCTTCACAACCTTCTAAAAAAGAATTCACATTGGAACTGGACGCCGGAATGCCAAGACAGATTTCAGAAAATTAAAGACAGTCTGGTTAACAGTAACATTCTCCATCATCCTCAGATGGATAAGGAAATTTGTACTACTGCAGACGCTTCCTTTGTGGGTATCGGCGCTTGTCTTTTCCAGATTCAATTAGTAAATGGACACGAGCAAATCCAAGTGATTAGCTTTGCGAGTCGAGTGTTATATGAGTGTGAAAAGTCTTATTCGGTTACGGAGTTGGAGGCACTCGCCGTTGTATGGGCTTTTAGGCGATTTAACTGTTATATCTATGGAAGAAAAATTAAAGTCTATTCAGACCATCAAGCCTTATCATTCCTCCTTACATGCAAGTTGCAACATCCTCGTCTTACTCGATGGTGCTTATTCCTGCAGGAATATGACTTTGACATTGTATAAATAAAAGGTAAAGGTAATGTTATAGCAGACGCACTTTCTCGCTCACCTGAGGGCTTACCAGAAACCAGCGAACTAGTGGAACAAATGTCTAATTATAAAGTTTTGTTAATAAAAGATCCAATTCACAGAAAGTATTTTCTTCAGTTATGTAGGCAGATTCAGATTCTTCAAAATACAGATCCAAAATGGAAATAGGTTAGACAAATTCTTCACGAAAATCCAGCCCACAAGTTGTCCAAGTTTTATAAAGTTCATAACCAAGTGCTATTTCATAAGACGTCTGAGTCATCTGAGAGGTGGTGTGTTTGCATCCCTCGAAATTTCATTGAACATCCTCTGTGGTACACTCACAATTCATGGGGTCACTACGGACCAGAAAAATGTAAAAGGAATATCTCGACTTACTGTTATGTTCCAAATCTACATCAGAGAATCCATAAATTATTGAGAAACTGTGTCTTCTGTCAAAAGGCAAAATCCTTAAACATTTCCACTTTAATCCCACTAAATCCAATAATAGCTGAAAGGCCAAACCAGCTTCTTAGTATTGATTTGGCAGGTCCACTACCCACCGGTAGGGGAGGCGCTAAATACTTAGCAGCAATCCTGCACAATTTTTCTAAGCACATAAGACTGTACGCAGTGAAATCTTCTTGTGCAAATCCGATAATTCGTCGCATTGAAAATGATTATTATGAAACTTCCTGGCAGATTAAAACTGTGTGCCCGACCGAGACTCGAACTCGGGACCTTTGCCTTTCGCGGGCAAGTGCTCTACCAACTGAGCTACCGAAGCACGACTCACGCCCGGTACTCACAGCTTTACTTCTGCCAGTATGAGTATATCAATATTGCCCGATAATGCTTCAAATTTCACATCACGCCCGTGGCGTGCATTTCTTGTTCGCCATGGAATCAAACAAATTTTGATATCCCTGTTTCGATCGCAATCGAATTCGACAGAAAGAATCTTCAAAGAATTTAACAGATTTATAAGGACGTACATACCGAATAAGCAATCTAAGTGGGTAGACTTCGTAACACCTTTCGAACAGATTGTAAACCACCTTCCTCATCTGTCGACCGGATTCACGCCACGTGAGCTAATGTCAAGATCAAAAGAAAGGAATGAATGGACAGAACCGCTTCCAAAGTTACAAGACAACGAATTGGACCTAGACGCAAAAATCAGGCAAGCTTTCATATCATTGACAACGTATGCTAACCTCCGAAAAAAGGTATTTGATAAGAAGGTAAACAGAGCTATCGATTTCAAAGAAGGACAAACGGTATTAGTCAGGACTCACTTTAAACCATCCCTGTTGTTAAAGAAGAATCGTAAGTGGCAACACATTTATGAAGGTCCCTTTGTGATAACGATGAAACCACACATTGGTAGCTATTTGTTGTCTGACCCTGCCACGAATAAAATCAAAGGATTGTGCCACCATCATGATTTAAGAAAATTTTATAACGCCAGGAATTAAGCTAATTTATGCTGTAAGAAAATTCTAAGGTGTTGGAGATAAGGATTAACCAATGAGTGGCAAGAACTGAACTGAACTGACCACGGACGTTAACCGGTGCTAAAAGGAAACCTTATGCATTAAAACAACGTGTCTGGAAAATAAAATACAAAATAAGTTGTAGACAAGTATTTACATAAATAATCTTTATGTAAACAGGTGGACATGTCCTAGAGGCGATATTCAGCTTTAGTTATAAGTTAGTATGTAAGAAAAATGATGTACTCGAGAGGTATTAATTAGCCCCGAGGTACTAATAGGAGGAAAGAGGAAGGAGCGAATAATGCACTTCTCTCGCCAAATAGTAATGTGAAAATGAGCAGGAAGGAGCGAATAATGCACTTCTCTCGCTAAATAGTAATATGAAAATGATGATTATATGTGCTTAGTATTAGTAAGTGAAATTTAATCGAGGACAAATTAATGACCTGTTTTGAAAGAAAATACTTAACGTCCACACAAAAGAGGAAAGTAGTGTGAGAAGATTCGATTCCATGACGTTATTCCCTATTTTAAAATATGACGTAAATAAGGCACCATCTGTTAGCGCAAAACAGTCGGTAGATTTAACTTGTAAATTCCAGCACAGTGCTGTGCCAGCGATAAAATAACATCTATTTGAAGTAAACAGATACCTAGGATTAAGCATGAACAGATTGATAACGCAGTGCAATTGTTCTAAAAAGACCTGACGTTAACCTTAAGTAAAACCGTGACGGAAAAAAAGGAAGTTATTATACAACGCAAAGTAAGACGAGTCCAGACTATAAACAAGATGAGTAAAGGAACATATGAGTAACATGGTTTATTATGGCAACTTCACGGTACTATTGAGCATTAGCGATACTGCAAATTCACAAGCTAGCACCAAACAACAACACACTAGTGAGAGGCTTATATATACAAATGATAATTAATACCCAAATGCGTAATGCATAAACTTGACTTAGTCTAAGAAATGAACAAAGAGTAGTAAGCAAGCTGCAGCAAGATACATATTAGATATACATGCTTGAAGTGATAGATTTTATTTTAAGTGCGTACTACAATATTTATTGTTTTCTCTGTGACTATTGAACCCCTTTCCTAAGTGCAAATCCTTTATGATCCTTGATCCTATCCTCTCCCCAGGATCAACTTGTAAAGATGCACATGTGCTTGGGAAGTGAGGCACTACGTATAAGAATGAGTAAGTTCGCGACGCGTAAATTGCTTTTGTAATGCGCAATGTAAATTGAAATTTCGACCTGGTTGAGGAGTAATTTAAATTCTGTCGACGATCCGCGAGTAGGCCCGCTTTGCCCACTTTTCTTTTTCGACTGTTTGTATTTCTACACGAAATCCAGAGACGGAATTGCTATTTTCAAATCTGTCCTCGAACTTTCTTTAGAGACAAGCACATACGAGAGAAACTTTAACATAAATGAAGCTCCCCTCACAAGTCACTAAATAAGATGAGCATTAAAAAAATGTATTGGGCCTACAAAATGAATAAGCAAGCGTGATAATGATTACTATGAATGAAATTAATTTGTAAAGGAGATTGGAATGAATTTGGTCAAAGAAAAAGGACTTATAATAGCTTACCTGTGACCGTAGGCATAAATAGTAAAAAAAAAGAGTAATTAAGAAACAATTGTTCTGATTCAAAGTGGTCAATTAGATTATTTCTCGATTTAAATGAACTCTTGTAAATATTAGTGTGTAAATCATCTTGTAAACACCGTGTAATGTTATGAAGGGAGAATATCTTTTAATACACCGTTCACGCAGACGCTCACCACATTGCAAGTGACGATTTTCAGTGGCAGTATTCTACTGCACCATACGTATAAAAAAATTCATTCATGTGTGCAGTGTGTAATAATCAGTGTCATTCCACACATGCAGTTGCAGCGGTAGCTACCACTTACCTGTGAATCCGTAATTGGATAGTGGACAGGAAGTGATGTGAGGCAGTTTCGGTGGCAGGTGCTCCCTCCAGCAATCTAAAAAGCACAAAGCCACGATCCGCCGAACAAAAGCGACGCACAGCACTTCAGACGCGAAATCAACGCTCTGCAAGAAAGCTCCGGTCACGTGCGCGCGCACAGAGTGAATTTCAAGACTGCTCGCAACAGTGGAGGCGGACAGCCACCATGTGACGAAATAATGTAAACGTTCAACCGCCAACAGCAGTTGCTGTGCGCTATATTCTGTGGCAAAAACATTCACATCCAGTACTGAAAACATTTTTGTATATATCATAAACCTTCTGAGAGACTCTAAGATAGAGAAGTCAGCATAAGTAGTATAATGACTGATTGTACACAGAGATAAGTCACAAGGTCACCTCTGAACACTGTTGAAATGTAAACTTTAACGAGAGGTCAAGATATGAATGAAAATAAGCACACTAAAATACGTCCAAGGCTCCGATCCTTCCTATATCCCATCCCTCATGTATATAAAATTAGTTTTGTAAGCTATTGTAATATATTTTTTCTGTTTCATATGCGAAATAATTCGGAGAGCCATACTCGAGCCCTGAAAGTGAAAGATATGGACTTCCTCGTCGAAGCCATCATCAGTGGCCGCTTTACAATCCAAGTGTATCATAAATAGTGCATGTGCGACGAAAATAAATGTATAATTAAGTGCGATAACGGACAAGCTAATCAATTGACAAGACGATGACAATATAATGAATACAGTCAAAACAGAAATTTGTGTACCAGTTGTGATAGTCAAATTACTATTGTAACAATGAAAAATGAAGTGTGACTCTATTTACTTATAAATTTTGTAAATATGTGTACTTATAGCTTTAATTTTAAGAATCATCAAGAAAGACTGAATCCATGCAAACACTGATAGAAACACAGAACAAATTCACAATGATCCACCGTCAGTAATTACAAATTGAAACGTTAATTCTTTTATTATGGAATGAATGTGAAATGAAACTTTTAATAACCTGTATATTACACCCGAAAATTACAATTATTCCAATGGGCATGAGAATGAAAGTAATACCTTCGCTATTCCTTCCCTCCTCATGGGAGGCAGTGTAATATTAGACGTTTTCACCTCACAAACATTAATATACGCTCAATAGTAAACGCCTGATGGCCTAAAGTTGTCGACCAATTGTAAAGTAAAAGGAATGAACCATCGCATAGCAGCGACAGAGTCTATTATTCTTTATCTTTGCCGTTCTTGCGCGGTGCCTGTAAATATCCATGTACACGTATCGATTAATGATATAAAAAAGAATTCTGTTGTTTCAAGACAAATGAGGCATTTGGCGCCTCACCTTTTACTGTTGGTATTCTATGAAAGGCGGACGCGGACTTGCGGCGTTCCGCAACTGTATTTTATATTTTATGTGAAAATATTGAGTGAATATGCTAAATGTTAATTTTTTTCAATCAGAAAACATGTAGTTTCTTGTAACTGATTACGAACAGACAGCACCAAGAGGACATTTTGACCGTTATGTATAAAGTATTTAACCACAATGGTCATCTATTGTAATTTAATATGAAAAGGTATGTAGCATTAAAAAAAAGTGTGTTACAGATAAATGTGCTTATTTTAGTAAAATAACCTTGATTATTTCCATCTCCTCATTCAATCAGTTGATAATCAATTTGCGTTAGTTCATCACCAGAAATTATGATCACGCTGATGGGCCGAACGCAGCATGAAGCAGAAGGAACATTATCGTTTTCCTATTATTTCTGAGCCAATTTTTTTTATTGTGTAGTGTTGCATTTCTTTTAAAGTCTATTAATCTTCTGGTCCCTTAGTGTTGTTCCGGGTATGACTACATCGCGAATATAAAAATGCACAGAAATGATAATGTTTGTCTTAGTCAGGTATTCAATGCTCAACGTATGTTATTATAATAGTATAATCAATCCCTGATTCTGTTGCCAAGTGGAGCACCAAAATATTCACTTTTGCGACATTTTTCAAAAAAATATATAAAATAACAATTCTTTTTATTTTCGTCCCCCAAGAGCAACGCTACAATATCAACTAGCCTCACAAAACAAAGGAGCCTGTAGCTAAATGTATGATAACTTGTGGTCATCACAAGAACGTGTAATTTGGAGCTTGCTACCAACGCACAGTCAACGAGAATGATTTAATCAATAAACGTATCAAAAATTACTTATACTGGCCTCACTAATTGAGCCAGACCAACTTCACTGATGCTACTGTGAATCAACTGTTACGAAATAGGTGAATTTGTTGGCATCAACACTGCGCGTAATTTGAAGTTTACTATTTTTGCTGACTGTAGTAATCTCATGTACGACGTTTGACATATCTGCTGTAGTAGTAGAATCGTTCAAATTCATATGCGTTTGAATGCTTATGTAGGGATTTTGCATGTAATTTTGCCACCCAAGTGGCAGATCATAAGTAACGAATAAAGTGAAATTGCAATTACAAATCTATGGGTATCCGCTATACAGAAATATATACAGTTTTTTTATTGTCTCGATTTTGTGGGACTTCCTGCACTGGACGGTCCAAGAAAAATGTTCGCTGATGGCGAATTTGTTTCCAGCTACATCATGGTGCTCGAGTGCCACAGACAAAATAAATCGTCGTTGGTTGAGTTCACGCCACCGCCGACGAGCAAAGCTTACGTGATGCAGCTCTAACTCCACGGCTAAGTCCTTCATTTTCGCTGCCGCGTTAGGAAACTGTGTCAGTATCAAGCACTCCAGTAATTAGTTTCAGAGCATGGCCAACTTGTTGCTTTCACGAGAACTAGGTGGCGCATGAAATTAATTCCGCCACCCGAAGAAGCATTAAGCTCGCGGAAATCATATATAATATTTGCACAACCGCCATGAGAGTTCTCTGATCATTTCAGGACAATGTTACGGTCAGAGAATGAAAGACACGTTGAAGGTTCAATGATACCACACTCTGTTTTGTGAAAACAGAAGTCGGGTGAAGGTTTCACCAAACACTGACTACATACACATGGACACTGAAAAGAGAAAGAAAACGACTCACCACGGATGAATAATAGAATGGGACGGAAATTGTCGGATGTGATGATCATATGTCGGCAAAAAAAAGAAAAAGAAAAAATGATAGCAATTTCAGAAAAACTGGATGATTTATTCAAGAGAAAGAGCTTCATAAACTAAGGAAGTCAATAACGCGTTGGTCTAGGTCTTGCCCTTATACAAGTAATTATTCGGTT
Organism: Schistocerca serialis cubense; assembly: GCF_023864345.2. Lineage (NCBI taxonomy): Eukaryota > Metazoa > Arthropoda > Insecta > Orthoptera > Acrididae > Schistocerca > Schistocerca serialis. The sequence continues at coordinate 209,135,433 of NC_064645.1, forward strand.
TGGCATTGACTGATAGAACTGATGGATATCCAATTCAGCGACATCGTGCTAAATTCAGCCCAATTGACGTGATGGATCGTCAAAATCTCGAGCTGGTTTGAGGGCCTTGCGCATAATGCTCCAAACGTTGTCGGTTGAGGAGAGATCCGGCGATTTATTGGACGATGTCGGATTTGGAGAGACCGAAGATGAGCAGTAAATTCCCTCTCAATATCCCTTAGTGCCTTACCTTGCTGAAATTTAAGCCCAGAACGGCTTACTATGAAGGGCAACAAAATGGGACCTAGGATATCATTGATGTACCGCTGCGCTCTGAGGATGCCACGGATGACAACCAAAGAGGTTCTGCTATTAAATGTAATGGCACGCCAGAGCATTACTCCAGGTTGTGGGGCCCTATGGCGGGCGACAATGAAACTACTATCCCACCACTGTCCAGGGCGCCTCTAGGCACGTCTTCAGCCTGGAATCTAATCACCCTATTAAATGAAATGGCACCCCAGAGCATCACTCCAGGTTGTCGGGCCATATGGCGGGCGACAATGAAGCTAGTATCCCACCACCGTCCAGGGCTCCTCCAGGCACGTCTTCGGCTTGGAATATAATCGCCCTATTAAATGAAATGGCACCCCAGAACATCATTCCAGGTAGTTGGGCCATATGGAGGGCGACAATGAAGCTAGTATCCCACCTCTGTCTGAGGCGCCTCCAGGCACGACTTCGGCCTGGAATTTAATCGCCTGGAGTAGAATCGTCGTGCGATGAGTCCCATTTTGATCTGAGTCCCGACGACCAGCGAAGACGTGTCCCGGGACAGCTCGGACAGCAGTAAGATACCAGACCAGCCTAACTTAAGCCCGCCAAACGATTCGACAGCCAATAGACAGCCAGCAGTTATTGCTTGGAGTGCCATTTCATTTCCAAGGAAGACCAATTTGCTAGTCATTTGCAGCACCCTTACAGTACGGCGGTACGTTGGCGATGGTATATGCATCCTCATGGCAGCCAATCCTGGGTTCACATTTCAGCAAGAGTTTCGCTTGGACTACTGCTTTTAGTCCTGCTTGCCAAACCCAACCTAGGCCAGCAAGGTCGTCAGAGCCCTCCCCAACTGAGAACATTTGCAGCAGTATGGGCAGGGCCCTCAAGCCAGCTAGCGATTTTGTCGATCTAACGCACCAGTTGGACAGAATGTGGCACAATATCCCTTGGGAGGACATTCAACAACCCTGTCAGCTAGTACCAAGCCAGTGGTTGAGCAAAGCTTTATTGAATTGTTCAATTTTTCTGATACTCTATTCATTTATTTCGTTGCATTTGTATGTCACATCTTCTGGGCTGTGTCTCATTCAGATAACTCCTTTGTGGTGCATCGAGATTTTTATCTTTCAGTGTATAAGGTTTGTCTGAAACACATAGTTTATTAAAATGCCTGGTCGCCCATCGAATAAGATGTCTAGATACACAAAAATTGTGCGGATCATCTTCTGAGGCCAGCCGAACGTAGTGGATGAGAATGCATGTTTCATAGGGCAATGGAGCGTGAAAATCACATTTCGTTACAATCTGTCAATCGACGATACTTCTGCATCTGCACGGAACTAGTGTTGTGAACAAAATATGTGTTTGGGGCTGGTTCAGACGCTTCTGAAACACCATATGTGGCTTGAATGACAACAAACACAGGGTTATTTTAGTTGCTGTAGGAAAATCAATCTTATTATATTGTTTAGCGTAACTCATAAAGTTCTATTACATAGTATTTTAAGCTTTCTTTTGCGTAAATTATAAGTGTTAATTACATACACCCTTCGCCATTTACATCTCCTGTGATAATCCATTCCCACGTCCTCACGTGTCAGCAGCGATGTGTTGGGAGGAGGCTCAAACGGGTTCTCTGAGTTCCAGAACATTCTAAGCGATAGGAGGGACAAACTCTTGATCTTTAACATATTCTCACAAGAAAAAAACCTAAGGTGCCCTGCCATATGAATGTGGCAAAATAAAGGACGAGGACAGTGCGTAGTGCTTTGGTGTATTGGAATGGAAGTGGAGTCTCTGATTTTTATGAAAATAAGTAAAGTGAAAACGTAGAGATGCAGTACAGTGGACTAAGTCCGTAAAAGTAGTATTAAAAGAAGTTTCAATAGGTATAATAAGAGGTGAAATTGGATTAGAAAGAGATTGCTCATTTTGAAATTGGTCGTGAGGTCGGCGCAACGTAGGGACATTTTAGAACTGTTACGTGAAGCTTATATCGCGCTACAGCTTGTTTTAAAAATGCACGGAGATGACTGCTTAAGGAAGCCAGACATGACGACTAAGAAACTGAAGAGTTGAGACAAGTATTTTCATAGTGGAAACGAAGTACTACAGGTGTTCTAGAAATACCAATGGAGGACTGCGTATATATTGAGCTTTGAGAGGTTTCTCAGCTAACAGACACAGAATGAAAACATTCAGTTGGAAGAAACGTTAAATAATAATTGACATCATGAATAACAATATTGTCAGGGAAATGTGTGTATTTACTGTGCAGCTTGAATGAACTGTGAAGTTAAAAGGCTGAAAACATACCGTGCACATGAAGTTTCGGGTCAAAGGTAAGGTGATTACCGACTGTAAGGACATAGAACTAACTTTCAACGAAATGGTTTCCAAATCAAACTTGTAGACCTTCAGCAATTACATTCGGGTGGGTGTGTATTCTTTATTACAACAAAATTGTGTGTTTCTCATGGATTACCACCTCAAATCACACCAACTCATATACTTAGGATTATTTAAAACTTTTGCTTTGCATCCGACGCCATCCAGGAGAAAAATTTTACATAAAAAAATTTTCTACAAAATTTGTTCGTAAACTGTTGCTTAGGGCCATCTTTGTAGCAGATATCGGACATTACTTGGTAGCTTCGAGTAGCGCAGGTGCGGTGATTTTAGCGAGGTAGCAAGTTCATAAAATACATTGTTGGCCACCAGTACAAGGTAGCTACAAACCCATCGCGTATGAAAAGCGAACTGTAGAAGTACTGGAACAAATACTGCTGTTATTTATTCCAAAAAGAGTCATCATTAAAGTTAATGGAAACTCAGATCTGACTTAATGCAACAAGAACTGTATTACTGCAGCGGACTAGCTACCTGAAGAAGGATTTTAACGGCGTAAGGTAACACTAACAGACCAAATAGTTAAGTCTTATACAGCACAGCGAGAGAAGAAAGCTTTCTCTCTGTCGAAACGTTTGTAAACTTGTATATAACTATAGTATAATCGAAAGGAGCTGTGTAGTTACATTTCTTAACCGTATGTTATCGTTGAAACTCGGTGATTTGAATTACTAAAGGTGCGAGCTGAAACAGTGATGTTACATAGATCCTTATCTTTGGTATGCTGACAGTGTCCGGGTAAGTTAAAACAGAATTTAAAATCAATTGTTACGTGACTTCTTCTCGTAACGGTAACTTATACGCATTGCTTTGAAGTTCTGTTCATAGAAGAGTTTCTCACCTGGGCTACCACATGCTTGAATTTTAACGAAAGTTATCCAGTTTTCTTGATGTGGGTTTCAATGAATGTGTGTAGTCTAAGCAGTTTAAAGGGAGCATATTGAAGAAGCAGTTTATTTGAGTACAACCATTTACTAAAGAGAAGGTAGCAGCGGTTTTAGCGTAGGTTACAGCATTAGCAGTATTGACAGTACCAATGATCTAGTAGTTATCGCCGAAAGCAGAGAGTTTTTTAAATTATTCAACATTTTAAGCCATTCCCAAAGCATGTCCAGATAAGTCAACTGTAACACGTGGCGTAGTAACGAGCGTTCCGGATTTTCCTTCAGGTGTCTTCGTAAGACACTCCATACCGTGATTTGAGGTTCTTTCAATTTTCTAATCGATTTCATAGTGCTACAAAGACACGTTTCGTAGAGTTTCTAATATCTGTTCTAAGTCTTTCATTAAAACTCCAATCCTAAACTAGGTGAAAAATATCCTCCCTATTAGGAAAAGATGTAGTACGCCCACTTCTAACAAATGGTGATGATTGTTGTCAACCGTTCAGCTATCAATCGAGGTTAATCTCTTGATTATCAAACGTTAATGAATATCTATATGACATTGACAGTCAACACATTCATGTTAAGAATCGAAAATTAAAATCACTCCATTCTGCACAATTAGTGCAGTGAGATACATCAGTATAAAACATCACACAAATGACTAAATTGCATCCTTCTGATATCACTACTGTGTAGCAATATTAATATGTCAAGAATTGTCTGGGCGGAGTGGCCGCCCGGTTACAGGTACTGTGTCACTAATTGCGCGGCCCCTCCCGCCGGAGGTCCGAGTCCTCCCTTGGGCGTGGGAGTGTTTGTTGTTCTTAGTGTAAGTTAGTTCAAGTAGTGTGTAAGTCCAGGGATCGAAACCTCAGCAGTTTAGTCCCTTAGGAATTCATAAACATTTGAACAATTTTTTGTTAAGAACTACTGTATAAGAAAACCCATGTTAAGTAAAATAAAATTTTTTCTCAAAACAATTTAAAAAGAGAAAATGTTGTACAGGTATGTTGTTCTCTAATGGGTCACCCTTACACAATAGAACGTTCTTTCTCCTGTACCTTGTTTTCTAGATCACTCGTCACTGTGAAAAAAAAAAGAATAATAAATCCGCATCACTGTTGAACTGCTAACTTGGTTCAGACGATTAATGTAATTTCCCATACAAACGGAACGAGACGTTGCCATAGTCATAGTTTTGGTAAATGCAAAAACGTGTTCAATCGACACACACGAATGTTGGAGGAAATTCCAGTAGTTTAACTCTTAATTTTAAATTAGAGAAAATAACTGACTCAGTCATAGAGCGACCTTTAACTATTCCCTTTATATGTGTAGTCACGTATGTAGGCCACCTTCCAAATCTTAAATATTTTCTTACTGTCTAAACAACAATACATCCCAGTAATTCCCTCAGCTTCTACATTATACAAATAAGCTCCAAGACAAAAATAACGACCAACCACGAAGGAATAATCTGAATGGGACGGGAATCAGTACATATGGTGTACAAGTACAGGTAAACAAAACTGACTTCAATTTCAGAAAAATTCGATGATTTATCATAGAGAAAGACTTTCACAAACTGAGAAAGTCAACAACGCGTTGGTTCACGTCCAGCCCTTTCGTAAGCAATTTTCGACGGGGCGTTAAACGCTAATCTTTTAAGTTGACAAACCAGAATAACTCGAAAAATAAGTTTCACAAGAGAAAATGTGTAGAACCCAAAGCTGATTATTTTCGAAGGGGACATGTGCTGGTGCTAAAATTACCCCGCCACCCCAGCCCGCTGGGGGTGGGCGGGAGGCAACTTTAAAATTTCAAATGGGAACCCCCATTTTTTATTGCAGAATCAGATTCTTCATAAAAAACTACTTACGTTTTGTCTTAAACATTTGTCTTGACTCTTAGTAGTTGGCGCTGTAATTCAAGAAAAACCATGTTCACATTTTTGTGTGGAAAATGGTTATGGATAAATACAAAATACTTTTACTTACTCTCCCTCTCTCCCTATAGGGAGGGGTCTGAGAGAGAGGAATTAGAGTTTTACAAATGTTGCCCACATATTAATTTTTTCATTCATCCAGGGGCTGGGGTGGTCGGCTAATTTTAGCACCAGTAGATGTCCCCCTCGAAAATAATAAACTTTGTATTCTAGAAATTTTTTCGTGTGAAGCTTAGTTTTCGAGTTATTCTGGTTTGTCAACTTAAAATTTACATTCTGTATACGAACGTTGTACAAAACACAGCCTCACGTCTCACAAACAATAGAAACAGTAGCAATTGCCGAGAACTGCTTATGGTGGTCTCTTGTGCGCGTTCTTTCATGTGGTTCTAAAATCAGTCGCCAGGTGGAAGAACCGACCAGCAAACATCAATTTTTTACTCGGTTTGACACTCACCCCTACTGATACTATTACCACAACGAATGAGACCTATTGAATTTAGCACCAAGAGTGCTGACAACCTCGCCGTTGAGCTTCCATAAATTCAAATCACACAGGATTCAGATAAGAAATCAACGGTAGAGGACTGTTTCATTGCATTTAGGCAGAAATGCAAACGTTTCACTGCTTCGGCCGGTTGAAAATGACGCCATAATAGAAAGATTCCAGCAGCTTTACACTACAAAAAGAATATGATGAGCAACGGACACTACTCTAAAGTCGTATATAGATATTTTGTTTACATGCCGTATTTTTAGGGTCCGTACCGCAGTCAGTTAAAACGGATCATTTTTTTCGTCCATCTGTCTGTCTGCCTGTCCGACTGTTTAAAAACCTTTTCCTCAGAAATCAGTATACGTATGAAGTCGAAGCTTATGACGGTGTAGCAAATATAAGTCTCTAAGTCAATGTAATTAAAAATTACAGGCATTTATGTCACATACTTTGATATTCGCAAACGCACTCATTAAATCCTATAGGTTACTTGACGCAGGATCATGAAATTTGCCAAGGTCTTCGTAATAAAAGTAATGGAAAGAAAGTAGAAAATTGTTAATTTGTGATTATGTCACACGAAAAAATTTTTCATTTGTTATCCAACTTCGACTTAAAAATAAAACATTCTTGAAAGGAAAGTCTTGGAATCCCTGGAACCGTTATCTTGCCAGTAGTAATGTCGGTAACAGACAAAAATCGTCGAGATTTTCGATCCCGGAGTTGATGAATTCTCTACATATCTAATGAAGTCTGTACGGGACCCCCACTTCACCCGGCCAGTTATTTTATTACCTTCATGCACACTTTATGTAAACACTCAGACAGCCGTAGGAAAGAGAGAGAAGAAGCAGTAGAGTTTGAAATTTTGCCGACGACTAGGTCTTAAAGACGAAGTTGAAGCTCGGGTTGGGGAAATATGGGACAAATCGTCCATATCCTTTGCCAAAAAAGCAAAGGAATTCTCGTCCGTCTATATTAGAGACACACTGGGAATCCTAAATCACTGTGGTCGCACCGGCATCTGAAACTCGCTTCTTCCGAATGCAATTTCAACGCCTTAACTAGTGCAACGCTTCCCTCGAGCAGTACTTTATGGGCACTTAATGTTTGGTGTATCAACTTTTGCCGTAATTAGACCCAAGAAGGATTGTCCTAATTCACGGAATGTGTTGAACAGTCTGCCAGACATGAGTGATTAAGACAATGAAGGTAAGACATACCGTTAGGTTCGGATTGTGTTTTAGTGTGTGCTAGGGTAGGTAAATGCTAAATCAAGCTAGTTTACCCAACAGCCGTCACACGAAGTGGAAAACAGAATACGAATAGCGATACCTACCTCCATTGTCAATCAGTAATCTTAGATATGTGAGTATCGCGGTACACTTAACCATTGGTATAAAGTTCGTTGTGTTATCGTGAATCTTACGTGTTGTCATATTTTACCCAAGAGCCGTCACACGAAGTGGAAAACAGAATACGAATGGCGATATCTATCTCCATCGTCAATCAGTAATCTTAGATATGAGAGTATCGCCGTACATTTAACAATTGGTATCAAGTTCGTTGTATTATCTTGAATCTTATGTGTTGTCGCTTTCAGAAACGTATGTCTTGTGCTTTTTTTTTTAATTTTACCAGACCCTAATGGCTACAGCAATTTCTGAGCTATATTTAGTGGGTAGCCTCTTATTCCCAAAATATCACGAAAATTTAACAGCATTCGTCTAGTTCCCTGGATTAAAATTTACACTCTAAGAAGAATTCAAATATTCACTTAAAATGTGGATGATATCAGTCATTACGTCTTCGTCTGATGTGATAATGTAGTCCAGGCACTTGACTTGTTGTCAACAGGGATGGGGCTCGTCTTTCTAGATTCAGCTGTTCCTTGGATTCTATGAATTGCTTAAGGCGAATGCCATGATTATTTCCATAACCTTGGCCATCCCAACTTCTGCTCCATCTTTAATGACTTAGTCTTCGAAGAGATGTTAAGCTATAATGATTCACTTCTCCTCGTGACAATGTACTGGACTGTATCTGCAACCGAGAAAACGATAAACACAAGCTTATTTCGAAATGTAACCTCAGCCTTGCTCCAGGACCCAGTAAGGGGCATTTTTGTCAATGTCTTCAGCTCGCCTACATGTAAGGGCAGTGACATCACAGTCGAAGAATGCCCTGGCAGGAAATTTGAAACAAAAAAGAAAATAACGAAACAGCCAATCATAGGTCAGCTTTTTTTTTTTTTTTTTGTCATCAGTCTACTGACTGGTTTGATGCGACCCGCCACGAATTCCTTTCCTGTGCTAACCTCTTCATCTCAAGAATAGCACTTGCAACCAACGTCCGCAATTATTTGCTTGACGTATTCCAATCTCTGTCTTCCTCTACAGTTTTTGCCCTCTACAGCTCCCTCTAGTACCATGGAAGTCATTCCCTCATGTCTTAGCAGATGCCCTATCATCCTGTCCCTTCTCCTTATCAGTGTTTTCCACATATTCTTTTCCTCTCCGATTCTGCGTAGAACCTCGTCATTCCTTACCTTATCAGTCTACATGATTTTCAACATTCGTCTATAACACCACATCTCAAATGCTTCGATTCTCTTCTGTTCCGGTTTTCCCACAGTCCATGTTTCACTACCATACAATACTGTACTCTAGACGTACATCCTCAGAAATTTCTTCCTCAAATTAAGGCCGGTATTTGATATTAGTAGACTTCTCTTGGTCAGAAATGCCTTTTTTGCCATAGCGAGTCTGCTTTTGATGTCCTCCTTGCTCCGTCCGTCATTGGTTATTTTACTGCCTAGGTAGCAGAATTCCTTAACTTCATTAACTTCGTGACCATCAATCCTGATGTTAAGTTTCTCGCTGTTCTCATTTCTACTACTTCTCATTACCTTCGTCTTTCTCCGATTTACTTTCAAACCATACTGTGTACTCATTAGACTGTTCATTCCGTTCAGCAGATCATTTAATTCTTCTTCACCTTCACTCAGGATAGCAATGTCATCAGCGAATCGTATCATTGATATCCTTTCACCTTGTATTTTAATTCCACTCCTGAACCTTTCTTTTATTTCTATCATTGCTTCCTCAATGTACAGATTGAAGACTAGGGGCGAAAGGCTACAGCCTTGCCTTACACCCTTCTTAATACGAGCACTTCGTTCATGATCGTCCACTCTTATTATTCCCTCTTGGTTATTGTACATATTGTATATGACCCGTCTCTCCCTATAGCTTACCCCTACTTTTTTCAGAATTCGAACAGCTTGCACCATTTTATATTGTCGAACGCTTTTTACAGGTCGACAAATCCTATGAAAGTGTCTTGATTTTTCTTTAGCTTTGCTTCCATTATTAGCCGTAACGTGAGAATTGCCTCTCTCGTCCCTTTACTTTTCCTAAAGCCAAACTGATCGTCACCTAGCGCATTCTCAATTTTCTTTTGCATTCTTCTGTATATTATTCTTGTAAGCAGCTTCCATGCATGAGCTGTAAAGCTGATTGTGCGATAATTCTCGCACTTGTCAGCTCTTGCCGTCTTCGGAATTGTGTGGATGATGCTTTTCCGAAAGTCAGATGGTATATCGCCAGACTCATATATTCTACACACCAACGTGAATAGTCGTTTTGTTGCCACTTCCCCCAATCATTTTAGAAATTCGTAATGTTACCACCGTTGCTTTTAATGTCACCTAAGTTTGTTTTGACTTTCCTGTATGCTGAGTCTGTCCTTCCGACAATCATATCTTTTTTGATGTCTTCACATTTTTCCTGCAGCCATTTCGTCTTAGCTTCCCTGCACTTCCTATTTATTTCATTCCTCAGCGACTTGTATTTCTGTATTCCTGATTTTCCCGGAACATGTTTGTACTTCCTCCTTTCATCAAGCAACTGAAGTATTTCTTCTGTTACCCATGGTTTCTTCGCAGCTACCTTCTTTGTACCTATGTTTTCCTTCCCAACTTCTGTGATGGCCCTTTTTAGAGATGTCCATTCCTCTTCAACTGTACTGCCTACTGCGCTATTCCTTATTGTTGTATCTATAGCGTTAGAGAACTTCAAACGTATCTCGTCATTCCTTAGTACTTCCGTATCCCACTTCTTTGCGTATTGATTCTTCCTGACTAATGTCTTGAACTTCGGCCTACTCTTCATCACTACTACATTGTGATCTGAGTCTATATCTGCTCCTGGGTACGCCTTACAATCCAGGATCTGATTTCGGAATCTCTGTCTGACCATGATGTAATCTAATTGAAATCTTCCCGTATCTCCCGGCCTTTTCCAAGTATACCTCCTCCTCTTGTGATTCTTGAACAGGGTATTCGCTATTACTAGCTGAAACTTGTTACAGAACTCAATTAGTCTTTCTCCTCTTTCATTCCTAGTCCCAAGCCCATATTCTCCTGTAACCTTTTCTTCTGCTCCTTCCTACTGCATTCCAGTCGCCCATGACTATTAGATTTTCGTCCCCCTTTACATACTGCATTACCCTTTCAATATCCTCATACACTTTCTCTATATGTTCGTCTTCAGCTTGCGACGTCGGCATGTATACCTGAAGTATCACCGAGCGAGGTGGCGCAGTGGTTAGCACATTGGACTCGCATTCGGGAGGACGACGGTTCAATCCCGTCTCCGGCCATCCAGATTTAGGTTATCCGTGATTTCCCTAAATCGTTTCAGGCAAATGCCGGGATGGTTCCTTTGAAAGGGCACGGCCGATTTCCTTCCCAATCCTTCCCTAACCCGAGCTTGCGCTCCGTCTCTAATGACCTCGTTGTCGACGGGACGTTAAACACTAACCACCACCACCACCACCTGAACTATCGTTGTCGGTGTTGGTCTGCTGTCGATTCTGATTAGAACAACCCGGTCACTGAACTGTTCACAGTAACACACCTTCTGCCCTACCTTTCTATTCATAACGAATCCTACACCTGTTATACCATTTTCTGCTGTTGTTGATATTACCCGATACTCACCTGACCAGACATCCTTGTCTTCCTTCCACTTCACTTCTCTGACCCCTACTATATCTAGATTGAGCCTTTGCATTTCCCTTTTCAGATTTTCTAGTTTCCCTACCACGTTCAAGCTTCTGACATTCCATGCCCTGACTCGTAGAACGTTATCCTTTCGTTGATTATTCAGTCTTTTTCTCATGGTAACCTCCCCCTTGGGAGTCCCTCCCGGAGATCCGAATGGGGGACTATTCCGGAATCTTCTACCAATGGAGAGATCATCATGACACTTCTTCAATTACAGACCACATGTCCTGTGGATACACGTTACGTGTCTTTAATGCAGTGGTTTCCATTGCCTTCTGCATCCTCATGTCGTTGATCATTGCTGATTCTTCCGCCTTTAGGGGCAATTTCCCACCCCTAGGACAAGAGAGTGCCCTGATACTCTATCCGCTCCTCCGCCCTCTTTGACAAGGTCGTTGGCAGAATGAGGCTCACTTCTTATGCCAGTATTTTACTGGCCATTAAAAAAAATCAACCAAACAGGATATATCCGAGGCGTTCAAAAGCATCCCAACGATCTAAATTTTTCAAAAGTATCAGAGCGATCTGAATTATTCATCACAATACGGAAATATCTTCACAGTACTATAGCATTTCCAGGGCAAAAAATACGTAAGCTTTACCTAAATTGTGTAAATTAGGCAATGCTCAAAAGTATATAAATGACGTGAATTTATCTTTGTTGTGTTCAAAGTGTATCCAAACGACCTGTATTATTTTATCACAAACATATCAGCGCAGGCATGAGCACGCGCATCTTTGCCCCCCCCCCCCCCCCCCCCCACACACACACAATCATGAGTGGTTGCTTATGTCGAATCGTGTACTGCTTCAACAGTGAATTTTGTTGTTTTTTATTGTATTTTGTTCTTAAGCCTTTCATTATTTCCAATGTGTTAAGAGCCGGGTTAACTCAAATGTTTCAGAATTTCATTGTGAAACCCCTCTATAAGGAAGACCATAACAAGGACATCAATAACTATCGATCGATTTCACTGCTGACATCATTTTCCTAAATTTTTAAGAAGACCATGTATTCTGGAGGAGTATCCCACCCGAGCAACAGAAGTATCCTCAGTAAATCACAGTTTGGATTTCAGTAGAGTTGATAAACTGAGAATGCTATTTACACATTCACTCAATAACGCCGGCCGAAGTGGCCGTGCGGTTAAAGGCGCTGCAGTCTGGAGCCGCAAGACCGCTACGGTCGCAGGTTCGAATCCTGCCTCGGGCATGGATGTTTGTGATGTCCTTAGGTTAGTTAGGTTTAACTAGTTCTAAGTTCTAGGGGAATAATGATCTCAGCAGTTGAGTCCCATAGTGCTCAGAGCCATTTGAACCATTTTTTTCACTCAATAAATTTTGCAAGTACTAAATAAGAAAATAGCACCAACTTGTATTGTCCGTGACCTGTCTAAGGTATTTAACTGATTAATTCACAATATTCACCTGGGGATAACGTCATATTTAACTAAAAAGTGCATTAACTTAATAATTCAACCAATGTAAGCAGGTGGGACTTTCCTGACTAGGTAGAAACCACATCTTGGGTTCCGCTGGGCTCAATCTCAGGTCGACTATTGTTTCTCATGTATGTAAACGACCTTCTGTGTACCACTCAACGAGCAGAATAAGTGATTTTTACATATGACACTAATATTGTAGTCAGTATACGTAAGGAACCGGAAGAAACCATAAATAATCTTTCCAAAAGTATTATTTTTCTATGAATGATGTCACTCTCCATTTCAAACAGACATAACGTATTCAGTTCCGCTCATTTGGAGATACTAAACGAATGAAAAGTGTAACACACGGTGAAGAAATAATAACTAGGATGAAATAGTCAAAATTGTAGATGTTCATATCGATGTGAATTTAAGCCGAAAAAAAAAACTCATTTTTAAACTCCTAACCAACTTATGCAACATTTATCAGGCCGAAACTTATAAAATTAATTATACATTTATTGGTACCCTAAGACCTATCTTATACAGAATCCGTAACGATTTACTCAAAAAAATACTTCCGTTAGACCAATATGGAGGTACACTCATATGAGGACACTTAGAACGAAAACTACTGTATCTTATACAGACCATTTATTAGTGATATCAAAGAATATAAAAAGTGTACACTATTTTGAAATTTCTTTTGTGGAATGAAACAGTTTCACACACTCAGTGCGCACATCAGCTTTACAGTTATCACAGATGTTACGGACACTCATGTTCAGAAAAAAACAAAACGCCCTGAACGTCTAGAGCTATATTCACATTAGTATATTTTGCAGAAATGATTAGTAGTTGAACTATGTCGGCCAGTGGGTACAAAGCCAACATCGATATCGCGGCGCAACACCACCTACCGGTAAAATGTGCCTGCGTCTCTCGTTGTCGCTATAAGCTGAAGGTTAAGGAACCATTGCTACTTGAGCAGACGTGCAGGATGCCTCACAGACCAAAGCGAGAACCGTACCGTCAAACCTGTGAGTCTGAAAGAGGGCGCATTATTGGCATGAGAGCATGTGACACATCCATCCGGGAAAAAGTTGCTCGTGTGGTAGGGCGTATTTCGTCAGTGCAACGGGTGTGTGCAGAATGGTTTACGGAAGGTCGTAGAAAACGACGAGATGGGCCAGGTCACACCACCCAAACCACCTCCCGAGAAGATCGACACCTCATCAGAATGGCATTTCTAGATAGATCTTCATCCTCCTCTAGTCTGGTGCAACAACAATGAAACAGAGTAACACATCGTACACTATCAGCGATGAGAATCCGTCGCCGTTTATTACGGCATGGGTTCCGAGAGCGTCGTTTACTTCTCCGCTACCTTTGACGAATGTGCAGAAACGGGCTAGACGGCAATAGTGTACGGGACGATATCCCTGGGGACAGGAATGGCATCAGAAAGTATTTTTGGACCAATTCAGGTTCTGTTTATTTGAAAATGGTGGCCGAATTTTGGTTTTCCGCAGACAGGGGGCGGCATCACAGTGACAGCATTCGAACAAGACAAGGTGTGGACTGCTACTGGGTACCACCACAAATCGCAGTTGGTGCGTGTCCAGAGTACTGTGACCAGCGTGACTTGAGTGAATGACATCCTGCCACCCGTAGCCATACCCTCTCTGCACATCGTCCCAGACGCCATTTTTCAGTAAGACCACGACCATATGTTGCCGCACGAACACATGCCTTCTTGGTGTCACAGGATGTCTGCCATTTGCCCTGTCTCGCCAGATCAGCAGACTTGTAGCCAATCGCTATCGCTAATGTGTGGGATCTGGTGAAACGACAGGTTCAGTGATGTGACCCAATGAAAACCACTACAGATGAACTTTGGAACCAGGGAAATGGGTAACTATACCACAGGATGCCCTTTTTGTGTTATATCCGCCGATGCCATCACGCGTGGAACAAACTGTCAGGGCTCATGACGGACCCTGTTTGCACAAGGGAACAGGACACATGATGAGCCGAGGCGACTGAAATGCTGATCATTTCTGCAGAATATCCTAATACACACGTTCTGTGAATATGAACGTCCAGTCTCTAATCGTTCGAAGTGTTCTGTTTGTTTTCCTGAATACGTGTGTATTTTCCGTCCTTATCATGACACCTGATGGCAATTGGACGACTTGATAGGCAGTCTCTCTTTTTGAATGCCTCTGACGTCTAACCCTGTTCATGCTAGTAATCTCTGCTTCCCCTGTCTATATTATCTCAGAGGCCACTCTACTTTTGAATGCTAGCACATTCATATTTTCTTGGTCATTCGTTTGCAGGGTATCCAGGCACTAGTTAATCTTACATTTAGCATGTGGTAGAAAATTCTCATGTATATCTAAAGTTTCTAGTGTCATTTCTGCAGAGGGCAACGAGAGAAACCGTCAGATCAACCCCTCTCACGGACGTATAATAAATTCCAGTACAGTGGAGTCTTCTGATTTTTTTTTCTTTCGAATAAACTGGATAACAATCCCTTCAGCTTCTCTTCCAGCTTATGAAGATATGATACTGGTGAAATGTCAGTCCATCTTGTGACAATAATGCCTCCCAGTGACGCTCCTACTGAAGAAATGCCGCGTGTAATTCTTTCCCGAAATTCAGTTTCCTCTCTACTCTCTACAGTCTGTAAATTTCAGCGGTACCAACATTTAACACGTTGAGCTCTTTCATTTTTAGTACCAAGGAAATGCTACTGAAGAGACTATCAGCATAAACTCTGTGGTTCTCTGTATGAATGTCACGACAGTGACTGACACCAACTTCTCCTGCTGCTCCCATTCAGAGATACTGCTTACTCCTGCAGAGCCTTGGAACAGTTCGGAGCAGTACACATAACGGATAATGGCACACACACACACACATCCACATTTTGTAGCCCCAGTTCTTCGGTAGGTTCTCCTTCAGCGACGGTCTCCCCTTGAAGAAAATCAACACTTCATAAACAATGCCAAATTCTTGATGTTCGAGAGCCTCGTGATATTTATGATGCAGGGCTTCCAAAATTAGGAGTAATCAGATAGTTTTGTCGGTATTTTCCTGAGGAATTCTAGTAAAGCCTTCGAAATGTAGAAACGGGCGTATTTCGTCGTAAGTCCTGCAAGATATAGCATGTGCAGTCAAGTTCATGCGTAAGCCAGTTTCCACAGACCTATAAGGTTGTATTATCTGATATCGCAAGTAAGTCATTACCAGAGTTATACCGAAACATATCTTCAGTTGAGTAACAGAAATCGAGACATGTTCTTTTCCGTTCTGGTGTGCATAAGAGTTGGTCTGATGAGCTGTTTCAGCTGAGAGTCTTTCTCGAAATAACTCCAAAAAAAATCAACGGAACTTTCTTCACAAACGCACACTTTCACTCTTCAAGCAAATGACCACAGAGTAACTTAGTGGAATTCACAGAACCATGTCACATCCCTTGTAGCAGATTTTATTGATATTTTTGGCTCAGAATGATCACTTCGAATTTCAATTTTAACAACAGTGTCATTTGCTGTGTCATCTGTTGTGTTCCTGTAGTTGTTGTGAATAGGCCGGCCGTGGTGGCCGAGCGGTTCTAGGCGCTTCAGTCCGAAACCGCGCGACTGCTACTGTCGCAGGTTCGAATCCTGCCTCGGGCATGGATGTGTGTGATGTCCTTAGGTTAGACAGTTTTAAGTAGTTCTAAGTTCTAGGGGACTGATGACCTCAGAGTGCTCAGAGCCATTTCAATTTGTTGTGAATATTATTGCCGGTATTACTTGTTTTTGAAGACATATTATAGGTATTAATGATGGGGTACACTTGAAATGACGTGTCATTTTGAGAGTCATCACTCCTACCCAGTTCATCTTCTGATTCAAAATTTTTTATAATTATTGCATCACTTATAAGTTGTCGATAGTTCTTACTCTGTTCTTAACTTGGGCGAATTGTACTGCCCTTGAATAAATTGGGTGATGAATCAGATCTTCCTGTCATCCTTCAGGAATAATGTAGCTTTACTTACTTCCAGAAATTGATAACTGCTTATAATGCTATTCATTATGCGTTTATATAAACCCAATTTTCTGAGGTTTGGCTAAAACCACTAGCTACATTTAGTATATATCAGAAATGACTACATGACTGAGTGCTATGTGTACTTAAATACTGTATTATAAAAGCTAAGGGGGAAGAAAATAAAAATTCTGAATGAACTGAAAGCAGTAAGGGAAAGTAATATTCCATTTGTTCTCATATGAGGATACGAGTGATTATTAAGAACATCAACTTGTATAAGATTAAAATATCCGCAAAACATATCAAATAATCTGTAGGAAGGATCAACAAACGTATTACAACAGATATATACGCAAAGACAGAACTATTTTCCCCACAAATCAACGTCAAACTTTCGCAGGACAGATTCATGGCCACATTAAGGAAGGAGTGACGAAATTAAGCATTCCAAGTGCCTACCACTTACACTGACATCTTACAGACATCCTTGAAACGGTTATTAGACCTCATGTAAGATATCTGCGCTCTACCGACCTTCTCAGACTTTAAAGACGAGAATAATGAGATAAAATATACATGTCCTCATTTCTGGATGCTATGCGTGAGATGGCTAAAACAACTTAGTTCAGCCACATTTTCATTCCAAATCATTAAAAATCTTGGTAGGTCTATTCATCAGTAAGCTGACATACGAGTAGTTCACATAGTTTCATTCAGTAAAGTGACATATAATACTTCTTGATAACTCAATTTTAGAAAAGAACGTGTTTATTGCTCAGAAACATTCGGTAAGAATAACATGTGGTGTTCATCCAAGGTCATCCTGTAGACATCTGTTTAAGAAGTTAGGCCTTTTGACTACTACATCACGGTATATTTAGTTCCTCATAATGCTTTTTGTACATAATCCAATGTATTTCAAAAGGAATAGTGGCGTACATAATTGTAAAACCATGAGGAAAGATAGCGTTCATTACTCGACAATAAGGTTATCTTTAGCACAAACAGATGCGTAATTTTTCATGACTTGTCAATGATACAAAATGTCCGACAGACAAGAAAGTTAAATTTGAAAACAAACTGCAAAAGTTTCTCCTTGACAATTCTTAATGTTCCTTAGAAGAGTTTCTAATTTCGTAATGTGAGAGATGATGGATAGGAACTATTAACTCACAACAGTATAAAAAAATATTTAGATGGTCATCATATGGTCATTTTTGCATATGAATGTGCAATGTGTGTGTAAAGAGACTCGTTCCATATCATACATTTAACCGTATAAATGATACAAGATAATTATGTTTCTTTGTGTCAGATCGAGGGTCCACCTCCTATCAGCCTGAAGGAACATCCAGAAAAAATAAATAAAATTAAATGTATTATACGAAATTTTTATTTTTCTCATGATGAGTCAGTTACAGTTCACATGAACTGTTTTTTCTTTACATTTTCACATATGTACTGGTATAAAAATTAAGGTTTCTGCATTCTCCTTAATAGAAAACTGTTGCTTATCACTTGCACAGTGCATTGGATGTCCTGACTCAGTCTCAGCTCCATACATATTAGCTTGTAGACTGACAAATTCAGTAATAAATTCTCCAATCAATTCGTCTTTCATTAATCCAATCTCCTCTTTATTTACAAGTAGAATGTTTTTATCTGATAGAGCCGAAATGTTAAACTCATATATTAAGCTGTTTATATCTGTGTAACACAGTTTTACACGCTAGGCTGGAAATATGTTTAGAATATATCCGTAATGAATGTCTATAAGATCGGTTTTGGAAGTACACAGAATAGTCAGAATACTGCTATTTGCTTACCAAAGGTTATATTATGTCTGTTTACTTCAAAAGCACTTACGGGTCAAATGGCTCTAAGCACTATGAGACTTAACATCTGAGGTCATCAGTCTGCTAGACTTAGAACTACTGAAACCTAACTGGACATCACCCATCCGTGCCCGAGGCAGGATTCGAACCTGCGACCGTAGCAGCCGCGCGCGGTTCCTGACTGAAGCTCCTAGAACCGCTCGGCCACAGCGGCCGGCAGAAAAGTACATATATTTTTGTCGAAAATCAGTCAATGCAATAGCTCCGAATACACATTCGCGCAGGCACAACTCAAACGCACACAAAACCATAGTCTTTGGTCCTAAGGCCACTAACTGTTGATTTTCTATTAGCACTGACGCCTACGCGCAAACGCCGCTGCTCTCCGTCATTAAGTGAATGCCGTCGGCCAGCGCGTTGGCTGTGGTGAGAGATAGTGCCTGAAGTTGGTTATTCTCGCCACACTCTTTACACTGTGGATCTCGGAAAATTAAATTCCCTAACGACTTCCGAAATGGAATGTCCCTTGGGTCTAGCTTCAACCTCCATTCTGCAGTGAAAGTCTATTAATTCCAAGCGTGCCGCCACAATCACGTCGGAAATCCTTCAACATGGATCATCTGAGTACAAATGACAGCTCCGCATGTGTACTGCCCTTTTATACCTTATGTACGCTATATTATCGCCGTCTGTATATATGGATATCCCTTTCCTACGAAATTTCTTATGTTAGTGTAAGTCTCAAAATTTTACTGTTAACAGTTTTACATCTTTCACCTACTGATTACTTGCTGTAATACAGGAACGTTCTTCTCATTCACTGTTGCTGAATCTTAACGAGCTGAAGGGAAGACATTAGCGACTGTCATCTCCCCATAAAAAGTATCCTAAACGAGCAGTAGTCAGAGGACTGTAAACGAACTCTAGATAGATCTATGTCAGGTGAACAATCCGGACAGTTTCCACTCTTAATATAAATATTTTTTTGAGCCATTAGTCTTATGACTGGTTTGATAGAGCCAACCACGAATTAATAACCTGCAGCAACCTCTTCATCTGAGATTAGTATTTCCACCCTAAACACTCAGTTATTTGATGAATGCGCTTCAGACTCAATCTTCCTCTACAGTTCTTATGCTCTACAGCTACCTCTTAGCATGGAGGTTATTCCCTGATGTCTTAATACGAGTCCAGTCATCCAGTACCTTCTTCCTGTCAGTGGTTTGAATATGTTCCCTCCTTCACCGATTTTGCAGAGAACGTCCTCATTGCTTAACGTAGGAGTCATACCTGATTTTCAACATTCTTCGGCTGCACCAAATCTCAAACACTTCGATACTCTTCTGTTCCACTTTTCCCACAGTCCGTGCAGTGCTGTGCTCGAGACATACATTCTCAGAAATTTCTTCCTCAAATCAATGAATCTGATACCAGTAGACTTCTCTTGGCTGGGAATGCCCTCTTTGCCTGTGCTAGTCTGTTTTTCATGTCCTCCTTGTTTCACACACCATGGGTTACTTCATGCTCACCAATTTTGATGTTAAGTTTCTCGCTATTGTCATTTATGCTACATGTCATTACATTTGTCCTCTCTCTTCATTTTACATTTGGTCCATATTCTGTATTTCAGTCCATACATATATATCAACTGTTTCTGCTATGCATTCTGTGTCAGCATAAATTGTAAAGGACAATTACAGCTTGCTGCTGAACTTGGTACATTTCGTATACTCATTCCTGCCACTTACTACGAAACTGCTGACTGGCTTAAAATGTGCAACAGTCAACCAGGTGTGCATTTAACCTTTCTTTAGATTCAAAATATTACATACTTCTTTATAATGATGAGAATGAGTAATACTACATCGTGCTAGCCCTGTAAGGTATTTTAGGCAATAGAAATTGAATGTATGTGTATCTGAAACTTGTAACAATAACACATTTAAATGAAACTTCCTGGCAGATTAAAACTGTGTGCCCGACCGAGACTCGAACTCGGGACCTTTGCCTTTCGCGGGCAAGTGCTCTACCAACTGAGTTTGGAAGGTAGGAGACGAGTACTGGCAGAAGTAAAGCTGTGAGTACCCGGCGTGAGTCGTGCTTCGGTAGCTCAGTTGGTAGAGCACTTGCCCGCGAAGGGCAAAGGTCCCGAGTTCGAGTCTCGGTCGGGCACACAGTTTTAATCTGCCAGGAAGTTTCATATCAGCGCACACTCCGCTGCAGAGTGAAAATCTCATTCTGAACACATTTAAATGTTTCTCAGAATGTTGCTTTGTAATATACAACAATACAATCCTAAATTCTTATGCTTTCTCATTTACTTTCACAATCATCCACCCCCAATCAGAATTTTGAGTGCAATAAACTTTAACAGTGATAATCCCGTTCTGCTTTCGAAATATGTTTACATGCTTCAGAGCAATAGATAACGGTTTGTTGACAAAACATAATTTGTTTTCAAATGGTGAGTATTTAGACATATTGTGCATCCCTTTTTACAGGACACAAAATGGTAAGATCTGAGCACTTCTAACTGTCATTGTCTTTGAGTAAATATTTACGACCCTAGTTTATTTTCTCTCACTTACGTCAGTTCTGTGTAGAGTCCAGCACAAAACCGTTCATTTTCGTTAATAGTAACGCGGACTTGAACTATTTCCTTTAATACGCAACCAGATTCAATGTCTTAAAAAGCTCCAGATTTTTTTATTTTGTTTTGCTTTTTTGGCAGCTTACCAAGTAACATTTGTTGACGAAAAAACATCACTAATTTTGGATAGTTTCAGAGTTACATTTTTTTGTATTTAGTTCCTTTTCTCTTATTTCGCCTGACTCGGGCAAAAGGAAATCGAAAAAATAATGAAAATTCTTTTTAAGAGTTTGTTTAATTTGATGCTCCTGATTTTTAAGACATAAAATGAGGCATTCAAGAAGTGTCAAGGTTCTCTCAACTCAACCAGATTTGCTATCACATCTGTATATATCCGACTTTTAAATCCCCAATTAGGAGAAACCAATTCCGGATCATTGCCTGAATTTAATTTTATGTGGCATGGAGGTGGTTCTCCCATTATTTGAAACAACGGAAAAAATGTAGCCTAGACGCAGAATGACTAAACCAGACACGTCTCTAATATCAATTCAGTGCTACATAGAAAGGATAGATAACATTCCATTGAAATTTCTAAAATCGTTGAGGGACGTGGCAACCAAATCGTCATTCAAGTTGATACAAGACTGGCGATTTACCATCCGACTTCCTGAAAACCATCGTCCACGCAATTCCGAACATAGCAAGAGCCGACAAGTGCTAGAAGTGTTGTTCAGTCAGCCTGACAGCTCGTGCTTCCAAGCTTCCGCCAAGCATATTTTACGATAAACGGAAAAGAGTATACAAGATCTGTTAGATGACGATTAATTTGGATTTAGCAAAGTTAAAGGCTCCAGAGAAGCAGTTCTGACGTTGTGTTTGATAACCAAACCAACAATGAAGAAAAATCAAGACGCACTCTGAAGACTGGACGATCTAGGAAATTAGTTCGTCGCTGTGATGTGGAAAAAGATGTTCGAAATTCTGAGAAAAACGTATGGGGGATAATCTATATGGGTATCGTACAATATGTGCAAGAACCAAGACGGGACAATAAGACTGGAAGACCAAGAACTAAGTGCTCAGATTAAGAAAGGGTTTAAGACAGTGATGCAGTCTTTCACCCTCCTTGTTCAGTCCGTACGCAGAAGAAGTAGCGAAGGAAATAAAAGAATTTTTCGGGAGTAGGAACAAAAGTGAAACGATAATATTAAGGAGATTCGCTCTTAACGTTTCTATCATTGGTGAAACTGAAGAAAAATTACCAGATCGTTTGAATACAATGATCAGTATGAGTATAGAATATTGACTGAAAGTAAGCCGAAGAGAGAAGACAAACGCAAAGAGAAGTAGAGTAAATGACATTTACCAGAAGCTTAACATCAAATTTGGTGAGCATGAAGAAGACGAAGTTACGGAATTGTGGTACGGTTGAAGCGAAATGAAGCAAGGCGTATGAAGCAAGGAGGACATGCAAAAAAGACTAGCACAGGTGTAGAGGGCATTCCTCGCCAAGAGAAATCCACTGTTATCAAACATAGGTCTTGATTTGGGGAAGAAATATCTGAGAATTTATGATAGAAAGACAGCATGGAATTATAGTGAATTGTGGACTGTGAGACAATCGGAACACAAGAGTATCGAAGAATCTGAGGTGTGGTGCAACCGTAAAATGTTGAAATTCAGGTGGATTGATAGGATAAGGAATGAGGATGTTCTCTGCGGAGTCGATGAAGGAAGAAACGTATTGAAAGCATTGACCATAAGAAGGGACAGGATGATAGGACAATGTTAAGACATCAAGGAATAATCTCTGGGGTAAGAAGAAGCTGTAGAGCATGAAAACTGCAGTGGAACTATGAGACTGGAATATATCCAGCAAATAAGTGAGGATGTAAGGTGCCAGTTCTATCTCTGACGAAGAAGATGTCAAAACTAGAATTTTGTGGTTGGCCGCATCAAACCAGTCAGGAGATTAATCACTAAAAATTATATATTTATGTAAATAATTGCACAATTTTCAGCTTTATGAGACTTGTCCAAATTTCACAACAACTTAAGTTAATATTTCATATCTTGCAGCTGCTCGTATCGGATACTTTCTTGTGGGGAGATGACAGGCGCTAATCTCTTCCCTCCATCTGGTTCACATTCAGTAACTCTGAATTAGAAAACCCGCCCCGAGTTACGCATGTAATCAATATGTCAAAGATGTAACACTGGTAAACGCGAAATTGTCAGACTTACATTGTTTGAATAGCTGCATATGTGTGTGTGCATGGCCTGAGGAGGTGCTGAACGATGGCTGTGATAGTTCAACGTCAATAATTTGCTACATATGGCTGCCTCCAACATTTATTTCCTATTTTTCCTCTTGAAATAGTAACTGACTTCATTTTGTGGAACCAAGCGACTTGTTAAAACAAGCAAACACGATTAGTTAGCAAGTTCTGACTTCACTGTGTCAGATTGTGAAGACTACCTCCAACAAGCATGAAGCATTCTGACGAGATCTTCCTTATACTGAAAGTAGATTGTAAGCTAAGGAAGCGAACTGTAATTGATGTTTACTTAAGGTATGAACAGCGGCTGCTATAAAAGACTAAAACTGGTACTGAGATTGCAGATGCCCTTTGAAAGATGTACAGAAGAAAATTTGTAGCACGATGGTGAATCGTTTACAAACAATTTGAAGCAGCAGATGGAAAATCACCATTCATGGTATTTCTGCTTTGAATGTCGCAGTTGTGGAGGCTTTCAATAGAACTGTGAATGGTAAAGATATTTAAATGTTCCTTTGCGCAAGGTTCTTTCCAATAGTGCATCTAATTCATCAGTGGGGTCACGTAAAATAAATAACGATTAATATGAGGCATGTTATGTGAAAGATATTGTGGGGAGATGGCAGTCCTCTGTTAAGTATATTATTCTATCATGCAGTCTCCAACTGTGCAACAGCATAAGTTATCATTATCAGCAGAATACGACACGTGTTTTCTACTGGCAGATAT
The DNA here is from genome assembly GCF_023864345.2 of Schistocerca serialis cubense. Lineage (NCBI taxonomy): Eukaryota > Metazoa > Arthropoda > Insecta > Orthoptera > Acrididae > Schistocerca > Schistocerca serialis. Next base: position 209,159,409 of record NC_064645.1, read on the forward strand.
AGCTTTCTTGTCCTAGCATCGAGCCACTGTAAACTTTCGCTGAGTTCCGAAAGTAGTTGAAAGAGTGAAGTTAGAAAGCATAGCTGCTATACAAAATCAAGGAGTTACTATAATGTTCGTAACTGTAAACATTTCGAGGTTCGACGAGATGAACTCCCGGAGCTATTACTCGCAATAGCATAAAAATGATCGGTTTCAGTAGGTGTATCTATGCATCTTGAATATAAATTCGTAACTAAAAATAATGTAATATAGCTATAATACAGCAAGTTCTGGGCAGTAGCCTCTGACTGTCATACCTAGCGCCACCTCACTCCAGTTGTGGTTGACTTAACAAGGCTTCTGCAGACGTGGGTGGTATTTAATGCTAAGCGATCCAAGGTCATCTATCTTGTTTACTCAGTCACCTGCTCTACACAAACCTGTAGATGTGTGCATAACATCAATCTCAGTTGTTTACGTATTTATACATATGCGAACGAACGCGCATGTCTATAGTCGGTAACATACTGGGCTATGGCTACTTGTATAGGTGGAATTTTTAAAAAATTTCATGCTAGCACTATCTTACATCTTTTAAATTTCTCGACGACGCCATTTTGGATTGTGACGTCATTGTCCCTGCATCATCACATCCCTCAGCTGTTGGAAAAAATGCCCTCAGCAGTTTCTGAAGCCGGGATCTCTAGATCTTAACCTTGAGCTGAGGGTTGTGCTCGATAATACATTGCTATGCTAAACACATACACTCCTGGAAATTGAAATAAGAACACCGTGAATTCATTGTCCCAGGAAGGGGAAACTTTATTGACACATTCCTGGGGTCAGATACATCACATGATCACACTGACAGAACCAGAGCCACATAGACACAGGCAACAGAGCATGCACAATGTCGGCACTAGTACAGTGTATATCCACCTTTCGCAGCAATGCAGGCTGCTATTCTCCCATGGAGACGATCGTAGAGATGCTGGATGTAGTCCTGTGGAACGGCTTGCCATGCCATTTCCACCTGGCGCCTCAGTTGGACCAGCGTACGTGCTGGACGTGCAGACCGCGTGAGACGACGCTTCATCCAATCCCAAACATGCTCAATGGGGGACAGATCCGGAGATCTTGCTGGCCAGGGTAGTTGACTTACACCTTCTAGAGCACGTTGGGTGGCACGGGAAACATGCGGACGTGCATTGTCCTGTTGGAACAGCAAGTTCCCTTGTGACGGTTTGGATGTACCATGCACTATTCAGTGTCCCCTCGACGATCACCAGTGGTGTACGGCCAGTGTAGGAGATCGCTCCCCACACCATGATGCCGGGTGTTGGCCCTGTGTGCCTCGGTCGTATGCAGTCCTGATTGTGGCGCTCACCTGCACGGCGCCAAACACGCATACGACCATCATTGGCACCAAGGCAGAAGCAACTCTCATCGCTGAAGACGACACGTCTCCATTCGTCCCTCCATTCACGCCTGTCGCGACACCACTGGAGGCGGGCTGCACGATGTTGGGGCGTGAGCGGAAGACGGCCTAACGGTGTGCGGGACCGTAGCCCAGCTTCATGGAGACGGTTGCGAATGGTCCTCGCCGATACCCCAGGAGCAACAGTGTCCCTAATTTGCTGGGAAGTGGCGGTGCGGTCCCCTACGGCACTGCGTAGGATCCTATGGTCTTGGCGTGCATCCGTGCGTCGCTGCGGTCCGGTCCCAGGTCGACGGGCACGTGCACCTTCCGCCGACCACTGGCGACAACGTCGATGTACTGTGGAGACCTGACGCCCCACGTGTTGAGCAATTCGGCGGTACGTCCACCTGGCCTCCCGCATGCCCACTATACGCCCTCGCTCAAAGTCCGTCAACTGCACATACGGTTCACGTCCACGCTGTCGCGGCATGCTACCAGTGTTAAAGCCTGCGATGGAGCTCCGTATGCCACGGCAAACTGGCTGACACTGACGGCGGCGGTGCACAGATGCTGCGCAGCTAGCGCCAATCGACGTCCAACACCGCGGTTCCTGGTGTGTCCGCTGTGCCGTGCGTGTGATCATTGCTTGTACAGCCCTCTCGCAGTGTCCGGAGCAAGTATGGTGGCTCTGACACACCGGTGTCAATGTGTTCTTTTTTCCATTTCCAGGAGTGTATATAATTTCGTCACTTTGTGAACACACTCATACTGCTAGAAAAACATAATACGTTCTCCATTTTATACTTTTTCTTCTGCTACACTCTGGAGGACTAACAGTTCCCCGTTGCCTCTCTCTCTCTCTCTCTCTCTCTCTCTCTCTCTCTCTCTCTCTCTCTCTCTCTCTCTCACGATGACACTCAGGCATACACTTACAGACAAATGAAGTTAGATATGGGAGCACCGTATTAAAATTAATTGATACTTCACTCTCCTACGGGAATAAAGAAACGGAATTATGTGCTCATAAGACACTGCTGGCCACCGTGAATGCAACACCCTGAAGGAAGCATCCGAATCAAGTGAAATTTACACCATGGGTTTGCAGCGATGAGATATGCAACTGATTAGAATTTCAGCGCAGACGCACATCACGCGCGCATGTGGCGCCACCTCATAGCGCCATTTAAGGCTTGGCGATTTCGACGAGTGTACGTTCGGCACGTGTGTTTACCTTGTGGTTGTTTCACAAGACGATCAGTTATGCCTCGTAGACAACAGCGAACATCTTTTGATCAAGTATCCGAGTTCGACAGAGGAAGGATAGTGGCTTACCGAGATTGTGGATTATCATACAGAGAAATCGCTAGTCGTGTTGGACGAAACCAAACAACTGTAATGCGGATATGTGACCGTTGGATGCAGGAGGGTACGACGGATCGACGTGGTCGATCGCATTCACCTCGGTGCACCACTGCACGTGCTGATAGGCAAATCGTGCGCATGGCAGTGACGGATCGCTCAGTGACATCCCGAACCATAGCACAGCACATTGCGTCTGTAACGCACCATCCAGTGTCTGCGCGTACCATTCGACGCCGTTTACAGCAGAGTGGTCTGTCCGCAAGACGTCCATTGCTTCGTCTACCATTGACGCAGAACCACAGACGTCTCCGTCGCCAATGGTGTGATGACAGACGGATGTGGACGGCAGAATGGAATGACGTTGTCTTTACTGACGAGACACGCTTCTGTCTGCAGCACCACGATGGTCGGATTCGAGTGTGGAGACACCGTGGAGAGAGGACGCTGGACAGCTGCATTATGCACCGCCACACTGGTCTTGCACCGGGTATTATGGTATGGGGCGGTATTGGATATTACTTTCGCACGCCTCTAGTACGCATTGCCGTACTTTAAATAGCTGGCGCTACATATCCGAGGTGCTGGAGCCAGTTGTCCTTCCTTACCTTCAGGGCTCGGCCACAGCCATATTTCAACAGGATAATGCGCGACCACACGTGGCACACATTGTCCAAAAGTTCTTCGTCAATAACCAGACTGACTTGCTTCCCTGGCCGGCTCGCTCTCTGGATCTTTCACCGATAGAAAACATGTGGTCCATGGTTGCTCAACGAGTGACCCAGATTACATCCCCAGCTGCCACACCAGATGATCTTTGGCAATGTGTGAAAGCTGCTTAGGCTGCTGTACCCCAGAAACACATCCAACGTCTCTTTGACTCAATGCCGAGACGTGTGGCAGCGGTGATCTCCAACAATGGCGGCTACTCTGGCTACTGATTCTGGCAGGAACCACATGTCACAGACGTCTGTAAACGTAATCATTTGATACTTGGTCAACATGTTATCCACAAAATAAATTTTGTTGTGCTTCCTCTTGTCTTTCTTGATGTTGCATTTACGGTGGCCAGCAGTGTATGTCCAAGAGACAATAGATTATTTAATTTGCCATAGGATGAAAACAGGAAGAGAGATGGATGTGTGCCGGCCGCGGTGGTGTAGCGGTTCTGGCGCTGCAGTCCGGAACCGCGGGACTGCTACGGTCGCAGGTTCGAATCCTGCCTCGGGCATGGGTGTGTGTGATGTCCTTAGGTTAGTTAGGTTTAAGTAGTTCTAAGTTCTAGGGGACTTATGACCTAAGATGTTGAGTCCCATAGTGCTCAGAGCCATTTGAACCAATTTAGATGGATGTGTGTTATTCTCAGATCTCCAGGAAACTCTGCCTATGATTAGCTATAGAGGTATTTAGTAGTAGCTATTTTACTGTCATATAACTCAAATTGTTCACCTTTTGAAATAGATGTCGAGTTTCCCTTGTTTTAAACATAATAGGAGGCAAAATTCATCACTTTCAATCCAAAATGTCACGAACATCAACTGAACAACATCTACAAAGGGTAAAGGGATACTGTTCTCAGTTAACAGAACTTTTACACCTTATGTTATTGGCGTATAAAATGTTATACCACATAGCTTTACAAAAAAAACTAGGAAGTAATGACATTGTTTCGAAGAGTAAGCAGGAGAGGAAAACATAATGGAATACTTTACAAAAGATCCCACTTATGTTTAGAAAATAAAATAAAAGACATAAGCTAATGTTTATTGAGGAGAAAGACAGAACAAAAAAGTAATAATCATCCACAAAACAGGGTTTGAGATGGCCGGCAGGTAAAACTAATGGTTTCATAAAGTAAAATCTTATTACCTCGAGTACTAACGTAACGTAACAGAACCCATGCCCAGCAAAGATGAACGAACATTGACTGTAACGAGAAAAAATGGTACTGAAATAGAATACTGCTGCTTAAAGATTTAGGAATGCTATGAAACAAATATCACATTTCTATTCGAAGAAAATTGATTGAACGAGATTTATAAGAAATGTTTGGAACTGCAGGAGTAAGGAAGAATTGGTCAGCCAAAATATGGTCAAACCATAGAGAATTAGCAAGCTAATTACGATTTCCATAGATTATTTTTGCGGTTTCTATCAAAATGTAGTGCAACGAATCAATTAGATTGTTATGTATTCATAATCTACTTGTGTTTATGGATCCATGATTACCACGGAGAATTACTAAATAGAACACAGACTTAAATTTAATAAAAATTAAAGCATTAGCCCTGTCCCAGTTTGTTTTGCAAGAAGACCTCAGTTCAGCGATTAAGAAATAGAAGGAGCTTCTGAACTTGAACTGGGGCCTCTATGATGGATTTTAGGGGTTCTGTTAAGGGCACTCTTCTTCTGGACACTTCAGCTAAACAACATTTGGTACCTCAATTTTGAACACTGAACTGAAGGCTTTTTTTACGCACAAATACTTTCTAATCCCTGAACCATGGTACAATTTCGACATGGTCGCTGCCTTAAGCCTTCCTCCGCCAAAGAATATGTGGCTGCTCGTGCCACCCGAAATGAGTTAAGTAGTCTATCAATTCGTACCTATACCCGGATGAGGACAACCAAGTGTGACATCTAGCTGCTCACAGGGCTGCCACCACAGCAACGGCCAATCATAGAACGAGGTTGACCGCGCCTCCTGTTCCGTTCACCGTTGTCAAATCTATCTGCTAATGCTGGTAGTGGCTACTGTAGCCACTTGTAGACGACGCTCGCGGCCGGTAACGTAAGCAGTTGTGGTTCGTTTAGTTGTGTGCTTTGTGTCTCGGTGCGGCGATTTTATTTTGTGCTGCACAATGTCTGAAGCGTGTAGTGGAAGTGTGCAAAAAATTCAGCGATCTACTCATGTTTTGCGTGGTGAGACACGTGAGTTAGTGTGCTCGGTGCGAGAATATTTAGAGAAAGAGAGAGACAGTGATGCAACTCTGTTTCCTCTAACGAGGGCAGTCGAAAGAACTGCAGATGCCTTGAAAGCACACAAAAACACTACTGTACAAATTTGTAAGGAGAAATACTGTGCCGACGGGGAAGAGCCTGGTTCATCCAAACTGCAGATACCCGGAAGAAGAGAACGAAAAAGACTAGGAGTCTTTTCAAAACACTGCTGCTCGTCGGCACATATATGGATATTACAAGAGAAAATAACAGCTAACTATTAAAAAACTGTGCGTTACTGTTCGTGAGGCAGGGTTATTCAGTGGCAGCAAAACGTGTTTTTAACAGTTGTCAGAGCCCTCGGTTTTCGCTATAAAAAATGTAATGAAAGGAAAATTATAACGGAGAAAGGCGAAATCGTAGCGTGACGTTGTCGATTTTTAAGAAATATGCCATTTGAAGACGGTGTGGCTCGACTAAACCTGGGTAAACGCCGGTCATTCTGTTAGAAACGACTGGACAAATGGCAGCATATGCGGAAGCTCTTCTGTTCCAGTGGGAAACGGCGAAAGAATTATTGTCTTGCATGCTGGAACTCATTTGGTTTCGTACCTAACTGTCTCCTCATTCACAAATCGAGGAAAGCAAACGACTACCACCAGGAAATGAAAAATGATAGTTTTCTGAAGTGGTTCAACGGGTAACTACTGGAAAACTTAAGTCGGCCACCTGTCGTCGTCATTGTTTAAGATAAAGCTCTAACGACGGTAACAAAAAAAGCAGATCGATTTATGTAAGGCGGAGCTCATGGAAATAGTAAAGAAAAATAAGCCACAGTTTCAACAGTACGTCGTGGACGAGATAGCTAAAGAACATCGTCACATAGTTCTTAGGCTTCCACCGTACCACTGCCACTTATTGAGAACAAATTAAAAACTACGTGGCAACAAATAACAAGAGCTTCACTTTGGCAGACATTCAAAGCCTGTTAAGGAAGCAGTGCCCACAGATAACACCAGAGAGGTGGAGAAATGTTGTACGCCACACAGAAATGGTGAAGTGTGTCTCGAGAGTAACATATAAAATATAACTATATACTTGGGCAATTCCAGTGGCTCGTCCGCGGACCAGAGCTCAGATAACGACAGTGTCGAGGAGGAAAGCGATTCTGAACAAAGTTTTTATTTTTGTGTTTGTTCAAAAATGGTTCAAATGGCTCTGAGCACTATGCGACTTAACTTCTGAGGTCATCAGTCGCCTAGAACTTAGAACTAATTAAACCTAACTAACCTAAGGACATCACACACATCCATGCCCGAGGCAGGATTCGAACCTGCGACCCTAGCGGTCACTCGGCTTCAGACTGTAGCGCCTAGAACCGCACGGCCACTCCGGCCGGCTTTGTGTTTGTATTTCTTGCTATTGACTCAATGGAACGTGCTGCAGTTGTACAATAAATCTCATCTCATTATTCAGGAATACTCCTCCGCACAAGTATGACACTTGTGATATTCGCTATTTTTGGCTTCCTTAAAACAGCAAATAGCTAACACTTTCAGCCAGAAGTCAAATACTTGTTTATAAAGAATGACTAATGTATAATAAGGCGTCGCATAGCGATGGTAGAACTTTCTAAATAATGTAGTTCGTCGTCTTTTGGCGGCAACATAAACAGAAGAATACGGATAGATATGCGATCGTTCACTATTTTGTTCGCTGGAGAACAAATGAAGCCATGAGCGCCAAAGACTTGTATTGTTTTTCTTAAGTAAGACGGACGCAGATTTGTGGCGGTCTGATCTAATTTTTTACTAAATGTATAAAAACGTGTTCCGTCTAAGTTTGAGTGAAGTGTGGAAAGAAGACCTGGAAATACAGAAGCGTCCGATCTTACCCGTCGGCTTTGACCCATGACGTCACAAATGTAGCGGAAACGACTATAAACGACAATTCCAATACGGCGGATATAAAAACATCGCATACGTATTATCCAATATGGCGGATATAAAAACATCCCATACGTATTATAAACACTGAAATACACAAGTTTCACAAAAAGCCTAATGACTCTAACGGGACAAGCGTGGGAAATTGGGGGTTTTTGGGTGGGGACAAACTAAATATACACAAATGTAGCCACCGACCGCCATACAAAACCACGAAAACAACGAAATAAATCAACATCACAAAACTGACCAAATACCAAAAAACACATTCCTATCCAGAATCGGACACTTCTCTTGACCTATGTAGCTCAACAGAACCTACCGATCACATCCTCCAATACAAAAAAAAAAAAAAAAAACGAACACTTCCCTTACACCTACATACATCTACAACAGCTCCCAATCACATAAATTACGATCGAACACTTCCGTTGACCTATATAGCTCAACAGAACCTACTGATCACATCCCCCAACACCAACCTAAAAAACCAACACTTCCCTTACACCTACATACATCTACAACAGCTCCCAATCACATAAATTACGATCGAACAAAGATAATAATAAACAAGTGGTACTCGAGGCCAGGCAGGGGGGGGCTGCGCCCCCCCCCTGACCCCCCCCCCCCGCCAAAAAAAAACCTCCCAACCTAACCTCGTATTCAGGGCTACGCTACAGATCAATGTGTAGGTCCCTAACGTCACGGGTCAAAGCCGACGCGTGAGATCGGATGTTTCTGTTGACACAAAACACACATCAAAAACAAAAAAAATGGAACTTACCTCAAAAAAGTTCCAGCCCCACAAACTAGATTGGCCACCACAATCACACACAAATGCACCCTAACTAACCACTTTCGGCCTATACATTTTACCCACAGCCCTTAAAAAAACCCGAAAAATGCAATAGGCCTCTGGGACACTCTTCCGCCAACAGTACTCATCTAAATGAGACTGAAGGTTGGAAGAGCGCCTCTTCCCCCTCCCAAGAACTGACTTAACCGCCCCCCACATCCCCTCAATTGTGTTAGTGCAAGCCCCAGTATCATAATTCTTAAATTCTAGACTGTGGTTCACTACTAAATGATTAAATCCCCTGTCACCCAACCCCCTATAAGAAGAAAAAGCATCAGAAACTATTGTGGACCCGGGCTCTACATACTCCTCAATTAACCCCACTAATTCAGCCTTCGACCTCCCCTCCACAACCCTAAAAACACATTCAGTACCCCCACCCCCGTGAACAACAGCCCCCCACACCCAAAGACCAGCCACAGACTTCCCCCTCCCATACTTCCTTTTACCAAACTGCGACTCGTCCACCTCCACAAGCACCCCATGCCCACCCAACTTACCCCTGTACTTAATAAATTCCGAACACACTTCACGACAAAAGGAATACCAGTCTAAAACAGTCCTCTCACTCACACCAGTCTCAAACGCGCAAAAACTCTGTGGGCATCTATAACAAAAATAATATGTAATAAGCACAATCTCACGCATGCCCAATCTAGACTTCTCGAACCAGGTACCACGCCTTATAGAGCGCCATACGCCATCTTTCCGGCAACACCACATGTATCCGTCGCTGGTCCGAGAGGCCGGAACTTTAACCAATTTCATCGCCTCAAGGCAAAGAGAACACTTAACAACTTCGGCGATTAAACCGAATAGTTGTAAGAAATTGATAAGTTCTAACGCTGTCTCGCCCATCATCGCCCTCAACCGAACACTATTAAGGCGGTCTTTCATATCCATTCCTAAACAAAAAACCACAACCAAATACACTCAATAACAAACTCACCCGACATACAGCAATGAGCATTAAATTAAAACAAACGAAAACCATGAACACACCACCAGAGAGCACCACAAACAAAAACAAGACTAAACTCCGCGCCGTAAAGACGTCACACACCAAAACACGCTTACGTCACGGGTCAAAGCAGACGAGTAAGATCGGAGGTTTCTGTTGACCCGAAGACCTGTTATGACTTATCGTGACGACGCACGAGCGACTCAAGAGGACAATGGCTATATAAAAGAGCGCTCAATGGACATGAAACGGACATAAAAACCAACCGTCAATGTAGTACTAAGCTTAAGGTACGATATATGTTTTACTTATAATAACTATTTGTTCTGGAAATATTGGATCATTTAGCAGTGCTCATTCCTATCATCTCCTCAGTATTATTTTCATTTTAATTATGAATTTTTCTAAGATTACAGACACCAAGATCAGCAATCCAATGTTTGTGTTACATTGATAAAAAGGAAACTGTTTTATCGTCTTCTTGCATCAGCTTCAATATTGAATTTCCCTTTTGTGTGATGTTACAGTTGTTTTGCGCCCTTATGAACTTTCTGATCCCTTAGGAAATTGTTTTGTCATAAGAATAACTTCACGACCTGGTATGATCGTATCTACCCCTGAAGTAATTAGAAAGCCGATAATGCAATTTCTTAATCAAGCCACGCGAAACTGCAAGTAAAGACTATTCACATTTCATAATGCAATATTTTATGGCAATGGTCAATCCATGATTCTTACGCCAATTGTAATTGATAAAACAGTAAGCGAAATCTCAAATTTCAACTTTTCCATTGAATAACAACATCACTTTTATTTTGTTACATCACACACTCTGCATACATACCACAATGATTGGTAAGTACTCACAGTTTATATAATTTTAGTGTTATTAGTTATTGTATCAACATGAACTACTCGGATCCATTTTAACACTCCTTACGTATAGAGTACGACGACTGAATGTGATTCAGTGTGATGTGTTTTGTATTTATCAGCACAATTAGACGCTTTAGAAACTGTGTAGTGCATAGAAACCCTGTTTGCATCACGCCAGGAATCTGTTTTGTATTTCAAGAGCCACTTGTAGTTAGATCACACAGTCGAGTGATAGTTGTCCTAGTAGCTGCAGCAGTGGATTAGGGTACTGTGAGGTGACACATCTTCTCCTAAAAAGCGACTTACTTTCCATTTCGTAAGTGTTCCTTGGTTTGAGCTTTACTTAGTGTGTGTCTGTGCTTGTATCAGCCTGTCTTGAGTATGGACAGGAACAGTGTTCAGATGCGAGCCGACTTAGTGACCCTTCACTCACAACTCCAGGTGGTGTTGGCTGCAGGCACAAAGATTGAGTCCAATGGGCATCACTGTGAGGGAAAAGGGGGGGGGGGGGGGTGGACGAAGCGATCCTGTGAAACTATAGTGGAACTCACATGTCCCCCGATCAGTTCACTACTGTGACTAACCTGGGTACTGACTGCACCTGTAGTTGAGGGGTAAGTGATTCCAAGGTGAAGTTCGCAGCAAGGACTTACCAAGGCGACGAAGATCGTGAGCCAGATGAAATCGCCTGCCTTGTTCCAGAGTAATCCTCGTTTTCTACAAGGTCTGGCACTCACAGAGCATGGCATTACTGGTACTTTGGAGCTCGAACGTTAGGCGCTTAATCGGACCCCTTATTGATATGGCTGCGAAGAAGGGGAAGGTATCCTGCGTGTATTATGTGTGCATGCCAAGAGGAGTCATTGCTGATGGGCGGCTCATGTTGATACTAATGATGAGTGTCGCCTTGGATTAGAAGAGATACTCTCTGGTTTCGGGCAGCTAGCTGAATTAGTAAAAACAGCCGTCCTTGCTTGCCAGATGAAGGCGGAGATCGCCATTTGTAGAATCGTTGGCGGAACCGACGAAGCCGAGTGGATGGTCTGAACCAGAAGCTCTGGCAGTTTTGAAACAACGTAGGCTGCAGATTCCTCAACTTGCACCAGGGGTGGTGGGTTTCCGGGTTCCGCTAATTAGGACGAGTCCTCTACACGTAGGAAGCGGCTACGTGGATAGAGAGGGCTGTACGAAGGGAACTGAACGATTCTTTAGGTTACAGGGGCTTGGGAAAGTGCAGAAAGGGTTTCAGGTTCATATAAATCTTAATTATATAGGTAAGGCAATTTCAAATGTTAATGCTGGCTGTCTTGTTCTAGTGAAAATACATGGAAATATTCGTATGAAATTATTAAATAATATTATCATAAAAATTTAAATAAAGGTGAATGTAGTTACATCAAATAATTATTTTGGTCCTAACAAGGTTTTGAACTCATTGTGTAGGGTTAAATTTCATTTGTTTCAAATTATATTAATCTGTGATGGTGTAAATCAGGACGAACACAGGAAGAGGGTAGTAATAGGAACGATCTGTACCATAGTTGTAAACTTTCATAGGTGTGTTGAGAACTCCAGGAGCTAATTCAAAGCACTGAATCTCAAATCGTAATAGGTACAGAAAGCTGGATAAAACAGGAAATAGGTTCAACCGAAATTTTTACAAAGGACCTACCCATGTTCAGAAAGAATAGATGAAATACATTTGGTGGTGGAGTGTTTATTGTTGTCAGAAGTATCTTACTTTGTACTGAAATTGAAGTAAATTGTTCCTGTGAGTTAGTATGTGTAGAAATTACACTTAACACACAAAATAAATTAATAATTGGCTCCTTTATCGGCCAGCCGACTCAGTTGTTGCAGTCACTGCACAGTTAAACGGAAACTTGAGTGTCATTTCAAATAGGTAGCCAACTCATTCAGTTATAGTTCGTGAGGATTTGAGCTTACCGTTGATAGGTTGGCGAAAATGTATGTTTAAAGTCAGTGGTAGGCATAAAACGTCGTCAAAAATCGTACTGAATCTCATGAAATTCAGGAGCCCATTCGAAGTGTAAATGGTTGTGGAAACATACTTGACCTCTTAGCAACAAATAATAGTGAGCAAATATTGAGCATCATAGCAGATTCAGGGATTAGTAACTAAAAGGTTGTTGTAGCTAGACTGAATACCGTAACACCCAAACCAACCAAAAATAAGCGCAAAATACATCTGTTTAAAAAAGTGTAGATAAAATTGGGATTGACATATTTCTGAGAGAGAGCGTACACTCATTCCAGTCTGTCTATGTAAATGAAGACCAGATATAGTTTGTATTAGGAAAAATAGTATCGACGGGTATTGAAGGATATACACCAATAAATTTATAAGAGATGGTACTTTGCCCCCATGGTACACAAAGCAAATCCGAGTACTATTCTAGAAGCAACGAAAAAAGTATGCCAAATTTAAAAGAACGCAAAAATCACAAGGTTATGTTTTGGGGAAAGCAAACCGAACACTGCGAATTATTGGCAGAACACTTACAAACTGTAACAGTTTTACCAAAGAGACTGCTTACACTACACTTGTCCGCCCTCTTTTGTAGTATTGCTGTGGAGTGTGGGGTCCGCGTCAGATAGGACTGCTGGAGGAAGCGGAAACTGTTCAAAGAAGAACAGTTCCTTCTGTGCTCTGGTAAATTAGGGGGGAGTGTGCCACGGATATGATACACAAACTGGGATAGCAGTATTTAAAACAATAGTACAGCGCTCTCATGAAATGTCAGACACCAACATTCTCCTTGTTGTTGTTGTTGTCGTCTTCAGTCCAGAGACTAGTCTGATGCAGCTCCCCATTCTACTCTGTCCTGTGCAAGATTCTTTATCTACAAGTAAATACTGCACCCTACATCCAAAAAATGCTTAGAGTATTCATATCTTGGTCTCCCTCTACGATTTTTAACCTCCACGCTGCCCTCCAATACCAAATTGGTGATCCCTTGATGCCTCAGAACGTGTCCCACCAACCGATCCCTTCTTCTAGTAAGTTGTGCCACAAATTCCTCATCTCCCCAATTCTTTTCAGAAGCTCCTCATTAGTTATGTGATCTATTTCGAAAGTTTCTGTTTTCTTCTTGTCCAAACTATTTATCATCCGTGTTTCACATCCACACACGGCTTCACTCCATAAAGTACTTTTAGAAAAGATTTCCTGACACTAAAATCTATACTCGATGTTAACAAATTTCTCTTCTTCAGAAACGCTTTTCTTGCCATTGCCAGTCTACATTTTATACCCTCTCTTCTTCGACCATCATCACTTATTTTGCCCCCAAATAGCAGAACGCATCTACTACTTTAAGTGTCTCATTTACTAATCTAATTCCTTCAGAATCAGCCGATTTAATTCCATTACATTCCATTAACCTTATTTTGCTTTTGCTGATGTTCATCTTGTATCCTCCTTTCAAGACACTGTCCATTCCGTTCAACTGCTCTTGCAGGTCCTTTGCTATGTCTGACATAATTACAATGTCATCTGCAAACCTCAAAGTTTTTCTTTCTTCTCCATGGATTTTAATTCCTACCCCAAATTTATCTTTTGTTTCCTATACTGCTTGCTCAATATACAGATTGAATAACATCGGTGATAACCTACAGCCCTGTCTCACTTCCTGCCCAACCACTGCTTCCCTTTCATGCCCCTCGACTTTTATAACTGCCATCTGGTTCAAATGCTTCAAATAGCTCTGAGCGCTATGGGACTTAACATCTGAGGTCATCAGTCCATTAGAACTTAGAACTACTTAAACCTAAATAAGCTAAGGACATCACACACAACCATGCACGATTCGAACCTGCAACCGTAGCGGTCGCGCGGTTCCAGACTGAAGCGCCTAGAACCGCTCGGTCAATACGGCCGGTCTGCCATCTGGTTTCTGTACAAATTGTAAATACCCTTTCGCTCCCTGTATTTGAACCCTGTCACCTTCAGAATTTGAAAAAGAGTATTCCTGTCAACATTGTCAAAAGCATTCTCAAAGTCTACAAATGCTAGAAACGTAGGATTGCCTTTCCTTAATCTATCTTAAGATAAGTCGCAGAGTCAGTATTGCCCAAGGTAACCTTCTACCAGTTTTTCCATTCGTCTGTAAATAATTCGTGTCAGTATTTAGCAACCGTGACTTATTAAGCTGATAAATCGGTAATTTTCACACCTATCAACACCTGTTTTATTTGTGATTGCAATTATTATATTCTTCATACATCTTGCTCAGCAGATGGTAGAGTTTTGTCATGGCTGGCTTTCCCAAGGCTGTCAGTAGTTATAATCCAATGTTGTCTACTCCCGGGGCCTTGTTTCGACTTAGGTCTTTTATTGCCCTGTCACATTCTTCACGCATTATCGTAGCTCCAATTTCATCTTCACCTACGTCCCCTTCCATTTCCATAATATTGCCCTCAAGTACACCACCCTTGTACAGACCCTCTATATACTCCTTCCACCTTTCTGCTTTCCCTTCTTTGCTTAGAACTAGTTTTCCATCTGAGCTCTTGATACTCATACACGTGGTTCTCTTTTCTCCAAAGGTTTCTTTAATTTTCCTGTATGCAGTATCTATCTTACCCCTAGTGATATATGCCTCTACTTCCCGACATTTGTCTTCTAGCCATCCCTGCTTAGCCATTTTGCACTTCCTGTCGATCTCATTTTTGAGCCGATTGTATTCCTTTTTTCCTGCGTCATATACTGTATATTCATATTTTCTCCTTTCATCAGTTAATTCAATATCTCTTCTGTTACCCAAGGATTTCTACTAGCCCTCGTCGATTCACCTACGTCATCCTCTGCTGCCTTCACTATTTCATCTCTCAAAGCTACCAATTCTTCTTCTACTGTTTTTTTTCCCCATGTTCCTGTCAATGGTTCCGTAATGCTCTCTCTAAAACTCTCTACAACCTCTGGTTCTTTCAGTTTATCCAGGTCCCATCTCCTTAAATTGCCATCTTTTTGTAGTTTCTTCAGTTTTAATCTACAGTTCATAACCAATAGATTGTATTCGGAGTCCACATCTGTCACTGGAAATGTCTTACCATTTAAAACTTGGCTCCTAAATCTCTGTCTTACCGTTGTATAATCTATTTGAAACCTTCCAGTGTCTCCAGGCATCATCTACGTATACAACCTTCTTTCATGATTCTTAAACCAAGTGTTAGCAATGATTAAGTAACGCTCTGTGCAAAATTCTACCAGGCAGCTTCCTCTTTCATTCCTTACCCTCATTCCATATTCTCCTGCTACTTCACCTCCTCTTCCTTTTCCTACTATGGAATTCCAGTCGCCCATGGCTATTAAATTTTCACTTGCCTTCACTATCTGATTAAATTATTTTATCTCATCATACATTTCTTCAATCTCTTCGTCATCTGCAGAGCTAGTTGGCATATAAATCTGTACTACTGTGGTAGGTGTGGGCTTCGTGTGTATCTTGGCTACAATAATGCGTTCACTATGCCGCTCTTACTAGCTGACCCGCGCTCATGTTTTCTTATTCATTATTAAACATATTCCTGCATTACCCCTATTTGATTTTGTATTTATAACGCTGTATTCACTTGACCAGAAGTCTTCTTCCTCCTGCCACGGAACTTCACTAATTCCCATTATATCTATCTTTAACCTATCCATTCCCGTTTTGAATTTTCTAACCTACCTGCCCGGTTAAGGCATCTGACATTAAACGCTCCGGTCTGTAGAACGCCAGTGTTCTTTCTCCTGATAAATATATCTTCCTGAGTAGTCCCAGCCTGGAGATACGAATGTGGGACAATTTTACCTCCGGAATATTTTACCCAAGAGGATGTCATCATCATTTAAAAATACAGTAAAGCTGCATACCCTCGGGAAAAATTACGGGTGTAGTGTCCCCCTTGCTTTCAGCGGTTTGCAGTACCAACACAATAAGGTTGTTTTGGTTAGTGTTACAAGGCCAGATAAGTCAATCATCCAGACTGTTGCCTCTGGAACTACTAAAAATGCTGCCTCCCCTCTTCAGGAACCACACGTTTGTCTGGCCTCTCAACAGATACCCCTCCTGTTGTGGTAACACCTACGGTAGGCCTATCCGTATCACTGAGGCACGCAAGTCTCCTCACCATGGTCCATGGTTACAGTGTGAAAATGCCACCCACCTACACAGGGAGAAATGGTCATCATAATAAAATAAGAGAAATCGAAACTCTCACCGCAAGCTTTACTTGTACGTTGCTTCTGCATGCTTTTCGAGAGTTGAACAGTAGAGAAGTAACATAAAGGTAGTTCCCTGAACCCCCTGCCAGGCACTTAACTGTGAATTTCGGAGTAATCATGTAGATTTATATGCAGAATTCTTGCGAAAGGGAACTGGGTAGTGTAATTTGCGGAATGTGTCGTCGATCAAAGGTGCTGAACCTCTTCGATGGAAGACAAGTTGGTGGTAAAACTCAATGCATCCCAATAAAAAGATCATCTTATCAGATGCGATCCTTGCCTTCAGCCTGTTAAACCAGTAGCTTCGGATGATGCATCACAAATGAAATGGAAAAAATCTAATATTTCAACAAATAATGTTGCAGAATAAAGAAGGATCTAGGATGGTGTCTTCATCTACGCTATCATCAATCGCTTCTGTTTCTTCTCTCAGTGCACAACTTAATCCGTGCATAGCAATACCCATCAAGAGCTAGTAGTAACATTTATGAAACCGTTACTATGGCTACATATGTTTCAGATTCTCCACTATTTCCGTTGAATTCGAAATATTGACGGGAAACATTTCAGAAAATACGACCTGGCTGTGAGCCTCGTAGTCACCACGTGCTCAGCACATCTTTGCTATCTGCCGAAAATCATTACGTGAAGACCTTTGTCGCAAAGAAATTGACTCGTTCAACTACTCTTGCATTGATTTCGAATGACTGGACTAGTTTGTCAGGGAATGATGTCGTAAACGTTATCGTGACAACACCTCACCCAATAGTGTAAAAAAGGTATACCATCTGGTGGGGAAAGGGAAACTACAAAGTATACTGCTACGCAAAAATTGGATTTTTTAACGAAATAGGTAGGGAGAGTTTCTCAGCATTAATCATAGATAATGCGCGAAATATACGTGATGCGTGGAAAACAGGAGAGGGAAAATATGCACCAGTATGTTCTAAGGCTGGGATATGATCCTGGGTCTCTGGTTCACTGTGGAGATCCACTATCCACTACATCACCCTGAGACAGTGGCTCTGCACAACTACACGGGCTACCCCAGCACGCCTCCCTCCTCAATCCAAACTCACATTCACGCTTCAGCCTGCTTTGGCATTCCCTCAAAACTCGAACAGCGTTTCAGAGGCTCTCCAGCTGTATTGGAATAGCACGTCAGCATCGAACGAAATGGGGGATTGTACTTGAAACCAAGGGATGAGTGCTGTGATCAAATGAAACTATATGGTTTCAGAACCTTTTCAACTCTCAAACATCTATGATGTATATACGCAGACTGAAGCGACGAATTTGTGCCAACACCAGGGTTCGACCCTGAGTCTCTGCTCACTAGGCAGATGTGGTAAGCACTAAGCTACCCTGTCACAGTGGCTTCACACAAGTGCATGGATTACCGTAGCGCGCCATCCTCCTCAGTTCAAATTCTCATTTCATATTCTCATTCACACCTCAGCCGGATTTGGTATTCCCTGCAAACTCGAATCACGGCCTAGGTACAAATTTACACTCGTCACTTCAGTTTGAATGAATGCATCATACATGTTTGAGACTTGAAGAGGTTTCTGGAACCATATAGTTTCATTAAGATTAAAGAAGCTGTGTTAGAAACTACTGTATGCCCAACTGTGCAGTGCAACAGAACACTTAAAGCTTCTGTGTCAGCAAACGAAACACTACAGACATTTGGTGAGGCATGGCGCAAGACTAAAAGCGATAATTCTGTGATGAAGTCTCTGACAGCATTTATAATGGAAATAGAAGCTGTACTCCTGGAATATTATGCACTTTCTCCATTTGACAAATCTGAAAATGCTGTGACCCTAAGGCAGAAGTATGTAAGTAAAACTATTCATGTGGCGCAACAAACATGAAGAGGACGCGTTCTGTAGAAGGAACTCTCAGTTAGGAGGAGGAATCATAAGCTCTAAACTTCATAGTATCAATGAGTAAAGTACTGGGTTATGAAAGTGGCGTTATTACGGGCAGCCGAAGGCTTTTCGCAATACAATTTTTTATGGACTACAGCAAAACATGTGTGTCTTTTTGTATGGTGGAAAGGCTTATGTACTATAGAACCCTATGTTAACTTGTTTCTAGAATTTTAAATGTACCACTTTCCTAGGAGCAAACGAGTGTAATTGGTCATCTTATGGACGAAATCACACACATTTACGAAACAGACTGTTCCAGGTACAATAGAAAAACTGGTTTATATACAGTGGAACCTCAGGTACGTAAGTGACACACAGATCATCGAAACATTACAGTCACCGTGTGAAGACGATTCTGTTTAACGTTATGGTAAGACATTACAAGAAAACATATGTTCTTTCGTTTTAGAGATTAAATGGTAATCTCCTTGTTGCGCTTTTTCAATGAAAATTATTTCTTTAAAATTTGCTGCCATGCGCTGTGTCCTACAAGAGATACATGTTTGACAATGTTTTGTTAGAATGTATTTCCTGTTTCTAATATTTCAAACATGATTTTCACACAATTTTGAATTACATATAGAGTGCTAGGTACTTCTATATTGTTGACTACTGGGTGTGTCTAACAAAATACAGATTGAACAGATTTGATATGTTATTTCCATTTGAGCACGTTGAAATAGCCAGTATACCACTTGTATCTGCTATTAAGTGGTCTGAAACCAAGGCTGTCGTGTTTTTCCAAATGTACGGTATCTAGCTGGTTTTAAATATATATACCTGACATTAAACGGTTTGAAGCCAAGGCTATCGTGTTTCACCACTTATACTTCACTGGTTTTAAATATCGTCCCAACTCTAATAGCGAATGACTGGGAACGACTTCCACTCATTCGACTTCTCCATGTGGATACTCTGCAACAATGAGATACGGTCTTTTCTGATTCGAGCGATTGAATGTAACAATAATTCATTTAACTGTAGTTTTATTTGTTTTTAATGTCTTTACTACTGTGTAATACTAAATCTGCAAACTATGGGAAGAATATTAGCATCAGTTGTACTCCAAACACAAAAATTTCAGATGTACTTGTGTTTCTGTTTCTTGCATCTGGTTCATTTGCTTTCATTTTTGAGCCAGTTTGGTGGTGACTTGATCTCGAGCGCGATAGATCGATTTGATTTTACGTGTGCTATCATTCTCCTAAAGTTGGCAGCAGCCGTTCTGGTGGCGTCGCCGTGGGTTTTAGCGGTGCTGCTTCTATCGATGAGCTGAGGCGCACGCGAGGAGTCGGCCCTGGAATCGTTAACATTGAAGTTGTGCCCCGTGGCTATAAGTGTTTTTGACGAACGCGCTGTTCCCTTGAAAGCGAACTGTTCTCCTAGGCCACTTCCTCCGCGATTTAGTGTCCTAAGGATTCACCTTGAGTACTTGTATTTTATTGTGGTTTCAATTATCAGTTTCAGATGGCCATTTCCTCTCTACTTAACTCGTAAGTTGTGAAACACTAATCTCACCACGAAGTGTAAGTTGCAGAAATTTGTTTCTTGTTTACCTGACTCAATAGTTGTTTCCTATCGCAAATACATTAGCTGTTTGCTATAAATCATTTGTTTGCTGTGGTGAAGCAGCAGAGTTATTCAATTTACTATGAAGTTTAACCTTGTTAAATTCATGGAGCTGGAGCTTTCCAGTATATCTGTGTTATTTAAATATTCTTAAAGAGTTCGTTACATACAGTTAAGATAACAAGCTTTAAATTTTACTTGTTGTTTCGTTTTTTCTTTAAGATTCCTTGTTTTAAAGAATTTTTTTATTATCTAGATCTAAACTTGCAGGGCTTACTATTCAAGATCTTGTTATTCAGTTGTTAAAGGGAATCCTTAGTATTTTACTATGTAGATTATTTGTGGCCGATTCTGGCTGGCCATAAGATTTTATATTTTGTGTCTTATACAATGTACCTTCTCTGATTTAGTTTTGCCTTAACCGTCAAAGGGGATAATCTAAAAATCCGTCCTTGTGAGTCGGTACTACATCAGAGTAAACTTAAATCTGAAGTGTTCTTCCGAATATGAATTCTCAAGGATCAATAAAGAGACTGTTTAGTTCCACTCAATATTTTCTCAGAGTAGACGCTTACCGCTCAACTTAAATCGTTGATAAATTTCATTTTTTTAATGTTACGGGAGCACATCTTAATAAAATAACGAGAAAATTGACACTGTATGTTACCAGTTATCACTTCACAGAAGTGATACAAGGATCTTCTATACGAAAAAGCAATCAAAAACTTGCTGACAGGCATGAATGGTTATTTTATTACATCACAGTCTCAATCACCGCATATCTCCGTCACTACATATAACTGGACTGGTGACAGCACGTATGTGCCATCTGTAGCTTGCTACGGTGTCGATGGAACCGCTCTTTGACAATGAAGTGGTTGTCCTTAGAATATGACCAGCTGCATGCCGAAAATGGTCTGGCCGTTTGTATCTACGGAGAGACAGTGTGACAGAGACCGTGGCAGAATAAATTATTGAAATAGAAGCATTCATCGTGATTCTACCTAGATGTTTACTCTGAAGCAATGGAGGAAGCATTTTGGGAACTATTAGCTGAGAACAGAAAGCAACAAATTGATCTGGGAACATACAGTTGAATTCTAATTCTAGATTAAAAGATCTACAACAGATTCGCTTGCCAAATAACAAGTCCATGAATTAACAGATAACTTCTAAAACAGATTATAGATTTTTTTAATTGTCCAGATAGAAAATTAATAGGAATATTTGCTTCCAAAT
Organism: Schistocerca serialis cubense; assembly: GCF_023864345.2. Lineage (NCBI taxonomy): Eukaryota > Metazoa > Arthropoda > Insecta > Orthoptera > Acrididae > Schistocerca > Schistocerca serialis. Next base: position 209,180,723 of record NC_064645.1, read on the forward strand.
TGGCTTAAGAGAATGGAATTACAAGACTGGAAGCAACACTTTCTAATTATATTAACCCAGATCTCCAAAAAGAACAGGAATTTATCCATTCACAGACTGTTTAGAATTAATAACAAATCGAAGCACATATTTCAAGAAAGCTACTTGTTTTCTGTCCTGCTATCTAAAATTTGTAAAAAATCAAGTGATTCATTACAAAATAATTGCTGTCTTTTCAACAACAATTTTATGCAATGTGTCTGCTGCAATAACAAAAATGCAAAATGTTGACAGTAATACAAATAAAAATTGCAACAGACAATAAAGAGGGAAGATAAAAATTGATTATTTTCATATGCATATAATTTTAACCATTTGCATGTTAACTGTATAGAAATTTTAGAAGAGATAGGGAATGTATTTCCTGTAAAACAAACATGTTTTATAAAAACAGGAGATATATATTTTTCTAAATCCAATAGTTTATTTTGTACAATATTAAATGAAATAAACATTGGAGAACTGGGATTAATAAAAACAAATGATATTGTTCCATTTCTGTCTAGAAAAACAAGTGCTACCAACAAACTCTACCCATGTACAAATACAGAAATTAACTGAAGTAATTTGGTATATTTACAGTCTACTAAAAGTGAGAATGAAGATCAGAAAATTTAAGTATACAAGATAGAAAATTACAACATTAGCATGGTTGTATGTGTACTATCCAAATGCTGTACTCTGTGTGTAAGTATATAGAAAACTTAGTTGGAATTAATGAAGCATATCGACCATTAATGTTAAAGTGTTTAAAAAAGAAAATATAAATATTCCAGAAAAATCTAAAATGAATAAAATAGATACAACAGCAAACAGATGCACATAGAAATTAAGCAACAAATACAAGTTACTCTTTGTCTTTATTTGGTGTTGTTTTAATATGATCTAGTTTGATCTGTTTTAGTGATTTGGATCTACAATCTCTTCCTCAAACCGAAATTGAAGCAGAAACTGTCCTGTGTATTTTCGGATTTTAAGATATATTGGTCAATGTATGATAATTTTCAATGACAATATTTAGAAATAATTAGATCTAAGCCTTATTGTAGAACCTCTAGTCTCCTACAGTTTTTTATTTATATATTTCGCACATTGTTACATTTTTGATCATTTATTTCTCTCTCTTTGTTTTGGGAAATAGTTACTGCTTTTAAATATGCTGTTCTGGGAGAAGAATTTCCATTATAAGTAAAAAACGAAGCATCTGGTCATACCTCTAAAATTGTCCTTTCTTAGGATAGTAAAAAATGCAAATTCCTTTCAGAGACTATTATGTGGAATAGAAATAAATCCTTGATTTTTAGGAACATTTTATATTATTTTTCATTTGTATAAATTTGTTTTTATTCGATCCTTCAACAATATATACATTTTTTCCTATTTATTTCACCCAAAACACCTATATATCTAAACTTACATTTATTACTTATCACAAAAGCATAAATTTTAAAACTTCACTTGCTACAAAATCTATCCATTATCATTGAAAGCAATTTTTTGTTTCTTCTTACTTTTCTATTATTTTTTGTTCCTTTCCCAAAATATTCTTCTGTTCTTCTTTTAACCACACAGTATTATCTGAATACTGCACTTTTCTTTCTTGTGTACTTAAATTTTCCAATTGTCATTCTCATTTCTTAGTAGATAGTAAATATACCATAGTAATTAGTTTAATTGCTTTATATGAATATGAATAGAGTTTGTTAATAATATTTGTCCTTTTTCTGGACCCGAATGTAATGATGTTACTTCTTTTTATTAATACTAATTCTTCAATATTTATTTATTTCGATACCGTAGAAAATTGACTACTGAATTGAGTATCTCTGGATTCTATGTTTCTCTAGATAATATGTTTCTCTAGTTTACATAAAGCATGGTTGTTTCACAGGAATTACATTCTCCATCGCTTCGAAAATTTCTTTACAATAAATAGGCAAATAGTCAAAACTATACACAGATGAGAAAGAATTAATCGATTTTTCTCTTTCTTCTTTGTTGTCTGTTACAATTTTTATTTGTATTACTGACTAATTTTTTTGTGACTTTGATACCCCAAGAAACATATTGCAGATAATTCTTATAGATGAGACAGCAATTATTTTGTGACAAATCACTTAATTTTTGCCCTTTTAGATAGTGGAACAAAACATAAAGGAGGTTTCTTTAAATTTTTGCTGGTATTTGTTATTAATTCTTAACTGACTATTATTGGATCAAATTACTGTTTTCTTTAGAACTCTGGATTAATATGATGATAAACTGTTGCTTCCAGTCATGTAACTCTATTTTCTTTAGCTAATTTATAAGCAAATATTTCCATTATTCTTCTATCTGGAAAATTTAAAAAATCTATATGGGTTTGCTAAGTATTTTGTTAATTTCTGGACTTGCTATTTGGCAAGCAAGTATATTGTAGATCATTACTCTAGAATGCATCCATGTTACACAGTCTCTTCCTACAGTGCTTTGTGTTTAACTAATATATTACATTCTTCTTTATTTTCTCATTGCATTCTAAAATTGAAATTTCTTGTTAAATATTTGCTCATTTCTTCTGTGCAAAAAATTCCCTAAAAATCTTGTGTCATATTTAATCTAATAAATGATGAAAGCCTTTACAAAGTTCTTGCAATAATTCTGGTAACTCTGTTAAAAGTGAGTCAGTCTTATCATCTGTTCATCCTGTCTTGGAACTAATAATAATTGGATTAGCGTATTTACTTCTTATTACATTGATATCTACCTTAAAAGCTTGTTTAGGTCCTTTGCATATCCTTGCATTCGAATATGAAAGAGGATGTAACTTAGCTTTAACAGTATGTTTAGTAGAACAAAATTTAGGAAACACTCCTCACAGGAAACTATTAAACGTTCTTTATATTTCTTTATTAACTAAAAGTTGTTTTTTGCCTGCATCTTTATTACAGTTTATGAAATCTGTCATTTTAACTACCATAATATTGTCACAGAATGGTTCTGTAATTGGCATAAATTCTTCTAAGAATTTTTTTTTCCTTTTGTGTAGATAATATGTAATAATATTAATTTTATTTAAATTATCTGCAAGTAGCCATAAGCTAAATTTCTCACTATTTGTTTTTGTTTAGTTCAAAGTCATTCTGTTATAGAATATTTTTTGTTTCTAGTACACATTATCCAGGGCAGTCAGAAGGTTGCTCCATGCTATGAAACCAGAATTTCCTGTACAGCTTTAGTTGCCAGAGCTGATTCAGGAAGCTGCTAACCGAGTTATCATTCTTCTTCTCAAATGAATTTTGTTAGTCAAATACCAACTGTATATACAATTGGTGCTGTGGGGAACAGCTGAATAGCTACAAGGTTGGTTCGACTAGCAAATACTGTAGATATTTTGCTGTTGTCGTCCACTGCTTGAGCCCATCTAGTAGAAGACAGGAACATCCGGTGGCAGCAGCACCACTGTCTACATAAGTTATTGCCAAGACACTGCCAGAGGAAGAAGATGGTTGGACACTGGTTAGCATCCTAGTTGCAGTCTAACAATGACTTTCAGCAAAAAACCATGATGTGGTGAAATGAAGTAAAGAGAATACCACCAGAAAAAGAACTCCACTGGGTTTCTTTTCAAAAGGCGCTGAAAGGTTTTGCTGTAATTTTGTGGACTTCATATAAAGGAATAAAAAATGATTTGCAATCTCAAAATATTTTTCAAATTTAATTCTACTGCTCTCAAAGCATGCATTATTTTCAACTAAAATTTTATTTCATTATATTCAGATTCTAATTAGAGAAAAAAGTTGCTCTAAGGTTTTTAAAATTAATTCTAGTTCACCCAAAATTGGCATGGGTTTTTATGGAAGTGGTAAGGGGGTATGTTGAGAGTACTTGGTATGTTATTAATGGACTAACTTTTTATGCACTCCGTCGCCAGGCCATGAGTGGCCTACTGGGACCACCACTTAATTCTAGTGCTCTCAAAGTATGCATTATTTTCAAGTAAAATTTTATTTCATTATAATTAGATTGTAATTAGAGAAAAATATTGCTCTGGGGTTTTTAAAATTAATTCTAGTTCACCCGAAATTGGCTTGGGTTTTTATGGAAGTGGTAAGGCGGTATGGTGAGAGTACTTGGTTTGTTATTAATGGACTATTTTTTTGCGCACTCCACAGTCACACGCCAGGAGTGGCCTAACGGGACCATCCGACCGCCGTGTCATCCTCAGTGGAAGATGTGGGTAGGAGAGGCATGAGGTCAGCACACCGCACTCCCGGTCGTCATGATGGTATTCTTGAACGAAGCCGCTACTATTCAGTCGAGAAGCTCCTCAATTGGCACCATGAGGCTGAGTGCACCCCGAAAAATGGCAACAGCGCATGGTAGCCAGGATGGTCACCCATCCAAGTGCCGACCACGCCCGACAGCGCTTACCTTCGGTGATCTCCCGGGAACCGGTGTATCCATTGCGGCAAGGCCGTTGCCACACTTTTTAGGAATTAATTATATTAATTATATGATAGTATATAAACTTTTTATAAGATAATATGTCGAAAAGTGTATTATACAGTGCTATATCTATAAAGATTTTAGGGAATCGAAGATCATATTATATTTATGACGATTTCTGGACATACAGTTATGCTTTAATTAATTTAATTAACTTGTAATAACGTTGTTTATTCCAATTAAGCTATGTGCACTGAATGTACACAATCACTGCTGAGATACATCTGTTGTGGTGTCCAATTAGTGTAGGGTATACAATAGTCTAAGCATCGGATACTCTTTGTTGTGTTTTGGTACTGTAGTTTCACTCATGTTAGTGTGTGTTTTTGTGCAGTAAATTACTTACAATGTTTCGTAGCTTCATAAAAAATGCTTAATTTGTATGTTTGCTATTATTATACTGTTTGTAGTGTCCTGTATGTGAATAGTTCAGTGCATTATTTTTTGTCTTCCATATGTCAGCAAATGCAGCATACTACTCCACAAGTGACATGACGGATATGATTTTCTGCTATGGGTTAGCAAATCAAAGAAGCCTGAGAATTTGCTCCGTCATCGCAGGCAAACATCCACGTCGCAATGAAACATCCGATAAGCTTTTTCGTCGTCTTTCAAGTGTCCTTGCGACACAGGTCATCTACCAACCCACAAGGCCAGCAGTGCACACACCTCTGTTGGAGAATTTTATGATACATTTACTGGATGAAAGACCTGGAATAAGTGTGCAGCGATTGGAAGGAGCAGAAGAAGTAAGTCATCCTCTTGGCTGGGCGGTATCATGTGAATAATTGCTACAGCCATACGGTCTTCATCACATCCAGGCGTTATGTCCAGAAGACCACCATAGGAAGTTGCAGTTCTGTCACTTGGTAGAAGTTTATTGCATATCAATTGATTTATTCGAAGATTTCTTTACCAACAAGGCGGGTTTCACAAGAGATGGCGTTGTGACCTTTCATAACGAACATGTGAGGGTTGATGAAAATCCGTTCCCCAGCCTTCGATCCCCCACATTTTTGGTTATCGGAACACTAGAAGGAATTGCTCTACGCCACTCAAGTAACGATGTCCAGAAACGACATGATCGCGTTTAATGCATGTCAGCACCTAATACAACAATCACACATTTTTCAAAGAATATGTGATTCCTTAAGCGGAAGGGCAGATGGATGCACTGTCATCGACAGACGTCACACTGTGCACCTCCTATAACAATTGTAATCAGTGGGCGTCAGATTGACTCTCTCCTATGAACACCTGTACAGACTGATCTAATGGGATCCTTTATCATGTAGTGGTGTGTTGTTATTTATCATTTTGCAAAACAACCATTATTTTTTATGGTCGTTCCTTACCGAAATCAGCATTTGGAAACGTGTTAATATCTAGGAAATGTTGAAATAATTGGTTTAAAATTGTCCAATATACACTTTGTTGCTATGCTGCAGAGTTCATAGTATCGTGCTGCATTACTTGCACGTCAGTGAGTCACTGTTGTGCGCTACAACGCGTCACCCCCCAAAATCCAGGTTACAGCCATGCGTCATAGCTCGTCATCGAGAATGCAGCCAACAGGCAGCAATTTTTAAATCGTTAAAATGGATAGTGAGGATATACAATTGTTAAAATTTAATGGTTCCCATCCTTTTTACTTGTAATAAATAGACAGTACCATGTTTATCGAACGAGGATATTGTTCATACTTCGTACCGAGAAGGGAATATTCTCGGGTACGATAGATTACAGAAGCGAACGAAAGTGTGCCGTGATTTCGGTGGCTCGGTGGGATCTGCTTCATTAGTTTTGGAAATTTGTGGTAAGGACTTATGGTTTCGCTGGTTTCGTGACTGACAAAGTCCTCAGGTCGTCGTCTAGTGGCTAGCGTTGCTGCCTCTGGATCACGAGATCCCAGGTTGGGGATTTTCTCTGCCCGGGGAATGGGTGTTGGCGTTGCCCTGGTCATTTTATAATCATCATCATTCGTGACAGTGTCTGTGAAAAAAATTGGACTGTGTAAAAATTGGGACTTTGTACGTGCGCTGATGACTGCGCAGTTGAGCGCCCCACAAACCAGACATCATCTTGATTGACAAATTACGATTTGCTTAAGAGTTCATGCTGTGGAGGGGGATTTTTAATTGCGAGTAATACTTAGTTGGGCTTGCAATTATTTATTGGTAGGGAACTATTTTTAATGAGATGTGACGAACAGGACTTGGTGAGTGTTGTTATAAGTTTTATTTCATGATGGTGGACTGGGATCTTTAGGCTTCCATGGTGTAACACTAGGTTCTCCTAACACAACCAGAGGAATCTGATTTGTGGCTACTATTTGTGTGGAGGATAGAGTTGTGGTTGTTTATTGAGGGTGGAATGGTTGATTTGGGCCTTGAGTGAGGTGACACTAGAGCGTTTTATTCATTGCGTGCAAGGAAATTGATCTTGATCCTTCGCTGACGATTTGCCTGTGCTTCAGTAAATATCTGCCCTGACATTGTTAAAGACAGAACACGAATATTGAAGGAAGCATTATAAAAAGGCCAGTACAGCAGTGCAGTACAGCTATCACTTACTAAAAACTGGGTCGAGTGACCATTTCGCCCAGGTGTAGTAGTGAGACTATGACACATCACCCTAACAGGTTGTGAGGTTTGATTAAAATGTTTGGTTGAGTTAATGTGATGGTGGCTCATAGGATTCTGTTTCTTTTTCTTAATATTGGTATCCCTTAGTGGGAATTTATGTTTTTGTAGACACTCGTACACGTACGACGAACTGGCTATACTGATTTTGAAATAAAAAGGAAAAATTAGTTTACACCACACAATATCATTCAAATAACCCTTCTACGACCTGTATTTTGAATCAGTGAAAATACTGACTTGAAAAAGTCATATCAAGTGAAGAGAAGGTATTGAATATTTGCTAGGTAATTGTAATTCAGATAATTTTAATTCAAATAGTTTAATTGTATTACGACTATCTACTTGGAAGAAGAAATATGATTATTATTAAAATAAAGTAACTAAAAATCACAGCTTCAAATACTCTATTGAAATCATTAACATCACAAACAGTTTCTGTAGTGGAAAGTCATAAAAATCAGAGAAAATTGGATTAATTTTCATAAAAACCAAAATAAAATAAAGTTAGTAAATTAAATAGCAGACCTAGCTTGCAACTTAAACTCAGATATTGTGTCAAACCGTAACTTTCGCTGGATTTAATTTACGATAAGAAAAAAGTCTACGTAAATAGTTTTGCTACTGAGTTTAAAGTGCTATTAAAGAGTAAAAGGTTTAATTTTCTGTATCCATTCCTATGATAACTTTGAATGAGATTAGACTGTATATGTGGTTTATGATTCATGAATACGAGGATGAGAATGACAATTCACGCAGCGCGATCAGCTTTAAAGTCTTGTAAGTTCCGTATTTCAGTGTATTTGATTCCATTAAGCTAGGAATCATATTAGGAAGCAGGTAGTGGAGTTAAAATGCATCTTTTGTAATACGCTACCTATTTGTGATCACTTCCCTGAACTATTATTCCTTATCTTGAAGTTCACGAACAGGTATGAGCATTCCCTACGAAGTATGGTATACTTTTTTATAAAATAAAAAATCAGATGTGTTAACTATAAGTAGTGTTTATGCGTACAACATCTCTCTTGTGCTGTAGAACCAATATTCTGGTACGTGGTTGCACAGGTCTATACTAGAACCACTGTAAAATCGTACTTGATGATAAAGGGACACAGCAGAATGTACTACCACCTCTGACGATGCTTAACACTTTTGTTTTCAGCCACAACGAACAAGGGTCCAGCTCTCAGAAAGTACCCGTTTCCGAGCCCGTGTTTACTTGACTTTTTTCCAGATTAGGTAGATACTTCTCAAAATATTCGACACTTCTTTAATACCCTTTCAATGTTACAAGTATAAGAGGCGTTCAATAAGCAATGTACACATTCTTTTCTTTGCCAGTTTCGGTTGAAAAACTGCAAAATTTGATAAGGAGAATCGTAGAATATTCCCGCTTCAGCCCTTATAGTTTCATGTCGTTCCGATAGGTGGCAGGGTTATATGTAGCCTTCAAAATGGCGTCTGTAACGGAGGTGCGTTCCAAGCTGAGAGCTGTAATTGAGTTCCTTTTGACGAAAGACCAGAGCATCGCAGATATTCATCTGCGCTTGCAGAATGTCTACGGAGAAATGACGGTGAACAAAAACACGGTGCGCCATTGGACGAGACTTTTGTCACCATCGCGATAAGATCGCGCAAACCTCTACGATCCACAGTATACTGATCGGCAGCGCACAGCTACGACTCCTGCAGTGTAAGAAGGTGCGGACACTCTGATTCGAGGTCATCAGTGGATCACGAACACCTCGCTGCTCAGCTTGACGGCTCTGTCGGTATTACTGCCACAGCCAAGATGAGCTTCATTTGACTGCTCTTCTTCAGCCACCCTTCAGCCCAGATCTCGTACAGGCCGAATTCAGTCTGTTTGGCACAATTAAGGATACATTCCACGGGAAGCAGTACGTCGATGACAGGGAGGTTACAGATGCAGTAAAATGTTGGCTCTGACGTCGACTAGTAAAGTGGTACCGCGTGGGCATACAAAGCCTCCCAGTAAGGTGATTGAGGCCCTCGTAGTGGACGGAGATGAAAAATGGGATTTTGTAACCAAAAAAGTCGAGAATCATTAGGTGTATTGAAATCACGAACAAAACCACCCTGCTTTCGGAAAAAAAGGGGTTGCTCTACTTATTGAAGGCCCCTTTAGCATTCATCAGGATACTGAACAAATGTAATGAAGGCGTGCTGCATCATAATTAACAGTGAACTCTGACATGGATGAAAGTAGCTAAATTATTATAGTAAGCAAAAGTCGACGATAATTGCAAATGGGATGTTGTAGTAGTTAGCAAAAATATAAATGAAATGTAACTTTTTGGCTATGTCCCCATCTAAATAGTCTCAAATTGCCCTCTTTTCCAACTTAAGAAGAAACCAGCACATAGTCACCCTGCTACATGCTACAGCTTACAGTGTACTCCTACACGTCGTTGTACTTCTAACACCACGAAAGAAGTATTAGTCAGTCACACAGTACAGTACAATGTGGTCTTTGGAAAGTTGTAGATGGTAGGGAACTTTTACCAGGTGGTCGCGTCATTCTCCACCGTTGACGTAACTCACTTCAGGTAAGTCGAGTGTACGTGACAGTCACTTGTATGCAGTCAGCGCTGTAATGTGGGTCGGCGTGAAGACGTAACAGAACAGGAAAACAGAGTCATCGTGTTTTGAGGTGCTTATGATGTTAATTACAATGATGCATGGTGTTTTAGGGCGCTAAACAGCGAGGTCATCAGCGCAATTGTTTGGAATATTTGAGGATTAGGGTGGTAAAAAAGTGAAAACGTAATAAAATGCAAATCCAGGAGGTATCCTCACACATGTAGTGAGAACACAGCACAAACTGTGGGGCAGCTAGAAAGGCGGACCATAAGAAGCCGGCATCATACTGAAGAATAACAAGATAAAACCAAGGTTAAATACCAGTACAGAGGACAGACGATTGTGCTTGGGTGACTACTTAGAAATAATCGGTGACCGAGCCGCTCTCCGATACATTATAATCTCACACACAACACAAACTACATTTGCCTCATTATCAGTCAACATAGAGGTCAGATCATGTGGGAGACCCAGATATGCTCTCAGGCCATCATAAAAAACACACGCACAATTAAAATACGTCGTATGACACCTATATTCCACATTACTATATTGTAAAAGGAGTTGTTTGTTTTTTAGATGTATCAATATCGACAATCAAATGTACCCACAAGAAACTGCTTACCACTCGCAATCACGCAAAGCCGCTTTAAAAGAATGGTAGTAAAAATAGCCTAACCGACAGAGTTCTGACATTGGTGTCACACCTACTCCATCACAACTGGTTTCACCTCCTTTTTTTTCTCTTGACTCATCAGTCTTCTGAACTGGTTTCATGCGGCCCACCAATAATTCCATCCTGTCTAAACCTTTTCATTTCATTGTAGCACTTGCAACATACGTCCTCAATTAATTACTGGATGAATTCCAATCTCTGTCTTCCTCTACAGTTCTTGCCTTCCACAGTTGCCTCTAGTACCATGGAAGTTACTCCCTGCTCTCTTAACAGGCGTCCTAACATCCTGTCCCTTCTTATTGTCAGTGTTACCGTCATGTTCCTTTCCTTCTCGATTCAGCACAGAACCTTTCCAATCATTTCCTTATCAGTCTACCTAATTTTCATTATTCATCTGTAGCACCGCATCGATTTTCCCCGTCTTCGTTTCACTACCATAAAATACTATGCTCCAAAGGTACATTCTCATAAATTGTTTCCTCAGTTTAAGATCTATGTTTGATATTAGCCCTTTTTCCAGTGCCTCGGTGCTTTTTATTAGTTGTTTTAGTGCCTAGACAGCAGAATTTCATACCAGCAGAATTCCATACCTTCGTCTACTTCTTCGCTCCCACAGTAACGTTAAATTTTCGCCTTTCTCATTTCTGCTGCTTCTCATTACTTTCGTCTTCCTTCGATTTACTCTCAGTTCATATTCTCTGCTTATCAGATGGCTCATTCCATTCAGCATATCCAGTATCTCATCTTCACTTTCACAGGGGATAGTAATGTCATCCACGAATCTTATCACTGACATCCTTTCAAGTTGAATTTTAATCCCATTCTTTAACATTTTTTTTATTTCCAACATTGCTTCTTCGATGTAGAGACTGAACAGTAGAGGCAAAAGACTACACCCATGTCTTACACCCTTTTCAATCCGAGCACTTCGTTCTTGGACGTCCACTCTTATTCCCTCGTGATTCTTGTACATATTATATTTTACCAGTCTTTCCATAAAGCTTGCACTTATTTTCCTAAGAATTTTGAACATCTTGCACCATTCTACATCGTCGAACGTTTTTCCAGTTCCCATATCGTATGAATGTATATTGAGTTTTATTTCTTGACTCCATTATCAACCGTAAGGTCAGAGTTGAATTTCTGGTGCTTCCATCTTTACTAATGCCAAATGGATCGTCATCCAACGGATTCTTAATTTTTGTTCCATTCTTCTGTATATTATTCTTGTCAGGAACTTGGATGCATGAGCTGTTCAGCTGACTGTGCGATAACTTTTGCACTTGTCGGCTTTTGCTATCTTAGAGATTGTGTGGACGGTGATCTTTTTCTACACGACAACGAGAATAGTAGTTTTGTTGCCACTTCCCCCAATGGTTTTAGATATTTCGGTGGAACGATATCTATTCCTTGTGCCTTATTAGATCTTAAGTTGTCCAAAGTTCTTTTAAATTCTAATACTGGATCCCCTATCTCTTCCCTGTGGGCTTCTATTTCTTCTTCTATCACGTCATCAGACAAGTCTTCTCCTCGTAAAGGCCTTCATTACATTCTTAATTTTACCGCCCTGCTTTAAACTTTAACGAATGTTATTTTGACTTCTTTATATGCAGAGTCCGTCCTTCCAACAATCATTTGTTTTTCGACTTGTTCACATTTTCATGCACCCATTTTTCCTTAGCCTGCCCTGCTCTTCCTATTTATTTCATTCGTAAGTGTCTTGTATTTATGAATTCCTTAATTTTTCAAAATTTTTGTACTTCCTTATTTCGTCGATCAACTTCTTCTGTTATCCATACTTTCTTCGCAGTAACGTTACCTTGGTTTCATAACAGACAGGAATTGCTGCTGTCCGTGAATGCAGGTCGTTCTCAGCCAGTTCCCGAATGAACATTATTAAGGGACCCAAATGCAGTGGATATCTGGAGTCGGATAACTCAAAAATGGCCACCGCTCATAGCGTGACATGCAGCTACACGAATTCCGTGGGTGAAAAAAAAAAAAGGCAGAAATGGAAAATAGCTAACTCGATGCGTGTAGTGTGGTGTGACGAATTATGAATTCGCCGATCAAATCCCACAAGGAGAAGCTCATCCCGCAGTGTTTGGTGTTCAAATTGAAGATCTTTCACTGACGCTTTTGTAGTGGTTTTCTTATCATACATTGGGCCTACTTATTCAGGTTACCATCAACGTCAACCACGATGTTTATTTCGAAGTTTCAGTGACCTACAAGTGTTCCACGAATATACCGTGAATATTCCCAAGGTGACAATAGCCCTTCTCACAGGGTGCCATGTACTACTTTCTCGTTTGTCGAGCACTCTCTGGAACCTGGTATGGCCCACAAAACCCCTTGATCTTACACAGCGCAATCACGTTATTGTGACCACAATTTTCGTTCGATGTGAAAGTCCAATGTCAAGGTACAATAACCACTCACAGACAGCAGATGGCAATACTAGGGGTGGAAGACGTAAAAGGTGTGCGGATGGTTGGCGGTGAGGAGGGGGGGGGGGGATACGCCGAAACAAAGCAGACGTTGTCGTATTGCGGAAAGGGAGCGACTAATCTGACGTTCCAAAATGACATGGTCATTCGCTTTCGGACCAACAGTGGAAGCATTCCGAAATGGCTAAATTGTAAACTGCTCACGAGCCGCCATGAAGTATATCGTATACGGCAAAATGACGCTATCCAAAATCGTCACTAAGGCAACTGTGTTGCACTACGGGCAATAGATAACCGGGGTCAACAACGGCTGTGGGGGTGTGTACGGGCGAAGAGACGTACAACTGTAGAGCAGCACATGAACCAAGGGGCTACCAACAGTGTCTCATCAACGGCCGTTCGGTGATCGTTGCTGCGTATGGGTCTCCGCAGCAACTGTCTGGTTCATCTACACTTGCTGACTGCCGTTTAGTGGCGGCAAAGCCTGGAATTTTGACGACGATACCGCAACTGGACGTCCACTGATTGGCGATGGATGACCTTTTCAGAAGAATCGCGTTCTATGCTCCATCAGAAAGACCGTTGGCGTGTGCCACTGTTGGATAAGCAGCAGCCAGCAGTAAGTGGTACTCTGAACTCATAGTTAAATTCTTAATTTCTTTGCGCGTTTTTCGGTACGTGCATAGTTTAATTCATAAATTTCGGGGGTTTTATAGTATTTGAGAGATGTAGTACGGCGTTTCAATACCTGAATAGTGTAAATTCGCGTAGTCGTCAGTCATCTGTTTTTATTTTGAACGGCCAGTGTCGGTTGGTCTCAGCCACTGAACTCCCTGTCGCCGTTGGATAAGCAGCAGAAAAAAAAAGAATCAGACGAGATCAATTCCAATTACAAAATGATCTAGAGAGAATTTTCGTATGGTGCGAAAACTGGCAATTAGTACTAAACAAAGAAAAGTGCGAGGTCATCTACATGGGTACTAAAAGAAATCCGATAAATTTTGGGTATACGATAAATCGCACAAATCTAAGGGCTGTCAATTCGACTAAACACCTAGGAATTACAACTACGAGCAACTTAAATTGGAAAGACCACATAGATAATATTGTGGGGAAGGCGAAACAAAGACTGTGCATTGTTGACAAAACACTTAGAAGATGCGACAAACCCACTAATGAGACAGCCAAATTACACTTTTCCGTTCTCTGGTGGAATATTTCTGCGCGGTATGGGATCCTTATCAGGTAGAATTGACGGAGGACATCGAAAAAGCGCAAAGAAGGGCAACTCGTTTCGTGTTATCGCGCAATAGGGGTGAGAGTGTCATTGATATGATTCGCGAGTTGGGGTGGCAGTCACTGAAACAAAGGCGGTTTTCTCCGCAGCGAGATCTATTTACGTAATTTCAATCACGAACTTTCTCTTCCGAATGCGAAAATATTTTGTTGACACCCACCTATGTAGGGAGAAATGATCATCATAATAAAATAAGAGAAATCAGAGAGTGGAATGGTAGAGAAGTAGTATGAAAATAGTTCGGTGAACCCTCTGCCACTCACTTAAGTGTGAATTGCAGAGTAACCATGTAGATGTAGATGAAACGTGTGAAAGCAGAGGGTTCAGGCCGGAGGAGGGAGCGATATAGTCTGGGAAATGTTTTCGTGGAAGTACCTGGCTGATCTCGTCATTCTGGAAGGCACAGTGGATGAACACAAGTATGCATCTATCCTAGACGACGGCGTAAACTCCTAGATGCATTTTCTTTCTCCTCGGTACGATGGCATTTACCAGCAGGACAATGTGAAGTGCCACAAAAAATGGCTCTGAGCACTATGGGACTTAACTTCTAAGGTCATCAGTCCCCTAGAACTTAGAACTACTTAAAGCTAACTAACCTAAGGACATCCCACACATCCATGCCCGAGGCAGGATTCGAACCTGCGACCGTAGCGGTCACGTGGTTCCAGATTGTAGCGTCTAGAACTGTTTGGCCACCACGGCAGGTGAAGTGCCACAGTGCTCGCAGTGTACGTGCGTGTTTCTAAGGGCGCTAGGATGAGCTTACTGTATTGCCCTGGCCGCCAAAATCCTCAGACTTGAACTCAGTCTAGAATCTGTGGGATCGCCTCGATCGGGCTTTTCGCGTCCCCTCAGCCGAGACACCTGGCGCAGCTGGCCAAGGCACTGGAATCTACACGGTTCCGCATCCCTGCTGGTGGCGTTCAGAACTTCAATGACTGTCTTTCTGCGCGTCTCGCAGTGGTCTGGGCTGCAAAAGGTGGTTACTCAGACTATTGACAGGTAGGCCTAGGGGCATTAATGTGACTGGACAGTGTAGCTCGGTAGGAAACAACCGGGACAAAGTGGAACAGTAAGTGAAACGTAGCTATCATCATTGCTTCAATTTGGTAGCTCACAGTAATCTAATTACCGACGAGAGGCTTTATCTGAATGTGTCGTACCTGACGAAATAACAGACTCGAGCTGAAATCGAGGAAAGTGAGTGTGTGGGAAGGATACTGCGACGACATCATATCAGAGTATATGCCACATTACGAATGATCAAGAACAGGATGGTTATGAGCCTAGTAACTATATCTAGAAGCATTTTGCCCTGTTTGAGAGTCCATGGACCATACCTGCACTATCGATAGCTGCGATACTGCGCCTGCCACGAGAAGAAACGCAGGTTGGCAGCAAAGTTGCTGCGGGCCGCCAAGCGGGCGCCCTGCCACGCGGCAGCCAATAGAAGAAGAGCACCGAGTCTTCCTGCTGAGAAGACGACGGGCCATACAGCAGACGTACACCAGCTAGCCAGCGGAGAAGAACAAATTATCTATGAACATTGTATCCTGTACTCTGCTTCGCTCAACATATCAGAAGTTATGTAATCTGTTTATTTCTCTTAATACAAGTTATTCTAATTGTTTGCTTTAGGTTTCATATCCTCAGACCCTGGAAAACTTCCTCGAATTGAACCCACACTTTTGCTCTGCTTATCCACTAAGGATACAGAAATACCCTGAATATTTTCATAATATAAGGGAAATTAGAGCTCACATGGACGCATACAGACAGTCGTTGTTTCCACGTTCTGCCGCAGGTGGGACAGGAAGGGAAGTGACCAGTAGTGGTACAACGTACCCTTCGTCACGTACCGAACGTTGGCTTGCGGTGTACGTTTGTCGATATAGCAGTAGAATCTTAGAGCAATTGAATTCGTCATAACCTCGTATAGTGAACTGTTTTCAATACCTTCTAAGACCCAAGAAATTGTTTCGTTTGAATATTTCCTTTGTATCACGTGTTTCATACCAGACGATATGTGTTTCATTGTGGGCATGAATACGCTTTAGAGTACATCATACTTTCCTGACCAAAGTTTACATGGTTTATTGGTGATACCTTGGCACTCTAGAAGGATTATAATACCTTCACAATAAAGCGGGCTCTTAGCAGACTGCATCGAGCCATCTCACGGAACGTTAAGGTATACATTTTCTGCCTTCACCAGAGAAATCAGTCTTACTGAGTTACTATTTCGCCGGCCGGTGTGGCCGAGCGGGTTCTAGGCGCTTCAGTCTGGAACCGCGTGACAGCTACGTTCGCAGGTTCGAATCCTGCCTCGGGCATGGATGTGTGTGAAGTCCTTAGGTTAGTTAGGTTTACGTAGTTCTAAGTTCTAGGGGACTGATACCCGCAGCAGTTAAGCCCCATAGTGCTCAGAGCCATTTGAACCATTTCGAACTATATTCAGATGTTTATTTATGTCTATCCTCTTGTTCTACAAAAAAAAAAAAAAAAAAAAAAAAAAGACTGCATGTAATCTGAATTTAACAACAGGCCGGGTAGTTTACAACTTGTGCTCTAGTTTCCTCACCTAATTGAGCCATAGTAGGCTGGAGTCGTTGTTACACGGTATTTATCGCCTGGTGTGCGTGCGTATCACGTTAGTCCTTTTCTATTTGTTCGTGTGCCTGTTTCTATGGAGGGTCATATATCTCCCATTTCGGCGAGGCGACAGGCAACGCGTCAGACGGCGGCAGTAAGCGTGGATGATGGGCGTGAACAGTACCGGACGGTTGTCAGGCCGTGTATCCCGACACGGGGCGACACCGCATTAATCCCGCGATCGAAGTCTCGGGCTGGAGCGCGCTCCGCGCTGAAAGCCGTGCCTCTTCTAGGGCGCGCAGCGCCGTCCAGAATAAAGCCGCCGTAAATGGTTTTAACGAGCCCTTTATCTTCTAATTCGAGGCGTAAGGGCGAGCACGCAGCGCGGAAACACAGGGCTTTTCTCTCTCGGGGAAAGGCTCTGTACAAATGAGCCATTCATTCACTTTGCTGCTCCTAAATTATGGATGCAAAGAGGGCATTTACCTAGATGGAAAAATGGCAGTTTGAAAGGACACGTTTAGCACTGTGCGCCTTCAGTAATTGTCGGAACAGGTCCGAAAGCATTAGTTTCACGCTAACTGTTGGACATGAAAGGAGACGATGACGCCAGCTTGGTGCTGTAGAAGGTCATCCACTGCGCTATACGCGCATGTTGCAACTGGTGCAAAACACTATCTGTAATTGTATAGAGGGCGGCAATTTACTCGAAGACAGAAAGCCGTCGAACGTAATCGAAGTCTAACGCAAGGCAATCAAAACTGCTCGCGTTACTAGGAAATTATTTGCCGTAATGCTTTAGTGTTTGTCTGCCGGTAGAGAATGTACTGCGAGTTTCTGATGTGACAAGTGACTATTTGATTAGGTAGTTGTTGTTGTTGTTCTTTTTTTGGTGGGAGGGGGGGGAAGAGACCAAACTACGAGGTCGTCGGTCTCATTGGATTAGGGAAGGACGGGGAAGGAATTCGGCCGTGCCCTTTAAAACGAACCATTCCGGCATTTTCCTGGAGCGATTTAGGGAAATAACGGAAAACCTAAATCAGGCTGGCCGGACGCGTGATTCAACCGTCGTCCTCCCGAATGCGAGTCTTGATTAGGTAATACAGTGGTAGTAAACGAGTAGTTTACTACAGTCTTTCTTGCACTCATTTGGAAAATCTAAGGCACTACAAATAAAATGTTAAGTTTCTTCTTGAAAACCTTAAAAAGTCACAATCTTAAGAAGATGAATGCTCGTCAGAAGTACAGAAGTACAAGGCTATTCAAAAGGAAGGAACAGGTTCAAACATTTATTGCCACCACATTACAAAAGACAGAAACACAATTCCAACGTTCCAAGAAAGAGAAATTTCAATTTTTTTAAGCATTTAATGTGAGCATCATGTGTTGCACGGCAAATTTCAAAACGGTGGCTGATTTCATGCCACACACAAAGCAGCTGGTCTCTCATTATTAAATGCACAGCTTCAACAATCCGACATCGCAGAACTTCTCTAAGCATGTCCAACGTTACGTGAATGACCTCATTGGTTTGGAAGAGGAAGAGGAGATGATGAACATCTTTGCCGATGGCCTCCAAAGTGTCCAGAGCTCCCACATCGTGACTTTTATCTGCGGGTTTATATAAAGAACCACGTCATAACCCCCCGCCCCCTATGCCTGACACTCTTGAATGTCTGCGACATCGCATTGTTGAAGCTGTGGATTCGATAACAAGAGACCAGCTGCTTCGGTGGGCCAAGAAGTGAGCCACCATTTCGATATCTGTCGCGTAACACATGGTGCTCACAATGAATGCACAAAAATTTGAACTTTTCTTTTTCCAGGGTGCCTAGCCATGGTTCGCGCTTCGGGGGTTCGAGTCCTCCAACGGGCATGGGTGTGTATGTGTTGTCCTTAGCGTAAGTTAGTTCAGGTTAGATTAAGTAGCGTGTAAGCATACGGACCGATGACCTCAGAAAATGTTCAAATGTGTGTAAATTCCTAAGAGATCAAACTGCTGAGGTCTTCGGTCCCTAGACTTACACACTACTTGAAGTAACTTAAACTACACTACTGGTCGTTAAAACTGCTACACCATGAAGATGGCATGATACAGACGCGAAATTTAACCGGCAGGAAGAAGATGATATGATATTCAAATGATTAGCTTTCCAGAGTATTCACATAAGGCTGGTGCCGGTGGCGACACCTACAACGTGCTGACATGAGGAAAGTTTCCAACCGATTTCTCACACACAAACAGCAGTTCTCCGGCGTTGCCTGGTGAAACGTTGTTGTGATGCCTCGTGTAAGAAGGAGAAATGCGTACCATCACGTTTCAGACTTTGACAAAGGTCGGATTGTAGCCTATCGCGATTGCGGTTCATCGTATCGCGACATTGCTGCTCGCGCTGGTCGAGATCCAATGACTGTTAGCAGAATACGGAATTGGTGGGTTCAGGAGGGTAATACGGAACGCCGTGCTGGATCCTAGCAGTCGAGATGACAGGCATCTTATCCGCATGGCTGTAATGGATCGTGCAGCCACATCTCGATCCCTGAATCAACAGATGGGGACGTTTGCAAGACAACAACCATCTGCACGAACATTTCGACAACGTTTGCAGCAGCATGGACTATCAGCTCGGACACCATGGCTGCGGTTACCCTTGACGCTGCACCACAGACAGGAGCGCCTGCGATGGTGTACTCAACGACGAGCCTGGGTGCACGAATGGCAAAACGTCATTTTTTCGTATGAATCCAGGTTCTGTTTACAGCATCATGATGGTCGCATTCGTCTTTGGCGACATCGCAGTGAACGCACATTGGAAGCGTGTATTCGTCATCGCCATACTGGTGTATCATCCGGCTTGATGGTATGGGGTGCCATTGGTTACAGGTCTCGGTCACCTCTTGTTCGCAATGACGGCATTTTGAACAGTGGACGTTACATTTAAGATGTGTTACGACCCGTGGCTCTACCCTTCATTCGATCCCTGCCGGACCCTTCATTTCAGCAGGATAATGCACGACCGCATGTTGCAGGTCCTGTACGGGCCTTTCTGGATACAGAAAATGTTCGACTGCTGCCCTGGCCAGCAAGTTCTCCAGATCTCTGACCAATTGAAAACGTCTGGTCAATGGTGGCCGAGCAACTGGCCCGTCACAATACGCCAGTCACTACTCTCGATGAACTGTGGTATCGTGTTGAAGCTGCAAGTCCAGCTATACCTGCACACGCCTACCAAGCTCTGTTTGACTCAATGCCCAGGCGTATCAAGGCCGTTATTACGGCCAGAGGTGGTTGTTCTGGGTACTGATTTCTCACAATATATGCACCCAAACTGCATGAAATGTAAGCACGTATCAGTTCTAGTATAATATATTTGTCCGATGAATGCCCGTTTATAATCTGCATTTTTTCTTGGTGTAGCAATTTTAATGGCCAGTAGTGTAACTTATGCAAAGAATAACACACAAGCCCATGCCCGGCAGAGGACTCGAAACTTCGACGGGTGGGGCCACGCAACCCGTGACATGACGATTCAAACCGTGCGGCCACTCAGCGCGGCTGACCTTAGCAGTTTGGTCCGATAGGAACTTACTACAAATTTCCAAATTTTTTCCAGGAATGTTGGAATAGTGTTTCTATTTCTTGTAGTTTGGAAGCACTAAATGTTTTAAATCTGTTCCTTCTTTTTGAACAGCCCTGTATATATCACCGTTTCATTAACCTGACATTATTTAGTGAAGTCTCAGATAAAAGCAGATTCCTCTTCCCCCTCCATCTCCCACCACACTCCCTCCCCAATACCCTCTGCAACGCTCTCACATACACATTCATCCATTCTCATCCGCCGCCCTGCCTTACTCCTAGCATTACATTCAAATTGAATACATTCAGCTCATTTTTAAATCTCGACCCCCACGATAATCCAAACTTCTACCGACGCAACAAACAAACATAAATCTAAAGGCGACTGGGCTTGCCACTTTCAAACCAAGACTTATTGAAATGAATAGATTTCACCACACCATGGCGAAAGGGCTCTCTTTGATGAATTTCACCTCTAGCATTACCATAAAATGGTAGGATCCCATGGTAAAAATACCCGTACATCTTGCGCTATAGAAAGAAAATCTAGAGTAGGAACGCCAGATAAAAGAAGATGTTTTAATATTATTGACCTTATAGGCAGGGATGGCATATAAAAGTTGTATGTTGAATAAATTTTTTATATCTTGACAGGTTACATCTATCGTGTCTTCGTTCATAAATTATCATGCACCTACATTACGTAGCGTTCATTACCTATAATGCTAGAACTAAAGAATGACTTTACGTACTTAGATAAGGCTCGACAAAAACAAGGTAATGAATGACGTTGCTCAGCGGATAACGTGGATTTGAATAAGCACGTGGTAGAAGATGGCGTGACGGAAGTTGCGTAAGGACTTAGTTTATGGCACGTCACTTAGCCCGATTCTTACTTTCTTTGTACCTACATCTAAGTCCACTAATCTTTTGGGGAAGGAGGGTGTGAGAGAATGGAGACGCGGTTAGGTAGTGTAAAAATCATCTAAGAAGGATAAGAGACTCTTTGATTACGAAAGGTGCAATTTGGAGGATGTGTTGTTTCCTTCCCTCTACTTTGGAGTATATCAGGCTTACTCTGTTTTTATTCCATTTTTTAAATTTTTTACTGGAGAATATTTTCTTTCCACTTCGCCCTACTCGGCTGCCTCTTGTTTGTCGGTTCAACCTGTGGATTCAGGAGCCGTGTCAAATTCGTTTGTTGGAAGTAGGTATTAGGGGTTGAAAATAAGCCTTTTCAACTGGCTGGCGTGATTTCTGCAATTGGTTACCTGGAAAGCCTGTCTATGTGGGCTATCATTCTTAATCAGTTAATCAACACGTATCTGTCATGTGTTAAATATTACTTCTAATTCCTTAGAAATCCGAGCCATTTTCAAAAATTTGTTTTGATGCTACTTTATTCCACGAAAGCCGCCCGAGAAATTTGAGACTAATGTAAAGCGAGCTTTCTGTTGCCTGGATGTAGACTGTCCGGTATGCGGAAAAACGTTACATAGCTCGTTGATTTCCGAAAAAATAGAAGAAAAAGAAGCCTGAAGAACGAATATTTTCGTTTAGAATACCCTACCGTGTCAACGACTGAAGTGTTATCGCCAGAAGACGATGCGGGTCCCAGTCTGTACAGTGGTAATCGGCAGTATCTGCAAATAAAGGATTTAGCGTATTGCTCTGCTGAGGAAAAGAGCGATATCAAGGTGATCGAGGAACCCGTTACGACGCACACCGATTCACTGAAATGCATTCGGCTCATAATATTAGAGTTTGCAGGATTCACTGCTAAATGAGAGTCGTCGTAAGGAAAAAAGTTAACTAAAAGTCAAATAAGAAATAAATAGATGGTTATTTCCCCGTAGTGAAATGAAAGAAATTGGTACGAAATGCAGTGCGGTTTTAGTACAATTTTGTAAATAACTTTTAAGTTTCCAGCGACTAAAGCTTAAAGAATGCACTGCGTTTTCATAGGTGACACACAGAATATTTTAAACAGCTGGCCAGAGTGTCTTTGGGTGGGTGAATAACTCATTTTAAGCAGAAAGAGGAACACAGAAGAAACCTGATGAACGGGAAGTAATCAGAAAAATGTTAGGTACAAAATTGTACACAAGAGATGATGTACGGTCTAGTAGCAACAAGAGAGAGTCCAAAATATAACAATAACTGTTCGGATATGAAAGGAAAACGTGGTTATTGTTCGACGGGCATTTTAACATTCACAGATGGATAGTTGGTCTGGCAGAAAAACCGAAGAAGACTGGAATAAATTTTTTGGATGTGTGGTAAAGAGCCCATCATAATAAAGTGAAAATAATATTGGCACAAAGAGAAATAAGATGTAAACTCTTAAAATGCCCTTGGTTTTCCCCAGTAATGTCCAATCGAAATATATGAATAGTAATTAAATATTTGAATAGTAATTTAGTTATAAACATGTGTATTTTGAATAATCCGTTTTTTCCCCTCTATCCATGCAGTCCCAGCTCATCATTATAGAGGATAATAGCAAATTTGATGTGCGTGGAAATACAAACATTTGTAGTAAGATACTCTGCGGTTAAGGACTATCTGTCGCCACCTTCCACCGTATGTGCGCTTGAGGTGAAAGAATTGTGTCATTCATTTGGAAGTTGCATATCATTGTATATTTATATCGATAGTCCTCCAAGCGTCGCGTTTGTTTCTTTGGTGCACGATCAGTGGGAGTTGGTGTGAAAAGGGGGAGTTTTGCTTTCCCTTAATTTAGAGTGATGGGAGCCGGGCTCACTCGTCTGAGCATGGAGCGGGACCTGAAGTTGAAAAGTTTATTTCGTTGGTCGAATATAGTTATTTGATGGTGCCTCTAGGCGCGTTTAGATTAGCAGTGCAGACAGTACTTTCAGCGTACAACTTGGGCTAGCTCATTGTTCTCGTATACTTACATTTTTGTACAAGTGCCAGGTCACGTTGACTGTACCTGGAAGATCATAAATTGTGCTCACGAGAAAGGGCTTGGCAGACCAATGTGGCTTACTTGAGGAGACTTATGCCAACGCTGGATAGGTAGGTAGAATGAAAACATCACTTGCTTTTCAAACTCTTCTTATTATACTGACGCGTTTCAGGTGCAGCCCATCATAGAACGTGAAAAACAAAAGTCGCCATACAAATAATGGAGTCTCACATGTCAGTGCTCTTCATCATTACTAAGCTGACTGAGACACGTCTCTACTAAAATTAACTACAAGAAACTGGTAATTTTGTAACGTCTTCCTCCAAAACTGTTCCACAGAGCAAGACCACAGTTCGTCCTGTAAATCGTCGCACGACGGAAAAAGTAACAGATATGGAAATAAGAGACCAACGGACAGAAAAGCAACTGAATTCCCTCGCTAGAGGAAAGGCCACTGGAGCCAACAGGATACCATTCGATTCTACACATAGTGCGCGGAAAGACTTGTCCCTCTCTTAGCAACTGTATCTCTTAAAGATCTTGAAGGTCTCTTGAAGATGAAGAATGACTGGCAAAAGGTACAGGTCATTTCCGTCTTCAAGAAGAGTCGTCGAACAGACGCACAAAACTCGTAGTTCTGTTGTAGAATTTTGGAACTGTTTATATGCTCGCATATTAGGGCATTTCTGGAAGTCGAAAATTCCTCTGTAGGAACCAAAGTGGGGTCTGAATATAACGATCGTGCCAAAGCTAGTTCGTTCTATTCGTCCACGAAACACAGAAAACAGTACGTACAGGTGCCCAACAATATACCATATTCCCTGGCTTCTGAAAGCGTTCGATACAGATCCACACTGCCACCGAGGAATGAAAATACAAGCGTAAGGAATATCAGACCAACTGTGTGACTGGACTGAAGAGTTTCTAGCACATGTCGTTGTATACAGAGAAGAGTCTTCAGGCGTAAAAGCAACTTCAGGCGTGACTCAGGGGACTCTTAAAGAACCATTACTTTTTACAATATTCGTACATATAAATGACCAACTAGTTAACGTCGAAATTTCCGTAATGCTTTTCCCGGACGATGCTGTGTTGTGTACAGTGAAATCGCGACTCTAGAAAATTATGCGAAATCTAGGAAGACTTGCAGAGAGTGAGCACCTGGTGCAGGAAGTGGAAATTGACTCTCACCATAAACGAATGTAAAGTGTTGCACATACGTAGACAGGAAGAACTTTTATTGTATGATTCAAAAGTTTCAGAACAATAACTGGAAGTAGTTACTTCTGTAAAATATTTAGGGACCAATATGAAGTCGAACAGCCACATAATATTAATCTCGAGTAAGGCAGATGTCAGACTGAGATTCATTGGAAGATTGTTTTTGTAGTCCATCAACAAAGGAAGTAGCCTACAAAACACTCCTTCGGCAAATACTAGAATGCTGTTCGGCATCCCTACCAGATAGGACAGATTGTTTATTTATTCACTTGCTACTTTCTTTTAGTCTCTTAACTATATAAAAGAAGAGACCGAGTAATGAACATAAATTGGTATGAGTAAAGCACATAATATTTTAACATAATTTCAGACGTGTTAGTAAAAACTAAGCTCTATGCTATTTGGGGCAAGGGGGGAGGGGGGGTGGAGGTATCTCAATACAATAACTACAATAAAAAGAAAAAAGAAGATAATCAAAAGATGTCTGCATTTGGCCATCTGGTGCATAAATATCTGCTCATATGGCATCACCAGAAGGCACACGCTGCTGTTCTATTACACTATGCGCAATTGGTAGATCACAAATTGTGTAATTCAGGGGTTCCCAACAAAACTTTCTCAAGGACCCCCTCATCGAGCATGATTGGTACCTTGTCATATCACAGTATCAAGTACCTAAAAAGTCAGATTAAGAGTCTTTTTATACGTTTTCTATTTTTGGTATTAGAAAAAACATTGACATATTCATTATTGAAAAAATATTGAGCTTAAAACTTTTTAAATTTAACCATCATTGTTACTGATAAATTTTTGATTATTGCTCAAAATCGTTGTCTTCAAATCCTTAAGAAATTAAAAACTGAGTATGAACTGAAAATGACGAAAAAATTAAAACTGATTGTATTGGTCTTTCAAGTATACTACACGTGAGATTGCATTGAGTAGACATCTGTGAAAAATAAGAAAATACTTATTTCATACTAGGTATTATTTATTTGATAAAATACAGTTACATCAGAGTACTTCATCTGTATACAGTTAGTTTTAATTGTCAGTTCTTAATTAGATGAGTTCAATCTAACCTTTGAGCCCATTATTTCTGAAATAATAGGTTCCAAACTTGAAACTTTCGCTCTGAAGTCCGACCGCAAGTCGAGCTGATTCCTATATGTGTTTTTCATGAAACACATGGAAGAAAATACTTGCTCACACCGATATGTGGTTTCAAATGGAATGATCTTTTTCATTGCCTTATCTCCAAGTTTCTTGTAGTCCTTGCGTGCTGATGCCCAGAAGTCTGTAATTTTACCACCGATGAAAATGTTTATTATCGTACCACAGCTGGACAGATCCACAAGTTGATCTTGCTCTTCTTCAGTGAAGCCTTTGATTTTGTCTATATCTTCACAGTTGAAGGGATTTCGAATCCATCTGTCGTCAAGGTCAGGTTCAGGGAAATACTCTCTAAAAGTGGTGGCTAGGCTGCGTAGCTGCGCGGCTACATTGATCTTGATCTGGTCAGGCAAACTGTCCTCTGATGACTCCACGAATTGTTTTAAAGTAGAAAAGTTAGTTAGTGACTCGTTTTCTATCCTTGACGCCCAGATCTGACACTTTCTGACTGTAACACTAATCTGATCCTCAGCTTTGAAGATGTCTACATTTTTGCCTTGTAAACTCAAGTTTCACACATTCAAGTGTTTAAACACATCAGCTAAGTACGCAACTGAGCAAAGCCAAAGAAGTTAGTCATAAAATCCGCGTATTTGTGTCAAGAAGGAAGACACGAACCTCTAAGTTCAAAACTCTTGACAAGATCCTACCTCGAGAAAGCTATCTTACTTCCGTGTGAATAAGAAGCTCCTCATGCTCACTGTCGATCTCTTTACGCGCTAGGAAGACGCTAGACGCAGAAGTTAGCGTTCACTAAAGCTCTGCTCATGCAGGAAGCGGCCAAAACAAAAAAATCGGTTATCATACGAAATATATTTAATATATTTTTTATTCTAATAGCATCTTACGGACCCCTCTGGCATAGCTCGCGGACCCCTCTGGGTCCGCGGACCACCAGTTGGGAAGCACTGGTGTAATTGATGATTCTGGACTACACTACTACAACACTATACTATACAGCACTACACTACACTACTGTGCTTGGTATTACATCCATGCTAGATTTCTCATTTGTCTGAGTGGTTAGCCTCTGGCGCTCTAATGTGCAACTCAGGATTCACCGGGGCTGCACTGCTGTGCCACCCAAGATTTATGCATTGGGCGATGGCTGTCAGCATCTCAGGAAGTCCTTCTTGGTCCTCCCCGAGGGCCGTCTCCTCAGTGCTCTCAGAAGGTAGGTGTAGGTGGGTGTTCTGCCGTGACGCGCCACGCTGTTATGATGCATCGCCTCTTCTTGCTTGCCTCTCAGCTGTGTAGGCTTGCATTTCATAAGCGTGAGCGAGTTTAGCTTGTGCCACATTTCCTCATTCCTTATTAATGTTATAGACTGTTGAATTTCCAAATGCATTCCTGTCCTGGTCTGTGCCACACACTCCCAGATGATGTGATCCGGGGTAGTGATTGCTCGACATTCACAGGCTGTCCCATTTTTAGTAAGCAGCTGAGATAAGGACCATGTCCCGACAGGTAGGGTATGGCCGACACCCCCGGGATAACAAGGCCGTCCAGCAGTGTTAGTGACGTCACACTAAGCGGCCCATAGCCGACGCAGCAGTCCACGGACACCTCCGTACAGACGCGCCTGATGCTAACGATCTTCTGTCCGTCATACAGAAAGGAGCGAACTATAATTCGAACCAAAGACCAAATTATATATATTCTTGTAAACAGCATAAAGGTTCATAACGAAATACCGATTACATATACGGGCAGGAATAAGTTTAATCGATTGAGGAACTTTGCCACTATTTTATAATTGTCAGAACACTACTTAGCTTTAAAACTCGCATACAGGTGGTGACAAATGCCAACTGACAGCAGGACTTACCATTTTCAAGCTATTACACTGAAAGTAAATTATCTTAAACACTGTCATACATAGCAAAACCCTCACAACTTTCGTTTACAATAAGGTAACAAGAGTTCGCTTTATCTCATAAAACACATGACTATTGTGAATTTACTCATATGTTCATGGTGACAGCTCTTTTCAAGAATTTTTACAATTGTATCCCCAGTAATAAAGAATGGAAACTAAAGATAGATATCAAATATCCTCCTTTTAACATAGACATCACTGAACACAAGATTCTGTCTTGCACTATGATACTAAGGGACTGCTCTTTCCTTTAAGAGAAGCCTGACAATTTGTAGTTCACTCTGCTATTGAAGATACACTTCTTGAAACAATATTAAAAATGTTATGGAAGGTAAGGAAATGAAAAACAACCAAATGCATTACATGTAAGAATGTGAGCAAAGGGCTGAGGCTCTCTTTACTTACCATTTTCAATCTCTCTACAGCTTTTCCACGTAGAAATCACCAATTGCAAGTCTCGTTATCGCTGTCTGTTACTAACAAAGTGCTTTTCTATTTAGAAAACCTGACAATTTGATGTTCATTCTGGTACTGAAGATAAACACATTTCAGAGGAGTTCTAGAACCTATTCCTGCCCGTGTATGTAATTGGTATTTCGTTATGAACCTTTATGCTGTTTACAAGACTATATATAATTTGGTCTTTGGTTGCAATTATAGTTCGCTCCCTTCTGTATGACGGACAGAAGATCGTTAGCATAAGGCGCGTCTGTACGGAGGTGTCCGTGGACTGCTGCGTCGGCTATGGGCCGCTTAGTGTGACGTCACTAACACTGCTGGACGGCCTTGTTATCCCGGGGGTGTCGGTATGGCTCCTTTGGTCGGAAGGGAGTATGCCATACTTTATCTTTCTTTTGTGTTACGAAGGAACTGGAGGGTTCTCCTCCGTTTCTGCTCTGTCTCAGATTTATTGGCATTCCCTATCAATGCATGCTTTTTTTCCTTATTCGGTACTGTTCTTGTGCCCATTATATCCCATACCTTATCACTTCCGCATTTTTTGAGCCAATATTGCGTACCTCTCTTTCCTATTGACAGGTCAAGCGGTAGCAAGATTAATAATATCACCAGCAGGGCCTCAATCGTTGTTGTTCTGTATGCTTCTGACGGGTGCAGTAGCACACTCCTTTGTGCTCGCCGTAGAGCCTGTGCTGTCCTTACCTTTCAGGATCTATGAGCCCAAAATCTCGACCCGTAGTCGACAACAGCGAATAACATTGCGTTGTGGTACGTTCCTATTGCAGTTAGTGGCAACTGAAAACTTCTGGACCAATTGTTACTATTTTATTAAGGATTTTAATGCCCCTCTGGCAGACAGATAGACTGCCTGAGGAAATAGAGAATATCGAAAGAAAATCAACATGTTTCGTTACAGGTTCATTAAGTAAACGTGAAAGCGACACAGAGATGCTCAGCCAGCTACAGTGGCAGACGCTGGATTAGAGGCGTTCTGCAGCACTTTACGTCTAACAGCAGAGTTCAGAGAGCTTCCTCGTACGAACAGGTATACCTCGCGAAAAGACCATGAAGATAAAATCAGAGAGATTGCAACCAACACGGAGACTTGTCAGCAATCATTCTTCCTGTGAACCGCACGTGACTGGAGCACGACAAAATGGCAGTAACAGTGGTAAAAAAAACGCAGACTCTGCCACACACTGTAAGATAGCGTGTGAAGCACAGACGTTGATCTTCTTTCTGACGTTCATCAAAACATGACGTGCTGACATTCGCTGCGAGAGTTCCAGAAGCATTCGACAAGCATATATAGTAAACGAAACTCCGTCCGAAGAGGCCTTGGAAGGCCCAACGGTACCGACCGGTCGCCGTGTCATCCTCACTCACAGGCGTCACTGGATGCGGATACGGAGGGGCATGTGGTCAGCACACCGCTCTCCCGGACGTATGTCAGTTTCCGAGACCGGAGCCGCTGCCTCTCAATCAAGTAGCTCCTGAGTTTGCCTCACAAGGGCCGAGTGCACCCTACTGGCCAACAGCGCTCAGCAGACCGGATGGTCACCCATCCAAGTGCTAGCCCAGCCCGACAGCGCTTAACTTCGGTTATCTCACAGGAACCTATGTTACCAGTGTGCCAAGGCCGTTGACAAATAGTAAATGAGACACCCCAAAAATTAATTGCATAGACCTATGATGGGTCATCCTTCATGGCTGGTTCCTCTGGTTGGGTACAATGCACTGTAAAGACTTCTATACTAACGCAGTCTACGTACATTGCTGTGCACATCAAGTTAATCTTATATTGGGCCAGATATTTTCACTTGATTTATGGGTAAAGTTCTGTTCACTGTGTAGGTCGCTGGCTTGAGTCCGTCTTAGTATCTTAGTATCGTAGGGGTGTGCTTAAAGCTCAACCGTAGTCTCACAAAATGAATACGTTTTCCGATGAGCTGAAATTACGTCGTGAACGGTCTTCTATCTACCTAGGACAAGAATTTCGATCATTATCTGGTGCTGCTAGTCTAGTTGTATTTATAATAACCAACTGCCCAGACAAGAGATTCACTGATTGTTCTAAACTGTCGAGCCTAAGTCTGACAATTCCCATTACGTTGGTAGAAACAGAAAGAAAACTATAATTATTCTTACGCAACTCTGTGAGCCAGGGAAGATTATCTTGCCCATGATTTCCACTGAGGGAGATATAATGATGGTGATTAGATTAGATTAGTTTATCGTTACATAGATCCGTGCTGAGGAGATCCTCGTGGATGTGGAACAAGACAATATTTTTTTTAACCTGAAATAACAATACTAATAGAATGAATCTATACAACACATCATTTGTTTCTATTAAACAATTCATCAATGGAGTAGGAGGAGTTGGCCACTGGTAAGTCTTTCAGGCTCCTTTTAAAAGTATGCGAGCTTTTTTTTTATGTCGCCTATGTCAGCTAAAACCCGAATTGCAAATACAGATTTGTTAAAGCGTTTCTGCAGTTCTGTGGTGTGCTCCTCCCAACTGAATTTATTATCAAGTTGTAATCCCAGGAATTTAAGACTGTCAACCTCTTCTATCTGCTCTTCTTCATACTTTATGCATATGCTGGGTGGAAACCTCTTACCGGTTCTGAATAGCATATAGTGAGCCTTTTCGAAGTTTAATGTCAGTGAGTTGGCTTTAAACCGTTTATTAATATCCATGAAAATATCATTAGCAGATCTTTCTAGAAATACTCTCGACATACTATTCACTGCAATACTTGTGTCATCTGCAAACAAAACGAACTCTGCTTCTGGCAGTGTAACTGATGAGAGATCATTAATGTATACAAGAAAAAGCAATGGCCATAAGGTGGATCCTTGTGGGACACCACATGTAATTTCTTCCCATTCTGATGATGACTGATCACTTAATTCACTAGTCCCTTGCACTGACACCCTTTGTTTCCTGTTAGCGAGGTATGGCTTGAACCATTTTGCAGTACTGCACGTGACACCACAGAATTCTAATTTATTTAAAAGGATGTTGTGGTTCACACAATCAAATGCCTTTGACAAATCACAGAAAATACCTGCTGCTTGTAATTTGTTATTTAATGAATTAAGTACATTTTCACTGTAGGTGTAAATAGACTTCTCGATATCAGAACCCTTCTGAAATCCAAACTGTGTTCTTGATAATATGTTATTTGTGGTCAGATGGTTGAGAAGCTGCCTGTACATTACATTTTCTAAAAGGGAAATCGGTATGTAGTTTGATGGTATCTCTTTATCCCCTTTCTTGAACTGAGGCTTAACATCTGCATATTTTAGCCTGTCAGGAAGTGTCCCAGTTATAATAAACTTAGAATTGTACTAAACACACAAGAACATGCCTTAATTCACTTTGTTGATATTTCATCATAGCCACTATAATGCTTTGTTTTTAAAGATTTTATTATGGAAGTAATTTCTTTTGGTGAAGTGAGTGACATATTCATGCACAAGGTGAGTGCCCAGTCTGGCTCAGTAAAAAACAGGAAGACAAAATTTCAATAAAAGCGAGGTAATAATAAGTATATTTACAATATATAATTCCTAACTCATTTCCAGTCGTTTAAATGAAGAATATGTTTTAGATCTGTAGAGGGCGATCACAATGTTTCCGTTGGAAGGGGGTACTGTCCCGAATATGTTCGCCACTCAGCCAAAATCGCCATGGGCATTGAGGCAATCATCCCAACGACGCACCATGTTGAAGATACCCGCTTGGTAAAACACCGCATCCTTCTGCGTGAGGAAATCTGCAGCTGGCTGCTGCACATCCTCATCCGACATAGCTTTTACGATACGAAATATTCGACATAGAGAAGTGTGTTGTCATGAAGCAGCGGGACCAGTTGTCGCATCATTCCAGGACGGTGGTTTTCGATAGGCATGCTGTCCAATGGATGTCTACCGATGTTTGTACTTCGGAAGCCAACAAAAGAACAACAGCACGTTCGTTTGGTAATAGCGTCACCATAGTTAAAGTTTCCACCCTTACTGCAGACACGACGGAAAGACACGAATGCCACTCTAATCCGTTGCCTAGAAGTCGGCGCTGGTGTCGCGGTATGTTGCATGTACGCTGCCGCTGCCGCAACGCCCTCAGTCGGAAACTCTCTTATCGCCCCTTATAGTAGGTATGTAGCTCATTATGTAATCAATAATAGTTTTTCTAGACAGTGTATATATTATTATACGCTCTATGCCACAGATATTTTTCTGTCTAATATATCTCTAACTTTACGCAAAATCGTAAACTGGATTTAAAAACTGGATTTTATGACTCTCGTAAACCATGAATTCTAAGGACGTTTACATCTCAACGAATGTATGAATTTCAGGCGCCGAGATGAAGAAATGCGAAACTGAAACCTCAGTTTAGCATCCAGC
The DNA here is from genome assembly GCF_023864345.2 of Schistocerca serialis cubense. Taxonomy (NCBI): domain Eukaryota; kingdom Metazoa; phylum Arthropoda; class Insecta; order Orthoptera; family Acrididae; genus Schistocerca; species Schistocerca serialis. The sequence goes on from NC_064645.1 coordinate 209,213,174, forward strand.
TTCAGATACACGTGGTCGCCACAGGATCGTATTGGCCACGATCGTACAACAGATTTCCGTGTCACTTTCCGAAGTGCAATGTAAATTTGTATCAAACAATTATTATTATATCAGCCTGGACGCTAACTCATTGAAGATAGAACCCATCAGATTGTAACACAACGGACCATCCGAGGATACCCACGTGCCGAGAGGCACAGGTGCGCGGCCGCATAAGGACGGAAACAAAGAGAGAGTCGAGAAGGATTTAATAAGCAATCAAGCTGATGACCAGTTGAGGACACTTTTCTAATGAACAACAACCCACCAACGTATCCATAATGTTCCTAGAAAGGCTCTTTCGCGTTACGTGAAAATTCAGTTGCGATTTTCCTCATGGGAGGCGTAGAGTCACAGTGAAATCAGCCTTTCCGATAGTTGGTATAAAAAAACTTCGACGAGTGGAAAGACGTGGTCAGTTACTACGACTCAGCAATCATGCCCCGGCTCTTGCATCTCCCACGCAGGTGACAATGGCTCTATTTTTTGCATTCGGAAGACTGCCACAGTGTCGTATCCACTAGACCATAGAAGTTCTAACCTCCGTCACCTCCAACCAATTCATTTCAAGGTTTGAGATTCACTAGCAGCTACATCAGATTCTCTATCCGCATTAATCTGCTTCTTATTGTTCTACATGCTCTCTGTCCGCTCCCGGTAGCTGAGTGGTCAACGCGACAGGGTCGGAGATTTTCTCCACTCCGGGACTGGGTGTTGTGTTGTCCTAATCATCATCATTCCATTGCCATCGACGTCCAAGTCGCCGAAGTGGTGTCAGATCGAAAGGCTTGGACCTAGCGAACGATCTAGCTGACGGGAGGCCCTAGTCACACGACATTTACATTTAACATACTCTCACCGATTTGATCGTGTAGGAAGCTGCTGTTACAATACACTGTGTCGTTTGTCATTCTGTAACGTCCTTGAAGGCTGCCCTCGGGTTGATAGTGTGTTTTTGATTTCAGAATGTATCTCTGCTTTTATTACTGCTTAATTTTTTCTTATTAGTGCTGTTATATCCTTTCATCTTCCCCAGCGTTCACACACACATTAGGGACACGTGCAAATAGGATCGTTACGGACTCCGTGCACAGTGGGATACTGGTTCAATTTATTTATTTATTTCTTATTTAGCCTGATCATATTAGAGCCGGGAGTCTCTTACCTCCGACCGGGAATAATACATATTAAAAATACTATATAAAATCGCAGTACTAAGAAAATGCATTACAGTAAAAATAGTAATAATAATGATAACACTAACGATCATGAGAAAGTAATGAAGGAATTAAGAATGATATTGTTTGGCTCTCATTCAAAAACTCAGTAACAATAATTTGCATTATTGATAAAAATTTATCATCGGCAATAACAGTAACAATAGAAACGCCAATAATAATAGTTAATAAAGGGAGGCATTAAGAATGATGTTGATTAATTTAGCACATTTGAATCCTCGATTGGTAGTAGAAGAGGTGGAAGCGATAATGAAAGAGGGAAGATCGAAATGAAAGTGACATTGTTTGTTAGGGAAGAAGAGATTGTAGACAACGGGAGTTAAAAGTGGTTGGGAAGCAAGGATTAACGTAAGCGGGCTACAAAAGAGACAGCTGTTGTGATAGAAAGTGGGCCACCAACTGTCGTATTAAGTTAAAAAGCATTTTAATTTGTAATATTTTGAGGAAGATTGTTCCAAAGTAGGGTTCTTGATATGTAAAATTATTTAGAGAACATGATACTGTTGTTATGCGGTGGCACAGAGACGACTTTACTTCGCTGAGAACGTCTATTTCTGCTATGTTATACAGATGCAACTGGCTATATTCACTTACAGGACCAAAAAATGATTAATGTAAGGTAATGAAACTTTCGGAATACGTTTGTCTACGGAACATTTTTAAGTGATGAACATTGCAAGATAATGGGTTAATGTGAGCGCGATATAATCCAATGTAAATGCGAAATTCTGGTACATTATCCACCAGAATGTTGAATGCAAGCGCGCAAACGTACATACATGGCGTTGCACAGGTGCCGGATATCCGTTTCTCTACTGTAGTCACAAATGGCGGTGGTTTGACTCGGAGCTGTCCTTGAAGTAATCAGTTTGTAACAGTTCGTTGTGACAGAGCGAGGTGGCGTAGTGTTTGGACACTGGACTCGCATTCGGAAGGACGACGGTTCAATCCCGCGTCCGGCCATCCTGATTTAGGTTTTCCGTGATTTCCCTAAATCGCTCCAGCCAAATGCCGGGATGGTTCCTTTCAAAGGGCACGGCCGACTTCCTTCCCCGTCCTTCCCTAATCCGATGAGACCGATGACCTCGCTGTCTGGTCTCCTTCCCCAAAAACAACCAACCAACAGTTCGTTGTGTAACTGCGGTGTCGACAGCTGCTCAGATTTCAGTTGCAGATGAGGCGCAGTGCGTCAGAGCCATACACCGAGCACCACGGTCTTGCGTCTTGGAAGTGCGACGTGGCCATCCGGAGCCCGGTCTTCTTGCACGCGTACATTCTCGTGACCATCGCTCCCAGCAATCGTGTACATAGTCTACATTCCTACCAAGTCTCCCTGCAATATCGCCAAAGGAACATCCGCATTCTCGTAGCCCTTTTACACGATCTCGTTGAAGCTAAGTGAGGTGCTGATAATGGCGTCTATGTCGCCTTAACGACAGTCTTGAATAATATCACCTCACCACGTCGAGTTTCAAAAGTGCTAACGCTCACGACCGTTAGAGCGTGAATTTAAGGCAGACCTGATTTGCATGCTCATAGTGACGCTCCTAGCACCACTCTTATGCGACTGACGCGAGTTTTGAACAGACATCATCTTTCACAAGTAGAAATGTGATTAGCAACTTTCGTTTATGTCACACAACTCCTTCATGGCGTTGCGATTTTTCGCCGTTAGTGTATGAAATATTCCAGCTCCTTCTTAATATTTATCGGGGCCGCTTGGAGTTTTAAGAGTTATGAAAGACAGCTGCCTGAGTCAGGGCAAGAAATCCTGCCGTGATTGCTGATATTCCAAGCGAAGTGCCTGTTCCTGTCAAGTCGTTACGCTGCCAATGTGGCGGTTAGGCGTGCCGCTGAGTAAATCCGTCGCCGGTTTTGACGGCCCTGTCTGCTGCTGTGAAGTCCCCCTCTCTCCCCACGCGGATATCTGAGGCTGGCGGTGCGGCCCTCTAAGCCGCGCCCGAGTGTCCGCCGAGGGCCTACCCCGGCCGCCAATAGCTGTCAGCAGCCGCTGGCCCGCTGCCTGCTTTCTGAGGTCCCCACCCCACCATCCGCCTCACAGCGGAATTCACTTTGCTCCCCGCGCCCTCTGTGAGGGGAGACGGCGGCCCGGCTGCTTGATAAACACTCTGCTGGCTGTCTGCCCGTGACGTTTCCCGAGATATGAGCTCCACCGTCTACCACCTGTCTGCGCTGTCTCGAGCCCACCCGTCCTCTGCACCCGCACCGGAGAGCGCGACAAGCTTGTCGTCTGCATTACTCAGCTCTTTCTGTACTAACTGCCCGAGGGAAGGTCTCTCTGAAAAATTCTACTTTACCACAAAGTGGAGACGCAAGGCTGAAAACTTTTAGTGCATTAAAAAAAAAAAGAAAAAGAAAACATTAGTTCATCTAAATCCGAATAACAGTGCCTAATGGAACTCATAATGAAGCCTAATGCATAATATGAAGTATCCGATACTGGGGTGTGAGTCACTTCATGAATGGTTAGAAACTTGGTATAAAAATCGATCTTTAGATAGTAGTACAGTTTGTGAACTCTCGTTTTACTGGACACAAATGTAACAATTGTGTATTTAAATGAAAAACTTTTATAAAGTCCAGAATGAGATTTTCACTCTGCACCGGAGTGTGCGCTGATATGAAACTTCGTGGCAGATTAAAACTGTGTGCCGGCCGAGACTCGAACTCGGGACCTTTGCCTTTCGCGGACATGGTAGAGCACTTGTCCACGAAAGGCAAAGGTCCCGAATTCGAGTCTCGGTCCGGCACACAGTTTTAATCTGCCAGGAAGTTTTATAAAGCTGTTTGTATTAATTTTGGCACAAACTTTAATATTCACTCACTGGTTTTATATGATGATGATGATGACGTCCCATACTCCCAGGAGCGTAGGGCACGATGCGGGAGACCCGCACCGCCGGCTAGGCAAGGTCGTAGTGAATGTGGTTTGCCATTACCTTCTTCCGACCGTAATAAGGATGAATGATGATGATAAAGACAACACAACAACACCCAATTATCTCGAGACAAGGAAAATCTCTCACTCCGCCGGGAGTCGAACCCGGGACCCCGTGCGCAGGAAGCGAGAACGCTTCCGTAAGACCACGAGCTGCGGACATTAGTTTATGTAAGAACTATTTAAACGAACTGTCCGCCGCTCGTTGTCTCGCGGTAGCGTTCTCGCTTCCTGAGCGCGGGGACGCGTGTTCGATTCCCGGCGGGGCCAGGGATTTTTCTTGCATCGAGATGACTGGGTGTTGTTGTGTCGTCTTCATCATCATCATTCATCCCCATTTCGGTCGGAGGAAGGCAATGGCAAACCACCTCCAGTATGACCTTGCCTAGTAAGGCAGCGCGGGTCTCCCGCGTCGCTCCGCTACGCTCTGTAAAGAAGTATGGGAATCATCATCATCATCATCACTTAAACAACTGATTAAATCCTTGGGTCTAAGTTTATATTATTATCTCCGCAATCTCTCCCCTTTGGCGGAAAGAGAGAAGGCAGTTATGTGTTAGTTGTTGTACGACGAAGTCTTGTTTTAGTTGACGTGAGAAAGAGACGTGTTCGGGCTACCGTAAGTGAAAGACAGTGTTTCTGGAATTCGATCGAAACGAAGAGGTATGGTTGGATATAGCTGTAAAAACTATTTGGAAACGCACAGATGCAGAAATGAAAAGACGTTTTCCATTTCGTACCTAGTCTTCCAGTGGAAAAGCAAATATTATTCGTACAGGTAAAACCTCGTGGCAACATTCAACCCTGGAGAGGAGACAATGAGGCCAGTAAAGTATGAGAAAAGTAAAAATTTTGAAAATTTTGCCAAGTGGTCATCCCTTTGACCTTCACTATAAAATGACGAACGTCTGTGCTGTGGATATGTTATTAGATTGATAGTCTTTATTGAAAGGGTATGTTACAATCTGGGGATTATGCCATCTTTCTGTTGAGGTAAAAAATGTAGTCAACTATAAACTTCGATGTTCAAACAAATGTCACATGTCTGCAATTTCTGATGCTGTGGCCCTTTTAATTTACATATTCTACAGCAATGGTTCCCAACCTGAGGGTAATTACCACCTGAATCCTGAGAAAAATGAAATTTCTGAGGGGTAAAAGCAGAAGGGTTCAATTTTGGTTTGGCCACGTAACTAAATTACTGTCTAAAAATCACTATTTCGTAAGACTTTAATGCTAATTGCATAAGTTCCCAATAATTACGTTTTTTTTATTTCAAATACTAGCATTAACAAGTGACACAGTATGAAGGAGGCTGTAACTTGTTAAAAGAATGTGTGAGCATCTTCCTCGCATAGTCAGTCCACTACACACACTTTCTACTTCGTACCATGCATCTCTCACAGTAATATGTATCGCATGTGCTAAAATATCTCATAAAATAGTAGTTAGTCCTTGATGCAGTTCAGAATTTACAGCACGACCCACTTCGCAATAATAAGCGGATTAACAGACAGTACTACAAGAACTATGTAATGGCTGCTACACTGCTGTAGGATCTACACATTATTATTATTATTATTATCACTGGTCAGACACAAAGCTTTGTCAGCCTTCCAATTTCTCCCATTGCAGAAGTAATAAGTACAGCAATCAAGTGATGTACAAACAGTAAGAATAATGCACACACGTTCATTTGAGTGATTTAAATGGGAGTGGAGGGTGTGTATGAAGCAACTGTCGCTGGGAGGAGAGTGGTGCAGAGGAAGCATGTTTTGTAACGAGTGGTACCCTCAGTGTAGATTTTTTGCTTTCTTTTTTGAGGAGGAGTTGAAGGTATCACTCACGATGCTCTGAAATTTGCTCCTTACTCTACAAGGAAAAGGTTATTACAACTAAGGGATACCAACTGTCTCATTAACTAATTAGTTCATGGTTTAAGAGAACTTTTGCATAAGCTAAACAACATTTATCTCTCATCATTTTCGAAAGAAATGGAAAACAAATAGTGAAAGAACCTTCTTCTCAATTCTATAGTTTAATTACGTACTAATATTGATGACAGTGGTGGTGCTGGGAGAGGGGGGGGGGGGGGAGTTTTCTAGCGAATATGTGTTTTTAATCAGGGCTAATGGCCTTAGAAAGGTTGGGAACCACCGTTCTACAGGGTGTGCATAAAGTATTCCCCTGATTCCAAAACTATATTTCTAAAGGACCACGCTGGATAGAGCTATGTAGTTTGTTGCAAATGCAACTTTAACTCATGAAGCCTTTTATGGATACAGTTTCACTTGCGCTTCGTTTGTTACCCATAGTATGTGTAGGAGACTGTCAGTCTCTCCATGATTTTGCCAACACCTGTTCCATTACAGCCTGTGCAGTATTTCGTATTGGTGCCGTAAGAGCTTGCACATCAGTAACTGGTGAACTGAACACTTCATTTGTAACGTAACTCTCCAAAAAATGTCAAGAGGGTTTAGGTCTGGTGAACGTGGTGGACCGTCTTTACCGATTCAAAAAATGGTTCAAATGGCTCTGAGCACTATGGGACTCAACTTCTGAGGTCACTAGTACCCTAGAACTTAGAACTAGTTAAACGTAACTAACCTAAAGACTTCACACACATCCATGCTCGAGGCAGGATTCGAACCTGCGACCGTAGTGGTCTCGTGGTTCCAGGATGCAGCGCCTAGAACCGCACGGCCACTTCGGCCGGCTCTACCTATTCATTTGTCCATAAAGGTTTCATCCTAGAATTAGCAAACAAATAACCATTTGTGTACCGGTGCACGATTTTATAGAAACACTGAGGTGCAACGTAGAACTACAGCAAATGAAGGTAAAGTCGTACTGCAATAGTATGCTCTATCAAAAAGAATGTTACAGTAATAGTGTTTTGCGTTAAGCCAACTTTCGCTTTCCACCCATCCCCTATCTGCTTCATAACGATATGTGCGTTCTCCAACTCCAAGGTCTGGACGTTATGCCTGTTTACTTTCCTGGAGATGTGAAAACTGGCTTCATCGGAAAAATCAACTTGATGAAGGTGCTCACTGTCTACGTCGATCCGTTCCATCACATTCCCAGAAAACTCACTCTATCTGTAAATATCATTTGGCTGGAAAGATTGCATTTGGCACGCTTAGAAATGGAGTAGTTTCTGTAAAATCTTCACCACAGTGTTGGGGTATGCCTGTTTCTGAGGAAAAGTGACGCATTGAATTTCCACAGACTGCGCTGAAATGCTGTCACCCGTGGTATCGAAAGTTCCGTCACTCAGTTCAGGTCTACCATTTCTTGCCTTCTCACCAACACCGCCAGTGTCTTTGAACTTTTCATACCACGACAGGCTCTTCGGAACGGTAGCTGAACTGCAGCAGACGGCCGCGTATCATCAAACCACAATATATGAATATATTGTGTCTTACAATGCATAAAAGCTACTGTACAGCAGCAAGCCTATGTTACGCTAAAATTCCGCCCGGACAGGCCATGAAGGCCCAAGGGTACTGACCGGACGCCCTGTGTCATCGTCAGCTCACAGGTGTCAGTGGATGCGGATATAGAGGAGCATGTGGTCAGCACACCGCTCTCCCCGCCCTAGGTCAGTTTCCGGGATCGGAGCCGCAACTTCTCAATCAAGTAGCTCCTCAGTTTGCCTCACAAGGGCTGAGTGCACCCCGCTTGCCAACAGCGCTCGACAGACCGGATGGTCACCCATCCAAGTGTTAGCACAGTCCGACAGCGCTTAACCTCGGTGATCGGACGGGAACCCGTGTTACCAGTGTGGCAAGGCCGTTGGCCTTGTGGTACGCTGCTGCAAGTAAATATTTTCTTTTGCATCTGCATCTGTTCAGTAGCCATCTTGGGCATGCTTTGGAATTACATCAGTCTTAAAACATCGTCTATTCAATGTAAATTTCTCTCGATTCATCGTTGCTGACATTTTACTGTTAATAAGGTTCAAATGGCTCTGAGCACTATGGGACTCAACTGCTGAGGTCATTAGTCCCCTAGAACTTAGAACTAGTTAAACCTAACTAACCTAAGGACATCACAAACATCCATGCCCGAGGCAGGATTCGAACCTGCGACCGTAGCGGTCTTGCGGTTCCAGACTGCAGCGCCTTTAACCGCACGGCCACTTCGGCCGGCTGTTAATAAGGACGCAATGGCATGCCCCTCCTGGTCTAGCAGTAATATGACCTTCATCTATCCTCGATGCCTTGCGGCTAACACATTATTACTGAATAACGTCATGGCAGATCATTGCCTGGTATCAAACAGCTGTATCTACACTGCAGCTTACAAACATATTTATGTTTCGTAAACGAACATGTTTATTTTAATAGTAACAAATTTCATAGACCGTGCCAGTTATATAGTACATATACGTATATAACTGCTTACAACGTTTCATAATTTGAACCACATGACAAGAATAGCTCAACGTAGTTAACTGAGCTCTCAGGAAGTACTGGTTCAGGTCGCTAATCCACTTCATATAAAGAAATTTTATTGACATGTTTTGGACATGACGCTTCATCGAAAACAAATTAGATACTAAGCAGTGTGAAGGCCTTAACAACGTGGAACCGTTGTCATGATGTGGAAAAATCATTAAACTTTATAAACAGTTGTATACTATATACAACGTGTGTTTGTGATATTCTGATGTTTCGTCGTTCCTGAAAAGTGGCAATGAATTTTTGTAAAACTTGGATTCGCGCTATTTCGCGACATGAACCAGTTTTAACAACGTGCTCTGTAAATAGTGTAATGTTCTCAGGCCTGCTGAGTGACCCCGTGTCGCAATGTAAACTCGGTTAAGTTGGCCCGTATGATTGAATTACGCCGCACAATTGTTCCTCTACGAAGTGCGCGTGGGCATTCTCTCCGCTAATTCTACTTCGCTATAAAATGAAGTCGGAACGAGGGATGAACTGCCGTAAAAACGGCATACTGAACCTAAATGGGAGCAATGCGTACTGCAATCTACTTTTCTTGATGTAAAGAAGTTAATTTTTGTCACATTTTCGATATTCAACACAAAAATTTTATTTTTATTAATGTTATATGTCTGCGGTTTACGAGTGTTGTTACACTACTTATTTTTTGATTACATTTCTGTAGAGAAAGGTAATTAAACACAGATGAGGTGTCTAATGTAAAAATGATACTAAAATAAGATTTTGATTTGAACATAATAATACTAACAATAATAATAATAAAAGCAACAACAATTGCTACATACAGGATGTTTCACAATTCACGTTACACGCTTATTGAAGTCGTAGAAGGGTCTTAGTAGAATCAGGTTTTACGTAGGAACCCATGTCCGGAAACGTTGTCCAACGACGCTACAGAGCGTCCAGGTTATAGCCACCGGTGCGTGTAAATGTATGTGTATACAGGGTGGTACCAGGATGGTGTTAGAAACATTTTGGGGAAATTTATCAATTTGCTGCAAGGGCACATGTAGCGGAAACGAACGAATCGAAAGCTATCAGCGAAAACCGTTGTGGTACGTCTGACAGCTGAATACGTTATCGGAGTGTAGTGTTTCTATAAAATCGTGCACCGGTACACAAATGGTTATTTGTTTGCTAATTCTAGGATGAAACCTTTATGGACAAATGAATCGGCAGAGCCGGCCGAAGTGGTCGTGCGGTTCTAGGCGCTGCAGCCTGGAACCACGAGACCGCTACGGTCGCAGGTTCGAATCCTGCCTCGAGCATTGATGTGTGTGATGTCCTTAGGTTACTGTTGTTGCTAAGAATGTAGGCTATGCAACTTTCAGAGTTGGTAATATGGACCAATCAAAGACGAAATGTCGAGTAAACATAGGCTCTAAGATGCATACCTGAGGAGCTATGAGAAATTGTTCATCTGCGTTACTGTGAAACATCTCCTCTATCGAGAAAGTGCTCATAGCTCTTAAGATATTCATTACAGAGCGTACGTTTATGGACATTTTTTCTTCGTTTGGACCATACTACGAGCTCTGAACGTCGTGCACGCTGCGTATACAAACATTAGCAGAGACGGCGCCTATAACTTTGACGCTCTCTGTGGGCGTTGGATGACGTTTCCGGACATCTACATCCATACTGTACATCCATACACCTACATCTACATCCATACTCCGCAAGCCACCTGACGGTGTGTGGCGGAGGGTACCTTGAGTACCTCTATCGGTTCTCCCTTCTATGCCAGTCTGGTATTGTTCGTGGAAAGAAAGATTGTCGGTATGCCTCTGTGTGGGCTCTAATCTCTCTGATTTTATCCTCATGCTCTCTTCGCGAGATATACGTAGAAGGGAGCAATATACGGCTTGACACCTCGGTGAAGGTCTGTTCTCGAAACTTCAACAAAAGCCCGTACCGAGCTACAAAGCGTTTCTCTTGCAGAGTCTTCCACTGGAGTTTATCTATCATCTCCGTAACGCTTTCGCGATTACTAAATGATCCTGTAACAAAGCTCGCCGCTCTCCGCTGGATCTTATCTATCTCTTCTATCAACCCTATCTGGTACGGATCCCACAAAATGGTTCAAATGGCTCTGAGCACTACGGGACTTAACATCTATGGTCATCAGTCCCCTGGAACTTAGAACTACTTAAACCTAACTAACCTAAGGACATCACACAACACCCAGTCATCACGAGGCAGAGAAAAATCCATGACTCCGCCGGGAATCGAACCTGGGAACCCGGGCGCGGTAAGCAAGAACGCTGCCGCACGACCACGAGCTGCGAACGCGGATCCCACACCGGTGAGCAGTATTAAAGCAGTGGGTGAACATGTTTACTGTAACCTATTTCCTTTGTTTCCGGAATGCATTTCCTTAGGATTTTTTCAATTAATCTCAGTCTGGTATCTGCTTTACCGACTATTAATTTTATATGGTCATTCCATTTTAAGTCACTCCTAATGCCTACTCCCAGATAATTTATGGAATTAACTGCTTCCAGTTTCTTACCTGCTATATTGTAGCTAAATGATAGAGGATCTTTCTTTCTATGTATTCACAGCACACTGCACTTGTTTACATTGAGATTCAATTGCCATTCCCTGCACCATGCGTCAATTCGTTGAGGATACACCTGCATTTCAGTATAATTTCCCATTGTTACAACCTCTCGATATACTACAGCATCATCCGCAAAATGCCCCAGTGAACTTCCGATGTTATTCACAAGGTCATTTATATATATTGTGAATAGCAACGGTCCTACGACACTCCCCTGCGGCACTTGATCTACTAAGTCTCATCTACACTCTCTCGCGGTGCGTTATATAAATTCTGAAACATCCTGTTCACAGTATTTTCATATTACATTGTTCATCTATACCACCATATAAAGACAATCCGTTGTTTACCGTTGTTACCAAAAATCCCGAGAAGTACATGACCGATTTACTTCAGGTTTTTTACATGATACTCTAATAAACGACATCCACACACACACACACACACACACACACACACACACACACAAACACACACACACGCACACACACATTGCACAGTTACAGCTCCCCTAAAACATCGAACACGATGAACGAAATTAAAATATGTGTTTACTATATAAAAAAGGAAAACGTTGTTAACAAAAACCTCGACAAGTTCTTGATTGATTTACTTCAGCTTTTTACACGCTACTGTAATAAACGTTTGGATGAACATGGGCTACATTTTTTAAATGCATGTGTTATACAAATATACCGGGTGTAAACGTTATATGCTGAAAAAAATATATAGACGGTACATCTGGCTGTGCTTGACAAAAGTGTCTAAAGAAATATCGTTGTATCACGTTCTTTATTTTTGTATTCCTAAAAGACAGATATTCGTAGGTTTGATAGTAGAAGCATTATTGTTTATGTAGTCATCTGACAGCACACGACCTTGCTTGTGTATTACCGACATCGACATGGCGGTCAAAGAAAGGCGACGGATGAACCAGACAATGTGAACTTTGGACGTCTACAACGACGTGGTGCAGCGGCTAAGTACTACCGAAAAAAGTAATTTAAACAGTCTTTGGGTTGACAAGAACTTTTACAACATTACCATAACAAAGACCGCGGTAGTAAAGGAAAGCTAACATTAAATGAAAAGCGTTTCCCCTACTACGAAACAACCAGTTACCACATAATTTGTTGTGCATTAATTACAATCAACTGTGCCCTCCTTCTACAACAATATAATAACGACTATTCAATTCAGATTATTTTTCTTTTCTACAACAGTACCTTACCTAAAATAGACCCACATTATTTTGTTTCCTGCTTCACCAATACTACAATAAGTATTAAGAATGCCCATCATTCGGTTCGACACATGCTTCATTACGGCGAACCATGTTTCGTTGCACTCGTTCACACACATGCACATTTGCTTTTATGGTACAGGCACCATCGAAATTCCGCTGCGTAACTTCGTCCACATTATTTACCTGCTGAGCATGAAGAAGTTACTTCATATGGCCCCAAAGCAAAAATCCAATGAATTTAAAACAGGACTGCGTGCTGGCCATCGACGTGGACCGAAACGTCCTATCCATCGTCCTGGAAATAGTCTATTGAAAAACCTTCGTACTCTGTGACGAATATCGGGTGGAGAACTATTGTGGAAGAACTACATGTTAGGACGTGCGGCTAACGCAGTATTTTCTAATAGAGTTGGTAGCAAAGTCTCCTCTAAAAACGTTCGGTAATTTTTACCAGTCAATCGTGCAGGTAAAGAGTAAGGCAAATAATATAATCACCGATTATACCTGCCCATACATAAACCGAAAAGCGGTGCAGAAAATTTGTTGCTACTACTTGGGAGGATTGTGTACACTCCAAGTGTGCATGCTATGGAAATTAGTTATTCCGTCATCTGTGATGAGTATTTTGTTAGCAAAATCATGATGCGCACTTTGTAACAAAAACCACACCGAGAATTCTAGTCACGGAGTGAAATCTTGCTCTTCGAACTCTTGCACGTTTTCAGTATGGTAAGGTTGCAGACTCTCCTCTTTCAAAGTGCGATGAACGCCGGTGTGAGAAGCATCCACTTGGCGGCCGATGCTTCTAGCACTCTGAGTAGGATCTTCGTGGATGCGGTCCAGAACTTGTTCCTCAGCTTCCAATGTACGTTCTGCGGTTTGTGGGCCTCTGTATTCTGTGAGGTGTACTAAAGACCCAGTATCTCTCAGGTTATGGAAATTATATACGTACTCCTCAGCTGTATTCTGTCATAATTTATCTAATAATAAAACGGAAGCATATTGGAACAGATAATACGCTTCGCATGCAGAATCAAATGTGAAAAGGTAAAGGTAACTACTATACTTTGTTACGAATGAACTGAAAAATAATCGAGTAAATGTAGAGTATTATTGTGACACAAACTGTGGGATCCAGCCCAGCCGTGTAATTTAGGGTGCCTAGGAAGCTGCTTTCTCGGATAGGAAAACAACAATTCAACCAGATCTTATTAATGGAGTTTATTACAATAATTAAATTGACAATACTTAACCCTTAACTGGATGATTTTTTATTTCAAGCTGTAAAAATTACCATGTTTATTTTATAGTGCCTACAGTACGAAATAAATATTTAAAAACATTTTAATTAAATTAACAAAGCAGTATTGTTGACAATCGCTTTGTTGCTGATCAGCTGCATATTGAATTAACACCTTACGAGCCACAATAAATGTGCTTATTTTGCTGCCTCATTTGTTACCAAGTATCTCGTAATTTTACTGTTGATTATAATTAAATACTTTACACGTGAAGGAGAACTGCTAAAATAAATAAATAGGACATTAATGTTGTGAATATTGAGCATTTATTGTATATTGTTATGAACTTCTATATATGAACAATACGGTATCTAGTCCAATAGGTTTCTACCCAAGCATGTGATAATCACTTTACGTGAAAAGTTTGAAAACAGCTCTTTTGTTTGTGCAAACACAATGCAACTGCCCATTTATTACACTGAACCCAGGAAAATCACTTGCGTCCTGGCATTTTGCACCTCTGTCTCACTTGTAAGTACGAAGGCAGGTGATCCACTTGATCCAGCCTTACATCTTTTGGAGGTACATGTGCTGTGGGCCCCTTTGTCTTCTTAGCTTTTATTTGGTTTTCGAGTTCGTTACTTGGCCTCCCACATTTTGTTGAAGTTCGAGCAGAGCGACACAAACAGTGAACAATTTCAGTTCTAAATTCAGAGAGTTTCATAGTTCTCATAATCATTTTGGTTTCTGAAACTCTCCTATACAACAGCCAGGAATTGACTACTCCATGTCCAGAAGATAGCAAAACAATCTTCTATACCATCTTCGGCTTTTCATCAGAATTTTATGTCGACCCATTATGCTGTCAAAGTCAGTGCCTCCCATATGTTTATTGTAGAGCTTAATTATTTGTGGACAAGTTATTGTTATTCTTGATTTCATTTTTTTGTCATACATCCCTGCTTCATGAATAAGGTGTTGTCCAGTAAGTGCAGAAGGCAACATCACACTCTTGTTCGCTTTTCACACTCCATTTGATACGTCGACACCATCCACTATCGTGACGCGTTCTACTGATGTACCTCGTGCAACTTTCTTCAGCGCAGCTTCTGAAGGGAGCTATCAGTCTGGCACTCGCTCACTTCTCACTGTCCCAAGTGAGTAAATTACATTTTTATGTAACCATACACGCAGTGGCAGACTTTTGTAATAATTGTCAGAGTACAATATGTGATTTATATTTCTTGGCAGTACCCTAATGAGCCTAACTTGCTCCCAAGCCTTCCTCCCCACTCACTCTTTTCTCAGGTGAATTTCTATCTCCAGTGAAAATCTCAAAATCATAGCTATAACTAGATACGCAACTAATAACAAATAATTTATATCCATATTGATGAGGTTTGTTTGGCATTTATTGTTTTAGATAACTTCTAGCCTTTGCTGAACATATCTGTTCATCAACAGGAACACGCTCCTCAACAGGGGTGGTTTGAAATCGAGATCTCGTCAGTTCTTTAACGGGTCATAGTTTGAAGAGTCTATCATACCTTTTTCACTCCTGGATATCATTTTGCACTGTTGTAATTGAAGTGTAGAAACTTACGTATTTGCTCATATTGATTCACTGTCATTGTTGACTTTATGAGATGATTACCAGTAATTAACCCCAGTAATCCCTCGTATAAGGTACATGAACTATTGACATTATGAGACAGATTCCCATAATTTTTTATGCCATCACAGGACAAACCTATTGGCCTATCAGGATTACACTGCAAACTGTATCTACGATACTCTTCGACAGTTAAAATGTCCGTCCCTGGTAGCTGAGTCGTCAGCGCGACGGAATGTGATAGCTAACGGCCCGGGTTCGATTACCGGTTGGGTCGGAGATTTTCTCCGCTCGGGGACTGAGTGTTGTGTTATCCTAATCATCATCATTTCATCCCCATCGACACGCTAGTCGTCGAAGTGGCGTCACATCGAAAGACTTGCACCAGGCGAACGGGCTACCCGACGGGAGGTCCTAGCCACACGGCATTTCCATTTCTATATAAAAAAATTTAGACGTATGTGTGTTTTAAGAATTGGTATGGAGTTAGATACTCCATATTATTTCCTCTGGTAACGAAATATTGCCACGAAATTTTGACTGCAGTTCAGGAATAATTAGCTGTTTATCTTTCCAAATCACACTCCTGTGGTTTTCGGTCTCACTTTTGCTGCTGCATGGAATCAATATTGTCACGGCCGGCCGGGATGGCCGAGCGGTTCTAGGCGCTACAGTCTGTAACCGCGCGACCGCCACGGTCGCAGGTTCGAATCCTGCCTCGGGTATGAGTGTGTGTGATGTCCTTAGATTAGTTAGGTTTAAGTAGGTCTAAGTTCTAGGGGACTGATGACCTCAAATGTTAATTCCCATAGTGCTCAGAGCCATTTGAACTATTGTCACTTCTGGTGCAGTGTGTGTCTCATCTTCAATGGATCGTCTGAGAAACACTCAAGATCTTCACTGCTTAGTAGAATCTCTAACCACTCCATAAGCAGTTCTATGTCGCTCTTTCGAGACATTTTTCGGCAGCACCTGAAATGCAGTAAATGCAAAGCGCAACTGACAAATAACAATCACAACAAGAGACCCCATTTCAAATATATCATAAAGACACCCGAATTAACTGTTTACACCTATCTACGTAAGCTTTCAAAATAAAAAAGTAATTTTCAAACCCATTAAACAGTGCACAAACCCCTAAAAAACGTGTCAACTTTCCACGAAAACACACGCGTCTCACTACGTCCACAGAGCTCACTGCCGAACTGCTTCAGTTCGTCCCACGATCGTTATGAAGAACTACTAGCACCTGCAATAGAATGTATACACTTAGCTACATAACGAATTTGTTAGAAAATGTTGTTTAGTATGTGATAAATCGATGAAATGAAGTCTGTAGCTGGTCAGCTACACTATGCATAAAAGGGTCCTTCTTACAATGATGGGTCACACGCAAATGGCGACATGTAAATAATCAACGTCCTTCGATGTAAACAATTTCTATGCAAGCAATTAATATAGATCACAAGTCATGGCTAAATCGTTTGGATCACGGCTCGTCTTCGTATAGGTGTAGCTCGTGTCGTGGTGTCGTCCTAGTCAGCGTTCTATTGGCTGATGCCATCTCACAGCCTTCTCTGCTGTATCGTTCAGGCCGATGTGCCGGTGCTTGATGTTACGTCGAAACATTCCTTCCCCCCCAAAGCGACAGTTCGTCGTAGTGTAGGGAGCGCAGCAATGGGGCGGAGTTCGGAGGCTGGATGCTGCGCTGGACCGGAAGCTGTGGCTGCAGGGGACGTCAAGCTTCCGGCCTTCGTTCAGGAGGAAACGGCTCCCAGAAAACAACGGAGGGGTACGCGTCCACCTCCGGAAGCTAATAACCAGATCGGGAAGGCGTCGGCGGCTGCGGTGTTGGTAGGTCCAGCTCAATCGGTGGCGGAGGCGAAGGCTCCGCCTCCATGGGGTCGTCCCGCGGAGTCGTAATGACACCCTCTGGCAGCTGCTGTGGCCGCGCTGTCTTCGGGATCCATGAATATGGGGGAAGAGACACAGAAAGATCATCGTGTACATGACAGTGGCGAAGTTGATTGTGATTTCGGCGCTGCATGCCGTTTGGACCTGAAATAAGTTACATACAAGCACCAAGACTACGGACGATCTCGCATCGCGCCCACCGTCTGCTGCTACTAATAATCCTGTAAAACATAACATCATGCGGCGCGAAGCGATACTTGCGGTCTCCCTTCGGGGCCGGATGGCGAGGAGGATGGAGCAGGTGGAGCAGTGTCCGATGGCGGCGGCCGTGAAGCAATACAGCCGGCGATGATCCATCTCATGGGTGCAAGCTAGAGGAGGCGAGAAACAGTTGCAATGCTTGATCCCTGGTGTGTGTGGAGCGAAGTTTGGCCATCTATTTCTCGAAGGTTCTGACAAAACGTTCCTCTTCGTCGTTTGCTTTTGGATGGACGGCGCATTAGTTAGATCCTGTATCCCAGCCTCATCACCTATGTGGGATCCTGCCCACTCGTGTAATACAGGGTGCCTAGAAAGCTGCTTTGTCGGGTAACTACACAACAATTCAAGCGAATCTTATTAATGGAGTTTGTAATGGTTCTTTATTTACGTGACCATTACGGCACTCCTATCCCAGTTCTCGATACCAGTAGTATCGTACTACGTTTCTGCGAAGTAACAAACTTATATTTGGGGCATACATTTGGTTTTATTAATTTTTAGTTACTCCGATGTATCGATATTTTACAGTGATATAGTTCTTGTGTGTATTCATTTCTGTGAGACTGTCGTAATCTTTGACTTACTTGTAACAGTTTTGACGCGAATGCGCACAAGGCAGTCTTTGTTTCGCTTTGCAGAAGTCAAGTTGCTATTTCGCTTTGTAAAAGAACAGTCAAGTCTTGTGTTTGGTTAAAGTGGGAATTAAATATCTGAAGATTGATACAAAACTCTTTTCTTGATGATGTGACAATTAAGAAGAAGTATATGTGAATTTACAAGAAGTTTAATAAAAATGTGGATCGTGAACACCAAGTCAAAAATTATTTCCACAATACCAATTTTCTGACCTGGGATTGTTTGATCATTGAGAATTTCCTGAAAACCGCATTTGTTAGGTCTTCAAATATTGCTAAAATACAGTTCTGGACCTTCTAGCAGTCAAAGTCGAATCACCCTAGAATCTACAAGATGAGCCATAACAACTTCGACGAAATCTACGTGGGAATCCATTCAAGATAAGTGCCAGAATTAATGACTTTTACACAGTGACTTCATTATTTCCATTCTAAGGATACCATCCACACTCAATAACTTTGTTGTTGCCCGATAAAGGGAACATACGCTGCGTTAGCAACATTATTAATCTGACGTCTAACCTACTTTGCAAGTGGTGGTATTGTTAGAAGTTTATTATGGTAATTAAACTAACAATACTTAACTTTGCCTTCATTCAATGATGGGTCACAAGTAAATGGCGACATGCTAATAATCAATGTCCTTCAATATATACAATTTCCACGCAGTCAATTATTATAGATCACAAATCGTTTGGATCATGGCTCGTGTTCTAGTGAGGCCCTTCTACTGCGGCTGGGGTTAGCTGGTGCGACTCTTATATGTTCTTGGTATATGTGCCGCTCCTGTCGTGGTGTCGTCCTAGACAACGTTTTATTGAGTGACGGCATCTCACAGTCTTCTCTGCCGTATCGTTCAGGCCGACGTGTCGGCGCTTGATGTTACACCTGAACACAAACCTTCGGTGGACAGCAACAAACGTCGATTGTGCAGGAGGTCTTCTTATGGGAAGCTTTCTCGATAAATTCGTACATCTGCCCTCGCAACACGTTTTGCCTCGCCATAAATTAAATGAAAATCGCATAGTTCAATGGCAGTAAATCTCCCTTCTATTCTAACTTTTAACAGAGTTGCAGTAAGGTCTGCACAGGTAACTCGACGACTGCCAACGATCGGCGTATTACAGTGACTGAACCAAGGAGGACCTAGTTGCAGACGTATTTGCGACTAGCGCCCACCATGTCAAAAGGCGCAGCGGTAAATAACACGAATCGATAGATTACACAAGTATACCTACGTCGGGGGCGTGTGGAATAAGCACCTCGTAGTGTTTTGACACTGTTTGATGAATTATATTGAATTATTCCAGACTACTGAGCTTATGTTTGCATAAGTCACGTCTAATCTGTGTGCGCTGTCTAGTGTCAACTTTTCCAGAAATATTGTCTCGAGATAGGCTGCCTTTTTTCTGGGACAACTGAGGAAATGGGCGACCATGTTACTAGACGTTTTAAATCAATTGCTTCCATTCTGAAAAGAGGATTTTGTGGCAGCGTATGCCGTTTACACCCTTCACATTCAAAATACACTGAAGAGCAAAAGATTAAGACCATGTGATATTAGATGTGTACACGTTGTTGTTGTTGTTGTGGTCTTCAGTCCTGAGACTGGTTTGATGCAGCTCTCCATGCTACTCTATCCTGTGCAAGCTTTTTCATCTCCCAGTACCTACTGCAACCTACATCCTTCTGAATCTGCTTAGTGTATTCATCTCTTGGTCTCCCTCTACGATTTTTACCCTCCACGCTGCCCTCCAATACTAAATTGGTGATCCCTTGATGCCTCAGAACATGTCCTACCAACCGATCCCTTCTTCTGGTCAAGTTGTGCCACAAACTTCTCTTCTCCCCAATCCTATTCAATACTTCCCCATTAGTTATGTGATCTACCCATCTAATCTTCAGCATTCTTCTGTAGCACCACATTTCGAAAGCTTCTATTCTCTTCTTGTCCAAACTATTTATCGTCCATGTTTCACTTCCATACATGGCTACACTCCATACGAATACTTTCAGAAATGACTTCCTGACACTTAAATCTATACTGGATGTTAACAAATTTCTCTTCTTCAGAAACGCTTTCCTTGCCATTGCCAGCCTACATTTTATATCCTCTCTACTTCTACCATCATCAGTTATTTTGCTCCCCAAATAGCAAAACTCCTTTACTACTTTAAGTGTCTCATTTCCTAATCTAATTCCCTCAACATCACCCGACTTAATTCGACTACATTCCATTATCTTCGTTTTGCTTTTGTTGATGTTCATCTTATATCCTCCCTTCAAGACACCATCCATTCCGTTCAACTGCTCTTCCAAGTCCTTTGCTGTCTCTGACAGAATTACAATGTCATCGGCGAACCTCAAAGTTTTTATTTCTAACGTAGGTGACACGTAGGTCACGCAATTCCCGTAAATTACCTGCCGCTGGTCCGTGGCCATGGAGCTGGCGTTTGATAACGTCCCAGGTGTGATTCATCGGGTTCAGATGTAGGGAATTTGGTGGTCAAGATATCATCGTGACTTCACTGTCCTGTTCCTCAAACCAATGCTATGTGAATCTAGCCTTGTTACGTCGACAGTTATCTTGCTGGAAAAAGGCATCCACTCTGGAGAAAACATAAATAATGAAGTGATATGTTCATATAATCCACAGGTTTCGCAGTGCCTTCGGTTACGGCCAGGCCCCCACGTAATCCTATGTAGATGTTCGTCATAGCACTGCAGTCCTCTACCAGCCGGTGTCCCTGGCGCAGTGGACGTTTCCAGCTGCCATTAGGCGGGATGACGGCCTATTCGGACACGACCATCGAACTAATGTAACAAGAAACGTAATTCATTCGACCAGGTGACCCGACTTCATTACTTTAAGGCTCAGACTCGATTATCCTATTGCCAAATGCATTTGTAACTGACGATGTCGTTAGGCCAACATGTGAACACGGTGCGATCCCTGCTGCAGAGCCCCATGTTCAACAATACGCGCCGAATGATGTGCTCTGAAACACATGTGCAGGCACAGCGTTGTACTTGGTCGGCAAACCCGCCACAGATTGTCCTCACCTATCATGCTTTGTAGAGAGGGGAATCCCACAAACTCCATTGTGCTGAGGCGTGGGCTTCCAACACACTGCCTCCTACGCTTGGCTTCATCGTCCCTCAACTGTCCTACACAGATGCTCAGCCAACCAAATTCGCCGTTTCCGAAATTCTCCTTTCCAGGCGTCAGTCCATAATAACAGAAGCCAACGATGGAAAACGTTTTTGCTGAAAATACCCTATAAATCTTGGACACTTCATAAGGCATGTTATGTGTGTGCTGAAGATCTGAGAAAATGGTCGAAAAAGGAGAAAAAATCCTTTAGATTTGCTGTTCCTATGATATGGAGGGAGCCAAGAAATCATTCCGATGATTGCTACTTTTGCAGTGGCGATATTACTGGTCATAATTCGAAAAACAAGAGGGTAATAAGCCACCCTAACCTTCCGTCTACCATCCAACCAGTTGGGCATCGTGTAGATTTGCCAGTTACTGAACAACTAGATGAATTAAATTCTGTTCCAACAGAAGTATTTTCTGATATACAATGTGATTTTGATGAACCAGATGATGATGAATTCCATTGTAATACAGAAAGTCTAAAGCCCAAATTGTTTACTCAGACCGAGCTTAACGATTAGGTTAGGGATCTGGGCTTAACGAAAGAAAAAGCTGAATTGCTTGGCTCTAGAGTAAAAGAAAATAATTTATTGGCGGTTGGAACCAGCATATACATGTGGAGAAAGAGAGAGCAGCAATTTTTCAAGTTTTTTCAACAAGAAGGTGATTTAATACACTGCTCAGACATTCTCAGTCTGATTGATGACATTGGTATTTAATACAAAAAGGAAGACTAGAGGTTGCTTATTAATTCATCCAAAACTAGTTTAAAGGTTGTTTTATTACACAATGGTAACATGTATGCATCTATATCTGTTGGACTTTCTGTACATATGAAAGAAAGCTATGAAAACCCAGAAATAGTGCTAAATAAAGTAGGCTATTCTGCTCATGGTTGGATGATGTGTGGCGATCTAAAAGTAACATTCATGCTCCTTGGTCAGCAAGGGAGTCTTTAAAACCTGGTAAGAAGGACAGTCTACGCAAAAACCTTATAGATCCAAAACAACGTACTCCTACCACCTCTACATATAGAGTTAGGTCTAATGAAATAGTTTGTGACCATGTTTTAAGTATCTCTGCCAAAAGTTTCCACACCTTACAGAAGCTAAACTAAAAGAAGGCGTCTTTGTCGGACCTGACATTAGAAAGTTGATGTTTGATGTTAACTTTGAATCCAAAATGACCTTAAATGAAAAAGAAGCATGGGTACCATTCAAGCGAATCGTTACAAAGTTTTTAGGACATGAATATGTTTCTATTATATCTGCAATGTTAAAGAAGTTTAAAACTTTTGCATGTTTAATGAGCCTGAAAGTTTACTTTTTGAACAGTCACCTTGATTACTTCCCGGACAGTATGGGAGATGTTAGTGAGTAGCAAAGAGAGCGTTTTCACCAGGACATTAAAGTAATGTAAAAACGCTACGAAGGCCACTGGAACACCAACATGATGGTGGACTACCGTTGGTCACTTCACCGAGAAGTTCAGCAAGCGACTCCTCGTAGATAAAGCTACACAAGAAGCTTCAAAGAAAAACGAGAAAGAAAATACAGACAAATTCCAGCTGACAAGTGAAACATCTATTAACACATATTATTGTTTTAAGTAGCTTACTGTAAATACTAACCATACTTATGTTGTAACAAAGCGTTTCATTAATTTCCCTGTTTACCGGATAGCAAAAATATGGTTCAAATGGCTCTGAGCACTATGGGACTCAACTGCTGTGGTCATAAGCCCCCTAGAACTTAGAACTACTTAAACCTAACTAACCTAAGGACATCACACACATCCATGCCCGAGGCAGGATTCGAACCTGCGATCGTAGCGGTCACGCGGTTTCAGACTGTAGCGCCTAGAACCGCACGGCCACTCCGGCCGGCTTACCGGATAGCATAGCATTTTTATACTATATAGCAAAGAGCATAAAAATCTATAAAGATGAGTTCTTCAAAAGAATTTTTTCGTTAGCCTGTGTAATTTGTTCTTTGTTAAAGTTGTTTACGTAAGCACATTCTCAATTTGCGGGCCATATCGTCACTAGACAGATTACCCTTTCACCAATGATCCGCTTATAAAAGTTATTCACAGCGTCATGTCCCCGCAGCGCCACCAGGAATCATGCGGAGGGTAGTGGTTTCAATGATTTGGATCATCAGTACACTGGCAAACCAAAACCACTACCCACAGCGGGGCTGAATGCCCCGTGTTGGCGTAGCGGACACGTGACGTTGGACGAGAGACATAAGGGCAGTCATTATAGCGAAGATGCGGGTCGCAAATCTGGAAATCGACTAATGTAAGTAGTTTTGACCGAGGGCACATTGTTGTAGCGCTGTGGCTGGAAACGAGAATCTTTGAAACGACGATCCTGGTCACTTGTTGGCGTACTACTGTCGTGAGCATCTAAGGAAGGTAGTTGAAGGATGGTGAAATAACGAGGAGGCCATGTGGTATTGGACGGGCACGTCTCGTCACAAAACGTAGAGGTCGAAGGATCCCCCACTGTGCAACCCAGGACAGGCAGCGATCTGTGGCAGATCCGGAGCACACCATTCAAAGGTCATGGTTGACCATGGAACTCTTTGTTGACCGAACGACATCGTCAGTTACGATTGGAGTGGGCTCAGAATCACTGAGTTTTCACCGTGGATCAAAGTAAACGTGTCGCCTGGCGAATAAAGCGCATTTCTTGATACACCTAGCAGATGGTTGAGTTCTTACACGCCACCATCCAAGTGAATGACTGTACGAAACATGCACTGCACCACCGGTGCCGGTCGGTGAGAACAGAATTATGCTACGAGGTACACTGCGTGGGGCTTCCACGGGATCTGTGGTGGTAAACGAAGGAATCATGGCAGCAGTGAATGACTTGAACGTCTTGCGGACCACCTGCGTCGTTTCATGCTTGAAGTCTCCCTCCACAGTGATGGTATCATCCAGCAGGGCAAATGTCCGTGTTGCGAGGTCAGAATCGTGCTACGGTTGTTTGAGAGGCATTGTAATGAACTCACAACGATGTGTTGGCCTGGAAATGTGCCTGGTCTGTACCCATTGGCACTTATATCCAAACCTAACTGCGTAACCATAGACCACTGTCCTGTAATTTGCGTGAATTGCTTGACTAGTGCGTGGGCATCTGGTGCCTTACATTTCTGGAACACTATCAAGGACTTGCAGAATCCATGCCAAGCACAATCTCTTTTGTTCCGTGTTTGAAAAGTCTAACAACACGATATTAAACAGATGGCCGTGATAATGATTTGGCTCATCGATGAATCCATCGCTGTACAAAGACAAGTACATTTTTAATATAGTTACCAAAAATCTCGGGAAGTACTTAGACAATTTACTTCAAATTTTTACACGATGATCTAATAAACTTTAGAACGGACATAGGTAACATATTTTTTAGTATATGTGATGTATAAATAGATCTATAGTAACGAAACTTCCTGGCAGATTAAAACTGTGTGCCCGACCGAGACTCGAACTCGGGACCTTTGCCTCTCGCGGGCAAGTGCTCTACCATCTGAGCTACCGAAGCACGACTCACGCCCGGTCTCACAGCTTTACTTCTGCCAGTATCTCGTCTCCTACCTTCCAAACTTTACAGAAGCTCTCCTGCGAACCTTGCAGAACTAGCACTCCTGAAAGAAAGGATATTGCGGAGACATGGCTTAGCCACAGCCTGGGGGATGTTTCCAGAATGAGATTTTCACTCTGCAGCGGAGTGTGCGCTGATATGAAACTTCCTGGCAGATTAAAACTGTGTGCCCGACCGAGACTCGAACTCGGGACCTTTGCCTCTCGCGGGCAAGTGCTCTACCATCTGAGCTACCGAAGCACGACTCACGCCCGGTCTCACAGCTTTACTTCTGCCAGTATCTCGTCTCCTACCTTCCAAACTTTACAGAAGCTCTCCTGCGAACCTTGCAGAACTAGCACTCCTGAAAGAAAGGATATTGCGGAGACATGGCTTAGCCACAGCCTGGGGGATGTTTCCAGAATGAGATTTTCACTCTGCAGCGGAGTGTGCGCTGATATGAAACTTCCTGGCAGATTAAAACTGTGTGCCCGACCGAGACTCGAACTCGGGACCTTTGCCTCTCGCGGGCAAGTGCTCTACCATCTGAGCTACCGAAGCACGACTCACGCCCGGTCTCACAGCTTTACTTCTGCCAGTATCTCGTCTCCTACCTTCCAAACTTTACAGAAGCTCTCCTGCGAACCTTGCAGAACTAGCACTCCTGAAAGAAAGGATATTGCGGAGACATGGCTTAGCCACAGCCTGGGGGATGTTTCCAGAATGAGATTTTCACTCTGCAGCGGAGTGTGCGCTGATATGAAACTTCCTGGCAGATTAAAACTGTGTGCCCGACCGAGACTCGAACTCGGGACCTTTGCCTCTCGCGGGCAAGTGCTCTACCATCTGAGCTACCGAAGCACGACTCACGCCCGGTCTCACAGCTTTACTTCTGCCAGTATCTCGTCTCCTACCTTCCAAACTTTACAGAAGCTCTCCTGCGAACCTTGCAGAACTAGCACTCCTGAAAGAAAGGATATTGCGGAGACATGGCTTAGCCACAGCCTGGGGGATGTTTCCAGAATGAGATTTTCACTCTGCAGCGGAGTGTGCGCTGATATGAAACTTCCTGGCAGATTAAAACTGTGTGCCCGACCGAGACTCGAACTCGGGACCTTTGCCTCTCGCGGGCAAGTGCTCTACCATCTGAGCTACCGAAGCACGACTCACGCCCGGTCTCACAGCTTTACTTCTGCCAGTATCTCGTCTCCTACCTTCCAAACTTTACAGAAGCTCTCCTGCGAACCTTGCAGAACTAGCACTCCTGAAAGAAAGGATATTGCGGAGACATGGCTTAGCCACAGCCTGGGGGATGTTTCCAGAATGAGATTTTCACTCTGCAGCGGAGTGTGCGCTGATATGAAACTTCCTGGCAGATTAAAACTGTGTGCCCGACCGAGACTCGAACTCGGGACCTTTGCCTCTCGCGGGCAAGTGCTCTACCATCTGAGCTACCGAAGCACGACTCACGCCCGGTCTCACAGCTTTACTTCTGCCAGTATCTCGTCTCCTACCTTCCAAACTTTACAGAAGCTCTCCTGCGAACCTTGCAGAACTAGCACTCCTGAAAGAAAGGATATTGCGGAGACATGGCTTAGCCACAGCCTGGGGGATGTTTCCAGAATGAGATTTTCACTCTGCAGCGGAGTGTGCGCTGATATGAAACTTCCTGGCAGATTAAAACTGTGTGCCCGACCGAGACTCGAACTCGGGACCTTTGCCTCTCGCGGGCAAGTGCTCTACCATCTGAGCTACCGAAGCACGACTCACGCCCGGTCTCACAGCTTTACTTCTGCCAGTATCTCGTCTCCTACCTTCCAAACTTTACAGAAGCTCTCCTGCGAACCTTGCAGAACTAGCACTCCTGAAAGAAAGGATATTGCGGAGACATGGCTTAGCCACAGCCTGGGGGATGTTTCCAGAATGAGATTTTCACTCTGCAGCGGAGTGTGCGCTGATATGAAACTTCCTGGCAGATTAAAACTGTGTGCCCGACCGAGACTCGAACTCGGGACCTTTGCCTCTCGCGGGCAAGTGCTCTACCATCTGAGCTACCGAAGCACGACTCACGCCCGGTCTCACAGCTTTACTTCTGCCAGTATCTCGTCTCCTACCTTCCAAACTTTACAGAAGCTCTCCTGCGAACCTTGCAGAACTAGCACTCCTGAAAGAAAGGATATTGCGGAGACATGGCTTAGCCACAGCCTGGGGGATGTTTCCAGAATGAGATTTTCACTCTGCAGCGGAGTGTGCGCTGATATGAAACTTCCTGGCAGATTAAAACTGTGTGCCCGACCGAGACTCGAACTCGGGACCTTTGCCTCTCGCGGGCAAGTGCTCTACCATCTGAGCTACCGAAGCACGACTCACGCCCGGTCTCACAGCTTTACTTCTGCCAGTATCTCGTCTCCTACCTTCCAAACTTTACAGAAGCTCTCCTGCGAACCTTGCAGAACTAGCACTCCTGAAAGAAAGGATATTGCGGAGACATGGCTTAGCCACAGCCTGGGGGATGTTTCCAGAATGAGATTTTCACTCTGCAGCGGAGTGTGCGCTGATATGAAACTTCCTGGCAGATTAAAACTGTGTGCCCGACCGAGACTCGAACTCGGGACCTTTGCCTCTCGCGGGCAAGTGCTCTACCATCTGAGCTACCGAAGCACGACTCACGCCCGGTCTCACAGCTTTACTTCTGCCAGTATCTCGTCTCCTACCTTCCAAACTTTACAGAAGCTCTCCTGCGAACCTTGCAGAACTAGCACTCCTGAAAGAAAGGATATTGCGGAGACATGGCTTAGCCACAGCCTGGGGGATGTTTCCAGAATGAGATTTTCACTCTGCAGCGGAGTGTGCGCTGATATGAAACTTCCTGGCAGATTAAAACTGTGTGCCCGACCGAGACTCGAACTCGGGACCTTTGCCTCTCGCGGGCAAGTGCTCTACCATCTGAGCTACCGAAGCACGACTCACGCCCGGTCTCACAGCTTTACTTCTGCCAGTATCTCGTCTCCTACCTTCCAAACTTTACAGAAGCTCTCCTGCGAACCTTGCAGAACTAGCACTCCTGAAAGAAAGGATATTGCGGAGACATGGCTTAGCCACAGCCTGGGGGATGTTTCCAGAATGAGATTTTCACTCTGCAGCGGAGTGTGCGCTGATATGAAACTTCCTGGCAGATTAAAACTGTGTGCCCGACCGAGACTCGAACTCGGGACCTTTGCCTCTCGCGGGCAAGTGCTCTACCATCTGAGCTACCGAAGCACGACTCACGCCCGGTCTCACAGCTTTACTTCTGCCAGTATCTCGTCTCCTACCTTCCAAACTTTACAGAAGCTCTCCTGCGAACCTTGCAGAACTAGCACTCCTGAAAGAAAGGATATTGCGGAGACATGGCTTAGCCACAGCCTGGGGGATGTTTCCAGAATGAGATTTTCACTCTGCAGCGGAGTGTGCGCTGATATGAAACTTCCTGGCAGATTAAAACTGTGTGCCCGACCGAGACTCGAACTCGGGACCTTTGCCTCTCGCGGGCAAGTGCTCTACCATCTGAGCTACCGAAGCACGACTCACGCCCGGTCTCACAGCTTTACTTCTGCCAGTATCTCGTCTCCTACCTTCCAAACTTTACAGAAGCTCTCCTGCGAACCTTGCAGAACTAGCACTCCTGAAAGAAAGGATATTGCGGAGACATGGCTTAGCCACAGCCTGGGGGATGTTTCCAGAATGAGATTTTCACTCTGCAGCGGAGTGTGCGCTGATATGAAACTTCCTGGCAGATTAAAACTGTGTGCCCGACCGAGACTCGAACTCGGGACCTTTGCCTCTCGCGGGCAAGTGCTCTACCATACTGGCAGAAGTAAAGCTGTGAGACCGGGCGTGAGTCGTGCTTCGGTAGCTCAGATGGTAGAGCACTTGCCCGCGAGAGGCAAAGGTCCCGAGTTCGAGTCTCGGTCGGGCACACAGTTTTAATCTGCCAGGAAGTTTCATATCAGCGCACACTCCGCTGCAGAGTGAAAATCTCATTCTGGAAACATCCCCCAGGCTGTGGCTAAGCCATGTCTCCGCAATATCCTTTCTTTCAGGAGTGCTAGTTCTGCAAGGTTCGCAGGAGAGCTTCTGTAAAGTTTGGAAGGTAGGAGACGAGATACTGGCAGAAGTAAAGCTGTGAGACCGGGCGTGAGTCGTGCTTCGGTAGCTCAGATGGTAGAGCACTTGCCCGCGAGAGGCAAAGGTCCCGAGTTCGAGTCTCGGTCGGGCACACAGTTTTAATCTGCCAGGAAGTTTCATATCAGCGCACACTCCGCTGCAGAGTGAAAATCTCATTCTGGAAACATCCCCCAGGCTGTGGCTAAGCCATGTCTCCGCAATATCCTTTCTTTCAGGAGTGCTAGTTCTGCAAGGTTCGCAGGAGAGCTTCTGTAAAGTTTGGAAGGTAGGAGACGAGATACTGGCAGAAGTAAAGCTGTGAGACCGGGCGTGAGTCGTGCTTCGGTAGCTCAGATGGTAGAGCACTTGCCCGCGAGAGGCAAAGGTCCCGAGTTCGAGTCTCGGTCGGGCACACAGTTTTAATCTGCCAGGAAGTTTCATATCAGCGCACACTCCGCTGCAGAGTGAAAATCTCATTCTGGAAACATCCCCCAGGCTGTGGCTAAGCCATGTCTCCGCAATATCCTTTCTTTCAGGAGTGCTAGTTCTGCAAGGTTCGCAGGAGAGCTTCTGTAAAGTTTGGAAGGTAGGAGACGAGATACTGGCAGAAGTAAAGCTGTGAGACCGGGCGTGAGTCGTGCTTCGGTAGCTCAGATGGTAGAGCACTTGCCCGCGAGAGGCAAAGGTCCCGAGTTCGAGTCTCGGTCGGGCACACAGTTTTAATCTGCCAGGAAGTTTCATATCAGCGCACACTCCGCTGCAGAGTGAAAATCTCATTCTGGAAACATCCCCCAGGCTGTGGCTAAGCCATGTCTCCGCAATATCCTTTCTTTCAGGAGTGCTAGTTCTGCAAGGTTCGCAGGAGAGCTTCTGTAAAGTTTGGAAGGTAGGAGACGAGATACTGGCAGAAGTAAAGCTGTGAGACCGGGCGTGAGTCGTGCTTCGGTAGCTCAGATGGTAGAGCACTTGCCCGCGAGAGGCAAAGGTCCCGAGTTCGAGTCTCGGTCGGGCACACAGTTTTAATCTGCCAGGAAGTTTCATATCAGCGCACACTCCGCTGCAGAGTGAAAATCTCATTCTGGAAACATCCCCCAGGCTGTGGCTAAGCCATGTCTCCGCAATATCCTTTCTTTCAGGAGTGCTAGTTCTGCAAGGTTCGCAGGAGAGCTTCTGTAAAGTTTGGAAGGTAGGAGACGAGATACTGGCAGAAGTAAAGCTGTGAGACCGGGCGTGAGTCGTGCTTCGGTAGCTCAGATGGTAGAGCACTTGCCCGCGAGAGGCAAAGGTCCCGAGTTCGAGTCTCGGTCGGGCACACAGTTTTAATCTGCCAGGAAGTTTCATATCAGCGCACACTCCGCTGCAGAGTGAAAATCTCATTCTGGAAACATCCCCCAGGCTGTGGCTAAGCCATGTCTCCGCAATATCCTTTCTTTCAGGAGTGCTAGTTCTGCAAGGTTCGCAGGAGAGCTTCTGTAAAGTTTGGAAGGTAGGAGACGAGATACTGGCAGAAGTAAAGCTGTGAGACCGGGCGTGAGTCGTGCTTCGGTAGCTCAGATGGTAGAGCACTTGCCCGCGAGAGGCAAAGGTCCCGAGTTCGAGTCTCGGTCGGGCACACAGTTTTAATCTGCCAGGAAGTTTCATATCAGCGCACACTCCGCTGCAGAGTGAAAATCTCATTCTGGAAACATCCCCCAGGCTGTGGCTAAGCCATGTCTCCGCAATATCCTTTCTTTCAGGAGTGCTAGTTCTGCAAGGTTCGCAGGAGAGCTTCTGTAAAGTTTGGAAGGTAGGAGACGAGATACTGGCAGAAGTAAAGCTGTGAGACCGGGCGTGAGTCGTGCTTCGGTAGCTCAGATGGTAGAGCACTTGCCCGCGAGAGGCAAAGGTCCCGAGTTCGAGTCTCGGTCGGGCACACAGTTTTAATCTGCCAGGAAGTTTCATATCAGCGCACACTCCGCTGCAGAGTGAAAATCTCATTCTGGAAACATCCCCCAGGCTGTGGCTAAGCCATGTCTCCGCAATATCCTTTCTTTCAGGAGTGCTAGTTCTGCAAGGTTCGCAGGAGAGCTTCTGTAAAGTTTGGAAGGTAGGAGACGAGATACTGGCAGAAGTAAAGCTGTGAGACCGGGCGTGAGTCGTGCTTCGGTAGCTCAGATGGTAGAGCACTTGCCCGCGAGAGGCAAAGGTCCCGAGTTCGAGTCTCGGTCGGGCACACAGTTTTAATCTGCCAGGAAGTTTCATATCAGCGCACACTCCGCTGCAGAGTGAAAATCTCATTCTGGAAACATCCCCCAGGCTGTGGCTAAGCCATGTCTCCGCAATATCCTTTCTTTCAGGAGTGCTAGTTCTGCAAGGTTCGCAGGAGAGCTTCTGTAAAGTTTGGAAGGTAGGAGACGAGATACTGGCAGAAGTAAAGCTGTGAGACCGGGCGTGAGTCGTGCTTCGGTAGCTCAGATGGTAGAGCACTTGCCCGCGAGAGGCAAAGGTCCCGAGTTCGAGTCTCGGTCGGGCACACAGTTTTAATCTGCCAGGAAGTTTCATATCAGCGCACACTCCGCTGCAGAGTGAAAATCTCATTCTGGAAACATCCCCCAGGCTGTGGCTAAGCCATGTCTCCGCAATATCCTTTCTTTCAGGAGTGCTAGTTCTGCAAGGTTCGCAGGAGAGCTTCTGTAAAGTTTGGAAGGTAGGAGACGAGATACTGGCAGAAGTAAAGCTGTGAGACCGGGCGTGAGTCGTGCTTCGGTAGCTCAGATGGTAGAGCACTTGCCCGCGAGAGGCAAAGGTCCCGAGTTCGAGTCTCGGTCGGGCACACAGTTTTAATCTGCCAGGAAGTTTCATATCAGCGCACACTCCGCTGCAGAGTGAAAATCTCATTCTGGAGATCTATAGTAATACATAAAGAGGAGGCGCTGACAGCAAACGTCTCGTAAAGTTCTTGACCAATTTACTTGAATTTTTTACATGATGCTCTAATACAGCAAGTTTCCTATCTGAGAAAATATCTGATCTACGTTACGTGAAAGAAAATCAGAAAGGAAAGGATGGAGAACAAAATTAAAAAGAAATGGAAACAAAAAAATAATTGTCCTTGTTTGTGCCTTGGCGAGAAGCCGTAATTTCCACATGTTTTCTAGGTGAAACCTCCGACAACTGAATGTCGAATAATTCCGTAAATGTCGTAGTCGTTCAAACAATCAGCTGTTTCTGGTCTTGAAGGTTGTTGTCTCCAGATTTGGAGGCAACTTGTTAAGCTCAACAGTTTTGGAGAACCCACTGGATTTCCATTTACGTTCCTAATATGCAGGTACATCTCGCAGACATTTTGTTACGTGGATTTTGCGGGAAATTAAAAAGCATTCGGAAATTCCCGGCGTTAGTGGCGATCGGAGACACGCTTCAGATAGGAGACAATCAAAAGAAATGATTGCGTTCTACCAAGGTGAGCGATTGCCTAAGCATAGCTCCCTCAGAACTGTTGGCATGTTTCCTCTCATCACAGTATTTATCACTCACCTGAGGCGCTTTCCCTCTTCGAACTTCAGCATGACAGATATAGCAGACACTCAGGGGACTCATACCGGAATAACTCAAACACACACTTGGAAGATGCAATACTTAATTTTAAAGTGGTTTCACTAGGATAACTGAATATGTAGCATCCGTAAAGAAGAAAAGCAGTTTTATCTTTACCTAGGCGAATCAAGTAATATCGCGGCCTTACTTATCTTTAGGAAATGAATTTCTTCAAGTTACTGTTGAAATGGACATATCTGTGTTCTCCAGTGTCTGCATCAGGCAAAAGATATCTTTTCTACACAGTAAGGACCGTCGGATAGTAGGATGAACTTAGCTCATCTTAGCTTCCTCAAGAGGACGTCTTTCGTTTTATTGGTTCTAACAACATTAAGTGTCCTGCGTCAAACTAGGTATACGTGCGTTGTCGGTCATTACGTTCCCAGAGTTTCAGTTCCTTACTTCTCACCGTTTCGCCGGACGCTGTGGCCGAGCGGGTCTAGGTGCTTCAGTCTAGAACCACGCGACCGCTATGGTCGCAGGTTCGAATCCTGCCTCGGGCATGGATGTGTGTGATGTCGTTAGGTTAGTTAGGTTTAAGTAGTTCTAAGTTCTATGGGACTGATGACCTCAGATGTTAGGTCCCATAATGCTCAGAGCCATTTTTCGTACCGTTTATAACGCTAAAGCAGTATTTTAGACGTCTTCTGACCATTAAATCAGTCGTCTTTGTAACCAAATAGCGTGTAAACATCCCTGCATGGCCGACACAACTCTCTTCGTCCCGCTTCTCGTCTTTAACAGCTTCGATTGTTTAGCGACAACGAGCCTAATACTGTACGGTTTCTTGACTTTACACCTGCGTCAAAATCTTTAAACCCAGTTCCCACAAAAATGTCTCCATTCAGTTCAGGAAATCAAGATTTTTTCAGGAGTTTATATTTGATTCTTCTGCTGTTTGGAAAAAAGCTTTTCGAATGTAATGCAATACTGGGACGTGTTCTTAAAACAGCTGGTCCGGATAACGAATCCTCTCGACCAGTTCACAGATTACTTCGTTCGTTTGCCGATATAGCCACATCATGGTTTACACAGGCAGAGCCTGCGACAGAAACACTATTGATAGCTTGCTTCCTTGATGCAGCGCTACTTGCGGACATGCAATATGCTGCTGGCAAATGCACCCCATGAAGTTCTCATCCCCTACTAAATTTTGCAACCTCCACACCATGGCCTATTCATCTCTGAAATTACCAATCTCGCAGAATTACTATGCTAATGTAGGAATTGGAACTAATGTGTCTGCCCACCAGCTAAAATTCATTGTGTACTGACAGCATCCCATTTGTTCCAGTGCGTATAATAGAATAATCAGACAGCATCCCATTTGTTCCAGTGCGTATAATAGAATAATCAATCTTCGATAGTCTAGTTAGCATTGTTCCTTCTTCCATTTATACTATCACTGTTATTTAATTAAAGACTTAAGCTGTTTCTCGTCCGTGATTACCATCTTCCGCTCATTGAGGATTATTGATTTTTTACGTGCCAATAACTCAATCTGCGCCCATTGCTTTAATTTTAAAAATTTTTTTCTCTCCATTCCTTGATCCATTGTGATTTTCATGCACAAGTAATTGTTCCGGAATACCATAAACATCGAAAAGTGGCTGTTCTAAACGTCTTTCATGCTACTTAGCAACGTGTGAGTTATGAAACAAACTTTTTACTGAAAGGCGCTACAGTGCATGTTTTCGTTTGCTAGTGAAGTCTTATCACTGACTGATCAGCTTGAAGCATGTCTTCATGCAGTACTTTAAGGGCAGAGGCTTGCCAACGAATCAGGTTCCTTGTCAGAGAGCTCAATTTCAGTTGGGCAGTGTAACATGTCGGATATTCTACTCTTCTCTTTCGCTTTGCTTGATCTGCACCGCCCGCTGCTTACATCATAGTGTCTGCCAGTTTTGTGCAGATCAAAATTTTTATTCCTGCTGTGCATTACTTGAATTGAATTACTAAGCTACTTTTCAAGTGTTGCTACGGGAAATGCTTTTCAGTTGTGTAACCACACGCGTAAATTTAGTTCTATGTTCAGATCGCCTCTTAATTTCAGTATGCGAGAATCAGTATCTGTTTATCAGTGAGTCATTTGAGGTTATAGGTAGCCTGTCACGTCACTTTCCCATTTTTTTAAATATTATTATGGGAATGGCTTTGCTTTTCGTCAGAATGTCATATTGTACACGTTTATGGGCTATTAGTGGACATTTGTTTATTATGTTCCTGGGCATTCCTGCCTGCTTTCTAGATAATAATTTAAAATGTTCACCTGTTCTTTAATTTTTAAATTCCATGTATGTGGTGTTCTTTCGCACATGTGGGTATAATTAAGGCAACAACGACCATTGATATCTTCATTGCATGTGGACGTCACGCTCGAACACTTACGGGAATTGGTGACATGGCGAGAGTAATGAGGGTAACGGACAAGGGGCACAACATCAGTAGTCAGTGGATACGTTGAGAATTTCTTTCTGACGGGAGGCGTGCTACGGTTGTCCGTGCAGTTACGGTGGCCATGTGTTTGGATGGCAGAATAGTCAGCGCATATGCCTAGTAAACAAGTGACTAGGGTTCGAATCCCGGTCCAGTTCAAATTTCCCCATTATTTTAGATCAATCCCCACTGGCAGCTATCCTAATGAATTCATCTGTGCCTAGGTTTTTAAATTCTATAATCTTGTATGTTCAAATGGTTCAAATGGCTCTGAGCACTAGGGGACTTAGCTTCTGAGGTCATCAGTCCCCTAGAAATTAGAACTACTTAAACCTAACTAACCTAAGGACATCACACGCATCAATGCCCGAGGCGGGATTGGAACCTGCGACCGTAGCGGTCGCGTGGTTCCCTACTGTAGCGCCTAGAACCGCTCGGCCACTCCGACCGGCCTTGTATGTTCAAATGCACATGTGCTCACCTATCCTTGTTCAAGCTGGTGCCATGTGCTAGAAGAAAAGCCTTCAGTGAAATTAATAGTAGGTGAAACTGCTCTCGGAAGACACAGTATGTCCCTATTATATGTATTATTTTCAGAAGAACGAGGTAAGTACGAGTTGATGTGAACTTCAAGCCACGTGCTGCAGCAATGTAGGATTCGAGACTTTGCATTGCTAAGAACTATTTCCTTGTCGTTAGGTTCTAGGACATACAATGTGCAGTTACATCCGCATAGCATACATAAAAGAGATATTTACACTTATGTAATATATTAGGATGGTTGAAAACCTTCGTTACAATTTCTCATACGTTAACTTATGTTAAAGTCTTCTCTTTTTTATATTGCGCTATGAAAGTCGCCTTACTACGTCGAATATCACTAATTGTAGCCAGAAAATGTTACTGTTAATTCATGTGTCATATTTCATTCAAAGCGGAATAATTTCCGGGAAGTAATACCGGAGTTATATTTTGCTGTGCGTACAGGTTAAACTAAAACAACAATTAGTTCCTTCAAAATACAGAAATGCAAGAAATCCAGGTACCAGGGCTCTAATACTTAACAATCCCTCCTTTTCCGAAAACCCGCTTAAAATTTACATCTTCTCATACAGTTGATTGTTCATTGCATATTCCCTGAACTGTCCTGCTCCTTTGCAGTACGGGATTTTTAAATGATCCGTTACTAATGTCGATTATTTACAACAAGGGTACACAGATCACTGATGCGTTATGTCTGAGACGTCATTCGACCTCTAATTCTCAAGCAGAAAATTAATAAGGCTGTAAGAACGTGACGTAGAAACAGTAAAATTCGATTGGTATGCTGTCAGTCAGTAGTCGGCTCTGTGCTGGCCATTTCAGTTGCAAAGCCTTGATCGATAGCAAATAATGCAATTTCCCTTGTGGAATGTACAGAGCATGCGAACGGCCTTGTCTCAATGGTAACACTGGTTCTTGTCAGATCACTGATGTTAAGTACTGTTGGGCATGGCTAGCACTTGGATGGGTCACCATCTGGGTCTTCTGAGTGCTGTTGGCAATCAGGGTGCACTCAGCCCATGTGAGGCCAATTGAGGAGCTACTTGATGAAGAAGTAGCAGCATTGGTCACGAATATTGACAACGGCAGGGAGAGCAGTGTGCTCACTGCATGCCCCTCTGTATCCGTATCCGGTGACGCCTAAGGGCTGAGGATGACAGGGTGTCAGGTCGATACCGTTGGGCCTTCATGACCTGTTCACTTCATGATCGTTTTGCTTTATGTACACAGTATAGAGGGAGGAATACATCATTATAAACCGTCCAGTCACCGTAACGTCATCACTTGTCAAAAGCATGAATAACAACCTTTTATAGAGCGAGGCGTGCATGAGGTACGTCAGCGAAGTTCTGAGAGGTGTCGACAGCGATTTGGAGCCATACCAACTTCAGTACCGTGTCAGTTGCGCTATGTTTCTCGGTTGAGCATCAATGGCGCAACAGCCCAACTGAGGTGGTCCAACAGATTGTTGGTTGGGATTAAATATGGCGATTTAGGTGGCCAGGGGTTAAAAACATCCTGGTGCTTTTCAAATCACGCACGTACACTATGAACTGTGTGGTATGTGACTTTGTTCTATCGGCAGGTGCCATTGGCCGAGTAAAAATAAATTGCTTGTAGGGGCGGCCATTGTCCGCAAGGGTAGATGTATACTTGTGCTGATCCATTCTGTGTGTGACGATAACGATCCTTCCACCGACCTGGACCCTTCCGACGATTGTTGCAATGTGTTTGCATTCAAACGTGTCTCGCTATTGGAGCACAAACCATAATTCATCAGGAAAGTCCACCTGTCGCCTCTTGGTGGACGTCCAGTTTCGGTATTGGTGTGCAAAATTCAGCTTTCGTCGACGATGAAGAGCAATCAGCATGACTCCATAAACCAAGCGCCTGCTGTGGGGGTCCATACGGAGCCATATTCTCTGAACGGTTGTTGAGGTGATACTGTTGGTTTCCCCTGAGCCATCTCACTGGTCAGTTGCTCTACAACAATACATGTAATCGCCTGTAGACATCTCGCAGTAGCTGTTTAACTCTGTCATCTATGGCTCCTGGTGCGTCACAATAGCTTCAATGCCAGTTTTGGATAACGCCACTTTTCCATGCACAGTCAACCACAGTGGCACGCCAGCGTTTACAGTCTTAGCCGTTTCGGGAACGCTTCCACCCTCGGCCCGAAAGCCAATGAGCATGCCCTGTTGGAAGTCTGACAAACTGCTCCGCTCCCGCATTACGACATTACGATAACGACTGCACTGTTACCCCCCCCCCCCCCCCCCTCCCCGCCACACTGCTAGTGCTGCTACCTGCCGTCCGTGGGTGATTTCTGCACGTTGATGTTTTGATGTTTAACGTTAGTGGTGGTTACATTAATGTGGCTAGACCGTGTGTTTGTAGGAGTTTCCGAGTATACTGGCGGAGAAAAATTACACAGAAAACTGCCACTTCTGCTAACAATAATGGCTCTAACTCAGTTGGGCATCATTCTGAACTGAAGTTTGAGGACGTACAGGCGTACGTCACTGCTTGCAGCTTCAGCTCTATGCCAAAATTAATCCATCGTCGAGCCTGATGACCAGTGGCTTTACAGTCTTTCGGCAACCTGCTGCCAAATATTTTCAGTGTCTGAGAGAGCTAGAGAACCTGCTGGCCTAGGGAAAAGATGAACATCCCGGATCGAGGTATGGCAGGACAGCCTGGAGTACTTCCAGTCTTATGGTATCTTGCTGAAAGCGTCATGGACACCTTCAAGACAGGGGGCAGCCATTTACCTCAGTACATTAGAATTACAACGACTTTAGTCCAAATTACTGGCTCAGCCAATTAGAGGTGATAGTTTTGTGTAACCAGTGGTATTTTACACCATTGCAGCAGATTCTGTGCAGGTTTGACGATTACGATTACAAAGAGGAACTTTAGTTTTCCTCGGATCCTACACAAAAGTATAAGTCTATCGTGATGGTGTAGACAAAGTGATAACACTCGTGTGCCCAGTGTCACCTACGACAAAGTCAGCGCGCTTGTTTCTGTTGCAGCGTCAAGCAGGATCACGAGAATGGTCACCATGTGGACAATCCACTGGGATCCAACAGACGTCGTCGCACTGTGCGTATCGATATATGTATCACTACTAACAAGCCCGTTTCGTAACTTGTTGCTGTTGTGGCCTTCAGTCCGAAGCCTTGTTTGATGCAGCTTTCCATGCTACTCTACCCTCTTCATCTCTGAATAATTGGCATAACCCACATCCTGAGTCTGTTTGCTGTAGTAATCCATGTCTCATGGACTCCCTCCACGACTTTACCGTCCACGCTTCCTTCCAGTACTAAACTGTTGATCCTTTGATGTATCAGAACGTATCCTATCAGCTGATCCGTTCTTTTAGTCTACTTGTGTTACAAACTTCAAGTTTTCCCAGTACTATTCAGTATCTCTTCATTGGTCACGGGATCTATAAACCTGCTGTGGTGACGCCAACAGCAGGCGACAACATACAATATGTCGCGACGGCAGTACCACGGCCCGCGCGCTTGTAGACCAGAGGCCGTGGTACGTCAATGACTTTTATTTAACGTTTGTTGAACTTATATGCGGGGCCTTTGGGATTAGCCCACAGTTGTGATGCTAGTCGCACAGACAGAGTGACACTGCAGATTTATTTAATGAATTAACTGTTTGTAATGGGCCACCATTGTACTGCACGGTCGACATGTTCTTTGAAAACTATTTGCAATTTAATGCATACTGCAAATTTATGTCCTTATGCACTCTGGTATTAATTTTAAAACTTTGTATGAATACAGCAAGAATCTTGGCAAGTGTTAGTTGAATTGTGATAGAACTGTTATTGAAAATAATATTTGTTTGGGAATAGAAAATTACGTGTTTTGCTTAAATTAAGCCCGATCCTTATCCTGGATCTCAACATCATGAGCTCCATCCCTTTCCTTTCCTTTCTCACTCCCCCACCTTTAGTTTATATAATATGCATCACAGCTGCGGATTCCGCGTGGTATCTGTTTCTTCAGACATGTCCGAAAGTACACCAGGCATTCATATAAACTCATTAACATTGGTTAATTAATCGTCATTTGAATACAAGCTCCAAAACTATATTTAACATTTTTGTAAAGTAACGGTCGCCTCTGAGCTACCTCAGTAATTCTCCGGACTATTTCTTGGTGACTAAAAATTACTATTACTCGTAGATATGACAGAACACAAACTTTAATGTTCACTGTTTGGAATCAGATCGATAGTGGTGCAAAGTCCGTATTTCATTTTATAAGCAAGACATTTTAATATTCTAGATTTTGGTCTCGACTATGTCTTCCACAACGACTGCCGCCCGCTGGCCGTTGGTTGGACTCCAATAGAGCCTTGTATATCCACTCCCGCATCCTCAGCTGGGCGCTGAAAATTCTTGTCTCGACTCTATCGTGAAACGTGAGACAAATAACAAACTATAGAAAATTTAACACAACAAGTCACTAAAATTTATAATACACACATCAAAAAGTGTTGCACCACCTCGGTTCCCAGAACTCCTGAAGATAGACGTTGATTGTGGATATTGTAACACAGACATGGTCCCTTTGACTGTTCAGAGATGTCACTAAACATCCCCAAAGATGTAAACAACCATGCACGAGCAGCCCCTATTAGACGGAGGGGGTCCGACAGCCTATCAGTTCCAGTCATTCCACCAGGAAAGAAGTACACGGCTCGTGCTGTTTGTAGTTCAACCATGCCGAGACGGTCAATACCGCGATTCGCGTCCGCATTGTTACTTTGTGCCATGAAGGGCTCTCAACAAGGGAAGTGTCCAGGCGTCTCGGAATGAACAAAAGCGATGTTGTTCGGACATGGAGGAGATACAGATAGAAAGGAACTGTCGATGACATGCCTCGCTAAGGTCGCACAAGGGATACTACTGTAGTGGCTCGCAGGAACCCTGACAACAACGCCACCATGTTGAATAATGGTTTTCGTGCAGCCACAGGACGTCGTATAACTACTCAAACCGTGCCCAATAGGCTGAATGATGCGAAACTTCACTCCCGACGTCCACGGTGAGGTCCATCTTCGCAATCACGACACCATGCAGCGCGGTACAGGTGGGCCCAACACCATGCTGAATGGATCGCTCAGGATTGGCATCACGTCCTCTTCACCGATAAGTGTCGCATATGGCTTCAACTAGACAATCGTCGGTGACATGTTTGAAGGCAAACAGGTCAGGCTGAATGCATTAGACACACTGTTCAGCGATTGCAGCAAGGTGGATGTTCCTTGATATTTTGGGGTAGCATTATGTGGGGCCGACGTACGCAGTTGGGAGGCGCCGCAGGTGGAAGGCGCCGTAACGGCTGTACGAAACGTGAATGCTGTCCTCCGACCGATACTGCAACCATATCGGCAGCATAGTGGCGAGGCATTCGTCTTCATAGACGACAATTTGCGTCTCCATCGTGCACATGTTATGAATGACTTCCTTCAGGATAACAACATCAATCGACTAGAGTGGCCAGCATATTCTCCAGACTGATCCCTATCGAACATACCTGTGGTACACTGACAAGGGTCGTTTATGGACGACGTGACCCACCAACCACTCTGAGCGACCTACGCCGAATCACAGTTGAGGAGTAGGACAATCTGGACCAACAGTGCCTTGATGAACTTGTGGATAGTATGCCACGACATATACAGGCTTGCATCAGTGCAGGATGACG
This sequence comes from Schistocerca serialis cubense, assembly GCF_023864345.2. Lineage (NCBI taxonomy): Eukaryota > Metazoa > Arthropoda > Insecta > Orthoptera > Acrididae > Schistocerca > Schistocerca serialis. The sequence goes on from NC_064645.1 coordinate 209,254,539, forward strand.
TGCTACTGGGAATTACAGACAGCGGTGTGTAGAGAAATCTGGATCACCACCACTGAAGGTTTCGATGTGTTGTGGTACAATATGCAATGTGTGGTTTTCATGAGCAATAAAAACGGAAACGATGTTTATGTTGATACCTATTCCAATTTTCTGTAGAGGTTCCGGAACTCTCGGAACTGAAGTGATGCATTTCACTACATAATTTGAGAATACATAGAATGTTTATTCTATCTAGGATAATTGTCGGTTCTCTGTGCTTTTTTCGGAAGGATTAATGCAGTGATTAAGAAGCACAGAGTGCCTAGAAAGTACTTTAACATTTAAGAACCGCCCAAGAGTTGGCACTGGACAGATACACATCAGTAACGCCGCCTGAGAAACGATTATGAAATGAACTGTAATGAGAGACGGAGTCAGATCGTCCCTAGCCTAGCTGACGAACACCTGCAGCAATGAAGGGCATTTATGCTTGATGGCGCTGCTCACCATGTTGCTACACGTACGAAGCATCCCTTGCGCACATCGTTTGGTAAGAATGAGCGTCACTTCCGTTATGCTTGACCGCACAGGTCCCCAGACCTCAATCTGTGTAATTATCGTTTGCAGGATTGCAAGGAGTTGCAAGTCTACCGCGATCGTCCGATCTCATCGTACCTATTGGTACGTTGTACAATACTGTTTACAACATTGTCTCGATTACTCCAGTCTGGAACCGCGCGACCGCTACGGTCGCAGGTTCGAATCCTGCCTTGGGCATGGATGTGTGTGATGTCCTTAGGTTAGTTAGGTTTAAGTAGTTCTACGTTCTAGGGGACTGATGACCTCAGAAGTTAAGTCCCATAGTGCTCAGAGCCATTTGAACCATTTTTTTGTCTCGATTACAGGTATTGTTCATGAATAAGAGCCGACATTCTGAGTACTTATTACAAAGATCATAATCTTTTCTAAAATTCAATTATTTTGCTAATTATTGGTTTTGTATCATACGACGCATCTTCTATTGGTCATTATATGTACTTTTCTGTTACTTCCTTGAATTAGTTCAAATGGCTCTGAGCACTATGGGACTTAACATCTATGGTCAGCAGTCCCCTAGAACTTAGAGCTACTTAAACCTAACTAACCTAAGGACATCACACACATCCATGCCTGAGGCAGGATTCGAACCTGCGACTGTATCGGTCGCGCGGTTCCAGACTGAAGCGCCTAGAACCGCTCGGCCACCCCGGCCGGCAAACACTGTTTCACATCATAGGAAAACTTATACTCGATCCAGTTACTGCAGATTTGTCCGTTCGCGATGCGGCAACTTTCTGCTGATTCCTCTCACAGACATTACTGTGACGTTTTTTCTTCTTCAGTCCTGGTACATATCGAAATCCCCGTGCCACAGTGCTGTAGCACGCCGTTATAGAAATCAAAACAAAATGGCGTAAATCGCTGATAAATTATTGTTGTGAGGTATTACGTTTCCCACACATCTGCGGTAGGAACATCGCTGCAGGAGTCCATTCTGCATTGGTGGAAGTGTATGACCACATGCACCATCACTTGACAAAGTGAAAAGATGGCGCAAGCTCTATCAGTGTGGTCGAACAAGTTTGAATGGTGCTGAATGCAATGACCACCTATCTATCTGAAGAATACGGAGTCGTAAGAGTGCAGCCCCTGAAGCTCGACTAAAAGCTTATCGCAATCAGGGCTATACGGGGAAAAATGTGCAAACTAGTCACTGATGATTTTCAGCATATTGAGCAACTTCCGGCCGCTGTGATCGAGCGGTTCTAGGCGCTTCAGTCCGGAACCAAGCGGCTGCTACGGTCGCAGCTTCGAATCCTGCCTGGGGCATGGATGTGTGTGATGTCCTTAAGTTAGTTAGGTTTCAGTGTAGCGGTTATTTAGGTTTAATTCTAGGGGACTGATGACCTCAGATGTTAAGTCCCATAGTGCTTAGAGCCATTTGAACCATATTTGAGCAACGTTTTGTATTTGTCCGTGAATGGAGAACAACAAATAACAGTAGGCGTGAGTAGACAACAAGTTTATTTAACAACAAGGGAAACGCCGAAAACTATAATAATACAACACTATGATGACTGGGGTAGAGCAGCCACTGGGTGCCAATCAGCGGAGTCCGTCGATGACACCGAGACTGGAGAACCTTGAAGCAAAACCCCTGAGTAGTCTTATTCCCGAGCGGGAATGAAATCCTGATGATCTCGAACCACATAGTGTGGCGTCATAGTGTCATCAGTGGCGAAGCTCAAGACGAGACTCCTGGAGTGAGGTGATGCATGCTCTTATAAAGCATCAGGCTGAATAGAAATATACCCGCCGTCGATGAGTCTACTATGGCGCGGCACGGCGTGATCGCCACGGTACCGTCTTGCAGCTACTATTTGACGTGTGTACTCCAGCCATGTAATCGCGGAGGCAGCTATGTGCATTTGCGAATAGATCACCAGGTCCGGATGGAATCCCTGTTCGATTTTACAAAGAGTACTCTATGGCACTGGCCGCTTACCTAGCTTGCATTTATCGTGAATCCCTCGGCCAGCACAAAGTCCGAAGCGACTGGAAAAAGGCACAGGTGACTCCAGTACATAAGAAGAGTAAAAGAACAAACCCGCAAAATTACAGACCGATATCCCTAACTTCTGTTTCCTGCAGAATACTTGAAGATATTCTTAGTTCAGGCACAAAAAACTTCCTTCAGACTGAGATGCTTATGATCACGAATCAGCGTGGGTTTAAAAAGCATCGCTCGTGCGAAACTCCGCTTTCCCTTTTCTCACATCATACATTGCGAACTATGGATGAAGGGCAACAGCAGATTCCATATTTCTAGATTTCCGGAAAGCATTTGATACTGTGCTCCATTGCAGAGCATATGGAATAAATTCACAGACATGTCAATGACTGAAAGACTTCCTAAATAATAGAACCCGGAATGTTGTCTTCGTGTTGTGTTCATGTTGTGTTCAGCCGAGACAAGGGTTTTGTCGGGAATGCCGCAGGGAAGTATGATGGAACTGCTGTTGTTCTCTGTACACATAAATGATTTGGCGGACAGGGTGGGCAGCAAGCTGCGATTGTTTGCTGATAATGCCGTGGTGTACGGTAAGGTGTCGAAGCTGAGTGTATGAAGATATAAGATAACGTAGGTAAAATTTCCAGTTGGTGTGATGAATGGCAGCTAGCCCTAAATGTGGAAAAATGTAAGTTACTGCGGATGAGTAGGAATATCAAACCTGAAATGTTGGGATACAGTATTACTAGTGTCCTACTTGAGACAATCAAGTCGTTTAAAAACCTGGGCGTAACGTTGCAAAGCGATGTCAGGTTGATGGAGCACATGAGAACTGCGGTAGGGAAGGCAAATGATGGGCTTCCGTTTATCGGGAAAATTTTAGGTTCAAATGGCTCTGAGCACTATGGGACTTCTGAGGTCACCAGTGCCCTAGAACGTAGAACTACTTAAACCTAACTAACCTCAGGACATTACACACATCCATCAAAATTGTAGGAAAGACTGTTTCACCTATAGAGGAGACATTTAGGACGTTGGTGTGACCTCTTCTACAGTACTTCCCGAGTGTCTGGGATTCGTATCAGAAGAGACTGAAGAAAGGCATCGAAGCAATTCCGAGGCGGCCTGTTATATTTGTTACCGCCAGGTGCGAACAATTCGTAAGTGTTACAGAGATGCCTCAGGAACTCAAATGGAAATCCCTGGACAGGAGGCGACTTTCTTTTCGAGGAACACTGTTGAGAAAATTTAGAGAACCGGCATTTGAAACTGACTGCCGAACGACTGTACTGCCTCCAACATACACTGCGTGTAAGGACCAGGAAGATAAGATACGAGAAATTAGGACTCATACAGAGGCATATAGAGAGTCGTATTTCCCTTGCTCTAATTGGGATTGGAATAGGAAAGGAAATGATGAGTAGTGGTACAGGGTACCCTCCGCCACGCACCGTACGGTGACTTGCAGAGTATCTATGTAGATATAGAGGTAGGCCGTGCCTGCGCTGCCCAACTCGCCACAGCTGCGCATGTAGGCCGTGGGCTATATGACATGTGGCATGAGAGCGCGTGGTGGCAGACACCATTCTGTAGGTACTGACGATACAAAATCTTGAACATCAAAGACGCTGAGTTTGGCGACTGCTCTCACCCATTCAAAAATCCCGCCGACCGACTTAGCAGCGGGGAAATTGCAGCGGGTTCAAGTGTGGTCCAGAACAATTCGGATAACTATTGAGTACACAGTTATGACCCAGAGAGAATTTAGCAGTGGGGGCCTTTGAACTCGGCACCGCCAAAAAAGCCGAACACCCAATCGATATCCCCTGAAGTAATGCCGAGACTGTTATTTTTGATGGCTGTAGTATGGTGCTAACAGATTATGCTTGTAGGGACTATGGCTGTCCAGGCAAAGTCTCGAGAGAATTTCTATATGGCGTTTGTTTTTGTTGCACGACAAGGCGCCGGCATACTATGCACATGACACCGTTATACGTGGTGCTTTATATAAAATTTTATTACCGCTTTCAGCACATTATTGGCATCTTCATATGTGATTATAATCCGTGCATAGTTTCGTAATAGACTCTAGCTACACCGTCTCATGAATAGTATCCGCACATCAGTAAGTTGCCTTTAATATGTGGTGTGTCCATCCTTCATCTTGATAAGGGGTTGAACTCTGCTTGGGACATATTTAGTGAGCTGTATGAATGTCCGAGAAGCAGTGACAGCCTACTCTTCCTTAAGACACGAAACAATACAACGTAACAACGTTTGACGTTAGGTTCCGAGACTAATTCTATGTTCTACCTCAGCCCAGGGTTTCCACTGGGTTCAGATCGCGACTCTGCGCAGAACAATTAATTTCAGGAAAGTTGTTGTCCTCAGACCATTGCCTCAAAGATGTTTCTTTGCACTATCATGATGATACAGTCATCGTCTCCAAACCGTTCCTCTGCTGTACGCTGGAGACACTCCTGTAACACGAACTCATATCCTTCTCCATTTGGCGTTTTCTCAAGCATACCAAAAGAATCAGACTGTAATCGTGAAGAACACTCTGTTCTTCAGCTCCGGCTCTACACCTGACGACAGATAAAGCTATACAGGGTAATTCACGACGATATGTAAATATTTTAATATGTTATTCTACAAGTAAAACTAAAGAAAAAAGTTCATATAAACATAGGTACGCAAATGTTTAGTTATGGAGATACTGTAAATAAAAGATTTTGCCTGACATTTAGCAACTTCGCTGATATGAAGCCATCGCAAAACGGTACGAGGTTAAAGTAAAGCACGATTTCCATTTGTTTTGTTATTATTGGTCTGGAGAATTTAATAAAATATGTCCCAGTATGTCTGCAGTATTTTTCCAGAACATCCAGTAAAGCAGACAAGTAATTTCGTGAAGTTTTTTGTTTATTAAATACTTGACCCAATTTGTTTTTTAAATTCCAGACAATTGGACAATTGAATCATTTTCCATAAATAAAATTCTCTACAACTTCTGTTGAAAACTTTACCCAATTGTTTGGAAATTAATAAAACAAATTTTACGAAATTACTTCTTTGCTTCTCTGGATGTTCTGGAAAACTACTGCAGATACACGTCTGGGACAAGTTTTATTTGATTCACCAAATCAATAACAGCAAAACAAATTCTTTACTTTAACCTCGTACAGTTTACCGATGACTTAATATTAGCGAAGTTACTAAATTTGAGCCAAAACTCCGTAACAGCCGGCCGAAGTGGCCGTGCGGTTAAAGGCGCTGCAGTCTGGAACCGCAAGACCGCTACGGTCGCAGGTTCGAATCCTGCCTCGGGCATGGATGTTTGTGATGTCCTTAGGTTAGTTAGGTTTAACTAGTTCTCAGTTCTAGGGGACTAATGACCTCAGCAGTTGAGTCCCATAGTGCTCAGAGCCATTTGAACCATTTTTGAACTCCGTAACTAAATATTAGCGGACATATATATTAACTTTTTTCTTTATTGTTACTTGTGGAATAAAATATTTGCCTATCTTTGTAAATCACCCTGTTCTGGTATTCGTCGAAACCAAGCCCTTCCATTGGAATGCTACAGGATACAGCGTGATTAATCTCTCCAAATCACTCGTTTCTAATCAGCCAAGGTCTCGCAGTGTCGCATTTAACACTACCTCAAGCATCGCATAGCACTGCCTATATAAAAGTGAAATTTTTGTTGAGTTGCTCGACCATTGTTAGCCATTCTTTTTAATTCCCTACGCATAGCAAATGGGCTACTTGGACTGCTGATAGCATTTTGTAACTCACGAGTGATTTCTTCTGCTGATTTTGTGCAGTTTCTTACATTTACCATCCGCGATGAGTGACGGCCTCTATCTGTCAGTACATGAGGTCTGCATATCATGGTTTATGTGTGGTCGTACTTTCACGTTTCCTTTTCACAGTCTCATCACCAACCGTTCTCATGGTCAGTTTCAGAAGGATTGAAATATTCCAGATGGAACTGTTGGTCAGGTGACATCCATTCTGCTGTTACTGCCCTACTCAAAATACTCACAGCCTCCTTTTATACCAGCAGCCCGCTTCTCGTGGATTCTTTCATTCGTAAGAATTGCGGTGTCACAACAAGAGGTACCATCATCTGTTTCGCAACACCTTATAATCAAGTTTCTCACAACAGGGCGGGGGGTTAAAACCGACGAAATTTTGAAAAGATTTGCAGCACATTTGCAGGATAACACCCCGACAAAGAGTCAAGAGTACACATGGCAGAAAGAAGTTTTATGAGGACGATAGACAACTAAGAATGGAGCTCACTGACGTGGCCCGACGACCAACATGACTGAGAAAAATATTCACATTGTTAGCCAGCTCATAACAGTTGCTGGAACTGCTACTCATGTTGGTGTAAGCTATATTAGTTCAGGCGATCATTAATGACGATCTTGGCTGTTGGAAATTGTCCGTAATGTGGGTGTCAACGCTCGACGCCGCACGGCTTCCCGAAATCGACAAAAAAAATTCGAATTTTTCTGGATCACACTAAACCATCCTCCCTTCTGTCCAGACTTATCGCCTTATCGCCCTGCGATTTTCAGTTGTTGGAGAACGAAGGGAAGCAGTCGAAGTGTTCGTGCACGACAGGCTGCTGACACAGCCACTTTTATTTTACGAAAACGGTCCCAAGAAAGTTCTTCTCTGCGGGGAAAAATGTGTTTTTCTTTCAGAAGACTATTCATGTGAATTGTTCGGAATCTTAAATAAACTTGTAAAATAACTCTGGTATGTATTTGATTCACCCTCGAAACAATGGTATATAAATGTCACTGAGATATGCATCATCGCATGACATAGTAAAGGTGTCACGCCATGATGCATAATTTGTTGTCATACGAGCCTTTTCCTTGCTATCAAAAATGGTTCAAATGGCTCTAAGAACTATGGGACTTAACATCTGAGGTCATCAGTCCCATGGATTTAGAACTACTTAAACCTAACTAACCTAAGGACTTCACACACATCCATGCCCGAGTCAGGATTCGAACCTGCGACTGTAGCAGCAGGGCGGTTGCAGATTAAAGCGCCTAGAGCCGCTCGGCCACAGCGGCAGGCCCTTGCTATCAAAATATCTCATATGTACTCCTACACCCAAGTTTAACCATGTTGGACTAGTCAGAGACCTACTCTCTTTCTCCTGATCCTTGCAATGGAAACACTTCTTTGACACCAATTTGCTTCAACTACATATGTGCTTGACATATACACTGAACACACCTCCTCTTCCCTCTCTCGGTCTTCACCTCTTTGTCCTTCTGTTTGTCCACCTCACCCTCCCACCTGTATCTTTCTCCTCCTCCCCACTCTTTCTCTTCATCTCCACCTCCCCCTCTCTTTGTCCATTTCCTCCACCCGATTTCTCAGACAATATCTTTGCCCCCCCCCCCCCTCTGACCATAATATCCTCCTTCTCGATATCCATGCCCACCTCCACCCCTTCCTTTTACACCTGCCCACTACCCCACTACACCTTCCACAGCCTTATGCATCTCCACCTCCTCCCCAAACTCTGTCAATTTGCTCCTCACCTCCCTCTGTCCACCCATCCTCCATCTATTTCAGCCTGCCCCAACTATGCTCAGCAGCATGTGTAGCCCCTACAATAAAGGTGAGTGAAGCAGGTCAATAGTGTCCACTACACATCACTGTGTCGTGCATCTCCACCTACTCTCCCCTCTCTGTCAAATTCTTCCTTCCCTCCCCTCTGACCATCCCTCCTCTATCCATTTCAGTTTGCCCCAGCCATGATCTTCACCACATGTAGTCTCTGCAATACCGTTCATTGAAGCAGATTGAGACTGCTCTCACAATATGCTACACATCAGGGGCTTTAAAATCATTTACTTTCCCCCAACATACAAGTCACAATGCAAAACCAGAGATAGAACAGACCAGAACTACTCCAAGAGAACATGCCTCTGTCATGCAGGACACCCTACATATAGGTGTCTCGAAAACTGTTTCTTGCCACTGATATGTAGGCTGCCAGGCAAACAGGTTGATTTGGGAGGTCAATATTGTTACCACTCAACATGCATGTCATCTAGGGCAGCCTACATGCCAGGGGCTAGAAATGTCATGTTTTAGCCTGTATCTCCGATCTTACTGGCGCTAGGGGGCTACAAAGCCAGCCCACAGTGGTGGAACTTTTGAGGCCTGCTGTTTCTATATCAAATTTTGTTGAAATCGATCCAGTTGTTCGCGAGGAGATCACAGACATAGACACACACATTTGCTTAATAGATATGATAAATATTATACCAGTTTCATGACATTCAGTGTGCACTCAGGTAGAGTTTGTACCATGACTGAACTTTTTGTGGATTTGTGTGAATGTAGACTCTCCCACAATACTGATGAAAAGCTCCTGGGTTTCTAGTTCGGTGACGGTGTTAAAATGACATAACATTTCAAAGAGTGTCATCTTACTTATGTCACATCTGAAGGGGGCCATAGCATGCTGGAAACAGTAAAGTGCATATTTGTACTAATCTGACAATACTGACATAATAATTGACTGTATGTATGTTTATATGTATGCTCCCCTAGCACGTAGTATTTTCCTAGCCCTGTGATTTGTCACTCTTTATTCACATGATGAAATCATTGTATAAAATGCATTGCCAGAATGACACTGACGTGATTTGCTCGGTGGAACTTTTCTAGAGAAGCCGAAATGCAGGGCACTACAACGAAGGTCTCTATCAAGTTATCTCGCCGGGAAAAATGTGTCACATTGAAGGGAGAGTATCTAGTAAAGGATCAACACTGGTATCAAGTTTTCCTATGGCATCTTCATTATTTGGAGGTGATAATTAGAACTTCAAAATAACAGCTCGAATACGTATTCATTGGTTCTATGCGTGGGGACGGGTGCTGCTGTTGCACTTCTTGTTAGTATTCTGCCACGCGGCGGCAGTAAACATGATAGAAACGACAATGAATGTCTGTTCATACAAGTTTTGAGAGTAAAGATGCCCAATGTAACTCATATAGTTTCCCCACAGCTTGCTGACACTAGTATCTTAGCGAAATCTAATGGTAAATGCACGTCGATTCAGCAACAGTGGTTCGCGTTCGGCCCTGTTAACTGGAAGTCTGGCTGGACGGCTGCCATCGCGGGTTTCAGGTCATACTGGTAGGCTCGCGTGTCGGCTGCCGCTGGGCAGTCGGTAGCGTGCGGCGAGTAAATCGGTACCAGTCGACAGCAGACAGCCGACGTGCTGAGCTTCTGATAAATATACAGCCATGCCAGAAGGAACAAGTGGCCGTTACCGCAGCGATACTAAGCTGGCCAATACTGCAAACTTCCTCTTCAGAAACGCAAATGTCAGATGTATTCAGTTAAAATCATGACAAGATTGCTGTTTTGTAAACTAAAATGATTCACAGATCTAAAAGTATCAAGGATAAGTTTCAAAGAAAGGAAGAAGAGCAAGTTGTAGCGTTCCGTTTAGAATGTTCGTAGGATGGAGATCGAAATCGACAGTGCTCTTTCAAAGGAACCACGCTGTTGGCCATCAGCGATTTATGGAAATAGCTTAAATCTGGATGGTCGGACACTGATTTTAATTTTCTTCCTCCGAAATGATAAGTTTGCAATAAATGAACAAGCCAAACACTGTTTTAAACCATAGAAAAGTTGCAAATATATGCAACACCTATGACAACAACCATTTTACTTTTTATCCATCACAACTTGATAGCGGAAGTTTATAACCTCTGTCAGGTGCCGAATTTTTATTTGCATGACTGCCAGTCATTAGTCTGCATCAGCAATAAGGGTAGAAAATAACGAAATTTTATTTGTTGAACGAATATAGCACAATAGGAAAAATAAATTCACTGGTGTGTTTGTTTGGTTGGGGAAAGGGACCAAAAGCGAGGTCATCGGTCCCATCGGATCAGGCAAGGATGGGGAAGGCGGTCGGCCCTGACCTTTCAAAGGAATCATCCCAGCATTCGCGTGAAGCGATTTAGGGAAATCATGGAAACCTAAACCAGAATGGCCAGACGCAGGTTTGAACCATCGTGCACCCGAATGCGAGTCCAGTGTGCTAGTCAATGCTTTACTTCGCTCGGTATACTGGTATGTAAAACTTGAGGACGAAAATAACTTGCGCTTGATATGTCATTGCCAACTAAGAAAGCTCGATGAAACTTGGACCATATGTAGAAAGAACTGCTACACTGTATTACCAAATGTAGCCGAAAGAAATACGCGGTGATACGAACGGGAATGATAGTTTTATTCAGAGACAATAATTACACAGAAGTCACCCCGATTCATGATTGTCTCCTGAACATTACGAAAGGTGGAACGTGGTTCTCAATATATTGTGTGATCACATCTGACGGCAATGTATCCTCTGCAAGGAGCTTACTGGCCATACGTTGAGGCCGTGTTCACGAAGACATTTGACACGGTCCCGCACTGCCATTTAGTGAAAAAAATACGAGATTGTGGAGTAACGGAGCAAATCTGCGACTAGATTAAAAAATTCCTTGCAGACAGAAATCAACACGTTGCTCTTAACGGAGCAAATTCGAAAGATGTAAAGGTAATTTTCAGAGTACCCAAGAAATGAGGTATGACCATTGCTGATTATGCGTAAATGGTCTAGTGGAAAACTTCGGATGCTCTTCAAGGCCGTTCGCAGATTACGTGGTTGTCTACAATAAAGTAGCAACGCTAGAGGATAGTAAAAACTTGAGAATGACCTCCAGAGATTTGATGAATGGTGTGTGCTCTGGCAATCGACACTAAACATAAATAAATGTAACATATTGCGCATACATACGAAAAGAAATCCACTACTGTACAGCTGTACTTTTGATGAAAAACGGCTGGAAACAGTATCTACCGTAAAACAACTGGGAGTAACTATTCAGAGCAAACTTAAGCGCAATACTTACATAAAAAATAGAGGAAAAAGCAGATGCCAGACTCAAGTTCATACGGAAAATGTTCAGGAAATGTAACTCATCCACGAAGGAAGCGGCTTATAAAGACGTGTGTTCGACCGATTCTTGAGTATTGTTTATCTGCTAGTATCTGCTATTGTGAGGTAGGACTGATAGAAGAGATAGAAAAGAGCGACGTGTTTCGTCACGTGATAGTTTAGCTGGCGCAAGAGCGTTACGGAAATGCTCAACAAACTCCAGTGGCAGACGTTACAAGAGAGGTGGTGTGCCTCAGAGAGGGATTTACTGTTGAAAGTTTGGGAGATTACTTTCCGGGAAGAATCAGACAACATATTACTTCCCCACATGCGTCTCGCGTAATCACCACTTGGAGAAAATTCGAGAAATTAGAGCCAATACATAGGCTTGCCGACAATCATTCTTCCCACGCTCTGTTGGGAAGTGTAACAGGATTGGAGGTCTCAGTTAGTGGTACGAAAAGTATCCTCTGCTACACACCATTAAGTGGTTTGCGCAGTGTGTTGTAGACATAGAGTAAGGCTGGTAAGGAGTTCTTGTGGTAGAGCGTTGCTTTCCTCCACCAGCGCGGTTGATAACTGCCGGATGATCGTTCGTGCCTGTGGACGTGCTTCCGTACGTCCCCTTAGTTCACTCCCAAACTTCCTCGATAGTATTTAAATCAGGTGAACTGGAGGTCCAGTCGATTCGTAAATATCCTGTCGATACAAGAGGTCCTTCGGCTGCGCTATTCGATGTGGTAGCACATTTTCGTCCATAAAAATGTAGTCAGATTCGAATGCATGCTGGAAAGGAAGCATATGGAGAGTAGTACAGAGTTACATCAACTTTAAACGATGAATGTATCGTCTTGAAAGATTTGGAGGTCAGTACGTCAATGCATCATTATGCCTCCCCACGCCATAACACCTGGACCACCAAATCGATCATGTTCGACAGTGTTCCTGGGTGCATCTGGCCTTACCTTCATTATGTGGGTGGCCAGCAGTACCCGGTCACGAGTTACTGTGTTTGTCTGATGAACTGGAAAAGAAAGAAAAGGTAAATCACTCGATTCTAATACTTATGGGGTTAGATACATATCCTTCTCCTCCCCCTACCTCTGTCCATTTCCTCTCCCGGCACTCTCTTTGTCCATTTCTTGCTCCTTCCACTCTTTCTGACCACCAGATACTTCCCCCCCCCCCCTCTCTCTATCCATCTCCCCTTCCCCGTCTTCTCTCTATTTCTTCCTGCCCACTCTCTCTATCCATCACCTCTAATCTGCTATCTACATTAATTTTCTCACACCCCTCTGACCAACTCCTCTTCCCCCTCTCCAAGACGTTGAGTATTCTTTATTTTTATTGAGAATTCTGTAGCACTGTTCTAACCATAAGCTGATAAGCAAGAAGTACAGCTTTCAAGTTTTATATAAAAACTGAGAGTAAGAAAACAAAACATCGGATTCTATTGGATACAGTTTATGTTTGGAAATATGTGTAATGAGAAACAATGTACATGGAAGGAACAATGCGTGTTGTAGTTTAAACGCTGCGCTTAGTTAAAACTGATTGTGACATAGGAAACAAACCAGCTTATTTTTACATCACGGAATTTCTTTCTCGGAATCGGCTTTTACAGAGAACCTGTATATTATTGTCTAAATAAATGTGTATGCTACGTCCGTCTGAATGTGTAATAGGCACACAATCTCTTGAAGTAAATCGATGAGAAATATTTCCAGGTATTTGGTCACAACATTTCCCCATACCAAATTACAAATATATGTTCATATACATTATGTATATTGGAAAACAGATATTTAGAAACATCGGCGTGTCTGCATTTAACGTTATGTGAAGATTTCAAACCAATCGGTGAAGAACTTTCGTAGAGTTAAGATTTTTGACATGCTAACATGAGATTTTTGTTAACAACTTACCAACTTTATGTATTATATACATATTTACATCCAATATGTCGCTGCAGTAAATATATAAAAACATACGCGTGTTCCAATGCAACGTAGTATCAAAATTTGAAAGCAATAGGTTAAGAAACTTCTGAGATTCCAGATTTTGAATAAACAAACATTCACAATTTTCTATATATAAACATGAGCATGTCCAAATGCAACATTGTGTCAAAATTTCAAAAAATCAAAGAATCTGGTACATCTGCCTACTATAGTGTAGGGCCCTCGCGAGCAATCAGAACCTCCGTAAAACAACGTGGCATGGACTCGGCTAACGTCTGAAGTAGTGCTGGAGGGAACTGACACCATCAATCGTGCTGGGCTCTCCATCCGTGAGACTAAGAGGGGGTGGAGATCTCCCCTGAACAACACTTTGCAAGGCATCCAAGATATGCTAAATAATGTTCATGTCTGGAGAGTTTGGTGGCTAGCGGAAGCGTTTACACTTGAAAGGGTTTTCCTGGAACCACTCTGTAACAATTCTGGACGCGTGGGATGCGGCATTGTCTTGCTGTAAATGCTCAAGTCCGTCTAAACGCACGACGGACATGGATGGAAGCAGGTGATCAGACACGATGCTTACGTACGTGTCACCTGTCGAGTCGTATCTAGACGTATCAGAGATCCAATATCACTCCAGCTGCACACACCACTACAGAGCCTCCACCAGCTTTAACAAACCGTTGCTGACATGCAGAGTCCATGTATTCATGAGGCGGTCTCCATACCCATACCCATCCAACTGCTCGATACAATTTGAAAGACACTCGTCCGACCAGGCAACGTGTTCCAGTCATCAACGTTCGGTATTGACGGGCCCAAGCGAGACATAAAGCTTTGTGTCCTGCAATCATCAAGAGTACAGGAGTGGCCCTTCGGCTCCTAAAGGCCACATCGATGGCCCAGCATTGAAATGTGAAGCAATTTGCGGAAGGTTTGCACTTCAGTCACGTTGAATGATTCTCTTCAGCCGCTGTTGCTCCCGTTCTTGCAGGATCTTTTTCTGGCAGCAGCGATGTCAAATATTTGATGTTTTACCGGATTCCTGATGGTCATGGTATACCAGTGAAATGGTCGTAATTGAAAATCCCCACTTCATCGCTAGCTCGGAGATGTGTCCCGTAGCTCATGCGCCGTCTATAACACCACGTCTAAACTCACTTAAATATGGTTCACAGTAAGTAACACAATTCTTTACAATCTTTAGTGTGTTTAATTCATACGTCCACATTATTTGTTGACAAAAGTCATAGAACAGCGATATGCACAAATACAGATGGCGGCAGATGGCGGCAGTAGCGCGTACACAAGATATAAAAGGGCAGAGTTCGACCACGCCGAATGCCTTTTTCAACTCCAGTTCGCCGCCGGCAGCGCCTGTCCTGGGCGCGTGACTATATCGGTTTGATCTTAGATGACTGGAAAAATCTTGATAGCCTACTATTGTAGCAGCAGTAACCGGTTTGGGAACATGAAGTCTGTGAATGACCGCAAATGATCTTCAAGTAGCCAAACATAGCCATTTCGAGTCATTGGCCAGTTCAGCTGTACCAGAGGATTCAATCCATTCCATGTAGACACAGCCCACAACATTATACTGTCACCACCAGGTCGCACAGTGCCTTGTTAGCAAACTGGGTCTATGGCTTCATGGGCTCAGGGCCATACTCGAAACCTATTATCAGCTCTTACGCACTAAAGGCGGGACTCATTCGACCAGCTACTTGCAATATCGTTTTCTTGCAGTGTGTAGTTGGAATGAGCCCAAACACTGTCCATACTGCTCATCAACGAATACTCCAGCAGCGACTCGCGTGCCGACCTGGCAGTAACCGATCTAACAACTGGGCCAGACACTTGTCTTATGTAAGAGATTGTCGACCTCGCCCGTGATGTTTGCTATCGCCACGCAGCACCACTACACTGTCACTACCTAAGTACTGATTACACTTCATGTTTCACTGTCACTGTTAACACACATCGATAAAACGAATATCACACTAAATTAATTTGGGAAAGCTCTATCGCATGGCGTGCAGAATTCCGCTTTAAAAATAATTTTGTTTGTAACGGAAAACGGACGCTTGCCGTCGACGTGGAACGACCCACGAAAGATGTATTAAGGAATAATTGCTTGGCCTGACACTAGCCCAACGGAACTTCAAATGCACCTGACGACTCCTAGGAGGGACAGTCCTTTTTCACAACGACCAGAAACAGCCTGGAAAACTCATAAGCTTGTTGCAAGGTAGGTTGTGCCAGTCAAGCCATGGTGTGCGCAAATTCTAGAGGCCCACTAGATGCAATCAGTGTTAGTCGCTCTCATAGCGTTGATGAGAGCACTCGGGTTCGATCCTTACAGCCATTACGTGTCCTGTATTTGTATCGCTGTCTTGTTCAGTTTAAAAAAAAAAAGAAAAGAAAAAAAGAATAACAAGTTTGGCAACACCGCCTCTGGCGGGCCTCTTGAATCTGTGCGAACAACGGCCTCACTGGCTAGTTTCAACGCTAGCTGTCTTGGAAGTGGCACAACGTACCGAAGTTTTCCTTAATAGTTACTTCTCAAAAATGGTTCAAATGGCCCTGAGTACTATGGGACTTAACTTCTGAGGTCATCAGTCCCCTAGAACTTAGAACTACTTAAACCTAACTAACCTAAGGACATCACACACATCCATGGCCGAGGCAGGATTCGAAGCTGCGACCGTAGCGGTCCCGCGGTTCCAGACTGTAGCGCCTAGAAACCGCTCGGCCACTCCGGCCGGCAGTTACTTCTCAGCAGAAAATATTCTGCAACACCCTCACAATCTTTTGAGACTGTTTCTGACAACCCTGTATATTACTGACCACCACGATATATGAATCGAACCATCTGTTTTTCAGTAGTACTAGTCTTAATGTGTAAATTACGGTATCCCTGATATTAGAACAGCAGCTTAGTATGTTGTTTCTAAGAAAATTTCAGTTGATCGACTTGCCTAAAAGCAGCCGTTAACATGCAGTCTATTTTAATTCTTATTTGGAACTAAGTAGCACTGACGAGACAAAGCAATATGCACATCTCCACCATGACATCGAATTCCTGCTGGTGTTGCACGCACGTGACGCGATAGGGAAGGAACAGAAGCGGACCGAGTAGAGATGAGAGACAATAATTCTACTGACTATATGGGCCGCAAGTGTAGAAATGCATTAACATAAGCGACTTTGACAATGGGCAGATTGTCATGGCCCGCTGCCTCGAAGAGAGCATGTCGCAATCAGCGAAGGTACTCGGCTGTTCTCGTGCTACTTTCGTGAACAACCACGAAAAGTCGTTGAAGGACGGAGAAACCGCGAGTAGCGACAAGTTGTTGGACGGCCATGCCCTATCAAAGAACGTTGAGGTAGAAGGATTACTCTCTTTCTGTCAAGCAGGATAGGCGGCGACCTGTGGCGTATCTAACGACAGTACAGTGCTGGTATAGGCAAAAATATTTTGGTGCGCACCATCCAGCGCTTGGGTTTCCAGAAGTACGATGCTGCGAGAATACGTTCATCAACATTAGACTGTAGCTTATTGGAAACGTGTTGCCTGGTCAGATAAATCACGTTCTCTGCCATACCAGGTCGATGATCTTGAGGGTTACATCATCATCCAGTTGAATGAATGCTCTAAACGTACGGTGCATGATGAATGCAGACTGGAGAGCTTTCAGGGGACCTGTGGCAGTAATCACAGGCGCAGCGACAGCTGTGAGCAATGTGAACATTACTGCAGACTACCTGCATTCCTTCATGCTTGATATATTCCCGAATGGCGATGACATATTCCTACAGGATAACTGCCGCTGTCACTTTAACGGAATCGTGCTACAGCTGTCTGAGGAGCAAGATAGGGAACTCACGCTGACGTCTTGCCAATTTAATTCGTATACTATGAAATCAGTGGAGCAACCCGGAACGCCATCGAGTGCTCAGCCACAAACCACAGGCCCTTAATTTGTAGAACTTGCCAAATCAGTGTCACGCAAACTCGTTGCTACATTGCGTTCGAAAGCTGTAAAAACGCGCTGGTCACCAGACAGTCACAATGTTTTGGCTGATCAGGGCATGTGTGTAAATATACTGTCACAGTGAAGAGACTAAAGCAGTAGTAAAATTTACAGGTAAATTTTGTACACAGATTTATGTACGTAAAGCTTCTTCCGATTATTTATCTGTTATATACACAAAGCAGAGTCGTGTATGTATCTCCAGGATCTCAGAAACCCCTGAATCGATTTTAACCAAACTTGGCACATATACAGCAGGTCTAAGAGTATCAGCATTGTGGGTTTTACAACCTCCTAGCCCCAATACGAGCAGAGATAACAAAAACGTGATTTTTCATCCCCTTGTATATAGATTACCCTGCACAACAGGCCTGTTGTGTGGGAACAATATAGGCCTGTCAAAAGACACTACATGTCAGGGCAAGAAGCGAGTTTTTGGGGCCATGACACGTAGAGTGCCCTCCATGACAGGCGTCTTGGAGAAGAAGAGCCCTCCTTTATCGATCTGCTTCACATGGCAGCCTATATGCTATGGCAAAAAACTGTTTTTCATACACCTGATGCATACCCTGCCCTGCACAAAAGGCATATTGTGGGAGTAGCATCAACTTGCTTTATTGAACTGTATTGCAGGGTCAGAGAGAGGGGAGGAGGAAATGGACAAAGAGAGGTGGAGGAGGAGATGAAAGAGGGTGGGGAGGAGGGGATGCACAGATAAAGATGAACAGACTGAGGGAAAAAGAGGAGGGCACAAAAGAGAGGTGCGGGGGGGGGGGGGGGTAGGAGGTGTGTTCAGTATATTATGTGTCAAATGAATATGCATGTGAAGCTGTGGGGCAATTACTATCTTTATAAAAAGAAAAAATTACAAAATTCTTGATAAATGATTTATAAAGCAGAAATCTAGACCTGTTTACAAGAAAACATTGTAATATTACATTCATGCAGTGAATGTTTATACAGCTATTATTAGCAGTTGTAGATAACCATTACCTGCTCTGGTGGAGTGTAAATGGCCTGGAGACAGATAAAGTCTCCTTTCATCCTTCATGCAATGTGGACGTGTGTGAAAAGACTCATCTGGGTTATATGATGGGTTTATCAACATTCTTGACTGATGTAGATATGAAATACAATTACGATAGATAAATGAGTTAGGACTAGCTAGTATTTGGAGAATGAGAGGAGCCGACTTCAACAGCTGTATAGCGTCAATACTGACAAAGCATTAGCTGCTAACAGAGCCACTTTAGAATGTACAACGCTGGCCTAATTTTTGTCACTTTAAGTTAAATAAATTATTTGAAGTGAATCGGTAGGATTTCTTTCCGTCGCCAAGAGGCAATGTATTTATGGTGAGTAGAAAATTGACAATCATTGTAGTTAAAAATGTGGGTTTGATACATTTACAAGCGTTATTCTAGAAAAGCATTTAACTTTCTTAAACTATTTTCTGTGCTGCTTTGTGCTACATCATTATGTTTTAACTATCTTACATGTAACTGAGTCACATTACGCAGTAGAGGCTAAGTACATACGAGCATTTAGCAGCATTTTGCGTTACCGTTACTACAATGTTGTATGCGCGTTCGTGATCAAAGTATATCTTTGCTGATCTGTTTTGCTCAGATTAAAATTTACTGTTTATCGGTTTTCAACCAGATAAGGACAATTCTCAGCGTCGAAGATAAAGGGTGGAAAGTGAGATACACAGGTTAAAAAAGAAATTTAAAAATAATGCATGTACTTTTATGGCGTCATATAAGTAAGGAATTCATGAGGTACATCACGTATCAGCTACAGATAAAATGTGTTTGTAATTGTGTACAGACACCTGCTCGGCATTTGCCGTTAACTAATATGAATATGTATCTTCCAAAGAGATACGTTTTGAAATCCTAAGTTCTCTGACTCCACTGCATTATAGTAACGAAATTAGAATTATATTAATTTCAGCTGCTAACTGGCGTTGATATATATCAACGGGGACGGGTGAAAATATGTGCCCCGCCGGGGATTCGAACCCGGAATCTCCTGCTGACATGGCAGACGCTCTATCTATCTGAGACACAGAGGGCACAAAGCATAGCACCACTACAGGGAGTATCTCGCGCACGCTTCCCGCGAGACCCACATTCTCACCTTGTATGTCCACACACTACATTCGTAGTGTCCCACCCTAACACACCCATTACTCGTGGAAGACATTCTTACCAAGTCCCGTAAGAGCTCGGGGAATATGTATGCATCCGCACAGAAGAAGAAGGTCATGGTCGGTGTTGCCAGAACATGTCCGAAAGAACAGACACCATATCCATATAAGTATATAGTTCTGGCAACATCGGCCATGACCTTCTTCTTCTGTGCGGATGCACACATTTCCCCGAACTCTTACGGGACTTGGTAAGAACGTCTTCTACGATTAATGAGTATGTTGGGATGGGACACTACGAATGTAATGTGTGGATATACAAGGTGAGAATGTGGGTCTCGCGGGAGGCGCGCGCGAGATAGTCCTTGCAGTCGCGCTATCCTATGTGGCTCAGAGGGATAGAGCGTCTGCCCTATAAGCAGAAGATCGTGGGTTCGAGTCCCGGTCGGGGCACACATTGTCACCTCTCCCCGTTGATGTATATCAACGCCCGTTAGCAGTTTAAGGTATTAATACAATTCTAATTTCGTTCTAGATGGCTGTAGATCATATCCATATAAGTATATCATTATAGTAACATTCTGTGATTGTTTTAGTCAGTCTCTGCCTGTATTACGACAATTCTAAAGCGTTGTGAAGTGGCCTTTTGTAAATGTGAATGGCTTGGTAATTTATGTTAACATGTTGTAGTGGTAGGTACTGCCACCTCAACTGCTAGATAGAGCTGGCCGCGCTCAGCCTGATTGCCACTGTAAAAGTACAGACTAGCTCAAGCGGTAGGGGTTGGGTTTGATTGAGGAGACCAGACAGCCAGGTCATAGGTCTCATCGGATTAGGGAAGGACAGGGATCGAAGTCAGCCGTGCCCTTTCGAAGGAACCATCCCGGCATTTGCCTGGAGTAATGTAGGGAAATCACGGAAAACCTATATCAGGACGGCTTGACGCGGGATTGAACCGTCGTCCTCCAGAATGCGAGTCCAGTGTGCTAGCCATTGTGCCTCAACCGGTATGATTAAACTTTAAGCATTTCTTTGAGCTCCTGGTTTTCTGAAGGAGATATACCTTTAGCACTGGGAACTCTTTCTGTATCGAGCTTATTACCAGCGTGTGTTGCGACTGTAGATCGTGATTTCAGTTGCATACCAGTTTACAAATTCCATCGCCCCGTAATGTAACTTCGTATTGGACTACCCGCACGAAATAAATCACATTCACAGTTTACTGTCTTCAACAAGACGATTCCAAGATATTATTCATCTCTTGGCGTTTTGTGGGAGTAATTTTGTCTTTTATTGATAGAAACGATTTCGAGAATTTACTAGGACTCATAGAAAAATATTACAGGCTGTCACTTGGATAAAGGTAACGAATATCTCTGAAAACGTAGTAATAAAGCTACAAAAACCAGTAGTTCAGTTGTTGAAACGTGTTTATTATATACATTAAAGATATACAAACCATCGAATATCTCACGAAAACAAAACGTAATAAAATTTGGAACGTCTTTTACATTGAAGAGCTTTGCTTATAATATAAGATTAATACGGAAAAAGTAAATATGTTCCTACACTCACAGTACATTGATTTTAAAATACTTGCAGTGCAGAAGTACGTATATGTCGACACAAACGATCAGTCTGTAGAAATTCATGTCCAGATGGTTTAATAATTTATTCATTGGCTACTGGCAGATGTATACTTATCCATAATCTGTAAATCTTAATGAACTCCAATGTAATTACAGATTCCCAAGTAGGCTATAGTTGAGTAATAAGCTTGCATTCAAATGATTTCGACTGGCACCAAATTGTATGTAAGGAAACATAGTTCATGTACCATAGTAGTACATCTCTAGCTTCCTCAGAAACGATAACAAAGTGATCTAGTGTTAATTCTAACATACTGCCATAAGAAACTGAACAGTAGGTTATCAATAAGGCGAGTGGCTCTCGTCATCGTGACAAGGTCGGTCGTATTAGGAGTGTGATCGCACCTAAATCACGCTTGTAAGACAACTGACGTAGTACACATCAATGACATTTCTCACAACGGAAAAGCAACCAACAAAATTACAGGCACTGACAAAAAAAAGTATACACTTCTGGGGTAACAGTTTCACTGATAGGAAGACGCCCAACCCTAGTAGAATATTTATATTACTGAGAAAATAGCAAAAATAATAGTTCCATGCATATCGACATAATAAATTATGAGATCTACGTTCGTTATCAGTAAGAGTACGCAGGAGATAGAACGAAATGATAAATTACAGAACGCTGCGCTAAAGATCATCAAATCTAATTAAAGGACCACGTCACTGACACGTGATTAGCACTGATCAATACATAAATAAGTATATTGTCGATTGAGGATCGTGGTACTTGCTCCCAGCTCTTAGTATCTGGGAAGATAAAAGTGCACTGTACTCGATGAAGCTACAGTGCTTGATACAATGAAGTGTATCTCATTTATTCTACAATAGTTTACGTCACTCTGCTGTTTTCCTTTTCGATCTCATTACTAGAATGATCTCAGAGAGGGTCAACCGAAATTTTAAGTCATCATTTGTACTTGATGCCTTTATGACTGAAGCTCACTGGCAAAGATCCTAGCATAGTACTGAAGTGAATAAAAATACTACAATATAATGGAAAGTAATGAGATAACCTACCTGATTGTGTTAGTAAAGCAAGTCCGCACCTTGGAAGTAATTGGCCTGCTATTACATCGGTTGTTTGTAGAACTTTGTTGTTCCACCAAAAATCGGCGGATAAATGTTGTTTTACCACTACTTTGTACCCACCGACCGCTGGAAAAGGCGCGACGAAGTATGGGGCAGAATGTTACGAACGAGATTCCCATATCTGAGATCACAACCGTTTAATCCAGTACGCACTCAAGTTTTAAAGGAAAAAACATACGGTGTCCACCTTTCGCACTACACACTAGCTTTGTTGCTCTGCATAGGCTTTCCAGCCCGTTCCAATGCTACAACGGCGCTAAAACATGATCAGATTTGTTTGTTACCTGAATCACAGTAGATATATTTACCACATCACATCAACGGTACGTCTCCTGACTTTAATTCACATTCAGATCATAACTTACACTGCACCCACCATAATCTTATGTAATGCTGTTAATCCAAAAAAGTTGCACTTCATGAAATTACGGTTAAAGAAATTCGACTTGACTAGCGCTGTGTTCCAGATCCAGTACATACAAACACATAATGGTAAGATAACTCTCAAGAATGAGGTAAAAATTTAAAAATGAATAATCTAGTTAACTGTAGCTTCCGATACCACTTCTTCAGCACACAGCAAAACTGTCACCTCTCAGTCTAAATTAGACCTTGGAATAGGCTGTAGATCAGTACGCACCACGTGTGATATTTCGCATTTACATTCGCTGGCTTCGATAACTCACAATCAAACTTTCACCTTAGAACCTAACCTAGAATTCAGTCTATACTACTGTTTAGTCTGTCATATCAACCTCCATTCCAAAAACTAATAAAGACGCAAAAGAAATACCGTCAGTAACTCGTTCTCTTCCTTTTTTTTCATATGGCATCATATTCACCGTCAACTGTACTATTTATCACTCGTCCTGTTTATGTTTGTGCATGTATGACGTCACATATAAAACCTTCATTACTTTACATATCGAAGCCGACACCCAGCATCGGTAGATTCAGTTATCACTGTGACGTCATCTATGAGTTACGTGGAGATTGTAATGAATAGCAGTATCGATGAAGAATACGATGTCATACAAAATGGAAAAGAGAACACAACACTGACCCATTTTTTTCTTTGTTAGTTTTTAGAATGTACATTATGGTGAAGACTAGCCTGAGGTCTAAGTTAGGTTTAAAGGCGGCAATGTCGTTCTGAGTTGCCCAAATGGTATCGAAAGCTTCAGCGAATCACACATGCCAAACGTTCGTTTTACAAGACATGTTCGACATCGGTATTGGTAGACATATTTGACCGAAATAGCTCATGTGCGATATAAATGAGTCTGCATATAATAATTTTCTCCAGTCTTACATCTTGTAAGAAATGGGAACCTCTTTCCCGCTGTATTTAAAATAATAACAACTCAGTGCCTACATACGTAGTACGAATATTTTGCTCCGATGATGGATTACGTCAGGAGTGGCGACTGTCGGCTTGTAATTACTCACCAACTCGGGGATTGGTCAGCCCGATGGCGATGGTGGAAAGCGCCAGCAGCAGACGCTGTGGCGAACTTAGTGTTCCCAGAGCACTGAGATGCATGTTGACCCCGCAAAGAACCTCGTTGCACGGCGTGTCAGTGTTGGACGTCGGCTCGCGGATACGCAGGACCGGCTCGGATGGTCGCCATCCGACGCGGCTCTTGGCACCAGCGCAACGAGACGGCGCGACTCGGCAGGCGGAGGGTGGGCAGCGAGCTCGGAGCACGGGCCTAGCTAGCGCCCAGCGAGTTGCTGCCTACCTCTACCTGTTCTGGTAGTGACGGCTGCGACCGCAGCGCGGCGCTGGCTTCGCGCCGCTACGAACTTGGCCTGGGGGACGTGAGGAACCACCGCGGAAATCCGTTGCGGTGGTCAGGTAGCTACTGCCGAAGCTGCCTCTGACACCGCAGGTAAAGAGGGGAGACGGCACTCAGTCGTAGCGTTGGGTGTGGCAGAAATTGAAAGTGGTAGATTCTATGGCTGGTTCCACCAATAAGTCAGAGTGGGAAAAGGTAAAACCGTTTTTCCACGTCTGTTGCCTGCAAAAGAGCAGAGACTGCTCTAGTAACTGCCCTGGTAGCGTCGCAGGCACTGAATTCATTTCCTACTACGTGATTCAATTTTCAAAGTGAAAATGCAGTAGATTAGGTGCGTTGGTAGATTGGCACTGGATTACAAAACTTATGTTTGCAGTAGGTTCCTCTTCATCGTTCCTGCGAATCTGGATATATTATCGATTTACTACGTTTACGGAATACGTGGTTGTTGACAAAGGCCGCGTTATTTCTTGCCTGACTCCAGCGGTTTGCCCTTGTACATATTACGAAAGTTTAGTAATAGTGTGCCTGTTGTCTAGCAGTCGATATAACGTTTTATCGCTTAGAATTATCTCAGTGCGGAATCGTTCGTGAAATATCAAGCAGTCCCGGTTTGAGGACTGCTATTTTGTATCACACTCGTCCTCTTCAGTGCTTACCTCGTATTTTTCTACTGAAATTAACGCAATGTGGGTGATTTTTGCGCTGACGTAGTGGGCGATCTGATTCAAGAATCAGAAAAGATACAGAAAATGGAGAATTTAGTGAAGACGAGATTTTCTTCAAGATGATAATGTGGTGTGTACAGATGACCGTGATGTAGACATGGGCGTTGAAGCAGGAAATCAGGAATCGGATCAAGAATCCCTGGGTGACCGTGGCAGAAAGCAGAAGGCTCTCTACTCATTTTGTGTATAAAATACTCTTGTAGTCGTAATAAATATAAAATTTGTAACTAGTATATAGCAAAAATTATGACTTTTTCCAATAGCATTTTGGACTGTAAAATTGTCACTATACTGTATAAAAGAGGTCGTTTTCTACTTATTTTGTATGTAACACACGACTGGAGATCGAATAACTGTCATTAACTAGAGCATAACTTTTAAATTATGACTTTCTTTGAATATAATTCTGGGTAAAAAAAATTACGATGATTTAGTAGTAATGTCACATTTTCCTCTTTAGTTTTCTACGCTTAGGCCGGAAGGGAGTAGCACAGCTCTGGCTTAATAAAATTTGACTACAGACTCAACTGCATATGTTTATTTTTATACAAAACCTACAAGTACAAACATAATGAAGCTCATATGATTGAACAAGTTAAAAACGTAGATGGGAAACGTGCCTGAATACAATAGGGTGTTACTAGACTGGAAGACAATGTTCGGTCAGTCAAGTAGAACTACATACATTAGTAATCTGAGGGCATAGGATGAGCACTAAAACACGTAATTGATTCTAACTACATCAACACCTTTTTCATAATCTCTATTACCAACTGAGGAGGGAAGGGATAAACTATGCCCATTATAAAAAATCATTTATTGTTTTCGGTTTTATTATTGACATATATTTTGAAGATTGACTGACATCGTCTCGAAAAAATAGTAAACAGACAATCTGTTGGAGATTGGAAGGTTGATTAAAACCCCTATATCATGCTTTCAAAGTTAATAAAAACTTTTTCTTCAGAAATAAATACAGACAAATGGACTACATAATGTGGAAGAGATACGTTAAAAGGTGCCAGTCAAATACAAAATTTCACCTCCATTATAAACTAAAACGTGCACAATATGATTGTTGCCATATGATATTTCTACATCAATACACGGTTATCGCAGTAGCTGTACATTTGTGTCGAACTGTCATATGACAACAACGTGTTGTGCCTGTTTCTATTAATTACGAAGGTGACATTTTATATTTGACTCATGCCTTTCGGCAATATTTTAGCGTACCTCTTCCACAACGTGTAATCCAGTTGTCTGTATTTCCTTCTGAAGAAGATGATTTTATAAACGTTGAAACCGTGGTGAAGGGGTTTTAATAAACCTTCCAGTCTGCAAGTGATGAGGTGTTTATTATTTCTACAAGAATATCTCATTGTAGAGTTGATGCCCCAGCCACGTACAAAATTTTAAATTTGACTGATACGTAAGTAAGGTCAAGAGCCTGCAAGTACCTTTTAGTACTGCCTTAAAAAAAATACATTTGCAGTATTGTATACTACAAACAGGGGGGAAGGGGGTGTCTTATGACCACCACAAAAATAAATAAATATATGAACGGTATCGTCGTTAATATTTGTTGACTTTTATTAACAACATACTGTTTCAAGGGAGACTAATGTCTCTGAAGGATCCAGAACCTGGAACATTGAATGTGACATTCACTGAGAAAAGTCGCATCTATTACTACACGTCAATTAAATGACTGGATTAAGTTTATCTTAAAAAGTAAGACGGTTAAAGAACCTTGTAAGTTTCATTTTAAACAGTAAATACAATTTTCATAACTTTAAAATGTAAAGTACATGACTAGATTACAGCACACACAAAAAATATGGTTAAAATAACTCTTAACCCCACTTCTCGCTCTTGATGTAGCTAGTGATCCGGCGGCGAGCGAGAGAGATGCTGTCTAATAATGGCAATGGTGCCAACTGACAGCGGCAGACGCTGCGGGCGACGTGGGACCGCCAGGGCGCTGACCCGCTCGTTGCCTTGGAAGGAGCGTAAGTGATCCAGATGCGATCGTAATTAAGGGTTACTGTCGAATCCGGATGATGTGATTGTCACAACCAGAGAGCAACAAAATCATTAACTGTTTCTCCAACTAACTAGCAATCTTTATGTGAACATATGTTACCCGTAGCGCTGTGTTGAACTGTCTCAATATGGCACCTAAATAGTAGGAGCATTAGCTTGTAACCGAGGCCGAAACGTTGGTTTCCCCAGCACAGTTTATTTTACATTATGACGCGGTACCATACTCACAAAACTACGCGATTATACACGGTCCAGTAACATTAACGCGACCACATGTGAAAAGCCTGAATAAGTGCTTTTTGCAGTGCGGATGTGCGGCAAGGGAGTGCATGACGTTTTGGAAATTGCCGACAAGGATGTGGAGCCCTTCGGACTCCAGTACCGTAGCAAGCTGCGCCTGGTTGCTTGGTTGAGGATCCACGGAGCACGTAGCCCGATCGATGTGATCTCATGGAATCACGACTGGGTTTAGATTCGGGCGCTTGGTGGCCAGGGCGATTGGTAAACTCATTCTGGTGCTCTTCGAAATACTCAAGTTCTGTGCGACACGTTGCATTGTCCTGTTGGTAGACGCCATCGTATCGACATGGACCCAGATGTATACTTGCGTTGATTCATTCTGTCTTCCTGAATGACAAGATCACCCAGAAAATTCCATGGAAACATTCCACATATCACAACGCTCCTGAAACCGGTATTACCATGGCGACTCTTAAAACGCCCGAAGGCTAAGCGATAGGACTGGACCTTATGGCGTGGGCAGCATTCACCTTTTATTGTTCACAATATCTATTAAAGTCAATCAACAGATAACAATTGTCATAAACTTCAAGTGAGATAACATTTGTACATGAAACCCATCAGTTAGCTTTCGATAGCAAAGCAAGTATAACAACTTTTCATTTGAGGAAGATAATACCTTTTAATTATAATAAAGAAAACAGAATGTACTGAAAGCCTAAAGGGCTATAATTAGTTCTCTTACACTTTTAAAAACTTGCCCAAATATAATCATTTAAAAGAAAGAGTAACATTATACATGAACTGTGAGTAACTGTATTTAGCGTCAACAAATAGTGAAGAAATACTGTTTATAACAGTAAACTCCCAGTCAGAGAACATTTATACATGAAGCCTACCGTTTGGCTTTAATTACTAACAAATGCATAACAACTTTTCAAATGAGGAAGGTAATACCTTTTTAAAGAAAATAGAAAACACCGAACGCCAAAAGGGCTGTTTTAAGTTCATTTGCAGATAGTTTTATAACCTCGCCCAAATATATTCATTTAAAGGAAAGAGTAACGTTACATATGGACTCCCAACTAGGCAGGCAATAATCTACATCAGACACTTCTCTTACAAACAGTTCCCAGATCACGGCATCTGCCAAGTGCGCACATGAACATCCTGCGAAGCGGCCAACACGGACCCCACCTGGTTGTGCCGCTCGTGCCCGATTTATCGGCCCGACCGAGGGCGCGGTGTACAGTAGTGTGCTCCTCCTCCCCAAACGATTAATTCAGGGGGCTGTTACTGGATTCATCTGGGTCTTAACGGAATGTTCAATTCCGTCAGATTCAAGAACAAGCGAGAACCCGAAGGTTTAGCCCAGACCCACCACCGAGGCACAAATGTAGAACAAATTGTTGATAATTATATTCCAACAAATAGATTGTACTGACGCAGCATCAACACGCTACAATCAAATGTCTCAAACAGTGCTATGCCAATAAAACCAAAATCAACCACTTAAAACAACTTTAAATAAAAAGGCATAGCAGCAATATCGCAAGAATTAAAACAAACTGCGACTGCTAAATTTGGCTTACAAGTAACAATTACACACACTCTGGGTTGAAATATTTTAAGTAACCGATTGAGCTCATGTCCACACTTGATGCTCCCCAAGAAAACACCAACTGATTTTATATCCTTACTGTAATCGAGCCCTCGGTGGATGCCGACATTCAACCTCCGCGCAAGTGCTCACGGCGTTAGAGTACTTTGGTATATCATACAACTGGAGATCCAACAGATGGTCTGGAACAAACTAAACACTCAGTTTTAAAACGTAATACACAATATGCCCCATGGCTTAGATGTTAAGGCAGAATACCGACGTTACTAGAAACCAAGCAACAATTCCATCAGAATGGTGCAACAAATTGCGTAGCTTCCGACCACAGCATGGATTACTAACAGATTCTCATAACTCAGTACTCGATAGTAGTCTCAGCTGAGGTACACTTGCAATACGGAAGGCAGAAAGTGCATGGCCGGTGAAAGACTAGAATCATGTCCCTTATCAGGTCGGCGAAATAATCGTCCAACCGTGTCAGAGAAGATGGACGCTACTACAATCTCCCAGTAAGATGTAATCGGTTAACAGCCACCAGTTGCTGGGATGCGCAGAGCATCTCAAGACACAACCGTTACGACTGTCGCCTGTACAGTGCCTTCTCAAAACACCTCTTCACCGAGCGAGTTAAGCCGGCCGCTGTGGTCGAGCGGTTCTATGAGCTTCAGTCTGGAACTGCGCTGCTGCTACGGTCGCAGGTTAGAATCCTGCCTCAGGCATGGATGTGTGTTATGTCCTTAGGTTAGTTAGGTGTAGGTAGTTCTAAGTCTAGGTGACAGATGACCTCAGATGTTAAGTCCCATAGCGCTTAGAGCCATTTGAACCATTTTGAACCGATCGGGTTACCTCCCCTCCTCGGCCAAACGCACCGTCTTCTCTCATTCCCTACTAAACTCACTCGTACTCACCTGTCGATCAGCCCCCGGCCGCGCCACCTCGCGACCGACTCGGCCAGCGTCGAAAGGTTAGCATCTGTGGAGGACAAATACGGATAGCCGCAAGGTCGGCATTGCTCAGCTCCATCCTCAGGCCTGGACTCTTCCGACAACTTTTGCAGTTCCCTACACGGATGACCAGCTTTTAAATGGAGCATAAAACGTGATTCATCCGAAAAGTCCACCTGTCGCCACTCGGTGTACGTACGGAAGCATTGGTTTATGGATCTGGCATTCGTTGCGGGGGCTCATACGTGGCAAAGTTTGCTGGACGGTCGCTGACGAGACCTGTCAGTAGCCCCTTGGTTCATCTGTTCAACAGTTGCACGTCTGTTCGCCCGTACATGTCCCTAAAAAATGGCTCTGAGCACTATGGGACTTAACTTCGAAGGCCATCAGTCCCCTAGAACTTAGAACTACTTAAACCTAACTAACCTAAGGACATCAGACACATACATGCCCGAGGCAGGATTCGAACCTGCGACCGTAGCGGTCGTGCGGTTCCAGACTGTAGCGCCTTTAACCGCTTGGCCACCCCGGCCGGCGTACATGTCTCTACAGCCGACGTGGCCCGCGGTGTACCACATTTGTCTTCGTGCCGTTTTTGGATATCGTCATTTTGAAATGCACAGTATACTTCAACTATGGCAGCAGCCAAACAATTTACGTACTTAGCTGTTTCGGAGTTGCGTTACTCTTCACTCCGAAAGCCAATGATCATGCCTTTCTGGACGCCAGGAAAGTCGCTCCATTTCCGCATTACGGCAACGACTGCACTGTTTCCGCATACCTGT
Source organism: Schistocerca serialis cubense (assembly GCF_023864345.2). NCBI lineage: Eukaryota > Metazoa > Arthropoda > Insecta > Orthoptera > Acrididae > Schistocerca > Schistocerca serialis. The sequence goes on from NC_064645.1 coordinate 209,285,113, forward strand.
AACACGCTTTATATGTCTCTCACTGCTAGTGCTGCCGTTACAGTGTGTGACTGGTTACACACTTCGAAGCTGAACACAGGTGGCGGCCTCATTAATGTAGTTGGATCGGGTATTAGGACCATTTAGTTTGGAGACTGGAACCAAATGAGCTTGGGCACCTGCCAGCACAATGTACGCACATTCCAGATGAAGACTATTCACATCCACGACCAGTCATCCTGATTTAGGTTTTCCGTGATTTCTGTAAATCGCTCACGGTAAATGGAGGGTCCGTTTGAAAGGGCTCAGCTGATTTCCTTCCCTGTCCTTGAAATAATCCTGGCTTTTGTCCTTCCTTCCTGATGATTGTCTTGGTTTCAGAAGAAATCGTTTCTCAGTGAAATGGCGTTCTTGCTATGGAGACTTAGCCAGAGGTTCAGGTTTCGAAAAAAAACCATCTACATTTCGTAGGAATCCAGCTGTGCTTATTTTGACTGTTTTGGGGAGACAGCTTAGTGATTTTCCAAGCAGTGGCTTCTTCTAAAGGCAACTATCGCTTCTTTTCCGCTTTTCTGGTGTATTCATGCATGAAGGATTGTTCAAACTTAGCACAAAAAGCTCTCTTACAGTGACAATAGTCCTATACAAGAGAGCATTGCTATTTAGTATCAAAATTAGCTATTTCTTACAGAAATACTAATATCAGCTTCCAAGGCTTGTTAATCTGTAACTTAACTATGATGTGGCGTAATAGTTTCCCACACCTTGACAGTACCGTAACACTAAAGGACTCCTGTATTTTTTCCCCATTTAGTTCCACATATTGATGAGTAAAAAGTAGTATTCAATTTAGATGAATTATTTAACATTCCTTATCACATAGTGTATTTAAAATTCTGGACAGCTTCCACCGCTTGCGTTATTAATATTATTATGTAAGTAAAACTTCTCGCCAACACATATATCAGACTTACATATACTATTTTCTTACATGATAGCAAGCAGCTCCATACAGTACGTACTGGAAGCCTTTGCCTTTTCAGAGTGTATGTAAATACTGTTGCGGCCACATGTAGTAAGTGTTGCTTCACGCAGTGGAGAATGGCAAAACAGAGGCACGCCGGCGATCGAGGCGTTGGAAAGAAAGCACGCACGGATAGCCTTGCTGACAGCAGCAGTCTACCAACAGGCTGACGCAGGGACGCACACAGACCGAGCGCTGAGCGAAGCCTGGAGAGTGCTGAGTAAGGGGAAGTGAGGCCAGCACACTAAGTTACGCTGCAACATACTGCAAGAGTAATAACAAAAAGCTACCACCGACGGTAAAAAACGTCCTCCTGCTGGATATAAATAGTGGAGTGCAGGCAGCAACAGACAGAAGCCATTAGGAAGCAGTTCGGATCTGAGGACAGACGTGGTCCGTGTCTGAGTGTTCAATCTTCGTAGGTGACGATTCAAGAAGTCTGTTCCAGCTCGCAGGAGTCATCCGTTCGCCGCCAGATGTCAACTTCACCTCTGGAGGTCGGCTTGAGTTCGGTCGGCACCATGGCTGACTGACTACAGCGTGAACTTCCAGCAGGACCGGCGGCAGCGCGGTCTTCGTCACAGGCGCCGCCGGGGACTGACACCTGGACTTCATGGTAGCCCGGCCCCATGGCGCGTGGTCCGTCCATGACGGGACCTCGAGGACATCGCGCCTGACGGCTTCCCAGCAGCCGGTGCAGCAGGCGTCGGCAGCTGACCTCACAGCGACGTGGCTCTGTGGACGTGCCCGTAATGGGGCACCGAGCGGCGACGAGTTCATCTCAACCACAGGGCATCCTGGCTTCAGAGGAGCACTGGTGGCCTGAGGCCCCCGAGTGTGATCAGCAGCGCGCGTTGTGCGCATTGTCGCAGAATCTACACAGCAGCAGCCAGGCAGAGGGATCCGCAGGACTGGGCAGCGACGACGAGGGAGAAATTGTAAAGAATGTTCAATAAATAGTTGTAAAACTCCACGCCCTCTCAGTCTTTGGCGCAGCCACAGTGTCTGCTGCTAAAACGTGGTGCAGAAGTTGTAACAATACTTTATGTCATCTGTTACTAACAATCTAGAAATAAAACACATGAATTTGGGATAAGTGCCTAATCCAGGTGCAGATGATATATAATGCCAACTAAGAAGTTAATATGTAAAGTTAATGCCAAGCTTCCTGTCCCCCTCTAAGACAGTAGTTAAATGTACTTAACTGTTATTTGTGGATCTTTGGACCTAATGGATGAACGGAAGAAACTGAGTTTAATACAATTTCTGCTTAAGGAAACTATGTTGCTTCTGTTCTGGGAAAAGGTCATAATAAGAGAGTATAAACTTTGTTCCCTAACTCAGTTTCACTGTTGCATGGTCCCAGTATCTGAAAATTTTTATACCGTTGTAATCAAAATGTATAGAGGAATTCTCGTCAATCTCGCAAAGTATATTTTATCTTGATATATATGTGTACGATATAGGTAGGTCCAGGCAAGCAATAGCCGACTTGTAGAAGTATGGAGTTAGTTGAAAAAAGACATTGCAATTTCATTATTATGGTAGGTCACCCAAAAATATGTGAATAGATAAAAGAGTTTAACAAAAATATGTAGACAATAAGAATACTGCATATACCACCCATAATATGGGGCACTAAATCCGTTGGCATTCAAAGAAACCGCGCCGGATAGCAGCGCGGTCCGAAGGCGCCTTGCCACGGTTCGCACAGCTCTCCCCGTCGGAGTTTCGAGTCCTCCCTCGGGCATGGGTGCGTGTGTTGTCCTTAGCCTAAGTTCGTTTAACTTAGATTAAGTAGTGTATAAGCCTAGGGATCGATGACCTCAGCAGTTTGGTCCCAAAGGAGTCTACTACAAATATCCAAAAATTTCTATTCAAAAGAACGCGAGGAAGATAAATAAAGGCTCTGTATTGTTTTCAAGGAAATATTATACCATTATTTCTGCAAAATAGTGACAAGTTTAGGTGACGATAACAGGTGTGGATAGTGACAACGCACGCTTCTCTCCAAAGCAGGCCACAAACGCTCAATAACATTCATATGTGGTACCTGTGGAAGCCAGGGTACATGAGAAATTTCGTCCTCGTCCTCACAAAAACAATCCTGTAAGATGCGATCTGTGTGAACAGGTGATATGAGCAACAGGGCACGTGGAGAGTGAACAGGACACGTAAATTGTACCGAAAGTGGAGTTCTACACTAATTTGAGCCTGTTTCCAACGTCATTGCTAAAATAATGGTGTATCTGGTTACTTATCCGACGTCAGCCTGCACTTCAGACAATAAGGCATACTAGATGAGGTATCATGTTATACCTGAAAGACCTGAGCGAGGTCACTACCTTCCATCCCCCTCTGACCAGCCACCCCCCATCCCCCTCCCACAGACCTGCCTATACACCTGATGCACTGCTGGGTCTATACTGAACTACAAAATTAAGGCATAACCTTTTCCATACGCCGTAATCGTTTCCTATTGTATTTGAAGTTTGACGCGAAGGTGCCTTGTAATGATACGAAAGTGTGGCGCCTAGTGACGTCACCCTCGGGGTCGGCTACACTTAAAACATGAGGGTATCGACACGTGCGAGAAATAGGCCCTGGCTTGGAAGTCCATGTGAGCTGTAAGGTGGGTTAGAGATATCACATTGCGACCATACCTCACCACAATTCTGCCTATCTCCACCGCGGACGTGTGAGAACACACAAAGAGCCGTTTATGAGCAGAAGTGGCGTCATGCTCATGCGATCAGCTTATAATCTTTAATTACATCCCAGCAGACAGTTTTCAGAACTACATATATATGATTTAACAGTTAATGGCTTAGGTATCCTCGAGAGATGGGTTCGTTTAGGTTTCAGAAAACATCTCAAAGCTCTCCAGTGTTACCAGAGATGTGTAGGTGGTCTTTCCATTCTCAGATTTTCTGTCATGGAGACAGTGACACTGGCTACACTTGTTTCCATATTCTAAACACTAGCAAAAACGGCTGGGAAGGTGCAGCTTTCGCTAGCCGCAGTTGGAAGTGCAAAAGCATAAATAATAAACATGTTTCCCAATGTAATCATTTTACCTAGTCTTGGTTTTATAAGAAGTATCAGGCACCAGTAACTTGGCTGCGAATACCGTTGATAAATGTACAGTTAAGCCTACATTCTGGTTATACATATGGGTTTCATACTGAATTTTAAATGTAAATTACCAGTAGAGTAGGCTGGTGGAGATACGTTTTAGATTTTACAGTACAGGTATGAGACGTCTCCTGCCTGCTTTCCTTAGATAGTTACTGGCAAATTAGTCTAATGGATTGATCTCAGCCAGTACCGCTTACATTAGCACGTAACTGGTCTGTGCTCAGAAGGTATGGTAAAATTGTTGCATGATTGTTCGTGGGTGCTGGCACTGATGCCGTATGTCAAACTTAAGCAAGTTTAATACTTCACTGTGAAAGAAAAATAATAATAATACTAGTGGCATGCTAATGAAACTGTCAAATAATTTCAGCTGTTCGCTGTCTTAAAATTTCTGTCAAGGTCATAAATAATAAGACCCATCTATCAAATATTTCCAGAGCTGCTTGAAGCCTTGTATTGGCGAATTTATCACCTATATGGTCTTGAGTGTCAGTAAAGCTGCCGTAGAATATAAGACTATAACTTTGATAGTTCTAGGTACTCTAGATGTAGCATCATTTGTATTTGTTTACTAACGTGACTGGTGGACCTTGATTAGAGATTATTATGTGGAAAAGATGGTTAGCTGAAAGATGCCAAAAGTTTTAGTGAGGATGGGAGAATGAAGACTAAGGCATTTGGTTCCCCACTTTTCTGTCAAGGTTTCTTTTAGAGGAACATATTTGCTCTTTATGTGCTCCGATAGGAGTATTTTACACTGCAGAAACAGAGTAATGAATAAACAACATGAAATATTTCTCTCTTGTTCATTGGTGGGAGCCTTAGAGAGGACCGACAGCTTCTCCCAGGATAGACAAACCCCCAGCGGTATGTGTTGGTTGGTACGTGGCTTTCCGTTTGTTTACGTGCCCGCACGCCTGTGTGTGAGTACGTGTGTGTGTGTGCGTGTGTGTGTGTGTGTGTGACGGGTAAGTTACAGCCCCCAGAGGCTAATACTTCTTAATGCAGCGGCCTTCGGACGTTTTTACGGCCGACCCATATCCTTGGCGCTGTTACTGCAGAGGCGCCCAGTTCCAGCGGTCCAGCACAACCAGGTGCCTAACAGAACGTTTCACGTAGTCGCTAATAGAACGGGAAGAAACGTCTGACGGCAAACATTACACAATTTTGAACCACATCAGCTGAATTAAAGAAACTCCGATTCTCCGACTGTAAAATGAAGTTCTTTGGCAGCTTCTAGGCATATCATTACAAAACCAATATAAAGAGTAAGATGTGCTGAACAAAGTAGTGTCGTACACAGAAAGACGCACAAACAGCTTGATAGTGGGATTCGCAGGCAGGGGAAAACGAAGTGCCGCTCTTCTGGTAAATTATAAAATGTGGATTGCGGAGGCAGTAATCCGTCACTTGCCTGTTGCGGTCATGGTGTTCGAAAGGAACAACAGTAACAGAAACAGCTCTTTTCAGCCAAGAAACTTGAAATATTTCTTGCGAGCCTGCAGCACTGACAAAGTTGACAGTTTTATAACTTTCAGTGCATTTTTGAATATTTTTTCATACAGTCCATGCTTCACTATCAAAAAATGCTGTGCTAAAAACGGACATTCTCTGAAATTTCTTCCTCAAATTAAGGTCAATGTTTGATACCAGTAGACTTCTCCTGGCCAGGAGTGCCCTCTTTGATGTCGAGTGTGTTTTTTATGTCCTCCTTGGTTTGCCCATCATAGTTTTGCTTGCAAATTAGCAGAATAGCTCAATTTCGTGTACTCCGTGGTTCCCAATTTCGCTATTCTCGTTTCTGCTGCATCTCTGTACCTTCGTCTTTTTCATGTCTAATCGCAATGCATGTTCTGTATTCATTAGATTGTTCAATACGTCTAACAGATCCTGTAATTCTTCTTCACACTCACTGCTAGCAGAAATGTCATCGGTAAATCTTTTAATTAATATTCTTTCACCCTGAACTTTAATCCTGCTCTTGAACTTTCCTTTTATGTCCGTCGTTGCTTCTTCGATGTACAGATTGAACAGTGGGGCGAAAGACTGCATCCCTGTCTTACACCCTTTTTAAACGGAGCACTTCGTCCTTTGTCTTCCAGTGTTATGATTCCCTCTTCATTCTTGTCTTTCTCGCATATTACTCGTCTTTACTTATACCTTACTCACGTTTTTCTCGGAATATTTAACATCTTGAATAATTTTATCTCGTATTGTGGAACGCTATTTTCTACGTTGAAGAACGCTGTGAGTGTGTCTTGATTTTTCTTTAGTCTTGCTTCCATAATCAAGCGTCACTTGAGTACTGCCACTCTGGTGCCTTTACCTTTCCTATGGCCAAACTGATCGTCGCCTAACTTATCCTCAGTTTTTCTTCCCATCCTTCTGTATATTATTTTTGTCGTCAACTTTGATGCATGAGCTATTAAGTTGGCTGTTCGAAAGTTTTCGCACTTACCGGCTCTTGCTATCTTCGGAAATGTGTAGATGATATTTTTCCGGAAGTCTGTTTTCCATTTCCCCCAATGATTTCAGAAATTCCGATGGAATATTATCTACGCCTCCTGCCTAACTTGATCTCAACTCTTCCACATCTCTTTTAAATTCTAATACTGGATTACCTATGTCGTCCCTATCGATCCCAGTTTCTTCTTCTAACACGTTGTCAGGAAGGTCCTCCCTCTCATAGAGGCCTTCAGTGTACAATTTCTACCTATGTGCTCTCTGTTCTGCGTTTAACAGTAGAATTCCCATTGCACTCTTATTGTTACCCCCTTGCTTTTAATTTCAGCGAACGCTGCTTCGGCTTTCCCGTGTGCTGAATTAGTCCTCCCGATGATCGTTTTCGATTTCGTCGTACCATTTCTACAGCAATTTCGCCTTGATTACCACGCGTTTGTTATTTGTCTCATTCCTACGCGATTTATATAGCTGTTTCCCGTCTTGCCTTGATTATTTTTGTATTTGCTTCTTTTTTCGGTCTGTTGATATATTTCTACCCAAGTTTTCTTCGCAATTGCCTTACTTGTACCTATGTATATCTGTTCAAGAACTGTGATTTCCCGTTTTAAAGATGTCCGCTAATATTCAACTGATGTGTATACTATGGTGTTCCTCGCCGAAGTAACTGCAACCTTACCGAACTTCAAACGGGCCTCTTCGTTTCTCAGTACTTCAATACCCAATTTCCTCCCACGCTGATTATTTTCAAGCCATTCTGCTAAACTTCAGTCTACTCTTCAATGTTCTCAAATTCTGATCTGAGTCTAACTTTGCAACGTTGCTTCCACAAAGACTGATTCGCAGTTTGATAAACATGCTTTTCCCTTTTCTCTGGAAAACACCAGTATTTTGTCATTCAGTAGCCTGTTATCATCTACAAGTAAAAAATTGCTACCATCATTCACCAGTAAAATATTCCCATTCAGTGAGTGGGATCTTGTGTGGTTCCAATATACTTTCGCTTAATGAGATGTAACGATTGTTTTAAACTTCTGTGCGATGGTAAGTCGTAGCCTCGTTTGAAGAGGGGCCCTACTTCCTCAACGTAAACAGATAAAACTGCAATGTGTGTTTATTTTGCCCCTAAAACTGTGTTATTTTTTGTGGGCAGTCTTCCTTTCACTTATTCTTTTTAAACTTTACACAAAGCCAGTACGTCACTTCTTGTTTGTTCCTATAGTGCACTATATAAAGATACCCGTTGTAAATCAGTGAAGACCTTCCTTTGGTGGTATCTGTGAACTCCATCATATCCGCACTAAAACACGAAAGATTACTTGTCATCAGAGCAACCAGAGGTCAACTGCAGTACTGAACTGTGGGAAAAAGCCACGCACACTACAAACTGGTGCCGGGACAGGGAACTTTGTGCATGAAACGGGCGTTGGCCTTCTCCAGAATATGTAGCAGGTAACGGCGGACAGGCCATTGTATCCTGCTCCTGGAATACTCTGTCCACTACCTACAGTGTCCCAGGACCTGTGCAAATTGTAACACATTCCCTGTCCGTACAAGTGTCACTCGTTGCAACTGTCACAAACCCCCAGTCTTCCACCCTCTTTGACATGGCTACTGTCAGAACGAGGGTGCCTTCTTGTAATGAAAGTCTTGGGCTACTGTTACCGAAAATTTTTATTCAGAATTTGTGCAGGGACTGAATTCGAACCAGGCACCCAGGACGAATCAGTTAGTAGTCAAAGACGCTACACATAGACCATGGGTGAAAATGGACAGTGACATTACTGCACTCAAAATTGATGAGCAATTTTGTGTTGTCATATGAGCAAATGGGTGGTCAATGGCGACTACATACTTCAGTTTTAAGTGAAACACTTTTACGAGGATATGAAGCACAGTGCTCTTTTATAGCTCTGAGAACCGTATCTTCGAATTAATATCGCTTACTTGGTTACATTTTGATTGGATCAGTTCTGACATCGCTACAATCTGACGACTGTTACAAGCGACGTAATGTAATCGTAAAAAAGGTAACATCAGTATCAAGATCGGCACTCGCACTCGGTACACGTGTATAGTTATAAGAAGTTTTACCTGACATTTCTATGCAAATCAATGAATATTCCCTACAGAGAGTTACTTCTTTATCTATAGTTTGCGAATCACGTTGAGACGTGTGAAAGAGTGTACTTTTTATCATAGGTATATTTAGGCTTGTTTACATTAGATGGAGGGATGGAAGGGGGAAAAGGCGATGTCACGTACAGCTCTATGCGGACCGTGGCCAAATTTTATGTGCACGACCTCTTCGGAATTGAATTCATACGTAAGGCCTGATGCAAGTCTTATAGTTACCTGTGTAAAGTAAGTTATGTTTCTTCGATTTTCTGCCATTAGACATTTACAATACTTTTGTTACACTCTCTCGATCATTTTGTTAAGGGAGCCTATTGCCGTGGTCATCAGCTTGATGACTGCTTTCACGCAGTCCTAGTCCTGTCAGCTAACCTGTCCTGTTTCAACATCTTCATTTCTGAATAACCTCTGCTGTCTACATCCATTTACATCTGCTTACTGTGTTCACCCCTTGGTCTCCTAGTAAAATATTTGCCCCCTCCCCCCCGCTCCAAACTTCTCTCAGTTACGAAAGTGACGATTTATTGCTACCTCGGGATGTGTCCTGTCAACTGATCGATTCCTTAAGTCATATTGTGCAATAAATTTCTTTTTTCACCAGTACGGTACAGTACCTCCCCATCTGTACTTGATCTACCCATCTAATCTTCGGCATTCTTCTAAAGTACCAGATTTCAAAAGCTTCTACTCTCTTCTTTTCTGCATGGCCTTTTGTCCACGCTTTACTTCCATACAAAGCTATAGTTCAGATAGATATCTTCAGAAATGACTTCCTAATACTATTCGATATTAAACATTAGCAAGTTAGAAATGCATTTGTTCTTGCTGCCAGTCTCAGTGTTATAGCCTCTCTACTTCGGCTGTCATCAGTTATTTTGCTGCCGAAATAGCAAAACTCATCTCCTGCTTCTACTGTTTGCTTTCCACATCTAATTCTCTCAGTGTCACCTGACTTAATTCGACTACATTCCATTACTATTTTCTTAAACTTGCGCAAGGAATCTCGTAAAACTGAAACTTTTGTACCTTAAAAATGGAAACATATTTGGTTCGAAAACTCCCTGAGGTCTCAGTATCATACCTGGAGAAAGATCGTATATTCATATTACTGGACGACAGAACATGCGCCATCAGAATGAAAAGTGTGATGCAACGTCCTGAGCAGCAGAAAGACAGTGGGTGTCCCAATTATCTTGACCACCCTAAATAACTAATTGTCCAGACGCAAATTACAAAATGTTTCAAGAAAATGTTCTTTAACCGTCAGGGGGACATCAATCAGCATGATTGTCTTTGTTGTAGCTTTGTTTTTTACAAAGATATGAAGAGCGGTATGACTTTTTTAAATGGCACCCTGTACTTTTTATTTGGTAATTCATTTCCTCTCCTAAGGAACTATTCAAAATTTTATCATAGTATACCATCCACTGAAACACACCGTTATTAATTACATAACACAAAATTGACTTTGACCCCGGGATCACAAACTCGTCCACATGCTGGAGTTGTCAGAAAACAAATGAAAACCAAGTAAAAACATAACACAAAATTGACTTTGACTCTCCTGTACCATTGCTCAGGAGTAGCACATTCAAAGCTGCTCCAAGTGGGTGACCCTCGACAGCGATACGCTGGTGCACTCATTGAATGAAAGAATTATTTACAGCTTCCAGTGTTGCCTGCTAAAGAGAATTACAAGCAAGCACGATACGTTAATGCATGTCCTCTGGAGTCGTTGGAATGTCGCTACTAACGACGTCTTTAATGCATACGCAAAGAAAAAAGCCCAGAGGATTTAAATCAGAAGACTTAGGAGGCCAAATAATTGTTCCTCCTCAACCAATCCATCTGGCAGGATACCTTCGGTTCAGAACACGACGTGCACGCAAGGCATTATGTGCTGGACATCCATTGTGTTGATACCACATAAGCATTCTGGTTCTTAGCAGCACTTCATCCAGAAGAGGAGGAAGAATTAGTCTGAGGAAGTTGGCATACACTGTGCCGTTTAGATTACCATTGATGAAATAAAGGCCAATAATTGTAGTATCAACCATCCCTCACCAGACGTTAACTCTCCATTGACGCTGATGTTCCACCTGTCTAAGCCATCGTGGATTAACGCTGGACCAATAATGCATGTTCCTTGTATTTACCTGTCCTTTGTTTCAGAAGGAACATTCATCGGTAAATAGAACATTGGAGAAGAGGTTCGGGTTGGAGGGGATTTGCTACTGTGCCCACTGACAAAACTGTACACTATACTGGAAATCATTTTCATGCAATTCTTGATGTAGGTGTACAAAGCAAAGATGGAACCGGCGACGTGTAAGAATACGATGTACACTGGTTTTAGGAATGCCATTTTCGTGTTCAAACTGTCGTGTGCTCACATGTGGATTCATAGCAACGGAAGCGATAACAGTAACTTCGGTAGCTTCTTCTGTGCGAGTGCTACGACGATTGCGTTGTCTTGGGTTGAAACTTCCCGTTTTCTGAGACGAGAAAACATCTGTCGGGAAGGTGGGTTCTTGTCAGGATATCGCTTTCAATTGGATGTGTTCCATTATCCCAAGTACCTGCACTAAGCGCTGGGAACGTCAACGACAGTGTTGTGTTATGTAATTAATAACGTTTTGTTTCAATAAATGATACAATGTGATACATTTTTGAATAGGTCTTTGGGAGAGGAAATGAATTACCGAATAAGAAACACAGGGTGCCATTTAAAAAAAGTCATGTCGCTGTTCATACCTTCGTAAAAAACAAAGCTACATCGTAGGAAATCATGCTGATTGATGACCACCTGACGGCTAAAGAACATTTGCTTGAAACATTTTGTAATTTGCATCTGGACGAACAGTTATTTAGGATGCTCAAAATAAATAGAACACCCTGTATAACAACAGGTTTTATAGGTGGATAGATATCACGCAGTTTTCCGATGTAATTTCCCATTGTCGGGAGTGAAGTTGCGCATCATGCAGCCTATTGTGCACAATTTGAGTCGTAACACGACGTCCTGTGGCAGCACGAAAAGCATTATTCAACATGATGGCGTTGATGTTAGGTTCCTCCGAGCTATAATCCATAGGTCGCAGTCATCCACTGGAATAGTAGCCCTTGGGTGCCCTGGGCGAGGCGTGTTATCGACAGTTCCTGTCTCTTTGTATCTCCTCCATGTCCGATCAACATCACTTTTTTTTCACTCCGAAACGCTTGGACAGTTCCCTTGCTGAGAGTCCTTCCTGGCACAAAGTAACAATGTGGACGCGATCGTAATAGCGTAAAACTTATTGTTAGGGGCACCTGAATCAGACTGTACCATATGTAAGGCAGAGCGCATGTATATGTTTCTGGGATTACCTCCCAAAGCCCAGGATCGAGATGAGTCATATTTGGTATGCATTTACGTGTCCCACAAGAATCAAGTCTGTGGAACTTTTAACGTACTAGTTCCAATAAGAACAGAGTTACAGGCAAAAAAGGGGAGCTCTATTTAGCTCCTGGCAAGTAGGCTGCCCTGGATGACAGATATGTTTTGTTGAAATAGTGTCTGCCTTTCATATCGACTTGCCTCACATGGAACACTGTACATCAGACAGAGAACACTTTTTTTGAAGCAGCAGACATGATGCAGGCTGCCTAGCACAGCAGATGTATTGTGAGAGCAGGATTGGCCTGTTTTATAGACCAGTTTTTCAGGGGCTACACATGAGGATGGACAAGGTAGAGCAGAATGGGAGGGAGAGGAGGTGGATATTGAGAGAGTGGAGGAGGAGACGCATAGACAGCGGAAAGGCGGCGATCGACAGAGGTAGGAGCAGTGGATGGACAGAGAGAGGGGGTGTTTAAGTTGTACCGAGAGCTTGGGATGGAATGGTTGAACAGGGGGTGGGGGGGGGGGATAGATGTGGAAGCGGTTTGTGCCGACAGGATCGTCATCCATAGGAGATGCTACACATATAGATGGAAAAGGCTGAGCAGAGAGAGTAGATGCAGAGGAGGTTTACACAGATTAGGGGGGGGGGAGGTGGGGGGGTGTTGGGGGTTATGAGCAGTGGTAATGTGGCGAAATATACAGTTAGGGGGAGGGGGCTGAACGGACAAACAGAAAGAGGGTGAGAAGAAAATCGAAAGACAGTGGGAGTGATGAGGAGGGGATGGACTGATCGCTGTGGAATAAGTGCCAAAAGTGTATGCAAGGGAAGCCATGATGAATGGGCTATGGTGTATGTAAAGCAACACGTGCGTATATATAATAATTGTAAATATGATCCGTAGTAGGTTGCAATGCGATGTTTATTGGAACATGTGATTAGCTAATCTCTACTATGCATTATTGTGTAGCTAATTTGTCATATGTGTATTTCATGTCAGTTTCAAGTCACTCTTAATTACAGGTTGAAAAGAAGCCATATTCAGTCATTTTACAAGAGGCTACTATTTACACTCCCGGAAATGGAAAAAAGAACACATTGACACCGGTGTGTCAGACCCACCATACTTGCTCCGGATACTGCGAGAGGGCTGTACAAGCAATGATCACACGCACGGCACAGCGGACACACCAGGAACCGCGGTGTTGGCCGTCGAATGGCGCTAGCTGCGCAGCATTTGTGCACCGCCGCCGTCAGTGTCAGCCAGTTTGCCGTGGCATACGGAGCTCCATCGCAGTCTTTAACACTGGTAGCATGCCGCGACAGCGTGGACGTGAACCGTATGTGCAGTTGACGGACTTTGAGCGAGGGCGTATAGTGGGCATGCGGGAGGCCGGGTGGACGTACCGCCGAATTGCTCAACACGTGGGGCGTGAGGTCTCCACAGTACATCGATGTTGTCGCCAGTGGTCAGTGGTCGGCGGAAGGTGCACGTGCCCGTCGACCTGGGACCGGACCGCAGCGATGCACGGATGCACGCCAAGAGCGTAGGATCCTACGCAGTGCCGTAGGGGACCGCACCGCCACTTCCCAGCAAATTAGGGACACTGTTGCTCCTGGGGTATCGGCGAGGACCATTCGCAACCGTCTCCATGAAGCTGGGCTACGGTCCCGCACACCGTTAGGCCGTCTTCCGCTCACGCCCCAACATCGTGCAGCCCGCCTCCAGTGGTGTCGCGACAGGCGTGAATGGAGGGACGAATGGTGACGTGTCGTCTTCAGCGATGAGAGTCGCTTCTGCCTTGGTGCCAATGATGGTCGTATGCGTGTTTGGCGCCGTGCAGGTGAGCGCCACAATCAGGACTGCATACGACCGAGGCACACAGGGCCAACACCCGGCATCATGGTGTGGGGAGCGATCTCCTACACTGGCCGTACACCACTGGTGATCGTCGAGGGGACACTGAATAGTGCACGGTACATCCAAACCGTCATCGAACCCATCGTTCTACCATTCCTAGACCGGCAAGGGAACTTGCTGTTCCAACAGAACAATGCACGTCCGCATATATCCCGTGCCACCCAACGTGCTCTAGAAGGTGTAAGTCAACTACCCTGGCCAGCAAGATCTCCGGATCTGTCCCCCATTGAGCATGTTTGGGACTGGATGAAGCGTCGTCTCACGCGGTCTGCACGTCCAGCACGAACGCTGGTCCAACTGAGGCGCCAGGTGGAAATGGCATGGCAAGCCGTTCCACAGGACTACATCCAGCATCTCTACGATCGTCTCCATGGGAGAATAGCAGCCTGCATTGCTGCGAAAGGTGGATATACACTGTACTAGTGCCGACATTGTGCATGCTCTATTGCCTGTGTCTATGTGCCTGTGGTTCTGTCAGTGTGATCATGTGATGTATCTGACCCCAGGAATGTGTCAATAAAGTTTCCCCTTCCTGGGACAATGAATTCACGGTGTTCTTATTTCAATTTCCAGGAGTGTACTTGTAATTAAAAGTGATTCAAGTATGACTTGAAACAAAGATGTTACAAATGTGCTTGACAATGATGTGTAGTAGAAGTTAGATAATCGCAAGATTGAATAAACATTGCATTGCAGCCTCCTGCGCAGCATGTTTACCTTTTTTTAGCATATGGAGGTTGTGGATCCTAAAAAATACAAAACGTTAAAAAAATTGTGTGTGTGTTCGTCAAGCACCTCCTTCTAAACCCCTCGATGGATTTCATCCAAATCTGCCACTGAAACAGCACACTTCGAGAGTATCAGCACTGTGGGGCTTAGAAACTCCTAGCTCCCATAGGAGTGAAGGCTGTCCTGCATGAAAGGTGTGTCGTGCTGCAGAAGTGCACACACATCAGTTGCAGTTGGCGCAGCTGGGGAAAGCTTGAGATGAACAGAGGAAGGGATGAGCAGAGAGGGAGGGAGAGAAGGGGATGGGCAGGAGCAGGAAGGCATAACGAGATTTATATAGGGAGGAGGAGGATGAGGAGATGGCCGAGGACAAGTAGAACAAGGACACAGAGTCAGGGCGCAGGAGATATGAGATATGGACCGCAAAAGAATGGTGGTGGTGGTGGGGGGGGGGGGGGGGGGGATGGAGGATGAGGTGGACAGAGGGGTCGAAGATTAGAAGAGATGGACACGTAGTGGTGTGAGGGCGGAGATGTTTGCAATATACGTGCTGAATACACACGCGAGTCAAGCCGCAGGGAAAAGACCAGTGTTTCTCCAAAAGCCACTGTTTTCTCTAACACTTTGTTACTGTACTTGCCTACATTTTGCTCACACCATAACGTACTTCATACTTCGATATCTTCTGTGATGTACTGTAATGATGTCAAGTATGTATTTACATCCTATGTTCTGTAGTAAATCACTTATTCACTCAAACACTTAAATAGCCAGCTGCTTGTTCCACTTGACAAAGAAGCGTCTATGAGTGGATGCCTTATACATAACGGTGTTTCTTCCTTCAAGCCCCATCTGTATACATGAGCTACGCGCCTTGGGAAGTATTCTTCCTTGAGCTGTTATTTAGAACACTGTGTTCAGGCATGTTATTTCTTCCCTGCATCTTTCTGATACCACTGGGTGAGCAATGGAGGTAGGATCTCGAACAATCATGATGGACCAGGTGTACAAGATGCCTGAGGTTCCTTCACAGGTAAGTATGTAAAACTCTGCTGGTCTCACTAAGCGTAAAGGATCGTGTTCATTGGAAGCTTAGCGCAACATATGAATAGCCTAATACAACAGGCTCCGCTTTCAAAATGTTTTTCAGTGTTGATCGTTTCTGTTAGCAGTCGAAACTTAACTCACCTTGATTTTAAGTGATCTTTACTTTATTTCTTTGTTTTTGAATTTTTGCGGTTCAGACACGATTCCCAGTTGGTACATCACCCACACATTCACCAACGCATCAAAAGGGAACCGTCAATGAGTGTCTAGACTTCACACTAACACAGTACTGGCGAGGCTGAACAGTCCCCAATTCGGAAATGCAAAATTCTCTAGCTTTATTAATGCC
The DNA here is from genome assembly GCF_023864345.2 of Schistocerca serialis cubense. Classification (NCBI taxonomy): domain Eukaryota; kingdom Metazoa; phylum Arthropoda; class Insecta; order Orthoptera; family Acrididae; genus Schistocerca; species Schistocerca serialis. The sequence goes on from NC_064645.1 coordinate 209,301,276, forward strand.
TTCAGTAATACCATAAGGGTTATCTACTTTGTATGGAGACATGTCAAATTTTTCCAGATGGAGCCTTATCATCTCATATCGATTGTAAGCCTTCTCCCTGGAGATGAAGCTGTCTGTAGCCATATAAAGCAAGTTTAGATCTTTATAATAAGTTTTTTTTCTGCAGATTCGCAATGAAAACATAAAGAGTGAGTACTGTACTACGGAACAGTTTTCAGATTGCTGTCTCCAGCTACTGTGTAATAGAACTTTAATACATTTTCTTACTCCATTTTGAAATGATATCAAGCTGGCTGTTGTGGCCGAGCGTTTCTAGGCGTGTCAGTCCGGAACCGCGCTGCCGCTACGGTCGCAGGTTCGAATCCCTCCTCGGGCATGGATATGTGTACTGTCCTTAGTTAGGTTTAAGTAGTTGTAAGTCTAGGGGACTGATGACCTCAGATCCATAGTGCTCAGAGCCATTCGAATCATCTGAAATGATATCATTCACTGTAAACGTATTGCAGCCTTGTTCTGAATGCAGAACATCTGGTCAGTGATTGGTGTGTTCACTGCTTCGATAAATTTTTCAAGAATATAAATATGCCACTTTAATTAAAAGCATGAATATGACAAGAGTGACTTCGAGCATGGCGTCCCACGACAACACAGGCTCTTTCGTCAAAAGATCTGGTGGCATAGAAAAATGCCTTTCTTTTACTGAATGCCCCCACAACTTCCTTATTATTTCCCTGATGTTCTGTTTCTTTATTTCGCGACAATACAAAACGAGCTGCCCCTCTTTCAGCAATTTCTGTGACCTCCATTAAACCTGTATGTTGGGGATATCATGCAGGCCAGCAGTACCCCAGAACAGAACAAACAAACAGTCCCTTTAGCAGATTTGTTGCTTCCTCTAAGTTTTATATCGATAGAAAACAGTCTTTGGTCCAGATTCAGTGCAATATGTTACATGCAATGGTTTAGATTTCTGTAATTTGTCGTACAACCGAAATTTGGCGGAACACTTAAGAGGAGCTTTCGTGGTTGTTAAATGAAATCATATTCAACGTGCAATTCTGCTTTGGATCTAATCTACATGTTGTTCAAGTCTTCTTTAGAAAGGATCCCGGACATGGGAGTAATATTCAAGAACTTTGAAATGTGACGCTTTTTGGCTCATATACATTTCCCGCGGATTCATCCAATGAGTCTCAGTCTTTCATTTCGGTCTTTCTTGAAAAATATTCGATGCTATCTCTCTTAAACAATGTAGTTTATTCTTGAGGTTTATGATCTTCCTAAACTTTGCGGTATCTCTTGGAAACTGACGATTTAGAAACAAGCAAACATTGGTCAGTGACTTCTTACTCTCTGTGTGGCCATGTCGCACTAATTTATCTATTTACGTATTTGACATACTGTACCCATTGTTGGTTTCTGGTATCTGGAGTGCTCTAAATATATGTAAGCACCTATACACCTAAAAGTTCTTTTTCTGTTGTTGTACCACAGAAATTACAAACGTCTGTTAATGATTTTGCTTTTGATTTCCACACATATTCTCCTCAGAATTCATAACGTATTCTAAAAGTATATCATCTACTCAAGCATGCAGATACCTTTCTCTAAGAATGTGATTCTTTATATGAACAAAGTTAATGAATTAATAGTGTATATCGAGTTGACGAGTGCTTTTATGTACAACTTTCTCGTCCAAATCGTTGCACATTTATCCATAAGTATATGGTTCTTTAAATTTTTATGGGTAACCAACGCCTGATACAGTAACTTACTTTGGCGGCACTCAACTACATATCAAGCCCTTATGTTGCTCTTCTAAGCAAAACTATTATTTATTCCTTCTTGCAATTATCATTGTTTTTATCAAAGCCCTCTCACATTCTCAAAAGCTATTACAGATCTAAATTCTTGTAGCCAATAAACTCCCATATCCTGTATGTATATGTGTATCGTAATTTCAGTAACTTCCTTGTTCAGGCCATTGTGTCTTTACTTTTATGGTCCAAGTACAAAGACGATCACCGTTTGGCTTGTGCTTTTACGTCCGTAATTGTGTGCATGCGTGCGTGCATGTGTGCGTGTGTGTGTGTGTGTGTGTGTGTGTGTGTGTGTGTGTGTGTGTGCGTGTGTGTGTGTGTGTGAGAGAGAGAGAGAGAGAGAGAGAGAGAGAGAGAATGGGTGCGTGGGTGTGTGGGTTGGTGCGTATCCGGAAGGAAAGTTATAAACTATATAAGTTATAGTTTATGAGTTTGATGCCGTACAAACGTAATGGATATCTCATGAGCATAAATTTTTCCTACATATGCCGACCGTTAATTCAATACAGACGAGAAACACTCATCTTATTCGGAACAAGTTTCTGTGTACTACAGTACCTCTATTCAATGTAACAACGGTCAGAAATTTAAAACGGTCTTTATTTTCTGTTAAACTGTAGAATGAATGATGTTTAATTATTTACTTTTACTTTCAGAACAAAGCCTCAAAGAGCAGATAAATACGTAATCTCGATATGGAAATATGGATCGTTGAATAATCTGAGGCGTGTACAAAATTTCTTTTATGACAGATTCTTCTTTCTCGTTTCTGTTAAGCATAAGGCCTATAAATGATTATCAGCTGTTAGTCGAACTATAAGATCAGTACCTTGCACTAAATTTGGAAGCAGAGAAATCAGTCCTGACTTTAAAATATGTGCCCTTTGTGCCTGCTTAACATGTAAGAAAAGGAAAGCAAGAAAGTTATACCAAGGACGGTGTTTCGAACCAGAAATTATTCAGCTTGTACGATTAAAATTTATGTGTTTATTTTACATAAAATCTATGAGCCGTGCGCGACTCGTGTTCGTGCCGTTTATTACTCGACATCTTGTCTTTGAGGAACTGCCGTCCCGTTCTTATTCGATTTACTTGCGCCACTAAGTGACTGGCCTGCCTGCCCGTGAGTGGCAGCAGCAGCACTATCGATAAGAGCACTGTCGTACTATCTTTGGAGCGACCGCTAGTATTTCCGAGTCGTGGTGTGCGAGGAGTTCAGTCGGGATGGAGCTCCAGTGAGGTCTTACAGCCAGTACTCGCCCAACCGCTGGGGAAACACACATGCACTGTCCGACAGAAGGAGACATGAGCGGCGACGACCGTTGGTTGGTCGTTCGGTCGATCGTCTCATCGGACGACGTGTATTTGGTCTTCTGATCGCTTCTGGGCCCCTTCAATTGACCATTTTGCGGGACTTACGTCAGGATACTTCCTTGTACAGAGATGTCGGATGGCCAATGGGCAAGTGTTCCCTCCGCTTGGTTGGATCCAAGCCAGTGTCACCAGTGGCAGTGGCAGTGGAGACAAAGCAGCAGTGAGTTCCGAACAGCCATGACTCGCCCGATCGTTGCCGACACACATGACTTGAATGGGGCGACCTTGGTTGGTCGTTCGATCGGTCGTCTCATTGGATGACGTGTATTTGGTCGCCGACCGCTTCCGGGTTCCCTGTGGGTGTCGACTTGTGATTCCTCATGGTTGTTCCACAGTGACCGGTTTTACTATTGTTCTAGTTATTTGTGGAAGTGTTTCGCGGAACCGTGTGTAGCTTGTGTGGTTTTGACTGAGCAGTTATTTTAATGCTGTCTGCGTGCTGGATTGAGTCGGTTGGGACGGAGCAGAAAGTAAGTCTCCGCGCCGCAAGGCCAGACCAGGGCCGCTGGCGGTGTGCACGTGCAGTCAGATCGTGAGGCGCTAGATGCAAGAGTGACAAGTTCGTTGCCCACCGAAACTGGACGCTGAAGTTGAGTGATCAGTTAATCTTTTATGAAATCTCAGCTATTGTGAGACCGCTTCGTTCATTTGCGGGTTGTCATCCCTTTGATCATTCGAGCTAGCAGCTGTCTTCCTATGTTGGGATTAATTATTGAACTGACTGTTACTTATCAGTGAAGTGCACCAGCGGTATTTTCTGCCCTGTGGCCGTTAACGCCCCGGTTAACTGCCCTGGTCGTTAGCGTACTTTGGAGGCAGTGTGCCTCTTCCTCGTTGTGTTGCTGCTGTCCGGCACAGCGTGTAGTTAGACAGCCATTTAAGTTGTTTGGTTCATATTTGCTTGGAGTGGTTATTGTTACCCTGATTATTTTTAGACGTCAGTTTCTGGAAGCGTAGTGCTGTTCGTATTATCGTCCTCGGCCGATATTCTCCATCATTGTGCCATTGGTCGGACGGAAGGGAAGTGGGTTAAATTGTTTCGGTTGCCATCCGATTACCTTACTTCAACTTTTGGCTGTCTGTCTCACCCCAACTTACGTTTGAACTACCTTCCCCGGCCGGCCCTTGGAACACTTCTGAGAACCACTTGTTCTGTTGGTTTTACATTCTGACTTTCATTTTGGTGAAGTATCGTACGAGGCCTTCCACCGTGTATTAATTCAGTTTTATTAAATTTTATATAAAGGCCTTCAGCTGTGTTAAATTAAAATTTCGAGCATTGATTGTTTCTTTAACAAAATTATTTTTGGAAATTGTCTTATCTGATATTGTTTGTAATTCAGGTCCTAAGCCATTAGTTGTTCCACGTATTATGGGTGGTCTTCAGCTGAGGATTTGCGTGAACTCCTGAATAAGGCCTTCAGCTGTGTGTATTCTCTAAAGGAAAATTTTTATAAGAAGCAAGGGTTTATTATAAATTATTTATCCCATTTGTTTTTCAATCCAACAGCCATTGTTTCAAATTTGTTTGTAGACTTCAGCCATGCAAAAAGTTAATCACGTTTCGGCCATTCTGTTGTAAGTTTAAAAGGAAATTTTCTTGCTTAAAAAATTGTTTATTAATGTGCTTTAATTATAGTTGTCCTTCAGACTTGTAGTGTAGGCCTTCAGCTATTAATTGTTTCCATTGCATGTTTTTTTTTTTTTAATTTTCTTACCTTCTATTTTAATTGCTTTTAATTTCTAAGCCAGGCCTTCAGCCGTTTTTGTGTTTGTTGTGTGGTTTCTGGCCTTCATCCTCCAAAGCATCTCAAGTTTTCTTTAACTAGGCCTTCAGCCGTATTGTTTAATTGTCATCCTTTAAGCCCAAGTGTAAATAAGTGATTCTTAGGAAAATAATGTCGAGTGTTTGATTGTGCAACTCACAGTAACTATTTACGGCCACATCCACAACCTTAACCTTATCCTGTGCGCTCTCTGACTAATTACCAGTCAGGTCTCAATCTGGTAAGGTTCACACGCTATAGTAGCATATACACACACACATCAAAAAAAGTTTTGCATCACCTCGCTTCCGAGAGTCCCGGAAACAGTACAGAAAATTTGAATAGAGATCAACATAAACATCATTTCAGCCATTTTTATTGACTCATAAAAACACGCATTGCATGTTGGACCACCATACAAAAACACCTTCAGAGGTGATGGTACAGATTGCTGTACTCACTGGTACGTCTGATATCCAGTAGCACGTCCTCCAGCATTGAGGCATGCCTATATTCGTCGTGGCATACTACTCACAAGTTCATCAAGGCACTGTTGGTACAGATATGTCCCACTCCCGAACGGTGATTCGGCGTAGATCCCTCAGAGTGGTTGGTGGGTCACGTCGTCCATAAACAGACCTTTTCAGTCTATCCCAGGCAAGTTCGACACTCTAGTCAAACGATGTCGTTATCCTGAAGGAAGTCATTCGTAAGATGCCCTCGATGCGGGCACGAATTGTCGTCCGCGGAGAGGAATGCCTCGCCAATATGCTGCCGATATGGTTGCACTATCGGTCAGAGGATGGCAGTCACGTATCATACAGCAGTTACGGCGCCTTCTATGACCACCAGCGGCGAGCGTCGGCCACACATGATGCCACCCCAAAACATCAGGGAACCTCCACGTTACTGCACTCGCTGGACAGTGTGTCCGTGTTCAGCCTGACTGTGTTGACCCCAAAAACGTCTCCGACGATTGTCTGGTTGAAGGTATATGCGACACTCATCGGTGAAGAGAACGTGATGCCAATCCTGAGCTCTCAATTCGGCATGTTGTAGGGCTTATCTGTACCGCTTTGCATGGTGTCGTGGTTGCAAATATGGACCTCGCCATGGACATCGGGAGTGAAATTTCGCATCATGCTGTCTATTGAGCACAGTTTGAGTTGTAACACGACGTCCTGTGGCTGCACGAAAAGCATTATTCAACTTGGTGTCGTTGCTGTCAGGGTTCCTCCGAGCCATAAACCGTAGGTAGCGTTCATCCACTGTAGTAGTAGCTCTTTGACGGCCTGAGCGAGGCATGTCATCAACAGTTCCTGTCTCCCTGTATCGCCTCCATATCCGAACAACATATCTTTGAATCACTCCGAGACGCCTGGACACTTCCCTTGTTGAGAGCCCTTCCTGGCACGAAGTAACAATGCGGACACGATCTAACCACGGTATTGACCGTCTAGACATGGTTGAACTACAGACAACACTAGCCGTGTACCTCCTTCCTGGTGGAATGATTGGAACTGATTGGCTGTCGGACCCCCTCCGTCTAATAGGCTGTGCTCATGCATGATTGTTTACATCTATGGGCGGGTTTGGTGACAACGATAGGGACTGTGTTTGTGATACAATATCCACACTCAACATTTATCTTCAGGTGTTCTTGGAATCGGGGTGATGCAAAACTTTTTTAGATGTTTGTAGTTATCGTCTTATTATTAAGTTCTAGTATCCCCTAACACCTACCAAATAATAGTAAGAGTGTGCACGTGAGAGGATAAAATGTATATATCCCCATTTCATTGTGACCCACCCTTAGATTTTAAGTGAACAGAGTCTGAGGCACTCTTTTTGTTTGTTCTACAGGACAAACCAGATAATGGCAGCCTGGTAGCTGCGTGAAAGCGTGGAGTGACTTGGACGCAACTCACAGTGACCCCTCCCCTTTCCCCATGTAATTTAGAGAGAACGTGAAGGACGCACACCATAGCAACTTCCCCTCCTCTACCCTTGTGAATGGAAGTGTAGGACGCCAGCCAAAGCGGCTACAACCACGTGTGTAAAAATTATTTGTGAACTTTTCTTTCAGGTTTAGAAAAGACTGCTAAGAGATAATCATCTGTTTATGTGTCATGTTATTTTCTTTGAATTTGTGTATGGAAGAATGTATTTAATGGATCTAAGATTTTCATAATTTTTCAATTTGTGTGTGTTTGTTTGTCTAAGGCAATATGTATGCCAAAATATTTCGTTGACTTTGCTTAAAATTTTGAGTAATGACATTGTTTAAAAAGGCAGTGAACATGCCTACAATTTAAATAATTAATGTAGGTAATAAGTTTTCTTTAATGTTTCTACAGGTTTATATTTCAATTTTGATTTTTCATCGGAAGTTAAACTGTACTCTTGCTTCCCTTTTTGTAATTAAATTTTTTTTTCATTCATTAACATTCATAAACAAAAAAATTTAAGTAGAGGGTGATGTAGGGAAGCAGCCTACTCACGCTATAGTAAATTCACATCAGTTTCCATTATGTGCAAGTCAGTCTGCTGTAACTAGCTCTGACGTCATAAATGTTGCGCAATACCTTAAAAATCAAGCAAATGAACTAAAACTTTTCTAGCATGTCAGAAATAATACTAAATTAATGTGTGTTAAATATCAGTTTGATAACTTCAGCCATTTCCGAGATTTGGACGTTTTTCTGGAAAAATCATTGGCGCAACAGAAAAGAGCTAGAGACTTCAAAATTTATATTTAGATTCATCTTTCATAATGATTTAATAAAAACAGTACTTTGGATTGCACAAATTAAGACTTTAGTGGAAATTCATGATTTTCTGGTTTTCGTCTCAATACTGAAGGAAGCAAGATAGATTAAGTAGGCTAGTAAATAAGGCTAGGATGTTTAGATTTAAATAGGTTGGAGGTCCGCTATGATTATGAAGATGTGTAAAGTTTCTTTTTAATACCTATAAAATTATAGCGATAGCGGATCTCAAAAGGGACAGTTCAGAGCTCATCTGCTGCGTGCAGGGTAATTAGATTAATTCTCTCGCTCAAAGTATTTAACTTAGCCACGTCAAAATTTTATTATTAATACTTACCTGCATGCTGAATGCACGTTTAAATTAAGAGCTTCTTCGGCCATCAGCCAAAGAAGCTATAAATTATTATGTAACTTGAAGTGGTGCGTTACTAGCCCAGCGGCTAGTCGAGAGAGCCGGAATGATCAGGCGTTCCCTTCGCCGTCCGCACCGCGGCTTTATATATAAGAACACTGCGCGAGGAAGAAGGCCCCAGTTCTCTCCAGACGCTGAATGACACGCCATCTGTGTCGGTAGTCACGTCGCATCAGTGTATCTGCTACAAACAGCCTCGGGTGCCGTATTAAGTTACTAGAGATATGCGGAACCATGAAAACATTTCATGTGAAGTGTTAATTCTGAGATGATTTCCATTATCTAGCTTCAGTTTGCGTACTGTCGTATTTTCACGTGCCGTCGCGGGACAGACATTCTACCAAAAATTTAGCGTGGCGTTTGATGAAATATTTTCATCAAATTATGGCGAGCATTCTTTTTAACATTTGATTCGGACATTTATAGTTGCATCAGCGCATTAGACTCTGAACTGTTCTGTTAGTTAGGTTGTAGGGATACTTGTGGTTTTTATTAGTGAATTTCAGAATATACTCAACTATTTTGGAAAACCGTTTTTGATTAGAAATCCCGGACAATCTCCTAATTCCTCAGAGCTATAAGCTGCAGCTATAAGAACATTCTCAGGTAAAGTGGGCACTAGGATATCTATTTACTGGCTCCAAGTTTTATTAAATCACTTTCTGGGGGTCACGGAGTAAATAGAGAGCCAGTGTTGAGAACGGCAAAAGACAGCAATAACAACATTCTAAAAGCTAGAAACTGATTCAACACGCAAGCGTTTATACAGCAATAGATTAATTATTTTTACAAACTCATCCGCCGCCCCACATATGGTGCATCGGCCGGGAAATCAACTAAGTGAAAGTGATTTTTAACTATTCGGATTCGCGAGTGAAATGCGACACGCAACTGAGTATAGAACAGTGAATGTGTTACGTGTGCATGTGGACGACGCAATTGGATTAACAACGCATCTGGATTGACGGAGCTGGCACTGAGTGTAGCGGTGCTGCCGGCATCGCGAGAAGCCAGTCTCGCCGCACCGCAGTCGTCCGCTGGAGCTGCCGGCGCAGAGCCTGCAATTGCGGGCCACGCAAACACACAACAGCCGTCGGAGAGCCGTCTGCAGTTCAACGTGCCACGTCGCATCAGGAATCCTGGTACGCCGCGCCGGCAACGCCATACGTCGTGCAGAAGGAACTAAGTTAAGTGAAAAGCTGTTAAAAATTTTACTAACCTGCACTAAAAGACTGTCGGCGATGGAACCGTCAAAAGAAGCTGAGGTTAAACTTAAATCAGAACCTATGTCTGTTGAGGGAACTGTAAATACAGACAACGGTTCAAGTGTAAATATGCATGAAAGTAGTAATGTTAAGGTGAAACATGAAGTATTGTCTCCTGACAGTAGTGTGGGAAGGGGCAATGATTCAATAATAGAGACCCCTGTAGTAAAGCGGAAAGTAGAAATTGTAAATTTATTGGATGATAGTTTCTCTGATGAATTAAAAATGAAACAGTCATCAGAGATGGTAGAGTTTAAGAAGGAGAAGTTAGATATGACTAATCAATCAGAAGTTTCATTTAGTTTTGATGATTCTGGTGTTGGAGCTAGTTTTTCGTCACCTGAGTATGCTAAGAAGCCAGTTAGTGAGCAACCCAAAGATGCTGGGGCTGTTGATTTAAATGTTATATTACAAGCAATAGCTGCCAGTCAAACAAATTTTAATATGCGGTTTGAGGCAATGAACAATAAATTAGAATCCAATAATGCTGAAATGTCAGCCAGTAATGCTAGAATGAATGCGGAGTTAAAGTCTGAAATAAGTGAACAGGTCAAAAGCAGTAATGCTGAAATGTCAGCCAGTAATGCTAGAATGAATGCTGAGTTAAAGTCTGAAATAAGTGAACAGGTCAAAAGCAGTAATGCTGAATTAAAGTTTGAAATAACTGAGGTCAAAAACAGTAATGCTGAATTAAAGTCTGAGATTGTGGCCAGCCAAACAAATTTTAATAAACGATTGGAGGTAATGGACGATACTTTCAAGGCTGGTTGCAATAAGTTGAAAGAGGATCTAGACAGTTTGAATTATAAAATTGATTGCAATCATGAGGATATTAAGAAAAAGGTTGCTCAACAATTTTCTGAAATGTATAAGACAATAAAATCCGAAGTCGCTGAGGTTCGCAAAGACTTCCAAATGGAAGATGCGAAGCTGGAGCACAAGTTAACAGAAAAGATCGAGGCGGAGTCTGAACTGTGCTCAGATAGATTTAAAGATGTTAATATAAAAGTAAACATATGTCAAGCAGAAGTAGAAGCAATCAAAACTGACACTACTCATATTGTGCAAAGAGTAGATAATGTTGAAATGAAAGTAGAAAATATAAGTACTAACATTGCTAACATTGAGAGTAAAGTAGCTTCAGTAACTTCTGGTAATGGTAATGTACAACAAGTTGTAGCTGCAAACGCCGCTTTTATCGGGTGTCGGCAGTTCTTGCGGTTCGATCCAGATAAAAATATCCACCCGCTAGATTTCTGGAACGATTTTGAAGATGTGATTCCACCAACTTGGTCTGAGCGAGAGAAAATCTCATTTATTAGAAGCCATTTAGCAGGTGACGCCATGCGTTGGTCAGCTGATGTTATGTTGAAATGTAAAACATTAGCGGAATTTAAAACAGCTTTTATTAATGAATATTGGTCTAGCAATAAGCAAAATGAAGTGTTGAGAGAATTTTGGAGTGGAAAACGCTTCAATGCAGGCAAGGAATCTATTAAAGAGTTTGCTAGGTCATGGATTTCACGTTTGTCACATTTGGCGGAAAAGCTAAAACCAGAAATGATTATACTAGGTCTGGAAGCCAAACTGCCATGGTACTGGCAAACTAGAATTATATCAGCCCCTAGAGACAATCTGGATCGTTTCATTGAATATTTGGAACGTGTAGAACGTGTTGCTGCCAATGAGGAGCAAGCACGTAATAACCGTAATGCCAATAATAATAATAGTAATTTTAGGAACGAGCAAAATGGCAATGTAAACATCAGAACAGTAGGTGTTCGTCATCCTAAGAGAGATAGGAATTGGGGAAATAATTATCAGAACCAACAATGGCGTCCAAGGGATAATAATGTTGTTCCAAACAGAAATATGCATGTAAACAACAGTACGGAAAGTAAGGCTATGCCAGCTAACTATAATGAAACTAAAGGAAACCGTAATATGCCGAGGCAGGAAAACTAGTTCCCGTCTATGAGGACACTGGCGCTCACCAGGCGGTTACTTTTCCTAAGCCAGTAGTTAAGGGAATTGGTAAGACAGATCAGAATACTCAAACTGAACAGATGGATGAAATGTCGGTAGCACCTAAGGATACAACAGAAATATTAGATCACTCACAGTATTTGATAGATACCGTGTTAGAGACGCTTTCTAAGTGGGAAGAGAAAGAGAAGGCGCAGCAGTGTAACAGTAGGGATGAGCTACAAAATACTGAATTGTCAGGTGAAGAAGCAGAAGAAATTCATGCTTATATTTACGATGAGGATGATGTGTTCTTATCTAAAGTGCCTGTGCAGGATGTTGATAATGTACTAATAGATTTAGAACAGGAGATAAGTGGGAATGTAGAGGGTAGGCAGTTTGGGGTCGATGAACCCAGTAGCTGTGACCAGTTGTCACTTGAGAAGGAAACCGACGATAATGGTGAAAGTGGTTTAGCTGTAACTAATGTTATGCCCGGTCTGGAGGCGCAGAATCGCTCAGGCTACAGTAATTTGGGTTATGTTCAGCAAACTAAATGTAATGAAGTCGTGCGGTGTTTCGATTTAAAATTAATAGACCGACTGGAAAAGGCAGCTGAAAATGTAATTCAGGAAACCCCTACAAACTGTGACCTAAATGTAATGAAGACAGATGTTGATCACTTTAGTTGGAGACAAATCCAAAAGGAACTACTAGATGAATCTGAGGAACCACCTGTACAACCTAGAATAAGCCACCCTATAATAATAGTGAATATGTTGGGTATCAATGTACGTTGTCTCTTAGACAGTGGAACTGAGGTGAGTGCAATATCTCAGTCCTTCTTTGATGCATTACCTGGTAAGGACAAACTTACAGTAATGAGGGTATCAGGACTAAGAATAATTGGTGCTACTGGCAAGGTTTCAAAAACGATAAAGCAAGAAGCTTTACTACCCTTTAACATTAATGGTAATTTAATTGATCATCCATGTTTAATTGTAAACAATCTCAGTATTGAGGTTTTAATTGGCATAGATTTCTTGTCAAAATATCAGAGTGTTGTTGACTTTGAAAGAAGCCAGTTAAAAATGGTCTTGCCAATAATCGGAGTAATTATAGTACCTTTTAGTGATAAACATGTAGTAACTGATCATGAAACTTGGGAGCTGCCTATACGAGTTCTGAAAAATAGGAGGTATTGGGACGAAGGTGTTAATCTTAATAACAATAAGCTGAATACAGAAGAAGAAGAAGAAGCAATTATTTTAGACAAAATAGAAACTAAATTGCAGGAAATCGATAGGATTTCAACCAATCAAAAGGAAGAACTGAGACAGGTTCTAAAAAGGCATCACAAAGTATTTTCGGATCGACCTGGCATAGTCAAGGGTTATGAATGTCAATTACAAGTGAAACCCGGCCAAGTGTTTTTCAGGAAGCCATACCAAATACATGTAGCAAGGAAGGAAGCAGTTCGGAAGGAGATACAGAAAATGCTAGAATGGGGTGTGATTGAAAAAGCGGTCAGTGAATACAATAATCCTCTTGTTGTTGTACAAAAAAGAGACGGGAGTGTCAGATTGGTCTTGGACGCTCGTTGGTTGAATGAAGTAGTGGTTAGGGAAAGTGATAGACCGCAGAACATGGACGAGTTACTGTAAAAATTCCGGGGAGTAAAATTCTTAACGTCCATGGACATCACGTGTGGGTATTGGAATTTGCCACTGGTGGAAAGTTCAAGGAAGTACACAGCTTTCTTGTACGAAGGAGTTTGTTACCAATACCGTGTAGTACCTTTCGGACTTAATATCTCTGTTTGTGCCTTCGTACGTGTGATGTGCCATGTTTTAGGACCAGCTTTAAGCAATAAAATAACAGTTTACGTAGATGATCTGTTAATAGCAACTCCTACCTGGGAAGAACACATAGCTTTATTAGAGGAAGTGTTAGAGGCTATTGAGATAGGTGGCATGAAACTAAAGATTGAAAAGACTGAGTGCATTAAAGAAGAAATAGGTTTCTTGGGATATAGGATAAGTGGAAAAGGTATTCTGCCTGACCCAGGCAAGCTAGCAGTCATTGAAAAATTTGAGGCTCCCAGAAACAAGAAGCAGTTGAGATCAATGTTCGGTCTTTTCGGCTTCTATAGGCGTTTTGTTAGTGATCAGGCTTTTAATGCTCCTTGTCTTCACCTCCTGCTGAAAAAGAATACCCCGTGGGTTTGGACAGCAGAATGTCAACAGGCGTTTGAGGTGCTTAAACAGTCTTTAATTAATAGTCCAATTTTGCATCATCCTGACTTTGAAAAACCATTCTGTATGTCTGTTGATGCTAGTGGCTATGGTATAGCGGTGGAGATATTCCAGGTTTAAAATAGAGAACGAACAAGAAGTACACAAGACTATAGCTTTCGCAAGTCGATCTTTACAGGCAGCAGAGAGAAATTATGGCATCTCAGAACTAGAAGCGTTGGCAATTGTATTTGGGGTACAGAAGTTTGAGCAGTATCTATTAGGTCACAAGATAATAGTTTACAGTGACCATAAGGCATTGACCTTTTTAAAGACCTGTAAATTGAGGAATGCTCGTTTGGTAAGATGGTCATTGTATCTCCAGCAGTTTGACCTTGGGGTTAGATATATTCGAGGGAAAGACAATCTGGTAGCTGATGGGTTATCTAGAAGTGCGGAGCTCTGTGATGACGCGGGAATTACAGCAACAGACCTAAATGAAGTTCGAATGTTTGCATTGCACGAAGTAAAGGAAGAAAGTGCGTTAAAGAGAGTGATTAAGAACTTGAGACGTGAGCAGAATGCAGATGACCAACTGAAATTAGTGAAGAGCTATTTAGGAAATGCGAACTATCCTAAGGTTTCGCAATACTATTGTTTGCATAAAGGTATTCTGTTTAGGAGGAGAAAGGTAGGTGTTTCTGAGTGGAAGCTGTGCTTTCCCTCACAACATGTAGACTTACTAATCGACTATGTACACCTGAGGTATGGGCACTACGGTGCAAAGAAGTGCATTGCAAAATTACAAGAGAAGGTTGTATTTGACAACATGTACCGCCGTGTGGCCAAGCGTCTAGCATCGTGTGTAGTGTGCCAAAAGGTCCGTGCTGCCAACACCAGAATACAAGGGGATATGCATTCAGTAGAGCCAACTGAAACCCTAGAATTACTGGCTTGTGATTTGTTTGGCCCTCTTCCTGTTTCGAGAGGTGGTTGCACCCATGTTTTTGTTGTGGTGGATGGATTCAGTAAATATGTTAAACTATACCCAATTAAAAGAGCAAACGCAAAAACATTGGTTGAAAAATTGGAAAAAGATTTCTTCGTGAACGTTGGCGTTCCGAAGAATTTGCTGTCAGACAATGGACCTCAATTTACTTCTGATAGATTTAAGGAATGTCTAGATAAGGCCGGCGTGAAACATCTGAAAATATCTGCGTATTTCCCCCAAGGAAATATGAGTGAACGTATTATGAGGGAATTGAATAGGCTTTGCAGAACTTATTGTGCTCGGAAACACTCAAGTTGGGCAGAGCACATTAAGTATTTTGTGAATGTAATTAACAACCTAAGACATGATGCAACTGGTTTTGCACCTTGCGAATTGATGTTTGGCCAAGAACCGCACAATGTGATTGCAGATATGGTAGAATTCCCTATTCTAACGCAAATATCCACAGACGAGAAGAAACTAAAAGCTAGGGCTAATATGAGAAAAAGAGCGTTGGAAAGGAAGAAGCGTCATGACGCAAAAGCTGTACCTACTAGCTTTGAAATAGGTCAATTAGTCCTTGTCAAAACCAAAGAAAAATCAAAGAAAGTAAATGCAGAAACAAAGAAATTCATGTTCGTATACCAAGGACCTTTCAGGATAATAGGAAAACCACATGCCAATGCATATAGGCTGGAGTACCCAAAAAGTAAGAAGCTATTAGGTCTCAGGAACGTGATTGACCTAAAGAAATTCATAGGTAGTGAATGAATGCTGTAGGGAGGAGGTTGTACTGTAACCTCCACACAGTGTGGCAGCTGTGCAGTCCCAGCTGTGTGAGATCTTCTTTCCCTTTCAGGTCTCACTCATTCTTCATCTTTCCTATCTACAAAAATTTCGACCTCTTCTTTCATACATTAAATTTTCCGGTATAATTATCAATACAGCATTAAGCTAATGAATGCTGTAGGGAGGAGGTTGCTCTATAACCTCCACACAGTGTGGCAGCTGTGCAGTCCCAGCTGTGTGAGATCTTCTTTCCCTTTCAGGTCTCACTCATTCTTCATCTTTCCTATCTACAAAAATTTCGACGTCTTCTTTCACACATTAAATTTTCCGGTATGGTTATCAATACAGCATTAAGCTAATGAATGCTGTAGGGAGGAGGTTGTTCTTTAACCTCTACACAGTGTGGCAGCTGTGCAGTCCCAGCTGTGTGAGATCTTCTTTCCCTTTCAGGTCTCACTCATTCTTCCTCTTTCCTGTCCACAAAAATTTCGACCTCTTCTTTCCAGACATGAAAATTTTCTGTCATGGCTATCAAGCCATGAGTTATGTAACAATTCTATCTACCGATTAGTGACAAAAAAATACCTAATGTGACAAACCTAATAGTGACAAACAGTAGAGAAGTATGACGTAATTAAGATACAAATGTATTTGAGTAACAATTATGTATAGTACCCTGGTAATATAGTAAGTACAAAGTGTTGTTTTATTGGAAATGGTCCACCAACAGTAATTTAAAAAGATATATGAATTCATGTACAAGCAGGATCTGAAGTGGTAGTGAAACCTAGTGTATGCATTAGAGCTGACTAATAAATAATAAGAGAGAGTGCTTAGTGTTATGAAAATATGCAGATAAGTTGTAAGGATAAACTCACCTGGTATAGCAAGGAAAGGCAGTGTAATGGAATTGAGCAGTGTTTGTGGTTGAGACGTGAAGGACACGTCCCTGAAGTATTTATAAGGTTGGAGCTGGCCATTATTTTAGTGTAGTGTGTGACAGGATACACCTACACGTATTGAGGTTATGAGTTGGAGGCGTGAATGCGACCATAGGTACCCTTATGTTAGATGAGACAGAGCAGCTCATGGTGTCCTATAGGTTTAAGGAGTTTAGCATTACGCTCGTCCATAATTACTTGATGCACTTTAGTGGTAGGTCCGAGAGAGACTACCTGAGGTTTCAGCGTCCGATTGAGTGGAAATGGATTGCCACGTGAGCAAACTGATCAGCTGCAATACACTAAAGATATGAAATAAATGTGCTATCCTATGCTTTAAATATTAATAGAGTGAGTGTTACATAAGTACATACACTAGCAAAATAAATAAATAACATACTGACAGACGTGAAATATTATTTTAGCTCATCATGATTACACTTCAAAGTAAGTAAGTACCTAATTGCAGATGTGGAACTGGCAACAGCAGAGGACCAATAAGTGGATTTAGTAGTCAACTAAACGTAGTGTGTTTTGAACACTCACAACTGTACTATTACCAAAAGTTACTCACATGTACAAAGAAGCTGAGAAAACAACCACTAATCATACTCATACTATCTCTAAGAATAAAGTAATCAAAGATGAGTCAGTTAAGTAAATAAGATGCAGATTTGTCAGGAATGTACCGAGCATTGGTTCAGTGTTCCGGCCCAGAACTAATAAATTCAGATTAAATA
The DNA here is from genome assembly GCF_023864345.2 of Schistocerca serialis cubense. Taxonomy (NCBI): domain Eukaryota; kingdom Metazoa; phylum Arthropoda; class Insecta; order Orthoptera; family Acrididae; genus Schistocerca; species Schistocerca serialis. The sequence goes on from NC_064645.1 coordinate 209,318,341, forward strand.
GGAATTATGATTATATGCCTTGAGCATAAAATTTTCTCTTGTAAGTGACTAACGGCGTTTTGAGCCACTTGTTTAACGATTTTATGACAATTAAGTAACCACGAGAGTAGAATTGAAAAAAAATTCTGTTAACTTTGTTCCAGCAACATACTGAAGGATAAAATGTATATATCCCCATTTCATTGTGACCCACCCTTAGATTTTAAGTGAACAGAGTCTGAGGCACTCTTTTTGTTTGTTCTACAGGACAAACCAGATAATGGCAGCCTGGTAGCTGCGTGAAAGCGTGGAGTGACTTGGACACAACTCACAGTGACCCCTCCCCTTTCCCCATGTAATTTAGAGAGAACGTGAAGGACGCACACCATAGCAACTTCCCCTCCTCTACCCTTGTGAATGGAAGTGTAGGACGCCAGCCAAAGCGGCTACAACCACGTGTGTAAAAATTATTTGTGAACTTTTCTTTCAGGTTTAGAAAAGACTGCTAAGAGATAATCATCTGTTTATGTGTCATGTTATTTTCTTTGAATTTGTGTATGGAAGAATGTATTTAATGGATCTAAGATTTTCATAATTTTTCAATTTGTGTGTGTTTGTTTGTCTAAGGCAATATGTATGCCAAAATATTTCGTTGACTTTGCTTAAAATTTTGAGTAATGACATTGTTTAAAAAGGCAGTGAACATGCCTACAATTTAAATAATTAATGTAGGTAATAAGTTTTCTTTAATGTTTCTACAGGTTTATATTTCAATTTTGATTTTTCATCGGAAGTTAAACTGTACTCTTGCTTCCCTTTTTGTAATTAAATTTTTTTTTCATTCATTAACATTCATAAACAAAAAAATTTAAGTAGAGGGTGATGTAGGGAAGCAGCCTACTCACGCTATAGTAAATTCACATCAGTTTCCATTATGTGCAAGTCAGTCTGCTGTAACTAGCTCTGACGTCATAAATGTTGCGCAATACCTTAAAAATCAAGCAAATGAACTAAAACTTTTCTAGCATGTCAGAAATAATACTAAATTAATGTGTGTTAAATATCAGTTTGATAACTTCAGCCATTTCCGAGATTTGGACGTTTTTCTGGAAAAATCATTGGCGCAACAGAAAAGAGCTAGAGACTTCAAAATTTATATTTAGATTCATCTTTCATAATGATTTAATAAAAACAGTACTTTGGATTGCACAAATTAAGACTTTAGTGGAAATTCATGATTTTCTGGTTTTCGTCTCAATACTGAAGGAAGCAAGATAGATTAAGTAGGCTAGTAAATAAGGCTAGGATGTTTAGATTTAAATAGGTTGGAGGTCCGCTATGATTATGAAGATGTGTAAAGTTTCTTTTTAATACCTATAAAATTATAGCGATAGCGGATCTCAAAAGGGACAGTTCAGAGCTCATCTGCTGCGTGCAGGGTAATTAGATTAATTCTCTCGCTCAAAGTATTTAACTTAGCCACGTCAAAATTTTATTATTAATACTTACCTGCATGCTGAATGCACGTTTAAATTAAGAGCTTCTTCGGCCATCAGCCAAAGAAGCTATAAATTATTATGTAACTTGAAGTGGTGCGTTACTAGCCCAGCGGCTAGTCGAGAGAGCCGGAAAGATCAGGCGTTCCCTTCGCCGTCCGCACCGCGGCTTTATATATAAGAACACTGCGCGAGGAAGAAGGCCCCAGTTCTCTCCAGACGCTGAATGACACGCCATCTGTGTCGGTAGTCACGTCGCATCAGTGTATCTGCTACAAACAGCCTCGGGTGCCGTATTAAGTTACTAGAGATATGCGGAACCATGAAAACATTTCATGTGAAGTGTTAATTCTGGGATGATTTCCATTATCTAGCTTCAGTTTGCGTACTGTCGTATTTTCACGTGCCGTCGCGGGACAGACATTCTACCAAAAATTTAGCGTGGCGTTTGATGAAATATTTTCATCAAATTATGGCGAGCATTCTTTTTAACATTTGATTCGGACATTTATAGTTGCATCAGCGCATTAGACTCTGAACTGTTCTGTTAGTTAGGTTGTAGGGATACTTGTGGTTTTTATTAGTGAATTTCAGAATATACTCAACTATTTTGGAAAACCGTTTTTGATTAGAAATCCCGGACAATCTCCTAATTCCTCAGAGCTATAAGCTGCAGCTATAAGAACATTCTCAGGTAAAGTGGGCACTAGGATATCTATTTACTGGCTCCAAGTTTTATTAAATCACTTTCTGGGGGTCACGGAGTAAATAGAGAGCCAGTGTTGAGAACGGCAAAAGACAGCAATAACAACATTCTAAAAGCTAGAAACTGATTCAACACGCAAGCGTTTATACAGCAATAGATTAATTATTTTTACAAACTCATCCGCCGCCCCACAATATGTTTCAGCCAACGCAATAAGAATGTATCACAGAATGAAACGTACTTCTCTGAGTTTCCTGATTGGTTCATCTGCGAGTTATCTATGTTTTAGGTCGTTATTGAGTCTATCTTACACACAGTCTGTTCCAGGTTGATGCACGTGATTGACTTTCTTTCTTCCTGTGTTAGTGCATTCTGTGAATATATGAACTGGAGAGAGACGGTTTTGTGTGATAGAGTTTCTTTTGTGGAAATAGTGTCGTAATTACTAAGAAGCTACACTGCTTATTTACTCCTACTAATATTTGCATCTCCAAAATCAGCAAGATCATGTGATTTTAGTTAACAGAGAAATAAGTATATTTTTAAGTAACTATTTATTACCAGAGACGTAGAGATTTTAGTTTGATTTACAGTGGGTTCCTTATCCCATCGCGTGGAGCAAGTACTGTCATTTGCTGACGATTAAATCTAGGCATTGTATCTACACGCTCTTTATATAAATCATTGTTCTAGTATTTGATCTCGATATTTTGCAACGGTGCAGAACTCTGTTATGTTATTTCTCCTGTTAGGTCCATTTTGCTATCATTAAAATAAATTCGCAATTAAAATGATTTCGGGCTTTTGGGAAAGACCAGTAGCTAGTAGTTTAAGGAAACCTTTGGTCACATCAAAAGCCTTATCCCAATGAGAAAACGGTCTCCGGAGCTGCTGACGTTGTGCTTACAAGGTGAACTACTATGTTAGTGGAAGCGTATCCGTTCCCCGTCTGCCTAGTGGAAATACGTCATTGAATTTGCTGGGAGCTGTCAAATGGCAAGATTTTGCTTAGGAGACATTTTCTCCTAGCTGCCACATGATTAAGAGACGATGGGTGCAATATCTAACAGGGTGATTGCATTAATCTAATATCCTGTTATTACTCAATACATTGTAACACGCTAGTTTCGATAAAAGTTTCTATCATTATTATTGTGCTTATTATTACTAGTACTGATGGTCCTGTTATTATTATTATTATTATTATTATTGTTATTATAATTACTATCCAAATGTTCTTAAGACACTTTAATCGTTTCATTGCAATATCAGTTAATTACTTCTGTAAATTCTCTATGAACTAATATTCTACGACGATCACAAAAAGATAGTCTTTTTTTAAACCTGACTTCTTTCCTAAAACCTAATTTTTGTTCAATGATGCACCATAACCATGAGACACTTTGCAGTTCTCTATAAGCCGAACAACCATCAGAGAAAGATGGACCCACTTATTCACACAGTGTTTTACATTTGTATGTAAGGCATAATGGCTCACAACAACATTTACTTCGAACTGGCCAAAGAAAATATAAAGAAATTAAGCTTCGTTCTGGTTAATTCTTACAGGGCTGAAAATAATGTAGTGTTATCTGCGTACAAAATTATCCATGGAATGCCACCGTGTGGTTAACGAGTGTTCGGCATGACACTGAAGCAATACTTCGTCAGAATCCACGTCCTCGTATACTTTTGAATAGACTGGAAGTATGGATAATCTCTCTTGAGTTGTTGTTAAAGATGCAGTGCTACGAGAGCAATGAAACACCTTCAGATTCACTGACGCATGTAAAATATCTTACGTCACTAACAGTCTTGTGTTGCTAAACTGTTTCTTGTATGGAGTATTCAAGATCACCATGACCCATCACAATAGATCATTGAGGCCTAAAAGTACTGAGAGGATACTCAAACTTAGCTATAGTGTATTATATTCAGCTTCGGTTGTTCTGGGTTCCTGGTGTTACGGTTAAAAACATTAAAACATTAAGTTTCAGCATTACTACAAATCGTCTGTAATATATCAACAGATAACATTTCACTTGTCGTATTTCTAAAATGTATCCATTTTTTAGCCAAACTGACGGTTTTTCATTAATATACACATCTACATAGCTTCAACCACGGTACCGAAAATTTTTCAATAATGCTGAAACTACAAACAAAATCATGCGTATATTAAATAGTGAGTTGGCACTGTAATCAGTATGCTTGCCATACGTACTTCGTTGAAGTTGTCAGCAACCATGTATGCGACCTTCCGTAAAATATGTCTTGAGTATTTGAACAAGACGGGAATAATAGCTTGGCACTTGTACTCAGGAAATTGTGGTCATGTACGAAAGTAGATTACGATTTTGTAATCTCCATGCAGGATTCGTACTGTTGAAATAAAGAGAGGTGAAAATTATTGAACAAATAGCTGCAAAAATAAATGATCTTTAAAACCTTGTGCCTCAACAGTGACACCTGATACAAATGTGCATTCATAATCTTTAAGAGAGAGCTTTCCTACTACTAAAACATGTCAAATTACCGTTCAGTTTTTTTCGGTAATGTTCTATAACTAATTACCCACAAAATTTTCTCCTGCAAATCTCATCGAGTTACATTACAGTACCACACAAATCTTCTGGAAAGAACTTTTCACTCGTGTCATGAATGAAAAGCGAAACGTGTTGGCTGTCCTGTAATTTTCAAGTTGTTGAAACTGTTCTGCATAAAAACAATGCTACAGATGCTAAAAACACCAATAATATTTTATTTTTGTGGTTGATTTCAAATAGTTCCTTTGAAAAGCTTGTGCAGTTAGTATGTGAATAAGACCTTACGAATTGTGGTTTTTGCAACTTTTATTCTTTAAGCAACCATTTTATGATCTATCATTCCCGCAAATCTCCACAGTATGTTGGAGCTTGTGTACTGAATAAAAGGAGGTTTCTTGAGTCATTGTGGCCTCACGTTCAAGTCACTTAATTTTGAAGCAATTTTTTTCAGTAAAATTCGCTACATTTATCTCAAAAATTATAGATCTAAAATTGCTAGAGCTTACAGCTTCATAAAAAAAACTAGGAGATAACAAGTCACAAAGTGTGAGCTCTGAAATCATCTACACGAAGAGATCAAGTTCCCTAAATTCGGGAGAAATTTTCTACTGACAAAGTTTAGTGCTCATATTGAGGACGCCTTGGAGCGAAGATAGTGACTTCAGTACCACAAAACACGTAGAATATACACAACTGAATCTGATCAGTCGTTGCAAAATGTTTTGCAGCTGTAACACAATTATTCACTGAAATACAGCACATCAAAATAAGTAAAAAGTATGGAACATTATCGTTGCAAATGGTGGCCCTACACTTAAGTTTCCTAACCACAAGTTTGTAAAATTTGTGCTCATTTCTATCGTCAGTAAAATTTGTGGTCATTTCTCTCACTCAGGTTCCCCTCTCTCACCCCACCTCGTATTTTATCAGTTATAGTATAGTACCTGATACGTTCTGCATATGTCCCACCATTTCATATGAATGTTAAACATGTGAAGATTCTGACATTTTATTCCGAAGAGACGGTGAGAGTGAATTTTAAAATATACGGAGTAGTAATAAAACAATTAATAATTTTTGTAGTTGCACATGGAACTGCGTAACAAATGAAATTATATAAATGGAAGTACATTTAGTTGGAAAACATCCTGATGTCTCAGAAGTACATCTGATTACATTGCTAAGAGTCATTGTATGTACCACTTCGTGGCGTGATAACTCTGATGAAGGATTCTGATCTCCAACTACCTACTATAGAGACAGTTGCTCTTACTTGGTCAGTCTATAGCATTTTCGCTGGATACTGACGATTGCGAACCCTTGTTTTCCATTAACGCATTATCATCCACCGTCGCTTACTCAAATGTCTCATGAAATTTAACACCAATAATTGTAAATCAACGTCAACACTAACAAAACAGTGAATTTGGCTGGGATTCCAACAGCAAGAAAGTATTGCCACATAATGCAGTAGAGTCGTTCATAGGTCGTCTGAAGGTCATCTTGTGGTGAGTCCTTTCGAATCATGTGATGTATCAAGTGGTTCCCCTAAATGTCACTGGGTTACTGTTACATTGTGATTTTTTAGAGGTATAAGGATTACTCGATTATTTATATCTAATTTCCATGTCCCTCAAACGAGTTCTTTACAGTGAAACTAGAAGCTAATAATTGCGTATTCTTTATTTTCAAACGTGTACGCCAAAACTGTAGTATCTTTTTTCTTTTTCCTTCTGTCAGTTTTCCCAATGGTATCAGGTAAGAAATGTACTATTCTACACCAGCTTCTTTTGCGAAGTTAACCAAAATTGTTACACCCATTCTCCTTACACGAATCCTGCCGTTTACGCTAAGACATTTCCATATTTTCCACATCTCACCTGAAAATAAATGAAAAATATAGATTTCTTATAAATAATGTTCATTAGGAATCGTGATCGACCAAAAAGGCGGATTATCATAATTCATTAATTAAGAAAGAGAGTTAGTTCTTAGAAAATGATGTCATGATCAGCATATTAACAATTAGCTTTGATTAAAAATCTATAATAGGACTCTTTTAAGCCAACCACATTGAAAGTGGTGTGAGTAGAGAGGGAATGAAACAAAATGTTTTGTAAAACTGAGTGATGAAATGACTTATACGTTTCTTTAATTACACAAAAAGTGATTCAACATTACTTTCAAATCAATGGGTGGGATTTTGTTTTACGTGCCTCTTCGACTTACACTACATCTTCGGTTCTTACGTACAGTGTTCTGTGCTGTATGCGTATTCAAGGAGATATCAATATCTAGGAGATCACTTTGACTATTACGAGTTGTACCAAAACATATGACGGCAGTTCTTGATGTGTTTTGATTGTTCTTGCACCGATTCCAGATTATTAATGTTTTGCAGTTTTCTTATGCTCTGTTTTTGTAATCACACAGTGGTGATATGATTACAATGCTGTGGCTACCAAACTCTTGATATCAAGGTAAAATCCTAGAAGGGATTAGCAGCACAGTCCCTTTTTCTATTAAACATCTTAAAACCTGCGGCACGTAACCACCCATTCTCTTAGTTTCGTTCGTTTCAGAATTATCGTATCTTTGTGAATTAAAGGACAGTGATTCCTAATATACTTCGGAAATTGCTAACGAAATAGAAAACGAATATTTATTACACATTTTCCATTAGCCTCAAAATTAAACTTGTCACTGTCAGTAAATTGACATCTGCTTGCGGTGGCACACATCCACAATATGTATAAAGAATTCTGCATGCTGCTGCTCTTGGTTCGGTTGAGCCTTCTGGGCCACATTCTAAACAACACACACGTAGTTGCCATAAAAATGATTTTCATTCTGGTGATGAATTAAAAGCCTAGCACAATCGTGCACCTTTTCCGTGTGAGTTGTTTCCTCTGATCCAGCCATCATGATCGCAGATGTGTGCAAAAAGTAATGGACAATAAGTGAAACATTGTAAATTAATAGTCTGCTAAGCCTTTATGTCCAGAGAGAATTGCTTGCAAACACAAAGAATAAATTATGGAACTTCCGCAGGCTTACTTTCATTATAGTGTATGCGCTGTTTTTGCTCATCTTTTTTACTTAGTCTATGATTTTTGTATGGTGACAATACGTTAATGATGGACTGATATCACGTAAGAGCTCCAATCACGCCCTGTATGTGGGTAAGCATTATATTAAGCACTATTACCCGAACTACTCTCTATGATTGTCAAACTAGATTCAGTATTGGCGAAATATATGTCCATGTTTACACGTATTTTGTAATTAATAATCATATATTTCTCTGAGTACTTTTTGTGACGTACAGCACATCTCAGCATAATGAAGTTATTAGTGTTTTTGGTGGCCACAGTGACTGGTATCCTAGTTGTGTGGTATAACTAGGCACATAGAAGGGATCTGTTCACCTGAGATCCACCTGTTATCACACATTTCTTCCAGATCTTTATCGCCAGTATTTCGCCTCCTCTTGAAGAGTCGGCAAAAGCAGGAGCCCAGCTCCTTAGAGAACAGACGTCTTCAGATGTGACGAAACATCTGTGGCCGAAAATAAAATCAGTGTCACAAGCTGTCTCACACTACATTAAAATACAATAGGTCCTGTCCACCGTAACAACAGGACTCTGTCGGTCGCCTAAAAACTGAAAAACATAATGTATTTCCACGTAGAAACTAGCACAGTGACTTGAATATTTTCAGTTCATAATTATCAGAGATGCATTTATCTTTAATGTGTAGTTAGAATACATTATTTCTAACAATATTCGTATTTTCTGAGAGCAGAACTCAGCTCCCGCTAATGACGAACCATAAATCTGAAATTAGAACCAGCACAGAGGAAACAAGATACGAACCAAAAGAGCATCACAACAGGCTTACGATTAGAAAGAAGAATCTCCCAACTAAAAAAATTGGCATGAAACTCCTAATTACGCAACATCGTCAAAAGTACAAGGAGTATCTAGAGTATTAGAGAGGAAAGTAGATTACTGTGTCCGATATACATAAGAAGAAGAGATAAAAAACTACTCAAAACATGGTATTCTACGAGTGAGACAAAATATTCAACAGATTCCTCAAGGAAATGAAACACTTAACTGAAATACTACGACTAAGGAATCACTTAAGGCATGCCTCTTGGATAATAAGATTCATTAAACAACACAAAGAAGTGCTTTATAAGAATGTTATGGCTGAAACAAAGTTTTCCAGTCATTCAGTAGCGTACATTCAGAGTACCCATTGAGGGGCCAGTGTATTGTTTTTCGAAGAACAGCGTAACGCAGCTGATTCAGTAATGCAGACATACCAGTGAGAACACGTAAAGTACGTAATGGAGAAGTTGTGATGTCTCAGAAGACCACACACAAGTCGGAAAGATGTGTTTGTTGTATGTCCAAAGAGTGCATTGTGTTCGGCGACTTGTGATGAGTACTGAAATAGCAGTGAAGCAAGAGGTAAGGAATTATGTAGAACTATAAGCGACAGTACAATTGCATTTTTTTACAATTTGTTGTGTTAAAATGACATCTCAGTTATTGTAGTAATTTACGCTGTGGAGGAGTACGAAACTAAGTAACTGACGCAAGTGTCCTGATAGGCAAAGTTTTCAGCTCTCTGAGGCCGCAGACAAGCGATCCAGTTAAATATTTTTCAACTCCCTGGAAATTATTGCACACGAGTAAAATTAAAAATACTTAAATATTTCCTCTCTTAAGATGAGGCTAATAATTCAGTATACTTAAATACAACTTTCAGAATTTTATATAACTGTTTGCTTGCAAGTAAGTTTCAGTTCTATGACAATCGAAATATTATATAAAGCCAGATTAAAATACAATTTTACGTAACGAGACAATAACATGAGTGTCAGTTGACGTTTACCGCGTGTGTTGCATAGTCTTCTTCGGCTCGCACAAAGAGAGTCGTAAGAAGCGAATCACAAACCTTCTTATAGCGCCTCAGGCTGTTGCTGGGGAAGGGGGTCAACTAGTAAAGTCGTCAGAAGATCAAAACCAATTGTAAAACAATTTGGACGCGATATTTGTATGGTGGGAAAATTGGCAACTGACCGTAAATAGTGAAAAGTGAGAGGTCATCTATATGAGTGTTAAAAGGAATCCGTTAAACTTCGGTTACACGATAAATCAAATCTTAAGGTCGTTAATTCTACTAAATATTTAGGAATTCAATTACGGACATCTCAAATTTGAAAGAACACATAGTAAATATTGTGGGGATGGCGAACCAAGCACAGCGTTTTATTGACAGAACACTTAGATGACGCGACAGATCTACTAGAGACTGCCTCCACTAAGCATTTTCGTCCTCTGGTAGACTGTTGCTGTCCTGTGTGGGATCCTTACCAGATGGGACTAACGGAGGACCCCGAGCAATTTCAGTTAGGAGCAGCAAGTGTTCTATTATCGAGAAATAAGAGTGAGAATGTCACGGATATGATACAGGATTTGAGGTGGACATTATTAAAGTAGAGGCGTTTTTCGTTACGGCGGTTCTCAAAAAATTTCAGTTGCCAAATATTTTCTCTGAACGGGAAATTTTTTTGTTGCCGCAGACCTACATGGGGAGAAACGATCATCACAATAAAATAACAGAAATCAGAGCTCGCACGGAAAGATACAGCTCTTCGGTATTTCCGTGCAGAATAATAGAGAATTAGTGTTTAGGTGTTTCGATGAACCCTCTGGCAGGCACTTAAGTGTGATATGCAGAGTAACCATGTAGATGAAGATGTAGATGCAGAATGGACAGCGTTGTCGTCTGCCGTTGCCTGCTGCTGATCCTCTCGCTCGCCGCCGATGTTCAATGTTACGCAGTGCAGACTCATCTTCGTCGTCACATGAGATGTTATGTTTAATGCACATATATCTGGCCGTGTTTTCATGGCGCTATTGAAGATGTCGATGATAGAAACAGAATAAATTATAAATTTAAGTTCCTTCACATTCTTATTTTCAGTATAGTGTTGGTCTTACCTGCAGTAATTACAACGAATTCAAGTCCTCGTTGTTATTCTGATGTCGATATTTACAGTATTTGCTTCGACACCAAAGTCAATTATTTTCCTCTGACTTAATAATTTCACTTCACACTTTTCCCCGCATACTTTTATCCAAGTTGTCAGCTAATCTTTCCTTAGAAGTGCTGCCCTATACACAGAAAAGTCATAGTTACACATAAGAAATGAAACTGGTTAACGTGTTGGAAAAGCAAGTGTGATGATGCAAACGGTACGAAACTGTTCGGGACTTGGACAAGAGATGTTCCATTACCGAAGCAGACTGCCATGACACATTATACAATATTTAAGGATAACAGATAAATCAAAAGCCGTAATAGCTGTAATGTGAAAAGTTAGTAACACGTACGTACCAATTATGGTGCAGGCGCTCCAATGATATGTTTCACTTCTCTAATTTTTTGAGTTTGTGAGGCACACTTATACATCTATTTTATGTTATGTTTTATTTTATCTGTGTTCCGTTTGACCTCTTCTTTTTGTTCATTCGTTTCACCACAACGACCATATCTATACCTTGTAATGTGCGACATGGTGGAAACTAAATAATCAAGTGGGTCTCCCAAATTCGAATTCACTATCGACATTATTACTGCATATGAACAAGAAATATAATCGTCTGGCACTGTCTACAGCGTCAGTGAATGAAATGTGTTTTTGCTAAACTCCATGTGCTAGTCAACACACATGTTCCTAGTGCTTGGCGTCGTCTGTCGAGCACGCCAGTTGGACAGGCCCATGGTCCTCACGCTCGTCAGATCGTCACGTCCTAGAGAATGGTCTAATAACACTTCGTGCAGTACTCATGTTTGCACATTTCTCCATTTCCTCAAAGCCAGACAGAGGCTGCATAGTAATCTGTAGATTTGTACGTCAGTTAAATAAAGTGGCAACGTTTATAATTTATCCGTGGTCTTCAGTCCGATGACTGGTTTGATTCAGCTCGCCTTGTTACCTACCCTTTCCAAGCCTCTCTATCGCTGAATAACGACCTCATCATACAACCATTTGAATCTGTCTACAGAATTCGAGCCTTGGACTGCGTCTACAGTTTTACCCCTTCCCCATCCCACCCCCTTACATCCTTCCTTTCGTTACCAAATTAATAATAATCTCACGCCTCAGGATGTGTCTTGTCAACTGCCCGTTATCTTTGTCAAGTCGTCCCACAGATTTCCTTTTTCCCAAGTTTTTTTTTATTTTCCACACTGAAAAATAATCGCTACATCAAAATATAAATAACGCAGAGTAATGAAATTTCTAGAGTACATTTGTCTAGTAACATATTTAAGTGAATAACATTGCAAGGTCACTGGTTAATGTGAGCGTGAGATATGCCACTGGGATGTGAAATGCTGCTACATTAATAACCGGTGTAACCGGCAGGTTATTGATCGCAAGCATCCAAACGTGCACGAATTGTGATGTCCATTATAATTATCCGGGCTGTTATGCCGTAGTCGGTTGATGAATTATGAGGTGATTCCCAACGTTTCGTCTCCGACTGCGGGAGACATCTTCAAGGGGGTCCGTAGCTTGATGGAAGGTCCAACACACACACTGGCTCGCTACTGACTGCCGCTAAATTCCGCGTCCGCGCGCCCCCGCGCCGCGGCCTGACGTCACGTGTTTTGAAAACGTCAGTGCAATTGGCCGCTGTCCGTCGCCGTCGATCGCCGTTGCCATCACCCAGTAGTGGACGAGTGGTACACATCTTCTTTAACACCGGCATCCATATACCGTTTAATTTGACGCCCTCCTCCTTTCGGTTGAAATTATTTGGGTGTTTAGCGATTTCGATTGCCTCCCTGTAGAGCCTTTCGTAGTATCCGCTCGTGGTCGCTAGTACTTGCGTCTCCTCGAAACGAATATTGTGGTTCCCTGGCTGGAAAGCATGCTCCGCAACAGCTGATCGTTCCGTTTCTCCTCTTCTACAATTTCCCTTGTGCTCTTCCAAACGTTTAGAAACAGTTCTTTTGGTGGTACCCACATAAACATCACCACAGCTGCATGGGATCCTATACACTCCAGATTTTTCCAATGGTTTGCGAGCGTCCTTGGCAGGCCTAAGGTATTCCTGTATCTTCCTGGTGGGCTTGTAAATTACGGTAATATTCCGCTTCGTCAAGATCCTCCCTATTCTTTCCGTTACATTTTTAACAAACGGCAGGAAAACCTTAGATTTTGCAGTAGCCTGTACGTCGGTATGATTTCTGCGTGGCTGCCTCAACGCACGTTTTATTTCGGCGGACGAATATCCGTTCTTCGTTAGTGCATTGTGGAGATGTTCCATCTCAGCGTCGAGCAACTCAGGTTCACAAATATTTCTAGCTCTGTCCGCTAACGTCTTGATAACACCCCGCTTCTGTTGTGGGTGGTGGTTCGAATCCCGGTGCAAATAACGGTCCGTGAGCGTGGGTTTGCGGTACACTGAGTGGCCCAGACTACCATATACGTTTCTAAACACAAGCACATCGAGGAAATGTAGTTTGCAGTCTACCTCCTCCTCCATAGTAAACTGAATTCTTGAGTTTATACTGTTCAGATGTTCGTGGAACCGGCTTCGTTCCTCCCTACCATGTCTCCACAACACAAACGTGTCATCCACGTATCGGAACCATACATTTGGTTTCTTGCGGGCAGTACCTAAGGTCTGTTCTTCGAATTTCTCCATAAAGAAGTTTGCAATTACGGGACTTAGGGGGCTTCCCACAGCCACGCCATCCGTTTGCTCATAAAACTGTTCATTCCACTTGAAGTATGAGGTCGTCAAACAACACTTAAATAGCTCTAAAATATCGGCAGGAAAAATTCGATCCAGCTGTTCCAATACATCATTAAGTGGAACCATGGTAAACAGCGATACCACATCGAAGCTGACCAATATGTCCTCCGGCTGGACCACTATGCCATTCAATCTGCTGATGAAATGTGCCGAATTCTTTATATACGAGTCCGAACGGCCCACATGTGGTTTTAACAGATAGTCAAAAGCTTGGCTAACGAGTAGGTGGGCGAACCAATGGCACTTAGTATCGGTCTTAACGGAACATTTTCTTTATGAATTTTGGGCAATCCATAAAGCCTCGGTGGTAGCGCAACCGAACTGCAGAGACCTTTCTGTACACTCTCTTCAATGGAGGACTTTTTTATTAACCGCGACACAGTTCTGAGAACGTTGTTAGTGGGGTCCTTATTCAGCTTCCTATATGCTTGCGGATCCAGTAGATCCGTAATTTTTCTCTGATAGTCGGCCACATCCATAACCACCGTTGCGCTTCCTTTGTCAGCTGGGAGAACCAAAATACTATCGTCGTCATTCAGGAGTTTTAAAGCTCTTCTCTCACCCACAGTTATATTACTTTTCGGCGGTTTTGCATTGGCTAATATTCTCACTGTTTCTATCCGGATTTCTTCAGCTGTTACAGAATATACACTGCGAATTCCTGCTTCTACATTGGCTATAATTTCTTCCGTGGGCACAAAACGCGGACTAACAGCAAAATTTCCTCCCTTGGCAAGCACAGATGTCTCATCGTCAGATAACGAACGTTTGGACAAATTGATAACGGTCCGGGAAACGTCTAAATGCCGAACAGTCTGATTAGGTAGCAAATTATCAAACTTCTTCTTCTGTCTACTAGACATCGTCAACATACGCTTCCCCATGGTATCATGCAGTATTCTATCAATTTTATCCCAGTCACCGCTGCACAGTTTATTACTGATCGTAATATGGAAAGACATTAACCTACAGTTTGTGCTTGCCAAGTCCCGTCGGGTCTGCTGAATGCGCTCTCGTAGTAAGGCCTCCTCAGTCCGTTTGAAAATGCGTTGTGCCTTTCCCGAATAGAACAGTCGCTTTATCTTCAGAAACTTCGGTATAACGCCGACGGCTCTGCAACGAGACAGGAATGTGAGGGAACACAACAGCTGCACTCTCATCTTCTGCAGTCCTTCCAGTCGTCGCACTTCTCTTGATATCTCCTCCCCGTAGAGGCGTCTGATACTAAAATATAGACTTTCACGGCCGGAAATATCATGTCCATTATAATAATCCGGGCTGTTATGCCGTGGTCGGTTGATGAATTCTGAGGTGATTCCCAACGTTTCGGCTCCGACTGCGGGAGACATCTTCAAGGGGGTCCGTAGCTTGATGGAAGGTCCAACACACACACTGGCTCGCTACTGACTGCCGCTAAATTCCATGTCCGCGCGAACCCGAGCCGCGTCGTGACGTCACGTGTTTTGAAAACGTCAGTGCAATTGGCCGCTGTCCGTCGCCGTCGATCGCCGTTGCCATCACCCAGTAGTGGACGAGTGGTACACATCTTCTTTAACACCGGCATCCATATACCGTTTAATTTGACGCCCTCCTCCTTTCGGTTGAAATTAATTGGTTGTTTAGCGATTTCGATTGCCTCCCTGTAGAGCCTTTAGTAGTATCCGCTCGTGGCCGCTAGTACTTGCGTCTCCTCGAAACGAATATTGTGGTTCCCTGGCTGGAAAGCATGCTCCGTAACAGCTGATCGTTCCGTTTCTCCTCTTCTACAATAGAAACAGTTCTTTTGGTGGTACCCACATAAACATCACCACAGCTGCATGGGATCCTATACACTCCAGATTTTTCCAATGGTTTGCGAGCGTCCTTAGCAGGCATAAGGTATTCCTGTATCTTCCTGGTGGGCTTGTAAATTACAGTAATATTCCGCTTCGTCAAGATCCTCCCTATCCTTTCCGTTACATTTTTAACAAACGGCAGGAAAACCTTAGATTTTGCAGTAGCCTGTACGTCAGTATGATTTCTGCGTGGCTGCCTCAACGCACGTTTTATTTCGGCGGACGAAAATCCGTTCTTCGTTAGTGCATTGTGGAGATGTTCCATCTCAGCGTCGAGCAACTCAGGTTCACAAATATTTCTAGCTCTGTCCGCTAACGTCTTGATAACATCACGCTTCTGTTGTGGGTGGTGGTTCGAATCCCGGTGCAAATAACGGTCCGTGTGCGTGGGTTTGCGGTACACTGAGTGGCCCAAACTACCATTTTCGTTTCTAAACACAAGCACATCGAGGAAAAGTAGTTTGCCGACTACCTCCTCCCCAATAGTAAACTGAATTCTTGAGTTTACACTGTTCAGATGTTCGTGGAAGCGACTTAGTTCCTCAGTAGCGAGCCAGTGTGTGTGTTGGACCTTCCATCAAGCTACGGACGCCCTTGAAGATGTCTCCCGCAGTCGGAGACGAAACGTTGGGAATCACCTCAGAATTCGTCAACCGACCACGGCATAACAGCCCGGATAATTATAATGGACATGATATTTCCGGCCGTGAAAGTTTACATTTTAGTATCAGACGCCTATACGGGGAGGAGATGTCAAGAGAAGTGCGACGCCTGGAAGGACTGCAGAAGATGAGAGTGCAGCTGTTGTGTTCCCTTACATTCCTGTCTCGTTGCAGAGCCGTCGGCGTTATACCGAAGTTTCTGAAGATAAAGCGACTGTTCTATTCGGGAAAGGCACAACGCATTTTCAAACGGACTGAGGAGGCCTTACTACGAGAGCGCATTCGGCAGACCCGACGGGACTTGGCAAGCACAAACTGTAAGTTAATGTCTCTCCATATTACGATCAGTAATAAACTGTGCAGCGGTGACTGGGATAAAATTGATAGAATACTGCATGATACCATGGGGAAGCGTATGTTGACGATGTCTAGTAGACAGAAGAAGAAGTTTGATAATTTGCTACCTAATCAGACTGTTCGGCATTTAGACGTTTCCCAGACCGTTATCAATTTGTCCAAACGTTCGTTATCTGACGATAAGACATCTGTGCTTGCCAAGGGAGGAACTTTTGCTGTTAGTCCGCGTTTTGTGCCCACGGAAGAAATTATAGCCAATGTAGAAGCAGGAATTCGCAGTGTATATTCTGTAACAGCTGAAGAAATCCGGATAGAAACAGTGAGAATATTAGCCAATGCAAAACCGCCGAAAAGTAATATAACTGTGGGTGAGAGAAGAGCTTTAAAACTCCTGAATGACGACGATAGTATTTTGGTTCTCCCAGCTGACAAAGGAAGCGCAACGGTGGTTATGGATGTGGCCGACTATCAGAGAAAAATTACGGATCTACTGGATCCGCAAGCATATAGGAAGCTGAATAAGGACCCCACTAACAACGTTCTCAGAACTGTGTCGCGGTTAATAAAAAAGTCCTCCATTGAAGAGAGTGTACAGAAAGGTCTCTGCAGTTCGGTTGCGCTACCACCGAGGCTTTATGGATTGCCCAAAATTCATAAAGAAAATGTTCCGTTAAGACCGATACTAAGTGCCATTGGTTCGCCCACCTACTCGTTAGCCAAGCTTTTGACTATCTGTTAAAACCACATGTGGGCCGTTCGGACTCGTATATAAAGAATTCGACACATTTCATCAGCAGATTGAATGGCATAGTGGTCCAGCCGGAGGACATATTGGTCAGCTTCGATGTGGTATCGCTGTTTACCATGGTTCCACTTAATGATGTATTGGAACAGCTGGATCGAATTTTTCCTGCCGATATTTTAGAGCTATTTAAGTGTTGTTTGACGACCTCATACTTTAAGTGGAATGAACAGTTTTATGAGCAAACGGATGGCGTGGCTGTGGGAAGCCCCCTAAGTCCCGTAATTGCAAACTTCTTTATGGAGAAATTCGAAGAACAGACCTTAGGTACTGCCCGCAAGAAACCAAATGTATGGTTCCGATACGTGGATGACACGTTTGTGTTGTGGAGACATGGTAGGGAGGAACGAAGCCGGTTCCACGAACATCCGAACAGTATAAACTCAAGAATTCAGTTTACTATGGAGGAGGAGGTAGACTGCAAACTACATTTCCTCGATGTGCTTGTGTTTAGAAACGTATATGGTAGTCTGGGCCACTCAGTGTACCGCAAACCCACGCTCACGGACCGTTATTTGCACCGGGATTCGAACCACCACCCACAACAGAAGCGGGGTGTTATCAAGACGTTAGCGGACAGAGCTAGAAATATTTGTGAACCTGAGTTGCTCGACGCTGAGATGGAACATCTCCACAATGCACTAACGAAGAACGGATATTCGTCCGCCGAAATAAAACGTGCGTTGAGGCAGCCACGCAGAAATCATACCGACGTACAGGCTACTGCAAAATCTAAGGTTTTCCTGCCGTTTGTTAAAAATGTAACGGAAAGAATAGGGAGGATCTTGACGAAGCGGAATATTACCGTAATTTACAAGCCCACCAGGAAGATACAGGAATACCTTAGGCCTGCCAAGGACGCTCGCAAACCATTGGAAAAATCTGGAGTGTATAGGATCCCATGCAGCTGTGGTGATGTTTATGTGGGTACCACCAAAAGAACTGTTTCTAAACGTTTGGAAGAGCACAAGGGAAATTGTAGAAGAGGAGAAACGGAACGATCAGCTGTTGCGGAGCATGCTTTCCAGCCAGGGAACCACAATATTCGTTTCGAGGAGACGCAAGTACTAGCGACCACGAGCGGATACTACGAAAGGCTCTACAGGGAGGCAATCGAAATCGCTAAACACCCAAATAATTTCAACCGAAAGGAGGAGGGCGTCAAATTAAACGGTATATGGATGCCGGTGGTAAAGAAGATGTGTACCTCTCGTCCACTACTGGGTGATGGCAACGGTGATCGACGGCGACGGACAGCGGCCAATTGCACTGACGTTTTCAAAACACGTGACGTCACGCCGCGGCGCGGGGGTGCGCGGACACGGAATTTAGCGGCAGTCAGTAGCGAGCCAGTGTGTGTGTTGGACCTTCCATCAAGCTACGGACCCCCTTGAAGATGTCTCCCGCAGTCGGAGACGAAACGTTGGGAATCACCTCAGAATTCATCAACCGACCACGGCATAACAGCCCGGATAATTATAATGGACATGATATTTCCGGCCGTGAAAGTTTACATTGTAGTAACGAATTGTGATGTCCAGGTGCCAGATATCAGTTTGTGTGATGGAATTCAATGCGTGTAGCACTTGGTCGGTCAATAGAGGGACGGTTAATGCAGTTTGTGGATGACGCTGGAGCTGTCATCCGATGATGTGACATATGTGATCGTTTGGTGACGGATCTGGTGATCAAGCAGGCAAAGACAACATGTCGACGCTCCTTAGAGCTTGTTGGGTTACAACAGTGGTATGTGGACGAGCGTTATCCTGTTCGGGAAAAAACCCTGGATTGCTGTTCACGAATGGTAGCATAACAGGTCCAGTCACAAGATTGACGTACAATTTTGAAGTCAGTGGGTGTTGAATAATCGTGAGAGTACTCCTGTCGTCATACAAAATCACACTTCAGACCATAACTCCAGGTATGGATCCAGTGTGTCTAGACACAGAAAGATTGATTGCAGTCCATCAACTTGCATTCTTCTAATCCACACACTACCATTACTGGCACGGAGGGAGAACCAGCTTTCTTCGCAAAACACAACGCACATCCCCCCTGCCCTCTTATGAATTCTCGTTTCACACCACTGAAGTTCCCGATGCCGGTGATACGCATGCTGAAGAGCGTGTGGTTCGGAGCTACCCTTGAAAGTAACAGATATGTAACAGTTCGTTGTCATTATAGTCGACATAATCGACTTATGAGATTCGGCAACTGTTTAGATAATTACGAAGATTCTCACTTATTGTTCCATCTCAGATGCATATATTTAATTAGATTACATGTTTCGATCACTGTGGATCATATTTAGATCTAAGTAGCGATGTCATCAATCCATCTTTTCTGCTCAGGAACACGTGTTAGAATACTGATGTCACTACTTTTAACATGTAATGTAATAAAAAATGTGCCACTGAGAATAAAAAATGAATGAGAACTATCTTAAACGGTTCGTTGCGTCACTGTGGTGCCAGCTACTTCTCAAGTTGCTGCTGAGATGCAGTGCAGTTCGCCAGAGAATAAGCCGCAAACCACGGTCTTCCCTCTTGGTAGTGCCCCGTGACCTTCCGGAGCCCGGTCTTCTTGCGACTGTATATTCTTGTGACCACTGTTGCCAGCAATCACGTGCAGTGTCTACATTCCTGCCAAGCCCATCGCAGTATCGGAGAATGAACATCCAGCTTCCCGTAGCCCTGTTACAGGACCTCGTCCAAACTCGGGGAGGTACTGATAATCACGTCTTTGTCGCCTTAAAGGTCTTCTTGACTAACATGAACTCACCACGTCCATTCTCAAAGCTAACTAACGCTGAAGACCGTTACAGAATGTGTTTAAATCTAAGCTGATCTGCATCCTCATATACACTCCTGGAAATGGAAAAAAAGAACACATTGACACCGGTGTGTCAGACCCACCATACTTGCTCCGGACACTGCGAGAGGGCTGTACAAGCAACGATCACACGCACGGCACAGCGGACACACCAGGAACCGCGGTGTTGGCCGTCGAATGGCGCTAGCTGCGCAGCATTTGTGCACCGCCGCCGTCAGTGTCAGCCAGTTTGCCGTGGCATACGGAGCTCCATCGCAGTCTTTAACACTGGTAGCATGCCGCGACAGCGTGGACGTGAACCGTATGTGCAGTTGACGGACTTTGAGCGAGGGCGTATAGTGGGCATGCGGGAGGCCGGGTGGACGTACCGCCGAATTGCTCAACACGTGGGGCGTGAGGTCTCCACAGTACATTGATGTCGTCGCCAGTGGTCGGCGGAAGGTGCACGTGCCCGTCGACCTGGGACCGGACCGCAGCGACGCACGGATGCACGCCAAGACCGTAGGATCCTACGCAGTGCCGTAGGGGACCGCACCGCCACTTCCCAGCAAATTAGGGACACTGTTGCTCCTGGGGTATCGGCGAGGACCATTCGCAACCGTCTCCATGAAGCTGGGCTACGGTCCCGCACACCGTTAGGCCGTCTTCCGCTAACACCCCAACATCGTGCAGCCCGCCTCCAGTGGTGTCGCGACAGGCGTGAATGGAGGGACGAATGGAGACGTGTCGTCTTCAACGATGAGAGTCGCTTCTGCCTTGGTGCCAATGATGGTAGTATGCGTGTTTGGCGCCGTGCAGGTGAGCGCCACAATCAGGACTGCATACGACCGAAGCACACAGGGCCAACACCCGGCATCATGGTGTGGGGAGCGATCTCCTACACTGGCCGTACACCACTGGTGATCGTCGAGGGGACACTGAATAGTGCACGGTACATCCAAACCGTCATCGAACCCATCGTTCTACCATTCCTAGACCGGCAAGGGAACTTGCTGTTCCAACAGGACAATGCACGTCCGCATGTATCCCGTGCCACCCAACGTGCTCTAGAAGGTGTAAGTCAACTACCCTGGCCAGCAAGATCTCCGGATCTGTCCCCCATTGAGCATGTTTGGGACTGGATGAAGCGTCGTCTCACGCGGTCTGCACGTCCAGCACGAACGCTGGTCCAACTGAGGCGCCAGGTGGAAATGGCATGGCAAGCCGTTCCACAGGACTACATTCAGCATCTCTACGATCGTCTCCATGGGAGAATAGCAGCCTGCATTGCTGCGAAAGGTGGATATACACTGTACTAGTGCCGACATTGTGCATGCTCTGTTGCCTGTGTCTATGTGCCTGTGGTTCTGTCAGTGTGATCATGTGATGTATCTGACCCCAGGAATGTGTCAATAAAGTTTCCCCTTCCTGGGACAATGAATTCACGGTGTTCTTATTTCAATTTCCAGGAGTGCAGATGCTACTAGCTTTCATTAATGTGTTTTGGTGTTGAGATTCTTTATCCGTCAGTGTATATTCGATCTTTCCACCTAATCATCACAGTTCTTCAGATCCACCACATTTTGAAAGCTCTATTCTCTTGTTGTCTGAACTTCTTTTAGTCCAAGCTTCATATCAACACAAGGCAACACCCAAGACAAATACCTTCAGAAAAGAAATCCTAAGACTGAAATTTACACTCCATGTTAACAAATTATTCCTACTACCAGCGTCCATTTATATCCGTTCAACTTCTGCCACCCTAAGTAATTTTGTTGTTGAAATAACAGAACTCATCTACTACTTTTAGTGTTTCATTCCCTAATCTAATTCCATTAGCGTCACATGATTGCATTTGACGTCATTCCATTACGTTCGTTTTTACTTTTGATGATGTTTCTCTTAAAATCTCTTTTGAGGACTCAATCCATTCCGTTCATCTGCTGTTCCATGTACCTGACAGTCTTTGACAGAATTACTGTGTCGTCGGAAATCCTCAAAGTTTCCATTCCTTATTCTGAATTTTATTTCCGGTTCTGCCTCACTTCCTTCTCAACTGAACTTCCCTTTCACGTTCTTACAGTCTTATAACTGAAATATGATTTCTATGTAAGTTGTCAATAATCTTTCTCTCCATGTATTTTCTCTCTGCGGACTTAGAAATTTCAATGAGCAGAGTTCAGTCGAGATGGTCAAGAGCTTTTCCTTAAAGTACACATACTGTATTCGTAGATTTGGCCCTTTTCACCCTGTCTTGTAGGAGATGTTGCAGGGTATTGCCTCGCTTTACATTTCTCTGGAAACCAAACTGATCTTTCCCGAGTTTGTCTTCTACAACTTTCGCCGTCATTTTGTAAGTAATTTGTATTAGTATTTTGCTGCCATTGTATATTAAGCTCATGGTTCGTTAATATTCACAACTGTCAGCACCTACCTTATTTGAAAATGGAATTATCGCATTCTATCTGAAGTCTGAGGGTACTTCACCTGTCTCATATACTTATACAGGAGGTGGAATAACTTTGTCATGGCTGGCTCTCCCAAACATCTCAGTAATGTTAGAAGAGATCTCATCTACTGCCTACACCTTGTTTCCTCTTGGATCTTTCAGTACCCTGTCAAAACCGTCTAGTAGTGTCATCGGTCCCACCTCCTTCCAGTGTCTCTCCCCTTTCTATAATGTTGTCCTTAGTTGTATTCCCTTTTCATGTAGATCCTCTGTATATTCCTTTCTGCTGAAAAACCTTTAAACTACTGAAAACGCTGCTGCCACTCTTCAGGAACAGTAATTGGTATGTGCTTAATTTATGTAACAATGCATCTATTTGAGATGTCTGATGACATACAGTACATGCCAAATCTGAAAGTATTTGCCTCATTACTCTGTAGTCTAAAAGATGTGTTGTTAATCGAACGGTGTGTAGGTTTATTTTCTAAATTATCACTGTACACTTTAACTTGTATCCTGATAACGGGAATAATTTTATTGGGCAAAGTGGAATCTGGAGTTGCTAATGGTAATGCCACATTGTGTCTTGAAGCAGTGCCAAAAATTTAGTTTATTGCCACATGATAATTTGTATAAAGGCAGTACTGCTTGGGATATAAAATGTCGCCTCCACTTGAGAAAAACATTATATTTAAATCTGGGGAAATATAGTGTGGGCCGGAATTGAAACTCAACAAAGATGCAAGGAAATTGCAGGTTGACGTAACTTTCCATTTAGCAATTTCTTCGTCTCAACATCTCAGATAAGCTAGGAGATTGTTTAACATTTCAATGCCAAGAAGAAGGCGGCAGTCTGTAAGGAGTTCCCTTCTCCATTGAGAGACAAAATTTACATCTCGTGCTCCGATGGGAGATATTGTTTAAACCTAAAATGAAGCAGGAAAGTTTTCATTCCCTTCAAGACGACAGATTTTTGCTGAACTATTTTTAATTTAATGTATCTCCACACTAATGGATATTTGATTACTTTTGCCATCGTCACGTTCTTAACTCTGGCCGCTATTTTATTCCGGATGTTAATGAACCTGTTTCCCCAGTCTTATTTACGAAAATGAGCACTGCTGCGAGGAACTAGGAGAACACGAGACCGTACTTTCCTCACGACCGAAAGTAGAAACAAGTCTATCTGAAGAGGATTGGACGCTCGTAAACTGGCGAACCTCATTCGGGTCCGTCTGAATGTTTACGATAGCGAAAGCAGGGAGGCTATAAAGTCACAGGCAGCCGTGGATAGCACTCGCAGCGAGTAGCGGTACATCGGCGGCCACACTCCCTGTAAAGAGGCCGGGAACTTCAGACATCGCCCACCCACACCACCGTGAACGTATTAAGATACCAACCTTTAATTAAGAAGTTTGTACTGGGTATTATTTAACAGGGTTAAGTAAGCTGAAAACATGATGCATTACAAGCCTTTTAAGGCAAAACGAAAGCTTCATAGTGAATCACTAACGAAATACCCGAATGATATTTTTGAAGAATAGCAACCAGGCATAATAACTGAATTTTCTGTGAATTACTGAGTAAAATGGCACCTTTCATAATTACAAAGCAGGTAGATTTCCTACAAAAGCTATGTTCTGAAGCGAAATCCTAAATGATAAAAACCGCATCACATAAATTCTACAGTCGGATAAGCCTATGGGAAACGGACGTCGGCTTTGTATTGCGATTTAATGATGATGGGACATGTGACGTCAGGGTGGAACGACATTTACTTTGTTGTAACTTAATGAAAAGATGAGTTGTTAAGTCTCATCTCGACGCATCGAAACATAATCAAATTTGGTAATGGACGGAAGTATGCGAGTGAGAGCAGAAATTATAAATTCATATTAGGGACTATTACAGTAAACAGTAATCAGGTTGTATGTATACTGGAGTAGTTATGCAAGGATGAAGAGGTTTGCACATGATAGACTAGCTTGTAGAGCTGCACCAAACCAGTCTTTGGACTTAAAACTACAACAGACAATAGTGGTATATTGATTAGTACCGTTGTTAACCGCATATGTTAGTTTTGAACTTGACGGCTTGGTTGTGAGTCAGCGAACCCAACGAATGTGACCTCATAAGATTAACTATAATTCCTGTTACCCTGCGTACTTTATGCATATTGGATTTACAGGAGCGCTTTATATCCGCCATTATGATAACGTCATGAGTCAAAGCAGACAGGTGATATCGATAGATTAACAATTTCCAAATTTTAGCTGAATCAGTGACAATGCGAGAAACGATTTGCACACGCGGTGTAACTAAACTATGATCCCAAAAGAAGTGCTGTAATCAAAAATAGTCTTTCCTTCAAGGTTTATGGATTCGAATTGATGCGTAGGCTTCATAATAGCAATCTCGTGCCTGTGCTTAGAACGTAACAAACATACAACCCTTCTCTTACGAAAAGATTAAAGAATCTTCGTTCTGCAATTCACGCAGTTCAGAAGAAGCGGTTCAGGAGAAGCGATGAACATTTTGGTTTTCTTAAGCATCAAATGCAAGACACAAAAAACTTCATCTAACGACTTCTTAACGTAGAGGTTGTTCTGTCAATATGCTATCAATCCAAAAAGAGGCGATATATTGACTTTGATGTTCAGTCATACGAATTTGTGTGACCCGAATTATCTAAGAGATTATATAGGATCGTACTTCGTATCAATACCATATATATATATATATATATATATATATATATGTATACATATATATATATATGTAGGTAAATGTTTCTCTACTGTGATGTACTTATTTTGTTAGTTGTTAGTAGTTTGCTAGTGATATCTTATTTGGTTCATTTGTTCATACATGTATCTTTTAAATATGGGTACTTAATGAAATATTTGTGCATATTAAAATAGCTATTAGGAATTATATAATGAGTATGTCATAAATGAGTTGGTGACGATGATGAACTGTCAATAATACAATAATATAAATTATTACTAACGAGAAATTATGTTAACCACGTCAGCTTATTTTTGCTCTAGTCCACATTATGTTTCAGAACGGACAATAAGAGTCTAAAATTAAATAGAAGAATTTACGTAAGTCACAGGCAGTGCATACAAGTGGTTTAAAAATACCAAATTTTATGTTGTGCAAGTTGTAAGGACACGGCGTGCTTGTCATATCCTTGCCCAGATTAATAGTGCGAAACTATCTAAAATATCTAAGGTCACGCTATACGCAGTATTCCGATACTCTTCCTCAAAATTAAATTTTTATTTCTTTTCCATACGTTAAGAACACAGTTCTACCAGAAGATTAAATTAACCAAATTAGAAATTATCTATTTTGTCGAATTTCATCATCTCACTTCGTTATCTAACAAAATGAGAGTTGTCAGTGACAGCTCTCTTATTATCAGGTTAATAAGTATGCTTTGAAATACTACACAAAAGTATCACGGTACTATAACGAGTACCTGGTGGAGTACAATATGTGAAGAGCCCACGTTCACACCCTCGGGAGTATCGAAAATCTGGAAGCAAATACGTACCTGCTGGTCACCTGATCAGCACTTAGAACCTTACTCAACACAGCAGTAGTCACTCCAGATCATTATGTCGCGTCACAGAAAGTGAAGAATACGATGACAGTTTTTAATTTGAGGTGAAGCGAACAGAAATACCAACATAATATAATAATTAAGAAATTTACCTTATGTATGTGAACAAATCACTTAAAGCAAGTTTTAAAATCAGCCTCTATTATTGCAGCCAATGCCAAAATGAAATAAATAAATTTAGACGCTATTTCCGAAGAGTTCACCTGAGCTATTGCTGAAAACTTTACAACACTGGACCTTCTATTCACTCGAAGGCGCCTGTCTTACTAGGCAAATTGCTACATCACGTAGTATACGGCTTAAGTTTACAACTCACTGCGGTTCCCTAAATTTCACTGTTCGAGAATCCTCAGGAAAAATATTACTCTGCCGCTAGGCGTCGGTACTTAATTTGTCTGATACGTGAACTCTTATTCGCAGCTGGTCCTTCCAAGCGTCTTTAACAATTCCACGAAATCATTATCAGTTTGAAACTCCCCGGTCTGTATGAAGAAAAACACCAGATAAGTATCAGAATTCAAGACAGAGAATGAAAAAACGTGGGCGTTCTCGGTTGAAAAATGTTTGTGTGGTGAGAGGAGATTGTTATTAAGAGTCAGCTTAAAATAGATATGTTGTAACAGTCATTATGTAGTAGCACCAATGCAACATAGTATCTCATAAAATTGTATTCAACTCTGAACGCAAAATTCAGCATCCTCACCACAGAACTTCGATTTTTCTAAACTCGTTCAAGATTGTGAGTCCCAGAAAGGAGAGCGCTGCTGGCTCTGTCTGATAAACTGTTTACGTTTAAAGAAAACATAAGTGATGCTCTTAGTTTCTTGAGCCACCCGCTACGGAATTTTCGTCTGTATTGAACACTCTTATTTTATACAATGTATTGAGTTATGTTATGAAATTCTGTTATAAAAATGTTTCCAGAAATGTATTAGAAAAGCTACTCCATGCGAACGTGACTATTGTTCACGAAAGGAATCGCAATCGACTATCGAGAGATTTAAAAGCTGGCAGACACATCATATCATATCAATTGCCATTTCCGTTCTACTAGAAAAACCATTGAATAGCGATAGCTCCAACAACAACCTACTCGCCACTATACATTGCGTAGAGCAGGCTGTTCCAGCTCGTGGGCTCCGTTGTGAGCCGCGGAGCGCTCCCTGCTCCAGGAAGCCGTGTCGCTCGCTGTGACCAGTGAAGTGGGCCGGCACGCCGGCACGTGGCACGGCTGGCTGAGGCAGGCGGCAAGGCAAGGGTTTTGATGTGCCAGCTGCGTCTTACAAGATCGACAACCTCACACTCTTAGCTGCTAAGACGTGGTGACGTGCAACACCAGGAAATTCGATCTTCAGGAAATAAATAAGAAACAAATGTTTTACAAGAAATTGCATACTAAATTTATTGGGCCTCTGTAGTTTGAAATTTTCTTTTCATTGCAAGATCGGAAATATCAGGCGTCAAAGTGTTCGCAGCGTTAATGCGGAAGATGGCCTTCATTGTTGCAACCTGAAGAAGCGATCGTTCCTTACTTTATAACTGTTTTCATTGCTCAGAAAAGCTGCTCACATCAAAACGTAGATCCGAACATGCACATGATCTGAGCGGCATTGTTGTGAAGTTTGGGAAATGTTTTTTCTGTAATGAACACTACCATCGTGACAAATACAACGTGTTGTAGTACCTCTATTTCAACAAAGTTGAATTTTGCAAATCAATAATCTCCAATTGAAGTGACGATGACAAGTCATCGGTGGAAACTGAAAAAGGAGTGCTGAACACCTTAAGTTCCATTTCCAAACTAGTGAGGTCTCGGAATCGTGTTTCAAACGACGTGATGAGCTGCTTTAAGTTTGCTTGGTAATCGCCGAAAGTAGTACCTTCAGGTAGTTTTAAAGAAGCAAGATGATTGAAGAACGTTAGATGTCCATTACTCATCTGCCTCTCAAATAAACGTAACTTTTCCATGAACACTTTGATCTGGTCGTTCATGTCAACGATTAGCTGCCCTTTGCCCTGCAATGACAGATTTAAATTAATCAGATGCATAGTTATGTCAGCTAGGAACGCCAGGTCTGATATCCATTTTATATCTTTCAGACAACGCATTTCTTCCCCTTTCATTTCTAGAAAAGGGGTATTTCCTCACTAATGGCAAAGAAAACATCAAGAACTTTTCCACGACTCAGCCAACGAACTGTACTGTGGCAAGATATATCCCCATACTCCGCTTCCACATCTTTTAGGAATCCTTTGACGACGCACAAAATTTACACACTTCACGACATCTTTCATTACGCCACCTACCTCTACTGTTTCAGCACACAGTGCCTCTTGGTGCATTACAGAACACGAACTATGTTGCATGTTTTGTTACCCTCCGTATTACGAATCCGTTTTTAAACATACGTCTACTGGTATGTCGTTCTTAAGCCTGGTTACCAGTTCTCTGCGTGTAACGCCTTCTACCTGACTGTATTGAATTCTGTATATTGTACCTCTTCGCGGAATTAAATACTTTATGACATACAAAACACTGCGGTCGACCATGCCTCTCAATGAATAGAAAGGTATCCTCCAACAGAGGTACAGGGCTCCCGCGGCTAGTCATAGCTGTCATTGACCACGGATTATTACGGCTGCATGCGGCCAGGGGGCAGAGAGTTCGCTTTCCCCCTCCACGCGGGCTCCGAGCTGCCGCAGTGAGCGCTCCGGAGCGCTCCAGCTCCCTGGAGCTCGGTTGGAACAGCCTGGCGTAGAGTACAGTACTACGTATTAATACCATCGATTTTTGTTCTGTTTGAATCGCCTATCCCACTACGAACTGGCATGACTTCTTAGTCCCGAATATTACGAATGTTTTGTTAGGACCCTGGCAGGACCGCAGCGTCTCGTTTATTCTTAGTTTCATGCAATGTTAGCATATTGGAAGACCCTTACGGATGTATTATCCGTGGCTCCACAGGAGTTTTAATATCTTCCCTTCCGGTCCTCACGTTATTCTGTTGCTGTAGTTGGATGTGAGTCATCCTGTGATTTGGTTTGAGTGTTTACTGTGATAATCTGGGCCGGTTTAGTGGTTATAATGTTGATGTTAATACATGTTTGCAAGCACAAAATACTGAAGCTTTTTGGAAAAAATACTACAATATATTCTGGACTTGTAAGAGCTATCAGGTCTGCACCTTCACAGCAAGAAATTTGGAAGATAATGAAAAAATATAGTTACACTAGAAATTTTCTTCATCTGCTGTTGCTACACTAATGTAGAAAAGTGTAGTTCTGAAACAAATAACATTCTTGAATTATTCGAACCCACCATTTTATAGGCCAAACGAACGAGAAATGGCACCACACCATGTGTCATCGTTTTTATCAAAACAAATTCTCAAGGTGTAATGTTTGTCAATGACTGGGCCATATGACCTTAGTGAAAATAATTAAATAGTAGACCAAAAACATATGTTGTAAGAGGTCCGAGCAGATGTAATTTCGATGTATTGCTCATGCGCTGCCTGTGATATGCAAGGTCTCTGACCAGAGAGCAGTGTTGACTGCAGTAGGAACTGTGTAGCTGTAGCAGTAAGTTTTTGCTAGTCTGGAGTCTGCTCTGGTCTGGTATGGTGTACTGTGTTGGCTGGCCCAGTCGCGGTGCAGCGATGCTGGAACCTGAGTATTATTGTATAAGGTAAAAAGCAGCCTTGCGCATATGTAGGAATGTTACCTCAACTCCCATGTAAATGTTTTAAAAATCTCGTAATAATAATCTTGCTCATAAAAAGTAACTTTTAACGACCACTCATTTCAATATAAAGAATTTACTAATTTCTCCCATCCATGATCATCCCGATTATTGCAATAGAAAAATCAGTTGCTTCCTTTCATAAATGACAGATAGGTCGGCCAGCATTGCACAGAGCTGTGCCGGAAAAATTTATTGTAAGAGCAGATATATCCGGCGACTTCATTGAGCTAAGAATTTTTCCTTTTTTATTCAGAATGATCTTTCAGGGGCATGACGCAGCACTGCTGTCGTCCAAATTTTACCAGGTTAAATTCACAGTGAATTATTGAAAAATCATAAGTGAGCGACAATTTAATTGAGAGGTTAGTTACATTGTTTTATTACCAGGTTGCTGAATTTTTTTTGGGGGATGTTACACTGAATGTGAACGACATAATTATAATTTTTACTGCTGAGAGGTTTAGGAATTTTTCTCCTTTGAGGTTACGCTAAATGTGAATGAATTTTGAGCTTAGATTAAATCAGAAAGAATTGTGTGTGGAGGTTAATGTGAAAAGAATTTTGTAAGAAGCTTATAAATGTAAAAGAATTTTGATTTGAGTTACACTAAATTAGAATCATTATTAATATTATTTATTTAATATTTTGTGGGGAGGTTACAATGTATATATCTCCTCGTTTTCTTCACACTAAAGCAATTTACAGTCTGCCACTATGACATAAAAAGTTGAGTGTTGCCAACGTGCAAGACCAAAAGTTGAGGCCGTAAAACAGTAGGCCTATTGCCGCCGTTATTATTATAGTTGTAGTTACGGCCTTTAGTCAGAAAACTGGTTTGATGCAGCCTCTCCTTGTACTACTTTATCTTGTGCAAGCTTCTTCATCTCCGAATAACTACTGGAACCAATATCCTTTTAATCTGCTTGCTATATTCGTCTCTTGGTCTCCTCTATGGTGTACCCCCCCCCCCCCCCCTCCGTTCCACATAATATCCTACAATATCAAACTGTCGATCCCTTGGTGCCTCAGAATGTGTCCTATGGGAGGACCCCTCCTTTTTGTCAAGTTGTCCCACAATTTTCTTATTTCCCCAGTTCTGTTCAGTATTTACTCACTAGTTACACAGTCTACCCATCTAATCTTCAGCAATAATCTGTAGACTACATTTCAAAAGCTTCTGTTCCCTTCTTGTCGCCGGCCGATGTGGCTGAGCGGTTCTAGGCGCTACAGTCTGCAACAGCACGACCGCTACTACGGTCGCAGGTTCGAATCCTGCCTCGGGCATGGATGTGTGTGATGTCCTTAGGTTAGTTAGGTTTAAGTAGTTCTAAGTTCTAGGGGACTGATGGTCTCAGCAGTTAAGTCCCATAGTGCTCAGAGCCATTTGAACCATCTTCTTGTCTGAAACGCCTGTCATTGATGTTTCACTAGGGTACTCTCCAGACAAATACCTTCAGATAAGACATCGTAACACTTAAATCTATATTTGACTTTAACATATTTCTCTTTTCAGAAACGCTTCTCTTGCTACTGCCAGTCTACATTTTATGTCCTCTTTACTTCGGCCAGCACAGTTGTTTTGCTGCCAAAATAGCAGATCTAATCTAGTACTTTAAGTGTCTCATGCCCCCTCTAATTCCGTCAGCGTCACCTGATTTACTTTGATTACATCTCATTGTCCATGTTTTGATTATTTTACGTTCAGTTTATACCTTGCATTTAAAACTCTCACCATTCCGTTCAACTGCCCTTCCAAGTCCTTTTCTGCCTCTGACAGAACCGCGAAGTTTTTTCTTCTCCCATATCTTTAATTTCTACTACAAATTTTTCTTTCATTTCCTTTACTGCTTGATCAATGTACAGAGTGCCTCACTCCCTTCTAAACAAGAGTTTCCGTTTCATCCACGTCGACTTTTGTAACTGCCGTCTGGCGTCTGTACAAGTTGATAATAACCTTTCGTCCCTTTGCTGCTCCCTTCCTACCTTCTGAATTTAATATTTCTCCTACTAAACTGCTTTAAAACAACGGTGTACCTCTGAGAGTGCTCTCATCTTTCTCACATTTCTTTCATGTTATCCATGTCTGACGATGGCAGAGTCTTATTTAAGTAGACGGTTTACAAATTAATTCATCAGCGTTTCGCGATGACTACGTCGTTTTTCTTTCAGGGATGCTCATTTGATTTCGTCGAGTATTTCTGTTAAGATTTAGTGTGAGATTTACCGACTGTTGAAAATACTCTCTTGGTTCGTATAAATTTTCTAGGTATGAATTAAAAAACGCCTTCAGTCACAATGTTTCGTGTTTTATTTAGTACACGATGCATTTCGGACCCTTTGGGTCCATCTTCAGATGTAATTCGTCTTGATATATTATTTATTTGTTCTCGTGAATGAGATGAAATGAATTTTGTAAATAATCCAAGAAAAGCGTTTTTAACGTTTTAGTAACAGTGCTTGCGAATGTACCTCTTGAATGAAGTGGTGTGCTTGAAAACGATGTGGGAAAAAATTTATACTGTTACTACAATGTCGAAAACGCTTT
Source organism: Schistocerca serialis cubense (assembly GCF_023864345.2). NCBI lineage: Eukaryota > Metazoa > Arthropoda > Insecta > Orthoptera > Acrididae > Schistocerca > Schistocerca serialis. The sequence continues at coordinate 209,350,751 of NC_064645.1, forward strand.
TCTTGGATTATTTGGAGTATGCATTTCGTCTCATTGAAGAGAACAAATAAATCATGTATTAATATGAATTACACGTGAAGATGGACGCGTAGGGTCCGAAATGCTTCGTGTACTAAATAAAAGACGAATAATTGTGACAGAAGTCGTTTTTTAATGCAAACCTCGAGTGTACTGAGTACAGTCACGTTTGAAGCTGCAAAATATGGATAAAAATAAACTTATACATTTTGTATATTACACATAATTACTTGTAGCTTACACATATTTTCCTGAGGACTTCGAACATCTTGCACCATTGTCGAACGCTTTTTCTATGCTGATAAATCCTATGAAGTGCGGAGTCACAAACGCTTCCACATTGTCTTTACTTTTCCTGAACTGAAACAGACCATCATTTTATGAATGCTTGCTCTGTTCTTTCGGACAGGAACAGCCACCACATTGTCATATAACTGATTCGCCTAGATACGAAATCGATCCACCTTCTTCATTGTGGCTGCACAAATAAGTCCGGTGTTCTGCGGAAATTTCAGAGTAACGAGCATGGCGGTAATGGACAGGCACTTCGGGCAAGTGACACTCGTTGGGAATGTGGGTCGACCGTAAGGCGTGCTAAGGTAGTCCACGCATTTACGAGGTACACTGTCCCTGCGGTGATTAACGCACCTACCTATCAAGCGGGAGATCCCCGGTTCGAATAATGACCCGCATGTATGTAACATCAATAACCCCTGCCCTTTCTTTTACTTATTCCCCCCCCCCCCTTCTTCCCACTTCCAATTAACAGAACATCATTTAACAGACCGCCACATATCTACATTTACTTGATTACTTCTAGTTTCAGCACCGAGGGCCCATTCGGATACTTTGAGACCTATAGTGATCAAATAAGAAAATATTGTATTCATTGAAGTATTATTTTAAAAACTTATGAGGTTGATTTTGATGAAATTTGTCGGTAGTTGTCACAAGTGAGGGATGTCCATATGCACTGTAGTTACATTACGTATCTTTATCCCTGATTGCAGTAATGAAAACAAGCATGCGTCACAGTTCGTAACTCACTAATGTGTCAACATAAACTTGGTGAGACTAGTTGCTTAGCAGACGGTGATAAGATACACACGTCTGGTTCGCAAGAAAGTAAACAGTGTACATCCTTACTAAAGCAGATGCACTGTCTGACAAAAAAGGGAGCCATTCGGAAAGGGAGAATGAAACGAAACATAATTTCACAGGCTGAGAGGGTAATAACGCTATTTGCGGTTATTACAGAATGGAGTCGGATTCACGAAGGACTTTCAGGAAGAGGCCACTTACCAGTATAACGTTGCTCCATCCCCTCCTCTCCTGGCCTAGATGCCTGTAATGATTTGGTTGAGCAAGGTATCATTGTGTCATGGTCTGCAAATGACGTCCGAGCGGGTTCCACGAACTTACGATCAGGTATTGATCTGTAGGTTTTGCTGACCGCAGGGATACTTCACCTTGACGCACGCAGTTCACAGAGACACATACCATGTGTGGACAAGCATTTTCTAGTTGAGAAATGGCACCTAGATACTGCCACATGAGAGGTTAACAAATAAGGACGCTAGGAGTCCGTGATACACCGTTGTACCACCCTCATTTGCTACCAGCCATGAAACGAAGTCGTACCCCATAGTTCCCCACAGCTTGAGCACCTCTCCGAAACATTGGAAGAATGGGATCTTTCCCTAGGTCATCATCCGATTCGCCAACTATGGTCGTCCATTTTAGTGCAGAAAAACGGTTCATAACTGAGCTCAGTGCGACGCCATTCATCAGTATTCTATGAGTCCCGGTCGCAGCACCACTGCAATCGCAGCCTCTTGTGAAGTGTTTTCAATGCAGCCTGTGCACAGGATGGCTGCTGGTAGTCTCCTACCAATGGTGCGGGATAATACAGAATTTCGTAGGGCAGCCATCACTTGTTCTCGGATTGCAGGCGTGAGTATGAAAGGGTTGCTATATACTTGGTGTACAATACAGCAAACCTCTCTTTTGATGGTCGAACGTTACTTTCAAACTCTGTTTCTGATAACGCTATCTCACTCGAAAACACGGTACCTCCCTGTCCCTCACATTGATCACTGAGTATCTGACACTTTCACGCTTGTTATATTCCACACTGGACGTGTTGACAACACAAACAACGTCAATGTACTCTGGTGCTTTTTCGACCTGTTACATAGAATTGCAACTCTAGTCATTTACATATCCACCGAAAATGTGTGCATGTACGAAGTTACGTTGAATTCGACCATGTCTTCTGACTCCTTCACATTTTCTTTGGAGACAGTGTATTTCAAAAACCGCATTTTTTAAGATGATGATGATGTTGGTTGCGGGGCCCTCAGCATCGAGGTCATCAGCTCCCGTACAAGTTGCCAGTCTTTCCAGTTCCAGTGCTACCGCTTTCAGAATGATGATGAGGAAAACACAAACACCCAGTCCCCTATCCGGTCGGGAATCGAACCGGGGACTCCGTGATCCTGAAGTAGCAACGCTATCCACTATACCACGAGCTGCGGACCGCATTGTTTACATCATCTGTATGTCAACTATCATCTTGAATAACGACAGGATTAGCTGAACCGTATTAAAAATTTATTAAATACTTTTTATAAATAGTTTCAACCATGGAATTAATGTTCTACAATCACCTGTGGAAAAACGTTCATGAAGCAGTTGTTATTGCAGTGTGGCTGTATTAATGTCTTTAGACTTACTTGTAGTATGGACTTTTATTGTTATCCGGTCGCCTGTAACGAGGCCATTTCATATATTGCATGTAATTAGTATGGTCATTCAGATACATGTTTTAGTGGACAGAACTGCATACTACCTATGCAAATCGCAACACATCAGATATGATGGATGGAGTTTAATCTAGCAGTATCGTACAAAGCCACTATGAACGATGAGTAAATGGTAGTACAATTCGGCATACACACAAAACGCGATCGGTTTCGCGGCTTCAAGCTACATCATCAGGTTAACAACGTTAATAGACCAGAAGTATACACAACGCTACCAGTCAAAATTTGCTATTCAGACAATATTGTCAATACGGTGGCGAGCGAAATATGTTGACACTATTCTATGAATAATAAATTTTGACTAGGAGAAACTGGTATGCCTATGATCTATTCACTTTATGATGCGGTTTGAAGCCGCGAATTCGGTTATGTTTTAATAAACAAAAATCTTACCAGCTGTAAGCGGAGTTCTTCCTAACATCATGCCATTCAACAGTTGCGGTTTCCTGGAATATAAAATAATTTGTGATACACATAAAACACAAAGCTCGGTATGTATACTGGATTCACTCAATGATATCCACGCAGCTAAATCTGTTTACTGGGTCTCACGTCAAACAAATTGGAAAATTACAAAAAAATGGTTCACTTTTCATCAGAGATATATATGTTGTGTACAATGGTAACTTCATTGACATATTATTTATATGTAAGTTACAAACAAAATACGTCCCATTCTGGAGAAGTTGGATGGTTATCGATCTCGTACGTGTAACTGACTTTTCATCCATAGGAGTCATCAGATATTTTGAAGTATACCACACGACCGTACCACGATGATTATCGTCGCCAGGGCGAATGGGGTACTGTTAAGTATTTGTAATGCAAGTGCACATTAATGCACTTGGCGTGCCACTCAGATGTGTGCGCTTCAGTCTCCCGCGCCCCGACAGAGATCATGAGAGAAATGGAAAACTTTCAACGACCTCACAATGCATTCAGTCTGCATGTACGTATGTATGTATGCGTGTCTGTTTCTGTGAGTGTGTGTGTGGGGGGGGGGGGGGAGGAGGTAGGGGTGGTATGTGTGCGTGATACGGAGAGAGGGAGAGAGAGAGAGAGAGAGAGAGAGAGAGAGAGGGGAAGCGTACTAGTGGCTTAGTGAGTGAATGCCATTCATCTCAACCAGTTCCAGCTGCCTTCTATCCTTTCATCCTCGCACGGCTGCTGCCCGAACGCTTGGGAGAGAAATTTTTGGCGACGATAGAAGGAGAATGACAGGCGAACGGAGGGAAATGGTGGCTGACACAGATGGGTGAAGAGATGTGCTCAGACTATCGGAATCGCCGGGAATCGTCCAGCCGTACCGCAGCTGGCTGGCTCATCACTCAGCGCCCTGATGCTGCGTGTTATCTCCGGGAGCTCGCCGGATGGCCACTGATTGGACGCGATAACGCCAGATGTCCCTAAAGCGGGACTACTTTGTACGGCTAAAACGTGCATCAGAGAGTAGTGCCTATCAGCTCTTGATTTAATTAACGCATCTTTGAAGGGACCCCGTGGGGAGCGTATTTCCTGTGGCTGACTGTACTGGCGTTCGGAGCACTTGTCAACAAATTTTTGTTCAAATCAAACCAAATTTAAAGCGTGCTTAAGTTGTCATAACTTCTTCAAAGGGTATATAGCAGTAACACTGTTATCACACTAGAATTCAGAGGAAAGTAGTTTACCTAAAAGTTTGTATTTAAAAAGTATATAAATACTTGTCGTACGTTTTATTATCTTGCCATAATTCTAGTACATGGCCGGCCACGGTGGCCGAGCGGTTCTAGGCACTTCAGTCCGGAACCGCGCGACTGCTACAGTCGCAGGTTCGAATCCTGCCACGGGCATGGATGTGTGTGATGTCCTTAGGTTAGTTAGGTTTAGGTAGTTCTAAGTTCTAGGGGACTGATGACCTTAGATGTTAAGTCCCATAATGCTCAGGGCCATTTTTTTCTAGTACATTTTTATGACAATGATGTAATTAATTTTAGTACCAAGTTTCTTTGATGTAGATATATTAGTTTCAAAGGAAATTGTACCTAGGGATAATATTTCATTTATTCACGAAAATTAATTTAAAGTTTTTGAAACAACAGTTCAATCTACTTTCCAAGTTAAAACTTTCCAGTTGCATAGCTATCATAACTGTGAGTTTCTGTACTTTTCAGCTTACAGTCGGAGTCCCTCTTTTGTTTTATGGCCTCTTTTTCCATTTGCAGCTACTCTTCTCAGACTCCCGCATCCGTAGCTGGTCAGCAGAGAGAAGCGATTTCCATATATTCATCCGAAGTTCTATTTCCACACCACTGAAAACTTCCACCTACTGACTGGTTCTTTACTGAATTACAACACTGCATCTATGAGACCAGTTTTTAGGATTCTGAGGTGCAAAAAGTAACTACGGTCGCAGGTTCGAATCCTGCCTCGGGCATGGATGTGTGTGATGTCGTTAGGTTAGTTAGGTTTAAGTAGTTCTAAGTTCTGGGGGACTAACGGCCTCAGCAGTTAAGTCCCATAGTGCTCAGAGCCATTTGAACCATTTTCAAAAAGTAATGCCTTATACAATTGTTCCTAGGCGCAGTTATTTCAACTTTCGTTGGGATTGTGAGGTCTGCAATGGAAGCACTTAGTGAACACGCTTTTACTAACTAAGTCTCTGTGTATAGGTTTTATAACATCTCCTATTGCTCTCTGATATTTACTACATGACTCGAGGCCCTTTGGGCACAAAGAATGCCTTGGTTACTCGTCTGTAGCATTGTTGAAAGAGGTGTTGGCCAGTACAGTTTTTCTACTTCTTCAAAAGTATTAGTATGATCTAAATGATTCAATATAACTATGAACACTACAAGATTACTTATTGAAATCAAGTGTCTCCTTCAACTAACCATAACGAGTACAACATAATCAGAATGCTGATTTGATGTTCAGCTGTTACCTGCCATCGTTTAAGATGGAGTGAGCAGCTTTAAAAGTGTTTTCCGAAGAATAAATAAAGGGAAGTCTACAGCAGCTGGGGTGAACAGAGAAGAATTTGCAAAAGAGGCAGCGCTGGAATTTATAAAATTCGTACAAAAACCATACATATTCTTTTTCAGGAAGAACTGGAGTATAGAGTAACACAATTAAAAAATTATGTCGATGCATTTTCACTCCCTGGTTCCCTTAGCATCTATTATAGTTGTTTTAAAGGTCTTCGGAAACTGACTTCGTCTGCAAGTTTCTCCTATAAACGACAAATCGGATGGATAGGAATATCTTCTTATTTGCAATGTCTAGAAATGGCGTTATACAGATTGGGTTTCTGACACTACCGTATGCTGCTTTCATCAGGCGAGTGCTTCTTGTATGAGCAAAATGCTTTATGTATATTATTTCAAAATCATTAGACATCCAGGCATGCTATGTCTTGATTGAGTGCCAAGTTCAAGGCTAGAGGTAACCGATGCTTTTTGTTGGGAATATCTGATATAAAGACCTATTGGTTATCATCACGAATCAGGTATAAGCCACAGTGGGACGTGTGGTGCTCACAGTGTCAACGGCAGCGCCATCGGAACAGGTCTTTCGATTACTGCTCCGTATATTTTAGCCCGGACAGCTTCGTTCCAACTTCTGTTGCGGTTCAGAAGTTGCCAAGTAGATCGACAAATGATTCTGAGGTAATAAATGAACACTGACTGGATCACAACTTTTTATTTGCCAACAACCAGTTTCAACCTGTATTTCAGACTATCTTCAAGTCTACGATCGAACCAAAAGGCAATAACAACAATAATAAGTGTGATATTACGAACAAGCAAACACCTGGCGCCGCAAAGTGCAGGTGGTCAACGTTGTGTGAAACTAACCCGCAGAACAGGAATATGGTTGTGAGAAAATTGTACCGTATAGTTACGTGACATTGCATAAGTCATATATTGGGAATTCGGGGTAAGTTCCTATTCCTATGGGAACAGACTGCTGAGGTCATCGTTCCCTAGGCTTACACACTACTTCATCTAATATCTAACTTAAACTATTTAACGCTAAGGACAACACATACACCCATGCCCGAGGAGGGACTCGAACCTCCGACGGGATATATACATACACTATAAGTAAAAGTAGTAAATATCAGCATTAATGAAGCGTTACACAACAATAGATAAAAAATGTTATGAAGATACTGACAGGACTCTGCGCATCATACATTTTCGTTCTTGTTTAGATATTTTAAGAAGGTAGGTGTAAAATTAGCTAATATATCTCAGACCTTAAGAAATTTGCATACATTTTAATGAAGAGAAATAGGGGTCTTCTTATTGTAATTTAAAGAAGAAGGGAAGGAGAAGGAGTCTAGATAAGAAACAACCATAACTACGTATGTGTAATACATTTCAACATAAAAGATACTCTACAGGACAGAAGACGAATAACCCATGTTATGACAATACTGACAGAAATTTCGCATCATATATTTCCGTTTCTGCTAACATTTCTTTCAAAAAAATATAAAATTACTGAACTTGTCTGACATTTTAAGAACTGCCTTACCTGCCTTTATTTTAGTGAATAAGGACAGAAATACATCGAGGATCCTTACTGTAAGTTAAAAAGGAGGAACAAATTGGAGCCCGGCTACGAAATATTCATAGGAAAACCAAAGAAAACTAAGCCTAGCTACGAAATAGCCACAGCTGCTTTCAGATAAGAGTTAGTTATAACCGGATGAGATTCTGACTATGGGTAACTATCTGACCGGCACTTTTGCAGATATCTTTCTCAAAGACTTGGAAATTAACTTTTTGCGAAAACATTTGTTGATTAAAAACCGAGTTCTTTACTATAAGAGGAATGTCGTCGACGCAGTACTTTCATTTCATTGGGATGAGGAAGACATCTACCTCGTAGCTGCCGAAATGCCTACCAAGCATCCAAAAATACAGTTTAGTTTGGAAACAGAGAGAGAAAATATCCTGTGTTAGCTTCACTCTGTCGTTTCAAAATCTTATCGTAAAACACGGGTTCCGTTTGTAGAAACTCGACTTGCACCATTATAATTATCCATCCGAAATCCTGCGTTCCTACGCAGTGTATGGAACATTATTTTCAATTAATTTTGTGTAGTTTCAATAAACTTTTTAAAATAATTTTTTTATTGAATATTACAATGGCCGCGGGATCCCACGTTTATATTTAATATTGTCTAGGATGATTCGACTTTCGTTAACATAGGACAAGGAAGAAATGGAAATTGATATTTTGAAGTAGATTGCAAAACAAAATGGGTACGATATTTCTACTCTCATATACATATACTACAGATTACAGCGTAGACGATACGAACCTAAATGAAACAAGTAGTGTAATTTTGTCAGAATGACGTACAATAGTACAACGTCTGACAAAACTGAAAGGTCCTTACAAAACTTGCGCTTACAAGTTGTTTTAGAAACCGAAAACCGTTGGGACAAAGAGTTAGTCGTAACATCTCATAGGGAAAGATAAATATTTATACTGTTGTTTTTATGAGGTAACATATGAAGACTACCAAATAAACACTATTGGATAGAGAGATCAAACGTTTAAATTGGAAATTTGTGGTAAGGTCTTATGGGACCAAACTGCTGAGGTCATCGGTCCCTAAACTTACACACTACTTAATCTAACTTAAACTATCTTACGCTAAGGACAACACACACACCCATGCCCGAGGGAGGACTAGAACCTCCGACGGGGGCAGCCGCCCGGGCCATGACAAGACGCCCAAGACCGCGCGCCTACCCGGCGCGGCCCGAACATTTAAAACTCTCTTCAATGAACGTACGCTTAGACAAACTGAAACTACTCTATGTTCATATTCATCAAGACACAGATATCACTGGTACGACAATAGCATTGAACTTTTATACACAGTAAACAAGGTGGACCGGATTGGGGGGGGGGGGGCGGGGGGGGTGGAGGGGCAACTGCGCGATTGTCAGCACCAGTACAAATTGCCAATCGTTTGATTGTCCAGCCTCCCCACTTTCTCGAATGATAATAAAATAGCAAATATCCAGTCTCTGGGAGGAGAAAATCCTCGATCCCTCCGGGAATCTAACCCGGGACCCCGTGATCTAGAGGTAGCAACGCTAACGGCTAGACACTGAATTGCGGAGCAGAGCTGCCCGCCTCTTCCGGCGCAGCAGGGAAATTCCGCTATCGCTGTCAGATCGCTGGTGTGCGATTTCGTTTTATCTTGTGACTGCGGTTTTACGTATTTTATGGAAAAGAATGACCAAGAGAGCAGTTGCTTTTTGACTTTTTTTTTGACAATGATTTTATATCAGCTGGTCTGCCTCATGTATCGTTATATCCAAATGGTTTATAAATATCAATGTACATTCAGATCTGATGATGGCACCTTTAGTATGTTGAAACCGGTTTTCCAGTAAGCTTTCGAATTATTTATACAACAGAGTGATCGCCCCACTACGCACTATGTGTTCACTGCATAACTTTACGAGTTACTAAAGCTTTTACACTTGAATTGCGTGAAACTGAAATAACACAAAACTAATTTTACACCCCAGGCCAGATTTTACGAGCACAAAAATGCTTCATGTGCTTCAATGTTACCACACGGGGCTCCCAGAACTCTTCTAATAAAAACGGACACACTTTACAGCATATTTCACCCTGCTACGGTACTTTACAAACAACGTTTTTGCCTCACAGTAGATTTTACGTGCGTACTTTACGTGCACAACTAAGGTAAGCTTGAACCTCTGTATCTCTGAAAAGGATAAATAAATGAAGAAAATTTTCGAGTTTTCGAGATCTGGAGCAAAGCAATATAACGTAAACATTTCAGCCATTTGTTGTGCATAGCCGTCTTGAAATCCACGGCTCGGTTTTGATGTTTTGGTACTGAGAAAACATATCTTGGGATGTTTTTCGATAACGGACAAAGATTTTGTAAAACGGGAAGATAGCATTTCTAGACAAGTTCCTAGAGAATATATTGTTAAAATACGAGAAATTTGCTGCAGTTAGTTATTTAGGCATCCGATGGTGAGTGTGAAAAAATGGAGAAAAATGCTTTTTCGAAATTTCTCAGAAACCAACCGCGAATTAAATGGTTCCTCCATAGCCGTTTAGGTTCACCAGAGACAACTCGTAATACAAAAGGAAGCAACCGATTTGCTCCGTTTGGCAAGCCGAGGGGAATGTGTGATACTCAAACTTTAATGATGTACTGCTGTATAGTTATAGTAAGACAATCCTCGTTTTGGATGTACAAAAGGTCCCTAGCCCTAAAGTTATCCAAATCATTGGACCCCACCTGTCTGTCACCATCAGAGCCCGATGTATTAACCCCAGAAAAATATTATTTTTATGGCTGTGTTTTTTAATGTATTGGTGGTGCATGCTATCGCAAGGGTACCGATTATGGACCACCATAAAATGCAAAATAATAACATTGAAAAGAAAGAGTAATTCAAATTCAAAAGTTCCAAGCGAAATATTGCTCATGACGTAAACAGAGGCAACATAGGCATGGAAATACAGGCAGCAGAAATAAATTGAGCACGGTTACTGCTGTATACGATGACGTCCACAAGTGTAACTAGAGTGGTACTTTTCGGTCATTATAACCGATAAGTAACCAATAACAACTGAGTAACCACCTGTAAGAAGCTAAAAAATAATATGAACAAACAAGAGAGTTTAGATATACATGTATGTAGAAGAAAGTCTGACAATGTTGAAATAAAGCTTACATTGGAACCTTCAAGTGTGAACCCTACTCAGTTATAGAAAGTTAAAGCATTTCGTGATTTTGTAGGGGAGCAAAAGCTGGACTCTAAATTTTTGATCAAATAAGGACAACTGAGTCGTCTGAAGTAATGTTACTCTCCTATGCAGCTGGATACGCGGCTCTGAATCGTAGTGCCATTTCTCACATTATATCAGAATTAAATATGGGGCAAGTTGCAAATGCTATAAGATTATGTAAACAGAACGGGGAACAGGAAAAAAATTGGAAAGTTTGTGTTAAGTTCCTATGGGACCAAACTGCTGAAGTCATCGGTCCCTGGGCTCACGCACTACTTAATCTAACTTAAACTAACATACGCTAAGGACAATGCACACTCACCCACGCCCGAGGGAGGACTCGAACATCCGACGGGGGGGGGGGGGGGGGGGGAGCCGTGCGAACCGTGGCAAGGTGCCTAAGACCACGCGGCTACCCCACGCAGCGGGGTACAGGTAATTGGGATTTATAGAGATATAACCTGGAATACTCTCTTTCAAATTCTAAAGGTGTCAGGGGTAAAATACAGGGAGCGAAAGGCTATTTACAATTTGTACAGAAACCAGATGGCAGTTATAAGAGTCGAGGGACATGAAAGGGAAGCAGTGGTTGGGAAGGGAGTAAGACAGGGTTGTAGCCTCTCCCCGATGTTGTTCAATCTGTATATTGAGCAAGCAGTAAAGGAAACAAAAGAAAAATTCGGAGTAGGTATTAAAATTCATGGAGAAGAAATGAAAACTTTGAGGTTCGCCGATGACATTGTAATTCTGTCAGAGACAGCAAAGGACTTGGAAGAGCAGTTGAATGGAATGGACAGTGTCTTGAAACGAGGATATAAGATGAACATCAACAAAAGCAAAACAAGGATAATGGAATGTAGTCTAATTAAGTCGGGTGATGCTGAGGGAATTAGATTAGCAAATGAGGCACTTAAAGTAGTAAAGGAGTTTTGCTATTTGGGGAGCAAAATAACTGATGATGGTCGAAGTAGAGAGGATATAAAATGTAGGCTGGCAATGGCAAGGAAAGCGTTTCTGAAGAAGAGAAATTTGTTAACATCCAGTATAGATTTAAGTGTCAGGAAGTCATTTCTGAAAGTATTCGTATGGAGTGTAGCCATGTATGGAAGTGAAACATGGACGATAAATAGTTTGGACAAGAAGAGAATAGAAGCTTTCGAAATGTGGTGCTACAGAAGAATGCTGAAGATTAGATGGGTAGATCACATAACTAATGAGGAAGTATTGAATAGGATTGGGGAGAAGAGAAGTTTGTGGCACAACTTGACCAGAAGAAGGGATCGGTTGGTAGGACATGTTCTGAGGCATCAAGGGATCACCAATTTAGTATTGGAGGGCAGCATGGAGGGTAAAAATCGTAGAGGGAGACCAAGAGATGAATACACTAAGCAGATTCAGAAGGATGTAGGTTGCAGTAGGTACTGGGAGATGAAAAAGCTTGCACAGGATAGAGTAGCATGGAGAGCTGCATCAAACCAGTCTCAGGACTGAAGACCACAACAACAACAACCTGTACAGGTACTGTTATGAAAGGAAATTCATACCACTCACGCAAAACAGAACGGCGTATTTTAGAGCATTTATTAATAAATTTTAAAGGCTGCCACTGGTAGAAAGAGGAACCAACAGAGAACTAGCAGCTCTCAAATAAGTCGTAATTAATAATACTTATAGTGACAACATAGTTGAAACACTAGATAAGATATTAACAAAGTCACTGACGCGAAGAAATATGTGAATGCAACGAACAATGTTACCCCTTATATTAACAACCTGAAAGAAACTGATTTGCTGCAAATGATTTAGCAACAGCGGAAGAATTTCTGATAAAATATTCAAAGGAGTCTGTTTTTTCCCATCTCCTTTCATAATGCCACCTCTTCCTGGATTATTATGGCTAGACAATGTTTTGCGACAGGTACATTTGTAATCTATACATGCCGATATTTTAAATAGAATTCTCTGCTGGAGATTGATATTTTATTTTCTGCTATACTATGGGAACCACAGCATCAGTCTTTTCCATTTCCTTCCGAGGTCCGATGTTCATTATAGTGTACACAAAGTTTTCTGTCCTTCTATCAAAAATCATACATTTTTTGTCTCAATACTTGTTGGCAATTTGAATGGACAGTATGTTGCAGCCACCTAGCGGGGGAAACGGTTACTACGATCACTTGTAATAAACAGCAGCTTTGTTTACAATGTGCTATCGTGACAGGCAAGTCCTCCTTCATTGCCCTGTATTTATCTAAACTTATTTCATGAAACTATATAGCTAATGTAAAGAATATATAGAAGTGTTTTCAGTGTGACTTTGCTGTGTCGGAAATGTCTTAGTACTGCACGTTTCTTTGTTTACGATAACAGAGTAGTGTTTCTTAAAGGATGCATGTCAGAGCTCCGTTCAGAAGAAATTTTAAATCCTCTTCTGAATGAAGCTGTTTCAGATCTTGAGGTCAGTCTGGAGGAGTAGGAACATGTCGCCGTCGATCTGACAGATATTACTGTGCAGCATGACTATACTGCTTCCTCAACTGAACAGAGTAAAGTGGACAGTAAATGCTATTCCTCACTTTCTGTTTTTGGGAAATGCAAATAGGATGATTCAGTACTGGATTAAAATAATTAAGAATTATGAACCAGAAAATAACATACTGCAGTACCTTGATTTCGAACTAAGAATTGTAAGAGTATTTTTAAGAGCAATATTCTGAGGAAGAGAATGAAGACTCGGTTCCTAAAAGCTGAAGACTGTTATCCTTACAACCGCTCACACCTACAGTACTCCATTTGCCAGAAATAACGAAGCTGAAAAATAGCATGAGGTGTAAGAAAACTAGCTGCACGAAGAAAATCAAAATAAAGTACCAATTTTTTAGTACTGCACGTTTTAACTGAATAGTGGTGTTCAACTTTTCTCTGTTTAACATCAAAGAATAACTGTTTCTCTGAGTGCGATCGGAAATAAAACTGTCATAATTTATATATTTTTTGCTCTTTTTTCGTTTTTTTTTTCTTAAATTTGTAGTTAGCGTATTATATCCCCCTAATTTGCTAAGTAAACTATCAATAAAGCGCTTTTTTACATTTTTGAATTTCCTTCTACTCCCTCCTTATATATCACCAAGACCCATTGTCCATTGTAATAACACTTCTTAAAATCATGATTTTTCTTTTATTCCAAAATTTTGATGTATTTCCTTCATTTTTGTCTGTTTAGCAACTAAACCAAATCTGTTTTAAAAAATCATTGTAGCTGCCGTCAGGTCTCACGAGGATATACAGAGCCCTGGAAAAGTCACCTACTGAGATAAGAACATGACATGATCACAAGTTAAAAGGAATTTCCATTATTGTATTTTTCGGGATCCAGTGGAAAATTCTTTGTCTTTTCTTTACACCTGGCTGGCGGGAACTAGTGTCAACAGCAGAAGCCAAGCTTCCCGCCGTTTTTAAAACCACGTCCTTCGACTGGATCTGTACAATCCCGCGGCAGTTCTGGAACTTTCTGGAACCTTCCGTGTATCGGAGAGAGCTTAAGAGCAACGGCCACCCGCCTTTAGGCAGGCCCGTGTGGCTTGCCGGCTCACGATTTTTGACCGACACCAGGGGAATGGTCAGTTACCCCCTCCATAAAGAAATCACCTGGAAATCGCTGCCCGATAGGTGGCTGGTGAACTTTTTTTATCAGAAACTCGAAGACGAGCAGACGAATGGTACGCACGTTTCTGATGGCACACGGGTTGGCTATTAAGTCGTGTTAAGATTTAATTAGCTACGTGACATTCAAACGAGTAGAAGTTCCTTCTAGTAATCCGAAAATTCAGCTAAGAAGCCATAGTACCAGTTACATTTGCTTTAAAATCAACGCAGCATAAAGTCTGTGATTGTTTTTGACGTAGTATCGACGCTACGCGATCGATGATATCTCTAGTTTCAACTGTAACCTATAAAGTAAATTATTCGCGACTCCCTAGAGTTTATAGTAGAACGTAACGCTTGGTTGGTCCACCTGCGAGCCATATCCCAGATGTGACGTGTGGTGGATCTGCCTCTGAACATCGGTCTGGATGTATATATAGTGCGCGACAGATCCACACTCAGACGCTAACTTAGATGTGTTATATTGTGGATCTGCATCCCAACATCACTCCGTAAATTGTGCATGGCGGATCCACCTTGAAACTCTATCCCAGACGTGGCACATTGTGGATCCATGTCCCAACATCACTCCGGACATAATGCGTGGCGAATCCACACTCGAACGCTAACTCGGGTATACTGCGAGTCCTGGGAGCCATCTGCGCCACATGCATATACACAGACATACAGAAAAATAGAGCAAACGCACTGCAAATGTGGAATATGTGGGTGGACGCGACTGGATGCAATCGAGTACAGTCCTATACAATGTGACCCGATCAGAAAAAAGGGTGCATTTGCGCTAGGTGTTGGCAGCTGTACTACAATTACAATCAATTTTAGATGATGGAACGAGAGGTTATGACGTGATCGCATGGGTAGAAGCGTCATAAAAAGGTCGATAGAAATGCTAAAAATGAACTAAAATAAACGGTAGTCATCACTCCTTTCTATGCAGGCAAGGGACTGAAGTAAATGAGTTTATCTATGTTTTCGCGTGTGTCCTGCTCGTTAGCAAATTTTGTAATAAATGATAAGTTTTCTGAATGGAGCCACATTGTCACTTAAAATGGTGTAGTATTCATTGCCTCAGAGACGACCCTTACACATCCAGTAAACGATTTATCCGCTCACGAGGCACTGCCCTTTTTCCGGTAGCGAATCTGCTCGGTTTTGCAAATGCAGGTATAGAAGAGAAGCGCGGAAGTGTAAGTTAAAATTTTGCTTTCATTATTGGTTACATTAGGAAACAAACTAAAGAACTGTATAACATCTGACGAAAATAACTAGTGTACAAAGTTGAGTGCGGAAGCTACGACGAAGTTCACATCAGCCGAACAGGTAGAAACTTTCTTTCACACAAGAGATACAAAATAACAATCCAGCGTATGGAGACCATTTAAACGCCCGTAGCACATTATGGACGACACAGAACTAAATTTAAAACCTCTTCATGGAGAAAATGAATGTGCTCTGCTCAACGTATTGGAGGAAAATCAAATAATCTGACGGAAAAAAATGCAGCACCAAAAAATTATTAATATAGAGTAGTGAAATTTCGGGAATGCTTTTGTCTAGGCAACATATTTACATGATTAACACTGCAAGATCACAGGTTAATGCGCGGGATAAGCCGTTGCAAATGTGAAATACTAGTACATTCATAGCAGCTGTAAATGCCAATATGTTGAATGCAAGAATGTTAGCGTGGATGTATTGTGTTGTGCAAGTGCTGGACGTCAGTTTGTGGAATGGAGTTCCATGGCTGTTACACTTTCTCGATCAACACAGGGATGGTTAATGCTGGTTATGAATGATGCTGGAGTGCTCGACTATAGACAGATTTGCTGATCGAGTAGGCCAAGGCAACATGTCGACACACTGTAGAGCAAGCTCAGTGGGCGAGTAGGCGAGTGTTATCTAGTTGGATGACACACCCTGGAATGCTGTCCACGAATGATAGCACAACAGGTCGAACCACCAGACTGACATATGAAACCAGAGTCAGGATGCGTTGGATAAGCGCGAGAATACTCCTACTGTTTTACGAAATCTCACCCCAGACCTTAATAAATCCAGATGTAGGTCCATTGCGTCTAGTACAGACAGGTTGGTTCGAGGCCCTCAACTGGCCTCCTTCTAACCAGTACCGTCCACACTGGAACCAAGGGAGAACCAGGTTTCCTCAAGAAGCACAAATGACCTCCATTCTGCCCTCCAGTGAGCTCTGGCTTGACACCACTGAAGTAGCAAATGACGGTGGTTTGGGGTCAGTGGACCGCACGCTGCAGATTGTCTGGCTTAGAGCCGTCCTTGAAGTACCCGACTGTTAACAGTTCTTTGTGTCACAGTAGTGCCAACTGCTTCTAAAATTGCTGCGGCAAACGTAATACGATGCGCAAGAGGCATACACCGAACACTACGGTCTTCCCTATCAGTAAGGCCAGAGCCCGGTCTTCCTGCGAGTGTGCATTCTCGCAATCACCGCTGCCAGCAGTCATGTACAGTGGCTACATTCCTGCCAAGTCTTTTTCCAGTATCGCAGAAGGAACACACCCAGTTTCTCGTAGCTCTGTTACACGACCTCGTTCTAACACAGGTGTTGATAATGTGTCTTTATCGCGTTAAAGGCATGATTGACTAACATCTACTCACCACGTCCAATCTCAAAAGTGTTCATCGGAGGTGAGGGTATCATCTGGAGTGCCCCAGGGAAGTGTGGTAGGTCAGCTGTTGTTTTCTATTTACATAAATGATCTTTTGGGTAGGGTGGATAGTAATGTGCGGCTGTTTGCTGATGATGCTGTGGTGTACGGGAAGGTGTCGTCGTTGAGTGACTGTAGGAGGATACAAGATGACTTGGACAGGATTTGTGATTGGTGTAAAGAATGGCAGCTAACTCTAAATATAGATAAATGTAAATGCAGATGAATAGGAAAAAGAATCCCGTAATGTTTGAATGCTCCATTAGTAGTGTAGCGCTTGACACAGTCACGTCGATTAAATATTTGGCCGTAACATTGCAGAGCGATATGACGTGGGACAAGCATGTAATGGCAGTTGTGGGGAAGGCGGATAGTCGTCTTTGGTTCATTGGTAGAATTTTGGGAAGATGTGGTTCATCTGTAAAGGAGACCGCTTATAAAACACTAATACGGCCTATTGTTGAGTACTGCTCGAGCGTTTGGGATCCCTACCAGGTCGGATTGAGGGAGGATATAGAAGCAATTCAGAAGCGGGCTGCTAGATTTGTTACTGGTAGGTTTGATCATCACGCGAGTGTTACGGAAATGCTTCAGGAACTCGGGTGGGAGTCTCTGGAGGAAAGGAGGCGTTCTTTTCGTGAATGGGTAAATTCAGAATAAGTACAGATTCACTTTGTTGTCCGTCTTTCTGTCTGTCTGTTCATCTGTGCAGTCCACTTTTTCTCAGAAGTGGGTAAGAGTAATGAGTTCAGATTTGTGTCGCACGCTAAGTTCTATAGGGTCTGTCTGTCAGTATGTTAGGACCCTTTTCTCTCAGGGATGGGTGGAGTTATCAAACTCAAATTTATGTCACGCACTAAGGTCTACAGTCAACTGGAAGTATAAACAGTTTAAGCTTCTAAGTTTATGGAATCAAAAGACACAGCTGTCCGAAAAGATCACTTGTTCTCAAGAAATTTGTGCGAAATACTGAGGTCTACGGTCCCTTTTCCGAGAAAATAATTTAAGCTTCTAAGTCAATGCAGTCAAATGATACGGCTATGCATGTCACATATTTTGATACTCGCTAGCTCAGTTATCAATACCTGTAAATAAACTAGTTAAGTATATGTTGGGCCCGGTTGTCTAGAGGAGCCGACTCGGTAGCTCAGTGCATTCGGTCACTGGGCTGGACACACTCTGTAGCTGAATAATGCTTTCATCGATGGAATTTCATTTCAGAGATATCGTACGACAACCACATAGGACAACTGACGACAAGTGAAGAAGAAAAAGATCGAGAAAGGACGACAAAAAGAAAAGAAAGAGAAGGGGCGTGCCAAGAAATCAAGAAGTTGCAGGACTGAATCTCAGTCGGGCGACTAATTTTTCAGCATTCGTTGTTATCTAGCCTTCACCTCTTAACGATGTTTGGAGCTGTCAGAAACATCACGTTCTTTGCATTTCTGTAGGTATTCTTTCCCCGTTTGGTTATAAGTGGTATTTTAGGGGCACGTCTGTCGCCAAAGTGGCATCCAATAGAAAGACTTGCGACATGCGACTGAATCACACGAAATCATTATTACTGTTACGCTTATCTATTACGGATGATTACGAACTGGTGCCTGTTTACTCTTTACAAATACGCAAAACTGCAATCAGTCACTTTTTGAAAAAGTTATCTATTCCATAAACCGGTTTTCCAAACTTTTTAGGCTCATCTTCAGGTGGTGCGCAGGTCGTTTATTTCTGAACAGGAATAATTCAGCCGTTTATTTCAAGTTTTGTCTTCTTGTTCTTAAATGTAAAGTTCGGGGTCTTACAAACCACTGCAATTCTCTGCAAATACCTCATATTACGTTGTATCTGCCCAGTCACGTTAATGCCAGTTTCGGTTAAAGTATTTGACCATAATTTGACCGTATTACATGTTAACATAGGAATAAAAATGAAACAGAAGATCACTTGCTGTTTGTGCTTGTAGCAATTTATTTACTTATTTCATTTTTGGTCATTTATGTTAACACCAGTTTTGATTAAAGTATTTGCCCATACATCGAATTTATGAAATGTAAACCGAAATAAATAATGTCTTTGAGTGAGGTGGGCCTATGTTACACCTTCGTATAAAGAACTTTCGTAAGAAGTAAAAGTTGTGCAGCATATTCTGGTCGCTGGCTACATTTCGTAACTACGGTGTATATACGGTTGTTGTTGCGGTCTTCAGTCCAGAGACTGGTTTAATGCAGCTCTCCAAGCTCACTCTGTCCTGTGCAAGACTCTTCGTCTCCGAGTAAGTACTACAACCTACATCCCTCTGAATCTGCTTACTGTATTCATCTCTTGGTCTCCCTCGACGATTTTTACCCCACATGCTTTTCTCCAGTAATAAATTGATGATCCCATGGTATCTCAGAATGTGTATTACCAAGAGATCCCTTCTTTAGGCAGGTTATACCACAAATACCTCTTCTCACAATTCTATTCAGTACGTCCTCATTAATTACTTGATCTACCGATGTAATCTTCAGCATTCTTCAGTAGCACCACATTTCAAAAGCTTCTATTCTCTTCTTGTCTAAACTGTTTACCGTTCATGTCTCACTTCAGGACTTCCTGACACTTAAGTTTATACTCGACGTTAACAAATTTCACTTCTTCGGAAACGCTTTTCTGGCCATTGCCAGTCCGCATTTTATATCCTCCCTACTTCCAACATCATGAGTTATTTGGCTTCCCATATAGTAAACCTCATTTATTACTTTAAGCGTCTCATTTCTGAATCTAATTCCCTCAACATAACCTGATTTAATTCGAGTACATTTCGTTATCGTCGTTTTGCTTTATTTGGTGTTCATCTTATATCCTCACAGTATATACACACTGTGTATATTCTGTGAAAAGTGAACGCTGACCATACTGTCGCAGTAAGTACCGAAGTCATTTCTGGATCCAAATCGCCAAATAAACAAAGCTCCCGGTAATGCCTTAAAGCATGTGCCCTCTTCTTGTCAGAGGGCCAGCATTCAGCTTTACTCTTTGAAATGGTGATTTACCTCCTGTGCACCAACTGAAGATGAGCCTGAAAAGGTTCGAAAATGGGTTTATGGAATAAACATTTCAAAAACTGACTAATTGTAGTTTCCAGTATTTGTATTATTATTATTATTATTATTATTATTATTATTATCTATATACATAAGTAAGTTCTTAAGGATTCCTCAGAAGCTGAGTCCTGCTCGCACTTGTCTGTTTTCTTAAATCACCTCTACTTTGGATTTAATGTTCTATCTCTATCATGTATGAAGGTGTGACAACTGCCATGCGAAGTACCGCTTTTCATATAATGACTGTTGTCTGACTGTATAGATACAGCCTTCAACCGTATTTTGAACAGTCATTTCTTTATCTTTTATCTTACACAATGTATTACGTTCATTTTTCACAAATGAATCGAGTTTATGTACAACTTAACATATATCAAATTTAGTGTCTGGTTTTAAATATGTAGGTTTTGAAAGATTTTAGAAATTTGTAAAATTTATTCCATCCTATATAGCCTATACTAATACACACAATATTTTTATATACATGTACCTTCAATTACACGTAAGTGCTATTCTATTGGCGTCCCTAGTGCGAATCATTGTAAATTTCATTTAATCGGTAAATAGGCACGCTCTGCGCCTGTTCTTGTATATACTGACTGTATTACGTGACGTTGGTAAATTTTTAAGCGAGCTGTTCACTTTATTCCTACATTCGAGGTGAAGGCCGGCCGGGGTGGCCGAGCGGTTCTAGGCGCTACAGTCTGGAACCGCGCGACCGCTACGGTCGCAGGTTCGAATCCTGCCTCGGGCATGGATGTGTGTGATGACCTCAGAAGTTAAGTCCCATAGTGCTCAGAGCCATTAGAACCATTTTTTTTTTTTTGTGAAGCTTTTTGTTTGGTACATCTGTCAACGTGTAATCGTTTATATTTTCTCATTTTTAAATGCAGCTGGTAGCTAAAAACTGATAACCGATGGTAACGAAATAATATGAGGTAAGATATTGACTTTTATAGCCTAATCCGATACAGATGTCATCGGCCCACTCAGGAGGTACAAACAGCCTTCTTTCGTCGCTTCGCATGAAAATAAAGTCCTCCTTTTATGGCGGTGTAAATTCGTGGATAGCGTTTCACTCATATTTGCTGCCCCTGCGAGCGATAAGGAAGGAAACGTTTCTACATAGTGGCTACAGCATAAATTGTCATAGATTTGCGTAGCGGATCAGGCCGTGTGTGGATACTACGGACCCGGTCGTCCGTGGGGCGAGCTGTGTGCGCAGCGGGTGCAGCCAAGCGTGTGGTCCGATATTCAGGAGAGCGGCCGTCTGGAGTGGCCAAATATTTGCCAACGTGAGACAGCGGCGGGCAATTCCTGATGAAGGCTAATGATGACGAGAGGGCTCTCCGCGGTAGACGGATGTTCATATAGCTATAAGAGCGCTACCTTAGGCTCAACATACAGAAAAGCGAAACGATCTTACAGTGCAGAAGCAAGAGGACTGAATTGTAGTAAAAGAGAGATGAGATTGAAAAGTAAAAATCCAAAACAAGAGTCTTTGGAGCTTTTTGGATATACCTGAATAGTCGGAGTCAGTTGCAATGTTGTATTTGTCACTGGCATACTCACACTGTATATACACTATGTGATTGAAAGTATTCTGACACCTGACTTACAAGTTCGTGCTGCCCTCCATCGGTAATGCTGCTATTCAATATGGTCTTGGCCCACCCTTAGCCTTGATGACAGCTTCCACTCTCGCAGGCATACTTTCAATCAGCTGCTGGAACGTTTCTTGGGGAGTGGCAGCCCATTCTTCAGGGAGTGCTGCACTGAGGAGGGGTATCGATGTCGGTTGGTGAGTCCCGGCACGAAGTTAGGGTTCCAAAACATCCCAAAGGTGTTTTATAGGATTCAGGTCAGGACTCTGTGCAGGCCTGCCAATTACAGGGATGTTATTGTCGTGTAACCACTCCGCCACAGGCCGTGCATTATGAACAGGAGCTCGATCTTGCTGAAAGATGCAATTGCCATCCCCAAATTGCTCTTCAACAGTGGGAAGCAACAAGGTGCTTAAAACATTAATGCAGGCGTGTGCTGTGATACTGCGACACAAAACAACAAGGGATGTAAGCCCCCTCCATGAAAAACACGACCACATCATAACAACACCGCCTCTGAATTTTAGTCTTGGCAGTACACACGCTGGCAGATGAAGTTCACCGGTCATTCGCCATACCCACACCCTGCCAACGGATCGCCACATTGTGTAATGTGATTCGTCACTCCACAAAACGTTTTCCACTGTTCAATCGTCCAATGTTTACGCTTCTTACACCAGCCGAGACGTCGTTCCGCAATTACGAGCGTGATGTGTGGCTTATGAGCAGCTGCTCGACCATGAAATCCAAGTTTTCTCACCTCTCGCCCAACTGCCACAGTACTTGCAGTGTATCATGTTGCTGTTTGGAATTCCTATGCAATGGTCTGGATAGATGTCTGCTTATTACACATTACGACGCTCTTCAACTGTCGGCAGTCTCTGTCAGTCAACAATCGAGGTCGGTCTGGACCTAGGGATATTGAGGAGTGTATAAATCTAGCGTACAGACGTATGACACAAGTAACACCCAATCACCTGACCAAGTTCGAAGTCCGTGAGTTCCGCAGAGTACCCCATTCAGATCTGTCACAAAGTGTAATGACTACTCAGGTCATTGATATGGAGTACCTAGCAGTAGGTGGCAGCGCAAGTAGAGGGACAGACTTCGTTCTGCCCAACTCTCCATTGTTGCCAAATTTATTCAAGATGGCGGATCCAAGATAGTGGTGATAGATATGGAAATGTTGCAATGACATCATGCCAGGAAGTTCAAATTTTGGCGGAAAAACAGCTCAATTGGACTACCTCCACTAACCTAAACCCCACCTTCCCCACTCCCCTCCGCACCCCCAGAAAATGGCGGGAAGTTCAAGTTAAAGCAGTACAATGCAGCACTCCACAGCTACCTCCCCTAACCTAAGAAAATGGCGGATAAAATAGGTCACTTGGGCTACCTCTACTAACCAGAGTCATCCAACCGCCACCTCTTCCTTGGAATTGGTGGGGAAAGGACTCAGCTTGTCCTGGGCTGCTGGATGGAATGAACATAAGTCTTTATTTTGCATGCAGTGTTAATTTAAAAAGTTTGAGGTAGTAACTCCATCCAGTGTGTTGACCATGAGGTACTGCCACCAGAGGGCTTTGTCTTTACTTCCATGACGTAATCCAAAATGGTGGTCTGTGGTGGGTAAAATGGCAGGAAAAGGACTCAGCCTGTTCTGGGCTGCAGGAGAGAGGAAGGAGTGTACTTCATTTATTTTGGAACAATTTATTTAGTGACGAATTTCACATACTTTATTTATTACACTGATACAAGACACTCACTCTGACGTGTTTGGGGTCACAATACACAGCCTGCAGACCTGTAAACTACTCGCAAATCACCGAAATAATGCCTTACACTGAGGTGCAGACGCGAAAATAACTTGTAAATTATCAAAATAATGCATGAAAAAAGCTCTAAAAACATGCTCACCAATTCCAAACTGTCGAAATAATGCACTGCAAAGCCTGCACACATCTTTACAAAATAATTCTCTGCCAACACGCTGACAATGCGTAAACAGCCGAAAATAATGTAGTGCACAAACACTCAATTCACACAAAAAAATGCTTTCGAACTATCGTCAACTGCCAAGTATCAACAAACTGCACCCCTACTGAACTCCAAGGCGTCACGCCGGGTGGCGCACTCACGCCAATTCCATACATGAGACCCCTCTTGGCCACGCGAGCATGTTTACCATTACTGGCATGATACCTCTCTATCTGTGGATACTGACATCACAGGTCGTGCTGTAGAAATCTGTTCCAATGCTTCCCAGAATAGCGCAGGGTGCATTGTTCCTAGCGATCCTAACAGGACATGTGAGCTCTAACTAGCCGTGCACGCGTTTTACTGCCCAGCATGGCTGACACAACACCGCGAAATGATAGTATAGCACCTCACCATTGCAGGCAAATCTGAAAAATTCTCGATGTTATTCTTGAGCCATGCACGGTTCGTGTTCATGCCATTTATTGTTTGTCATCTTCTATTACAGTACTGCCGCCTCATTTTGTTATTCCATTTACTAGCGTCACTAACTCCCTGCCTTACTTGCCCATGAGCGGCAGCAGCAGCGCTTATCGATAGTGCACTGTTGTACCATCTCTGGAGCGACTGATA
The DNA here is from genome assembly GCF_023864345.2 of Schistocerca serialis cubense. Taxonomy (NCBI): domain Eukaryota; kingdom Metazoa; phylum Arthropoda; class Insecta; order Orthoptera; family Acrididae; genus Schistocerca; species Schistocerca serialis. The sequence continues at coordinate 209,375,032 of NC_064645.1, forward strand.
GTATCTTTGGGCCATCGTGTGTCTGGAAGTCAGTTGGAGACAGACCAGGAGTGCAATCGAGCATGGGGCAGTGTCAGGGACGGAGCGCCAGTGAGGTGCTGACAGACTGTACTTGCCGACCGCTGGGGACACATGCACTGTCCAACGGAAGAAGACTGGTGTGGGAACGACCTTTGGTTGGTAGTACAGTCGTCGTCTCATCGACCGACTTGTATTGGGACTTTTGACCGTTTCTGAGAGTGAGGAGTGGGTCAGTTGGGGCAGAGCAGCGAGGAAGTCTCCATGGCATATAGTCAGGCTGGAGCGGTGGTAGCGTGCATGCGAGGTTGGAGTTGTGAGGCGCTTCTTGCGAGGGCTACGAAATTCGTCGCCCACCGATCCTGGACACTAAAGTTGAGTGCTCACTTAACCTACTATCAAGTCTCAACTATCACATCTCTTCGTTTGATCGTGGTTGTTGCTTTGTGGGAGATTCCCCCGAGCAACAACGTGTCTGCATTGAAGTCGGCTAGAATTGCAGCGATCTTCGAGTGTAGCGTTTAACTTAATTTAATTCATTCCTTCATTAATGAAGTATACCCAGCGGTGTCTTCTGCCTTGTGGCTGTTGACGTTCTGGTGACCTGCCCTGGTCGTTGTCGTAGTTTTTGGCAGTGTACCATATTTCCCTCATCATGTGGATGCTGTCCATCATGGCATGTAGTTCTATAGCTGAGGTGTTGTTGGTCTTTTGGGAGTTTATTCTGATTTGGCTGGATTGGGTACTAGAATCCAGAACGTTGTGCTATTGACATCTTGTTGTCGTTTTGCTGGTAGGGTGGAGCAGGTTCCTGGTGTGTCCGCTGTGCCGTGCGTGTGATCATTGCTTGTACAGCCCTCTCGCAGTGTCCGGAGCAAGTATGGTGGGTCTGACACACCGGTGTCAATGTGTTCTTTTTTCCATTTCCAGGAGTGTATTTGAAGAAATAACTAGCTAAATGATATCACAACATTCGCCATCTAATTTTACCTTCATCGAAGGTACGAACGGTCGAATGATACACAACACGCAAGCGTACAGTGATGCCCACAGCATCACCTGGGTTTTAAAATCATTTACAGTTGTTCAAAACGATCTATTTAAAAGATTACTATGGAAATACGGAATCAAGGGAAACTCCCAGTCATCTTGAGATGAATACTATCAACAGTATCACATGCTCTCATTCCAGTAGACACAACAAACAGATGCGGAATGTAATCCGGGATACTAGAGCCTATCGTTGGTTCTGGTGGCCTAGTGAAAAGGAGCTTCCTTTGAAACAGAGAAGTAGTGGTTTCAATCCCTTGTAGGACCATGAAAATTTTCCGTCCGACCCTAATATAGCCTTCAAGTCTCAATGATGGGAGAATGAACGAGAGGTGGTTAGGATTCCACGTTAAACTGTGCGCACCCTTTCCCCGGTCGAATAGGTGGAGTACATTTTTTATTTGCTGACCTTATAAAAGTATTTTCAGTTATTTAACCATTCCCACATTCTTTCGTTAGCCTTCGGACAAATGACTGTCCGACAGATGAAGAGCTGCTTGCTTCTCTGTTACCTGTAGCGATGAAGAAGTCATCGGATCTACACAGGGCGCTGCTCAACTATTTACCTGTCAGTCTGGGTTCAGTCAGATTTCTTAACGGGTGCTGTTTTAAAAATTTACCCTGTCTCTATGTGTGGACAACGACTATAAAGAATCTCATCACCGCAATGTGCGCATCTCCACCGAACGAAGCTATTTCTCATGCATCATTTTCACTGCGAATCCCACCTATCAAGTCCAATATAACGAATTTGTATAGTTACACTTTGGTTCTAATTGTGCTATCACCCAGGAGCCAAATGGCCTTACATTTATTCCTTGACTTTGTGGCCCAAGAGTAAAGTTTAAGTCTACATGTATATCATCTCAAATTATTGGTTCTTTGGGGTCAGTAACTGCCGATTCATACGATTCGGTTCCTTCAATTCTAAGTTCATCTGACAGGAAAAGGCCAAGAACACCATTTTTATCTCCAGTGACACATTTTAAAATCGTATAAAATCATATGAATGTAGCGGGCTTTTCGGAAAGAACAGGCACCCCACATTTCACATAACTTATTCACCTCGATGGGCAATGAATCCATCTCATTCAGTGCGGAAGCACAGTTACCTTCGACCTACTGCGAGTAACTCAAAGGAGCCAGTATGGAAGACACAGAGACTGCTTATAGGTGGTGCTATGTGGGAATCTGAGTCGGCTAGCAGGCGTGCCAAGATAGTCCTCGCAATTAGGATAAACACTACGTATGGATGGTTCAGTAGTTAATACAACTGCGTAATGAACACGTTCAAGAATGGTCAAATGTGTGTGAAATCTTATGGGGACTTAACTGCTAAGGTCACTCTAAGCTTACACAATACTTAACCTAAATTATCCTAAGGACAAACAAACACACTCATGCCCGAGGGTGGACTCGAATCTCCGCCGGGACCAGCCGCACAGTCCATGACTGCAGCGCTTTAGACCGCTCGGCTAATCCTGCGCGGCAATAAACAATTGATCCCAGGTCCGAATCCCAGCCCAGCAAACATTTTCACTTGTCACCACTGATCCTATATAGACTCCCTATGCAGCTGATACTTGCTTCCCTTTCCTTTCCTTCCTCCTCACCCCCGCTCCCCCCCCCCCCTCCACCGTCAGTTCACGTAACATTTTAAAATGCCCTTTTTCCGCTGTGTCAAGCAATTTTTTTTCTTTTATAAAGTACTAACACCATGCAACAGCGGTACAATCGATTTGTTGGGTGTGATTCAGGATTTTCTCTGTCATACAGTTCATAAACATGTTCGACAAGAGACGACTGTGAGCGCTACCTCGATATAAAACCGGGATTGCGCATAGTCTCGCCTAAATCATAGCTAACAAAAGAGAATGATAACACTGATGATTCCCGTCCTAGTGCTCTGACGTGACCCTTATAGGTCTCACAAAGCGAAAGCGCTGGACAATGCGAACTGTGCTGCGACACACGTGAATCCGCCGTCCGGCTGTGTTGGTGTCTCATCTATAATTCGTGACCAATCGATGGGTCACACGACCCAGCCGTGTCCTGACGGCGAGGCAGTAGTGACGAAACACTCTGGTCTCTCACCCTCTCCCCCCCCCTCCCCACCCACATGACTCGACAACCAGTACTGACCTCCGGAACTAGACATCTGGCAGCTAGCGACTGAAGTCGTAGGCGGAACACTATTGATCGTGACCCGAGCGAAGCAGTACAGAAAGCTTATCGCTGTTGTCGGTGGCCTAACTACAGAAAGCCACCACCATAGCTTCTCACCTCTATCCGTGAAATACAGTATTTTCACAGCTGCGAATACGGACAAGCATCTGCTGTATAATGGAATGACTGCAATAAAAATTTGTACTGGTCTGGATCTGGAAACAGAATTTCCCGCTTAACCGGTTTGGCTATTTGAGCATGACACACGACCAAATATAATCTTCCACATGTCGTTCCTGCGTCACAATGTACACTCGCACACTTTATACAATTGACTTCCGCAAGGCGTTCGATACAATTCCCCACAGTCGTGTAATGAACAAAGTAAGAGCATATGGACTATCAGACCACTTGTGTGATTGGATTGAAGAGTTCCTAGATGAGAGAACGCAGCATGTCATTGTCAATGGAGATAAGTCTCCCGAAGTAAGAGTGATTTCAGGTGTGTCGTATGACCGCTGCTATTCACAATACACATAAATGACCTTGTGGATAACATCGGAAGTTCACTGAGGCTTTTTGCTGACGGTGCTGTGGTATATCGAGAGGTTGTAACAATGGAAAATTGTACTGAAATGCAGGAGGATCTGCAACGAATTGACGCATTGTGCAGGGAATGGCAATTGAATCTCAATGTAGACAAGTGTAATGTGCTGCGAATACATAGAAAGAAAAATCCTTTATCATTTAGCTACAATATAGCAGGTCAGCAACTGGAAGCAAGTAATTCCATAAAGTGTTTGGGAGTAGGCATTAGGAGCGATTTAAATTGGAATGATCATATAAAGTAGATCGTCGGTAAAGCAGATGCCAGACTGAGATTCTTTGGAAGAATCCTAAGGAAATGCAGTCCGAAAACAAAGGAAGTAGGTTACAGCACACTTGTTCGCCCACTGCTTGAATATTGCTCACCAATGTGGGATCCGTACCAGATAGGGTTGATAGAAGAGATAGAGAAGATCCAATGGAGAGCAGCGCGCTTCGTTACAGGTTCATTTAGTAATCGCGAAAGCGTTACGGAGATAATAGAGAAACTGCAGTGGAAGACTCTGCAGGAGAGGCGCTCAGTAGCTCGGTACGGGCTTCTGTTGAAGTTTCGACAACATACCTTCACCGAGGATTCAAGCAGTATATTGCTCCCTCCTACGTATATCTCGGAAAGAGACAATGAGGATAAAATCAGAGAGATTAGAGCTCAGAGGCATACCGACAATCTTTCTATCCACGAACAATACCTGACTGGAATAGAAGGGAGAACCGATAGAGGTACTCAAAGTACCCTCCGCCACACGCCATCCGGTGGCTTGCGGATTATGGATGTAGATGTAGATTCCTGAACAGAAGGAGGACATTTTGATTAAAAGTCAGTGCCTGTTATCAGTAGTGCCGGTGTTGTTAAGAAGTACGATGAATTTTCCTTCGGATATGCTTGCATGTCCGAAGGAATATATGAAATATATTGCAGTTGTGAATACGGACAATCATTGGCTGTATAATGTAATGACAACAATGTAGTGACATGAAAGCACGTCCGAGTGAACACTGCATTGTACTTCTTAACAAAATAGACACAGCAGTTTCGTAATAATCCGTTGATATCACGTACTGCTTTTGAGTTAAAATGTCCTCCCCCTGTACGGGAATTTCATAAAGTGTATGAGTTCTGATTTTGACGCATGAACGACTTCATATGGAGATCTGGGTCTGGCCGTGCGTCGTGCACGGGTAGCCAATGCGGTTACGCCGACCGCTCGTATAAGGCAGGAAATCGGGGTTCCAATCCTGTTCATTCATTGTCGGTATTCCAAAATACAGCTGACCTTTGCCCATATTCGCAACTGCGAATACAATTCACAGTATTTCATGGCGGCTGTAGTCACCGCAGTGTCTGTTCCTTCGGACTTGCATGCGTGTCGGAACGGACGTTGCATCACACTTTTTAACACACAGGTACTGCAATATCGTACTTTCCACCTCGTTGGAGGTTGTGCATTAGTAGTAGGGATTTCATAATGTGTAGTAGTGTTGATCCCTCTTATACTGCACAAGTGTCCGCAGCTCGTGGTCTTGCGGTAGTGTTCTCGCTTCCCGCGCACGGGATCCCGGATTCGATTCCCGGTGGGGTCAGGGATTTTTCCTGCCTCGCGATGACTGGGTGTTGTTGTGTCGCCTTCATCATCGTCATCATTCATCCCAATTACGGTCGGAGGAAGGCAATGGCAAACCACCTCCACTAGGTCCTTGCCCAGTACGGTGGTGCGGGTCTCCCGCATCGTCCCCTACGCTCCGTAGAGTTTGGGACCTCATCATCATCGTCATACTGCATAAATATCAAACAGAGGCAGACAAGGTAGAAACATTAATCAAAGAGTAGGATAAATAAATCTAGAGGGATAAAATTCTAAATTCCGCCACATCATTCGGGTTATTCTTGAACAACGTGACTGTCTACGAAATTAATAATTGTTACAAATAGCAGCAATCAATTTTAGGGACTGTAAGAATGAATAAGTCTTGCAACAGAAGTCGGAAGTGACACTTTTAGTGTACGAGGGCAGTTCAATAACTAATGCAACACTTTTTTTCTCGGCCAATTTTGGTTGAAAAAACCGGAAATTCCTTGTGGAATATTTTCAAACATTCCCGCTTCGTCTCGTATAGTTTCATTGACTTCCGACAGGTGGCAGCGCTGTACGGAGCTGTTAAAATGGCGTCTGTAACGGATGTGCGTTGCAAACAACGGGCAGTGATCGAGTTTCTTTTGGCGGAAAACCAGGGCATCTCAGATATTCATAGGCGCTTGCAGAATGTCTACGGTGATCTGGCAGTGGACAAAAGCACGGTGAGTCGTTGGGCAAAGCGTGTGTCATCATCGCCGCAAGGTCAAACAAGACTGTCTGATCTCCCGCGTGCGGGCCGGCCGTGCACAGCTGTGACTCCTGCAATGGCGGAGCTTGCGAACACACTCGTTCGAGATGATCGACGGGTCACCATCAAACAACTCAGTGCTCAACTTGACATCTCTGTTGGTAGTGCTGTCACAATTGTTCACCAGTTGGGATATTCAAAGGTTTGTTCACGCTGGGTCCCTCGTTGTCTAACCGAACACCATAAAGAGCAAAGGAGAACCATCTGTGCGGAATTGCTTGCTCGTCATGTGGCTGAGGGTGACAATTTCTTGTCAAAGATTGTTACAGGCGATGAAACATGGGTTCATCACTTCGAACCTGAAACAAAACGGCAATCGATGGAGTGGCGCCACACCCACTCCCCTACCAAGAAAAAGTTTAAAGCCATACCCTCAGCCGGTAAAGTCATGGTTACAGTCTTCTGGGACGCTGAAGGGGTTATTCTGTTCGATGTCCTTCCCCATGGTCAAACGATCAACTCTGAAGTGTATTGTGCTACTCTTCAGAAATTGAAGAAACGACTTCAGCGTGTTCGTAGGCACAAAAATCTGAACGAACTTCTCCTTCTTCATGACGACGCAAGACCTCACACAAGTCTTCGCACCTGAGAGGAGTTCACAAAACTTCAGTGGACTGTTCTTCCTCATGCACCCTACAGCCCCGATCTCGCACCGTCGCATTTCCATATGTTTGGCCCAATGAAGGACGCAATCCGTGGGAGGCACTACGCGGATGATGAAGAAGTTATTGATGCAGTGCGACGTTGGCTCCGACATCGACCAGTGGAATGGTACCGTGCAGGCATACAGGCCCTCATTTCAAGGTGGCGTAAGGCCGTAGCATTGAATGGAGATTACGTTGAAAAATAGTGTTGTGTAGCTAAAAGACTGGGGAATAACCTGGTGTATTTCAATGCTGAATAAAACAACCCGTGTTTCAGAAAAAAAATGTGTTGCATTACTTATTGAACTGCCCTCGTATAATTGCGCTTAATATGCATTCATACAGACTTTTCCTCCCAATTTAAAAACCGTGGCGAAGACAAGTACAGTGTCATTAATCTTGTATGCTATTAGTAAAAATACGGTAAAGTACTCCCATATAACTGTGCATGATAAAATTGATCTAACAAAAACGGACAAGTTTTCTATGTGTCTGTAATGTCACCTCTCACTATTGTTTGCATAATATATATGTGGCCATACTATCATGAGAAATGCAATGCTCATTTTTTCTTTTCAAATATCTTGTATGTGTAAGAGAGATACACCATAATTGCTAACAATATTGTGACACTTCCTACAATGGACCCTCTTATCATTCGATAAGAAGTGGAATTATTACAGACCACAAGATGTGTTTTCAATGAGATGAGATAAACAACTTATTTAAAAACGAACGTACGTTCATACCTTTCTGATGGCGGTTACCTTTTGAAGAAGGTGTAACGATATTTAGTCACCCATTGATTATTTGGTACCGAACGAGGTGGGGCGGTGGTTAGCGCACTGGACTGGGATACGGAAGGACGACGGCTCAAACCTGCGTCCGGCTATCTAGATTTAGGTTTCCCGTGATTTCTCTAAAATTCTCCAGGCATATTTCGGGATGGTTCCTTCGAAAGGGGTATTGTCGGGTTGCTTCCCTATCCTTGACAAAATTTGAGTTTGTGCTACGTTTCGTATGACCTCGATGTCGACGGGACGTTAAACCCAACTTCCTTCCCTCCTGATTAAACGCAGAGACAGTAAGTTAGTCTCTTCTGCTCTTGTTAGCGAACGTAATGCATTGCCAGATAGGTTGAATGATGTTTCGTAAGGGTACAGATTTTCATCTGGCACCAATTAGTGCTCCTTCAGAATAGTGTTTTGTTATGAGTTTGGAATGAGGGCGAGAAACTGTTAGCGTGTTGCTTCTGAAATGCGTAAAAGCAGTTGCCGAGCTTGCTGTCTCCACTTGACGGGAAAATTCCGACAGTGTCATTTTCACTCCCATTGTGGTATACTACCGACAGTTGTGGACAATTTGGTAATAACAAACTGCTGACCATACCCTTCCCTACGATTTCATCAAAATGTTTGCGTTGAAAATGTTGAAAAGAAAGCAATCGCAATACATATGTCGAAGAAAAACATTTGTGTCCACAAAGGTGAACAAGCAAATAATATTTTCACTCATAAATAATCAGTTGATAACCACACCCCCACCGATTGGATAAAACTTCTAGATCAACTTTGCACATAAAAATTTAACAAGGTATTAAGTCACCGACTAGACGATGTCGATAATTTAGATGGTTCAAACGACAACATGTTTTCGACACATGCTAACGTGGCCTGACACAGCATATTTGAATAGCGTGAAAGTCATATTACCCACAACACGTTCCGAACGAGTTTATCAAGTACGGTATCTGCTCGGTATTGACGAATACGTATCGATTATGTTTGAGGTAGTGGCGTCCGTCTCTAATGACTTTGATATCGACGGGACTTAAATCATTGATTTTTCTTCCTTCCGTAACGCAGTGAAACTGTAGGACAGATGAAAGCGTGGATTTTCATTTCTCTCTTTGATATCATTTTTGTATTATTGTAAGCAGAAATTCTCACTGGGGCTAGTTAAGCTTTTATTTAACATATTTAAGTTTTTTGTATCACGGAGCACACGACTGTCGTAATTTTGCTGCGTTGCTGCCGCCACACGTAAACAAAAATATCACATGTTATGGAAGTTACCCCAGTGCAACCCATTTCTGTGTGCGCCCCGCGCGTTTTACCCACATATTCTGTAGCACACTTCACATTTATACCATTTATGAGCGTCCACTTGTTGCAAGCCACGCAATTGATAAATCTACGTCATATTGAAGGATAGATTAATGGTAGATTATGAATCTACAGAAGGGTGTTCATTAAGCACAAATTCTTAGTAAACAATAAAAATACTGTACAATAACGAACTCAGAATCTTATTCAGATAGACAGTGACTTTGAATACCATTCAGAAGGTCAGCACGCTTGTGTTAAAAAGCTAAAAATAAGCTTCATTCAGTTTCATAGATCCATCCATTTGACAACTCATTGCTAAATATGGGCACAGTAGAAAAATTTCAAATTATAGTATTTACAAGGTATCAGCAACCAAACAAAAAAAAAAAAAATTTAACGATAAAGATGCTGAAGATGCTATTCAAGTAACTTCAACTATTGAGAATAAATTCTTTCTATTCTAGCTCAGAATATGCATGATTACCTGATCCAATTTTTAGCGAGAAAGAAACAAAATAACTGCAGACTGGTACGTACAAATTCAGTGAAAGTTTATGTATCTGAAAATGAATCTCATCAACATGGAAAATAATCTACTCATTATACAAACAGACAAGCAGAACTCACTGTGATTGTCGTCCACACTTTCTGCAATTCCTTCACCTCTTTTTATGCACCTCAGTTTTTTGTGCAGATGTATAAACTTTTATTGTCAGATTATATAAATACGACTTCTATTCGGAAAATTACTCTCACAAGACTCTCATAGGTGTTTACAATACATATACGAAGCAAAGCAATATTTTTGGTTGTTCCGTGGGTCATGTCTGCTTTCATATCATAACGCTTCTACGAAGAACACTAGGAAGTTATAGGACCTACGGTAAAAATGTTTTTGGACCCTCCCTCACACTATGTGAGAAATGCGTCCTGACAACAACCGATACAGCCAAAGACAGCCTCATTACGTTGCATTACGCTGATTCCACACGTCAACAGTGCAGCCTTCTCATAGGCACTTTAGATCACTTTCTTTACGAGTAGCGGTCTCTATAGTTTACTCCGTTTCCCCAGCAACAGTCTAATGAATTGTGCTAATGCCTCTTACGAAAACAAACCAGGAAAAGAAAGAAGAAAGACTTTTACACCCCATTGTCATCAAGATCATAAACTACCGTTCCTGATTCTCTCCAACATTATGCCAAAATACATCCCCACCCCCATCTCTCTCTTTCAAGTGTGCGGTACAGGGACTGTAGTGCGTATTTCTCACCAACAAAGTGTCTGCATTGGTCCCACAGACAGGAATATGAGAAAGATAAGGGGCCATTTATCGAGCGCTAAAACACACAGTTACACGACTAGACTTCTGTAAGTGTTGCAACATATATTTTTCCGGCCAATTTCGGTTGAACGATTGTGGAATTTGTTGTGGGACATCGTCGGATATTCCAGGTTCAGCTCCTACAGTTTCATGAAGTTCCGATAAGTGGCGCCGCATACGTATCCTTCAATACATGGGGGATGCGTTCCAAGCAAAGAATTGTCGTTTAGTTCCATTTGTCGGAAAATGAGAGGATATCAGATAATCATACGCCATGGCAGATTGTCTACGGAGATCTGGCAGTGAACAAACGCACGATGAGTCGTCGGGCTAGGCATCTGTCATCATTGCAACAAGGTAGCACACAAATGGAAGTCCTGACATGCTGGAACGTGCGGAAATTCTCATTCGAGGTGATCGACAGATCATAATCATACATCTTGCTGCTTAACGAACATCTCTGTTGGTACTGCTGATACACTCGTCTAACATTTCGGGTACTCAAAGGTAAGAGGCCGTTGGCTCCCCGCCGCCTAACAGTAGACAGTAAGAAGTAACAAATGATCGCCTCTGCAATGTAGGATAACTCCGCAGGAAGCAGTACGTGGAGCCGGCCGGGGTGGCCGAGCGCTTCTAGGTGCTTCAGGCTGGAACCGCGCTGCTGCTACGGTCGCAGGTTCGAAACCTGCCTTGGGCATGGATGTGTGTGATGCCCTTAGGTTAGTTAAGTGGTGTCACCACCAGACACCACACTTGCTAGGTGGTAGCTTTAAATCGGCCGCGGTCCATTTAGTACATGTCGGACCCGCGTGTCGCCACTGTGTGATCCCAGACCGAGCGCCATCACAAGGCAGGTCTCGAGGTACGGACTAGCACTCGCCTCAGTTGTACGACGACTTTGCTAGCGACTACACTGACGAAGCCTTTCTCTCATTTGCCGAGAGACAGTTAGAATAGCCTTCAGCTAAGTCCATGGCTACGACCTAGCAAGGCGCCATTAGCCTTACATAGTTTGATAATTATCATATGAAATGTCTCATCAAGAACGTTGTAATCAAATGAAGGATTAAAATTTAAGTATTATGGCAGCTACGTACTTTTCTTGCCACCATTCATTACGTATCCTGTTTCAGACCTCTATCTAGCCTACATGAGATTACGCGTGCATTTCGGCTACTTCAGTGTGGCGTAGCTGTCTTGTTATGCCACAACAGTTGGCGACGAGACAACGGAAAGGGTCTTGTTCTTTCTCATTGCTTACATTTACTTGTGTCATGGCTTCGCCACAATCTACAGATGTACTGTCCGAATTTTATCGCTTCCAGAATCAGTAGACGCAGGCGTTATTGGCTGCCCTTTGACAGCTCGTCCAGGGTCAACGTGCACTGCAACACGATACGGACGCCGCCGCTTCATCGCTACCGCAGCCACAACATGCATTTGCACCACCGTTTCGCAAGTTTGACCCAACCCAAGAGACATGGATGGAATGGTCACGCCAGTTTGGATTTCATCTCGCCGCCTACAGAATTCAAGGTAACAAGCGGCAGCCTCATTCATTGGCGTGTGTAGGGGTGCAAACGTACCGTGTGATAGTGAAATTGTTTCCCCAACGCGACGTAGCAACTCTGTCCTATGAAGAAATTTTGTCGGCTTTGGACGCCTATTTCAAAGAAACAGTCAATGTCGTTGCAAAAAGGTATACATTCTTTCGTACAAAACGTACGGCTGGTCAAACTAATAGGGAGTGGGTTGCAACATTGCAAGGCCTTACACGGGATTGTGCTTTTGAGTGTGAATGTGGACTCCCTTATTCAGATACAATGGTACATGATGCAATTGCACAGAACGTTTCTGATGTTCGTATACGGGAGCAAATTTTGAAACTAGTTAATCCCTCCCTTCAGCAAGTGATAGACATATTGGATAGACAAGACACGCTTGACTTTGCTCAGGAATGTTTTGAAACTTCGCCAGCCGTGTGTAACATTAACCGGCCCGCCGGGCGCGCTGTGTGGCCCGGTAAAATGCCCTCGCGCACGTCCACGCAGCTGCCGCCACGCTCTAAACCAGGTGTGCCGCGCCAGCACACAACTGCAGTGAAATCATGCCTGCGGTGTGCGACTAGACATTCGCGTGACAATTGCCCGTCACGCCAAGCTATTTGCTTTTTCTGTTATAAGAAAGGACATGTTCAAAGTGTTTGCCAGAAAAAGCTCAGATCAGACAATCACAATCATTCCAGGCGCTTTGCTTCGCGCCGGAATCAAACCAATGACACTCCGGCTGTGCCCATGGACATTCATGTAGTTAATTCCACTCCGCCCAGTGCCACTTTCTCTAACAGTGACTGTGTTCGTCCCACAAAACGTGTTCGTCGACGTCGCCAGAAATCACGTCAATTAGCAAGTGATGCTGTACCTGTATCAGTTGAAATTGCACGAGACAGTCGCTCTTGTCGCCAGCAGGACAATAAACTTTTTGTAGATTTGGACTTTAATGGCAAGGTCATACCATTCCAGCTCCATACCGGAGCTGCAGTTTCATTGCTCAATCACGACATGTACAAACAACTGGGCAAACCTCTGTTGCATGCCGCAACTGTTAAGCTCACTACATATTCAGGACAGCAGATCCCTGTGTTACGACAGTGCACTCTTCTTGCAACATACAAGGGACAAACAAAACTTGTGTCATTTTACGTTCTTCGTTGTTCTACTGCAGTGAACTTGTTTGGTTTAGATTTATTTCAGTTGTTTAACATGTCTATTGTAAATCAGGTCCTATCAGTGAATCTGATTGTGCTTTCAGACAGTGTTTCTCGTCTATGTGAAGAAGTTGCAGGCATTTTTGCACCGGGCCTTGGTTGCGCTAAAAACTATGAAGCACATTTGGAACTGAAAGTAAACGCGCAACCGAAATTTTTCAGAGCACGCAATGTTCCTCACGCATTGTGTGATGAGGTCGCAAGAACATTACACGATTTAGAATCACAAGGTGTAATTGAACGTGTGCAAGCTTCTCTCTGGGCCTCACCCTTAGTAATTTTGCCAAAACCTTCCGGAAGACTGAGACTTTGTGTGGATTTCAAGGCAACAGTGAATCCACAACTCGTGAATGCAATTTTTCCCTTACCCCGCCCGGAAGATATTTTTGATAAATTGTGCCCGGGTAAATACTTTTCGAAGTTGTACCTAGCAGATGCGTACTTGCAAATCCCAGTGGACGCCGAATCCCAGCGCGTCTTGGTGGTTAACACGCATCTTAGTTTGTACCGAATCAAAAGACTGCCATTCGGGTGTGCATCCCCCCTGCATTGTTTCAGCAATATTTACAAACTGTTTGTGCGTCGGTACCTACTGCTGCGAACTATCTGGACGATATTGTGATCTCCGGAAAGACAGCAGACGAGCATTTAGCACACCTACGAACATTATTTCAGGTATTGCGACAAAATGGTCTTCGCTTGCGGAAGGACAAATGTGTGTTTTTTGCTCGTGACTTACCATACCTGGGACATGTCATCAATGCCCAAGGCATACATCCGAGTCCAGAGCACCTCCGTGCCATACAAGATTTGCCTTCGCCACAGAATGTGAAGCAGCTACAGAGTGTGTTGGGTAAAATTAACTATTATCATCGCTTTCTGCGCAATGCCTCTTCCATTTCAGCTCCACTTCATAGCTTACGCCGTAAGGGTGTTCCGTTCGTCTGGACGTCGGAATGCGAACGCGCCTTTCGCCAGTTGAAATCGGTGTTGCTTTCTAATACTTGCCTTACGCCATTCGATCCCCAGAAACCCCTTTTGTTGATGGTAGATGCATCGGATTTCGGGATCGGTGCTGTGCTTGCGCACAAAGATGGATCGCATGATCGCCCTATTGCCTTTGCGTCCAAATTGCTCTCGTCTGCGCAAAGAAATTATTCCCAGATAGAGAAAGAAGCTTTGGCTCTCGTGTTTGGTGTTACTAAGTTCCATGATTTCTTGTATGGTCGTCACTTTACCATCATCACAGACCACAAACCTTTGACGTCGCTTTTTCATCCGAACAAGCCTGTACCTCCGCGTACAGCGCAGAAATTCATTCGCTGGTCTATTTTTTTCTCGCAGTACCGCTACGATATCTTGTATCGGTCCACTGCTAAGCACGGAAACGCCGATGCGTTGTCCCGTTTGCCTGTTGCTGAGGATAGAGCATTCGATTCTTCCGAACTTGCTTGCATGTTCATTGATTCGTAAACCGATGAAGTGGTCGAATCGTTTCCGATTGATTTTCGTCGTGTCGCTACAGCCACAGCTGCTGACCCGGTCCTCGCTACCGTTTTGCGTTTTGTTGCTACGAAATGGCCTTTGTCAACGTCTCGGATCGAGGATCCGTTGGTTCGCCTATTTTTTGCTCACAAGGAGAGACTTTTTGTTCGACGTGGTGTTTTTTTGTTGCGTTCTGATAATGATCAGCCCAGAGTCGTGGTCCCACGTTCGTTACAGTCCTCTGTTTTACGGCTTCTTCACCAAGGACATTGGGGTATAGTGCGAACGAAACAACTTGCTCGTCAGCACTGTACTTGGTTCGGAATCGATGCTGCGATTACGAATATGTGTTCTTCTTGCATGGCGTGTGCCGAACAACAATCCGCACCGCTGCGGAAAGTATTTGCATGGCCAAAAGCCACTTCCCCTTGGCAACGCTTGCACATCGATTTTGCTGGTCCATTCTGGAATGCTCGATGGTTGGTTCTGGTAGATGCATTCAGTAATTTTCCTTTTGTTGTCCGGATGTCTTCCACGACGTCCTCTGCCACCATCCAAACATTGTCTGCTATCTTTTGCATTGAAGGTCTTCCGCAGACTATTGTTTCCGACAATGGCCCACAATTCATGTCTGCAGAATTTCAGTTATTCTGCCAGGCCAATGGTATTCAACATCTGACATCCGCGCCGTTTTCGCCTCAATCAAACGGTGCCGCTGAACGATTGGTCCGGACTTTCAAGTCACAGATGTTGAAGTTGAAAGAGTCGCATTCTCGGGAGGACGCGTTGTTGCTCTTTTTGTCATCGTATCGCTCTCAGCCCCGAGATGGTTGCTCGCCGGCTGAGTTGCTCCACGGTCGTCCTCATCGAATCTTGATGTCTTTGCTGCACCCGCCGCATCAGGTTCCTGTGCAGCGGCAGACTTCTGCTTTTGCTCCAGGCGACGTTGTATTCTACGGCAACTTTCGCGGTTCACGGCGTTGGCTCGCAGGGCGCATTCTTCGCTGCCTCGGCCGCGCGATGTATTTGGTTTTGGGGGCCTTTGGTGAGGTGCGTCGGCATCTCAATCAGCTGCGCCTCTGTCGTCGCACAGGTTCTACCGCTCCCCGTCTGCTTTCAGCGACGGTGTCGTCTGGTCAGCGCCCTGGGGACCCATCTACTGGCTCGCCTCATCCCCAGGTGTTACCGACGATGCCTTCCATTTTGCCCCATGGCGACGCGCCGCCGCAGTCGCCGCCGCCGCCGCCTGTTCTCCCGCCGGCGCCGCCCGCATTCGACGCTTCGCTGCAGCCGCCAGGCGCCTCCCTGGGTCACGCGCCGCCGATCGCTTCCCGTGACCAGCCGTCCTCCGCCATGGAACTCTTGCCCGCTCCGGACCACATGACGTCTTCGCGCGTCGGGTAACCCGACGCAATGGAGGTCGACCCTTCGGCCCCTCCTGTCTCTTTACGGGCGCATACACCGCATGTTGACGTGCACCCTGGGCTAGGTTTTCAGGCGTTTCCTAGCTCCCCTCGGACCGAATGGCCGGGTGCGGGTGGCACAGCCTCGCCTGTTGTTAGGCTCCCCACCTCATCGCATACGTCAACATGGGTTCCTCCCCACGGCGGGCGGAAGCCTTATCACACGACCGTTCGCCGATTTGCGGGGGAGGAATGTGGTGTCACTGCCAGACACTACACTTGCTAGGTGGTAGCTTTAAATCGGCCGCGGTCCATTTAGTACATGTCGGACCCGCGTGTCGCCACTGTGTGATCGCAGACCGAGCGCCATCACAAGGCAGGTCTCGAGATACGGACTAGCACTCGCCCCAGTTGTACGACGACTTTGCTAGCGACTACACTGACGAAGCCTTTCTCTCATTTGCCGAGAGACAGTTAGAATAGCCTTCAGCTAAGTCCATGGCTACGACCTAGCAAGGCGCCATTAGCCTTACATAGTTTGATAATTATCGTATGAAATGTCTCATCAAGAACGTTGTAAACAAATAAAGGATTAAAAGTTATGTATTATAGCAGTTACGTACTTTTCTTGCTACCATTCATTACGTATCCTGTTTCAGACCTCTATCTAGCCTACGTGAGATTACGCGTGCATTTCGGCTACTTCAGTGTGGCGTAGCTGTCTTGTTACGCCACAACAAGTTAGGTTTAGGTAGTTCTAAAGTTCTAGGGGACTGATGACCTCAGAAGTTAAGTCCCATAATGCTCAGAGCCAGCCAGGCAGTACGTGGATTTATGAGTAGGCTACTGGTGCAGCAAGACGTTGGTTCCGGTGTGGATTACTCGAGTGGTACCATGTGGGCATACAGGCTCTCCCAGAAAAGGTAGCGTAAGGCCACCGCATTGAATGGAGATTGTGTTGAAAAATAGGGTTTTATAGTCAAAAGAGTGGGAAATAATATGATGTATTGGAATCCTGTATAAAACCAACCTGCGTTCATGAAAAAATATCTGTCACGTTACTTACTGAATGCTCTTTGTATGAGTAGGAAAGTAGCGATCCGGATATGCGCTTCATCCAGAATATACGGTCTCCAAAAGGACCAAACATTTAATGTCTGTCAAAAAAAAAAAAAAAAAAAAAAAAAAGACGGCTAGAGGAATTATGGAGGAGTCACCGAAACTCAATCATCAATTATAAACGTCCCAGGAGAATGGATAATGTTGTCACTGTGGGCAAACAATTCATCTTCTAGGGAATTACATCAAAGTACATCTCATAGCAACATAATACATGAACTCAATAAACTTTGAGTTAAACTGAAAGTAGCATTCGTCGCCTGTTAGTTCTGCCTTGCAATTTTAGAGTTTAGAATGCATTTATAGTGCTGTGTTTTTCAAGGTTCCCCTTGACAAAACGATCGCCATCAATTGTCGGGCATTATACACCATACCAACCTCGACGTCTTTAATACCAGTGGAACACTGCTGATGATAGACTACTTCCCAGCGCCGATCAACAAACATTATTGGTAGGATTCTTAAAGATCTCTGAAACGCAGTACAACAGCTATCCTGTGTAACCTAGATACGAGTCCTTGATAGAGTTCCCGAGGTATGTGGCACCACATGTTTACGCAAGGTGCATTATCCATAAATTAAGGCCGGTTCTAGGGCATCCTGATGATAGGTTGAACATATGATCAAAACAACTCCCTTAAACCTAATTCTTCCAATACTCAGTTAAGTAATATCCATCTTCGATCTCGCCAAGCAAAGCGAAAGCTCTTTGTTTCCTGGAATAATATAACAGTGGCACAAATGGGTCTGATTTTGGATAGATTTCTGACATTTGATCACCACCCCCCCTCCTCCGATGCAAAGGTCCATCAGAAGAGGTCCTCCAGAAATAATATTTTGCGGAAACTCGTAAGTAGCAAATGCGGAGCAAAACCTACTGTCCTGAGAATCACCACACAAGCACTATGCTTCTCTATGGCTCAGTATGTACCAAATCAAACCATATGCAGAAAGTCGACGTAAGCCCTAATGAAACATGTAGAATATTAACAGGGTGTATGAAACGCACGCCCCTACAAAAGCTTTCCAGAGGTTCTGGTCTTGCGAGTCCCACCTCCCGAAAACATGTCACGAATTTTCACAGAGGGGCTCAGAAGACTATCCACCGATGGTTCCTCTCTCTGGCAATGAGTGCGAGGCTGGACAACTGAGGTCCCGTGAAAGGTTCTTAAACACGATCTTTGAAGAACCACCACTTGACTATCCACGAGAATGTGCAGTATCTGGCGGCTTCAGAGAAAGCTAGCTAAGATGGAGGATCCCGAACAGGATAAAAACACGGATGACTTCATTGAAAACATGATTAGGTAGGGTTATGGTAGCGTGAATGAAGACATGTGTAAAACATGGAACACCTCCTCGGTCCACTCGAAATATCCCTGTAGATACAACCTCAACGATTTGTGCATGGACAAGAAATTGTAGACGTGGCACAGTATTGGGCTGATAGAGTGTAATTGGATTTTTGGTAATAAAAAGGTAAAGTACAGTAAATTAAAGACACTGCAGGGGTGGCATTAGATAACCTCCCAATGTGTTCCGTCACGTTCAGATCAGGTGAATTTAGTGGCGAAATGTGAGAATATCATTCTCAATGCCCTTACCAATTTCTGTCGTAAATATATTGTTTTGGCAGAACTTGGGGCACTGAACAGTTCCGCCGATGATGCTGGCAGTATAGTGCGCACAGAATACCATGGCCGATATATGCACAGATAGCAGGGCATGCATGGGGAGAGCGCTAGTGTAGGGAGTTGTAGTGGAAGTGTCGAGCGCTGGAAAGGAAGTGCCGTTCTAAACTGAAGCCTACACTCACACTTTCTGTAAATATTAAGTGGGGGTCCTCCACACCCATACTTGCATTGTGGTCATTCAGAAAGATCTACTGACACCTCTGCTTTGGTTAATATCTAAAACGAATTTCGCTGAAAATGCATCGGTTAATTTTCGCCTGGTTCAAAATGGTTCAAATGGCTCTGAGCACTATGGGACTTAACATCTGTGGTGATCAGTCCCCTAGAACTTAGAACCACTTAAACCGAACTAACCGAAGTGTGCTTTCACCGCCAGACACCACACTTGCTGGGTGGTAGCCTTTAAATCGGCCGCGGTCCGTTAGTACACGTCGGACCCGCGTGTCGCCACTATCAGAGATTGCAGACCGAGCGCCGCCACACGGCAGGTCTAGAGAGACTTCCTAGCACTCGCCCCAGTTGTACAGCCGACTTTGCTAGCGAGGGTTCACTGACAAAATACGCTCTCATTTGCCCAGACGATAGTTAGCATAGCCTTCAGCTACGTCATTTGCTACGACCTTGCAAGGCGCCATTATCAGTTGCTATTGATATTGTAAATAATGCACAGACAAGAGCTACGTTCAACATTAATGGATTAAAATTAAGTATTCCACCATCTGCGTCCGTTTTTCTAAGTTCTAATTTCCTTGTCCTGTTCCAGACCTCAAGCCAGCCTGCGTGAGCTAAAACGCGTGCCTTTCGGCTTCCTGTAAATCTAGTGGGTTGGTCTCCTGTCAGCCCACAACACGAAGGACAGCACTCACATCCATGCCCGAGGCAGGATTCAAACCTGCGACCGTAGCAGTCGTGTGGTTCCGGACTGAGCGCCTAGAACCGCGAGACCACCGCGGCCGGCTTTTCGCCTGGCTTGTTAAGCATCTGTAACTTCCAGAGTAGCGTCGTGAGTGTTGAATTTTGGGTGAAGCCTACACATTTCTCTCGCTGCCATGTTAAAATATGCTTCATTTGTCAAACGAATTCTGAGAAGGAGGTTTATTAAGTTTATTAGATGAGGAACTGAGGAAAAACAAAGCCATAGCTTATGGAAAGCAGATTCACGGTACAAAACAGATGGGTTGTCTCTTAATTTATGTTGTTCTAACACCCACAGCATTTCTCATTTCACCAGCTATCGATGTCCCTTAAAAATTGCTATCTTTCGGCTTAAAAGTCTGTAGATAGTTGAATAACATGGTAGATAATCAAGTTTGCATAGTAATCATATCGTAAAATACTCTCTTCTTTGCACTTTTTTTTTCATCAGTCTCGTCTCTGGTTTGATGTGACCCACTACAAATTCCTCTCCTGTGCCAACCTCTTCATCTCAGAGTAGCAATTGAAACCTGCGTCCTAAATTACAAGGTTAACGTATTCCAACTGCTCTCTTCCTTTACAGTTTTTTTCCTCTGCAGCGCCTTCTAGTACCATGGAAGTCCTTTCCTGGTGTCTTAACAATCGTCCTGTCGCTTCTCCTTGTCAGTGTTTTCCACTTATTCTTTTCCTCTCCGATTCTGTGCAGAACTCACTCATTCCTTATCAGGTCCCCTAAATTTTAAATATTCGTCTGCAGTGCCATTTCTTCAATGCTTCCTTTCACTTTTTTCCGGTTTTCCCGCAGTGCTTGTCTCACCAGCATACAATGCTGTGCTCGAGACATAATTTCTCAGAAATTTTTTCCTCAAATTGAGGCTTATGTTTGGTGCTAGTAGACTTCTCTTGACCTGGAAACGCCTTTTCACCAGTGTTAGTTTGCTCTTGATGTCCTCCTTGCTCTGTCCGTCATTGGTTATTTTGCTGTAGTAGAATTCCCTAACTTCATCTACTTCGTGACCAGCAATCCTGATGTTAAATCTCTCACTGTTCTCATTTCTGCTACTTCTCATTATCTTCGTCTTTCTTCGATTTACCGGTGACCTCCATCCATATTCTGTCCTCATTCGCTTTCACTCAGGACATAAATGTAATCAGTGAATCTTATCACTGTTATATTTTCACCTTAAATTTTAATCACACTCCTGAAGCTTTTTTGTTTCCATCATTGATTCTTCAAGTACAGCTTATGTAGTAGGGGCGAAAGACTACATCCCTGCCTTAATCCTTGTTCATTTGAGCACTTCGTTCTGGGTCGCCCACTCTTACTATTCTCCCTTGGCCCTTGTACATATTGTATATTACCCGTCTCTCCCTATAGCTTATCCCTATTTTTCTCAGAATTTCGAAGATCTTGCATCATTTTACATTATCGAACCCTTTTTGCAGGTCGACAAATCCTGTTTTCCTTTAGTCTTGCTTCCATTATCAACCGCAACGTCAGAATTGCCTCCCTAGCGCCTTTACTTTTCCTAAAGCGAAACTGGTCGTCATCTAACACAATCTAAATTTTCTTTCCCATTCTTCTGTATATTATTTTTTTTAGCATCTTGGATGCATGAGCTGATTGTGCGACAGTTCTTGCACTTGTCAGCTCTTGTAGTCTTCGGAATTGTGTGGACGATATTTTACCTAAAGGCAGATGGTATATCGCCAGACTCATACATTCTACACACCGACGTCAATAGTTCTTTTGTTACCACTTCCCCAATTATTTTAGAAATTCTGGTCGAATGTTATCTATTCCTCCTGTCTTATTTGATCTCAAGACCTACAACGCTATCTTAAATTCCGATTCTAATACTGGATCCCCTCTTTTTTTCTAAATCGACTCCTGTTTGTTCTCCTACCACATCAGAAAAATCTTCTTCCTCATAGAGGCCTTCAATGTCTTCTTTCCTCCTATCCGCTCTCTCCTCTGCATTTAACAGCGGAATTTCCGTTGAACTCTTAATGTTAGAACTCTTGCTATTAATTTCTTTTTTTCTTTTTTTTCTTTTTTAATTTCGCATATGCTGAGTCAGTCCACCCGACAATCATATCTTTCTCGATTTATTCACATTTTTCTTGCCGCCATTTCATCTTATTCGTCTTAGCTTCACCGCACTTCCTCTTTATTTTAATCTTCAGCGACTTGTATTTTTGTATTCCCGATTTTCCTTGAACATTTGCGTACGTCCTTCTTTCTTCGATCAGTTGAAGTATTTCTTCTGTTACTTGTGGTTTCTTCACAGCTATGTTCTTCTTACGTATGTTTTCCTTTCGAACTTACACGATTGCCCATTTTAGAGATGTCTATTCCTCTTCAGCTGTACTGCTTACTGAGCTATTCCTTATTGCTGTATCTATATCCCTAGAGAACTTCAAGCGTATCTCGTCATTCCTTAGACTGAAATCTTCACGCTTCAGCCGGCCTTTTCCATGTACATCTCCTCCTCTTGTGATTCTTGAACAGAATATTCTTACTACCAGCTGAAATTAATTACAGAACTCAATTAGTTTTTCTCCTCTCTCATTCCTTATCCCAAGCCCAAACTGTCCTGTAGCATTTTCTTTTACTCCATCCCCCCCACAACTGCATTCCAGTCCTTCATGACTATTAGATTTTCATCTCACTTCATGCACTATACTACCCTATCAATATCCTCATATACTTTCTCGATCTCTTCATCCTCAACTTGCGATGTCAGCATATACGTCTGAACTATTGTTGTCGGTATCGGTTTGCTTTCAGTTCCGTCAAGAACCATCCTGTCACTTAACTGTTCACTGTAACACAATCTGTGCCCTACCTTCCTATTCATAACCAATCCTACACCCGTTGTATCATTTTCTGCTGTTATCGGTATTATAGTAATCTGACCAGAATTCCTTGCCCTCTTTGCATTTCACTTCACTGACCCCTACTACATCTAGATTGAGCCTCTGCTTTTCCGTTTTCAGATTTTTTAGCATCCCTACCACATTCAAGCTTCTGATATTACACACCCCGACACCTAGAAAGTAATCGTTTCATTGGTTATTAAATCTTTTTGTCATGGTCACCTCCCCATTGGCAGTACCCTCCCCGAGATCGGAATGGGGTACTATTCCAGAAATTTTTGCCAATGGAAAGATCATTTGATACTTTCTGAATTACTGGCCACTTGTCCTGTGTATATACATTATGTGTCTTTAATGCAGTGCTTTCCCCTGCCTTCTGTATCCTCATGTCGTTGGTCACTGATTATTCTTCCCCCTTTAGGGGCAGTTTGCCACCCAACGGAAAATAGAGTACCCCGAAACTTTGTCTGCTTCACTGCCGTCTTCGACATGGCCGTTGGCGGAATGAGGGTTACCTCTTATGCCGGCAGTCCTCGGCCACAAATGTTGTTTATTATTCAAAGTTTAACTCATGAAGGGTTTCGGACCCATAACGGATGACGTTTTTATTATTAATCAAAGACGCTACTCCTAGACGATAGGTGGACGCTGTCATCTGCCGAAATCTCATTTCGATATCTCGAACCGTTATGAAATATGAAGAATGTTATGGATATTTCACTGAATCGGCGCGATCGTAAATGAGTGTGCTTTTGCTGACATTTTTTTTCTGAAATAATTCGTAACTGGCTGCTGCAGCACCCTGCCACAATGGAATGGAATAATGTTTACTTCCTAGCAGAGTAACACTGACTTCCCGACCGACACACGACACTGGGATCTCTGCCTTTCCCGGGCAGGTCCTCTACTAACTGAGCTAACCGATCATGACTCGTAACCCTTCCTCACAGCTTTCGCTCCGTCAGTACCTCAACTCCTACCTTCCAAACATTAAAATGTTCTCCTGCGGTACTTTCGGCACTAGCATCCCTGGAAAAAGATTGCTGCGGAGACATGCCTTAGACACAAAATGGGGGAGTCTTTCCGTGAATGAATTTATACTCTATTTCAGGCATTTCAACGCATTTGCCGACAGCCTTCACTTAACGGCCGAGAGGAGCGGCGTTTGCGTAGAGGTGGCAGTGCTAACAAGAAACACTTCCTGAAAGAAGTTTAGAAATCAATGTGGGACGTCCGTTTGGACAGTGCGGCGAAATCTGGCATTAATGGGCTATATCAGATGACCGAATTGAGTGGCTTTGCTGACAGCACGACATGGCCTGTAGCGCCTGTTCACAAAATGTTCAAATGTGTGAAATCTTATGGGATTTAACTGCTAAGGTCATCAGTCCCTAAGCTTACACACTACTTAACCTAAATTATCCTAAGGAGAAATACACACACCCATGCCCGAGTGAGGACTCGAACCTCCGCGGGGATCAGCCGCACAGTCCATGACCGCAAAGCCCTAGACCGCTCGGCTAATCCCGCGCGGCTGTAGCGCCTGACCTGAGCTCATAACCATATCGGTTGGGCCTTAGACGACTGGAAAACCGTGGCCTAGTCAGATGAGTCCCGAATTCCGTTGGTAGGAACTGATGGTAGGGCTCGAGTATGACGGAGATTCCACAAAATCATGGACTCAAGTTGTCAACAAGTCACTGTTCGAACTGGTGGTGACTCCACAATAGTATGAGATGTGTTTAGATGGAACTCACTGGGTCCTTCGGATGTTAGCCTACTTGGAGCCGTTTGCAGTAATTTATGGATGTCACGTTCCCAAACAATGATGGAATTTTTAAGGATGGCAATACGCCATATCATCGGGCCATAATTGTTTGCGGCTGGTTTGAAGAACATTCTGGACAATTCGAACGAATGGTTTCGACAGCCAGATCGCCAGACATGAATCACATCGAACATTTATGGGACACAATCGAGAGATCACCTCGTGCACATAACCCTGCACCGGCAATACTTTCGCTATTATGGATAGCTAAAGAGGCATTAACGCTCAATGTTTATACTGGAAATGTCGAACGAGATGTAGAGTCCATACCACGTCAAGTTGCTGTGACACACCGAGCAGAAGGAGGTCTGACACGGTATTAGGAGATATCCCATGACTTTTCTCAGTGTATAAAGCGATACCAAGCTGCTGCGGTAGAGTGCAACACGAATTCAACATTAGGTATAAGGGCTGGTAATTAACTTATAGGTTTATAATTCTGGGCAAGTCGCAGATATTTTCCAATCTCATTGAATATCCAGATATGTGACGGCAGCTAGTGGCATCTGCTTCAATAGGGCATTATTGTTGTCGTCGAGAGTGTCAGCCTTCCTGGTGTTGAGATTTAGGAGCACCAACATGACCTCTTCAGCTGCTATTTTTCTATCTCGTCCTTTTCATCCCTCACAGGAAGATAGTTTGGAAGCCGTTCACCCAACAATGCAATATGCACTGCATCTACTGGATTATACATAGCTGTGAAATTTGCGGCAGAGCCGTCAGCTAAAGTTCACTGATGATACTGACATCGTCGTGGAGCCGAAGCATGAGCATGCGTCCTGGAAGTTGCTGACTTGTAGCGGTTGATGCTGCGTCACTAACTTCAAGTAGCAACGTATCGTTTTCGATTCCTGAAGGTTGGGCGACTGGCAAACTTTTCGACATTTATGGTACGGTAGTGGTTCCAGTTGATGCCTTCCAGTGATATTCCACGTCTGGGTCGTAGAGAAGCATAAATATCAATGCCAGAAATGACTAGAGGATGGTCTGACGATAATGCGTTGCCTGTTGAGCCGTCAACTTGCAGTAAGTGTGGTTCCCTCTGTTGTTGTGGATTATAATGGGATCGTATGGCACAGCCACTTAAGTCTCGTGTCGTTCTGGGACGTGCAGTAGACGTCGTCCACTGGCATTATAAGTCATGTTCACAGGGGTTTCGTGGAGCGAAGATGGGATGAATAAAATGCACAATGAGAACCTCAAACACGTACAATTAAAACATAAATTGGTTAACAAAATAACGTTTATGAAACATGGTTTACTTGTCCAAGAAATCAGACAAAAATTTACACTTAAGAACTTAAAATTAGTTCATTAGTGACTTTACGAAGCCAAGCTGATATGCCAAAGAAATCAGCACAGAACTTGCACAGATAACGTAATACAGCAAACTGCTGTGGTAGCTGCTTAGACGAACTGCGCTCAGAGAATGAAAACATCAATTCTTGAGCTTCATACTGCCGTTGAGACAGCTTCCATATGGAAATCACTCTGGTCATCTGAAAAATAACAAATAATGTAATTCACGAAACAACAATTAAAATTCTTATCGTACCCTTTTGGACCAGTGTCTATTATATCCCGTTCAGCCCAGCGATGCTAGGATAACAGCTCAGTGCCACTTGAACTTACTGTTCAAATTAAGGTAAGGAATTTAAATAAATTTCTCAAAATTATTATCATATACAGTATGAGATGTACAAACTCATACTGAATAAGTTTGAAATAACGAGCCCGACAGATAAGTACATAAGTTAAAGTTATACCTCGCGAAATCATGTAAAGAGTTGAACTTATCTTCTTGCAACTTGATAAAAATAAAACAAGGCAATACAAATTACAAAAGTATTTCTTACATTAGAATTATAAAATTCATTTTATCACTCTCCCTGGTCATCACAGTGGTCAATAATATTAGGTCTGTCAGAACACTAAACATTAAAATGTGAACTTATGTACGTCTGTGACTTTTTAGACTTGGTGACATTCGTCATTAACGCCAACTACACACGGTGACAAGACGTTGGTAAATACGAGTTCCAGTGGCTAACTAGTTACATGAGTAACGACAGAGGTCAAAGCGGAGGCGTCCGCTCTGAGCTGTGAATCAATACCTTGCTCAACCCAACCATATAGTTTGGAAACGAACTTCAAGAGCAGTTACTGATTTCAGCAACTGGGGAGGAGCAGCAGTAGAGTACACTTTAGCTAAACCATGCTCTTTAGGTCACAGAAGACTACCGCTATATTTAGTATTCTATGTACTGCCGTGGCTCCATCAGGAAACTATTGCCTACTGGATGATTAGCTGCGTTCGTGTAATCCACCACGGTATCATAATTAACTCATATTCAAAAAACACTGGCCGGCAATACGGAATCAAATGCCAATGTCGGTCAGACACCAGCTGCAGCAAGCATGGGAGTGGCAGAACACAACCATGCCACACTTTCTGTAGCTGCTCCTGCTAACTCAGCCAATTGGTTAGCAGTCATTGCGAAACCACGCAGTTCTGCGGCTCACACCATATTGCTTATATCTCCCCACTCGACACGCTTCACCAAATGCCTTTCAGGTAGCGCGAACCGCCCGAACCAAAGATGCTCATGGTATGTCAAATGTGCCGACAAGTGGCAGTCATGACTGCCACGCAACATACGTGGCGTTTAAATATACATCTACATTTACATGCAGGGTGGTCCATTGATCGTGACCAGGCCAAATACCTCACGAAATGAGGGTCAAACTAAACAACTACAAAGAACGAAACTTGTCTAGCTTGAAGGGGGAAACTAGATGACGCTTTGGTTGGCCCGATAGATGGGGCTGTCATAGGTCAAATGGATATCAACTGCGTCTTTTAAAATAGGGCCCCCATTTTTTATTACATATTCCTGTAGCACGTAAAGAAATATGAATGTTGTAGTTGGACCACTTTTTTCGCTTTGTGATAGATGGCGCTGTAATAGTCACAAACATATGGCTCACAATTTTAGACGAACAGTTGGTAACAAGTAGGTTTTTTAAATTAAAATACAAAACGTAGGTACGTTTGAACATTTTATTTCGGTTGTTCCAATGTGATACATTTACCTCTGAGAACTTATCATTTTTGAGAACGTATGCTTTTACAGAATGATTATCTGTAAATACCACATTAATGAAATAAATGCTCAAAATGATGTCCGTCAACCTCAATGCATTTGGAAATACGTGTAACGACATTCCTCTTAACAGGGAGTAGTTCGCCTTCCGTAATGTTCGCACATGCATTGAAAGTGCGCTGACGCATGTTGTCAGGCGTTGTCGATGGATCACGATAGCAAATATCCTTCAACTTTCCCCACAGAAGGAAATCCGGGGACGTCAGATAAGGTGAACGTGCGGGCTATGGTATGGTGCTTCGACGACCAATCCATCTGTCATGAAATATGCTATTTAATACCGCTTCAACCGCACGCGAGCTATGTACCGGACATCCATCATGTTGGAAGTACATCGCCATTCTGTCATGCAGTGAAGCATCTTGTAGTAACATCGGTAGAACATTATGTTGGTAATCAGCATACATTGCACCATTTAGATTGCCATCGCTAAAATGGTGGCCAATTATCCTTCCTCCCATAATGCCGCACCATATATTAACCCGCCAAGGTCGCTGATGTTCCAGTTGTCGCAGCCATCGTGGATTTTCCGTTGCCCAATAGTGCATATTATGCCGGTTCACGTTACCGCTGTTGGTGAATGACGATCGTCACTAAATAGAACGAGTGCAAAAAATCTGTCAACGTCCCGTTATTTCTCTCGTGCCCAGTGGCAGAACTGTACACGACGTTCAAAGTCGTCGCCATGCAATTCCTGGTGCATAGGAATATGGTACGGGTGCTATCGATGTTGATGTAGCATTTACAACACCGACGTTTTTGAGATTCCCGATTCTCGAGCAATTTATCTGCTACTGATGAGCGGATTAGCCGCGACAGCAGCTAAAACACTTACTTGGGCATCATCATTTGTTTAAGGTCGTCGTTGATGTTTTGCATGTGGCTGAACACTTCCTGTTTCCTTAAATAACGTGTCTATCCGGCGAACGTTCCGGACACTCGGATGATGTCGTCCAGGATACCGAGCAGCGTACATAGCACACGTCCGTTGGGCATTTTGATCACAACAGACATAGTGACACGATATCGACCTTTTACACAATTGGTCCATTTTGACACGGATAGTGTATCACGAAGCAAATACTGTCCACACTGGCGGATTGTTACGTGATAGCACACGCTTATACGTTTGTGGCTATGACAGCGCCATCTGTCACAAAGCGAAAAAACTGGTCCAACTAAAACATTCATATTTCTTTACGTACTACACGAATATGTAATAAAAATTGGTGTTCCTATTTAAAAAATGCAGTTGATATCCGTTTGACCTATGGCAGCGCCATCTAGCGGGCCAACCATAGCGCCATCTGGTTTCCCCCTTCAAGCTAGACGAGTTTCATTCTTTGTAGTTTTTACGGTTGACGCATATTTCGTGAGATATTTAGCCCGTTAATTATCAATGGAGCTCCCTGTGTACTCCGAAAGCCAGCGTAAGGCGTAAAGCGGCAGGTACCCTGCACCACTACTACTTGTTTCCTTTCCTGTTCCTCTTACAGGTAGAGGGAGGGAAAAACGACTATCTCTATGCCTCCGCATGAGCCCTAATTTCTCGCCGGCCGGAGTGGCCGAGCTGTTCTAGGCGCTACAGTCTGGAACAGCGCCACCGCTAGAGTCGCAGGTTCGAATCCTGCCTCGAGCACGGATGTGTGTGATGTCCTTAGATTAGTTAGGTTCAAGTAGTTCTAAGTTCTAGGGGACTGATGACCTCAGAAGTTAAGTCCCATAGTGCTCAGAGCCATTTGAACCATTTGAATCTAATTTCTGGTCTCTTATCTTCATCGTCCTTACGTGAAATTCATGTTGGCCGCAGCAGAATCGTTCTGCAGCCAGTTTCAAATTCCTGTTCTCCAAATTTCCCCAATAGCGCCTCTAGAAAAGAATGTCCCCTTCCCTCCAGGTTTTCCCATCTGCGTTCCCGAATCATCTCCGTACCTGATCTAGCAGACCGATTCTGAATGGCTTCGATGGGTTGCTGTAATCCAACCTCGTGCAGATCCCAAACATTCAGATAGAACTCAACAGTGCCCTATATGCGATCACCTTTACAGGTGTACCACTTTCCTAAAAATCTCCCAATAAACCGAAGTCGACCATTCGCCTTCCCTACCACAATATTCATTTGCTCGCCTCACTTCATGTCGCTTTGCAACGTTACGCCCAGTCATTTAAACGACTTGTCTATGTCAAGCAGGACATTTCCAATGATGTATTCGACATTTCCGGGTTTGTTTGTCCGCTCATCCGCATTAATTTACATTTTTCTACGTTTGTAACGAATGCCGATCATCACACACACTAGAAATTTTGTGTGAGGCGTCTTGTATCATCCCACAGTCACTTAGTTTCGACATCTTACGGTACACCACACAACCACAGCCAGAGACTGCTGCCCACCCTGTCCGCCAGATCATTTATCTGTACCGAAAACATTTCCCTGGGGCACTCCAGACGATAACCTAGTCTCCGATAAACACTCGTTCTCAAGGACAACATACTGGGTTCTATTACTTAAGAAGTATTCGAGCCGCTCACATATCTGTGAACTTATTCCACACGCTCGTACCTACGTTAACTGTCTACAGTGGGGCACCGCTTCAAATACTTTTCAGAAACCTAGAAATATGTAATCTGCCTGTTGCCTTTCATTCTTAGTTCGAAGTGCAAGATGAGTTTCACACGAACGATGATCTCTAAAACTGAGCTGATTCATGGACAGAAACTTTTCGGTCTCAAGGATATTTCTTCGAAGTGAAAATACGTTCAAGGATTCTGCAGGAAACAGATGCTGGTCCCTTCTTTTACCCTCCTTATATACAGGAGTCACCAACGCCTTTTTCCACTGGGTTGGGGCATTACGTTGAGGGAGAGACTCACTTTAATTACAAGCTAAGTAAGGGACTAATGATGTAGAGTACTCTTTGTAAAACCAAACTGGAATTCCATCAGGACCTGACGACTAATTTTCTTGCAACACTTTCCGTTGTTTCTCCGCACCAGCGATACTTGTTACCATGCCCTCCATACGGGAGTCTGTGTGATGGTCAAACGGCGGTATGTTTCTACGATTCTCCTGTGTGAAAGACTTCTTAAACGCGAAATTTAAAACTTCAGCTTTACTTTTGCTGCCTTGTACCACCACATCAGTTTGGTCAACGAGGACTGATAGAAGCCTTAGACTCACGTAGCGATTTTACTTAGAAACAGAATTTTCTCGGGGTCCCTACAAGATTTAAAGGTATGACCGTGCTAGTTGCAGGCTTCGCTCATGAATTTCTATTAATTTCTACCTGTCGTCATTTGCGCGTTCTCTTTTGAACCGACAATGCAGCAGCCTTTGCTTCCTCAACATTTTTCGGAATTCGTTGTCAAAATACGGTGGGACTTTTCCGTCCTGAATTCACTTACATGGCAGATATTTTCGCAAGGCATGATTTACAATCAGTTTAAACTTTGTTTATAATTTCTCTACATCCGTCGTATGGAACTAAATGATGTCAGTTCATTGTCCAAATGGAATGTTAACAACTGTCTATCGGTCTTTGCGCAACAGTTGTGCTCCACGGCTGACGACATTCTGGTCATTTCTCCCTGCTCGTGAGACACTTTACGGAACTGCCGTCAGGTGGCGCCACTACCTCGAACCAGAGGTACTCATGGAGCTCGAATGTGCCGACAAGCGTCAGCCTTCAGTGCCATGCAACATACTAGGCGTTTAGGTCGATTGTGATAAAGAGAGCCTGACCCGTAAGTTCAGCAAGATTTCGAAATTATTGGGGTCTAGAGAACAAGACTGTGGTATGCATGCTGCGATAAACGTGGAACATCCCATTGACGTATGGACTACAAAGCTTGATCGGTTTCGTGCGTATAGTGCTGTACCGCCACGTGCCGTTGGTCTAGCTCTTCAAAAACAGTAGTTTGGCTCACGGATATGCATCCAGGCTTAGCTGTGTTTCAAACACCAGGAAATTGGTAAAGTTCACCATGTTGAGTATGAACGCCACTGGCGCTCGACTTGGTTATTATCAGTCCATTCATGCTGTCCGACACGCAGATTTAATGGTCTAAATCCGCTGGCTGCTTGCATAGCTGGCATCTGTACCAATAGTTTGCTGCGGAAGGAGCTCCATCATCTTCTCTAGAACAACGATTTTCACAATCAAGCCGCTGACAACGTTGTTTGGAGCAGCTGTTATGGGACGTGCTCGTTCCAGTTTCCTGGTCTGCTTCCGTGGTCGTACTCGTACAACAGTGAACTTAAGTTGTGCATTGCTTTTCGTCTGATTCGTTATTAAGACGCCTGTTACATAGAGGCAAAGCGCTGGGCTACATCGGGTGGGAAAAGAAAGTAAATTTCTGCATGTTACGCATAGTTATTAGGAAGAAGTGGGTACATCTTTAGGTGTCTGCTGTGTAGTCTTCTGATTGATGATCGCCGAAATATTGTGCCCGTTGGACACTGTAGACCGGCAGCACACCCGTGGATATTTTGACTATCAAATACGCCGGGAGAAACTCAAGAATCACAGATTTTGTTTCTGTTTTTCCCATTTGACATGTTTGTGCGTTGCTTATCAGGCGCTTCTTAATTGGTTGGCACCGTCGACGTGTTGGCTGTGGCGAAGGATACACAAGGGTGTGCCTTGGCCATCTTGTTTGGTTGGAGCTCAGTAATTTTTCCAAGTGGTGAGCTATAGTGCGCAGCCATACGATGCAGTCGCGGTAACTAGCCACATAGTCTTCCTCGCTGCAGAGTGTGCATGATGAAGTCGAATCACGTGGGAGAGGGCAATCCAACTTGCTGCCAGCACTCCTGTCTGGAAACGTGATCGATGCCCTGTCGCCAGTGGCAGTGCTCTGGTCCTCGTTTAGGCTTGAGATTATTGCTCGTACTGTGATACGGGCCAGGTGAGTCAGTTTGGAAAGCTTTCGACTTTCAGGATTGTCAGTTACTGTAACCAGGAATATTGGCGCACGGATATCTTCGTCGGTTTGAGCTTTTAGATTGTCATTACAGAGAGGTCTAAAGCTCCAAATGGTTCATTTCCGTGGTGAGATTCCACATTGAAGAGAACAATCGTCATAAGTATTTTAGGTCAGGAAATGAGAGTGAAGTAATGTAGCTTCCTTTCCGAAGCTTCGTATGCCCCTCGTCTGACATCGTAAGTAGTGTTGTCTTGCACAGGTCTCTGCTGGCTATCCTCATGTCGAACAAAGTGAAAGGGCTAGTCGGAAAGTCAGATACAATCGGTCGCGAAATGGAAACCACAGTGAAAATCAAAAATGTTTTATTTGCAATAGTGAGCAACACCTTCCAGCTACTTCTGTACATCCCAGCTGCTCCGACTTAGATGGCTGTCGTAGCGTTGTACCAACTTCCAATATTCACCTGTACATTCCGCCACTTGTCTACGCTCGTTTGCTGTTTGTTGTCTTTGCCAAAATGTTGTCTCCATAGTCAGTAGTTCATGTGAGCCTAGTTCAGGCTGTATGTTGCGCCATAAAACACTTCGCACTGAAAACGATGCAGGGGCGTCCTAGTTGCCCCTGCAGTGTGCGGCAGAGAATTGTCATGAAGAAGAAAGTGCGTGACAGTTACGTTATGTGGGATTGCATGAAATCAGGCGATATCTCTCAGGGGCCACACATATTTGGCGGGAGACACTATTTGTCTAGGCATATTGCAAGGCGTATGCTTCGCCGGCGATGGGCGAGGCATGACAGAATCTCTGACCAGAGAGTAGTTTATTGTTAGTTGTTGCTTGTCGCTAGTCTGCGCTAGTCTGCGCGAGTCGACAGTAGTAGTCAGTTGGATACAGTAGTTGGCGGCCGCCGCATGCCTGCGCGTGTCGGCAGTCTGGTCTGGTCGGGACTCTGCAGGATGAGTACTGTTGTAGAAGGTAAAGAAGCAGCCTTGCGCATATTTAATAATGTATGTTAATTGTAATTAATTTGTTCAAAAAAAATTGCCCCAATAATAATTTTTTTATAAAGTAACTCTTTTAAAGAAAAACATTCGTTTCAATTTAAAGAACATTTCCAATGCATTATTATTGCTTCCAAGAATCAAAAAAAAATAAATAAATATATATATATATATATATATATATATATATATATATATATATATATACGCCAGCATTGCACGAAGCTGTGTCGAAGAATGTATAATTAAGAGCAAATATAGTTGCAGTTTTTATTGAGGTAAGAATTTTGCTTTTGTTTTATTCAGAATACAGGGCCAAAGGTCAGTGCTGCTGTCCTTATAAAATATACCAGATATTATTATTTCTGTTAGGAGGTTACATTTCGTTCATGGTTCATTATTTAATTAATATTATTGTGTGGGTTTATAGTCAATTTTCATCCCTTAACATTTGTGTGGGGAGTTTACACTTGGCTGCATTCCAAATGGTCATTTAAAGTATTTTACGGAGAGGTTACACTTGGCGGCATCCGGCCAGGATCGTATTTCTCTGTGAATCTTCTGAGAAGCAGTCATTTATCTGCTCTTAATTACTTAAATGTAGTTTGCATTTGGCGCACCGCATTTACTAATTTGTCACTCTTTCTTCCACAGATCATCCGCAATTTGTTGCTCTTTGTTGTAATAGTGTTTGTTGCATTTTGCATTGTCCTTGTTTTATTTGTGCTTAATTCTGATTTGTGTAAAAATGCCGCGAAAAACTGTTAACAGTACATCGCGGTGTGTAATGAGTGAAATAGCCGATTCTAATAATTTGACCGATAGTACTTGCGACACGCAGTGTAATGATGACAATACTCAATTTACAGACAATCAGTGTGTACCGACTACTTGTAATAATTTTGATCCTAATGATGAACAAATGAATTCAATTGTGTCCTCTGTTAATTTGACGACAATTGATGACGCGGGACGTTCTATTACAATGAATGCTGCCCAGCTTGACACACCCAGTTTGCAAAATTTACGTAATGAACAGACAAATTTTTGTAACGAAAATGAACAGTTTAATCAGAGTACGACAGATTTATTTGATTTCGGTGTAGTGACTAACACTGCACATCCGATTGGCAAACATTTTCAACAATCATAGAATAACCAAATGGTTACATAAAATGTGACAATTGCAGGTATGCCATCAAATAGCACAGTGAATAGAGGCGATAATTTTAGCTGGGATCAAGTTATGGCATTTTTACGACAATGAATGAGAAACAGGACAACAGTTATAAACAACTTAATGAAAATTCCATACAACAGAGTCAAAGACAAGATCACAATCACAAACAACTTAGTGAAAATCTCAAACAACAACTTAATGAAAATTCCAAACAACTTAATGAAAAATTAGACAACAATTCCAGACAGCTTAGTGAACAGATTGCAGCTGTTGCCGCGCAGTTTCATGATACTAAAGAACAGTTACGTGAGGAAATTTACGCTTGTGCTAGGGGAGTAGTGAAGAAATTAGATCTGTTGCTCAAGAATTAAGGGATATGCATACAGCTACAACAGAATCACTTAGAGACGAAATTAGTGGAGTCGCTATACAATGCTCTGAAAACACAACACAATTACGCGAGGTGTTTAAATTAATGACAGTAGAACTTTCGCGCACGCTGGATGCAAAAGTAGACGCGAAATTCGACCAACAGAACAGTCAAATTGACGAACGCTTTAATCACCACCTACAAAATAGTGAAACGCGTTTCCGTAAGTTTATACAGGAACAGAATAAAGTAAAACGACAAGTTATGGAAACAATTACCGCACAAAGACAGGAAGATAAACTTAAATTGTTTACGAAAGCAAAAACATACGTAGACAACAGTTGAACACCGAATTGCGTGATGAAATTTCCGATCTTAAATCAAAAACAGATACACACAAAGTAGATTTTCAAACAGTGACCGACAGACTCCAACAATTAGAACTAACACAGGATTCCGATGTCATCAAAGCTGACGTTAAAAAATAGAACGAAACCACACGTAAAATACAAAAACAAATTAATGCTTCTGACACTAAAAACGATGATCAGGTAAAAATACTGACTGAAAAATACGATGAATTGGCCAGTCGTATTGACGTTATTGAAAGTAATTATGACAACAAATCAGATGATACTTCAAAGATTTTGTTTAATCAAACACCCGAATTCCAAATTCTACAGCAGACAATCAGTGAGATAGATTCGTCTAATAATACATTACGTAGAAAACTGTCAACTTTACAGCAAGAGGTAACAGAGATGAAAAATGTTTCAGCATTTAATACATCACAGCAGACGCCACTTTGCAAACATTTGTCAGACTCACACAGCCAGTATAACTTAAGTGATTTACAGAGACTACCGGAGTTAAAATCCGAAAAGACACAGACAAACAGATTCTTATGCAATCGTGAACCTGTTCACACATTCAGCGACGATAACGTTGATTACGAGCAATTTTTATCTGTAAGAAAATCTAAGGAATTTAAAAATGACAGAGCACAGGTATACGCTTCGAACTGGATACGTCGATTTATTTTTGTACTTTCACCAGCTTGGCCTGTAAGGCAGAAACTAGAATTAGCATCGATACAGCAATTTATTTTTGAGTTTTCACCGGCATTGCCTGTTACGCAAAAGCTAAAATGTATTTGCAGCGCGTAATTAACCTCAGGGGATTTATTATGCTTTAATGAATATGTGCCGTAGCGTGTACAGGGCCCCGAGCCGTAGTAGTGCTGTTTCATCTTTAGTTTTCTGCACTGCTGCCTTCTCTTCTACTATCCTTTATATCTATTAGAACAGCTCTACAACGATGTGTAAGAATGTGTAAAGAAAACCCGATAAGACAAGTTTTACCGAAAATGACAATTTTATCATTATACGTTCCCGAAATGACGAGAACTACCAGCATAATGTTAATACCTGACAAAAAATTTAATCATCAGTATGTGTAAAACTTTCAGCAGTCGCAAACATATTTTTGGTAACAATAGAGGTTTTTCACCGCAATAGCAACAAAAACAGCCGGTTAGCATACCTAACCAACAATGTAATGTACAAGGTCAACCAAGCTTTAATGTTTCGCCGCCTACGCGTATAGCGTCGGCCCCAACAAATAGTAATGCACAGCAACAAGGAAATCAGTATGTACAGAAAACACACTATTTCAATTCCTGTCGCAATGCGCCGTATAGAAATTACTATCTTGACAGACGTAAAAATAATGAGCACAATTTTCAGCGTACGTTTAATAACAGTCGATCTTATCAGCAGCAAGAACATCAGCCACAACATATTATCATGAATGAACCAGACAGTAACTATCATCCAGAACGTAAGACGTCAGGAAGAAATAATAGAACAGTACAAATAGTGGAAATGCCATAGCATCCTCCCACAAATAATGACACGACAGATGGAATTGACTAGATACAGAACAGGTTGCATTTTTAAGTAACGCAAGCAATAATTTTGACACGCAGAATCTTGTTCACGAGAATGTTATTTGAAACATGCTTTGTTGAATACACCACTTTTATCGCACCCAGATCTTACCAGCAATTTTTCTATTGCCAACGACAGTTCTAACACCGCTTTAGGCGTACATATTTTTCAGGAAATTGAAGAAGATGGTTGTACAGTAATTAAAAACATCGCTTTTGCAAGTCGCATTCTGTCACCTGCTGAACGCAATTATTCTGTTACAGAACTTGAAACAATATGTGCTGTTTGGGCATTTACGAGATTTCGGCATTTTCTTTATGGAAGACACACTACCGTTTACACAGATCATAGAGCGATACAGATTTAACTTTCGGCTAAATTTACACACGACAGATTAAGTAGATGGAAACTTTATTTACAGGAATTTAATTTTACAATTGTTCACATTCCCGGTACACCAACTATTGTAGCAGACGCACTTTCCCGTTCTTTCAGCAACAATCAGCAAGACATCGCAACCAACTTCTGCAAAGCAAATTTCAGCGTTATGTACATTCAACAAGTTGCATTTGAAAACTTCATTTCGTCGTCATTACAAGACATAGCACAAGAGCAGGGTATAGACAACGTGTGGAAAGAAATTAAACACCTTTGGCAAGATAGGAATAATGTTACCATTAGAAACCATTACACTGTACGCAATGACATTCTGTTTCGCCGCTCTCATCCTGACAGCAATAATTGGTTATTGTGCATTCCTGACGAACTTATTAACAAATTAATCTGGTATACTCATTTAAGTTACGCACATTACGGAGCTAGAAAATGTTTTCTTATACTGAGACAGAACTGTTATTTTACCAACGTGGAGAAAAGTATTCGACGAGTTTTAGCGTCATGTAAAATCTGCCAGAAAGCTAAATCAGATACGACTTCACATATTCCTCCATTACATCCCATTGTACCTGTTAAATTAAGACACATGGCCGCTGTAGACATTTTTGGTCCAATTCCCAGAACTGATAGAGGTTTTTGCTACATCTTTGCCGCTGTTGAACTCACTTCAAAATTTGTTACCTTCACTCCATTACGCAAAGCTACTGCTAAAACTGTTTCGAAAGCATTTGTAAAACATTTTCTATTTCATGTAGGGCATGTGTTGAAAGTAATTTCCGACAATGGACCACAGTTTCGATCTGCTATATGGACACGTATGTTACGAGCTAGAAACATTTCTCCGGTCTATATATCCAGGTACCATGCTTCTTCGAACCCTTGTGAACGATTAATGAAAGAAATTGGTAAACTGTGTAGAATTTACTGCCATTAAAAACATATTGACTGAGACACACACATACTCTCATTCCAAGTTGTAATTAATTCCATACCAAATGAATCTACTATGCTATCTCCGTCTGTTATACTGAAAAATGTTGAACCACATAACAAAATTAAAGAATCAGTAACATTTCCTGCATCTCATCGACTACGACACCATGAAATAATTGACATTGCGCTGAACAACATCAAACGTGCCGCAGAGCGCCGGAGAAGACAGCAAA
The DNA here is from genome assembly GCF_023864345.2 of Schistocerca serialis cubense. Lineage (NCBI taxonomy): Eukaryota > Metazoa > Arthropoda > Insecta > Orthoptera > Acrididae > Schistocerca > Schistocerca serialis. Next base: position 209,413,572 of record NC_064645.1, read on the forward strand.
AACAGGTTTGTATACGCCGCGACTTTCACGTTGGACAGAAGATATTAGCACGTACACACTATTTATCCAACAAAGGAAAGAGTAGATGCAGTAAATTTGAGCTTCTATACGCAGGTCCATATCGGATTCGCAGCATTCGTCACCCCAATCTAGTACACGTCGAAACTTTGAGAACCAGAAAAAAACAAAGGGAACCACCTCGTATCCATCATCAAACCTTTTATTGAATGAACATAGTTTATGATTTATTACACTGTAATGCCATTTCCTAATTTTTTATGACGGCTTATGCAATTATATTCACATGAACACCTACTGATGATTATCGTATTTTTTCTTGGCAAGTGCCCGGCAAGGTAAGGTTAGCAGGTCGCTTTTCTTGTCGTTACACATCAGACCGTGCATATTTTCCATTTTTCATGTATGTATGATTGTTTTCCTGTTTTGTTTGTATGCACTATGAAATATTTAAGATATAATAAACACCAGTTGACTTTAACATTTTGCCTTATGATAGCTAAACATCGTGACTATTTTACTTTTTTTTTTTTTTTTTTTTTTTTTTTTTTTTTTTTTTTTTTTTTGCTGCTACATTGTGATACACTGTGTACATTTTTGCTTCTGAACACTGTCGATGTTTTTGACATATTACGTTTTCTGTCATGCTATGCTGTATGGTCAATTATGGTACTATAAACCAGTTTTTATTTAATGGGTATATGAATTAAATGCAAGACATTAATCCTTGTTCATCATTTTCAGAGAGAAATAACGTGTAAACGAAATAAATTAAACAGAAGTGGGAATTTCACCTTCGAATGAACGAAAGAGGATGCAATACCTCGTGATGAAGAGTAAATGGATCAGAATTAACAAGCATTAACAAGAATTATACTATACACATCGTATGATAGCAGTCTTAACAAATTTTTTCTTTCAGAATACGAGGCGATTAATGCAGGCTGTCAGACAGAACTACACATCTTAGTTTTAGTGATGAAATATGCTAGAAATAAGGAATAGTTGTATAATGAATAATGAAGTGATTTGTTTTTTGCAGATGATAATGAATGGTGATGAATAATGATGAAGAATATGCTACTATGGATAATGAAGTTTTTCTTCACAGGTGATGATAATAATGGAGTTATGATGAAAATAATGATGAAGTTTATATATTTGCTGTTAGTTAAGAGATGCTATGTAGTTATTTAAGTATTTGTTGCAGTTCGTTTTGACAGTATGTTTAATAACGCATGGTATGATGACTGAAGGTTTTGGAAAGGACAGCTAGAGAACATATATATTTTTATACACATTTCACTACCTGTTAATTCGAAGTTCACTACTTTTCAGCATAATATGCGTTTCTTCTTACAGTTTCATAATACATTTTGTATATTTTTGCAGGAGAAATTATTCATGAAATTAATGTGCTATAAGTAGTTGTTTATTAAACCTATGTCGTTTATGAATGTGATCACATATACTCTACTTGTTTCATAACCTTGTTACAGCTGACTCATGACGAATGACGTTACACATCTTCATTTGCAGCAATAACTCAAAAACAAACAAAGGAATTACCAGTCCCAAATAATGCTACTAGCTTAAGAGAGTTCTGAGTAATACTGATCAGCTCTGAATAGTATGTCACTTCAATAATGACTTCTGAAGAGTACAAAAAAAATGCTTTGTAACTGGCCAATGAATGCCACTGATTATTGTAATAAGATGACCTATGATGCCAATGATTACTATAATTAGATTAATTATGTATAAATGTTATGCCAATAATTAACTCATTTTCAATAATGACTTCTGAAGAATACAAAAAAAAATGCTTTGTAACTGGCCAATGAATGCCACTGATTACTGTAATAAGATGACCTATGATGCCAATGATTACTATAATTAAGTGAATTATGTTAATACTATGCCATTCATTAGCTTCTGTTTTGAATGATGACTTCTGATGGTTTGTAACTGGGCAATGAGTGCCAATTATTACTATATTCAGATAATTTATGAACATTATTCTGTAATACTACATACATGGTACAGAAATGTTCAGTAACTGGGCGATGAGTGCCACCAATTGCTCAAATCAGTTGTTAGACGAGTGTAATTCTCAATGAAGACTACTATGTGACCTAATGTCCTTCACCTTCTGATCTAATTACCAGAAATTACTGCAATGGCCCTTTGTCCTGTCTATCCTCATGATCATGGAGCACTATGTTTGGTTTTTGCACTAATTCTACGTTGGTCTACTTTACAAGAACATGGTGTTGACACGACATGCTGTCCGCCACCTTGAGCGATGGAGATGTTATTATGGTCCCACTGTTTGGTGTACCTAGTGTACTACCAATATGATAGCATGGAATATTATTACGACATTTCAGTGTCTTGGCTACACTAATTAATACTTCAAGGAAAAGAGCTTCAGATTGTCTTACTTGGTGTTGTGCTTCTGTAGAAAGATATGGACTTTCAGTGCAGCTGCGTGCAACCTAAAGTGCTACAACCATGACGCAATCCTTCCCATTCCTTTCCTAATTCTTGTAAAATGATAAAAACATATACAGTGCATGTGCTCTCTATGCCATTTGTTAATATGATTTGTACTCATTACATATACATTTTTTTGTGATTCCCAGATATATTCTGTATTACAGTGCGTGTGCACTTTCGTCATTTTGTTAACATGATTTGTATTCATTGCATATACATTTTTGTCATTTGCTGATATGTTCTAAACTTCAGTGCGTGTGCACTTTTGTCATTTGTCAATATGATTTGTACTCATTATGTTTATTTGTTGTAAAAATATTAGAGAGTTTTACAGTGCATGTGCACTTCATGCCATTAGTACTCATTACGTATGCATTTTTGTGATTTGCTGATATGTTCTGAATTACAGTGCATGTGCGCTTTTGTCATTTGTCAATATGATTTGTACTCATTATGTTTATTTGTTGTAAAAATATTAGAGAGTTCTACAGTGCGTGTGCACTTTATGCCAATTGCACTCATTACATATACATTTTTTTTGTGATTCCCAGATATGTTCTGTATTACAGTGCGTGTGCACTTTCGTCATTTTGTAAATATGATTTGTATTCATTGCATTTTGTGATTTGCTGATATGTTCTGAACTACAGTGCGTGTGCACTTTTGCCATTTGTTAATATGTTTTGTACTCATTGTGTATACATTTTGTCATTGCCTGATATGTTCTGTACTCAGTGCGTGTGCACTATATTTTATTTCATGTTCTGCACTTGTATATCTGTAAATATTCTGTGATTGTAAACTTAGTTAATTAAGAAAAACTTGTTGCTCATGGCAAGTCCAATTGACTCACCATCGCTGCCAAATTTTTGCCCTCCCAGTGGAGGGTTATGTAAGGCGTATGCTTCGCCGGCGATGAGCGAGGCATGACAGAATCTCTGACCAGAGAGTAATTTATTGTTAGTTGTTGCTTGTCGCTAGTCTGCGCGAGTCGACAGTAGTAGTCAGTCGGATACAGTAGTTGGCGGTCGCCGCGTGCCTGCGCGTGTCGGCAGTCTGGTCTGGTAGGGACTCTGCAGGATGAGTATTGTTGTAGAAGGTAAAGAAGCAGCCTTGCGCATATTTAATAATGTATGTTAATTGTAATTAATTTGTTCAAAAAAAATTTCCCCAATAATAATTTTTTTATAAAGTAACTCTTTTAAAGAAAAACATTCGTTTCAATTTAAAGAACATTTCCAATGCATTATTATTGCTTCCAAGAATATATATATATATATATATATATATATATATTGAAACACGTATGTAGCGCGGCAGCGATGGCGAGGCATTGTAGCATCTGTGACCAGAGAGTATGCGTTTGACCGCGCGAGTGTTGCGAGCGGTTCTCAGTCAGTAGTCGTTGCTCAGTCTGTTAGTAGCTGTAGGCCAGTGCAGTACAGTAGTCTTTGCGAGTTAGTTGTCGCTAAGTAGCAGCCCAGTGCGGTTGTGTGATGTAGGCGGTCGACAACAATGGTCAAGATGAGGAATAAGGTATAATGTTAATTAATATAATCATTAGATAATGAAAAATTTTATTTATTGTAACTATTCTCCAACAAGTCTCCCAATAATAATTTTTTATTTCAAAAGCATTTTCTCAAAAAATTTAATTTTTTATTGAACTCAAGATTTCGTTGCACTTCCCATTTCATTCCATTTCTTTTGAAGAAAAATTCCACTAAAATCACAAAAAAAAAAGGAGAATATTATTATTTGTAATGCAGTTCCTCCAAGCGGTGCGCAACAACAAGAGCAGATATGTGACATCGATTTATTCTGAGGTAAGACTTTAATTGTGATTGTTTTTCACAGGGCCAAAGACCGATGTTTCGGTTTAATTGAATCTTCTTGTCACTGAATGGACTTTAATTTTGAAGGATTTATATTTGAGTCAGATTGCGTATTTTCACATTTTTGTTGCCATTGTCAGTACATTTGATTGTGGGCGAGTTACGCATAGAGCACTGTCCATCAGCATTTCTAATTAGTATCGTCCTTTTCTTTAAAAATTTTGTGAGGAGGTTACACTTGGCTCCCCATTTCTATTAACTATTGTCCATTATATTTCTTATAAAATTGCTGTGGGGAGGTTACACTTGGCGAACCCCAGTCCAGGATCGAATTTCGTTGAGAGTCTTTTGAGCGACAGTCAGATATCTGCTCTTGTTTGCTTAGATATAATTAGGATTAGCGCAACGCTTTTAATAATATTGTGACTTTCTCTCTACAGGTCAACGGCAATTTGTTGCTTTATTGTATTTTTGTGTTGCTTTTGCATTGTGTTGATTTGTTTTGTGAAAAATTTTGACTATTGTAAAAATGCCGCGAAAGACTGTGAATAGTGTATCGCGAGGTATTACGAACGAAACTACCGATTTAAACAATTTTACCGATAGGACATGTGACACGCAGTGTAATCATGACATTCCTGCGTTCACTAACAATCAATGCATTACAACCACTAATGATGACTTTTACCTTGATAATGAACAAACGAACTCAATTGTCTCGTCTGTTAACTTGACGACAATTGATGACGCAGAATGCTCTATGGTAATGAGCGCTGTAGAGCTTAACACACCCGATTTAGAAAATCCAAGTAATGTACAGACAAATTTGTCTAATGAAAATGAACAGGATACACAAAGTACGACGGATTTATTTAATTCCGAAATAGTGAGTGACAGTGTAGGTCCGACTGATAATCCTTTTTGTAAATTGCAGAATGACCAAATGGTCACACAAAGCGCGACAATTCGAGGTACACAATCAAACAGCACAGATAATGGAGTAGGTAATGTTACTTTGGATCAATTTATAGCAATAATGCTACAGTTTAAGAACGAACAGAACGAAAAACAAGACAACAGTAGTAAAGATCTCAAACAACTTAGGGAAGATAATAAACAACAGAGTGAAAATTTCAAACAACTTAGGGAAGATAATAAACAACAGAGTGAAAATTTCAAACAACTTAGGGAAGATAACAGACAGCCTAGTGAACAAATTAGAGACGTTGCCGCGCAGTGCCATGACACTAAGGAACAATTGCGCGTGGAAATTGAGGCTTGTTCTCAAAAAAATAGCGAAGAAATTAAGTCTGTTGCGCAAGAATTAAGAGAAATGCAAACAGCCGCAACAGAAACACTCAGAGACGAAATTAGCGGAGTCGCTAAACAATGCTCTGAAAAAGCTGCACAATTAAGGGACGAGTTTAGAGCAATGACGGTAGAACTTTCGCGCACTATGGACGCAAAGATAGACGCGAAATTCGAACAGCAGAACACTCAGATTAACGAGCGCTTTAGTCAGCACATACAGAACAGTGATACGCGTTTCCGCAGATTTATTCAAGATCAAAACAAAGTAAAACGGCAAGTCATGGAAACAATCACTGCACAGAGACAAGAGGACAAACGTAAAATATTCGCGAAAGCGAAGACGTATGTAGACAATAATATTACTACAGTGTCCGACAAAATTAATACCATAGAACAATTGAACGCGGAATTACGGGATGAAATTTCTGATCTTAAAGCAAAAACGGATACACACACAGTAAATATTCAAACAGTGACAGATAGATTCGAACAACTAGATCTAACACAGGATTGCGATGTCATCAAAGCTGATGTTAAAAAACTGAGCGAAACTACGCGCAAGTTGCAAAAACAGATTAATGCGTCTGATTCTAAAACCGATGATCAGGTTAAAATACTGACTGAAAAATGTGACGAATTGGCCAGTCGTATTGATGTTATCGAAAACACTAATGACAATAAATCAGACGATACTGCACCGGTTTCATTTATCCAAACGCCTGAATTTCAAAATTTACAGCAGACTATTAATGAGATCGATTCATCTAACAACACGTTACGTAGGAAATTATCAAATTTACAACAAGAAGTAACAGAAATGAAAAACACTTCTGTTAATAATACACAACAGACGCCACTTTATGAACATGTGTCAGACTCACGCAGCGCGTATAATTTGGGTAATCTGCAGAGAGTACGGGACTTAGATTCCGAACAACCACAGTTCAATAGATACTCTTACGATCCTGAACCTGTTCCATTACACAGAGATGATAATTTCGACTATAAACATTTTCTGTCAGTAAGAAAGTTCAAAATATTTAAAAACGATAGAACGCAGATTCACCCACTGGATTGGATTCAACAGTTTAGCTTTGCTCTTCCACCGACTTGGCCTGTAACACATAAACTTGAATTTATTTGCAGTTTTTTGGAAGGCGAACCGGCAACTCGCATGAGACCGATCGCAAGGCAATGCTATTCAGTAGAGGAATTTCAGAATGCTTTTCTGTCAGCGTACTGGTCGAAGACGACACAGCGCGGAATTAAAGACCAACTAATTAGTTTGCCAAACTATGAAAACTCAAATTTTCCCAGTGTAACGCAATTCTTTGAGCACATGGTACAACAAAACCAGTACCTAAGTGAACCGTACAGTGAATCCGCACTTATACAACTATGCATCTCTAAATTACCACGGTCATTACGAGTGTCACTTCTAACGGGCCAGCAAAAAGAAAACATTTCAGCATTCAGAGATCTTTTACAGCTCTTGGAAGTACAGCAATCTGATTATTCTTTTGTAAACAAAAACTTTTTGAGTAACAACCAAGGTCAACAACAGTACTACAATTATGATCAGGGACGTAATTCTAATCGGAAAGATAACAGACGTTTTAGGAACGACAACTACCAAAACTTTAATAACAGGCAAAATTCTAATTATCAATACCGTCAAAATTTTCAGCAACAGGAACAACACTTTAGTAACAATAGAGGTGTTTCACAACAACAACATCAAAACCAGCCGGTTAACATACCTAACCAACAATGGAATACACAAGGTCAACCAGGCTTTAATGTTTCGCCGCGTGGACGTATAGCCCCTGGTCCAACAAATAGTAACGTACGTCAGCAAGGAAACAACTACGTACAAAGAAGACAGTATTTCAATTCCTATCGTAATGCACCGTATAGGAATAACTATTACGACAGACGTAAAAATAATGAAGACAATTTTCAGCGAACATCTAACAACAGTCGGTCATACCAACAGCAAAATCATACGCAAGAACATATTCTCATGAATGAACCCGACAGTAGGTACCATCCAGAGCGTAACACGCCTGGAAGAAGTAATAGGACAGTTCAAATAGTCGAAATGCCACAGAATCCTCCTAATAATAATAACACGTCAGATAGAATCTGACTAGATAATGTACAGGACGCATCTTGCAATAATACAAGCACTACCTTAGACACGCAAAATGTTGTTCACGAAAATGTAATTACTTTTGACGACATCAGAGACACTCTTTTACAGGAAAGACCAGTTATTCAGAAAACCATTTCACATCCTGTTATCGAAATTAAAATTGGTTCATCAAAATTCTCAGCAGTAATTGATTCCGGCTCACCTATATCAGTAATAAATGAGGAGACTTTTAATGAATGCAACAAAGAGAATACCTATCCGACATTACCTTTAGGCAAAACAAAAGTGAAGGGAGCAGTATCGAGTAAAGGTGTAGACGTTAAATTACAGACGCATTTATCATTTTGTATTGGAGGTCATACTTTTCACTCTAATTTTTGGATTGTTCCTTTATTGACAACAGACATAATTTTAGGCACGAATTTTCTGGTACAACACGACGCAGTTATCGACTTTCAGAATTCTTATTTAATGTTAAAGGATGAAAATGTACAACTTGCTTTAGAATTTCAGCACTCACTATCTGCGGAAGAACAAACAATTAACCGCACAGAGGTGATTTCCGCAACACGTAACATAGACTGTAATCCCATATTGTTCACGGATACGTACGTACATAACTATAATACTCCAGACGAAGCTGACTACGACGTTATGCAGTTAATTTCTGTTAAGGTTAAAGAGAGCAGTGCAACTACAGACGACGAACGAACGCAATTACACAAAATTCTTTTACAGCAAGCTCCAGTTTTTGACAACATTCCTGGTACTATGTCCGGCTTTATGTATGAATTTCAAGTCAAACCGCATGACACATTTAAAGCAAAGCATTATCCTATTCCATATATTCACAGAGAACAGGTTAAAAAAGAGCTGCAAGATATGCTTGATCAGGGAATTATTGAACCAGCAGTTAGTCCGTACATAAACCCGCTACATATTGTTAAGAAAAAAGATGGCTCACTTCGCCTTGTACTTGATTCACGTCACATTAATGACATTATTATTAATGAAACAGATCGACCACAGACATTAGAGGAACTTCTACAGAAATTTCACGGTACAGCTATCTATTCCACATTAGATTTGAAATCGGGATTTTGGCAAATTCAACTTCATCCGAATTGTAGAAAATATACAGCTTTTCTCTGTTTCGGCGACTGTTATCAATTTTGCAAATTACCGTTCGGCTTAACTATTTCTTCTGCAGCTTTTATTCGCGGTTTGAACACAATACTTCCGACAGAACTTAAAGACAGAATTACGACGTATGTAGACGATATTCTTATCGCAGAAGCTAACTGGTCCGAACACAATATGATTCTTGAACAACTGTTACAAACTTTTCATGCACAAGGACTTACAGTTAACCTCAGTAAATCGCACTTTGGCAAAACTTCTATAAAATTTCTTGGACACGTAATTTCAGCAGAAGGCATTGCACCTGATCCGGAAAAACTTCAAGCTCTACGTGACATTACTGTTCCTACAACAAAAAAGCAATTACGCAGTTTTTTGGGCTTAATTAACTTTTTTCGTAAATTTATTCACCATTCTGCTTTAGACACGCCTAGACTATGCCAATTAACGGGTAAAAACACTATTTGGTCTTGGGATAAGCAAGCACATTTTGAATTCATGAACCTGAAACATGCTCTGTTGAATGCTCCACTGTTATCGCACCCAGATCTTACTAGAAATTTTTCCATTGCCACCGACAGTTCTAACACCGCTTTAGGCGTACATATTTTCCAGGAAATTGAAGAAGATGGTTCAATAGTAATCAAAAACATCGCATTTGCAAGTCGCATTTTGTCACCTGCTGAACGAAATTATTCTGTTACAGAACTTGAAACATTATGTGTTGTATGGGCTTTCACGAGATTTAGGCATTTTCTTTATGGCAGACACACCACCGTTTACACTGACCATAGAGCCATACAATTTTTGCTTTCAGCCAAATTCACTCACGATAGATTAAGTAGATGGAAACTATATTTGCAAGAATTTAATTTTACGATTGTTCACATTCCCGGCACACAAAATGTTATAGCAGACGCACTATCGCGTTCTCTCGGCAACAATCAGCAAGACGTAGCAACCAACTTCTGTAAAGCAAATTTCAGTGTCATGTACATTCAGCAAGTCGCATTTGAAAATTTTATTTCATCGTCATTACAGGACATAGCACAAGAACAAAACAAAGACAATGTGTGGAAAGAAATTAAACAGCTTTGGCAAGATAGGAATAATGCTACGATTAGAAACCACTACACTGTACGCAATGACATTCTGTTTCGCCGCTCTCATCCTGACAGCAACATTTGGTTATTATGCATTCCTGACGAACTGGTTAACAAACTAATTTGGTACACTCATTTAAGTTATGCACATTACGGAGCAAGAAAATGTTTTCTTATACTGAGACAGAACTGTTATTTTACCAACATGGAAAAACGTATACGACGAGTTTTAGCGTCTTGTAAAATTTGCCAGAAAGCTAAATCAGACACCACTTCACATATTCCTCCTTTATATCCCATTATACCTGTGAAATTAAGACACATGGCCGCAGTAGATATTTTTGGTCCGATTCCGAGAACTAACAGAGGTTTTTGCTACATATTTGTCGCTGTTGAGCTTACTTCAAAATTTGTTACTTTCACTCCATTACGCAAAGCTACTGCTAAAACTGTTTCGAAAGCATTTGTAAAACATTTTCTATCTCATGTAGGGCATGTAATGAAAGTAATTTCTGACAATGGATCTCAATTTCGTAGTAGTGTATGGACACGCATGTTACGAGCTAGAAACATTTCTCCGATCTATATATCCAAGTACCACGCTTCTTCGAACCCTTGTGAAAGATTAATGAAGGAAATTGGTAAGCTGTGCCGAATATACTGCCACAAAAGACATATTGATTGGGATACACACATACTCTCATTCCAAGATGTAATTAATTCCATTCCAAATGAATCCACTATGCTATCTCCGACTGTTATACTGAAAAACGTTGAACCACCGAACAAAATTAAAGAATTAATAGACTTCCCCAAAAATCGTCGCTTACGACACCACGAAATAATTGACATTGCGCTGAACAACATCAAACGTGCCGCAGAGCGCCGGAGAAGACAGCAAAAACAGGTTTGTACACGCCGAGACTTTCACGTTGGACAGAAGATATTAGTACGTACACACTATTTATCCAGCAAATTAAAAGGTAAGTGCAGTAAATTTGAACTTCTATACGCAGGTCCGTATCGGATTCGCAGCATCCCTCACCCCAATGTTGTACACGTCGAAACTTTGAGAACCAGAAAATCGAAAGGCAATCACCATATCTCAAACATTAAACCGTTTATTGAATGAAGACACTTTATGATTCAACACACTATGATGCCATTTACTAATGCAATTAATTCACCTGACTAATTATTGATGATTATCGTATTTTTTTTCTTGGCAAGTGCCCGGCAAGGTAAGGTTAGCAGGTCGCTCTTCTTGTCGTTACACATCAGACCGTGCATATTTTTCCAGATGAATTTACACATTTACGACTATTTCTGCAATTATATTTATGTGACTACTTATTGATGATTATCGTATTTTTTTCTTGGCAAGTGCCCGGCAAGGTAAGGTTAGCAGGTCGCTTTTCTTGTCGTTACACATCAGACCGTGCACATTTTCCATTTTTTTGTGTATATGACTGTACTCCAGTTTTGTTTGTATGCACTATGAAATAGTTAAGATATAACACACACCAGTCGACTTTGACATTTTTTTTTTGCCTTATGACATCTCAACATCGTGACTGTTTCACATTTTTTTTGCTACTGCATTGTATTATTCTGTGTACATTTTTTCGCATCCGAACACTGTCAATGTTTTTGACATATTACGTTTTCTGTCATGTTATGCTGTATGGTTAATTGTGTCACCATAAACCAGTCATTATTTAGTGGGTATAGGATTTAAATGCAAGACATTAATCTTTGTTCATCAATTTCAGAAAGGAATGATGATTCTAAGAAATAAATTTAACATAAATGGGAATTTCACCTACGGAATAAACGAAAGGAGATGCAATATCTTTATGAGGAAGAGTAAAGGGATCAGGATTAACAAACATTAACAAGAATATACGGTACTCATCACAGAATAGCAGTCTTAACTAATTTTTTCTTTCAGATTACAAGGTGATTGATGCAGGCTGTCAGAGAACTACACGTCTTAGTTTTAGTGATGAAATATGCTAGAGATAAGGAATAGTTGTATAATGAGTAATGAAGTGATTTTTTTGCAGATGATAGTGAATACTGATGAGTAATGATGAAGGAAATGGTATTATGAATAATGAAGTTTTTCTTTACAGGTGATGATAATAATGAAGTTATGATAATATGGATAATGAAGTGATGGATAATGAAGTTTTTTTCTTTACAGATGAGGATACTGTTGAAGTAATGTATTTATGCTACGTAGTTATTTAAGTATTTGTTGCAGTTTGCTTTGACAGCAGGTGTTACATTGCATAGTAGGATGACGGAAAGTTTTGGAAAGGACAGCTATGGAACACATTTTATACACATTTCACTACTTGTTAATTCGAAGTTCACTACTTTTCAGCATAGTGTGCGTTTCTTCTTTCAGGTCAATAATCCGTTTTTGTATTTTTTCCAGGAGAAGTTTTTCATGACACTTACTAAACCTGTTACTTATTATACCTGTTCTAGTACTTGCATTTTTATATTTTTTACCCATTTGTGTTTATCATTTATAAATGTGATCACATGTACTGCCTTGTTACATAATCTTGCTACAGCTGACTCATGACGCATGACGTTACCTATCCTCATTTGCAGCAATAGGTCAAAAGCAAAAAGTATTATGTCTCAGCAATTAATTATCGATCCCAACGCAATGCATTGCTACCAAAAAAATGTATTACCAGTCCCACATAATGTCACTAGTTTATGATAATTCTGAATAATACTGATCAACTCTGAATAGCATGTCACTCGAGTAATGACCTCTTAATGAGACTATATTCAAAATAATGCTATGTCACTAGCTAATAACTGCCACTGTTTATTGTAATGCCTGTGATTACTAATGATTTGACTGTAATTAACTGATTTTTAATAATGACTTTGTAATGATGTGAATAATACTGAATGATGAACTATGTTTTATTCTATTCAATACGTGAATAATACTGAATGATGAACTATGTTTTATTCTATTCAATACTTGATGGCCACTGAGTGCCAATAATTAATGTCAATCAACGTAATTGTTATTAATTATGCCATTAATTAACTCTTGTTTTCAATGTTCATACTTTGTAATTGGAAATGAATGTGACTGTTTCATAATGCTTTGTAATTAGGAAAAGACTAATGATTCTTAATAGATTGGAATGACACATAATTAATTAACTATGGTACTGTTTAATAATGCTTTGTAATTAATTAAGGCTAATAATTCTTAGTATATTGAAATGACAAATGATTAATTAACTGTAATTAGACAAATGATTAATTAACGACAAATGATTAATTAACTGTAATTAGACAAATGATTAATTAACGACAAATGATTAATTAACTGTAATTAGACAAATGATTAATTAATGACAAATGATTAATTAACTGTAATTAGGAAAAGGTTAATGATTCTTGATTATACTCTGTAACTGAAAAGAATGCGATTATTTCATAATGCTTTGTAACCAGGAAAAGAAGGCTACTGATTCTATGTAAAACAATTAATGAACATTTTTCTGTAATACTACATACTTGGTACAGAAATGTTCAATAACTGGGCTATGAATGCCACGAACTATCAATGAAGACTGTAATTGTCAATATTATGTGACTTGATGTCCTTCACCTCATAAGCTGACTACCCTGAATTACTGCAATGTCCATTTGTCCTGTTTATCCCAGTGATCATGGAGCACTATATTTGGTTTTGCACTAATTCTACGTTGGTGTGCCTTGTAAGAGTGTGGTGTTGACACGACATGCTGTCCACCACCATGAGCGATGAAGACATTATTATGGTCCCACTGTTTGGTGTACCTAATGTACTGCCAAAATGAAAACATGGAACATTACTACGACAGTTCAGTGTCTTGGCTACACTGATAAATTCTGATGGGAAAAGAACTTCAAGTTGTGTCACTTGGTGTTGTACTACTGTGGAAAGATATGGACTTTCAGAGCAGCTGTGTGCAATCTAAAGTGCTACAACCATGATGCAATCCTTCCCTTTCCTATCCTGATTCTTGTCACATAAAGAAAAATTTTTTTTTTGGTAACATCATTTATGTTCATAGGTTATACATTTTTCGATTCGCTAAACTCCAGTGTGAGTACGCTTATGTCACTGGTCGACATGATGTTTGCCATTATGTTTATTTGTTGTGAAAATACTAAAGACATTTTTCAGTGCATGTACATTTGTCAACATAATATTTTTTTTTGCCAGTCTGTTTATTTGTTCTGCATATGCTAAAGAATTTTTTCAGTGCCTGTGCACTTTATCTGTCAAAAAGTTTGTATATACTTTTTTCTGATTTGCTACTATGTTTAGTATTCACATTTTGTCCTTGTCTGATATATTTTGTACTTAGTGCGTGTGCACAACATTTAAATATTCTGTAAGTTGTAGGATTTTGTTACTTAGAGAAAAATTTTGCCGCGCTTGGCAAGTCCAAATGACTCACCATCGCTGCCAAATTTTTGCCCCCCGAGTGGAGGGTTATGAAACACGTATGTAGCGCGGCAGCGATGGCGAGGCATTGTAGCATCTGTGACCAGAGAGTATGCGTTTGACCGCGCGAGTGTTGCGAGCGGTTCTCAGTCAGTAGTCGTTGCTCAGTCTGTTAGTAGCTGTAGGCCAGTGCAGTACAGTAGTCTTTGCGAGTTAGTTGTCGCTAAGTAGCAGCCCAGTGCGGTTGTGTGATGTAGGCGGTCGACAACAATGGTCAAGATGAGGAATAAGGTATAATGTTAATTAATATAATCATTAGATAATGAAAAATTTTATTTATTGTAACTATTCTCCAACAAGTCTCCCAATAATAATTTTTTATTTCAAAAGCATTTTCTCAAAAAATTTAATTTTTTATTGAACTCAAGATTTCGTTGCACTTCCCATTTCATTCCATTTCTTTTGAAGAAAAATTCCACTAAAATCACAAAAAAAAAAGGAGAATATTATTATTTGTAATGCAGTTCCTCCAAGCGGTGCGCAACAACAAGAGCAGATATGTGACATCGATTTATTCTGAGGTAAGACTTTAATTGTGATTGTTTTTCACAGGGCCAAAGACCGATGTTTCGGTTTAATTGAATCTTCTTGTCACTGAATGGACTTTAATTTTGAAGGATTTATATTTGAGTCAGATTGCGTATTTTCACATTTTTGTTGCCATTGTCAGTACATTTGATTGTGGGCGAGTTACGCATAGAGCACTGTCCATCAGCATTTCTAATTAGTATCGTCCTTTTCTTTAAAAATTTTGTGAGGAGGTTACACTTGGCTCCCCATTTCTATTAACTATTGTCCATTATATTTCTTATAAAATTGCTGTGGGGAGGTTACAATATATATATATATATATATATATATATATATATATATATATATACGCCAGCATTGCACGAAGCTGTGTCGAAGAATGTATAATTAAGAGCAGATATAGTTGCAGTTTTTATTGAGGTAAGAATTTTGCTTTTGTTTTATTCATAATACAGGGCCGAAGGTCAGCGCTGCTGTCCTTATAAATTTTATCATATAGTATTATTTCTGTTAGGAGGTTACATTTCGTTCATGGTTCATTATTTAATTAATATTATTGTGTGGGTTTATGGTCAATTTTCATCCCTTAATTTTTGTGTGGGGAGTTTACACTTGGCTCCATTTCAAATTTTCATTTAACATATTTTTTGGGGAGGTTACAATCTTTACATGGTCACTATGTGCTCCGAACTGAAAAGGGCAACGTTAGGCAATCGGCAGGCATTCTACAGACACTTCGCAGCGCATTTGTGCAAAACTTCATCGCATTTTCCCTGCCGTATCCATTTCGAGAGCAATTGGACCTTACATACCGAACAGCCCTCGAAGTCGTCGAGCTTCGGTCAACTCGTTGAAGCTGTCGGTACTTGCGGTGGAGGTGGTGGATCAGATTTTGGAGCTGTTGAAGCGTATTCTGAGCTTTCTTGGTGGTTTGAGAGCAGTGCAAAAGCATTGGAAGTGTCTGCTGTGAGATTGGTTGACAATTGTGCTAGCAGAGCATTTATTTTGACCTGCACAGAGCCCCTGGCGTCTGGTACGATTGTCTTCCACAATCTTTTGCCCTTCTCCGAGCTTCGTATATTGACGGTGCTAGCTTAAGTTCTACATTTTTTGCTCACCAAAGTTCCACTTGATGGACGCCTCATGGATTACTCACATTTCGAATCCGAGAGTAGAACTGCGGAGGCGATCTTGTCCAAGTTGTAATTCATTACAGTTTAGTTATGGGGAGCTCGTGAATGAGTCGTTCAAATGAACGCTTCACTCCAGTGAAGTGTGAACTAACCACTCAATTTCAATGAACTGGTACTTCAAACTCTTCACAGATAGCACACTCCACACTATTTTCTAGTTCACTCACTCTCTTCCCCTCTCCCTCTCCCACTACATCGGCGCTACGTCACTCATCCTCCAAAAAAAAAAATGGTTCAAATGGCTCTGAGCACTATGGGACTCAACTGCTGAGGTCATTAGTCCCCTAGAACTTAGAACTAGTTAAACCTAACTAACCTAAGGACATCACAAACATCCATGCCCGAGGCAGGATTCGAACCTCCGACCGTAGCGGTCTTGCGGTTCCAGACTGCAGCGCCTTTAACCGCACGGCCACTTCGGCCGGCCACTCATCCTCCCTTCACTTCAGTCCTCCCTCTACTGCCTGTCGACGAATCGCGCGGTGTTTGTGGTGAACGATAGGTTTATGATGGGTTGGGTTGGGAAGGTGAGGGGCGAGGGGAAAGCAGCGTCAGTAGCTTCCTGCAGTGCTGACATCATTACCCGTGACTATTTGTGCAGTTGTACTTTGCGTCTACGAGTAGTCTACCGTTGGCAGCGCCTGCAGACAAATGAATATTAAAGATACAAACGAAGAGGCTGGCTGTGTGAGCACGCACAGCCAACATGAAAATAAAAGGTTTTTTAATAACACTGAAACAGGGATTTTACCTGAAATCTTACCAATGACTACATGTTACAGTTTACGTTTTGAATCTGAAGAGTTCTCAACAGTAAAATCTACAGCAAAACTTCTGAATAATTACTTAACATAGGTATATAGACTTTGTGACAGCCGGCCGGAGTTGCCGAGCGGTTCTAGGCGCTACAGTCTGGAACAGCGCCACCGCTAGAGTCGCAGGTTCGAATCCTGCCTCGGGCATGGATGTGTGTGATGTCCTTAGATTAGTTAGGTTTAAGTAGTTCTAAGTTCTAGGGGACTGATGACCACTGCAGTTAAGTCCCATAGTGCTCAGAGCCATACTTTGTGACAGTGGTAAACATACTCATTCTAGAATGAGATTTTCACTCTGCAGTGGAGTGTGCGCTGATATGAAACTTCCTGGCAAATTAAAACTGTGTGCCCGACCGAGACTCGAACTCGGGACCTTTGCCTTTCGCGGGCAAGTGCTCTACCAACTGAGCTACCGAAGCACGACTCACGACCGGTACACACAGCTTTACTTCTGCCAGTACCTCGTCTCCTACCTTCCAAACTTTACAGAAGCTCTCCTGCGAACCTTGCAGAACTAGCACTCCTGAAAGAAAGGATATTGCGGAGATATGGCTTAGCCACAGCCTGCTTCTGTAAAGTTTGGAAGGTAGGAGACGAGGTACTGGCAGAAGTACAGCTGTGTGTACCGGTCGTGAGGCGTGCTTCGGTAGCTCAGTTGGTAGAGCACTTGCCCGCGAAAGGCAAAGGTCCCGAGTTCGAGTCTCGGTCGGGCACACAGTTTTAATCTGCCACGAAGTTTCATACTCATTCTATTTTGGGGTAAATTTTAAAAGGAACATAAAATTGGACTGCATTTCGTTGGTAGCCCTAGTTTTCAGTCCATGAATACAACAAATAATGTTTCATTTGGCAGATAAAAGACTTTTTTGGGCGCTTCATGAGAAAATGTTGAGCAAGATTAAATGTAATACCTTCTTTATATGTGACAGGCTTCTCTGTTTATCTTTCCTTTGTTCCCTTCGACCATGCTCTATGTAACAGACGCTGTAATGGCGTAAAACGTTGCGTGCACGTTACTGCATAGTTCGCCCATCTGTTGGTAAAATTATGAAGTATTACGAAGCGTTATTGTACGAGCGAGGCGAAGCGAGCGTAGCCGCGGCTGAGCGGCGAACTGGGCAACCATCGCCAGGCTTCTGTACTTCGTGAATGAACTACTTCATTTCAACGCTTCACGGCAAAGAGTGAAATGAATGAAGTAGTTCAGGGGAATGAACGAGTTCGACCCATCTCTATTACAGTGCCCTTTTCCAGAGCTCGAAGACGCTCCGACCGGTTATCGGTCGACTCTGTTTCCGCTTGCTTCCGCAAGCTTCGGCGTCGCTAACTCGATCATGTAATTCCCCATACCCCTCTGCTCCGATCAGATGCAGGGCGGGGAAGATACAACTAGCCGGGACAATATATTTTACTCTTTAAAAATGGCAACCCGACTTACATTACCTGCCTCAAGTGTAGATGCTGTAAGTTGCGTTCCCTGTCTTAAGGCACGTCATATGCAGTGTGCCCACAAATTGTTAACAAATGGTTTTCATCATGTGATGAAACAACGCATCAAGCTTTGTTTCCTCATTCATACATATCAATGTGTGATCCCATAGTGGCACGGATAATGTCTAGTCAGAATTCCATTTCTCTCTGCACGGTGACGTATTCAAATGCATTGTGAATGCGTGCCTTCAAGTATTGTAGGTCTCTAACCTTGGTTCGGTGCACCAGATCCTTTACAGTACCCTACAGGAAGAAGTGTAGTGGTGTGAGGTTAGGAGATCGCGGCGGCTATCTAACTGGGCCATCTCGTCCAGCACATATGCCTGGAAATTTTTACCCTAGAAACTGACGGGGTAGTGCCCCATCCTACTGGAATGTGACATTAGGTTAAAGGTGCTCCAACTGAGACACACTAAACTCTTGCAACATGTCTAGTTGAACATCACCGTTGACGACAAAATCGATAAAAAATAATGTGCACTTTTGATCTTCTCATTTCCAACTCTCTGGCCGACGTACGCGCCGATTTTGTCCGGCTCCTTGCACACAGCTGTTGTATCTCGTCCACACTGGCGTCTGAAACAGATGGGCGACCCACCCCTTTCTATGTAAAACACTACCTGTCTCCATAAATGATGTATGCCAAGACATAATAGTTAGTCGGGACAGCGACTGCCTTCCATATGGTATTGACGGACATTTAGGGGCCAGTAGGTTAGTGTGCTTGGATATCGGACATCGTCTGCATAAGCCAGGACACACACTCAGCTTTCTCCTATAGCGTCCATATTTTATCAGGTCTTCAAGTTCAATTTTGAGTCAAAAAACTGGAAGGTAAAAAAGCTTTCTGTGTTATCATATGTTGAAAAACATTTATTAATACAGTTTTAAATTCACTAAACTCTGAAGTTGTAAATATAATTTATGGACGCGCTGTCATTTCCTTACCAGTTTTATCATATCCGCCCTGTATTTTTCTTACCACGTCGCGTGACTGCAACGCTACCAGGTGGTATTCAGCTTCATGGTGGTCAATAATCAAAATATATTGGCTCATAAACGTACCTGCTGCTCGGTCGAACTACTTCTGTCATTAAATTGTTTCAAAAAATAGAAGGAATTTTCTGAACAGTCGAATGGTGTTGCTGAGAACTCACTTTTGTTGCCAAAGCCAGTGGATATACTTTTGTATCATTTTTAGTCTATTGTGTTGCGTTGTAACAATGACACACTTCTTGCACGGCAAACGAAACGAAACTTTTTGTTGACTATAATTTATAAAAAGTAGTTTCATCTTCCAGTGGGACTGTCAGAGTATTTACCGTTCTTAAGCATGTTGATTTACAAGAGACACTAAGACACGCAGAATACATGAAGTATCCCAACACCCGCAGGCAATTAGGTACGCGATCTACATCTACATCTACATCAGCACTCCGCAAACCGACTGATAGTGTGCGGCAGAGGTTACTTGTGGTACAACTATCTCATCCCTCTTACACTCGCGAACGGTGCTTGGGAAGAACGATTGTCTGTGACCTCTGTATTAGCTCGAATTTTCTCCTTGGGGTCATTTAACATGACGTACGTTGGAAGAAGTAACGTCTTGTCCTACTCTTCGCTGACAGGACTCTAAGAAGTTCAATAGCAAAACTCTCTGTGATACACATTGCCTCTCTTGTAATGTCTGCCACTAGAGTTTGTTGAGCATCTGTGTGACGCTCTCGCGTCGACTAAACGACCATCTCATACCAATTCAGAGTTCAGAAGCATATGGTGCATAAGATTTTTCTAGACTGTCTATCGACGAAAGTGCAATCGGTATCTCATTAGTTAAGGAAACACTACAGACCTGCAGGTATGAATGAATCTATACACATGCAACAAGAACGACGAGGATTGCTCATGTCTGTAGGAAAATTTCCTAAGTACACATGACTTATGATTGAGAAATCACATATTTTGAATTTTTCGCTGGTCCCTCGTCTGATAGCTATCACTAGGCTATAATAAGGGGGGAAGCGTAAATATTTTACTAACAGACTCTATTTCGGCTGGTTTCATGTGGGCTCTACGATGCCATTTTCCTTCAAAAACTTTTCATCTCTCAGTAGTAGATCCTACGCCTTGACTTATTCTTCAAAAAATGGTTCAAATGGCTCTGAGCACTATGCGACTTAACTTCTGAGGTCATCAGTCGCCTAGAACTTAGAACTAACTAAACCTAACTAACCTAAGGACATCACACACATCCATGCCCGAGGCAGGATTCGAACCTGCGACCGTAGCAGTCGCTCGGTTCCAGACTGTAGCGCCTAGAACCGCACGACCACTCCGCCCGGCACTTATTCTTCAATATATTCCAATCTCTGCCTTCCCGTTCCCTAAGGTATATACTATTTATTACCTACGCAAACGGGAATATACTACACGGACACCCCCCCCCCGATTCCATTAATGTTTCTCATTTTACTGCGGTTCAAAATGTTTCAAATGTCTCTAAGAACTATGGAACTTAACATGTGAGGTCATTAGTCCCATAGACTTACAACTACTTAAACCTAACTAATCTAAGGATATCACACACATCAAGGACCGAGGCAGGATTCGAACCTGCGACCGTAGCAACAGCGCGGTTCCGGACTGAAGCGTCTAGAACCGCGCGGACACAGAGGCCGGCTTTTACTCCGGTTTACTCTCAATTTATATTCTATGGTTATTAGACTGCCTACTCCATTCAAAAAATGGTTCAAATGGCTCTGAGCACTATGGGACTTAACATCTATGGTCATCAGTCCCCTAGAACTTAGAACTACTTAAACCTAACTAACCCAAGGACATCACAAAACACCCAGTCATCACGAGGCTACTCCATTCACCATTTCCTCGTTTTCACCGAGGGTAGCTCTATCATCTATTCCTTAACCAGACTTTTCTTTCAGTGAGCAACACGGGAAACGTGAAGAAGACTGCTTCCCTGTCTCGTGCGCTTTTTAATTTGAACGATTTTCTATTAGTATTTCATTGTTATTACTCCCTCATTTTTCATGTCTTGTATATTATTCGTCTTCTCCTAAAGCTAATGTATATTTATCTAAGAACTGCTCAATTTCTTTGTTGTTGTTGTTGTTGTTGTGGTCTTCAATCTAGAGACTGGTTTGATGCGGCTCTCCATGCTACTCTATCCTGTGCAAGCTTCTTCCTCTCCCAGTACCTACTGCAACCTGCATCCATCTGAATCTGCTTCGTGTATTCATCTCTTGGTCTCCCTCTACGATTTCCGCCCTCCACACTGCCCTCCAATACTAAATTGGTGATCCCTTGATGCCTCAGAACATGTCCTACCTACCGATCCCTTCTTCTAGTCAAGGTGTGCCACAAATTTCTCTTCTCCCTAATTCTATTCAATACCTCCTCATTAGTTATGTGATCTACCCATCTAATCTTCAGCATTCTTCTGTAGCACCACATTTCGAATGCTTCGATTCTCTTCTTCTCCAAACTATTTGTCGTCCACGTTTCACTTCCATACATGACCACACTCCATAGAAATACTTTCAGAAACGACTTCCTGACACTTCAATCTATACTCGATTTTAACAAATTTCTCTTCTTCAGAAACGCTTTCCTTGCCATTTCCAGTTTACATTTTATATCCCCTCTACTTCGACCATCAGCATTTATTTTGCTCCCCAAATAGCAAAACTCATATCTTTAATCTTTGTAATTTGATATAGCTTTCTATGTATTTGTGTCGAAGCATTATAGTCCAGCGGTACCCTTACGCATGTCACTTAAGGTTTTATAAAAGCTATGTATGATTTCCATGCCACTGCAGTTCGTCCCTATGCTACACGGCCCACTGGCATTAATGTGACCACCGTCTATGTTCAACGTCAACGTGTAATAACCATTCACAGCTGGTAGGTGGCAGTACTTGCAGTGTTGCGTATATAAACCGTCTCGGGACACACGTACAATAGCGCACTCGTTGTCGTAATGCGGAAAAGGAATGGCTTATCTGACGTGCAAAAGGAGATGATTTTTGACTTTAGACCAAAGGGTAGAAGCATTTCTGAAACAGCTTAACTTGCAAACTGTGTCGCCATGGTTAAAGTATATCGTGCACTGCAAAATGATTCTATCTAAAACAGGCGCTGAGGTGCACTTGATGCCATTGATGACAAGCGGTGAATAACGGTTGTGGAGGTGTGTACAACTGTTGACCATCTGACCGCCCAGATGAATCAACTTGCTACCAACAGTGTCTCTTCAACTGCAGCTCAGCGATCGTTGATGCGTAAGGCCCTTCTCAGAAGACGTCTGGTTCATGCACCCTTGCTGACTGCTGTCGATCTCGACGAATGCTGGAGTTTGCACGCCAATGCCGCAACTGGTCGTCCACGGAGTAGTGACAGGTGGGCTTTTCAGATGAATCACATTTTATGCCCCAACGAACAAATTACCGTTGGTGTCTACGACGTGAAATGTATGAAAGCGAAAATTCTGCAACCAGGAGGGAGTGTTATGGTATGGGGAATGTTCTCGGGGCACTCCCTGGGTGTTCTCATCTTTCTGGGAGGCACAACTGATCAACAAAACTATGCATCTGTCCTTGGGGGCTTCGTCCACTCCTACATGCAGTTCTGTTTCCTCAGCACATGGCACAAACCAGCAGTACAATGCAACGTGTCACACAGCTCACAGTGTAAGTGTGTGATTCGAAGAGCACTAGAAAGAGTTTCTCTTAGTCTCCTTCCCATCAAATTCCCCAGATTTTGATCAAATTGAGAATCTGTGAGACCCCACTGGTAGGGCTGTTCGCACCAACGGTCCTCAACCGCTAAACCTAGCGCAGCTGGCCATGGCGTTGGAGTCGAAAACGGGCTCCCGTCCTTTTAGGCGCGTTCCAGAACCTCACTGGCTCTCTTCCTACACGTCTCGCAGGTGCCACGCTGCAAAAGCTGGTTATTCGGACATTTGACAGGTGTTCACATTAATGTGACTGGACAGCGTATCAGCGCAGAATTGAAAGAAGACTACTGGCCATTAAAATTGCTACACCACGAAGATGACGTGCTACAGACGCGAAATTTAACCGACAGGTAGAGGATGCTGTGATATGCAAATGATTAGCTTTTCGGAGCATTCACACAAGGTTGGCGCCGGTGGCGACACATAAAACGTGCTGACATGAGGAAAGCTTCCAACCGATTTCTCATACACAAACAGCAGTTGACCGGTGTTGCCTGGTGAAACGTTGTTGTGATGCTCCGTGTAAGGAGGAGAAATGTGTACCATCACGTTTCCGACTTTGATAAAGGTCGGATTGTGGCCTATCGCGATTGCGGTTTATCGTATCGCGACATTTTTGCTCGCGTTGGTCGAAATCCAATTACTGTTAGCACAATATGGAATCGGTGGGTTCAGGAGGGTAATACGGAACGCCGTGCTGGTTCCCAACGGCCTCGTATCACTAGCAGTCGAGATGACAGGCATCTTATCCGCATGGCTGTAACGGATCGTGCAGCCACGTCTCGATCCCTGAGTCAACAGATGGGGACGTTTGCAAGACAGCAACCATCTGCACGAACAGTTCGACGACATTTGCATCAGCATGGACTATCAGCTCGGAGACCATGGCTGCGGTTACCCTTGACGCTGCATCACAGACAGGAGAGCCTGCGATGTTGTACTCAACGACGAACCTGGGTGTAGGAATGGCAAAACGTTAATTTTTCGGATGAATCCAGGTTCTATTTACAGCATCATGATGGTCGTATCCGTGTTTCGCCACATCGCGGTGAACGCACATTGGAAGCGTGTATTCGTCATCGCCATACTGTCGTATCACCCTTCGTGATGGTATGGGATGCCATTGGTTACACGTCTCGGTCACCTCTTGTTCGCAATGATGGCACTTTGAACAGTGGACGTTACATTTCAGATGTGTTACGACCCGTGGCTCTACCCTACATTCGATCCCTGCGAAACCCTACATTTCAGCAGGATAATGCATGACCGCATGTTGCAGTTACTGTGCGGGCCTTTCTCGATACAGAAAATGGTCGACTGCTGCCCTGGCCAGCACATTCTCCAGATCTTTCACCAATTGAAAACGTCTTGTCTATGGTGGCCGAGCAACCGGCCCGTCACCATATGCCAGTCACCCTCTTGATGAACTGTGGTATCGTGTTGAAGCTGCATGGGCAGCTGTACCCGTACACGCCATCCAAGCTCTGTTTGACTCAATGCCCAGGCCTATCAAGGCCGTTATTACGGCCAGAGGTGGTTATTCTGGGTACTGATTTCTCAGGATCTATGCACTCAAATTACGTGAAAATATAACCACATGTCAGTTCTACTATAAAATATTTGTCCAATGAATACGCGTTTATCATCTGCATTTCTTCTTGGTGTAGCAATTTTAATGGCCAATAGTGTGCAATTGATGGAAGCACGTAAGACCGCAGTGGCACCCTTCTTTCGCCGGCAGGGTCACGTCGCACCGCGTCACGCCATCGCCTCCGCGGCCGCTGGAGTGGCCAGCCAGCTGCTACGCTACTCCTCCCCTCCAGAGCCCCTCGCGTGTCGCGTGAGAAGCCCTGCAGGCGCTGTCGCCGCGCCGCCCCTGGCCGCTCTAAGTGATTGGCCCGCAGATGCACAAAGGCCCTGTGGTCGACCACGCCCCTTTCGTAAAACTTAGGTGCTGCGGTCGCCACATTTAGGTTAGTCGTACGTCACTATTGCCACGGAAACCTTCCAGGAATATTCGCCTTTGGCGTTCAGTTAAAGGAGCTGGGTAACACAGTCGAGTGGTAATGTGATAATAGACATGAAAATGTTATTTTTTTCCAGCCACCGATGTGTGACACTACTTCAGGGAGGAAACGAAATAAAAGTTCTCAGTCTGAGAAAGTATGTGATGTTGAGTGAGGCAGTAGCAGCCTGCCGAGACACAAGCAGCAACAGGATTTTGTGACTTTTACGAGTTCCTAACCAGGAGCGAATTTTGTAATATCATCTGTTGCCTTAACAGTGAATTTTATAATATGATCTGTGTACTTTAATAGTTTAATTTCTCCATTTTCTGCGTGTAAATTTAATATATAATATCCACAATTCTCACGTTTCCGTTTGTGTCGGAAAGTAAACCGATTTTGTGACATATTACAAGTTCCAAACCAGGGGGATGTTATTTAGTTTCACCTGAGTGCTTCGGTAGTTGGGTTTTTGAATCTCTGCATATTAATCTATTAGACACAGTCGCTGCACTTTTGTCAGGGTCTACAGTAGAGTTGCGAAGCACGTGCCGACAGTCAGTTTATCTGAATAGTTTAATTTTCCACGGTCTTTAGCGTGGACAGGGACTGTGATTGTTGTGTGCGGATGCTAGCCGACTTGGTGACACTTCACCCTCAGGTTCAGGCTGTGATGGCTTCAGTTACACAGCTTGAGGCCGCAGTGGATGGACACCACTGTTGTGGGCCGGCCGTGGGGATCCAACAGACGTCCAGCACGTCCGAGTCCTCCGATCGGTCCTCACTGGTGGCCAGCCCAGTTACTGCTCTCACTGAGGTTGACCCCTCTTCACCTGTGGTCCAGTGGGAGGTCGCCCTGGGACGTAGCAGGTGCCGCGAAGGATTAGCCGAGCGGTCTAAGGCGCTGCAGTCATGGACTGTGTGGCTGGTCCCGGCGGAGGTTCGAGTCCTCCCTCGCGCATGGGTGTGTGTGTTTGTCCTTAGGGTAATTTAGGTTATGTAGTGTGCAAGCTTAGGGACTGATGACCTTTGCAGTTAAGTCCCATAAGACTTCACACACATTTGAACATTTTTGAACGTAGCAGGTGGCAGAAGACTTCCCAGGCGGATGCATGTCTGACAAAAAAGTTCCAGGTGCTGTCTGTGGCTGACAATGTCGCTGAGCCAGACGCTGTCGCCTGTCCTGTTTCAGAGGAAACCTCTGAAACGGCAAGATCTGGACAGTCACAGAGGGTGGTTTTGTATGATAGTTGGGAGCTCCAACGTTAGGCACATTATGGGGCTCGTTAGGGACATGGCTGCCAAAAAGGGAAAGAAAACCTATATGCACTCCATGTGCATATTGAGTGGTGTCAATCCAGATGTGGAACACGCCCACCCGGATCCCATGAAGAGCACAAAGTGCGGCCAACTGTAGGTCGTTGCTCACGTCGGTACCAGTGATGTATGTCACTTTGGATCAGAAGAGAATCTCTCTGGTTTTGGGAGGCTAACAGAAGTGGCAAAGGCTGCCAGTTTTGATCGCAAGATGTAAGCAGAGCTGACCATTTGCAGCATAGTCGACAGGACCGAATGCGGACCTTTGGTAGAGAGCCGTTTGGAGGGTCTGAATCAGAGGTTCAGACGGTTCTGTGACAGTGTAGGCTGCAGATTCCTCGACTTGCACCAAGAATACTCGCGAGGTTGCCGTTTTGTCTGCTCGGTTCTTTCTATTTAACGCCGCAGCCGTCAGATTGCTCAGTGCCAATTTTACTAGATGTTGATGTTGTACTCTGGGTACTGGTGGGAATTTAATTATTCTTCGGATAAGTCCCTGTCCTCTATACATCATCTGACTTGGGTATCAATACTGGTGTTGCCAATGGTGCATTATCCTCTTGGCATACCATTTCTCTCTCAGTTTCGTATAAATGAACTACATCCTCCACAATTTGGTCATCAGCAGTTTTTCTACATCTGTCTATATTAAGTGTTAACAATTCTTGTCCCTCATCATCGTTCGATTCCCAGTCGTCTCCCAGCATGCTTTTGTTTGTATCTGATCAACCCTTAAAACCTACTTTAGAATCTTGCTGCTCATTTTAGTCGAAGTATGTCAGGTGACATATTCACCTTCTTGTTACGGCATATAAGATCTCTCATGTTAGTTGTGAAATTGACAGCCATTCAAAGTGCCACCTTAAAAACGTAATGGTGTTCTGAAAGGATAGGCTAAACATGGTTGGCGGTGGTGTGCTTTTTGCTGTTAGAAGTAGTTTATCTTCTCGCAGGATTGGAGTAGATAGTTCCTGTGACTTAGTATGGGCAAAGGTCATTGTTGGCAAATGGAATAAAATAATAATAGGATCCTTTTACTCCAAATTCAGATGATACATTTGCTGAAAAGTTCAAAGAAAACTTGAGTTTCATTTCAAACATGTACCCGACTCTTACGACTATAGTTGGTGGTGACTTTAATTTACCCTCGATGTGTTGGCGAAAATATATGTTTAATTCAGGAGGTACACATAAAACATCATCCGAATTTGTGCTAAACGCCTTCTCTGAAAATTATTTCGAGCAGTTAGTTCAAGAGTCCAGGCGAATTGTAAATGGTTGTGAAAACACACTTGACCTCTTAGCAACATATAATCCTGAGTTAATAACGAGCATCAAAACAGATACAGGGCTTAGTGAACACAGCGTCGTCGTAGTGAGATTGAACATTGTAACCCCAAATACTCCAAAAATAAACGAAAAATATACCACTTCAAAAAAGCAGATAAAAATTCACTTGCGCCTGCCTTAGAGAAAAACTCCTCGCCTTCCAAATTAATAATATAAGTGTAGACCACGTGTAGCTTGAATTCAAAGGAATAGTGTCGGAAGCAATTGAGGCATTTATACCAAATAAATTAACAAACGACTGAACTGATCTTCCTTGGTACACAAAACAGGTTAGAACACTGTTGCAGAAACAACAAAACAAGAATGCCAAATTTAAACAGACGCAAAATCCCCAAGATTGGTGATAATTTACAGAAGCTCGAAGTTTAGCGCGAACTTCAATGCAAGATAATATAATAGTTTCCACAACGAAACTTTGTCTCGAAACCTGGCAGAAAATCCAAAGTGATTCAGGTCGTATGTGAAGTATGTTTGCGGCAACAAACAATCAATGCCTTCTCTACGTGATAGCGATGAAGATACTACAGAAGACAGTGCTGCCAAAGCAGAATTACTAAACACAGCCTTTCGAAATGCCCCTTCACAAAAGAAGACGAAATAAATATTCAAGAATTCGAATCAAGAACTGTTGCCAACATGAGTAACATACACTCCTGGAAATTGAAATAAGAACACCGTGAATTCATTGTCCCAGGAAGGGGAAACTTTATTGACACATTCCTGGGGTCAGATACATCTCATGATCACACTGACAGAACCACAGGCACATAGACACAGGCAACAGAGCATGCACAATGTCGGCACTAGTACAGTGTATATCCACCTTTCACAGCAATGCAGGCTGCTATTCTCCCATGGAGACGATCGTAGAAATGCTGGATGTAGTACTGTGGAACGGCTTGCCATGCCATTTCCACCTGGCGCCTCAGTTGGACCAGTGTTCGTGCTGGACGTGCAGACCGCGTGAGACGACGCTTCATCCAGTCCCAAGCATGCTCAATGGGGGACAGATCCGGAGATCTTGCTGGCCAGGGTAGTTGACTTATACCTTCTAGAGCACGTTGGGTGGCACGGGATACATGCGGACGTGCATTGTCCTGTTGGAACAGCAAGTTCCCTTGCCGGTCTAGGAATGGTAGAACGATGGGTTCGATGACGGTTTGGATGTACCGTGCACTATTCAGTGTCCCCTCGACGATCACCAGTGGTGTACGGCCAGTGTAGGAGATCGCTCCCCACACCATGATGCCGGGTGTTGGCCCTGTGTGCCTCGGTCGTATGCAGTCCTGATTGTGGCGCTCACCTGCACGGCGCCAAACACGCATACGACCATCATTGGCACCAAGGCAGAAGCGACTCTCATCGCTGAAGACGACACGTCTCCATTCGTCCCTCCATTCACGCCTGTCGCGACCCCACTGGAGGCGGGCAGCACGATGTTGGGGCGTGAGCGGAAGACGGCCTAACGGTGTGCGGGACCGTAGCCCAGCTTCATGGAGACGGTTGCGAATGGTCCTCGCCGATACCCCAGGAGCAACAGTGTCCCTAATTTGCTGGGAAGTGGCGGTGCGGTCCCCTACGGCACTGCGTAGGATCCTACGGTCTTGGCGTGCATCCGTGCGTCGCTGCGGTCCGGTCCCAGGTCGACGGGCACGTGCACCTTCCGCCGACCACTGGCGACAACATCGATGTACTGTGGAGACCTCACGCCCCACGTGTTGAGCAATTCGGCGGTACGTCCACCCGGCCTCCCGCATGCCCACTATACGCCCTCGATCAAAGTCCGTCAGCTGCACATACGGTTCACGTCCACGCTGTCGCGGCATGCTACCAGTGTTAAAGACTGCGATGGAGCTCCGTATGCCACGGCAAACTGGCTGACACTGACGACGGCGGTGCACAAATGCTGCGCAGCTAGCGCCATTCGACGGCCAACACCGCGGTTCCTGGTGTGTCCGCTGTGCCGTGCGTGTGATCATTGCTTGTACAGCCCTCTCGCAGTGTCCGGAGCAAGTATGGTGGGTCTGACACACCGGTGTCAATGTGTTCTTTTTTCCATTTCCAGGAGTGTAGAAGTAAATAACCTCGGAGTAGTGAAGCAGCTTAAATCACTTATTAGAAGCAAGTCTTCTGGTCCAGACTGTATACCAATTAGGTTCCTTTCAGAGTATGCTGATGCATTAGCTCCATACTTAACAATCATATACAACCGTTCGCTCGACGTAAGATCCGTACCCAAAGACTGAAAAGTTGGACAGGTCACAACAATATTCAAGAAAGGTACTAGCAGTAATCCACTTAACTACAGGCCCATATTATTAATGTCGATATGCAGCAGTATTTTGGAACATATATTGTGTTCGAACATTGTGAATTACCTCGATGAAAACGGTCTATTGACACACAGTCAACATGGGTCTAGAAAACATCGTTCTTGTGAAACACAACTAACTCTTTATTCGCATGAAGTGTCGAGTGCTATTGACAAGGGATCTCAGATCGATTCCGTATTTCTGGATTTCCGGAAGGCTTTTGACACTGTACCACACAAGCGGCTTGTAGTGAAATTGCGTGCTTATGGAATATCGTCTCAGTTATGTGACTGGATTTGTGATTTCCTGTCAGAGAGGTCACAGTTCGTAGTAACTGACGGAAAGTTATCGAGTAAAATAGAAGTGATTTCTGGCGTTCACCAAGGTAGTGTTATAGGCCCTTTGCTGTTCCTTCTCTATATAGACGATTTGGGAGACAATCTGAGCATCTGTCTTAGGTTGTTTACAGATGACGCTGTCGTTTATCGACTAATAAAGTCATCACAAGATCAAAACAAATTGCGAGACGGTTTAGAAAAGATATCTGAATTGTGCGAAAACTGGCAGTCGATCCTAAATAACGAAAAGTATGAGGTCATCCACATGAGTCCTAAAAGGAATTCGTTAAACTTCGGTTACACGATAAATGAGTTAAATCTAAAGACCGTAAATTCAACTAAATAACTAGGAATTATAATTACGAAAACTTAAATTGGATGGAACCATAGAAAATGTGTGGGTAAGAGTAACAAAAGACTGCGTTTCATTGGTAGGACACTTGGAAAATGTATCAGATCTACTAAGGAGACTGCCTACACTACGCTTGTCCGACCTCTTTTAGAATGTTGCTGCTCGGTGTGGGATCATTACCAGATAGGACTGACGGAGTACATCGAAAAAGTTCAAAGAAGGGCAGCACGTTTTGTATTTTCGCGAAATATGGGAGAGAGTATCACTGAATTGATACGGCATTTTGGCTGGACATCATTGAAAGAAAGGAGTTTTTCGTTGCGATGGAATCTTCTCACGTAATTACAATCACCAACTTTCTCCTACAAATGCGAAAACATTTTGTTGACACCGACCTACATTGGGGGAAACTATCACCACGATAAAATGAGGTAAATCAGAGCTCGTGTAGAAAGATATAGGTCTTTTTCTTTCCGCGCGCTATACGAGATTTCTGTGAAAGTGGTTAGATGAACTAACTGCCAGGCACTTACATGTGACTTGCAGAGTACCCATGTAGATGTAGATGTTATCTGAGTGATTACAATATCAGTCAAAAGTACAAAGAACTTCCCACTACGAGCCTGCTTATGGGTATGACATTGCACGCCCTGTGGCTTGGATGCATGCCCTGATTCGGTTGGGATGGTCGTCATAAAGCCGTTGTATCCTTCCCTGAGAAAAGCTGCCCCTCAGTTTCTAACCTGTCCTTGATACCTACCGTACTGGCACTGCGTGAGTGTTGATGTCCAAGCTGGTGCTACACATTTTCTGTCAGGGACAGACCTGATGATTTTGTGGCCACTGAAGTCTTTCAAAATCATGCAGACAGTTCATAGACACTTGTTTCATAAGTGAAGGATTTTTGACCTGTTGATAATTTGAGCCACGATATTGACGCATGAAGGCAACACTTGGGGACGCAGGGCAACTGTGACGTACCGTAATGGCATCAGAGCTCCTTCGATCACTACTACGCGTGACCTGAAGACGTATCCGACGTCTTCTCATACCATTAAGCCAACAGTGTTACGCTGCTCATAAATATTGGAGGAATGGGACCTCTTCGCAGGTCGCCATTAAATCCACCGACGAAGGTCATCGTATGCCATGAAGAACTGCGATTCATCGTTAAACATAATGCTGCCCGGCCACGGCATCACTCCAGTCGCAGCCGTTTGTGCTGTGTTGTTAAAGGTAACCTACACACGGGGCGGTAGGCGGTAATTGCCTAGACCAGCTGCATCTAGTCCCCAGTCAACTGTGCCGGATGACAGAAAATTGCATTAGAATTGCATTAATTGCTCCCGGACGGCAGGAGTCAATGTGAAGATGCCACGTTATGTTTGATGCACAATACGGCGATTCTCCCTTGTCAGATTTGACCAAATCCTTGAAGACGAAGATGACTAGCCTTAAATTCCCATTCAGCTCAACATCCGGCCACTGGCACATACGAAGGTGCTACAAATTTATATACTGCAGGATTGGACAGGCAGTCCAAATGGAGACCCAATGTTGCTCTTTGAAGTTCTGTCACTTACTGATAATGCTGTCTCATACGTGCAAGCGGCATCTGCGTGTCCTTCACAGCGAACATCTGATGCTGATCACCCCCCTTATGTACTCTACCATGTCTGGTAACAACACTAAACATGAACAACACCAAAGCACTCTCTTGGGCCATTCTGCCTGTCACTGAGAATTGTAATTCTAATCATTTACATACCTGCCGATGGTGAGTAAAAGTACGAATTTACAGTGGCATCAGACCTTAGCTTCTGCGGGCTCCAGTTTTTTAGCAGGCAGTGTATTTCTCCAAATTTTAGGATCTTCATTTTTCACTCTTGTAAACGTGCCATGCCTGCTTCATAAAGTCGATTAAATTTGTGCTGATCCTTTGTATAGGTCGCCAGCTATAATATGAAAACAAGAAAGGACCACCTATGTCAAACTGGCATCAGCGCATTTAACTACATGATTAGATCATCTACATCTCATAATATTTATATTTCCTGTTGGATTCCGTTGATTTCCAATATATATCTTCGTATTCGCCACTACACGATTCATAAGTTTTGGAAACGACTGTTTTCGTTCGTATTAACTCCGTCTTAGTCCAATATGAATGGAATCTATTTTTAGCCTGCGACTGAGTTACGCCAGACATCCATCTGAAGAAGTCATGGAATACAACTTTATATTAGAAAAACTGTGGAAACAGCTTCAGATTTGGCGGTAAGTTCACTGGACATACTAACTGAAACTTCTTTTACTCAAGTCCCTACATACTGAAAGACGAGATATTTCAAAAATATGTGCGATATAATAATGACGAATTGCAGAACGATTTTTTCATGACTGAAGTAAGTAAACATATGCCTCGATCCAAGTTGTTAATTACAGTATTATAACTGACAACAACAGTTACTTATATTTACCAGTGATTGATTCTCTGGATAAGGTACAGAGCTATTGATCCTAAATTTCTTGAACTGGCTAGGCAGTTTCAAGGGCATTATGAGCTGGCCGTAACAGTTCGATGTGTCAGATGTGTCACAATCTCATGTACTGGGTATCACCGCGATGCGAAGGATGGGCATTTGATCGCAGTAGGGTCGTGGGTGCCCGACGTGTAGAACAACTGTTGTTACAGACAAGATGTTCGCTGACGCTTCCAGGTGCCGCTAAACGTCTTTCAGTATTCGGCGGCCTTCGGACGACGAGATTTCATCGAACTAGCAGGGTCTGCTGACCAGATGTGCAGCAGACTACCTTTCCCAGTAAACTGCCAGAGCTATTTTCAACGAGATAAGCTTAATAATGGGTGAAGCGGAGAAAGATAATTTAGAGGCGAATCAGAAACTTTCATTATGCTGGAACTAAACCCTTTGATACGGAGCAGATGACAGGATTGAAGGCGACACGTAAGGCGTAGGGACACATCAGAGTGTCTACGCCAATACGAAAGAATACTAAGATCACCAAGACGGGTCAGCATACAAGAGACGTTCAGTAAATGATGCAACACAATTTGTTTCTTAAAGCAGGATGGTTTTATTTAGAGTACCAGTACACCAAATTATTCCCCATTATTTTGTGAGCAAAACACAATTTTTTAACATAATCTCAGTTCAATACGACGGCCTTACTTCACTGGAAGGGTCTCTACGCACGCATGATTGAAATCGGAGCCAACCTCTTGCTGGATCAATAGCGGCCCCATTATACACGTACAGCTTCGGAGCGACATCAGCGATGTAGGGCGGATGACTAAGTCCAATGAAGTTTTTTAAGCTCCTCTCTGGGGTACAGACTTGGGTAAGACCTTGCGTTAACATGTAGAAGAAGACGTTCGTTTGCGTTTTGTGGTGACGAACACACTGCAAGTAGTTACAACTGTGTGTGGCCGGCCGGCATACAGGTGACTGGACAGATGTGCGCGACCGTGTTACCTTGACGCCTCGTCCAACGACTCACCGTGCTTTTCTTCACTGCCAGACCTCCGTAAACATTCTACAAGAATCTATGAGAATCTGTGGTGCTCTGGTTTTCTGCCAAAAGGAACTCAACGACAGCTCTCTGCTTTGAACGCACCTTCGTTACAGACACCGTTTTGAAGGTTATGTCTAATTGTACATATAAAAAAAAGAACTCAGAAATAAAATATTTATAAGTGATGTTTAGTCATTCTGACGTAGATGCACGGAATGCCAATTACTGACAGTTTTCCAAAGAATATAAAATATAAATTAGCAAAAATTAATCTTCATGGCCCAGCGTCAGGTTTGTAAGAATTTATCATGAAAATTTTCAATAGTTTCCCTCTTTTTGAAAGTGTGTTCATCATTCAGAATGGAGTTTGGATCTTTAGCATAATGTGGAAGCATTTGTCTCTTCCATGGGATCCATATATTTGCTTCTCGCTACTTTATGTAAAATACTAACAGTATTTTCAATTTTAACTACATCTGTACGACTAAATAATAAATAGGGTGAATCACCTAAAAGTTTCACCGCAAATATGACAGAAATGGTAAGTGCTATTAATGCGCGGTTTCCACAGAACAGATTGATAGTCGGGGACCCGTATCGTTAGTCAATTGACATCAAAAAACTATAATTATATAAAATTTGAATGTCACTGGTGTTTGTTGCGAGACTGCAGTGCGAGTCGTTTACGAGATACCGTATATTGAAAAGTTCCCACACCTACTCTTGTGTAGTACCTGTGGTAGGACAACACAACGGCACACAACAGTTACGTGGTTTCTGACCAGTAATGAGAAAACGAACCATCATGCGTTGTGTTCAAAATGACTACCCGCGGCTGCGGCAAGGCGCTCTTCCAGTCTGGCATGGAACGACTGCTGGACACGTGGTAGCTATTCAGCAGAGACGTTTTGCCGGTAGCAGTTGATGACTGTTACTCAGCAGCTCCTTAATTCAAGTGCTCTTGCATGTGTGTGATAGTATGCTCAGAAGTATCTCTACTGGATTCCGCCTGATCTCCGTGCAGATCATACATTGTAATATTGTAGGTTCTCTAATCTCTTTTCTGTGTGGTCATTTGGGTATGCAAAATGACTACCAAAAGAGAGCACAAGAGAACACTACTTCATACAGCATTCGGTCCAGATACAAATTAATACCACAATATTAAAATACCTGAAACACCTTATTAGAGGTTGTGAACTCGAATTTATTACAATAAGCGACATTTCAAAAATCAGGTCACAATTTGAAATAGCATATCCAAATTTTTTGTACTGGACCGTGATACAGGACTTCAACCCAGCAGCTATAGAAAAGAACTATACAGATACAAAGGAACAGTGTTATTCTTCCTCATTAAATGTCGGCCTTTGTAAAAGGGAATAACTGTCATGGAGCTTTGACTGCGGACAGCATCACTAAAGTGGACGAGCCTTTTTTTCTCTCAGACCAGCTGTTCATGTACATATACACCTACATCTAAATGACTATCCTGCAGTTCAAAGTTCAGTGCCTGGCAGAGGATTCTTTGAACCATCTTCAAGTGTGAACTGTTCCACTCTCCAATAGCGAATGGGAAAAGTGTTTGTACGAGCTCTGATTTCTCTTATTTATCACAATAATTTCTGCAATTTAAGGACAATGTGTTGTCAATGACTGTGTTCAATGCCAAAGACAGTGTAGCTAGCTTGCTGGAAGAATTCCCTGAACTCTTTTCTGAAGTTTTAGGCAAGCCTAACAATTTTTTTGCATCTATTACTATGAAAGATAATGCTCAGCCGAAATTATTCCAGGCCACATCGGTTCCCATTGTATTACGGGACGAAGTAGGGGCTGAACTTAAAGAATTACAAGATAGCGGAGCTATTGCGCCCATAAAAGATAGTTAATGGCAAGTCCACTGGATTTGTTCCCCAAACCCTCAGGTCGCATTCGCCTCTGTGTTTACTTGAAGTCTACAGTCAACCCACAACCTGTGATTGATGTTGTCCAGTACCATGCCCAAAGGATCTCATGGACAGATTAGGCGCTGGTCGATACATTTAAATATTGATTTGCGCGACGCATGTCTTCAAATACCCCTATATGAAGAATCTCAAAACGTGTGTGTTTTGAACACTCATTTGGGCTTGTTTAAATATTTGCTTTTGCATTTTAGCACTGCTTTTACACCCGCCATTTTCCAACGGTATTTGGAACAGCAGACTGCTCAGGTATCAAACTGTTCAAACTATTTGGACGATACTGTCATAGCAGCTCATACACCTGAAGAAAAATTTGCAAATTTGCGTGCTTTGTTCCGTGTTTTATCTGATGCAGGCCTCCCACCATAAACCATGGACCTTGCCGTTGGTGGGGAGGCTTGCGTGCCTCAGCGATACAGATAGCCGAACCCTAGGTGCAACCACAACGGAGGGGTATCTGATGAGAGGCCAGACAAACGTGTGGTTCCGGAAGAGGGGCAGCAGCATTTTCAGTAGTTGCAGGGGTAACAGTCTGGATGATTGATTGATCTGGCCTTGTAGCACTAACCAAAACGGCCATGCTGCGCTGGTACTGCAAACGGCTGAAAGCAAGGGGAAACTACAGCCGTAATTTTTCCCGAGGGCATGCAGCTTTACTGTGTGGTTAAATGATGATGGCGTCCTCTTGGGTAAAATAATCCGGACGTAAAATAGTCAACCATTCGGACCTCCGGGCGGGGACTACTCAAGAGGATGTCGTTATCAGGAGAAAGAAAACTGGCATTCTACAGCGGAGCGTGGAATGTCAAATCCCTTAATCGGGCAGGTAGGTTAGAAAATTTAAAAAGGAAAATGGATAGGTTAAAGTTTGATATAGTGGGAATTAGTGAAGTTCGGTGGCAGGAGGAACAAGACTTCAGGTCAGGTGAACACAGGGTTATAAACACAAAATCAAATAGGGGTAATGCAGGAGTAGGTGTAATTATGAATAAAAAAAATAGGAGTGCGGGTAAGCTACTACAGACAGCATAGTGAAAGCATTATTGTGGCCAAGATAGACACGAATCCCACGCCTACTACAGCAGAACAAGTTTATATGTCAACTGGCTCTGCAAATGAAGAAATTGATGAAATGTATGATCAGATAAAAGAAATTATTCAGGTAGTGAAGGGAGACGGAAATTTAATAGTCATGGGTGACTGGAATTCGAGACTAGGAAAAGGGAGAGAAGGAAACAGAGTAGGTGAATATGGATTGAGGGTAAGAAATGAAAGAGGAAGCCGTCTCGTAGAATTTTGTAGAGAGCATAACTTAATCATAGTTAACACTTGATTCAAGAATCATAAAGGTAGGTTGTATACATGAAAGAATCCTGGAGATACTAAAAGGTATCAGATAGATTATATAATGGTAAAGCTGAGTCAATTTAAGACATTTCCAGGGGCAGATGTGGACACTGACCGCAATCTATTGGTTATGAACTGTAGATTAAACCTGAAGAAACTGCAATAAGGTAGGAATGTAAGGATCTGGGACCTGGATAAACTGACTAAATCAGCGGTTGTACAGTGTTTCAGGGAGAGCATAAAGGAACAATTGACAGGAACGGGGGAAAGAAATACAGTAGAAGAAGAATGGGTAGCTCTGAGGGATGTAGTAGTGAAGGCCGCAGAGGATCAAGTAGGTAAAAGGACGAGGGCTAGTAGAAATCCTTGGGTAACAGAAGAAACATTGAATTTAATTCATGAAAGGAGAAAATATAAAAATGCAGTAAATGAAGCAGGCAAAAAGGAATACAAACGTCTCAAAAATGAGATCGACAGGAAGTGCAAAATGGCTAAGAAGGGATGGCTAGAGGACACATGTAAGGCTGTAGTGGCTTATCTCACTAGGGGTAAAATAGATACTGCCTACAGGAATATTAAAGTGCCCTTTGGAGAAAAGAGAACCACTTGTATGAATATCAAGAGCTCAGATGCAAACCCAGTTCTAAGCAAAGAAGAGAAAGCAGAAAGGTGGAAGGAGTATTTAGAGGCTCTATACAAGGGCGATGTACTTGTGGACAATATTATGGAAATGGAATAGAATGTAGATGAAGATGAAATGGGAGATACGATACTGCGTGAAGCGTTTGATAGAGCACTAAAGACCTCAGTCGAAATAAGGCCCCGGGAGTAGACAACATTCCATTAGAACTACTGACGGCCTTGGGAAAGCCAGTCCTGACAAAACTCTACCATGTGGTGAGCAAGATGTATGAGACAGGCGAAATACCCTCAGAATTCAAGAAGAGTATAATAATTCCAATCCCAAAGAAAGTAGGTGTTGACAGATGCGGAAATTACCGAACTATCAGTTACTAAGTCATGGGTGCCAAATACTAACGCGATTTCTTTACAGACGAATGGAAAAACTGGTAGAAGCCGACCTCAGGGAAGATCAATTTGGATTCCGTAGAAATGTTGGAACACGTGAGGCAATACTGACCCTACGACTTATATTAGAAGAAAGAGGAAAGGCAGACCTACGTTTCTAGCATTTGTAGACTTAGAGAAAGCTTTTGACATTGTTGACTTTAATACTCTCTTTTAAATTCTAAAGGTGGCAGGAGAAAATACAGGGACCGAAAGGCTACTTACAATTTGTTCAGAAACCAGATGGCAGTTATAAGAGTCGAGGGGCATGAAAGGGAAGCAGTGGTTGAGAAGGGAGTGAGACATGGTTGTAGCCTCTCCCCGATGTTATTCAATCTGTATATTGAGAAAGCAGTAAAGGAAACAACAGAAAAATTCGGAGTAGGTATTATAATCCATGGAGAAGAAATAAAAATTAGAGGTTCGCCGATGGCATTGTAATTCTGTCAGAGACAGCAAAGGACTTGGAAGAGCAGTTGAACGGAATGGACAGTGTCTTGAAATGAGGATATAAGATGAACAGCAACGGAAGCAAAACGAGGATAATGTAATGTAATCGAATGAAGTCGGCTGATGCGAAGGGAATTAGATTAGGAAATGAGATGCTTAAAGTAGTAAATGGGTTTTGCTATTTGGGGAGCAAAATAACTGATGATGGTCGAAGTACTGAGGATATTAAATGTAGACTGGCAATGGCAAGGAAAGCGATTCTGAAGAAGTGAAATTTGTTAACATCGAGTATAGATTTACGTGTCAGGAAGTCGTTTCTGAAAGTATTTGTATGGAGTGTAGCCATGTATGGAAGTGAAATTTGGACAATAAATAGTTTGGACAAGAAGAAAATAGAAGCTTCCGAAATGTGGTGCTACAGAAGAATGCTGAAGATTAAATGGGTAGATCACTTAACTAATGGGGGGATATTGAATAGAATTGGGGAGAAGAGGAGTTTGTGGCACAACTTGACAAGAAGAAGGGACCGGTTGGTAGGACATGTTCTGAGACATCAAGGGATCACAAATTTAGCATTGGATGGCAGCGTGGATGGTAAAAATCGTAGAGGGAGAACAAGAGGTGAATACACTAAGCATATTCAGAAGGATGTAGGTTGCAGTAGGTACTGGGAGATGAACAAGTTGGCACAGGTTATGGTAGCATATAGAGCTGCATCAAACCCGTCTCAGGACTGAAGACCACAACAACTGATGCAGGAATAAAGTGTATACTGGGCAAATATCATTTCTTTGAACCTGAGTTGCAGTATCTTGGTCATGTCATGAACAGTCAGGACGTACATCCCCTTCAGTCATATTTGCTAGCCGTAAGTGACTTGCCAGTTCCTCACAATGTCACAGAATTAGAGTCAGGGAAGATGGACTACTGTATTCGGTTCATACCGAAAGCTGCAGAAATCGCAGCTCCATTGCATCGCTTGCGTCGCAAGAACGTTCCCTTTGTTTGGACAGATGAGTGTCAAGTAGCTTTACAAGAACTTAAAGTTGCATTACTCAGTGATCGATGCTTGGTTCACTTTGATCCTGGCAAACCAGTTGCGTTGCAAGTTGACGCATCCTCTTGCGGAATCAGTGCAGTGATTTTGCACAGATTTGGTGATAAAGACAGGCTTATCGCTTTCACATCAAAAGTGTTGTCCAAAGATCAGTGTAACTATTCACAAATAGAGAAAGAGGCATTGACTACTGTGTATGTGTCACCATATTCCAACAGTTTTGTATGGCAAAAAATTCTACTCAGTGACGGATCACAAGCCATTCCAGTCCTTGTTTCATCCGACGGAGCTGGTTCCTGTACTAACTGCCCAAAAATGGCAAAGATGGGCTTTGTTGTTGTCTCAATACCAATACGAGATTGTGTATCGTGCGACAGCTCAACACGGAAATGCGGACGCACTTTCACGTTTTCCGATTGGCCCTGATGTCGACTTTGACGCTTTTGCTGCATCTTGTTGTCTCATCGATACCCAGGATTTTGATGTACCTCAATCTTTTCCTCTGAACTATAGAGAATTTGCATAGGCCTCGGGAGTTGATTTAGATTTGAACATTTTCCTAAAGTATATTCGTACATCTTGGTCTCATTCATTGCAA
This sequence comes from Schistocerca serialis cubense, assembly GCF_023864345.2. Lineage (NCBI taxonomy): Eukaryota > Metazoa > Arthropoda > Insecta > Orthoptera > Acrididae > Schistocerca > Schistocerca serialis. The sequence goes on from NC_064645.1 coordinate 209,454,651, forward strand.
AGCATAAAGAACTGTGTAGTACGCCTGTACTTTGCACACCGGCATAGCCTCACTATATAGCTAGGCGTTAATCTTGTTCAAAATGACTGTAACGTCATCTGCTCTATTTGGATATCCATACCCTGCCAAATATAGTGTTCACACGGTAACCGTTTCGTACGAACAATCCCCTAGTGCTCTTGGTGAAGTAACTGCAACACTTCTTTTTTGCAAAGATTTGGGGATCAACACACGTGACTGTCCAATGCCATTTTGAACAAGCATGTGCAGAAAATCAGTCCGCTCTACCACAGATATTCTCTGCTTGGCCTAAGACGCAATCACCAAGGCAACGTGTGCACATAGACTTGGTGATACGTTTTTGGAATATTCGTTGGTTAATTGTGGTAGACTCTTATTGAAAGCTTCCTTCTGCTGTGCCAGTGAACTCGAGAACATCACGTAGCAAGGTTCCGAAATTGTCCTCTATTTTTTGCCTCGAAGGTTTACCTGAAATCACAGTGTCGTAAAACGGCCCTCAGTTCAGGTCAAATGAATTTGAAACATCCTGTGAACGCAATGGCATACCGCATCTAACTAGTGCACCGTTCCATCCACAGTGAAACGGCGAAGCGGAACATTTTGACAGATCCTTCAAGCAGTAGATGGCCAAACCTCGCACCACACACACCAGGGATCAAGCATTGCAACTGTTTCTTGCCTCCTATCTTTCGCGTCCACGAGTTGGAACACCGCCGGCGGAATTGCTTCACGGCTGTCGCCATCGGACACTACTCCACCTGCTCCACCCTCCTCAGCATCCGGCGCAGAAGGAAGGTATCGCTTCGCACCGCATATTTTGTTTTTCGCGATTTTTAGCGACAGCAGACGATGGGAGCGAGGCGAGATGCTTCGTCAACTGGGCATATGCATTTATATTATTTCAGGGCCAGATGGTTTGCAGCACCGACATCACAATCAAAATCGCCACTGTCATGTGCACGGTGATCCACCTGTATCTCTTCCCCCCCCCCCCCCCCCCCCCCCGATTCACGAATCCCGAGGAAAGTGCGGCCACAACAGCCGCCGGTGGGTGTCATCACAACACCGCGGGACGACCCATGGAGACGGAGCCTTCGCCTCCTCCGCCTCCTCTCGTCCTACAGGTGGAGGTGGACCCATCCAAGCCGCAGCGGCCGACGCCTTCGACATGTGGGTATGGGCCTCCTGAGGTGAACGCGTTTCCACCAGAGCGAAGGGCTGATGGCGGGGTTCGGCTGAAAGTCTAACATCCTCTGCAGCAACAGCTTCCAGTCCATCAGAACGTCCACGCTCCCGCCTCCCCCGCCGTTGTCGCGCTCCATATACGACGACTGTCCGTCGCCTTAGGGGAGAGGAATGGTACGGCATAAAGACAAGCGCCGGCCTTCCAGTCGGGAAGGACAGAGAAGACATGGATGTGACAAGACGTCAGCCAATCGCACGCTGACCGACCCCTCTCCAGGACAACAACGCGACAGCAGCGGACCCTATACGAAAATGACATAAGCGCCACACCCGACTGGTCGCGGCCGAGTCCAATAGTGGCTTCAAGACTCGCGACTTGGTTAGAAGCTTGTACTTGCTATGCAGCACTGACTTACACTTGTGCATACTGAAGACGATTCCTTATTGTGTATGTCACCCTCAGCTTGCTACACATCTGTGTAATTGACGAAGTATTGGATCTTTGCCCATTTCTCAGAAACCATTAATATGATTTGTTTGGATGTTGTCTAGCGGTCCAAACATGCACGCTTCCTAGACAGCACGACGAGCACGAAGACATAATATTTTATGACTAGGCTGGATTTAACAGGCATCACACATACTTAAAGTCAATTACATAGTTAATGTTCGTATTGAAAAGTAGGAAAACCTATTGTAGATACGAACATGTGGGTGATACTATAATCGAAATTTAAAAGTAATGCTATTTTGAATTACAATTTGATTTAGATAACAAGTTTTAAGGTGATTGGTTTCTTGTTTGTCCATCTGTTGGTGTTTTATAAGGACAGATCAGCCACCATGGTCCACCCAGCACTTGACATCCCATGTACCAGAACCTGTCGAGATATAGAGAATCTCCTTTCGACGGGCTGCATGTGATGTTGCTCGGAAATAGTGGTGCGCTCGAACTGCGACAGATCATTGTTTCACTTTATTTAGTGAATACAGAAAATAAATACCCAAATATTTCTACCAGGATTTTTATCGTCGACGGAACAATCGTAAATACGAAATATTCACAGTTTCACTGATAACTTCTGGCTATTCAGATAAAGCAGAGTACATCAACTCCGACAACTCAGAAGTGCTCACTGCTGGAACTTGCCATTAATCGTTGACCTATGTCAGTCACTTCATGATGGTACATGCCCCCAACTCGTTGAAGACTCAACACTTGGTGCATGAAGCGCGAACTTTGCAACTGTGAGTGAGAGAAGGTCGCTGAGTGATCAGCGCGACAGAATGTCAATCCTAAGGGCCCGGATTCGATTCCCTGATGGTTCGGCGATTTTCTTCGCTCAGGGACTGGGTGTTATGTTGTCATCATCATCATCATTTCATCCCCATCGATGCGCAAGTCGCCGAAGTGGCGTTAAATCGAAAGACTTGCACAAGGCGAACGGTCTACCTAGTCACACGACATTTACATCATTCATTAGTGTCAGCATTATAAACATTTCGTGCACTACTCTCAGCACAGAAATGTGTTAGGCGATAAATAAAATTTCGCCGTGGCAACACTATGAAACTGCTTTAACTGCTAGCAGCTGTCACAAACATTATGAATATGCTTTAATCAGTTTACTCAGGTATTTTATCAGTTTATTTCTTTTATTCCTCCGACACGATTTCGTTCGCTCATAAATCGGTCTACACTTTGCTGTATATTGTGTTTTATCGTTCTTTTCATTTTTTGTAGGAAGTCATTAACACTCCACTTGCAATAGCATAAGTTCATATTGTGAGGGACAAGTGGCAGTACACAGTATCTTGATAATGCTGTCATTCCTTCTAAACAGTGCTATTCTAATCTGTGCCACTTACAAGGCTTTTCCACTGACTCATAGGTATTCTAGTACCACTACTACGGAAATTCTAAGTCAATGAATGAAAACATTTCCTTTCTCAATATCGCTGATCCAACGGTACGAGATAAATTCTGTCTTCTATAGTCATGAAAAATGTACAAACCTGTTTCCACAGAGCACCTTAGCCGAGAAGCCGAGCAGTAACTACAAATTTATAAAATTTCTTTGTTATTATCACACTCGTATTTAACAGTAGAATATTTGGTGACTCCGCCGGCAACATAAACCCATTCCCCGAGGACGGTACGACGCTACATAAATCAAGATGTTCAGATGATAACAAGTTTTGTTGAAAACGTGTTAGCCACTAATCTCTTAACAAGATTTAACAGGAGTTGCACGAAAGAGAAAAAGTGATTTACGACCCTTAACCTTTCTCGGCCAGTGCCGTAAATCATACCGCTAGTGTATCTTATCGTGTCGTATGCCTCATGCAGGGGAATTCTAGCTCAAATATAACCTACAAATCCTATACTCCACCGTAGTGTAGTCAAAAACGTATTAAAAACAAGGCTGACGTTCTTCGCGATTCATTGCGCACACCGAAATCGTATTGCATCTGCAATGACTTCAGTGCCAACGGAAGGGTGTAGTTGATGAGGGAGGGAAACGTTCACTCTTAACTTTCCCTGTTTTTAATGACGCAAATCAATAAATTATGTCTGCATAATTTAACTGTCGAATAAGATACTTAAGCAAGTGAATTCCTCACGTATTGTTTCATTTTCACATTTCAGAGGGTAAGATGTTAAAAGCAATATCAATTCACATTATTAAAAGAAGTTATTAAAACTTATCAGATCAAGTGTATGCGCTTCATATCCGTCAGAACCGCTTAGCGACAAATGGTTTAATTTGTTCTAATATGCAGATATCTAAGATAATTTGATTTATAAATCTCTGCTACTACCGGAGACATTCTTTAGATAATTAATGTATTTTTTTCTTGAGTCCCTTAACTTCTCAAGATACACTTCTGCATGACAGCCTCTGTATTGTACAATAAAACTTTGAAACATTTGCTTCTGGTAGTATAAAAAACGTAGCTTTACTCGGAAGCGAGAAAGTATCGCCATCATATCAATCTAAGCCAATAATTAGTAACCAGCTCTAAATGGAAACAAATGTAAGCTTTTCTGTTGCTCGAAATTGGTACAGGCAGTAATTTTCTTTACATTTTAAACAACTACAACTAAAAGAATTCATTCATATACGTAACAGTGATTTACGATGCGCAGTAAATTGATGGAATCATAACATATTAATTTCTGGCTAAAACAAGCTAAAACCTTTGATTATTGGTTTGTCTATCAAATAGGGAGGTTGTAAAACGCTAGGGCCGCTATTTCCTTTCTGCTGCCTCTAATTTTCGGCTGTACATTGTGCTGGCCAAAAGGTGGAGGTGGAGTCTATAGACGTTGTGGTAGCAACCATAGAGAATTGCACAATTACTGAAAACTCTAAGATAATCCACGAGCGAAAAGAGATGCACTACATTAAGGAAAACCTACTAGGAAAATACAGATGTCTTTGTAGGAATGGATGTTCAGGCTTAACTTCAAGCGCCTGCTCATCGGCCTGGAAAAATACATTAGAGAGGGCGGTGGGACGACATCAGCCAACAGAACGCTGACTATGCCGACACCGCGACAGGAGCGACACCTATACGAAGAGAATATAGTCGCCGCTCCAGCGGTCGCACTAGAAATCGCACTAGAAGAGCCGCACTATAAGACGAGCTGTGGTATAAACACTATAGCCATGGCTTCCGATCTACACACATGAAAAAACATTTTGCATCACCCCGGTTCCCAGAACTCGTGAAGATGGACGTTCACTGTGGATATTGTGTCACAGACACAGTCCCTTTGACTGTTCAGAAATGTCACTAAACCCGCCCAAAGATGATAACAACCATGCATGAGCAGCGCCCTTTAGACGGAGGGGGTTCAACAGCCGATCACTTCCAAACATTCCACCAGGAAGGAGGTACGCGGCTCGTGTTGTCTGTAGCACAGCGATGCCTAGACGACCAATACCGCGGTTCCATCGCGTCCACATTGTTACTTTGTGCCAGGAAGGGCTCTCAACAAGGGAAGTGCCCAGGCGACTCGGAGTGAAAAAAACCGATGTTGTTCTGACATGGAGAAGATATAGAGAGGCAGGAACTGTCGATGACATGCCTCACTCAGGCCGCCCAAGCGCTACTACTCGTACTACAGTGGATGACCGATACCTACGGATTATGGCTCGGAGGAACCCTGACAGCAACGCAACCATGTTGAATAACGCTTTTCGTGCAGCCACAGGACGTCGTGTTACGACTCAAACAGTGCGCAGTAGGCTGTATGATGCACAACTTCACTCCCGACGTCCATGGCGAGGTCCATCTTTGCAACCACGACACCATGCAACGCGGTACAGATGGGCCCAACAACATGCTGAATGGATCGCTCAGGATTGTCCGGATTGACATGCCTTTCTCTTCACCGATGAGTGTCGCATGTGCATTCAACCAGACAATCGACGGAGACGAGTTTGGAGGCAACCCAGTCAGGCTGGACGCCTTAGACACACCTTCCAGCGAGTGCAGCAAGGTGGAGGTTCCCTGCTGTTTTGGGGTGGCACTACGTGGGGCCGACGTACGACGGTGGTGGTCATAGAAGGCCCCGTAATGCCTGTACGATACGTGAATGCCATTATCCGACGATAGCGCAACATTATCGGCAGCGTCTTGGCGAGGCATTCGTCTTCATGGACGACAATTCGCGCCCCCATCGTGCACATCTTGTGAATGATTTCCTGCGCTGGCCGGTGTGGCCGAGCGGTTCTAGGCGCTTCAGCCTTGAACAGCGCGACCGCTACGGTCGCAGGTTTAAGTAGTTCTAAGTCTAGAGAACTGATGACCTCAGACGTTAAGTCCCATAGTGCTCAGAGCGATTTGAACAATTTTTTGAATGACTTCCTTCAGGATAACGACATTGCTCTACTAGGGTGGCCAGCTGTACTCCAGACAAGAACCCTATCGAACATGCTTGGGATGTATCGACGTGACCTCCAACTACTCAGAGGGATCTACGCCGAATCGCCGTCGTTGAGGAATGGGACAATCTGGACCAACAGTGCCTTGATAAACTTGTGGATAGTATTCCACCACGAATACAGGCAAGCATCGGTGCAAGAGGACGTGCTACTGGGTATTAGAGGTACCGGTGTGTACAGCACTCTGGACCACCACCTCTGAAGGTCCCGCTGTATTGTGGTACAACATGCAATTTGTGGTTTTCATGAGCAATAAAAAGGGCGGAAATTATGTTTACATTGATCCCTGTTCCAATTTCCTGTACAGCTTCCGAAACTCTAGGAACCGGGGTGATGCCAAACATTTTTTATGTGTGTATATTAATTGCTTGCATGGAATTTATATGTATGGAAGGACATTGATTATTTGCGCGTTGTCAATTGCTTGCGACACTTCACTGTAAATCATCCAAGTGTGGTTAATTCAGTTTACTGTAATAAACTCTACCCGAGAAAATATTTTCCTAGGCGCCTTATATTAGACGAGTAGGCAGAATCCCACTTTGACGACGTGGATGGGATGCAGCGCCGACATCACAACCAAGTTCGCCACTGTCATATGTACGGTGATCCTTATATGTCTCTTCCCCCATTTTCACGGATCCCGAGGACAGCACGGCCACAGCAGCCTCCATCACGACACCGTGGGACGACCGCTTGGAGATGGAACCTTCGCCTCCTCCGCCTCCTCTTGTCCTAGCGTTGGAGCTGCACCCGCCCACATCGCAGCAGCCGACACCTTCTCTTTGGTTATTGGCCTCCGGAGGTGGACGCGTACCCTTCTGGTCGTCTCCCGGGGGTCGTTTCCGCTGGAGCGGAGGCCGTATGGCGAGGTACGACCGGATGCTTGACGTCCCCTGCAGCGACGGCTTTCCATCCAGCACAGCGTTCACGCTCTCGCCGCCTCGCTGTTGTCGCACTCCCTACACAACGATGGTCGGTCGCTTTGGGGGGGGGGGGGGGGGGCGGTTTCCGGCAAACATCAAGCGCCACACCTCCGCCTGGGCCTGCAGCGATACATCAGACAGGGCGGTGAGCGATGTCAGCCAACAGAACACTGACTGGGATGACACCACGATAGGAGCAGCACCTATACGAAGAAAATACAAGCGCCGCTCCAGCTGTGATATAAACTCTATAGCCCCCCATGAACCATGGACCTTGTCGTTGGTGGGGAGGCTCGCGTGCCTCAGCGATACAGATAGCCGCACCGTAGGTGCAACCACAACGGAACCGTATCTGTTGAGTAGAAAAGTTGTGGAATGTTTTCAAAGAGATAGTATCGACAGCAATTGAGAGATATATACCACATAAATTAATAAGTGATGGTACTGATCCCCCATGGTACGCAAAACGGGTCAGATCGTTGTTGCAGAAGCAACGAAAAAAGAAAAATGAACGCTAAGTCCCCAAGATTGGCAAAGTTTTACAGAAGTTCGAAATATGGCGCGTACGTCAATGCGAGGTGCTTTTAATATCTTCCACAACGAAATTCTGTCTCGAAATCTGGCAAAAAACCCAAAGAGATTCTGGTCATACATAAAGCACACCAGTAGCAAGACACAATCAATAACTTCGTTGCGCGATAACAACGGTGAAGTCACTGATGACAGTGCCACTAAAGCTGGGTTATTAAACACGGTTTTCCGAAACTCCTTCACCAAAGAAGACGAAGTAATTTTCCTGAATTCCAATCAAGAACAACTGCCAAGATGAGAAACATAGAAATAGATATCCTCGGTGTAACAAAGCAGCTTAAATCACTTAATACAGGCAAGACCTCCGGTCCAGATTGTATATCAGTCAGGTTCCTCACAGAGTGTGCTGATAAAATAGCTCCATATTTAGCAATTATATACAACCACTTGCTCACAGAAAGATACGTACCTAAAGATTGGAAAATAGCTCAGATCACACCAATACCGAAATAGGGAGCCGGCCGCGGTGGTCTCGCGGTTCTAGGCGCTCAGTCCGGAACTGCGCGACTGCTGCGGTCGCAGGTTCGAATCCTGCCTCGGGCATGGATGTGTGTGATGTCCTTAGGTTAGTTAGGTTAATTAGTTCTAAGTTCTAGGGGACTGATGACCTAAGAAGTTAAGTCCCATAGTGCTCAGAACCATTTGAACCATTCTGAACCGAAATAGGGAAGTAGGAGTAATCCGCTGAATTACAGGCCTATATCGCTAACGTCGATTTGCAGTAGGGTTTTAGAACATATACTGTATTCGAACATTATGTAGTACCTCGAAGAAAACGATTTATTGACATATAGTCAACACGGATTCAGAAAATATCGTTCTTGTCAAACACAACTAGCTCTTTATACGCATGAAGTAATAAGTGCTATCGACAGGGGATGTCAAATGATTCAACATTTTTAGATTTAAGGAGGGTTTTCGACAGCGTTCCTCACAAGTTTCTTCTATCCAAACTGCGTGCCTACGGAGTATCGCCTCAGTTGTGCGACTGAATTCATGATTTCCTGTCAGAAAGGTCACAGTTCGTAGTAATAAACGGAAAATCATCGAGTAAAACAGAAGTAATATCCGGAGTTCCCCAAGGAAGTGTTATAGGCCCTCTATTGTTGTTGTTGTTGTGGTCTTCAGTCCGGAGACTGGTTTGCTGCAGCTCTCCATGCTACTCTATCCTGTGCAAGCTTCTTCATCTCCCAGTACCTACTGCAGCCTACATCCTTCTGAAACTGCTTAGTGTATTCATTTCTTGGTCTCCCTCTACGATTTTTACCCTCCACGCTGACCTCCGATACTAAATTGATGATACCTCGATGTCTCAGAACGTGTCCTACCAACCGATCCCTTCTTCTAGTCAAGTTGTGCCACAAGCTCATCTTCTCCTCAATTATATTCAATACCTCCTCATTAGTTATGTGATCTACCCATCTAATCTTCAGCATTCTTCTGTAGCACCACATTTCGAAAGCTTCTATTCTCTTCTTGTCTAAACTATTTATTGTCCATGTTTCACTTCCATACATGGCTATACTCCATACAAATACTTTCTGAAACGACTTCCTGACATTTAAATCTCTACTCGATGTTAACAAATTTTTCTTCTTCAGAAACGCTTTCCTTGCCATTGCCAGTCGACATTTTATATCCACTCTACTTCGACCATCATCAGTTATTTTGCTCCCCAAATAGCAAAACTCCTTTACTACTTTAAGTCTCTCATATCCTAATCTAATTCCCTCTGCATTACCCGACTTAATTCGACTACATTCCATTATCCTCGTTTTCCTTTTGTTGATGTTCATCTTATAACCCCCTTTCCCCTCTATTGTTCGTGATCTATATTAACGACATAGGAGACAATCTGAGTAGCCGTCTTAGATTGTTTGCAGATGATGCTGTCATTAACCGTCTTGTAAAGTCATCAGATGATCAAAACGACTTGCAAAATGATTTACATAAGATATCTGTATGGAGCGAAAAGTGGCAGTTCACCCTGAATAAAGAAAAGTGCGAAGTTATTCACATGAGTACTAAAAGGAATCAGCTAAAATTCGATTACGCGATAAGCCACACAAATCTGAGGGCTGTAAATTCAACTAAATACTTAGGGATTACAATTACAAATAACGTAAATTGGAACGATCACATAGATAATAATGCGGGTAGAGCAAACCAAAGACTGCGATTTATTGGCACAACACTTAGAAGGTGCAAGAGGTCTACCAAAGAGACTTATTGCACTACGCTTGTCCGCCCTATTCTGGAGTACTGCTGTGCGGTGTGGAATCCGCATCAGTTGGGGCTGACTGATGACATCGAAAAAGTACAAAGAAGGGCAGCTCGTTTTGTGTTATCGCGAAACATGACAGACAGTGTCACAGACATGATACGTGAATAGGAGTGGCAATCATTAAAACAAAGGCGTTTTTCGCTGCGACTGGATCTTCTAATGAAATTTCAATAACCAGTTTTCTCCTCCGATTGCGAAAACATTCTGTTGCCACCCACCCACATAGGGAGAAATTATCATCACGATAAAATAAGAGAAATTAGGGCTCGCTGGCTTTTCCCGCGTGCCATTCGAGAGTGCAACGGTAGAGAGACAGCATGAAGATGGTTCAGTGAACCCTCTGCCCGGCCCTTTATTGTGAATAGCAGAGTAATCACGTAGATATAGAAGTAAAGGCCAAACAAACGTGTGGTTTCTGAAGAGGAGCAGCAGCCTTTTCAGTAGTTCCAGAGACAACAGTCTGGATGATTAACTGATCTGGCCTTGTAATACGAAAAAAAAAAAAAAAAACAACCGCCTTGCTGTGCTGGTACTGCGAACGGCTGAAAGCAAGGGGAAACTACAGCCGTAATTTTTCTCGAGAGCGTACAGCTTTACAGTATGGTTAAATGATGATGGCGTCCTCTTGGGTAAAATATTCCGGAGGTAAAATAGTCCCCCATTCGGATTTCCGGGCGGGGACTACTCAAAAGAACGACGTTATCAGGAGAAAGAAAACTGGCGTTCTACGGATCGGAGAGTGGAATGTCAGATCCCTTAATCGGGCAGGTAGGTTATAAAATTTCATAAGGGAAGCCGATAGGTTAAAATTAGATATAGTGGGAATTAGTGAAGTTCGGTGGCAGGAGGAAGAAGACTTCTGGCCAGGTGAATACAGGGTTATAAATACAAAATCAAATAGGGGTAATGCAGGAGTAGGTTTAATTATTAATAAAAAAATAGGAGTGCGGGTAAGCTACTACAAACAGCATAGTGAACGCATTATTATGGCCAAGATACACACGAAGCCCACGCGTACAACAGTAGTACAAGTTTTTATGCCAACTAGCTCTGCAGATGATGAAGAAATTAATGAAATGTATGATGAGATTAAACAAATTGTTCAGATAGTGAAGGGAGACGAAAATCTAATAGTCATGGGTGACTGGAATTTGGTAGTAGGAAAAGGGAGAGAAGGGAACTTAGTAGGTGATTATGGATTGGGGGTAAGAAATGAAAGAGGAAGCCGCCTGGTAGAATTTTGCACAGAACTCAACTTAATTATACCTAACACTTGGTCCAAGAATCATGAAAGAAGGTTCTATACATGGAAGAAGGCTCTGAGCAATATGGGACTTAACATCTGAGGTCATCAGTCCCCTAGAACTTAGAACTGATTAAACCTAAGGACATCACACACATCCATGCCCGAGGCAGGATTCGAACCTGCGACAGTAGCAGTCGCGAGGTGCCGGACTGAAGCGCCTAGAACCGCTCGCCCACCGCGGCCGGCCATGGAAGAAGCCTGGAGATACTAGAAGGTATCACATAGATTATATAATGGTAAGACAGAGATTTAGGAACCAGTTTTTGAATTGTAAGATATTTCCAGGGGCAGATGTGGACTCTGACCACAATCTATTGGTTATGAACTGTAGATTAAAACTGAAGAAACTGCAAAAAGTTGGGAATTTAAGGAGATGGGACCTGGATAAACTGACTAAACCAGAGGTTGTACAGAATTTCAGGGAGAGCATAATGAAACAATTGACAGGAATGAGGGAAAGAAATACAGTAGAAGAAGAATGGGTAGCTTTAAGGGATGAAGTAGTGAAGACAGCAGAGGATCAAGTAGGTAAAAAGACGAGGGCTTGTAGAAATCCTTGGGTAAAAGAAGTAATATTGAATTTAATCGATGAAAGCAGAAAATATAAAAATTCAGTAAATGAAGCAGGCAAAAAGGAATACAAACGTCTCAAAAATGAGATCGACAGGTATTGCAATATAGCTAAGCAGGGATGGCTAGAGGACAAACGTAAGGTTGTAGAGGCTTATCTCACTCGGGGTTGGGTAGATACTGCCTACAGGGAAATTAAAGAGACCTTTGGAAAAAAGAGAACCACTTGTATGAATATCAAGAGCTCAGATGGAAACCCAGTTTTAAGCAAAAAAGGGAAAGCTGAAAGGTGGAAGGACTATATAGAGGATCTATACAAGGGCGATGTACTTGAAGACAATATTATGGAATTGGAAGAGGATGTAGATGAAGAAGAAATGGGAGATATGATGCTGTGTGAAGAGTTTGAGAAAGCACTGAAAGATTTGAGTCGAAACAAGGCCCCGGGAGTAGACAACATTCCATTAGAACTACTGACAGCCTTGGAAGAGCCAGTCCTGACAAAACTCTACCATCTGGTGAGCAAGATGTACGAGGCAGGCGAAATACCCTCAGACTTCAAGAAGAATATAATAATTCCAATCCCAAAGAAAGCAGGTGTTGACAGATGTGAAAATTACCAAACTATTAGTTTAATAATTCACGGCTGCAAAATACTAACGTAAATTCTTTACAGACGAATGGAAAAACTAGTAGAAGCCGACCTCGGGGAAGATCAGTTTGGATTCCGTCGAAATATTGGAACACGTGAGGCAATACTGACTCTACGACTTATCTTAGAAGCTAGATTAAGGAAAGGCAATCCTTCGTTTCTAGCATTTGTAGACTTAGAGAAAGCATTTGACAATGTTAACTGGAATACTCTCTTTCCAATTCTGAAGGTGGCAGGAGTAAAATACAGGGAGCGAAAGGCTATTTACAATTTGTACAGAAAGCAGAATGCAGTTACAAGAGTCGAGGGAAATTAAAGGGAAGCAGTGGTTGGGAAGGGAGTGAGACAGGGTTGTAGCATTTCCCCGATGTTATTCAATCTGTATATTGAGCAAGCAATAAAGGAAACCAAAGAAAAGTTCGGAGTAGGTATTTAAATTCCATAGAGAGAAAGAAAAACTTTTAGGTTCGCCGATGACATTGTAATTCTGTCAGAGACAGTAAAGGACTTAGAAGAGCAGTTGTACGGAATGGACAGTGTCTTCAAGGAGGATACAAGATGAACGTCATCAAATGCAAAACGAGGATAATGGAATGTAGTCGAATCAGGTCGGGTGACGCTGAGGGTATTAGATTAGGAAATGAGTTTTTCTATTTGGGGAGCAAAATAACTGATGATGGTCGAAGCAGAGAGAATATAAAATGTCGACTGGCAATGGCAAGGAAAGCGTTTCTGAAGAGGAGAAATTTGTTAACATGGAGTATAGATTTAAGTGTCTCGAAGTCGTTTCTGAAAGTATTTGTATGGAGTGTATCCATGTATGGAAGTGAAACATGGGCGATAAATAGTTTGGACAAGAAGAGAAGTTATCGACATGTTGTGCTACAGAAGAATGCTGAAGATTAGATGGGTAGATGACATAACTAATGAGGAAGTATTGAATAGGAGTGGGGAGGAGTTTGTGGTACAACTTGACAAGGAGAAGGGATCGGTTGGTAGGACATGTTCTAAGGCATCAAGGGATAACCAATTTAGTATTGGAGGGCAGCGTGGAGGGTAAAAATCGTATAGGGAGACCAAGCGATGAATGCACTGAGCAGTTTCAGAAGGATGTAGGTTGAAGTAGGTACTGGATGATGAAGAAGCTTGCACAGAATAGAGTAGCATAGAGAAATGCATCAAACCATTCTCGGACTGAAGACCGCAACAATAACAACAGCCGTGACCTGTGATCTATAATAATTGCTTGCTTGGAAATTGTATCTTTCGAAGGATATTGATTATTTGCATGTTGCCAGTTACTTGCGACACCTCGTTGTAAATCATCCAAGTTAAGTATTGTAAAATCAATTTTCTGTAGTAAACTCCATTAATAAGATTTGCTCGAATGTTGTATAGCTATCAGAGAAAGCAGCACCTAGGGACTCTATACTGGGCGAGTGGTCATAATCCCATAATGGGTCCAGTAGTTTCCTAGCAAACCAAGCCGAATGCATGTTAACAAGTGGGGGAGGTAGTGTCCTACAGAACTTGAGCACTCATGGCCGGTGGTGTGATACAGCACCAATAGGGCCGTGACCTCTCGTACTCGTGCAGACAAATATCAGAGCTGCCTCCACATCTCCAGCTCAGAAATACACAATCAGTTAACGCAGGGAAATACATAGAAGAAGTATCACGCGGTTCAACAAAGTGCGTACACGACGTATAAACCTCAAAAGGAGATTTAGGGTACGAAAGCATTAGGGCAGGAACATTCTACAGTCTTTTTGTTGTGGACTGGCAAGGCAGCCAATCCACAATGAGGGGTAGCCGAAAGGCACGCGTTAATGCTCACGCAGGCTGGCGTGAGGTCTGGAGGTAGTGTCCTACAGAACTTGAGCACTCATGGCCGGTGGTGTGGTACAGCACCAATAGGGCCGTGACCTCTCGTACTCGTGCAAACAAATATCAGAGCTGCCTCCACATCTCCAGCTCAGAAATGCACAATCAGTTAACGCAGGGAAATACATAGAAGAAGTATCACGCGGTTCAACAAGGTGCGTACACGACGTATAAGCCTCAAAAGGAGATTTAGGGTACGAAAGCGTTAGGGCAGGAACATTCTACAGTCTTTTTGTTGTGGACTGGCAAGGCAGCCAATCCACAATGAGGGGTAGCCGAAAGGCACGCGTTAATGCTCACGCAGGCTGGCGTGAGGTCTGGAACAGGTAAAGGAAGTTATAGTAGCAAAGAATGTACGTAGCTGCGGGAATACTTAACTTTAATCCATAATTGATGAACATCAGTCTGACGGTACATGCATCACAAGATAAATAGCAAATGATAATGGCGCCTTGCTAGGTCGTAGCAAATGACGTAGCTGAAGGCTATGCTAACTATCGTCTCGGCAAATGAGAGCGTAATTTGTCAGTGAACCATCGCTAGCAAAGTCGGCTGTACAACTGCGGCGAATGCTAGGAAGACTCTCTAGACCTGCCATGTGGCGGCGCTCGGTCTGCAATCACTGACAGTAGCGACACGCGGGTCCGACGTATACTAACGGACCGCGGCCGATTTAAAGGCTACCACCTAGCAAGTGTGGTGTCTGGCAGTGACACCACACTTTTGTCTGTGATTATAGTAGGGCTCTTAACTATTAAACGTCTAGCAAAAGGTATACGCCAGCTATTCTTCCCAGCAACAAGACGCGAATGCAACGAGAATAATTTTTTTATATCCTCCTACTACACAATGAAACCTGCCATATGTCACACATATCTCCGCAATTCCCCGGTAAGGTAAAGGTGTCTTCAATCCTAAGATTGGTTTTAACAGCATGGTGCTTTACTATGCATGGCCCTGTTGAGGATGATACGCCGTTTCCTTCAATATAAGCATCAAGCTTATTCAGTATTATGTAACCTCGTATTTCCCTAAGTAGGCGACGAGTTTGTACTGTATCGATAGCCGTCCGTAAAGATCGACTTCCTAAAAGTTCAACGGACACAGCTGAGTTTCCAAAAACAGACCACTTGCAGATTCTACTTTGGTTTCTACGAAAGAGTGTTTTGCTTTTAGTTCTTTCCATTTCCTTTTCCACTGCGTTTCTGTCCCGAGATGTACGTAAGCGTTAATATAACCATTAAATTTCCTTACGTTTAATAGATATACGCTGTGGTGTTCGTATGTAAAAGGGCACAACGTCCTGCAGCAGGATCTCAGTCCTGACCCCTGCCTTCTTTGGGCGGTGGACTAACAGATACGCCTTGATTGCACTCTTACTGACAAACTCAAAGGTTCAACTCGCCACGGGACGCCATTCCTTTCTTTTCAGACTAAGAGTTTCAACGAACTTTGTATAGTCGCATGACACATTATTAATATTATTCTTTCCGCAATGCAAGGAGGAATCAGATTTGATGAAAATGATTTCCACAACCGAGTTTAAAGATAGAATCAGATAATTAATCACCTCAGTTGCAAAAGCTGTATAATCCTTTAGTAACCAAATTATTTCCAGAAGCTGTAGACTTTTTATGAACACTTTATTTGGCTAAGAAACCGTTCACAAAGTCATAGTTTAAATCTTGAAAGTAAGAGTTTAGCCTACGAGTATAAAAAAATTAGTGGGAACTATTGTTCCCACCGAACTCTGGAGTAACTTCAGTTGCTAATTTAAAAAAATGTATTTCCTTTATTTCTTAGTACAAAAACATGTTAAACATTAGATTTATATTTGTGTTAGTTCATATTGTCCTTTGAGTTCACTAAGGTGATGTACTATGGAACTTAGAGAAGCATGGTGCTACACACAAAGGTACACGACAGTTGCTACTCATTATTTTTGTTCTCTTTTCTTTGTTCTTGGTGCTACATTGGCGGCATCTTCTGCTTGTTGTACCTCTTGTAGGGAAATAAGTTCCAACCTTCTCCAGACAAACTTCATCTGGTACTTCAGACACACCTCTTTTCGGTGTTTGAAAATGAACAGTCCTTCTTCTTCTCTTACGACTTGAGAAGCCAGAGATAAGCTGCCCTGTCAAGTGCAATCTAAATTTTAGGTGGTCTGCTTCTGACTTCTGTAGCTTAGACTTAACGTAGGAATTCACAACCGTCAAATCCACAAGAAAGATAAACAGTTTGTGCCACCACTTCCATGAACGACGACCTACAGCATACAGTTCACGCAGCTGATCAAATCTATCCACTCTTTCCATTATTTTATTATACTCTGCTACAACCAATGGGCAGAATACTTCACTTCTGCTTCCACTAACTTACCTTGTAATATTTATGTAATTTTCTGTCAAATCCAGCAAATATACACGAATACTATCCCCCTCATAAACATAAAAGTAGATAAATACAACACAAGTCACTTCACACGCAAAAGGAAAGCACACTATCCAAAAAAAAAAAGAAAAAAAAAAAAAAAAAAAAAAAAAAAAAAAACGCTGTAGCGGTCGAAACAGTGGCTCGTTTTCATACGTGGACTGCGCTTCTGCATTGATTGACTCACAAGGTAGAAATACAACAGCTTTCGCCAAACCGTTGACAATCTACGCATAGTTAGCACACTCTAACAAAGATGGTAGCACTAGTTAGAAGTGAGAACACGGATTACCACTGAACTTACAGCAAAAACAAATGTGGGAACTGTAGTTCCCACTGGTCACTAAAGGGATAACTGAAACGAATAATTATCTGATTCTTGCAAGAAGAAACGTTTCTCTCCACATTTAAAGGGCTGAACTACTACAGTCACCAAATACAGTTCATAATCAATCAGCAGGCCTACGTATAAACTTCTCTAGCTTCATAAACAAGTAGATGCTCGCCGAAAGCGTTCTCCTATCCTGGAAGCCGTTTATCGTATGTAATGAGTGCGTGCAACTTTAATGCGGTCGTACTTTTGTCCTCCCGAAAACGTAACTCAACAAAATCGTTCGACGATTCTTGGATAATCTCCGTAGCCACTTGTTTAAGCTCTGGCCTGGGTGCCAAAAAAGGCAATGAGGTCTCATCAAGTGGGTCATCTGTCTAAAGCAACCGAAGAAGGAAGCCTCAAAGCAATGGATAATTCCAAAGGCTGAGCTCATAATCGAGAGTGTGATGATGATTAAAAGTTTAGTGACACAGTTGTGGACACGAACTGATTTTCTGTATATGTGGAGATGAAATAACATGAAGTGATATTAAATAAAATAACCACATAAAATTAGGCTCAAAGCAGACAAATGGACACTTAGATTTTGTGAAGTGTGCAATTGACCCTTTGGGAAAATCATATGAAATATTCTACAGGACATAATCTGGATTATAACTGCGTCGGCTCCCGCGGCGAGAGTCAGTTGACACAAAAGTTTTCTGATACCGTACCGCGTTATAAAACAAAAAGCTATAGTGGAAAAATCGACGTTTCGCCCACGGTTACAGTAGCCTTCTTCTGGGTCCACTGAACAGTAGACGTTGGTATCTCCAGCATAGTTTTTTACATGATGATTCGGTATGACACTCAAAAACTTTTATGCCACCTAATCTAGATTACGTATCTATTATTAGAGAAGGCATGCCTTTAGACAATTTCAAGACGTACTATCATATCATAAAATTGATAGAGCCTACATTTAAGTGAATCTGAGGTACTTAGGGAACTGTAATGAGAATAATTTTAAGATATATGTCGAGTTGGTGAAACACTTGCGGTAACTGTAAGTCGCAAGTAACCAGGTGGAACAAATATCAGGAAGGCAGTGAGATCAAATTTACACATTGGGATCGGCAAGAATCGAGGAAAAAAACAAACAAAAACTTACAAGTTACGCCCTACAGCTTCCATAGTACTACGATCACGTTTTCTCGAGGCTTATATCTTTGGTACCGGAACGTCGTATCTGTAGTAGACAGTTCCGCCACGAATTACTTGCGTCTTTGTCAGTGTGAGTTCTACACGGCGTGTTTACCGCTCTATCCGCTTCGCTAGCCACCGCTCTAGATTGGTGTGTTGCGGTTTGTTATTCATGGAGATCGATTCCTAGCCAGTGGCGAATGTGTAACTATTATATACGATTTAAAATGTCTGTGAAAGACTGTCTGTTTTCGTTGTGGTTAATAATCTTCCACTTCATACTTCTCTTCTGGCTATATCAGGAAATCAAACGGACACTGCAGTTTCGTTCTCCAGAAAGACGGCTCTCTCGATTTGGCTAGTAATGTGGCAGTGTAAGGTAATATTCTGAAATGTGTCCTAGCATCTGTAGTACCATGCATAGTTGTCAGATGTTCTACCCCGTCAAATGAAACGTGAATAATGGTCTTGCATCTGGATTAACTAAAGTGAATTCCATGCTCAACGCCTGATAAGACACAAGGGAATCGTCCGCAACAGAAAACTATAGACAGACACTAATTAACTTCGGATTTTAGACTGTATAAGGAAGTTTATCTGGTAGTTCATAGTCTGCCTCTACCTAAGAGTTGAGAACTGTGAAGTGCATATAGCCACCAGTCTCGTGCCACGATGAAGCTTTCAGACAAAAAAAGTTTGCAAAATTTTATTTAGAAAACTATAATAATTGTTGGTCCCGCTAAAATAATATTTTAATCTGTAACGCAAAATGTATAATTTTTCAATTAAACAACTGTCTTGCCTATTTGTCTTTGTTGCTATAGTTTTATGTTCGTGAAAAAATCTTCGTATCCTAATAAAAAGAGCGCACGTTAGATGCTATAAAATAAAAGACGTTGTGATCAAGACTAATCTGTAGTCCGCATGTGGTCTTTACTTATGCATTAACAGACTTTCCTAAGTTCCGTAATGGCATCCTTAAAGTGTCCGCATTTGAACTGTTTTGCATTATTTTAAAAATGCACATTCGTTTAAACAGATGGTACGGTAAATTCGTAATTTTATTCAGTATTTGACATTTTTGTGTACAGTGTTCATCGCCGCCAATTGTACTTTCAATCGTAAGGCACAGTTTGTTAAAACTTCATGCTCCTTGTCTTGAGTGTAGAATTAAAACTTACGCTCAATACAGTGAGAACATGACTTCACGGTTTTAATGTGAATGACATAGACGTTATTGCACAAATACTTTATTGCTTATAAAGGTTTGGTCGCTACCTTGCCTACGGAGCGTGTTGCATAGTTGGTATTTAAATAAGACTCCGGAGTTTCCTAGCTACTTCATTTTCCTAAGGCTATGTAACGGTTTAAGGAATCAGGTAAGCTCTTTTATTCACTCCAAATAGTGCATGATAGTAGTAGCGACAGCAAGAGAGGAAAGTTTCATTTAATAGTATATATGTATTTTTATACTGAAGTAACTCGATGGAATTTGCCACTTTCCGGAGCAAGTTTCTAGAGGGGATAAACCGTACCTTAACACGTTTGGACTAATCTAGATTTTCTTAGGTAAATGTAGGTCATCCCCCTTAAATTCAAAAGGCAAAGACTAAATGTGTTCCGCACAGAGCGTGTTGTCGCGTCAGCGTGGCGTGTTGGGTACGGTGGCGACGCCTGCGCGGTCGGAAGTGTGGATCCTTGCCATCGGAGATCGTGTACTGCCTTTTTGAGCATAATTGTAAGTTAAGTTCGTGGAAGGTTTAATCATTAAGTCATAATCTGTGTAACCAGCGTCTTTTCTGCCTTGTGGCCTCCGGCGACCGGGTTTCCTGTCCCTGGCACCGGTGTAATTGAAGACAGTGAACTTTCCTCCTCATCTCGCTACTGTCCAAAAATGGTTCAAATGGCTCAGAGCACTATGGGACTTAACTTCTAAGGTCATCAGTCCCCTAGAACTTAGAACTAGTTAAACCTAACTAACCAAAGGACATCACACACATCCATTTTTTTAACTAAATGTGTTCTTTATTTTTACAGCGTTAGTAAGACATTTGAAATTAAAAAACTAAAGTTACTAGAAGATAAAAACTGTATGCCGGACCGATTCTCTAATTCGAGATCTTTGCCGTTCACGGGAAAGTGCTCCATTGATAGAAGACTTGCTCACGAAAGGCAAAGGTCCCGTTAGTGTCGGTCCACCACGCAGTTTTGATCTACCAGTATATTTCATATCAGCCCATGTTCCGCTATAAAATTAAAATTTCATTCATCTTGAAAATGCTCACAACTTAACATCTGTGTTGCGTGTAAATTCCTATAGACGCTTTCTATGGTTTTCATACGTAAACAAAGACTATTATGAACTTTTGCGGTATAGCAGACATTCCATGGTATCGCAAACAATTGAATTAAGGACATGGCTATGTCGTTTGATTCGTTATTGCCGTGCGCATACGATTTACGTAGCCCGGGAGCAGTTGCGTTGACAATGGGCAGTTTGCCTGATTTGTGACTAAAACGTATGTACTATTAGTCTCAATGTGTGATCTAGAGCCCCGCGAATTATCATATAAAACAGATGTATTTGCAAACTGTAGAAGAAAAGTGTGTAAAAGATAGGATGGTTAGGGAATGACCATGTCGAAAGACTTAATCTACTATCTAAAGATCCATAATGAATGAATATGGCACGATTTCGTATCACAAATTAACGAGAGACAAAAACAGTTCGTCAGTCTTGTTATTTCTATGCGAAGCGCAACAGCTTCCCCTCCTCTGCCAGCCTACTTATCCCAAAGAAAAACCGGCCTCATTTATTCGTTCTGTATATTGCAATTACTTCCCCGTAGAGTTCTTGCCATCTACGTTGAGCCGGTTAATGCATGTAGATCAACAGTTGCTGTGTCTCACGCGCTAATGTGAAAGCATTGGAAATTATAGACCTTTGGAACAGACTTGGTGTCCGAATGCTAAATGCTAAAAATACATTCGAAGTAATTCCATTTTATTAAAGAAAATTCATTGTATTATAAATCAACACAGGATTTCTGTATGTGTTCTGTATCATTATGGTCTATTCATCAAAACTAAGCTACCTCACAATATTGTCAACAGATTTTCATAACATTTCCACAGATCTTTAGCGTTTTTAATACTCTGGCACAATATGCTGATGGCTGTTTTCTAGCGTATTATGACAAAAATACAAATTATTCAATTACGGTTAGTGATAATCGACGTAAATGCTGTTACGCTATCATATTTTACGTTCATTTAATTACCATTTCAGGTCCAGCGTGCCTTTCCAGTTCATTTCTCCACAATTTTCAACGCATTTGTTTGTGGTATGAACTCACGAACGTCGTACGAAGTCCTGTTCAAGGAACTGGGGGTACTAGCTACTGCTTCGCTGTATATTTATTCTCCGGTGTACTTTGTTATGAAGTACCTCTAAGTTTAGAACCTACAGCTTAGTGCATGGAATCAGTATTAGTTCACGAAGACATTGTCAATTGGTTTTTTTTTCAGAAACGTGTCCATTTTTAAGGAATACACATTTTCATAACGTGCCGTTATAGTGTGTTTATAAGTGCTTTAAATTCGGGTTATGAGAAGTCTGAGTTGGCTGTCTACTCCTTTGACTCCAGTGACGAATTTCTTAGTAGAACAGATTGAAGTGTGTATATTTACAGTAACAGTTAACAGGTTACTTAAAACTACTCCTTCACATCTTCGGGGGAATAATTTGTCAGATAGCGTAGTAATCTAATAATCTTGTCATGCGCAGCTGCGGTTGACAGGGAATTATCAGGTGCCCCTTAGCGTAGCGTACAATTAAATGTTTGACTTATTAAATGAAAATGTTAGATATTTCAACTATCTCCGCACCCATGAGGACCATTTTACTTTCATTCTGTGGGAGGGACATCAGCATGCTTACTTGATTCTTTAAAATATGAAATGCATATTTTTGATGTGTGAACTGTTCTAAATCCCTGAAGATCTACTTGCTATGGGACAAAAATTACATAAAATCTAATACGCATGTTTATTTGACCAATTCAAATACTCTAATCTTCTGATTCTCTACCGCCGAATGTCGCAGTGTTAGTTTCCAGTTTCATCGCTGATCTCAACGTAAGCGCTACTAACTGGCGTGATACAGGATTGGATTGCGTTGCAATATTTTTTTGTGTCTACAGTTCAAAATCGTGTAAGTTTATAACATGCTACATTCCACCTTTTGACAAGAACTATAATAATTAACTGGTTTCGTGACAATCTGAGCAGCCGTCTTAAGTTGTTTTCAGATGATGCTGTGTTCTGTCATCTCGTAAGGTCATCGGACAAGCATCCACACCTTAAGGACATTGTAGTGTAATATACATTGTATATATTCAGACATTGTGTAAAAACGATTTTTATCACTTGCTCACTTTTAGTGTGTTTTCCTTCTTTCTTGAATTTTACAGGGCATAGTCGATTCGTAAAGTGATTCTTCGTTACCGTGTGAATGGAAGTAATAAGTCTAAATTGTGGCCGGTAGTCTGTCTCTTAAGTAATGCTTCGCTCAGATGATGCTTCGCTCAGATGATGCTTCGCTCAGATGATGCTTCGCTCAGATGATGCTTCGCTCAGATGATGCTTCGCTCAGATGATGCTTCGCTCAGATGATGCTTCGCTCAGATGATGCTTCGCTCAGATGATGCTTCGCTCAGATGATGCTTCGCTCAGATGATGCTTCGCTCAGATGATGCTTCGCTCAGATGATGCTTCGCTCAGATGATGCTTCGCTCAGATGATGCTTCGCTCAGATGATGCTTCGCTCAGATGATGCTTCGCTCAGATGATGCTTCGCTCAGATGATGCTTCGCTCAGATGATGCTTCGAAAATCAGGATGCCTAATACGTTAGTACTTAAATGGAGAAAATATTTTTTGTATTTTACTTTCACTTCAGTCTGCTGGCAAATTGAATGCGGTCGTCCTGGTATTTATCTTTTGTGAGAAACTCATCTCAGGATTGCATTTGCATACTATGTCAACAGTTATTTCTTGGATATATTCCGGTATGTCTTGTCCTTCGGTTTTTATATTGTACAGCTACCTCAAGCGCCATGGAAGTTATTTCTAGACATTCTTTCATCCTGTCTCTTTTAATTGCCAGGGTATTTTACGTATTGCTTTCCTCGTCGATTCTTTGGCAAATCACTTCATTCCTAACCTTATGAATCCACGTAACTTTTCAACTTTATTCCGGGGCACCACATCTCAATCTGTTTCTTCCTTTTTCCGGTTTTCCCACAGTCCATGATTCACTTCAACACAATGCTGAGTTCCAAACGTCCATTCTCAGAAAACTCTTTCGTTACAGCCAAGAATGTCCTGTCTATACCAGTTCACTCTTCATGTCCCCCCTATTGTTTCGCCCACACCCATCCGTAACTTTCCGTCCGAATTGCTTTACTTCGTCTACTCCGTTGGCAGCAGTTTCTGCTACTTATTTCGTATCTTTCGCATGCTCTCAATCAGAAGTGTGAGCCCACTGGACTATTCACTTGTGCAAGTTCTATTATTCCTCACACACTGAGAATAGCAACGTCATAATCTGATCCTTTCACCCTGAATTGAGATCCCATTCCCAAACACTTCTTACTTAAGTGAGCTGTTCTTTGGTCTGCAGATTCAACAATACAGGAGAAGATGTAGCTCTGTGAATGTAGCTCTGTGAATGTAGCTCTGTGAATGTAGCTCTGTGAATGTAGCTCTGTGAATGTAGCTCTGTGAATGTAGCTCTGTGAATGTAGCTCTGTGAATGTAGCTCTGTGAATGTAGCTCTGTGAATGTAGCTCTGTGAATGTAGCTCTGTGAATGTAGCTCTGTGAATGTAGCTCTGTGAATGTAGCTCTGTGAATGTAGCTCTGTGAATGTAGCTCTGTGAATGTAGCTCTGTGAATGTAGCTCTGTGAATGTAGCTCTGTGACACACCCTTTTCAATCGGAGAACTTTATTCTTCATCAATTCTTAGTGTTTCGTCTTGTTTCTTGGAAGTATCGTGCATTATCGGTATTTCGCTATAGTTTTTTTCTCCACAGAATTCCGTATATCTAGCACTGCTTTACATTCTTGAACAGTTTGACTAGGTCAACAAATCACGTGTTACCGTTGCTTCCATTATCAAGCAAATGATCAGAGCCGCTTCTCTGGTTTCGTTACCTTTCTGCAACCATACTGATCAAGCAGATCTGTTTTCTTTGCCGTTTTTCAATATATTTTTGTCAGTAATTTGCCTGCATGTGCTGTTCAGCTTGTGTGGTAGTTCTCGCTAATGTCTTCGCTATCTTAGGTGTAGTGTGGATTATATATTGGTGATAGTCTGATGGTGTGTTCATAGATACTACGTACGAACTTCAGTAGTAGCTTGGATGCAACTTCTCCCAATAGTTTTAGGGTTTCCAAACGAATATTACCGACCACCTTATTTGATAGCTAACCTTCCGAAGATTTGTTGCACGTGCCTCTAACAATGTGTCCCACACGTTCACCACATTGAGACCCATTTCTTCCTCAATCGCGTGATAAGTTCTTCCCTTCGTAATGGCCTTGAGTGTACTTTCACATATCAGTACGATTGTGACATTTTTGCTTTCAGTTTCGCTGAGAGTTCTGTTTTTGTATGTATTAAATCAGCCCTTCCGATACCATTTATTTCTACATCTTTGCACGTTTTATGCGGCCATTTGGCTACGGCTCCGCGACACTTCCTGCATATTTCTTCCCTAAATAACTTTAGTTTCTGTATTCATGATGTCCCAGGAAATTTTTATGTATACTTGTACTTTCTGTAAGTAAAAATTACACTGCTAAAAACTAAGTACACTGGGGCCTTGCCGCTAATAAGTGTTCAGTATCGACCTAAACTCTAAACCAGTCTTACCTTTACGGGTCCTTTTAACACTATGTAAGATAATGCCTGGTGACTTAACCCACATCTGCCACACTCTACTTCTAGATAGTGTTTTGTAGTATTTTTACAATTTTTCTGCTGGGAACGCCATTTTTATCAGTTCACTTATTTCAGTACGCTATCTGCATAATTATTTTCAATTTTATAGTCTATTTTGGCGATGTATAATATTTAAGATAATATAAAATTGGGGCAGTTGCAACCTGGACGTTTTTTCTCTACGCTATGTAGGAAGACGCGCGTTTGTTTCGCGTTGCCAGTGGGCGGAAACTTTCAGGTAATCATTGACAACTGAGTATAGGAACGGTGTATTTTAAGCACTAAAACTGACACCATTAGATATTCTCCGCAGACTGGTAGCGATAAGCTAAAGTCATGTACGGAGACTTTAAATTATCCCCACCAAAGCTTCCAGACTGTGAAATGATTTTCAAAATGATCTTTGGCGTAGCCTGATGTCTATTTTAGGTAGAAGGGCTCTGAATCTAATAACGTGAGGAAGACGGATTTCAGTACTGGACACGGTTATCGACGATCAGTGATGCCGACTCTTACGGCGAATATAGAGGTAACTTACAGGATCGTTTACAGTTTTTACCAAGTTGCGCATTTCGTGTTAAAAGCGCATCATAATTTGATACAATGTTGCAATTCATTCTTACAAAGCACATAGTCCGTCTCTCACGGGGTATTCAAAATCAGCTTTCGAAAGATCCCCTCGCATTTCCGTAACACCTCAGAGCGATCTTCGCCAACATTCTTCCGCAAAACTCGTAAGAAATAGCACTATCCGTGCTCTCCACTCTTACCAATAGCTTGACTGCATTGTTATTTAGTTAAACAGCTGAACTTGATCACAGCGAGCGCATATAGTTGCAATTCCAGGGCGGTGCTGCAGCATATATGCAACGTAGCGCGGATCTGATGAGGGTATTTAAGCACAGATATGTAGGAAAGTATGACATTCGTGTCTTTTCAACGTGCATGCGCTAAATGCGGAAACATGAACTATGGTGCCGTTGTAACCAAACTCTTCCAAGTAATACTACCGTGGCGTTAATCTTTTCTTCGCTGAGGAAAGATAAACACCGGTAGACATCCATCGTAGGATGAATGCGTATGGGGCGCTATGTCTTCCGAAAATCACTGTCTTGGAATGTTGCGCCAAATTTCTTGCTGGACGCTGCTGCTTCAGAAAAACACATGTCGCCATACTGCAAATGTTGCACGCTGAAGGTATGGTAACTCAAGTGGAAGACAGTCGGACATTCGCCCTATAGTCCTGATGTCTCCTCATAAAATTATCACGCCTTCGGTACCTTAAAATAGGCCTATAAGGGTCGTATCGATGTGCTGCGGGCAGTTACGCGCATCACGCAGCAGAACATGGTGTTCTACCAAACGATTAACTTCAACCTGATGCGTCAGTGAGATGATTGCCTCTTCTCGATGGAGATTTTGTCTGATTGACATACCAATTCTGGACTTAACGGCCTTC
Source organism: Schistocerca serialis cubense (assembly GCF_023864345.2). NCBI lineage: Eukaryota > Metazoa > Arthropoda > Insecta > Orthoptera > Acrididae > Schistocerca > Schistocerca serialis. Next base: position 209,481,435 of record NC_064645.1, read on the forward strand.
GAACGGAAACTTTTGATCCCCTTTTATAATTTTGAATCTTTTGTTGGCACTTCGAATTCACGAGAGAAGCAGTGAGGCGTGTCATTCCTGAATGAGACGCTGATCGATAAATATTGCGTAGTGTTTGTAATAAGTGTTGATACACTGAAGGAACGAGAAGTGTACGCAGGGTCCCAGAAAAAAATTTACCGTTAAAAAAGAGTTCCGTGACGTTTGTGCCGGCCGGAGTGGCCGAGCGGTTCTAAGCATTACAGTCCGGAACCACGCGACCGCAACGGTAGCAGGTTCGAATCCTGCCTCGGGCATGGATCTGTGTGGTGTCCTTAGTTAGGTTTAAGTAGTTCTAAGTTCAAGGGGGCCTGATGACCTCAGAAGTCCCAGAGTGTACAGCCGTTTGAACCATTTTTAACTTGACGTTTGGCCCGTCCACTAGACTGCCGAACATTTCCGAAGTCTCTTCACAACATACCGATTGAAGATTTAAATCAAACTTTAAACCTGTGCTCTAGCTAGACAGGAAACTAGTGGCATCTGTCGCTGGTGGCTCTGTTACGAAGAGGAAAAAATTCCACCACCATAAATTTGTCAGGGGCGCGCAGGCAGCTACTTCCGCCGCAGAAAAAGTAAGACAGGTTTCCATCGCGCATAGAGCTCCCTGCCCGAACCGTCACTGTTCCCATATTTGGTTAACGATAAAGCGGTGTGAGTTACACAGTTGTTGAAATGTCCGACTTCGCGTTACCGTGTGTTGCCACTGACGTAATAAGACTGTAGGGTAGAGTATGAATGGTAAAATTGCGTCAACTTGCCCTCATTGAAGACCATTTACGACAATTACGTTCAGTGAAGATCACCAATTTATTCAATCAACTCACAAAATTCGACGCGTATCGACCTTAATTGTCGAAGTCAGAATGAATAATATCATTTATTTCAGGTATAGGTCGTCTGTACCAACTACCCTCATAAAGTCAACGTCTGGTACAAACTTCTGCTAGTTCTGATAACTTTATATAAAACTCCGTTGAGTGATTGTTCTTTGCTCTTACGATAAGGAGTGTTTAAAGGACACACTCCTCTGCCTTTTTCTTTCCAATGGTGAAATTGATAGTCGCATTATCGAAACTGAAATTCCTTGCTATCTGCCCCGAATGTGTTAATAATTCTACGTAATTCTATACCTACATCAATACTCTGCAAGCAACCTTACGTTGTGGCAAAGGGTACTATTCACTTCCATCCTCTCGTCTCTCCCTTTTCTTGTTGCAGTAGCGGGTAGTTACCGGGAACAACGATCATCGGTAAGCCTCATTGTAGGCTTAAATCTGCTTTTATCTTGTTTTTCACGAGGCACATGTAGGAGGAAACAATAACTCAACTCTTTTAGGAATGTACGCATTCAGAACTTGATCTCGGTGTGGTTCGTCGTGAAGCAGAACGCATCATGCAGCGTCTGCGAGTGGAGCCTGTAACGAAATGCGCCGACCTTCATTGAGTCCTCTCTATTCTCCCTCATCAGTTCCATGTGGTTTGGATACCATACTGATGAGCAGTATTAAAGTACTAGTCGAATGAGTCTTTCGTTAGCTACTTCCTTTGCTGAGTGATTAAATTTCCTGAGGATGGTTCCAATGAAGTTGTCACATCCCTTACCAGCGATAAATTTTATGTGATCGTCCGACTTCAGATCGTTGCTCACGCATACCTCTGGGGATTTTCTGACAGTAAGAGCTTCCAGTGATCGTTCTTCGAAGATCGACTTTGATTTTTCGAGTAGTGATCAGGGCTCGCAGTGCGTGGTATAACACAGGACGGGAAGCAGAGAAACCCTTAGCACGATGCACTATGAACAACGCACGTTCCTGCAGGCACATATTACTTGTCAAGCAAGCCATGGGTAGAAAGCGTGATTCACACTCGTGGTTAATATTGTAACAAATATATGGAAAAGTCTATTGAAACTTGACATGCGGATGATATTATTTCCAAAAGTGTCTCACAGTTCTGCAGCTTCGTAACAAAAGTTCTTGGTTTGACGGAGAAATAAACAGAACATGGGTGACACAGAGTGTGTACTTTTACTGAATAATTCTCATCGTCCTTTTCACTTGGCTTTGATCGTCTATGTACGTGGAATATTTCACACCTGTGCAACAATGAACATTACAGCAAAAAAATTTTTGCCCTAATTAAATGCAAGTAGGTGAAACTTTTAAGTAATTGTACTCTTTCACCAGAAATTTTTATTACTGTTATTGCTGTTACGGTTATCCTTCAGACATAGGACTCTCAACTTCATATAAAACAATGATAGAAGCTGAAGATAAGAATTAAAAATTTTGTTGCATGGCCCGAGCTTTAACCTTGGTTCCTGCGTCCTAGGCAGATGGGCTGATTATATAACATCTATAAATTACTTACACGTGACGTACATGCAGGATATTCCCCATTACATACAAAAGCTGGCCTGCTATTCCAATAACAGTGTCTTAACAATGACTGTTAGGGAGATGTAATGGCTAACATATCTGCCTAGTAAGCAGAAGATCCAGGTTAAGGTCGTTGCCATGCTGTAAATTGTAACTCATTTATTGTTTCTATCATCATTATTATTTTTACTACTACTACTACTACTACTACTACTACTAGAATGCAGGCCTTCCTCAATGGGATGCCGCTCAAATTGGCATGGCTTCTCCTTCTCAGGTAGACTCGTTGATGTAAGCCATGGCTGGGGCCGGCCGCCGGAGAGTCTAAGTCCGCACCAATCGCGGACACGTCAGTAACAAACATTTCTGTCCAACTTCATTTTCGCGAAAGTTCTATTGGCACACTGCCTTTGAACACTTGAAATTTCGCTTCGTTTCTTACCGTTTTCTTTCTTTTTCCGTTTGCGGTAGTTTGGGATTCAGCAGAGGTCAGCGCTTCCTGACTGCCACACCCGCGAACTTCGAACACGATTAATTCCACCAGCAAATCAGTACCTTATAAAATTATTACACCACAGACTGATACGGAAAATTGCAGACAAAGCTTTCTGCTACGTGGAGAATCAGTAGAATTTCAGTTCATCAATAAGAAAAAATAATGGAAGTTCGCATAAATCGGAAAAGAAGCTATAATCTTCTCATGGTTAAATAATAATGTTCCAGGCAAGTGGCACCTGTTCAACCCTGGAACGCCATCACAGTGAAAACACAATTCAGTGATATAAAAAAACCACCTGATATTTGTTTTTAATTTATGGGGATGCGGTGGGGGCTTCTCATCAGAATAGTTATAGGACAGCTCGAATGAAAATAACCATTAAAATGAACGTGAATTTATTGACTCTAATTAGTCAGACAAGTGATGGAAAATAAGATTTTTCCTTAACCAATTAAAATCACTGGGATGAAGTAAAATGAGCCCGAATTATGCGTTGAAATTTTTTCAAAACTGCTCTCTGAATTTATATTTGAAAGCAGAAGACTCTTGGGGAGGCTGTTAACATCTTGGCCGTACTATTTATCAAAACCTCGGTAGCTCACATATGCAATACTGGCGAAACTCGGAACACAGTCTTCGTAACACAAACTTTGAGCCAAACAGCGAAAACACAAGTTGCGGAAAGCGAAGTTGAGAGCTGCGTGGATTAAAAGTAGTGCAAACCCTATTAGTGACACTGGTAACAGCAACAAGGAGTGACGGACATCACACGTATCCTCTGCAGAAAAAGTCGCTCTGGGGTGTCAAATAGGACCGCCCAACAACCTGCCTGCTCCGACTCCGTTGCAACTCCCTTTACTTTACTCACATACCTAGAGAGGCAATCGCCTCGTTGCCGCCACAAGTGTGAATTTCTTTTTCCACGACACTTTACAGGAATGGTCTCAACAAATTTTCCAGTTCTCGTCAATTATATTGCCTTAGACTGACCAGAAGTTAGCAGTAGGTGGTGCTCTTTCCCTACATGCTCTAAGTTTAAAGTGCGAAAAGTCGCTCGTTTCTCATGCTGTATGCAAATATAAGGCTGTGGCTTCCCCTCTGCTATACTTCCAGGAATCACGCGAGAGCGTATCGAAGGTTCTCGGAAAGCACCCGAAGAATAGCCCAATACCGAGCGAGGTGGCGTAGTGGGTAGACACTGGACTCGCATTCGGGAGGACGACGGTTCAATCCCGGGTCCGGCCATCCTGATTCAGATTTTCCGTGATTTCCCTAAATCACTCCAGGCAAATGCTGGGATGGCAGACTTCCTTCCCCATCCTTCCCTAATCCGATGAGACCGATGACCACGCTGTCTGGTCTCCTTCCCCAAAACAACCAAGAATAGCCCATCACGGAGCGGCCAGACCTCTCTGCTGTCTCATGCGGCTTAGCCCGTACGTACGAAAGTATAGGCAACATCTTGAGACGCCACTATTCAACAACAGAAAGCTTCAAGCATGTGGGTGTCCACGCACCTCTCGTCGTACCAGCGGAGAACTTCAGTGAACACAGAATTCCGCCTGTGTGTCCTTCCCTCCTCCCAGAAAGCCCCGGTCAATACAACACATAACGCAAAATGCGACTAATCAGTATCGTCACTTCACTCCCAGGTCTCTCTGATAGGAATCATGACAGTTTATTTCTTTGTCATATGAAAATACTAAAAGCACTCTCAGTGCGCACAAGTTTTTAAGGAATGTTAATTCTAATCTTTCAATAATTTTGCTTTCGTAAGGAAAATATTAGTTTAGAAGTTGAAATTTATATTTTTTGTTACGGTGGAGGTATGCGAGTGTGAGTGAGGGGACATACGTCAAATTCGAATTTTATGATGTATTACACCATCCGTAACTGGCAAGTGTTACGTAATCAGGATGTCCTGAAAACGCTGAATCCCCCTAACTGGTGGATGACGTATGTCTAGGAGTGTTCGCTTTTGTAATAAGGCAGCCAGAAAGATAGAAGTATATTTCAAGCATATTTTTCTTTTAATTTTGGTTTATTTTGGTTTTGTGGAACATTTTGTGAAATTTTGCAATATGAAATGATGTAGATGCATCTGCGAATGCTGATTGGAGTAACGCGGTTTGCGCGCGAAGTTAATCATAAGATGTTAACCTGATTGATCATTTCGATCAACCAATGAGAGAAAAACGCGTTTCCCGCTTAACTGAGATACATGCCCTGTGAGCGGCTGCATTAAGTCAGTCGTGGACTCGCTGTCGGACGAGAAGGTAATGTTAAATGTGTCGGAGAAAATTATGTGTAAGATGATGAAAATACGGTTTTAAATCACGCTCGGTTTATATCGCCGTGCTAGCAGATGCAATTACGGACATTTCGACGAAGTTTTGAGAGGTTTTGGAATGTTGGTTGCTGAATAAAGCGCGTGTAAAACTATCGGCCTTTGTTCATATTCTGCGTGGCGTGTTCAGTATGTGTGTACAGAAAATTTTGCAGAGCATCTTCTTTCGAAGAATCCACAGAAAAGGACCGAATGTGAACTAGTTTGGCAACAGTGTGTTGCCTGTGCGATTTTGGGTTGGACTTGATACATTTCTGGCTGTCTTACGTGTGATACAAGCTGCACGAACTAGTAGTAGATGTACTACCAACGTAACTGTGGGCTAGGTGACACCATAAATGAAAAGGACCGTAATAAAACATCAGTATCTACACACTTTCAATGAAGTGAGGAAGCACCCACTTTGCCCGTTATTAATAGAGATTTACTGGTTTATCTTGTTACTTGAGTTACGCGGACTCTGTAATCGTAAGGATGGACGGTGGTTATCTTCAACGCCGCTTTTTTCATCGTCTACATAGTACCTACGAATGCAGAGCAACGGGTAATGAGTGGACGCTGTACTGAGGTAGGAAGACATCAATAATTAAATTGCAGTGCAGAACACGAACCCCGCCACGCCGCAGCTGAAATTAGAAATAATGCTCCCCAGTCACCATGGGTGAGTGTAGGATAAGCAAGGAGGAGCTCACATGAACATAAAGTTCGCATCTGAATATAAGATCCTAAGTGAAACCTTGTAGCAGTCTTCAGCCAAACTAAAACAATTAAATAGCAGGACACAGTCACTGTACGATAAAAGTTAAAATAGAGTACCATTGGCACAGATTAGATCTCTTAGAATGAGTTCAGTGAGTAAAAGAATTTACGGTAGGAAACAGTCCCTGAATCATATTAATATTAGAGAAGTCATTTACATCTGTTTCACTGCCACGAGCAATATTTTGCAAGATAATGAATCGCACAAGGGAACTTTCTTTAGATCATAGTAAAGTCACAAGATTGCGCCCCCCCCCCACCCCCCTCCAGGGGTCAACAACTATTTTGTGGACACGTGCGTAGCAAGCACGGGACCCCGAGCTAATGTGGCCCTCCCTCCTTTCTGGGCTGCATACCTTCCTTTTCCGCATCCTTCCCTATCCCCAATCTTCGCCCCCCCCCCCCCAACCCCTCACCTCTGGCTCTTTCCTACCCCTTTCTCCCCCTCTGGGAGTACGGCTTGCGCCTACGTCCGGAGACGGACGCTCGTAAATGTGACACATTATTCGCCTTCTCCACTTGCATGTCTTCATCCTTCCTGTGTCCTTCTCTTTTCCTTACCTCTTCTCTTTACCCTTTTCTCCGCTGCGACGTTTGAGACGTCTCTTCTTTCCTTTCCCTTTCTTTGTTTTTCCCCCTTTCTCTTTCTTCCTCCCTGTGCATGTCTGAAGGCCGACCCACGCATTTTCATGCGTAGCCGGTGATGGGGTAAAGCGTAATTCCCCGCCCCGGGTAGACAGGTAGGACACGTACGTATCCCTGGTAACGACCAGGCTCAGGGAGGGGTGATTACCCGAGCTGATACCTTCCAAAAGTGCCGATTGGTCCCTCCGTCCATTTCTCGGGAGGTGTAACCTGAGGTGTGAACAATCACCCAAGGTGGGAGTGCCCTCAGAGAGGGCCTCCACAAGGGAGGAGCGCGCCATCGGAGACGCCGGTAATCATGGGGGATTCTTCCGCAATGGTTTCCTCATCTTCCACTATGTCTGCTCACAAGAGTAAGTTTACTGAGTCTCAGCCAGACAGTTCTCCCATCGTTGCCACAGTTCCTTGTTGTTTCTCGGTCTGACGCAGGTCACGACTTCTTCATGGTCAACCCTTTCATTATTCAGAAAGGTGTCGATGCAATTGCACGTCCTGTAAAGTCTTGTTCCAGATTACAGAATGGCACCTTGTTGTTAGAAATAGTCAGTGCCCTCCAGGCACAAAAATTTCTGCATACTTCACTGCTCCACACCTTCCCTGTCCGGGTGGAAGCGCACTGCACCTTAAATTCCTCACGTGGACTCGTTTATACTCGTTCCCTCGACGGATTGTCCAACGAAGAAATTCAACACTACCTGTCTGACCAGGGCGTAACGGCTGTTCATAGTCATGAAATGGGTTGACACGAACATCATTCCAACCCGTACTGTCTTCTTGACATTTGACAAAATTCAACTCCCGTCGAAAATCAAAGTGGTTTACGAGATAATTTCCGTTCGCCCTTACGTTCCAAACCCTACGTGTTGCTATCGGTGTCAGTGACTCAATCACACCAGCCAGTCTTGTTGCAATCCGGCCAAATGTGTTACATGTGGCAAGGATGACCATGAGGGTGCTTGTCCTCCTCCATCCCCTCATTGCATCAACTGTATGGTGTGACAACGCTGCTTCCTCTCGAGATTGCCCCATTTCTAAAGACGGAAAGCTCATTCAGGAAATCGGAGTGAAGGAAAAGGTGTCGACCTTTGCTGCTCGAAAATTATTCGCCAGCTGAAAGCCCACTGTGCCTCAGACAGGAAAATACAGCACTGTCCTTGCCTCTCCTCAGCCAACAAAGGAGATGGCCACGCAGACTTCTGATCTCACCTTTAGTGACACGGTCGTCAGATCGGCCAGCGCAAAGATCGCCTGTTCCACCTCCCCACTTTTGTCTGCTCCATCTATGGCTCACCCTTAGAGATCTGCTAAATCTCGATCCCAAAAGTCAGACACCTGGACTTCCAAAAAAGAGCATACTCGTGAAGATTTTTTATGTACCCCAACTTCACAACCATCTGTTCCTCCTTCATCTAAACATCGTTTCGAAGAAGGCTAATAAGAAACCCAGTTCCTCTCCACCTCCGCCACGGCGTGTCTCATCTACAGCACCACCTGGCGGTAACCGCCCTCGGCCGTCTTCTGTGTCGCCGAGGTGCACTGCTGGCGGCCGATCAACCGGCTGATCGCTGGTGGCAGGAGGTGCTCCTGAACAACCTATAGATCAAGATCGTCTGCCTTCGGTTGAGTGCCGTTCCATGCTGTCCGTCGCAAGCTCTGAGCAGTCGTTGAGTTGATGGCAACCTTGGTCACATTCGTCACCCTATGTCCATTATCCATTGGAATATCCGCGGAATTCGAGCCAATCGGGATGAATTGACGATCCTCTTACGATCCTACTCGCTGGTCATCTTCTGTCTTCAGGAAACAAAGCTGCAACCCCACGATCACTTTGTCTTCCCCCATTTTCAGTCAGTCCGATTTGATCTCCCCTCTGTTGAAGGCACTCCAGCACAAGGACGACTCATGATTCTCCTCCATAATACTCTCCATTATCAGCCAATCCCCTTAAACACTTCGCATTCGGGAGGACAACGGTTGAATCCCGTCTCCGGCCATCCTGATTTAGGTTTTCCGTGATTTCCCTAAATCGCTTCAGGCAAATGCCGGGATGGTTCCTTTGAAAGGGCACGGCCAGTTTCCTTCCCCATCCTTCCCTCTCCCGAGCTTGCGCTCCGTCTCTAATGACCTGGTTGTCGACGGGATGTTCAACTCTGTCCTCCTCCTTAAACACTTACTTCCAAGCAGTCGCTGTCCGTCTTTCCCCTTCTGGATACACCTTCTCTCTTTGTACTGTATACATTACATCGTCCACATCAATGGCCCGAGCTGATCTCCTTCACCTTCTTGGTCAGATTCCACCCCCCTATTTGCTGGTTGGGGACTTCAATGCTCACCACCCGCTTTGGGGATCTCCACATCCTTGTCCGCGTGGCTCACTATTGCTAGACGTCTTCCCCCAAGCGGATCTTGTTTGCCTCAACACTGGGGACCCTACATTTTTGTCTGCCTCTACGACAAATTTCTCTCATTTGGACCTTTCGGTCGGTACTGTTCCGCTAGCTCGGCGCTTCGAATGGTTCGCCCTTGCTGATACACACTCGAGTGACCACTTCCCATGTGTCCTTAGATTTCAGCCACAACTGCCATATATGCGCCCGAGACGCTGGAAGTTTGCCCAACCAGACTGGACACTTTTTTCGTCTCTAGCTACATTCGATGAACGTCATTCCTAGCTTCGACGATGAGGTCACTCACATTACAGACGTCATTCTTACAGCTGCGGAACGTTCAATACCTCGCACCTCCGAATTGCCCAAGCGCCCCCCAGTTCGTTGTTGGAACGAGGCATGCTGTGACGCAAAACGTGAGCGGCGACGTGCTCTTCGCGTTTTCAGACACCATCCTACATTGGCCAACTGTATCCGCTATAAGCAATTCAGTGCGCGGTGCCGTCGCGTCATCCGCGATAGCAAGAAGGCAAGCTGGGACTTCTTTACTAGCTCATTTAACACCTTCACTCCCTCCTCGGAGGTTGAGTCGGATTCGACGGTTTTAGGCGCGCCTAGGTTCTCCGCGGTCTCTGGGCTCACTGTCGCGCACGATACATTAGTGGACCACGACGCAATTTCTAACTCATTGGGTCAATACTTTGCTGAGATATCGAGCTCTTCAAATTGCCCAACAGCGTTCCTCCCGAAGAAACGTGCAGCGGAAGTGCGACCTCTTGCTTTCTCCTCTAAAAATTGCAAAAGCTATAATACTGTTTTCTCCATGCGGGAACTCAAACATGCACACTCTTCTTCTCGCTCCTCCTCCCCAGGACCGGATGGTATCCACATCCAAATGTTGCTGTATTTATCATACCATAGTCTGCGTTACCTCCTTCGCCTTTATAATCGAATTTCCCAGACGATGGCGGGAAGCTATCGTCGTTCCTATTCCGAAACCTGGAAAGGACAAACATCTCCCCTCTGGCTATCGCCCCAATTCTCTCACGAGTAGTGTATGTAAGGTTTTGGAGCGTATGGTGAATTGCCGTTTAGCTTGGTGGCTGGAGTACCGCAGTCTTTTAACACCTGCCCAATGTGGTTTCCGAAAGCATGGTTCTGCAGTTGACCATCTTCTTGCTCTCTCCACTTATATCATGAACAATTTTCTCCGGAAACGCCAAACAGTAGCAATATTTTTTGATCTGGATAGCATACGATACCTGTTGGAGGACAGACATCCTCCGCACACTGTTCTCTTGGGGCTTTCGCGGTCGGTTGCCCCTTTTTCTTCGCGAATTTATGGCAGAGCGCACATTTAAAGTGTGGGTGAACACTACTCCATCACGTACTTTCTCCCAAGAAAACGGGGTACCCCAGGGCTCTGTGCTAAGTGTTGTACTGTTTGCCATTGCCATAAATCCAGTTATGGATTGTCTCCTTCCTGATGTCTCGGGTTCCCTCTTTGTGAACGATTTTGCGATCTACTACGGCTCTCAACGGACCAGCCTTCTTGAACGACGTCTTCAAGGCTGTCTCGATCGCCTCATCTCTGGGACCATCGAAACAGGCTTCCGCTTTTCTCCCAGTAAGACCGTTTGTGTTAATTTTTGGCGTCGTACGTTCTTCCACTTTCCTTACATCTAGGACCTGTCAACCTTCCGTTTTCGGACGTCGCTAAATTCTTGGGTCTTATGTTTGACAGAAAACTGTGCTGGTCCTCCCACGTTTCCTATCTTTCGGCTCGCTGTCTGCGATCCCTCAACACCCGCCGTGTCCTGAATGGTACCTCCTGGGGAGCGGACCGAGTGGTCCTTCTCCGCCTCTATCGCGCCTTAGTGCGCTCGAAATTGGACTATGGAAGCATAGTTTACTCCTCTGCTCGGCCGTCTATTCTTCGGCGTCTCGACTCTATCCACCACCGTGGATTACGTTTAGTGTCTGGAGCTTTCTACCCCAGCCCTGTGGAAAGCATTTATGCTGAGACTGCTGAACCTCCGCTGTCCAATCGGCGAGCTGTCCTTCTAAGTCATTATGCTAGCCATTGGGGTACAGCGTCGCCTTGGCTCCGTCCCCAGACCTGCTTGCTCCGTGATCTTTGTCAGTTTCCCAAGGATGGTACCCCTTCACTTGTTTATCGTCGGGCTTATTCTGCTCTATGTGCACAAATGAAGGCAGCCACATTTATTTACACTGACGGCTCAAAAACATCGTTTGGTGTAGGGAGTGCCTATTTGGGTTGCGACACCCCAAATCGATTTCGGCTTCCCGACCAGTGTTCGGTTTATACTACGGAGCTTTACGCTGTTCTCCAGGCTGTCCAGTACATCCGTCGCCACCAGCGGATACAGTATGTTATCTGTTCAGATTCTCTCAGCTCTCTCCTCAGTCTCCATGCTCTCTACCCTGTCCACCCCCTGGTCCATCGGATTCAGGACTGCCTCCACTTGCTCCACATGGGGGGGCGTCTCAGTGACGTTCCTCTGGATCCCAGGACACGTTGGTATCTGTGGAAATGATGCGCCCGATATAGCGGCCAAGGCTGCAGTCTCTCTTCTTCGGCCAGCTATTCGCACGATTCCCTTCGCCGATCTACGGAGTGTTTTATGTCGTCCTGTTGTTCTTTTATGGCATGCACATTGGTCGACACTTCCCCATAATAAATTGCGGGATGTGAAAGCTCTTCCCTGTGCTTGGACCTCTTCCTCCCGAACGCGCCGTCGGGAGGAGGTAATTTTGACTAGACTCCGGATAGGGCACTGTCTTTTTAGCCATCGACATCTTTTAAGCGGTGATCCTCCCCCACTTTGTCCCCACTGCTCTCAGCTGTGGACCGTAAGACACCTTTTACTTGAGTGCCCCTATTTTACTCCGTTACGCGCCCGTCTACAGCTGTCACCTGAAATATCGTCCATTTTAGCAGATGACACGCGCTCAGCCGATCGCGTTCTCGAGTTTTACTGCCAGTGAGATGACGTCAGTCATTTGAAGCTCCTTTTGGGGACAACCAACCCCTTTCTGTTGTGGTTTTTTAAGCTTTCCATCTGCTTTTAGTTTCTTCAATTTTTTGTTTCGTTCCAATTGCTGCTGGTTTCCATTTTCGTGTTTTACCTTTTCATAAGTCACAGACCGGGCGCTAATGAACATAGAAGTTTTGCGCCCAAAAAACCAAAACAAAAAAAAAGATTGTGCCCTTTTAGCATAGATTTTGCTTTTTATAGCTGGATTTTGCATAACTGGATTGTATTAAACAACATTTGACTAACAAAATTTGTGGATTTCAGTTAATCTGGGTTTTTGTGCCCTTACGTATTAACGTGAGCTATTAAAGTTGAAATACGTTATTAAATAACACATTAAAATTCCGTCACGTCAAACAGAGGGCATCTTTGTACATGGTGGGTAATGTCCATAGTGCGTTATGATCGTTAGCCCACTTTCTCGTCGTGGCATTGCAGTCCTGCTCATTCTCCGTCTCCCGAGAGAGGACACCTTCCTTGGTGCGTTTTCATACACCCACTGCGCAGCGTCGTTTTCTGCATCAACGATTATTATGGAATTCTTTGCACCTCATATCCAGCTCAACAGAAAGTCCATTGTGGTGGGGCCGCCATGTATCTTGCTGGTTGTAGCCCCATAACTACACAGGGATCGTTCTGCTGATGCCTGCGCTTTTAAATCCCCACATATGCCAAGGAGTAAAAGTCCATCACCCTGGGGCATCGGGGCACCGGCAATGGCCATATTGCCAGGTGGCCTTTGCTGTGGCTGGGTGGCGCCTGGTTGGCGTGGGTAGCATCAGGGTGGATGATACGCCATGAAGCGTAGTAAATCATTTCTTGCTTGTGGTCCACCACCAGCAGTCTCTAAGCAGGCAAAGTCTAACTATGATCCCAGGTCGTTCCCCTCCTGACCATACTATAGGAAGAACGCCAAGCTAAGGATAGCAGTGAAACTTATTCACCCTGGTACCTTGTATGTACGATAGTGGAAGGGGAATCTTTCATGTCCATGAAGCTTCAGTTTCTTGTGGAGCATTTGGAGGACAAGTTTGGGGAGGTGGGGGGCTTGTTCAAAATGCACTCTGGGTAAGTTCTGATAAAAACAGCATCCTCTGCCCAGTCATGGGCATTACTGGCTTGTGGCAAGTTGGGGGATGTTTCTGTTACCATCACGCCTTATAAATATGGTCCAGGGTTTTATATTCCACAGGGACCTTCTTTTGCAGTCTGAAGAAGAGATGCACGCCAATTTAGAGTGGTGAAGTGTTTATTTCCTCTGGCGAATCCATCAGGGTCCGAGGGATAACCAGGTTGCCACTGGCACCTTCATTTTGGCCTTCGAGGGTGACACATTGCCAGAGAAGGTCAAGGTGATGGTCTACCACTGTAACGTCAAGTCATATATCCCTTCCCTGATGCGGTGCTTCAAGTGCTGGAAGTTCGGTTATGTGTCTTCCCAAAGTACTTCAAGCCCCACCTGTCGAGATTATGGACGTCCATCACATCTAAATACTCGATGCCCCCTGCCTTCTGTCATCTGCAGATAGAATCATAGACTTCGCTCGCAAGACAGCAGGATTTTACTCAGTCTCTGGAACAATTGGCCTACACTGAGGCTAAGAGGAAATTTGATGCCTACATCCTGTGGCCATCAGTTCCTCAAATTCCTGTCGCCTCTCAGAACTGGGAGACTACACCTGCCTCCCTGATAGTGGAGGCACTTCCCTCCCTGTTTCTCCAGCACCACCTACTTCGGGAGCAACAGCCCCTCAACCATCTGGGATTTCAGACCCCATTTCTGAGCCAGAGAAGTATGTGGCTTCTTCAGCTCCTCTCGCTAGGAGGGGGTCCGTTGGAACACTCCCTTCCCAAGTTTCTGCTAGTGGGAAAGATGACACCCACCAGCCGCTGAAGAGCCTAAAAGCAGGTGGTCATAGGGCTTCATGCTCATCCTATGTCCTCTGTCCCAGCCTTGGGAAACCCACGGAACAGGGCGAGAAATAGGAAAAGAAGACCACTAAGAAGAAGCAACTTGGGGTGGCTACCAGACCACCGCTACCTACAAGTTCAGCATCTTAGGATGGAGTGGAGATTATGGCATCTGGTGAGGACCTAGATCTCGCTGGCACCTCAGCCATAGTGGATTTAGACTGAGACAAAAAGTCGATGGCAGCAGGTGACCCTGGGGCGTAAACTGCTTCATTGAATGTTCTGTGCCTTCCCACTCTTATGATGATGTCATCCTCCAGTGGTTTTTTCCCGCTGCCTTGCTGTGGTACCTATTAATCTTTACACGTGCTACCTCCATTGCCCTCTGCAGCTATTAGGGATACTGCAGGAACCGTAGCGACTATAATCGAGTGACAGGTGGAGTTAGCGTTTATGTCCTAAACCCAGTCTGTAGTGAACCTGAGCCCCTTCAAATCCCTCTTTAAGTTGTGGCTGTCGGAATATGGGCGACACAGGAAATAACTGTCAGCAAGGTATATCCTCCTCCAGATGGTGCAGTACCCCTGACTGTATTAGCTGCACTGATAGATCAACTCCCTAAACCTTTCCTACTTTTGGGAGATTTTAACGCCCATAACATGCCATGGGGTGACACCGTGCTTAGTGGCAGAGGCAAAGATGTCGAAACTTTGTCTCAGTCTGACCTCTGCCTTTTAAATACTGGGGCCACCACAAATCTCAGTGTGGCTCGAGGTAGTTACTTGGCCATGGATTTATCAATTTGCAGCCAAGGACTTCTCCCATCTATCCACTGGAGTGCACATGACGAACTGTGTGGTAGGAACCACTTCCACACATTCCTGTCACTCCCCTAGCGTAAGGCCCATGGACGCCAGGCCAGATGGGCTTTAAAAAGGCAGACTGGGAAACTTTCACCTCCAATGTCACCGTTGACTCAACCCCACATAGTAACATCGATCTGATTGGTTGAGCAGATGACTACCACAATCGTTTCTGTGGCAGAAAACGCGATCCCTCGTTCTTTAGGGTGCCCGTGGCGAAAGACAGTCCTTTGGTGGTCGCTAGAAGTCGCTGAAGCAATTAAAGAGTCGGCGAGCTCTTACACGACATAAGTGAAACCCTTCCCTAGAGCATCTGATAGTCTTTAAGCGACTCAGTGACAGTGTATTCCAGCTTATAAAACGACGGATGCAGGAGTGTTGGGAGAGGTATTTGTGAACTGTTGTGTGCCATATGTCACCTTCCCATCTCTGGAGGAAGATCAGACGTCTTTTTGGGTACCAGATCCCGAAAAGTGTCTCTGGCATTACCATCAAAAGCGTGCTACATACCGACGCTAACGTGATTGCTGAGAACTTTGCTGAGCACTATGCTCGAGCCAAGCCTCTGCATCAGAGAACTACCCCCCCCCCCCCCACCCAGCCTTTTGCACCCACAAACGGCGGATGGAAAGTCCTCTAGTTCACTACACTCTAGAGTCAACCCTATAACGCCCCTCAGCGCACTTGTACATTGCCCCGACATAGCTCCTGGGCCAGGTTGAATCTAGTCAGATGATTCAACATCTCTCATCTGACTACAAGCGATACCTCCTAGTCATCGTCAACCGCACCTGGTGCGATGGCATCTTTCCATCGCAAAGGCGGGAGAGCACCATTGTTCCAATGCTCAAACCCAGAAAAAACCCACTTGATGTGGATAGCTATCAGCCTCACCAACGCTGTTCGTAAGCTGCTGGAATGTATGGTGGGTAGGGTACTGAAGCCACGAGGTCTACCGGCTCCATGTCGGCGCAGCTTCCTCCAGGGATACTCTTGCACTGATAATATTGAGTCCCTTGAGTCTGCCATCCATACAACCTTTTCCAGACTCCAACACCATGCTACCATCTAATTTGATTTATGCAAAGCGTATGATGTCACCTGGCAGCATCATATTCTTGCCACATACGGTTGGGATCTCAGAGACCCACTCTCGATTTTTATCAAGAATTTTTATCCTGTAGCTCCATACTTTCCATGTCCAAGTTGGTGTCTCCCATAGTCCTTCCCCCATCCTCATCATATCCAGGAGACTGGGGTCCCGCAGGGCTCTGTGTTGAGTGTATCTCTATTTCTTAATAACCATTAACGGTATAGAAACAGCTGTAGGGGCGTCCGTCTCACCTCTGTATGCAGACGACTTCTGCATTTCCTACTGCTCCACCAGCACCAGTGTTGATGGGCGGCGCCTACAGGTAGCCATTCACAAGGCGCAGTCATGGGTTCTAGCCCACAGCTTCCAGTTTTCGGCCGCTAAGTCGTGTGTCATGCACTTCTGTCGGCGTCGTACCAGTCATCCGGAATCAGAACTTTACCTTCCTGCCGATCCACTCACTGCAGTGAAGACATCGATTCTTATGACTGGTTTTCCACGCCAGATTGACTTGGCTACCTTATGTTTGTCAGCTTAAGCGGAAGTGCTGGCAGCACTTCAATGGCCTCCGCACCAACTGGGGTGCATATCGCTATATTCTGCTGCAGTTCTATAAAGCCTTTATTCAATCCCGCCTTGACTATAGAAGTCTGATTTATAGTTTGGCGGCACCCTCAGCATTGCGTTTACCCAGTGCACCTCTGTGGCGTTCGCCTAGCGACAGGAGCTTTTAGGAAGAGTCCAGTGGCCAGCGTCCTTGTAGAGGCCAGAGTCTCTCCATTGCAGATCCGACGTGCACAGCTGCTCGCCAGCTACGTTGCACGCATTCGTAGTTCTCCTGAGCATCTGAATTACTGTCTCCTTTTTCAACCCGTGGCAGTTAGTCTCCCGCATCTGTGGCCCAGGTCAGGGCTATCGATAGCGGTTCGCGTGCGATCCCTTCTGTCTGTGCTGGAGTCCTTCCTTTCCACCTCCCATCCAAGTCCGTCTGCATACACCAGCATGGTGTACACCTAGGCCGCAGATTTGTCTAGACCTTTCGCTTGACTGTAAGGACTCAGTTACTCCTGCTGCTCTCCACTGTCACTTCCTCTCTATTCTTGAAGTGTTTTGGGGCTCTGAAGTGGTTTACACTGACAGCTCGAAGGCTGACGATCACGTTGTCTTCGCCTACGTTCAGAGAAGCCATTTTGAACAGCATTCGTTGCCCGATAGCTGCAGTGTATTCACTGCAGAGCTGGTGGCCATCTCTCGTGCACCTGATTATATCCTTTAATGCCCAGGGGAATCGTTTCTTCCGTGTACTGACTCCTTGAGTGGCTTACAAGCTATCGACCAATGCTAACCCCACCATCATTTGATAGCGTCCATTATGGAGTTCATCTATGCCCTGGACGGTCCCATCATTCAGTGGTGTTTGTGTGGACCCCAGGACACGTCGGCATCCCAGGCAACGGACTTGCCGACAGGCTACGCGGAAACCTCCTCTGGAGATGGGCGTCTCTGAACCCGACCTGCGTTCTGATTTACGCCTTAGGGTTTTTCAGCTTTGGGAGACGGAATGGCATAACAGTACACACAACAAGCTACGTATCATTAAGGAGACTAAGAATGTGTGGAAGTCTTCCATGCGGGCCTCTCGCAGGGACTCTGTGGTTCTCTGCCGGCTCCGCATTGGCCACGCTTGGGCGATCTACGGCTACTTCCTGCGCCTTGAGGACCCGCCTCAGTGTCGATGCGGCGCCTGGTTGACAGTGGCCCATATCCTGGTGCTCTGTCCCAGTTTGACTGCCCTGCGACGAAATCTTCGGTTATCAGACTCGTTGCCACTAATTTTATCTGACAACGCCTCATGGGCAGATTTAGTTTTACGTTTTATTCGTGAGGGTGGGTTTTATCATTTGATCTAAATTTTAGCGCTTGTCTTTTGTTCCTCTGTCCCCTCAACCCTAATGCTTTTAGGGTTGAGGTTTTAGTGTGTTGCAGAGTGGCTGGCTTCTCCTTTCTTTTCTAATGGTCTGTTTTGCAGTTTTGCTCTTTTCTACTTGTTTCTTGAGTTCCTGTGGTTTTTTTCTTACCTTTTGTTCATTTGTTTGTTGCCCTTTCGTCGTTCTTGTGGTTTTTAATTCTCTCCGTTTTTTGTTGTCAATCTCGCTAGTTTTATTCTCACTCTTGTGGTATTGTGGCTTCCATGCCACAATACGTCGCCGATGTTACCTGTGCCAAATGTAGACAAACCGGATATCAGCTAGTTGGTCATAATGTTCTGGTTGACCAATGTACATATGGCTTCATCTTTGAGAAGTGGTGCAATTCAATATTTTTTTTTTTCTGCAGAGATTGCAGCTTGGCTACATTTGAAATTACCGCTTCCTTCACGTTGTATGGACGAACATACAGTGAGTGAATTTTGCATGTCTTATTCCTCGCTTTGGAAGACAAGGGATTTTTTTCTCATAGGTCTCTCTCTCTGCCCATGAAAAAAGAAACGCTGCTTGGTATTTTTCTTACTTCTCTGCCGTGTCTGAAGCGCCGCCTTTTTAATGTTCACAATGTCTTCCTTGATGTTATTCTCAACTCATGGTCGTTGCTGCAGTGGAAGGGAACCACATGTCTTATCAGATCCCCTGGGTCATGGTTCGGCAATACTTTTGTTGGCGAATTTTTTTGTTGACCTGTGAGGCTGTTGATTCATTATTAGTTAAGTCTTCACCATGCACATTCCAAGCGTCATGTCTTTTTTATGTAGCAGATTCGTGACAGTTTGCCTAATTCATGCATTATCCTTTCTGCACAGTTTGCTTGAGTGATACTGGGCGACATAGATACCTTTTAATCTATTCCTGCGAGACATGGGTTCTCAATGTTTCCTGTTGTCCGATAGAACGTTTCACATTCAGTACCACCTTATAGGAAGTCGTCCCAGTCATCTTTTAGCAGTGTGAGGGTTATTTACATGGACAATTTACATAGCTATGAGGATGTACCTACGCGCGGTGTGTTCTCACAGTGGGGCAGCGCAACTGTACGGCAGCGTGTTACCTTAACTTCCTCGGTTTAGCGGAAAAAATGGACTGCAAACTTCTTTGGTATTTATTTCGCCTTCTGACGTTTTAAGTTGTATACAGATAACCAATACCTTCGTCGCCCACCTGTCCATTAAAGTATGCAGATCCCTTTAATTTCCTGACACATTACCCAAGTCCGTGGTGCACAGATGCGAGGTTAGTGTACCAAATAAATTCATTACACATTGTGCTATACATTCTACCCACGTGGAGTCATTAATGTTCCTCCTGCGGAAGAGCACATAGTTATGGAGCAGGAAGAGATGTCTGATTGTCTGAAAATTTTTGTCGTTTTTCTCTTGATGAACTTCATCCTTACCATGTTCCCCGCTGATGATCAGAGGGGGATCTGTAATATAGTTTCCAAATGGAAAATCCTTGAGATATTTAGGACATCAAATCTATATTCACGAGCCTCCTGTTCAATGCCTTTGGTTAGGCAGATGAACGAGTGAGACGAAGCGCCGGCCACAATATTATCTGTACCTGAAATGTGTGTTAGCTCCCCAAAGAGAACTCTTGAAGGTAGAGGGCCCAGCGGGATAGCCTGTCACGCATGAGTTTCAGTCATAAGGAGTTCTAGGACCTTGTTGGTCGCTGTACACTACCTTAATTTTCCCGACAGAAGCAGTCCCTAAATTTTGCCTACATCTCCAGCGCCTCAAGTTCTGTAATGGAGTAGTTTCATGTGCTCTTATTGAACACCCTAAGGCCGAAAGCAATTATTCTGTGACCAATTGCAACATAGACCTCTTCCTCTTGAACGGTTTCTACACTCTACACCTACCCAGTTCTACTGCAGTCTGTTGCTACACAGAAGGTAAACGCAAATTGGGGAGGCCTAGAACAGGCGCATTCGCTAGCACCCACTTCAATACTACCAGTTGCCTCTCTGCTTGCTCGTCCGATTTGCAGGGTGTACTAGTACCTGTAAGGATGAGAAGTCTAGCTGATACTAGAACTTCATGTACGTTAAAAAATTACAATACCTGATAGTCTTAAGCTGCTTCTTAGCCGTTATCATGGGGAATTATTTGATTGCCCTCAACTTATATTCATTAAGACGCATAGCAAATCTCGAATTCGATGACCTGAGAAACCGCTCGAGCGCGTGTGTGTGTTTGTGTGTTTGTTTTGTCCTTAGCGTAAGTTAAGGTTAGTTTAAGTAGTGTGTAAGCCTAGGGACGGTGACCTCAGCAGTTTGGTTCCATAGGAACTGACTAAAAATTTCCCAAAATTTATCCAAGAAATCTATTCCTGACTCCCAAAAAATGCATTACTCCAAATTTGCCGTGAAACCGGCTTCTTGTATAGCTTGCAACAGTTGCCTGGCATAGCGATAATGTTAGCTCCAGGTTGTGGCAGCAAACATGTCGTCAATATGTTTGGTAACTAATTCTTTGATCTCATTGTTCAGAGCTGCATCCAGTGCACGTATCAATACACAAGAAGAGGGCAACCCGAAGGGAACATCCTTAAATTGATAACAACTCCGGTAACAAAGAAAAGTGGTGTTCTGCCTTCAACATTGATCTAATTCAACCTGCAAAAAAAACTCATTCTTAAACCCACCGAAAAGATCTTCCTCTGTAATTGCTACAATAATTCTTAGACTCTCGGGAATATCCGTCTTCGGCAACAGAATTTTAATTTGCTGTAGTCAGCCACCAGTCGAATCTATCCCTGTTTGCAAGATATGCAGAGGGTTGCAGTATCTGCTAGCACGCTCAATCACCCCTTGGTCAGTCATTTGTTCTTCCACCTGTTGTTTGTACATTAGTAGAGGACTATACGATTTACTGAAGTATGCATGTTGTTCCTTGACTATAATTAAACCTAAAACTCTTAAATGTGCCGGTCTTACTCTAAACACTTCATATATTGCATTAAAACGTCCATATGTCTAAATTCTTCCCTGCTTTCTGATGGAATATCCCTTATTTTATCCACCTTGTCGTCAATGACACTGAGGTTTTCACCGTGCTTTGTTGTGCGTGACAGCGGGGGAGACATGTTTCAGCACCGGGATACTACTTTGAAGCTGTCCCGGAAACTGTGTGACAGCGAGCTATGCTGTAGCCACTTTCACGTCAACTGAAATACCAGGTGGTTGTGGCTTACCATCTAGCGATTGTAACTGTGCTTTGGTTCATGTCTACGATCGCAGCATACTGACGCATGAACTCTACACAGAGTATGTCAATTGTCAAATATGGGATGATTGTGTTAGTGACAAACATCATACCCTCGCCAACGAAAGTAGAATCTCATCTGCTCCTTCAGTTCAATGGTTTTTGCCTTGAATGGCACTGCTAACGCAGGTTCTTAGCAGAAGAAAGGCAGCCCATTACTCTGTTTTTAACACTCTTAAAATAGTTTCTGGTACCCCGTTTACGATATTACCAGTGTCTAGCACAGCAGATATTTTCTGTTGTCCTACATTAATTCCTAAAGTTGGGCACACCGGTTTTCTGTCGATGGCCACTTCTGTCAATAGCTCGTCTCTAACTTCTTTATTTATTAAAGAACTGTAACAGACGCCCGAATAACAGGGAACTGATACGCATCGAGTTTAGAAAACAGTGCATTGATAATGGCTAGGCACTAACAGAATTCTCGATTTGCGTCATGAAACCTGCAAAAAAGGACGACTACTGATAGCTGCGCTCGTTAATTTATAAATCACGTAGTAATCGCTGAATGCACCCACTTTCCTAATGGAAGGTAACATGACTTGTTCATATCTTTGGACGCTCAAAATGTAGACGTGGCCTTCATATAAACCTGCTTGCTGGCCCATATCTAGTCAGGCCTGATGGTTCCCCCTGGAACAGGGTGGCAAGTAATCGCTGCTTCATGCGAACTGTTTCCTCGCTCCGTTGTTTGTGCGGGAATTCTATTCTGCTCACTCGTATCTTCATCCAACGAACGGGGCTTGTTCCTTCGCGGAGTGAATATCAGGTTATGGTTCTTATCTGCGTTACCATACTCTCCTGGTTTCATGTTAACGTGATAGCCGTTGTAATTATTGTTATACTGTTTCCTTTCAAATTCCACTCTGTAATTACGCTCTTCTCACTCATATTCATCGGCATCAAACAAAATCATCCTAAGTCTCTAGGTCTGACTTCTCTGTACCATTAGTGACCACTTCTGGCCAGTAGGCAATGAAATGATGAAAAATTCAATTCCCCACTCTTGATTGGTGTATCCAGATGCTGGTTTCCCTTTATTATTTCAGCAAAATACGCAGCATAGGATGTGAAAAATGTTGGTGCCAGGGGTGGAACTTCAGTTATGTTTCGATGCACCCTATTATTCTGCTCGGTCATATACCAATAGACCTTCATTATTTCATCTTCGAATTACCAACTAGAATTGCTTGTTTGCACTCATGATCTAGCATGGAAAATTCTTCACAGCTCAGGCGACTTCACGCACATTAAATTTGCTGGTGAAAGGGCCGATGACTTCGGAAACTTCTGGAATTCAGCTAACCTTGTTTTCACGTGGACTTGTCCGTTAGCGTTAAACATTCGTAATTTTCTTAAAGAGAAGTGTTTCTCATCGAAAGCACGGTCTGCTCTGGCTGCATTCACAAATTCTATCGAGCCTCTTCTGCCTATATTAGACGGTGCCTTTTTGTAAAGACTGAACTTATCGTTTGAGTGAATCAGTTTTCTATTTATGGCAAGGGAATCGGCTCTGTTGTCTCCGAAACAGGACACTCCTCTACTTTCATTCTGCATTCTCTGTAAGAGTTCGGAGTTTGAGCTCCCTATTTTTGTCTTCATCAGAGACGTTATCTTGTCCTACTGCTTCGCTTTATCTTCTGTCGGGTAAAGTCTAGCTACCTTACTGTGAAGCGTTTTCTCAACCCCACCTATATATATTCATTCATTCATTTTTTATAATGTGAAGTCTACACTGAAGAGCGGAAGAAACTGGTACATCTGCCTAATATCGTGTGGGGCCCCCGCTAGCACGCAGAAGTACAACAAGAAGACGTGTCATGGACTCGATTAAAGTCTCAAGTAGTGCAGGAGGAAATTGACGCCATGAATCCCGCAGGGCTGAATATAAATTCCTAAGAGTATGATGGGGTGATTTCTTCTGAACAGCACGTTGGAAGACATCTCATATATGCTCAGTAACGTTCATGTCTGGGGCGTTTGTGGGCAGCTGAAGTGTTTGAACTCAGAAGAGTGTTTCTGGATGTATGGGATGTGGTTTTCTTGTCCCCATTTGTCCATTTGTTTGTTGCCATTCAGTTGTTTTTGTTGTTTTTCCTTTCATTCTGTTTTGTCTCACTGTCTTACTCGACCTCTTGTGCCATTGTTTCCTTCGGAACTAGGGACCGATGACCCCGTAGTTTGATCCCGTCCCCTCTTTTGAACCAACCAACAGTATGGGGTGTCGCATTGTGCTGCTAGAATTGCCCAAGACCGTCGGAATGCACAATGGACATGAACGGATGCAGGTGATTGGACAAGATACTTAATAAATGGTTAAATACGTGTCACCTGTCAGTCATATCTAGACGTATCAGGGATCCCATATCACTCCGTCATGTGCCTCACACCATTGTAGAGCCTCTACCAGCTTGAACAGTCCCCTGCTGACATGCAGTGTCCAGGGATTCATAAAGTTGTACGTACACATCCATCCGCTCAATACAATGGCAATACAGGAAATTGCCCTCTTCATCGCTATGTTGGAGATGCGGTGTCCCTCGCTCGTGCTCAGACTATAACCCCCCACGTTCACACTAATCCCCCTGCGGGTCCGGGGGAAGAATAGGCCCGAGGTATTCCTGCCTGTCGTAAGAGGCGACTAAAAGGAGTTTCAACCGTTTTGGCCTTCTATGTGATGGTCCCCCTTGGGGTTTGACCTCCATTTTTCAAAATTCTACAGAAGTACGAGCATTTTGGGGAAGGACACCTTACATGGTGTACCACTGGTCCTAAGTGCACTAAGACCTTGGCACTCAGCATTGCACCGGCGTTGTAACCATACCCACTATTCCTCAAATTGGGCCTAAACGTCTGATGGGTTGTCCAAGTTACGCCCGTAGTGCATCTCCATCTCCACCAGTGATCATGATGGACTTTCCATGGCACCAGAAATCCAGCACGGTAGCCAGCCCGTTGTGGTGGGGCCGTCATGTACCCTCTACATTGTAGCCCCCTGACAACACAGGGATCGTACTGCCGATACCTGAGCTGCACCCTCCCCACGTCGGCCAAGGAGTAGATGCCCGTCTACTTGGGGCATCAGGACTCCCAGCAATGGTCATCCCGCCAGGTGGCCCTTGCTGCGGCTGGGTGGCGCCCGTGGGGAGAGCCCCTGGTCGGAGTGGGTGGTATCGGGGCGGACGTTTCGCAGATGAAACGTCAACACGTATCAGGTCGCTCTGCGGCCGAGTCTTTCAAAAGAAAAGGTACCGTTTCTAGTTCTGGTTCTCCTGCCCTTTCCCCCTTGGCCACTCCATGGGAGGAGGGACAGGCCCGCCGGCTTGGGGCGAAGTACTTCCCCCGCTATTTGGTCTGTTCTCGAACCGATGGGGGGACGTTCCCCACCTCCAAGCCCATGTTCTTTGTTCAGCACATTGAGGACGTCTTCGGGGAAATCGAGGCTCTCAGCAAGATGCGATCAGGGTCCGTTCTTATCAAGACCACCTCTGCCACACAGTCGGCGGCGCTCCAGGCGTGCGACCGCCTAGGGGACATCCCAGTATCCATTGTCCCACATCTGGCACTACATAGGACGCAGGGGCTTATTTTTCATCGTGATCTCCTGCTACAATCTGATGAGGAGCTCAAGGCCAACCTGGAGCGCCGCGGCGTGCATTTCGTCCGGCGAGTCCAGCGCGGCCCCAAAGACCGTCACATCGACACCGGGGCCTTTATCCTCGCCTTCGAGGGGGACGTTCCCCCGGAGAAGGTAAAGGTGATGTGCTACCGGTGCGACGTGCGCCCTTACATACCGCCTCCTATGCGCTGTTTTAGTTGTCTGCGCTTTGGGCACATGTCGGCACGGTGTGAGGCTGAGCCCCTTTGTGGCGATTGTGGATGTCCTCTTCGTGAGGAACATACATGCACCCCTCCACCTCGGTGCATTAATTGTCCTGAAGTCCACTCGCCTAGATCCTCAGACTGCCCCGCCTATCAGAAGGAGAAGAAGATACAAGAAATCAAAACTTTGGATCTGCTCACTTATTCTGAGACCAGGAAGAAGTATGACCGCCTTCATCCAGTGCCATTGACCACTTCGTTTGCCTCAGTTGTGTGCACTCCTTCCGCGGTATCCTCACCCCTATCCTGTCCCCCCTCCGCCTCCTCCGCCCATCAGGGGGCTCTGCCTCCACCTCCCAAATCCCTCCCTTCCAAATCCTCCTCCCCCATGGCCCCCACCCCCTCTGCCCCAGGGGCCACCCTTCCTCCTCCTCCTCCTCCTCCTCCTCCTCCTCCTCCTCCTCCTCCCCCCCCCACGCCACCTGAGAAGCGATCCTCTTCTCAGGCGTCCATCGGGGAAAAGTTCCGGACCCCAGCTTCCGAGGTCCAGCGTTCCACAACGGACCCCGCGCATGTGGACCTCCTTCGGGTCCAGCCCACCATACCTGTGCCTCCTCGGCCTTCCAAGAAGGCCTCCAAGAAGAAGTCTCTATCCCCCTCTCCACCCCGGCGCGTTTCATCTGACGCTTCATCCGTGAGTCGCTGCTCCCGGCCGTCCTCAGTTTCGCCGGGACGCTCTACTGATAGGCGCTCCGCCGGCCTTTCGTCGGCAAATGATGTGGCCCCCCCTACACAACCAGGGACAGCGGCCACAGCTGGCGACGAGTCGATGGGACCGGATCCGCCTCCCGTCGGTTGTAGCGTTGTCCCCTCGCAACCTGGCCCTCCGCGGCCGTCGAGGTGACCAGCTCTTCCCCCTTCTCGTTCCCCCAACTTTTTGACTAGCGATGGCGTTGTTTCATTGGAACGTAAGAGGTATTCGATCTAATCAGTAGGAATTACAACTGCTCCTCCGCCTGCAATGACCGCTCGTTCTTGGTCTCCAGGAAACCAAGTTGCGCCCGACTGACCATATTGCCTTTACCCACTATACCTCGGAGCGGTATGACCTCACCCCTGTGGACGGTATCCCAGCTCATGGTGGGGTCATGTTGCTCGTTCGGGACGATGTCTATTACCATCCCATCCCATTGACCACCCCACTCCAAGCAATAGCTGTCCGCATTACTTTTTCTGCTTCTACTTTTTCAGTTTGTACCATCTACACTCCAGTCATCTGCTGTTAGTAGGGCTGACATGATGCACCTCATCGTTCAGCTTCCCCTGCCGTTCTTATTGTTTGGCGACTTCAATGCCCATCATCCCCTTTGGGGCTCTCCTGCATCCTGTCAAAGAGGCTCACTCTTGGCGGATGTCTTCAACCATCTCAATCTTGTCTGCCTCAATACCGGCGCCCCGACTTTCCTCTCGGACTCTACTCATACCTACTCCCACTTGGACCTCTCGATCTGTTCTACCACTCTTGCCCGTCGGTTCGAGTGGTATGTCCTTTCTGACACCTATTCGAGCGACCACTTCCCCTGTGTCGTTCGTCTCCTGCACCACACCCCATCCCCACGTCCTTCGAGCTGGAACATACTGAAAGCTGACTGGGGACTTTACTCCTCCCTGGCGACCTTTCCGGACCACGATTTTCCCAGTTGTGACAGTCAGGTCGAATATCTCACGGCTGTTATCATCAATGCTGCCGAACGTTCCATTCCTCGTACTACTTCTTCTTCGCCTCGCGTTTCCGTCCCCTGGTGGAACAAGGCTTGTAGGGACGCTATCCGTGCTCGACGACGTGCTTTACGCACCTTTCGCCGCCATCCTACGTTGGCGAATTGTATTGAATACAAACGACTCCGAGCGCAATGCCGTAGAATCATCAAAGACAGCAAAAAAGTTTGTTGGGCCTCTTTCACCAGCTCCTTTAACAGTTTTACTCCCTCTTCCGTCGTTTGGGGTAGCCTGCGCCGGCTGTCGGGCATTAAGGCCCACTCCTCGGTACCTGGCCTGACCTCAGGTAATGAGGTCCTTGTTGACCCTGTGGCTGTCTCCAACGCCTTTGGCCGCTTTTTCGCGGAGGTTTCAAGCTCCTACCATTACCACCCTGCCTTCCTTCCCAGGAAAGAGGCAGAAGAGGCTCGGCGACCTTCCTTCCACTCGCTGAATCTGGAAACTTATAATGCCCCCTTCACTATGCGGGAACTCGAACGTGCGCTTGCACTGTCCAGATCCTCTGCTCCGG
The DNA here is from genome assembly GCF_023864345.2 of Schistocerca serialis cubense. Lineage (NCBI taxonomy): Eukaryota > Metazoa > Arthropoda > Insecta > Orthoptera > Acrididae > Schistocerca > Schistocerca serialis. The sequence continues at coordinate 209,508,799 of NC_064645.1, forward strand.
GGCCAGATGCCATTCACGTTCAGATGCTAGCACACCTTTCTCCGGCGGGCAAAAGCTTTCTTCTTCGTACCTACAATCGCGTCTGGACCGAAGGTCGAGTCCCCAGGCGTTGGCGTGACGCCGTTGTTGTTCCTATACCCAAACCCGGGAAGGATCGACAGCTTCCTTCTAGTTACCGCCCCATTTCTCTTACAAGCTGTGTCTGTAAGGTGATGGAGCGCATGGTTAATGCTCGGTTAGTCTGGATTCTTGAATCTCGACGACTACTTACTAATGTCCAATGCCGCTTTCGTCGCCGCCGCTCCGCTGTTGACCACCTTGTGACCTTGTCGACATTCATCATGAACAACTTTTTGCGAAGGCGCCAAACGGTAGCCGTGTTCTTCGACTTGGAGAAGGCTTATGATACCTGTTGGAGAGGAGGTATCCTCCGCACTATGCACAGGTGGGGCCTACGCAGTCGCCTGCCCCTTTTTATTGATTCCGTTTTAACGGATCGAATGTTTAGGGTACGTGTGGGTTCCGTATTGTCCGACGTCTTCCTCCAGGAGAACGGAGTGCCTCAGGGCTCCGTCTTGAGCGTAGCCCTTTTTGCCATCGCGATCAATCCAATTATGGCTTGCATTCCACCTAATGTCTCAGGCTCTCTCTTTGTCGATGACTTCGCGATCTACTGCAGTGCCCAGCGAACTTGCCTCCTGGAGCGCTGCCTTCAGCGTTGTCTAGACAGCCTCTACTCATGGAGCGTGGCAAATGGCTTCCGGTTCTCTGAAGAGAAGACGGTTTGTATCAACTTTTGGCGATATAAAGCGTTCCTTCCGCCATCCTTACATCTCGGTCCCGTTGTTCTCCCATTCGTGGACACAACTAAGTTTCTAGGGCTCATGTTGGACAGGAAACTGTGTTGGTCTCCACATGTCTCTTATTTGGCGGCCCGTTCTACATGTTCCCTTAATGTCCTCAGAGTTCTTAGCGGTTCATCTTGGGGAGCGGATCGCACTGTCCTGCTTCGCTTGTATCGGTCCATAGTCCGATCGAAGCTGGATAATGGGAGCTTTGTCTATTCGTCCGCTCGGCCATCCCTCTTACGCCGGCTCAACGCCATCCACCATCGGGGGATACGTCTTGCGACTGGAGCCTTCTATACTAGTCCTGTCGAGAGTCTTTATGCTGAAGCTGCCGAATTACCATTGGCCTACCGGCGCGACGTACTGCTGTGTCGGTATGCCTGCCGGCTGTTGTCTATGCCTGACCACCCCTCTTATAAGTCCTTCCTCGCCGATTCTCTCGACCGTCAGTACGGGTTGTATGTGTCTGCCCTGCTGCCCCCCGGAGTCCGCTTCCGTCGCCTGCTTCGACAATTGGATTTTGCCCTCCCTACCACCTTCAGAGAGGCTGAGAGCCCGACACCACCTTGACTCCAGGCTCCGGTTATTATTTATCTCGTCCTCAGCTCACTCCCGAAGGAGGGTACTCCGGCTGCAGTGTATTGCTCACGGTTTGTCGAACTTCGTGCTCGCCTTGCCGGTCACACCTTTATTTACACCGATGGCTCCAAAACTGACGATGGTGTCGGCTGTGCCTTTGTCGTCGGGGCCGCCACCTTTAAATACCGACTCCTCGACCAATGTTCGAGCTTTACGGCCGAGCTTTTTGCTCTCCATCAGGCCGTTCAGTCTGCCTGCCGCCACCGCCATTCATCGTACGTACTCTGCTCTGACTCACTCAGTGCTCTTAAGAGCCTTGGAGCTCCCTATCCGGGCCATCACTTGATTCAACGGATACAGCAGTCCCTCCATTCTTTCGCTGATAATGGTGGTTCTGTCAGCTTTCTGTGGGTTCCCGGACATGTAGGAGTGCCCGGGAATGAGGCTGCGGATGCTGCAGCCAAGGCTGCAGTCCTCCTGCCTCGGCCAGCCTCCCACTGTGTCCCGTCATCTGACTTTCGTGGGGATGTATGTAAGAGGCTTGTGTCGTTGTGGTGTGATGCTTGGTCATCCCTCCAAGGAAACAAGCTCCGGGCAGTAAAACCACTCCCAACTGCTTGGACAACATCCTCCCGACCATCTCGGCGCGAGGAGGTCCTTCTGACCAGGTTGCGGATTGGGCATTGCCGGTTTAGCCACCGCTACCTGCTCTCCGGTGACCCAGCACCGCAGTGCCCTTGTGGTCAGGCATTAACAGTACGCCATGTTTTATTGTCGTGTCCCCGTTTTAGTCAATTTCGTGTTGTCCTGTCCCTGTCATCTACTTTACCGAATGTTTTAGTTGATGACGCTCGAGCAGCTGCTCGTATTCTGCGTTTTATAACTTCAACTGGCTTGTCCAAAGACATTTAACCCTTTTACTTATCTGCATCTTTGTCAGGTCCTTCTGGTGTCCCCCCATCCCCTTGAGTTTTAACAGCTTCCATGTGCTCTAACAGTGACTGGGCGCTAATGACCTCAGCAGTTGAGTGCCCTTAAACCCAACCAAAAAAAAAAAAAAACGTTCACACTAACTTAATTCTCGAAAACCTGCCATTGTAGCAGCAATAACCGATTTAACAACTGCGCCAGACACTTGTTCTCTTAAAGGCGCTGCCGCCCGCACCACCCTATTCTGCCTGTTTACATACCTCTGTATTTAAATATGCATGCCTATACCAGTTTTAGTGCCTCATGCAACTTCTTCAAAAGCTACTTCTTTTCCTCTTTCATTTGAGCCCTATCTGCAGCTGCGTTATTCCTATCGGCTTCTGCTTTTTCGAACATTAACTTCTGAGCGGATTCTGCTTTCAATCTGTCCTCATCTGGTTTCCTTCTATCGGCATCTGCTTGCCTTCAGTCGGCTTCTGCTCTTTCCATCCACTTTTTGACCCATGGTGGAATGGCCCATATATCTCAGATTTACTGGATGGTTTCTTTTGTTTGTCAGTAATAACTTGCCTATCCATAACATCGTCAGGCGTTTGACTTGGTTTCTCTTTCTGCTAAATCTTACATTGGAGGTTCTATGACAATGTGTTCGGCTTCTAATGGAGTCTCATCTCGAGTAATATTTCTCGCTAACAAAGATACGCGCGGTTCATCCTTCACCAAATACTAATGGCCGATCAGACGCTAATATTTAAATAATCCTTAAGAAAACACACAAGGAAATAACATAAACGAGGTCCCCACACATTGATTATTCAATCATCACAGTCTACGTGAACAATATCATTAAAAACGCGCCCAAAAATCAGAATTAACAAAGCACCTGCTCGTGCACGAGAATTAATAACTAAGTAGAATAGGAAGCATAAAGCAGTTATTACAAAGAAGTTCTACAACCTAAACGATGGCAGACTCTTGTTCTGGCTGTATCAAAGGGGAAAAACCAACGGAACGATTCTGGGATCAGTGTCCACATGAGAACTACCACTTCGTTTCTTCTCTTATATTTTGTGCTTTTGCGGTCGCTCGAGCCTCAGCGGAGATCAGTGCGTCTGCCTGCCGCACTGGCGAACTCGTTTTCCGAGCTGTGTACGAAGATATGGGGATGGATCCCCCTCTGGTATACTTCCAGGGAATACCCAACAGCGTTTATAAAGGGTTTCAGGAGGCACCCGATGAACAGTCCAAAATGCCAGGCCTCTACGGAGAAGGTCTCTCACGCAGCAGAAAGGTGGCCACCGCTACCGTTGGCCACAGAATAGTCCCCTCAGCCGGTTACTTCATGGGGCATAGCTTGTACATGCGAAAAAATTCTGGGAATATCTCTAGATGCCACTATTTAGTAACAGGAAGCCCAGGCACCTATCGTGCTACGGGTTGGGAAATATACCGAATTTCGCCCACACCTTGTAACGCTACCGCCCTGCTCGGACGTACGTTAGCTCTATAAAGCCTGTACTGTGACAAGTTCAAGGGCTTCACCTTATAAACAAGGATTTTAGTACAAAAGTTGACTGTGCGTACCTAATAGAAGCAAGATCGGACTTATTCTCAGTCAATAACTACAGTGATTCATCAAGCAGATGTAAAGTATAATTGCTCGTTCGCATGGACAAGAAGTACACACAGTAGATGCTAACAACGATTAATAATTCGGTCGCCAGCCTACTTAGGCAATGAGTGAGTTTTTCCTTGTACAAGTGGGTGCATGTACAAGCATAACTACACGTAGTAAAGTTGCGTTATATGGCAAAGTTTGGAACCAGGTGAATCCACTGAACTAAAGTTTTCTCTTTTTGTACCAATTTGGACGAGCTAAATTTACACAACACCACACAGCAATGATTACTACGAACTGCATTTTGTATATTGATCAGACTGAAATCGGGCATAGATTGCCCTAGCATCGACAATCTTGAAAGTACACACACAATATCACTATTAATAAAGGAAAAACACTAATACACTTAGGATTAATATAGACTTAGCTTTACTGGTCAAATCTGATCAGTACATTTCAAGGTTTGAAAGAATGTGCAAGAGAAAGGGGGGGGGGGGACCCTGAAACTGTTATGGTCGTTAAACTGAAACTATTAAGTACTGAAGGCAAATTAACACTCAAAATTATCAATCTATGGATAACTACTCTTTTGTCTTACTTCTGAAAAATTTAACTGTCATTACTTCTGTCTCAAACTAATTAAATAACATCGCTAACTCAATTCAAAAAAACTCTCTTCCAATTTAGTCATGCTTTTGTTCTTTACCAACATTTGCAATAACCCACAGCACTTTAGATTCCTTTATGGCATAGATTAATCTGCTGGTAATTTTCATTAACACTAACATTAAACTTTCAGTTCAGGATACTCGGATTGCACAATACGAGGTAAGGATCCTGTCTAGGTCAGTGATCAGGATCAGTAATGGCTAAGGCAATTCTGGTAAAAGTCACGTTATTATTGAACAGTTAGAAACAGTTTCGACACTGGTCCACACAGATACACTTCTAAAGATGAAATAAATGTTTGACCTGTGCAAGTCGGTGCGGCGGTTGGCGGGCAGCGAGATAGCGGGCAGCACGGCACACATACAAGCACGGCTAAGGCTCACAAAACATCGGCACTTTCCATCTTCTTAGCGTCGTAATCTTTCCAATTTTGTGCCTCAGAATATAGCCATGCCAAGTAGTCGTCGGAATCGGTTCATCCGAGGCTCAATGGAATCCACTTTTCCTGGGTAGCCTCCTCGGTACAGTACGTGTACTTCCGACTGTTGCTCGCCTCCGACTGTTATACTGTGCCCGTTGTGCCGAACCGCGCCAGTGTGCGTTTTCCCGCCTCGCCTGCCTCCACCTTTTCCCGATCCCCTACAGGTAGGGTATTCACCACAGGTTTTCTACTACACATATCCTAATGCATTACCTACGTATGGACTAAGTGTATAAATTACAATTTTCACATCTTACAATAGTTTTAACATTAAATACACTTTCCTTTGATTACCACATTATTTGAAATCTAACATAAATAATAATATCCATTTCAAAAGTTGCTCACAGTCCCTTCAACATAACGATACAAACCGAAAAAAAAATTCAAAAAAATTGCTTACATTAATTTATCTAAATTCACAAAGAAAAAAATTATTATATGTACAGTTATCGTTACAACCTGTCCTACGCCCCTCCCAGGAAGTCCCCGTCAATAGAACACACAATGCAGCTATTAAGGGTCGCATACTGACATGTGAGCGGTATAGTCACACGTTATATGAGCTGGGGCTCTCCGAGGTCCATTTGCTGGCATCCAGCAGAGGCTGCGGCGGTTGCGCAGCACTTCCTTGCCATTTGACCAAAGCGTGAGCTAAGAATCACAGCTTTGGAGGGAATAAAATGCTTTACTCTCATTGAGTGATGATCCACAAAAAGTGTTTAAGATTTGCATTATTACGTTCGATAACAACGGAGGCAGACTGACTGATTTCGGTATCATAATGCCATCAAGATATGAGTAGGGCTCTAAATTAATTTTACATTTTGTGATCCATTCATATCATCTCGCCACATTGTTAAAGTTTCACTTATGGCTTTTTTCCCGTTCTATAGGCTATTTTTCATGAAGATTTTTAACAGGAATTAGTATCCAGAATGACTTTTCACTCTGCAGCTGAGTGTTCGCTGATACGAAACTTCTTGGCAGATAAAAGCTATGTGCTTGCCCGAGACTCGAAATCGAGACGTCTGTTCTTCACGGGCAAGTGTTCTACTGACACTTTTTTCCTTGCATATTTTATTCGGCCTTCGGGACGTTAGTGGTCAGAGCAGACAGGGGTCGGAACCTGAAGGCTGGCCATAGTGTCCGCCTCACCGCCAGCGAATCTATGGAGCGCAGGAATGAGGTGCACAGAAATCAACAGAAGTGGAAACCTTTGTTCTTATTTTCACTTTTTAAAGTAATTTTTGCTGTTATTATGAAATATATGTGGAACATAAGTCGTCCACATAGAAAAAGTAGACTGGGTAAAGAAAAAGAAAAACTGAAGAAATAAAATCCGCAAATTTACTAGGTCCCTCATGGAATTGGTACTCGACAGCCCATTCCTTGACTCGCGTAATGGCATGATTTGGCAACGGCAAAATGTCTGCCCTCCGCATATAGAAACATTGGCGTTTCGATCGTGTCTGGTGGCACTCGCAGATAGCGGGCAATGATTTGGTGCACGAAGCGCCAGACGTCGTGCGAAGAGGCGCACGTCAGACGGTGGTCGTCAGTGTCGAGTTGCTGGCAAAGGAGAGAAAAAAAGGGGAATCCGACAAACTAATGTGGTGCAGTCGCTGTTTTGTGGCAAATTTTATATTGACTGTGTAATACCATATTGCCCAGACATCCGTGAGGAGGAAGGGCTGGTTGATGGTATTCAAACTAGACGGAGGGATATTATTGGGTTCCATCATATTACAGTGAACACGGCGCAATTGTGGACCGTAAACCTCCTTCGTTCTGAGCGGGCGTGTATCTGGAAGATTGGTTTGTATGTAAATGTAATCGGTGAAAAAGGTTCGAACGTGAGAACTGAGACAAATGATGCGGTTGGTGAGGTGGAAGCAGGCAGGAGGACCTCAAGCAAGTTGCATGTTAGAGATACGCCATGTCCAGCCCCCTGTCTTCTCATTGTACTCGTATACAAGGACACATCTCGTCTACGGACATTGACGAGTCCGAAGTCACCATCCTGTCGGGGCATACGTGTCTGATAATGGACTTCAAACATGCATCCTTTCGTAAGATAATAGCAAAGGGCCGCCTGAAGGTTGCGCCCGATCACCATCGGCAGGGTGAGAACCTGCGAGATGTGGACCAATTTTAATGCCACATGATGATTAAAAAAATCAACGCGCTGCTAAACAGGTCCTGGCGGTCCATGGCATTCTGGCGGACGTCGTTAAGGATGACTCAAACAGGAGGCGGAAATTCGTTTCTGCTGTGCGTGTGACGGTGGGCGCAACGGTAATACCCAGGTAAGGGAATGTCCGCATGAGCGGCAGGGAGACACTTCACTTTCCTGGAGGCCTAGTCCATTGCACATCGCAGAACATTTGGCGACATTCGTGGCACTGCCAGCGGTAGACCTATAACGTGTAATCAATTTCAGGATTGTTAGAATCTCGGAGCCGGAGCGGATGATGATGATGATGATGATGATGATGATGATGATGATGATGATGATGATGATGACGACGACCATGATCATAAGGTGGAGGTAGAGGTAGTAACACGACAGTGAAAAGTGTGTTGGCGAAAGATGAGACCGGAGAGTTCGGTCGTCGTTGCCCCCAATGATGAGTTCAAGGGCAGTAGCATACAGGAGGGTAGAGGGAAGTATCCTTCCTGAACGGCTCATCAACTGGCACTGCTGTAAAGTCGTCAAAGGACGTCGATAAATGGAGGGGCGACGCCCTTGCGGGCTGCCACTGGAAACAGGAAGCGGTGGCGCATTTTATGGAAGACGCTATCGAAATCTATAGCGACGACCGCTGCACGGGGTTTGCAGGCCGCCGCCATTGCAATAAAGTTGCGGCGTTCCCTGTCTCTCAGACGTCCTTTGCTCTGTGGAAAGGACATGAGAGATTATTGACCTGGGACGCACCACAAATAAGCGAGCTAAAATCTTGTAATCGGCGTTTTGTAGCGTGAGAGGTCTACTGCTCATGACTGTCCGACCATGGGCTGGTTTGTGGACCGAAATGATGCCCTCAACAGAGGGAGGTGGGACTGCTTGGTCAGATGCCATCACTTCTTGAAACAGTCGTCCACCGCGTTGCCATGAGTTCCTGGAAGGCTCGGTAAAACTTAATCTGTAAGCCATCAATGCTGGGCGATCTGTTGACCCTTGTCGATTGCGTTATCGACTTCGTCTCGTTTGACAGTCACTGTCAATGTATCAGCCTCTGTATGGGGGAGGGATCGCATGACGTTATGCAAAATGGAGTCTCCTGTTTCAGAATCGGCATTTTCTACCCTGTGAGAACAACTGTAGTGTTCGACGAATGCGTGAACGATGTCATTCTGATTGGTCATCTGTGGGCCATGAACCGTGGCCAGAGCGTTGGTAGGCTACAGACGACGCTGTCATTTGTCGGATACTATATGATGCAATTTCCAGACTCTCATGATCGTTGCGCCGTGTCAATATCACCACTCCTAGAAATTTGCGGCGTGCCAGACCAGTTATCCTCGGTTTAGCTTTTTGCCGTTTCAACTGGTTGTCTGGAATTGGTGGCTGAGTATCCAAATCTCGGAGAACTGCGTAGTAGAAGTCGACGGTGTTGCAATGCCAGTTGGCAAAGTCCTTCTGGTATCCCATTAGTGTCCTCCTGATCAATGGTTTGGTGCAGTCCATCCACCACATCATTGTCGAGCATTAGCTGGGAATGCGTCGACTGCGGGTTGACAATGTCTTGGTGACTTGCTGGCGACAAGTCAGGTCATGCACATCAGAAGTATTTAGCTTCCATGGCGCACGGCTGCGCCATACATAGGGACGGGAGGAGGACCATGAAGATGTAAGTGCAATGGTCGGAAAGGGCCAGTAGCCAGCATTCAGCGCCCCGTATCGCAGTTCTAAGATTCTGCGAGATGTATCTCCTGTCTAGACGCGGAATGACTTGCGAGAAAGGTGTGACAAGGACGGACGCCATGTTGGACTTACAACATGGAGCAGGAGGTCCAGGACCACTACACGTAGTTCCTGGCATGTAGTGTAGAGTGGTACTTGATCTTCTGGGTGCAGAACGCAGTTAGTCACCACCTAGCAGGCGGTGCTCGTATCGCCATAGAAAACCGGGTGTCTGGGCAGGGTTGGGAGGGATGGGGAAGGGGTGGGGGGGGGGGGGGGGAGAGCGAGTGGCGAGCGATGTTCTCAGGATAAAACTGGGCCCGTTCATACCGTTGGTCGGTGCTCGAAGGGCAGCAAGTGCCATGCTCCGAGCTGATGGAACGAAGGGGACATCGGTGACAGAAATCCCGTGCGGACGTGGATAGCCACTCCATGGCACATGGGATTACTCGAGAAAGCATGGGTGGTATAGCCTTTGGTATCGGGGAGAATGGCCAAGTAAACTTTCTGCAGGAGACCGAATTCAGTATCAGAATCCCACTAAACTCGCCAAGCACGTCTCATGACCTGTGCTCAGAACTTTATTTCCCCTAATACCTCGTCTCCTACCTTCCAAGTTTCACAGAACCTCTTCTGCTGATCTTACGAGACTAGCACTCTAGAAGAAAGGACACTGCGGAGACATGGCTTAGCCACAGCCATGAGGGAGTTTCATATCCGCACACAATCGGCTGCAGAGTGAAAAATTTAGAAACATCACCCAGGCTGTGGGTAAGCCATGTCTCGCAATGTCCTCTTCTAGGAGTGCTAGTCTTGCAATGTTTGCAGGAGAGCTTCTGTGAAGTCTAGAACATAGAACACGAGGTACTGGCGGAATTGAAGCTGTAAGGACGTCTCGTTAGTCGTGCTTCGGTATGTATCTGTCAGTAGAGCACTTGTCTGCGAAAAGCAAAGGTCCTGAGTTCGAGTCTCGGTCAAGTACATAGTTTTAATCAGTCAGGAAGTTGCAGTAAGTAGTATGTTTTCGTCAAAGCACAATAAGGATGGTGTAATGTCGCTCTCATCGTCTGATTCCTTACCGTAAATTTATGCGGTAAACTGAGTCAATATCTTCAAGAGCACGCCCAATGGCAACGCAGGCACACTACGCATTTCGAGGTCCACGTAACCATTCAAGGGGAACTTTACACTCTCCCCAGGGGGTCCACAACTCTTTTGTGGATACGTGCGTGGCGAGCACGGGGCCCCGAGCTATTACAGCCTTCCTTCTTTCGAGGGCTGCATTTCCTTCCCCTTCCTTTTCTCTCCTTTCCCTTCCTTTTCTCTCCTTTCCCTTCCTTTTCTCTCCTTTCCCTTCCTTTTCTCTCCTTTCCCTTCCTTTTCTCTCCTTTCCCTTCCTTTTCTCTCCTTTCCCTTCCTTTTCTCTCCTTTCCCTTCCTTTTCTCTCGTTTCCCTTCCTTTTCTCTCCTTTCCCTTCCTTTTCTCTCCTTTCCCTTCCTTTTCTCTCCTTTCCCTTCCTTTTCTCTCCTTTCCCTTCCTTTTCTCTCCTTTCCCTTCCTTTTCTCTCCTTTCCCTTCCTTTTCTCTCCTTTCCCTTCCTTTTCTCTCCTTTCTCCTTTCTTCTTTCTTCTTTCCCTCGCCCTCTCCTCTCCCTCTCTTGGTGTCCTTGCTTATGTTGGTCCCCACTATCCTCCTGGTTCTGTTGGTTTTACAATTTGGCTTTGTTGCGTAATCACCTACTCCTTTTGGCACTCCCTGCTCCCCCTCTGGGGTTTGACCTCCATTACTAAATTTCTCTTCCGTAGTGTGAGCTATTTGGGAAAGAGCAATTTACCTAGTGTCTCCGATGTGTGCCCTCCTAGTACATTGCACCTTTTCTTTCACGTTGTTGTCTGATGCTAGGGTGCACAGTAGCCAGCCCGTATGGTGGGGTCGCTATGTACCCTTTTGGTTGAGCCCCCTGAACACACAGGGATCCCACTTCTGATACCTGAGCTGTGACCTCTTGATGCAAGCCTTGGAGTGGTTGCTCGTCATCTTGGAGCATCGGAACTCCCGGCAATGGCCGCCGTGCCGGACGGCCCTTGCTGTGGCTGGGTGGCGCTCGTGAGGAGAGCCCCTGATCGGAGTGGGTGGTATCAGGGCGGACACTATGCAAATGAAACGCATACAGGTCCAGAACTCCCCCCCAGGGGTCCACAAATCTTTTGTGGACACGTGCGTAGCGAGCACGGGACCCCGAGCTAATGTGGCCCTCCTTCCTTTCCGGGCTGCATACCTTCCCTTCCCTTTCCGCATCCCTCCCCGTCCCCCATCTTCGCCCCCCCCCCCTCACCTCTGGCTCTTTCCTTCCCTTTCTCCCCCTCTGGGAGTATGGTTTGTGCCTACGTCCGGAGACGGACGCTCGAAACTGTTCCAAATTCCTTGCCCTTCCACTTGCAAGTCCTCGTCCTTCCTCTGTCCTTCTCTTTTCCTTCCCTCTTCTCCTTGCCCTTTTCTCCGCTGCGGCGTTTGAGACCCCCTTTTCTTTCCTTTCCCTTTCTCTTTTTTCCTCCCTGTGCGTGTCTGAAGGCCGACCCACGCACTTCCATGCGTAGCCGGTGACGGAGTAACGCGTAATTCCCCGCCCCGGGTAGACAGGTAGGACACGTACGTACCCCCTGGTAACGGCCAGGCCCAGGGAGGGGTGATTATCCGAGCTGATACCTTCCGAAAGTGCCGATTGGTCCCTCCGTCCGTTTGTCGGGAGGTGTGACCTGAGGTGTGAACAACCACCTAAGGCGGGTGTGCCCTCGGTGAGGGCCCCCACAAGGGAGGAGCGCGCCATCGGAGACGCCGGTAATCATGGGGGATTCTTCCGCAATGGTTTCCTCACCTTCCACTATGTCTGCTCACAAACGTAAGTTCACTGAGTCTCAGCCACAGACGGTTCTTCCATCGTTGCCACAGTTCCTTGTTGTTTCTCGGTCTGACGAAGGCCACGACTTTTCCACGGTCAACCCTTTCATTATTCAGAAAGGTGTCGACGCAATTGCGGGTCCTGTAAAGTCTTGTTCCAGATTACGGAATGGCACCCTGTTGTTAGAAACACACAGTGCCCTCCAGGCTCAAAAATTGCTGCGTACTTCTCTGCTCCACACCTTCCCTGTCCGGGTGGAACCGCACCGTACCTTAAATTCCTCGCGTGGAGTCGTTTATACACGCTCCCTCGATGGATTGTCTGACGAAGAAATTCAGCACTATCTGTCTGACCAAGGCGTCACGGCTGTTCATCGGGTTATGAAAAGGGTTGACTCGAACATCATTTCAACCGGCACTGTCTTCTTGACATTTGACAAAGTTCAACTCCCATCAAAAATCAAAGCAGGCTATGAGATAATTTCCGTTGCTATCGATGTCAGCGGTTCAATCACACCAGCCAGTCCTGTTCCAATCCGGCCAAATGTGTTACGTGTGGCAGGGATGCCCATGAGGGTGCTTGTCCACCTCCATCCCCTCGCTGCATCAACTGTATGGGTGACCACACTGCTTCCTCTCGAGATTGCCCTGTTTTTAAGGACGAAAAGCTGATCCAGGAAATAAGAGTGAAGGAAAAGGTGTCGACCTTTGCTGCTCGAAAGTTACTCGCCAGTCGACAGCCCACCGTGCCTCAGAAAGGAAAATATAGCACTGTCCTTGCTTCTCCTCGGCCAACAAAGGAGGTGGCCACGCAGACTTGCGACCTCACATTTAGTACCACGGTCGTCAGATCGGCCAGCGCAAAGATCGCCCGTTCAACCTCACCTCTTTCGCCTGCCCACTCTATGGCTCACCCTTCGTCGGGTTCTGCTACATCTCGAGCCCAAACGTCAGACGCCAAGTCTTCAAAAAAAGAGCATTCTCGTGAAGAGTTTTTACGTACTGCAACTTCACAACCATCGGTTCCTCCTTCATCTAAACATACCTCCAAGAAGGCTACGAAGAAACACAGTTCCTCTCCTTCTCCGCCAAGGCGTGTCCCATCTACAGCACCACCTGGCGGAAATCGCCCTCGGCCATCTTCTGTGTCGCCGAGGCGCACTGTTGGTGGCCGGTCAACTGGCCGATCGTTGGTGGCAGGAGCTGCTCCTGACCAACCTATGGATCAGGATCTTCTGCCTTCGACTGAATGCCATTCCATGCTGTCGGTCGCAAGCTCTGAGCAGTCGTTGAGTTGACAGCACCCTTGGTCACGTTCCTCCATTTCCTGTTCACCCTATGTCCATTATCCACTGGAATATCCGCGGCATTCGCGCCAATCGGGAGGAATTGTCGATCCTCTTACGATCCTACTCGCCGGTCATCTTCTGTCTTCAGGAAACAAAGCTGCGTCCCCATGACCGCATTGTTCTCCCTCATTTTCAGTCCGTCCGATATGACCTCCCCTCTGTTGAAGGCACTCCAGCCCATGGAGGACTCATGATTCTGCTCCATGATACTCTCCATTATCACCCAATCCCCTTAAACACTTCATTCCAAGCTGTCGCCGTCCGTCTTTCCCTTTCTGGATACACATTCTCTCTTTGTACGGTATACATTCCATCGTCTACACCAATGGCACGAGCTGATCTCCTTCATCTTCTTGATCAGCTTCCACCCCCCTATTTGCTGGTTGGGGACTTCAATGCCCACCACCCGCTTTGGGGATCTCCACATCCTTGTCCACGTGGCTCACTATTGCTAGACGTCTTCCACCAAGCGGATCTAGTCTGCCTCAACACTGGGGTCCCCACATTTTTGTCTGCCTCCACGGCAAATTTATCCCATTTGGACCTTGCGGTCGGTACTGTTCCGCTAGCTCGGCGTTTCGAATGGTTCGCCCTTGATGATGCACACTCGAGTGACCACTTTCCATGTGTTCTTCGACTGCAGCCTCTACTGCCATCTATGCGCTCGCGACACTGGAAGTTTGCCCAAGCCGATTGGACACTTTTTTCGTCTCTAGCGACATTCGATGACCGTCGCTTTCCCAGCGTCGACGATGAGGTCACACATTTTACCGACGTTATTCTCACAGCTGCGGAACGTTCAATACCACGCACCTCCGAATTGCCCCGGCGCCCTCCAGTTCCTTGGTGGACCGAGGCTTGCCATGACGCAATACGTGAGCGGCGACGTGCTCTTCGCATTTTCCGTCACCATCCAACTTTGTCCAACTGTATCCGATATAAGCAGCTCCGTGCGCGATGCCGTCGCGTCATCCGCGATAGCAAGAAGGCAAGCTGGAAATTCTTTACTAGCTCATTTAACAACTTCACTCCCTCCTCGGAAGTTTGGAGTCGTCTTCGACGGTTCTCAGGCGCGCCTAGTTTCTCCCCGGTCTCTGGGCTCACTGTCGCGCATGATACCTTAGTGGACCCCGTCGCAATTTCTAACTCATTGGGTCAGCACTTTGCTGAGATTTCGAGCTCTTCAAATTACCCGCCAGCGTTTCTCCCGAAGAAACGTGCAGCGGAAGTGCGACATCTTGCTTTCTCCTCTCAAAATCGCGAAAGCTATAATACTGTTTTCTCCATGCGCGAACTCCAACATGCACTCTCTTCTTCTCGCTCCTCCGCCCCAGGACCGGATGGTATCCATGTCCAAATGTTGCAGCATTTATCAACCCATAGCCTGCGTTACCTCCTTCGCCTTTATAATCGAATTTGGACCGACAGTACCTTTCCCAGGCGATGGCGGGAAGCTATTGTCGTTCCCGTTCCGAAACCTGGAAAGGACAAACATCTCCCCTCTAGCTATCGCCCCATTTCTCTCACGAGTAGTGTCTGTAAGGTTTTGGAGCGTATGGTGAATTACCGTTTAGCTTGGTGGCTGGAGTCCCGCAGTCTTTTAACACCAGCCCAATGCGGATTCCGAAAGCATCGTTCTGCTGTTGACCACCTTGTTGCTCTCTCCACTTATATCATGAACAATTTTCTCCGGAAACGCCAAACGGTAGCAATATTTTTTGATCTGGAGAGAGCGTACGATACCTGTTGGAGGACAGGCATCCTCCGCACACTGTTCTCTTGGGGCTTTAGAGGCCGGCTGCCCCTTTTTCTTCGCGAATTTATGGCAGAGCGCACATTTAGGGTGCGGGTGAACACTACTCTCTCCCGTACTTTCTCCCAAGAAAACGGGGTACCCCAGGGCTCCGTGCTGAGTGTTGTACTGTTTGCCATCGCCATTAATCCAATTATGGATTGTCTCCTTCCAGATGTCTCGGGCTCCCTCTTTGTGGACGATTTTGCGATCTACTACAGCTCTCAACGGACCAGCCTTCTTGAAAGACGTCTTCAAGGATGTCTCGATCGCCTCCACTCGTGGAGCATCGAAACCGGCTTCCGTTTCTCACCCAGTAAGACCGTTTGTGTTAATTTTTGGCGACGTAAGGAGTTTCTTCCGCCCTCCTTACATCTAGGTCCTGTCAACCTTCCGTTTTCAGACAGCGCTAAATTCTTGGGTCTTATGTTTGACAGAAAACTGTGCTGGTCCTCCCACGTTTCCTATCTTTCGGCTCGCTGTCTGCGTTCCCTTAACACCCTCCGTGTCCTGAATGGTACCTCTTGGGGAGCGGACAGAGTGGTCCTTCTCCGCCTCTATCGCGCCTTAGTGCGCTCGAAATTGGATTATGGAAGCATAGTCTACTCCTCTGCTCGGCCGTCTATTCTTCGGCGTCTCGACTCTATCCACCACCGTGGATTACGTTTAGTGTCTGGAGCCTTTTACACCAGCCCTGTGGAAAGCCTTTATGCTGAGACTGCTGAACCTCCGCTGTCCAATCGGCGGGCAGTCCTTCTGAGTCGTTATGCTAGCCATCTGTCTTCCATGCCTGCTAATCCAGCCCATAACCTTTTTTTCGACGCCTCCTTTGATGTCGGGTATGCAGGCCGCTCCTCCTCCCTACTACCCCCGGGAGTCCGCTTCCGTCAACTGCTTCATTCTCTTTCCTTCCGCTTTCCTAAAACCTTCTTGACAACTTGGGGTACAGCACCGCCTTGGCTCCGTCCCCGGATCGGCTTGCTCAGAGACCTATGTCAATTTCCCAAGGATGGTACCCCTACACTTGTTTACCGTCGGGCATTTGCTGCTCTATGTGCACAAATGACGGAAGCCACATTTATTTACACCGATGGCTCGAAAACATCGTTAGGTGTAGGGAGTGCCTATATTGTTGGCGACACCCCAAATCACTTTCGGCTTCCCGACCAGTGTTCGGTTTATCCTGCGGAGCTTTACGCTGTTCTCCAGGCTGTCCACTACATCCGCCGCCATCAGCGGATACAGTACGTAATCTGCTCAGATTCTCTCAGCTCTCTCCTAAGTCTCCAAGCTCTTTACCCTGTGCACCCTCTGGTCCACCGGATTCAGGACTGTCTGCGCTTGCTCCACCTGGGGGGCGTCTCAGTGGCGTTCCTCTGGCTCCCGGGACACGCTGGTATCTGTGGAAATGAGGCGGCCGATATAGCGGCCAAGGCTGCAGTTTCTCTCCCTCGGCCAGCTATTCAGTCTCTTCCGTTTACCGATCTACGGAGCGGTTTATGTCGCCAAGTTACTCATTTATGGCATGCGCATTGGTCAACACTTCCCCACAATAAATTGCGGGAAGTGAAAGCCCTTCCTTGCGCTTGGACCTCTTCCTCCCGAACGCGTCGTCGGGAGGAGGTAATTTTAGCTCGACTCCGGATAGGGCACTGTCTTTTTAGTCATCGACATCTTTTAAGCGGTGATCCTCCCCCACTCTGTCCCCACTGCTCTCAGCTGTGGACGGTCAGACACCTTTTAATTGAATGCCCCTATTTTAATCTGTTACGCTCCCGTCTACAGCTATCGCCTGATCTATCGTCGATTTTAGCAGATGACACGCGCTCAGCTGACCGCGTTCTACAGTTTATTAGTGACACTGAAATGACGTCAGTCATTTGAAGCTTTTTTTTGGGGGGACAACCAACCCCTTTCTATAGTGGACTTTTAAGCATTCCTTCTGCCTTTAGTTTCTCAAATTTTCTGACTTTGTTTCCATTGCTGCTGATTTTAAATTTCGTTTTTTTCCTGTTTTCTACGTCACGGGCTGAGCGCTAATGACCATAGAAGTTTTGCGCCCTAAAACCACAAACAAAAAAAAAAAAAAAAAAAGTCCAGAACTCTGGCCGTTCTTCTGCGGTCATCTCTCTGTGTGGTACTGATTCTTAGAGTGCTGCTTCTCTTGCTCACTTCGGCCTTCCCTTCCATGGCTACCCCTTGGGAAGAGGGTCAGGCCTGTCGGATAGGGGCGAAACCTTTCCCCCCTTATCTGGTTTGCACCAATACCAACTCTTTATTCTTAGTGGAACACATTGAAGACAAGTTTGGCGAAGTGGACTCCCTGAGCAAGATGCGGTCGGGTTCGTTGCTGATTAAAACTGCTTCAGATGCCCAATCTGTGGCCCTTCATGCCTGTACCCGTCTTGGCACAATTCCTGTGTCCATTACCCCCCACCAGTCTCTTAATATGGTTCAAGGTGTGATTTTCACAGGGACCTCATTTTTCAAACTGATGAACTTGGGAACAATCTCGGACGGCGGGGTGTTCACTTCGTTCAGCGTGTTCAGAAGGATCCTAAGGACAATCGTATTGATACTGGTGCCTTTATCCTGAGAAAGGAAAGATTATGATTTATCGATGTGATGTGAAGCCGTACATCCCACCTCCTATGAGGTGTTTTAAGTGCTTGCGTTTTGGACACATGTCTTCCCGCTGTTCACAGGCCCCTCTATGTGGTGACTGTGGACGTCCACTCCATAAGGGGAGTCCCTGTGTTCCCCCTCCTGTGTGTGTGTTAACTGTCATGGCAATCATTCTCCATGTTCACCAGATTGCCCAGTATATAAGAACGAAAAGAAGATACAGGAGTAAAAGTCCCTCGATCGGTTAACCTACACAGAGGCTCGTAAGAAGTATACACGTCTTCACCCTGTGTCCATGACATCTAGTTGAGCTTTAGTTAAATCTTCACCCCTTCCTCCCCCTTCCTGGTTGCGTTCTGGAGTCCAAAATTTAAATTTTACTTCTGAGTGTGTCATCTCCCAGAAGCTTTATGCAGCACAAGCCATCGAAAAGGAAAGGGGAGTTAAAATAAATTTAGCGAAACAATTCTGAACCATATGCGGAAGTAGACGAACCATCACAGGTTTGCCAAATTTGCTACGATATTGCGAATTTCCTAGGAGCTGCTACGTGGCGAAATTCTTGATACTGGCTCTGGAAGTGGACGTACTAGCTCGTTTGGTTTTTATGTGGTGTTATCTACTGATAGCTTTTAATAGCGTCTTTCAGGTTTCGTGTATTTAAGGCATTCAATTAAATTTGATCTAAAATCTCTCACTTACAAGGTTTCAGAGGTAGGAGAGGGCTGTTAACGCCGATGTTATACAGCAAACTATTTTATATTCTGAGCAACTGCAGCTGACTAAAGGCATGACATCAGGAAGAACTCAGCTTGCAGTTTCCTAACGTCATGCCTATGTTATATAATTCCAGCGCAGAAATAACAAAGAAATTACAGATTAAAAGTGTGTGCCCGACCGAGACTCGAACTCGGACCTTTGCCTTCCGCGGGCAAGTGCTCTACCAACTGAGCTACCGAATCGCGACTCACGCCCGGTACTCACAGCTTTACTTCTGCCAGTACCTCGTCTCCTACCTTCCAAACTTTACAGAAGCTCTCCTGCGAACCTTGCAGAACTAGCACTCCTGAAAGAGTGCTAGTTTTGCAAGGTTCGCAGGAGAGCTTCTGTAAAGTTTGGAAGGTAGGAGACGAGGTACTGGCAGAAGTAAAGCTGTGAGTACCGGGCCTGAGTCGTGCTTTGGTAGCTCAGTTGGTAGAGCACTTGCCCGCGAAAGGCAAAGGTCCCGAGTTCGAGTCTCGGTCGGGCACACAGTTTTAATCTGCCAGGAAGTTTCATATCAGCGCACACTCCGCTGCAGAGTGAAAATCTCATTCTGGAAAGAAATTACAATTTGTTTCCGCATATGCAGCTCACGGCATGTGGAATACTGACGTACATAATTTTCCTTCGCGATTGCAATGTCCCCAAAATACAAACAAATATTATAACAGTTTGATAATTTGCAAGCAAACCTATTTAATGCAGTAACATGTAATGGGAAATCACCCTTGCATCGCACGCTACGAGACAGATATTAAACACTTCGACCTCAATAGTGACAGCGTCCATGCTCGGTCCTGTACCAAATACAAACAACTTCTCGACTACCACGAGAATGCAGAGTTAAAGAGCAGTCAAATGGAAACGATACAGATTGAAAAAGTATGCAAGTTGTTTAAGATTCGAAAAGTAATCGGCATAACTGTTAAAACATTTATTAATTGAAGTCATAAAGCCTGCATATGAATCCGCGATCATTTTAATTGTAGCACTTGTATTTTCACAAGTCCGTCTTGATCACATAGAATTCTTTACACATTATGAGCGGTTTCGGCTTATCGCTATATTCAGATCGATAAAATATTCTGATACAAATCTTGGTCACACACATATACAACTTCACGGTAATTTATATCAGAATATTTTAACGGTCTGAAGATGGCGATAAGCCGAAACCGGTCATTAGGTGTAAAGAAATCTATGTGATGAAGACGGACTTGTGAAACTTAGTGCTCATACATCCACCTTGGAAAACAGACGGTCATTGTCTCCACGGAAGATATTTGCTGTTGCCGATGGAATCAAGATTGAACCCAGGTGTGCAAATCTACGGTCACGTATGTGTTCCTTCAAGCTATCAGGAATACTGACAAACGGCACAGTTCTGTCAACTTTCTCCTGCAACCTCGCAGGAGTAGCCATAGTCCTGTGCATAGCGAAGACCATCTTACATCACCAAAACAGGGGCTCGTCTCTGCACAGTTTCTAATCAATTGTCAGTGACACAAACATGCTTTTCTTCGCAATCTCGTTTTGAAGCAAGAAGGGGGAAAGTTACAGATGCCATGACTAAGTTTTTTACCAAACTTAGGTAAGATAGATCCGGAGGTGTAAAACGTATAAAGGTGCGTAAGTGAAAATTTGCCGTTTGTTTTCCTTGTGAATCCAGAATTTCATTTATTACTACGTGGTATCAATGTATTGGTCTATCATGCATATCATCTCATTTTGATGATATTCCTGATAGTATAGCTGTTTATTACACAAAACTGGACTTAAATAGTCCGTTCGAGGTCAACTGTGCATAGCATCTCACTGTTTCTTGAAATAATGGACATCGTAATTTGCATACGTTTCTAGTTTTGTTAAAATAAGCTTTCGCCGCAAGGTTAAGAGTGTAATTGAGCAACTCGTATATTCTGCAATGGTGTAAACTGCTGTTCGATTGAATCCATCCCTTAGATCGACGTGTGGTAGCGGAGCTCCACTGAGGGCTGGCAGGAGCAGGCTGTCAATAGCAGCTAGGTCATATGTGAGATGTCCATAAAATTTTTCACAGCGCTACTACAGTTGAGACTTAACAATCTGCGCTGAGGATGTTGGCCACCTCCCTACTGTTCGCTTCCTTTCTGAACTGCCACGGAGTAATAGTGATAAATTTTTATAATACTCTCTCTTCATACTGATCAACTAATCTGAACAATCACCAGGATTATATGACATTGATGCCGTAAAATTAATTTCTCAACCCCGGGAAGGTAATTCCGTGCATGAATTTAACCAGATATTGTAATTCATGTTGTGAACTGCCTGCATTAACTAAAACAAGAGCAATGGCAGAGAGCCAAACGAAGCACTGCCATGAAACTTCGTGGCAGATTAAAATTGTGTGCCATTGTAAAGGCAACGAGATAGTCTCGGTCCGGCACACAGTTTTAGTCTCTCAGGAAGTTTCGTATCAGCGAACACTCCACTGCAGAGTGAAAATTTCATTCTGGAAGCATTGTCATATTTGCTTCGTGACGCCATGCTCATCTCTAAGGAAAGAGTAGTTGCTGTTTCAGATCTCGTTTGATGACCAATGTGTATTGCTTCAGGTTTTTTATTTTTCCTCTTAGCGTACAACCAGGATAGGATGCAGTAACCAAATCCTAAGAAAACCGTTCCACTGTGTACTGCGCCAATTGAAGGTTCAGATTCGTTCTATTAACTTTTTATCGTCAACCTTCTGTAATTTTATTAATATTTCTTTCCTTTCTCACACGTCATGTCCGGTTAAAAATGGAAAGTGATGCGGACCTTGATGAAGCGTAACTTCTTTTTAACTGTACGGTATATGTTGCATTGCATTTAGGAACTTTTGGGTAGTTGAACATGTATCAATAATTACAGATTTCTGTAGTTGTATATATGCGTTTGGATGTAGCTGTATTGCGTTGATGTACTGGTGGATATTGTGTGGTATGACTCCTGTAGCTGATAATATAATTAGTATAATGTTAACTTTACCTGATGCCACATGTCCTTGACTTCCTCAGCCAATTGGATGTATTTTTCAATTTTTTTCTCCTGTTATCTTCTGTATATTTGTTCTATTGGGTATAGATATTTCGATTAGTTGTGTTAATTTCTTCTTTTTATTGGTGAGTATGATGTCAGGTTTGTTATGTGGTGGTGTTTTATCTGTTATAATCGTTCTGTTACAGTATAATTTGTATTCATCATTTTCCAGTAAATTTTGTGGTGCATACTTGTATGTGGGAACGTGTTGTTTCATTAGTTTATGTTGTATGGCAAGTTATTGATGTATTATTTTTGCTACATTGTCATGCCTTCTGGGGTATTCTGTATTTGCTAGTATTGTACATCCGCTTGTGATGTGATCTACTGTTTCTATTTGTTGTTTGCAAAGTCTGCATTTATCTGTTGTGGTATTGGGATCTCTAATAATATGCTTGCTGTAATATCTGGTGTTCATTGTTTGATCCTGTATTGCAATCATGAATCCTTCCGTCTCACTGTATATATTGACTTTTCTTGGATGTGTCTTGATCGATGTGTGGCTGTGTTAGATGAAAAGGGTGCTTGCCATGTAGTGTTTTCTTTTTCCAATTTACTTTCTTCGTATCTGTTGATGTTACGAGATCTAAAGGGTTGTAGAAGTGGTTATGAAATTGCAATGGTAAAGCCGATGTATTTATATGAGTGATTGCTTTGTGTATTTTGCTAGTTTCTGCTCGTTCTATAAAGAATGTTCTTAAATTGTCTACCTGTCCATATTGTAGGTTTTTTATATCAATAAATCCTCTTCCTCCTTTCTGCTTAATGTGAATCTCTCTGTTACTGAATGTATGTGATGTATTCTATATTTGTGGCATTGTGGGGCATCGTGTAAGTGTATAGAGTGTTTCTAGTTCTGTGTTACTCCATTTCACTACTCCAAATGAATAGGTCAATATTGGTATAGCAGAAGTATTTATAGCTTTTGTCTTGTTTCTTGATGTCAATTCTGTTTTCAGTATTTTTGTTAGTCTTTGTCTATATTTTTCTTTTAGTTCTTCTTTAATATTTGTATTATCTATTTCTATTTTTTGTCTGAATCCTAGATATTTATAGGCACCTGTTTTTTCCATCGCTTCTATGCAGTCACTGTGGCTATCCAATAAGTAATCTTCTTGTTTAGTGTGTTTTCCCTTAACTATGCTATTTTTCTTACATTTGTCTGTTCCGAAAACCATATTTATATCATTTCTGAATACTTCTGTTATCTTTAGTAATTGGTTGAGTTGTTGATTTGTTGCTGCCAGTAGTTTTAGGTCATCCATGTATAGCAAATGTGTGATTTTGTGTTGGTATGTTCCAGTAACATTCTATCCATAATCTGTATTATTTAGCATTTTGGATAGTGGGTTCAGAGCAAGGCAGAACCAGAAAGGACTTCTGGTTTGTGTTGAATGTTTGGTTTTGTTTCCTTCTATTTTCACTTTTTTTTGTATCTTCTAAGTCGTTTGGCCAAAGCTTGTAATTTCTGCTTCTTTTCATATAATTGTTCTATCGTTTCTTGTTGTGAGATTTTACCTAACCTTTTTAGTTTTTTGTCTGATATTTCATTTCTTATAAATTGTGTAAGCTGCCTGATGTCTTTCCTCAGTTTTTCTATTCTGACCTGTAGCCTGTGTTGCCGTGCTGGTTTTGTGGGTTTCTTCTGTGTGTTGGTTGGTTGTGATCTCTGCCTTTTGTGTATATTTAGAGTAGTGAGTGCTCCTATATAAACCAGTAGTTGTAACTCATCCATAGTTGTATTTTCATTTATTTTGTTGTGTATGATTTTGTTGATAGTTGTTATTGTTGTTTCGAATTGTGCGTTATTTAGTGGTCTATGCAAGAATGGTCTGTCTGTATTTGTGTTTTTGTATTCTATATATGTCAGCTGAAATTTTTCTTCTATATTCAATATGTGTGTGACTTCGTCTTCTATTTGTGCTTCTTCTGGTGGCTGTCTTAAGATTTCGTTTTCCTCTGATTGTTTAATTGATGGCTGTTGTTTTTTGTTTGTTTGCTCTCGGATGTTTGTCCATTACTGTAATTTCTTCTTCTTCTGATTGCACATTATTTTGTTCCAGTATTTGTTGTACTTGTCTGATGTTTTCTAATTCTGACTGGGGTATCCTGCTATTTTTGATTATTACACGGATCTGTTCAGCTAGTCGTTGTTCTGTTAAAAATTTTAATTCTGGGTGTCTGGTAGTAAATGTTGTGTATACTTGTGCTCTGTATCCAGCTGTGTTGGTTCCTAAATTTGTTGGTTGGTAATAACAGAACATGAGGTGTCGGTTAACTAGATCTGACGATCTCATTTTCTGTCTTTGTTTTCCTTCTAGAGTGGTTGCAGGAAGCATATCCTGCAAAATACCTCTATTTGGATTTAAATCATTTTCCGTGTGGCTAGCAGTGTCGTTACCATTGTGGACGGGCATAGTGTTCAAGCGTCGTCCCCGACCACGACAGCGCTTGTCCGAGGCTTCATTAGTTCTGACCTGAACCAACTAATCACACTAAAAGGGGGGGTTAGCCCTATTAGTGGTTTGTTCTTTTCGTCGCCTTTTACGACTGGCCGAACATGCCGGAGGCATATTCTTTTCCTGGGGCTATTATTATTATTATTATTATTATTAATTATAATTATTATTATTATTATTATTTCTTTCCTCAGACGTTATGTCTGGTCAAAAATGGAAAGTGACACGGACCTTGATCAAGCGTGACTTCCTTTTAACTGTACGGTATATGTTACACTGCATTTAGGAACTTTCGGGTAGTTGAACATGTATCAATAATTACAGATTTCTGTAGTTGTATATATAAGTTTGGATGTAGCTGTATTGCGTTGATGTACTGGTGGATATTGTGTGGTATGACTCCTGCAGTTGTTAGTATAATTGGTATAATGTCAACTTTATCCTGATGCCACATGTCCTTGACTTCCTCAGCCAGTTCGATGTATTTTTCAATTTTTCTCCTGTTTTCTTCTGTATATTTGTTCTGTTGGGTATAGATATTTCGATTAGTTGTGTTAATTTCTTCTTTTTATAGGTGAGTATGATGTCAGGTTTGTTATGTGTTGTTTTATCTGTTATAATGGTTCTGTTCCAGTACAATTTGTATTCATCATTCTCCAGTGCATATCGTGGTGCATACTTGTATGTCGGAACGTGTTGTTTTATAATTTTATGCTGTAAGGCAAGCTTTTGATGTATTATTTTTGCTATGTTGTCATGTCTTCTGGGGTATTCTGTATTTGCTAGTATTGTACATCCGCTTGTGGTGTGATGTACTGTTTCTATTTGTTGTTTGCAATGTCTCCATTTATCTGTTGTGGTATTGGGATCTTTAATAATATGCTTGCTGTAATATCTGGTGTTTGTTTGATCCTGTATCACAATCATGAATCCTTCCGTCTCACTGTATATATTGCCTTTTCTTAGCCATGTGTTGGATGCGTCTTCATCGATGTGCAGCTGTGTTAGATGATACGGGTATTTGCCATGTAATGTTTTCTTTTTCCAATTTACGTTCTTCGTATCTGTTTGTTACGTGATCTAAAGGGTTGTAGAAGTGGTTATGAAATTGCAGTGGTGTAGCCGACGTATTTATATGAGTGACTGCTTTGTGTATTTTGCTAGTTATTATTATTGCTGTTCCTTCATTCGAAAGATCATTCCTACCCCTGTTTGCAACCGATACACAGGGCCAGTCAATCTAGAAGATCGGAATGTTGGATATTTTGCTACACAGAATAAGAAATTCTTGTCGCAGTATACTACTCAACATCTGAATACGTAGTATGAACTCCGGTACTGCTAAAGACATCCAGTAAATTGTGACCATGGCCACGGTTTACTATTGGCTGAGCTATAAGTTATAGTTTTACACGCCTAACTGTAATACTTTGTATCACAGTCTTAATTTGGTGGCGTTCAAATGAGTTATGCTAATTGGATAAATAGGACGTCCTCTTGCTTTTATTTACACGGATACCTAGTATAAAATGAAAATTCCGGTTAATAAAGTGAAAATTTCGTTTGTGGTACTTGATTTAGAATACTACTAGTAGGCCTTCAGGCAAATTAACTCAGATACTTCGTGGGAACATAGTGGTCTGGTTTACGAATAGTAAGCAACAATACAAAAGAGCAACAACACATAGAAATATTTGATGGAACCATCACTAGCATGGATTTGGATTATTTCCTCATTCATGGACCGAAAAAGAGAACTTCCCGAAAACAAGGAACAGATTGGTTAGCATGCATTATTGTTTATATCGCAAGGAGAAAAACATGAGGTGCAGAACTGCACATTGCCCACATTTACTTTTGTGGGAGTCGTGAGATTATAATAATATATGCGGTTAATACTGCAAGTACAGAGAGCAGATATCTGGGTGCGAAGTTCATGTTTAAGATAACGTGAAGTGTAGGACAAGGTCGATTTCCCTTTACCCTTTATTCCATTGAAATGTTTTCGTTGCAAAGTATCAAAGTGCTTTATTAGTTTGGATTTTGGGGAAATTGTAATCACGGTCGAGAAATACATAACTCAATGTTTCACATACTGTATGCTGCGTGAGAAGCAGCTTTGCTACTGAAACCTGGTTGGTAGGTAGAGAGCGCACAGGAGGCTACGATCGTGGATGGGGCCGTAAACAGTTTCTGTGAGTTGCTCAATCAAACACACAACTTTATTTCTCTAAGAACCACTCATTTACACATGCTTCAAAAGATCATAACTATACAATACGGCTCAAGGCCTAGTTAAAGAACTTGAGATGCTTTCTGTGCTGAAGGCCCAAAACCACACCAAAAACATGAACAGCAGAAGGCCTGGCTTAGAAAACAAAAGCAATAAAAAATATCAGATAAATTTATCAAAAACATGCAATTGAAAACAGTTAGCGGCTTAAGGCTTACCCTATACGTGTGAAGGTCAACTATAATTAAAACACATTAATAAAAATTTCTTCTAACCAAGAAATTTATTTTTAAACTTACAACAGAACAGCCAAAAGCGTAATTAAAGTAATACTAAAGTATTGCACGGCTGAAGGCCACAAACAAATTAGAAACAATGGCTGAAGGCCTGAACAAGTCAAACCATTTAAAATAAACCCCCTTCTTTCTTATAAAAAATTTCATTTAAAGAATACACACGGCTGAATGCATTTCTAAAAGGGGTTCATGTAAATATTCAGCTGAAGACCACACATCACATCGAACTACTAACAGCTTAGGGCCTGGATTACAAACAATTACCAATAAGACAAATTTTAAGAAAAAAATATTTTTTTAAAACCAATCTTCAAAATTTTAATTAAACACGGCTTAAGGCCTTTGTGTAAAATTTGAAATAACTGAATTAATACCCAGCTGAAGGCCTCACAAAATACTTCACACTAAAATGAAAATCACAATCTAAAACAAACAGAAAAAGTGGTGCTCAGAAGCGTTCAAAGGGTTGGCCTGAGTAGATAGCTCAAACGTAACGTAATGTGAGGTGAGACAGGCAGCTAAGAGTTGAAGTTGAATAATCGGATCGCAGTCGAAACTAAGGATGGTCCAAGGACCGACCAACAGTTTAACTAATTCCCTTCCGTCTGACCAATTGCACAACGATGGAAAAATATCGGCAGAGGACGAGGATACGAACAAAACTAAGTTTTCGGAAATTGGCGTTTGAAAGCAGCCAAGGGAACAATAACTACTCTAAGCAAAATAGGAACCAAACAACTTCAAAGGCTGTCGAACTACATGCCTTGCTGAACAGCATCAATACGACGAGGAAAGACACACTGCAGGAAACTACGCTAACGACGAGGGCAGGTAACTGGGGAGTTAACGGCCACAGGGTAGAAAATACCGCTGGTGCAGTTCATTGGCAAGTGATAGTCAATTTAACTATTAATCTCAATACAGAAAGACAGATGTAAGATTTCGCAGACACCAACACATCATGCATTGTTGGTAGCTCAAATGGCTAAGGGAGCAACAACCCGCAAATTAACAGAGAGAGGTCAAAATAGTTGAGGTTTCATAACAGGTTAACTGATCACTCAGCTTCAGCGTCCAAGATGGGTGGGCAATGAACTTCGTCGCTCTCGCAGCTAGCACCTAACGATCCGACAGCGGGTGCATGCTGCCAGCAGTTCTGGCCTGGAATCGCGCTGCGGAGACTTCCTCACTGCTTTGTTTCAACCGACTGACTCAATGCAGCACGCAGACAGCATTAAAATAACTGCTCAGTCAAAACCACACGAGCTACTCATGGTTCCGCGAAACAATTCCACAAACACCTCGAACAATACAACAATCTCTGTGGAGGAATGAGAATTCGAGACACACACACACACACACACACACACACACACACACACACACACACACACACACAGAACCCAGATGCGGTTGGCGTCCAACCAAGGTTGCCCACACTGAAGTCATGTGTGCAGGCAATGGTCGGGCGGCGAGCCATGGCTATCCGGACCTCGCTGCTGCTCCACCCCCACCTCCATTGAACTCTCAACACACGACGACGGGAATACTAGTGGTCTCGTGAAAGATAGTACGACAGTGCTCTTATCGATAAGCGTTGCTGCTGACGCTCACGGACAGGCAAATCAGCAACTTCGTGACGTCAGTAAATCGAAGAAGAAACGAGACGGGAGTGCCGGCATGACAAGACGTCAAGCAATAACGGCACGAACACGAGCCGCGCACGGTTCAGCTACTACTGCAATGAAATGATGTAACACTAGCATAACAGCCTCATTCTACGGAGGAAACCTTGAATCAAAAATCTAGATTAAATCTAGTTGAATGCCATAATACACAAATACTGAAACGCGATGTTACAAAGTATCGGGAGAGAACTGTGTAAAAACCAAATACTCCCTCGCGCCTCCTCTGATAGCCAATGAGCGCAAGCATTAAGCTACATAGCTCCCAATTGCCTAGATGAGATTTGGGAATATTGTTGCAAATATTTGATAACTCAGTGACCGTGCATTAACTCCTGCATGTGGTCCTGAATTGTTACGCTAAATAAAAGTCAGCCTTTCGACACTACACAATCTTCAGTAGTTGTGAACTGCCAGTATGAACAAAAAAGAAACGTGACATTAGTATTAATGATTTATTATCTCTGGTGTCGTATTAGAACAGAGAGAATCGCGCAGGTTTTGTTTGCCTGCGAGTAGCATCTCATTATCGCAAAGGCTATAACGGCAACCACATGTAAAAGCCAAGGAGGGGAGGGGAAGGGAGGGGAGGACTAATCCTCCCATTCCATGTACTCTGCCCATCTGGGCCCTAGCAATATGCATACATCTCGTCAGCATGAAACACCATGCCATGCCCTGAGCACCCTCTGCTCTGCTGACAACGGTGTTGATCGTTCGTGCCTTCCAGAATGACGATAACACACATGGAATGCTAAAAAGACATTATCCAGACCATACCGTTGTGACGAATGTTGCAGGGTATTTGCTTCCCGGCATACCACGTCGTTCACGCCAGTGACTTTGTCTGCTGGACCATAAAACGTGATTCATTGTCGAGGCCACCCTTCGCCACTCAGCGGACGTCCACTTGCAGAACTGACGTGCAAATTCCAGCCTTCGCTGAATGGTTGTTGAGGAAACACTGTTGATAGTCCCTGCTTACCTGGGTATTCAGTTGCTGAACGGTAACGTCTATTCGCACATACACATCTCCGCAGCAGCAACTCCTTTCTATGGTGAATCACAGTTACCTGGATAGTGCCGTCTTGCCTTGTACGGTACAGGTAACAACGGGAAGCGAATAGATCACAAACTTAGATGTTTCGGAAATGCTTTCACTCCTTGTGGTTGTCAGATAAACCACTCCGTTTCCGCATTTCGATTACTACTGCACTGTTCTCTGCGTCGTCTAGATTCGCTTTATATATACTCCACCGTTAGCGCTGCCAGCTGTGAGTGGTTGTTGACAGAGCTGAGTACCACAGCGGTTAGCACACTGGACTCTCATTCGAGGAACGACGGTTCAAACCTGCGTCCAACTATCCAGATTTAGGTTTTCCGTGATTTCCCTAAATTGTTTAAGGCAAATGCTGATATGCCGCCTTCGCCATCCTTTCTTAATCCGAGCTTGTGCTCCGTCTCTAATGAGCTTGTTGTCGACGGGACGTTAACTATTGATCTCCTCCTCCTCTTCCTCCTCTTCCTCCTCTTCCTCCTCTTCCTCCTCTTCCTCCTCTTCCTCCTCTTCCTCCTCTTCCTCCTCTTCCTCCTCTTCCTCCTCTTCCTCCTCTTCCTCCTCTTCCTCCTCTTCCTCCTCTTCCTCCTCTTCCTCCTCCTCTTCCTCCTCTTCCTCCTCTTCCTCCTCTTCCTCCTCTTCCTCCTCTTCCTCCTCTTCCTCCTCTTCCTCCACTTCCTCCACTTCCTCCACTTCCTCCACTTCCTCCACTTCCTCCACTTCCTCCACTTCCTCCACTTCCTCCACTTCCTCCACTTCCTCCACTTCCTCCACTTCCTCCACTTCCTCCACTTCCTCCACTTCCTCCACTTCCTCCACTTCCTCCACTTCCTCCTCTTCCTCCTCTTCCTCCACTTCCTCCTCTTCCTCCTCTTCCTCCTCTTCCTCCTCTTCCTCCTCTTCCTCCTCTTCCTCCTCTTCCTCCTCTTCCTCCTCTTCCTCCTCTTCCTCCTCTTCCTCCTCTTCCTCCTCTTCCTCCTCTTCCTCCTCTTCCTCCTCTTCCTCCTCTTCCTCCTCTTCCTCCTCTTCCTCCTCTTCCTCCTCTTCCTCCTCTTCCTCCTCTTCCTCCTCTTCCTCCTCTTCCTCCTCTTCCTCCTCTTCCTCCTCTTCCTCCTCTTCCTCCTCTTCCTCCTCTTCCTCCTCTTCCTCCTCTTCCTCCTCTCTTCCTCTCCTCTTCCTCCTCCTCTTCCTCCTCCTCTTCCTCCTCCTCTTCCTCCTCCTCTTCCTCCTCCTCTTCCTCCTCCTCTCCTCCTCCTCTTCCTCCTCCTCTTCCTCCTCCTCTTCCTCCTCCTCTTCCTCCTCCTCTTCCTCCTCCTCTTCCTCCTCCTCTTCCTCCTCCTCTTCCTCCTCCTCTTCCTCCTCCTCTTCCTCCTCCTCTTCCTCCTCCTCTTCCTCCTCCTCTTCCTCTTCCTCTTCCTCTTCCTCTTCCTCTTCCTCTTCCTCTTCCTCTTCCTCTTCCTCTTCCTCTTCCTCTTCCTCTTCCTCTTCTTCCTCTTCCTCTTCTTCCTCTTCCTCTTCTTCCTCTTCCTCTTCTTCCTCTTCCTCTTCTTCCTCTTCCTCTTCTTCCTCTTCCTCTTCTTCCTCTTCCTCTTCTTCCTCTTCCTCTTCTTCCTCTTCCTCTTCTTCCTCTTCCTCTTCCTCTTCCTCTTCCTCTTCTTCCTCTTCTTCTTCCTCTTCTTCCTCTTCTTCCTCTTCTTCTTCCTCTTCTTCCTCTTCTTCCTCTTCTTCCTCTTCTTCCTCTTCTTCCTCTTCTTCCTCTTCTTCCTCTTCTTCCTCTTCTTCCTCTTCTTCCTCTTCTTCCTCTTCTTCCTCTTCTTCCTCTTCTTCCTCTTCTTCCTCTTCTTCCTCTTCTTCCTCTTCTTCCTCTTCTTCCTCTTCTTCCTCTTCTTCCTCTTCTTCCTCTTCTTCCTCTTCTTCCTCTTCTTCCTCTTCTTCCTCTTCTTCCTCTTCTTCCTCTTCTTCCTCTTCTTCCTCTTCTTCCTCTTCTTCCTCTTCTTCCTCTTCTTCCTCTTCTTCCTCTTCTTCCTCTTCTTCCTCTTCTTCCTCTTCTTCTTCCTCTTCTTCTTCCTCTTCTTCTTCCTCTTCTTCTTCCTCTTCCTCTTCTTCTTCCTCTTCCTCTTCTTCTTCCTCTTCCTCTTCTTCTTCCTCTTCCTCTTCTTCTTCCTCTTCCTCTTCTTCTTCCTCTTCTTCTTCCTCTTCTTCTTCCTCTTCTTCTTCCTCTTCTTCTTCCTCTTCTTCTTCCTCTTCTTCTTCCTCTTCTTCTTCCTCTTCTTCTTCCTCTTCTTCTTCCTCTTCTTCTTCCTCTTCTTCTTCCTCTTCTTCTTCCTCTTCTTCTTCCTCTTCTTCTTCCTCTTCTTCTTCCTCTTCTTCTTCCTCTTCTTCTTCCTCTTCTTCTTCCTCTTCTTCTTCCTCTTCTTCTTCCTCTTCTTCTTCCTCTTCTTCTTCCTCCTCTTCTTCCTCCTCTTCTTCCTCCTCTTCTTCCTCCTCTTCTTCTTCCTCTTCTTCTTCCTCTTCTTCCTCCTCTTCTTCCTCTTCTTCCTCCTCTTCTTCCTCTTCTTCCTCCTCTTCTTCCTCTTCTTCCTCCTCTTCTTCCTCCTCTTCTTCCTCTTCTTCCTCCTCTTCTTCCTCCTCTTCTTCCTCTTCTTCCTCCTCTTCCTCCTCTTCCTCCCCCCCCCCAGCAGTGGTTGCACCTTGACATCGAATGCAGGCGGTAATCACTGAAGATAAAAGCTTCAGCACAGCTGAAACAACGCTATCGTCGGACCTCAAGACGACTAGCAACAGATCTGAAATCGTTGGATGAATACTCCATTCTTCGACCGAATCTCAAAAGAACGTTTTACTGACTTTCCATCTACGGAATAAAAAAAGATACTACAAACATAATCAATATCTACAGCTCAGACTCTGCAATGTCACCACACTACAATATCCAGGTATGATCCTTAGCAGGTCTTCAGCATTCAAAATCAATGTCTAGAGTGCAGCAACTAAAATCAAAACCTTGAACCGTATATTCCAGAATTTAACAGGAAACCAATACAACGCACCTCGGATCCTCTCTAGCTGTTTCATACCCAGCCCCCAAATACTACTGTTCCCCCTGGCTAAATAGTTCTAACACTAAAATAATTGACACACAGATCAATCAAGCACTACACATCACTTCAGTGTATATTCGTCCCACAACACACACTGGCTACCGATTCTTAGTAATATTTCGCTACTATCCATAAGCTCAGTCACTGCTGGACATATGGACAAGAGTACAACCATAACTCAGAAATAGCAATACATTCAGAAATTTCATTATCAGAATCCCAGCGATGGGTTCTAGAAAGCCATCGTGGCGCACAGGAGTCAGTCTGCCGCATAGTTACGTGTAAGATGTCTGCAACAATCAATGGCAGGAGCAGTCTTCCATGGAGTTTCGCCAACTAATCAAACTTCCAAAGTAAAACAATAAACTGGTAGCCAAGATTGCAGGAATTCCTTTTGTTCAAGGGAACCGGTTTCGGCGAAACCAGACCCGCAGTCATAGGCTCTTTGGACACATGCTGGTTGCAACATTAAGACAAACAATGGCGATATTAATAGTTGCCTATAACACGCAGGCAACTAATAATATCACCATTGTTTGCCTTGATGTTGTAACATGTATGTGTCCTAAGATGCGATGATGGCGGCTTTAGTTTCGCCGAAACCGGTAATCATGGAATAAAAAGAATTCCTGCGATCTTGGCTACCAGTTTGTTTTACAAGCATCTAGATCGCTCTCACATGAGCACAGTGTGCTCCCTACAAACTTCCAAAGAGCGATCATCATGCTTTCATCGGTCAAGAAAAAACTCTAGAATGCGTAATCAGATCATAACTCCAGAATGAGATTTTCACTCTGCAGCGGAGTGTGCACTGATATGAAACTTTCTGACAGATTAAAACTGTGCGCCGGACGGAGACTCGAACTTGGAACCTTAACCTTTTACGGGCAAGTGCTCTACCATCTGAGCTACCCAAGCACGACTCACGCCCCATCCTCATAGCTTTACTTCTGCCAGTACCTCGTCTCCTACTTTCCAAACTTTACTGAAGCTCTCCTGCGAACCTTGCAGAACTAGCACTCCTGAAATAATGATAATTTTTCAGGGTTGCTAGCTCTGTAGGGTTCGCAGGAGATTCCGATCAGAAAATGGTATATGCCCCGTGGAACATACATGTACTGATAGTGGTTTGCACATCGTCTGCCAAGAGGTAGCGTAGTGGCATACCCACAAGTGTCACTTGTGTTTACTCTTCAGTACGGAAAGCTCACCAAATAGAATGCTCAGTGTGGTACACACTCGTGAAACAAGCAGGGAACCATGCCATGGAGACACACTGGTGCTTCCTTAAGCCAACTGAGTGATTTTGAAACGAATCAATTCATTGCCTTTGAAATGGCGGAATGATCCTTTCGGAGAGTTGCCACACAAGTGAGAGATGCTGCGTCACTTGAGCAAGGATGCTGGTATCATTGATCATGTGAACAGTCTCACACCTGTAGAAGAGTTTCTGGACGTCCAGGTAGCACAGACACCCCACCAGGATCGTAGTATTGTAAGAACAGCAATGGTAGATCGTACAGGTGCCACACAACAGAATTGGTTATTAGAAGTGGCACTAGGGCATGCAGGCATGTAACCCGTCTTCCACTCATGCCACGGCATCGACGTACACGGCTCGACTGGTGCCGTCAGAAGATCGCTTGAAGATGGAATGACGCGCAGTGATCTTCATCCATTAGTTTCAGCCTGCAAGCAAGTGATGGTCGTTTGCGCGTACGGCGTAGACACGGCGAGTGCTGTCTTGTATAGTGCATTCGTCGCGTACACATCGATCTCACCCCCATGCCTTCTTTTATAGCGTGCGATAAGCTAGGACTCTCGTTCAACTTTGGTTTTCTGTCGGAGGCGCTAACAAGCGCTCTGCATGTGCAGAATGTT
This sequence comes from Schistocerca serialis cubense, assembly GCF_023864345.2. NCBI lineage: Eukaryota > Metazoa > Arthropoda > Insecta > Orthoptera > Acrididae > Schistocerca > Schistocerca serialis. The sequence goes on from NC_064645.1 coordinate 209,543,031, forward strand.
GTTAGACCCGTTCTCATGCCGTTCTTGCAACTGGAAGGTACTGTTTTATCCCAACAGGATAACGCTACCCACACTGCCTGTGAAACTCTACGTGCTCTGAGACGTACAGCAACTTCTGTAACCAGCATGATCTCCAGACTCGTCTGCGTAATGTATGATGAGACAAGAACTGACAAGTGTGTCTCGTCAACGAACAGCTCTCACAGAAGTATGTGAACAGGGAGGGCAGGCGTGCCATAACGTATCCCATGACAGTATTCGCCACATACATACATCGTACGTTTGGCGATTACTTCCGATATTTACTCCATATTTTTGTAGATATCCTCATTACTTCTTACACTGCTGGCCACCGTAAATGCAACACCAAGAAAGACAAGAGGTAGCACAACAAGATTTATTTTGTAGATAACATGTTGACCAAGTATCAAATGATTACGTTTACAGACGTCTGTGACATGTGGTTCCTGCCAGAATCAGTAGCCAGAGTAGCCGCTATTGTGGGAGATCACCGCTGCCACACGTCTCGGCATTGAGTCAGAGACGTTGGATGTGTTCCTGGGGTACAGCAGCCCAAGCAGCTTCCACACGTTGCCAAAGATCATCTGGTGTGGCAGCTGGGGATGTAATCTGGGTCACTCGTTGAGCAACCATGGACCACATGTTTTCTATCGGCGAAAGATCCGGAGATCGAGTCGGCCAGGGAAGCAATTCAATCTGGTTATTGACGAAGAACCTTTGGACAATGCGTGCCACGTGTGGTCGCGCATTATCCTCTTGAAATATGGCTGTGGCCGAGCCCTGAAGGTGAGGAAGGACAACTGGCTCCAGCACCTCGGATGTGTAGCGCCGGCTATTTCTAGTACCGGCAATGCGTACTAGAGGCGTGCGAGAGTAATATCCAATACCGCCCCATACCATAATACCCGGTGCAAGACCAGTGTGGCGGTGCATAATGCAGCTGTCCATCATCCTCTCTCCACGGTGTCTCCACACTCGAATCCGACCATCGTGGTGCTGCAGACAGAAGCGTGCCTCGTCAGCAAAGACAACGTCATTCCATTCTGCCGTCCACATCCGTCTGTCATCACACCATTGGCGACGGAGACGTCTGTGGTTCTGCGTCAATGGTAGACGAAGCAATGGACGTCTTGCGGACAGACCACTCTGCTGTAAACGGCGTCGAATGGTACGCGCAGACACTGGATGATGCGTTACAGACGCAATGTGCTGTGCTATGGTTCGGGATGTCACTGAGCGATCCGCCACTGCCATGCGCACAATTTGCCTATCAGCACGTGCATTGGTGCACCGAGGTGAATGCGATAGACCACGTCGGTCCGTCGTACCCTCCTGCATCCAACAGTCACATATCCGCATTACAGTTGTTTAGTTTCGTCCAACACGACTAGCGATTTCTCTGTATGATAATCCACAATCTCGGTAAGCCACTATCCTTCCTCCATCGAACTCGGATACTTGATCAAAAGATGTTCGCTGTTGTCTACGAGGCATAACTGCTCGTCTTGTGAAACAACCACAAGATAAACACACGTGCCGAACGTACACTCGTCGAAATCGCCAAGCCTTAAATGGCGCTATGAGGTGGCGCCACAGGCGCGCGTGATGTGCGTCTGCGCTGAAATTCTAATCAGTTGCATATCTCATCGCTGCAAACCCATGGTGTAAATTTCACTTGATTCGGATACTTCCTTCAGGGTGTTGCATTTACGGTGGCCAGCAGTGTATTTTCCAACCATCTGCAGTTTTTATTGCACCCATTATTTTTCTAATATCCTTCATTCCAGACCCCATACTTTGTCCATTTTATAGTTCGTTAGGCATTCGGAACCATATAACCATTATGGTCGTACCACTGTAGTGTAGTGTTTTAGTTTTGTGTTTCTAGATATACATTTCTTGCTGTAAATATTTTTGGTCGAACCATATGCTGGAGCATATGTAGCCTAAGACATCGAAATGGAAGGGGAAGTCCAAGTAAATTTAGAGAAACAATTCAGAACCATATGCGGAAGTAGACGCACAATAACAGGTCTGCCAAATACTTGCAATGACATTGCTTGCGACTTTCTAGGAGCAGCTACGTGACGAAATTCTCGTCGTGCTCGTCTTATACGGGCTCTGGAAGTGGACGTACGAGCTCGTTCGGTTTTTATGCGACGTTACCTCTTGACGGACGTTAGTACCGTCTCTCAGGCTTCGTGTATTTAAGGCATTCAATTAAATTTGATCTAGAATCCCTCACTTTTTAAGGTTTCCGGGATGGAAGAGGGCTGTTAAGGCCGATGTTGTATAGCAAACTATTTTACATTCCGAGCAACTGCAGCTGTTTAAAGGCATTGCCGCCAGTGAATATAAACCACGTACCAATACGGGTGTTTCAGCATGGGTCGATACCTAGCACTTCATAACCGCTTGTGCTATTGATCTGTAAATGTAACCATTCATGTATCCCATATACACTGTTATAACAATAAACCTTTTATTGTACCATATGGCACGACTTTGTTTAGAAGAAAGTATGTGACAGGACTAACAGTTACTGAACATTTTTACAAGCACTGCAAATCAAAGCAACATGGCAAAATTAATAGAATGAAGGGCATTGCATCGGTATGTAATTGAATCGCCAATACAGTGCAAGAAATGCAGGAATCCTTTTACACGACTTGTAAGTAACATTTTTCGTTAAGTTTCAGAAAGTTCCTGATAGAGTAACATCCGACCAAGAGTATTGCTATCGACTATCGTGTTGTCACACGGTTGTTGCCTTACGAAATACTCATTTGAAGCAGCCGCGTGGTGTCGATATGCAGTTGTAAATGGTTAGGTTTTCCGTCTAATACTTACTATAAGTTCGTAAGGAAACTACAGTTGACTTAAAACAATGACGCTGAAAAGCACCTAACATGGAAAGTCTTCAGAAACGAAGTGCGTTTTATTTTTCTTGATTGAATTTCTATTTGCACTTCCCCTTAGTTGTCCTAAAATTTTTTCAACATTTTTATTCAAAAACTTAAATACTTACTATAAAAATGGTGAGCAGAATTATTTATGCAATGTGTTCAGTTAGACGACTGCTAAACATAAGAATAATATAAGACGTGGAAAAATACATTCAGGTCTATATCAAATATAATTTGTACGATAGTTTGAATTAATTTTTAATTTCACGTAACACCATACATTTATAGTCATTAGAACGATGATATGCGAAAGCGAAACAGTGCCCGTTGTGGGTGCAAAACTTCTCGATGTCAGAAATCTGCTTTCCAATAGGGTAATAATGGGGAACATGCTGTACCAAAGGCAAACTATGTGACTGCGAAAAAGAGGTTGGATTAGAAACAATGGTTCATAAAGCGTGCAGCGCCACACGTGGTAAGATGGCTTGCTGCAATTTGTGAAACGTTTTAGGACCCTAAGCAGAGTTCCTTTGTGAAACAGAAACCTTCTTGCGACGTCCAGTTTCGGGTTCTCGAACACAAAACGTCGGCAGTGACGACATTGAAACGAATATACTTAATAAGTAAAACCTTCAGAAGATTTCCTATGCATAAGAAATAAGTTTGATAGTGGACGCTTTTCAGTGTTTTCGTGTCTGTTTGAAAATAAGTCAATTTTAAATTTGGAGTCGTCTTAGCTTGGTGATTGACACATTAATTCCTCTCAATTCAATCTTCGATCTCCAGGGATTTTTGAGGCAGAACGCTTCCTTTTTAGTTTCTAAGAAGATTCAATCTGTCAGCGCGAGAATTTAACAAAAAAATTAAAGAAATCAGTTTGTATTCCATTGGAACCATTGTGCACTGTGACTGTGATGTAAATCAAAGAGAAATAAAGGCAGCAATTAGTCGTGACTCAATCTGTTCTTCATTTCTGATTTAGAATTGAGCAACAGTATGGCTACAACCAGTGCATGTAAAGTGAGTTACGTAAATTCGAAAATCTTACCCGTGCACGTGTTATTACATGTAAGTAGCATGTACATCGCTTAATTCAAACTCAGAATTAAGCTGCGTACATGCTGAGGGTGCATATAAAAGTCTAAGGAGTCTCCATGACCACCTTCATAGGGACTGATGACATATCTTTTATCTGAAATGGAAGACTGCAATACAAATTGAATTACGACTCATTGCTGACTTCTACATCTATATCCATACTCCGCAAGCCACCTGACGGTGTGTGGCGGAGGATACCTTGAGTACCTCTATCGGTTCTCCCTTCTATTCCAGTCTCGTATTGTTCGTGGAAAGGAGGATTGTCGGTCTGCTTCTGTGTGGGCTCTAATCTCTCTGATTTTATCCTCATGGTCTCTTCGCGAGATATACGTAGGAGGGAGCAATATTCTGCTTGACGCTTCGGTGAAGGTATGTTTTCGAAACTTCCACAAAAGCCCGTACCGAGCTACTGAGCGTCTCTCCTGCAGAGTCTTCCACTGGAGTTTATCTACCATCTCCGTAATGCTTTCGCGATTACTAAATCATACTGTAACGAAGCGCGCTGCTCTTCGTTGGATCTTCTCTATCTCTTCTATCAACCCTATCTGGTACAGATCCCACACTGCTGAGCAGTATTCAAGCAGTGGGCGAACAAACGCACTGTAAACTACTTCCTTTGTTTTCGGATTGCATTTCCTTAGGATTCTACCAATGAATCTGTCTGGCATCTTCTTTACCGACGATTAGTTTTACATGGTCATTCCATTTTAAATCACTCCTAATGCGTACTCCCAGATAATTTATGGAATTAACTGCTTTCAGTTGCTGACCTGCTATATTGTAGCTAAATGATAAGGAATCTATGTATTCGCAACACATTACACTTGTCTACATTGAAATTCAATTGCCATTCCCTGCGCCATGCGTCAGTTCGCTGTAGATCCTCCTGCATTTCAGTGCAATTTTCCCATTTTACAACCTCTCGATATACCACAGCATCATCAGCAAAAAGCCTCAGTGAACTTCCGATGTCATCCACAAGGTCATTTATGTATATTGTGAATAGCAACGGACCTACGACACTTCCCTGTGGCACACCTGAAATCACTCTTACTTCGGAAGACTTCTCTCCATTGAGAATGACTTCCTTCCTCCTCCCCCCCCCCCCTTCGGGTCCGGGGTAAGAATAGGCCCGAGGTATTCCTGCCTGTCGTAAGAGGCGACTAAAAGGAGTTTCAACCGTTTGGGCCTTCTATGTGATGGTCCCCCTTGGCGTTTGACCTCCATTTTTCAAAATTCTACAGAAGTACGAGCCTTTTGGGGAAGGACACCTTACGTGGTGTACCACTGGTCCTAAGTGCACTAAGACCTTGGCACTCAGCATTGCACCGGCGTTGTAACCATACCCATTATTCCTCAAATTGGGCCTAAACGCCTGATGGGTTGTCCAAGTTACGCCCATAGTGCATCTCCATCTGCACCAGCGATCATGATGGACTTTCCATGGCACCAGAAATCCAGCACGGTAGCCAACCCGTTGTGGTGGGTTCGTCATGTACCCTCTAGGTTGTAGCCCCCTGACAACACAGGGATCGTATTGCCGATACCTGAGCTGCACCCTCCCCACGTTGGCCAAGGAGTAGATGCCCGTCCCCTTGGGGCATCAGGACTCCCGGCAATGGTCATCCTGCCAGGTGGCCCTTGCTGCGGCTGGGTGGCGCCCGTGGGCAGAGCCCCTGGTCGGAGTGGGTGGTATCGGGGCGGACGTTTCGCAGATGAAACGTCAACACGTATCAGGTCGCTCTGCGGCCGAGTCTTTCAAAAGAAAAGGTACCGTTTCTAGTTCTGGTTCTCCTGCCCTTTCCCCCTTGGCCACTCCATGGGAGGAGGGACAGGCCCGCCGGCTTGGGGCGAAGTACTTCCCCCGCTATTTGGTCTGTTCTCGAACCGATGGGGGGACGTTCGCCACCTCCAAGCCCATGTTCTTTGTTCAGCACATTGAGGACGTCTTCGGGGAAATCGAGGCTCTCAGCAAGATGCGATCAGGGTCCGTTCTTATCAAGACCACCTCTGCCACACAGTCGGCGGCACTCCAGGCGTGCGACCGCCTAGGGGACATCCCAGTATCCATTGTCCCACATCTGGCACTAAATAGGACGCAGGGAGTTATTTTTCATCGTGACCTCCTGCTACAATCTGATGAGGAGCTCAGGGCTAACCTGGAGCGCCGCGGCGTGCATTTCGTCCGGCAAGTCCAGCGCAGCCCCAAAGACCGTCGCATCGACACCAGGGCCTTTATCCTCACCTTCGAGGGGGACGTTCTCCCGGAGAAGGTAAAGGTGATGTGCTACCGGTGCGACATGCGACCTTACGTCCCGCCTCCTATGCGCTGTTTTAGGTGTTTGCGCTTTGGGCACATGTCGTCCCGGTGTGAGGCTGAGCCCCTTTGTGGCGATTGTGGACGTCCTCTTCGTGAGGAACATACTTGCACCCCACCACCTCGGTGCATTAATTGTCCTGGCGTCCACTCGCCTAGATCCTCAGACTGCCCCGCCTATCAGAAGGAGAAAAAGATACAAGAAATCAAAACTTTGGATCGGCTCTCTTATTCTGAGGCCAGGAAGAAGTATGACCGCCTTCATCCCGTGTCACTGACCACTTCGTTTGCCTCAGTTGTGTCCACTCCTTCCACGGTATCCTCACCCCTATCCTGTCCCCCCTCCGGCTCCTCTGCCCATCATGGGGCTCTGCCTCCGCCTCCCAAATCCCTCCCTTCCAAATCCTCCTCCCCCGTGGCCCCCACCCCCTCTGCCCCAGGGGCCACCCTTCCTCCTCCTCCCCCCACGCCACCTGAGAAGCGATCCTCTTCTCAGGCGTCCATCGGGGAAACGTTCCGGACCCCAGCTTCCGAGGTCCGGCGTTCCAAAACGGACCCCGCGCGTGAGGACCTTCTTCGGGTCCAGCCCACCATCCCTGTGCCTCCTCGGCCTTCCAGGAAGGCCTCCAAGAAGATGTCTCTATCCCCCTCTCCACCCCGGCGCGTTTCGTCTAAAGCTTCATCCGTGAGTCGCTGCTCCCGGCCGTCCTCAGTTTCGCCGGGACGCTCTGCTGCCAGGCGCTCCGCCGGCCTTTTGTCGGCAAATGATGCGGCCCCTCCTACACAATCAGGGACAGCAGCCGCAGCTGGCGACGAGTCGATGGAACCGGATCCGCCTCCCGTCGGTTGTAGCATTGTTCCCTCGCAACCTGTCCCTCCGCGGCCATCGAGGTGACCAGCTCTTCCCCGTCTCGTTCCCCCAACCTTTTGACTAGCGATGGCGTTGTTTCATTGGAACATAAGAGGTATTCGATCTAATCGGGAGGAATTGCAACTGCTCCTCCGCCTGCACTGTCCGCTCGTCCTTGGTCTCCAGGAAACCAAGTTGCGCCCGACTGACCGTATTGCCTTTTCCCACTATACCTCGGAGCGGTATGACCTCACCCCTGTGGACGGTATCCCAGCTCATGGTGGGGTCATGTTGCTCGTTCGGGACGATGTCTATTACCATCCCATCCCATTGACCACCCCACTCCAAGCAATAGCTACCCGCATTACTCTTTCTGCTTTTACTTTTTCAGTTTGTACCATCTACACTCCACCGTCATCTGCTGTTAGTCGGGCTGACATGATGCACCTGATCGTTCAGCTTCCCCCGCCGTTCTTATTGTTTGGCGACTTCAATGCCCATCATCCCCTTTGGGGCTCTCCTGCGTCCTGTCAAAGAGGCTCACTCTTGGCGGATGTCTTCAACCATCTCAATCTTGTCTGCCTCAATACCGGCGCCCCGACTCTCCTCTCGGACTCTACTCATACCTACTCCCACTTGGACCTCTCGATCTGTTCTACCACTCTTGCCCGTCGGTTCGAGTGGTATGTCCTTTCTGACACCTATTCGAGCGACCACTTCCCCTGTGTCGTTCGTCTCCTGCACCACACCCCATCCCCACGTCCTTCGAGCTGGAACATACTGAAAGCTGACTGGGAACTTTACTCCTTCCTGGCGACCTTTCCGGACCACGATTTTCCTAGTTGTGACAGTCAGGTCGAATACCTCATGGCTGTTATTATCAATGCTGCCGAACGTTCCATTCCTCGTACTACTTCTTCTTCACGTCGCGTTTCCGTCCCCTGGTGGAACGAGGCTTGTAGGGACGCTATCCGGCTCGACGACGTGCTTTACGCAGCTTTCGCCGCCATCCTACGTTGGCGAATTCTATTGAATACAAACGACTCCGAGCGCAATGCCGTAGAGTCATCAAAGACAACACAAAAGCTAGTTGGGCCTCTTTCACCAGCTCCTTTAACAGTTTTACTCCCTCTTCCGTCGTTTGGGGTAGGCTGCGCCGGCTGTCGGGCATTAAGGCCCACTCCTCGGTACCTGGCCTGACCTCAGGTAATGAGGTCCTTGTTGATCCTGTGGCTGTCTCCAACGCCTTTGGCCACTTTTTCGCGGAGGTTTCAAGCTCCGCACATTACCATCCTGCCTTCCTTCCCAGGAAAGAGGCAGACGAGGCTCGGCGACCTTCCTTCCACTCGCTGAATCTGGAAACTTACAATGCCCCCTTTACTATGCGGGAACTCGAACGTGCGCTTGCACCGTCCCGGTCCTCTGCCCCGGGGCCAGATGCCATTCACGTTCAGATGCTGGCACACCTTTCTCCGGCGGGCAAAAGCTTCCTTCTTCGTACCTACAATCGCGTCTGGACCGAAGGTCAAGTCCCCATGTGTTGGCGTGACGCCGTTGTTGTTCCTATACCCAAACCCGGGAAGGATAGACACCTTCCTTCTAGTTACCGCCCCATCTCTCTTACAAGCTGTGTCTGTAAGGTGATGGAGCGCATGGTTAATGCTCGGTTAGTTTGGATTCTTGAATCTCGACGACTACTTACTAATGTCCAATGCGGCTTTCATCGCCGCCACTCCGCTGTTGACCACCTTGTGACCTTGTCGACATTCATCATGAACAACTTTTTGCGAAGGCGCCAAACGGTAGCCGTGTTCTTCGACTTGGAGAAGGCTTATGATACCTGTTGGAGAGGAGGTATCCTCCGCACTATGCACAAGTGGGGCCTACGCGGTCGTCTGCCGCTTTTTATTGATTCCTTTTTAACGGATCGAAAGTTTAGGGTATGTGTGGGTTCCGTATTGTCCGACGTCTTCCTCCAGGAGAACGGAGTGCCTCAGGGCTCCGTCTTGAGCGTAGCCCTTTTTGCCATCGCGATCAATCCAATTATGGATTGCATTCCACCTAATGTCTCAGGTTCTCTGTCGATGACTTCGCGATCTACTGCAGTGCCCAGAGAACATGCCTCCTGGAGCGCTGCCTTCAGCGTTGTCTAGACAGCCTCTACTCATGGAGCATGGCAAATGGCTTCCGGTTCTCTGAAGAGAAGACGGTTTGTATCAACTTTTGGCGATATAAAGCGTTCCTTCCGCCATCCTTACATCTCGGTCCCGTTGTTCTCCCATTCGTGGACACAACTAAGTTTCTAGGGCTCAAGTTGGACCGGAAACTGTGTTGGTCTCCACATGTCTCTTATTTGGCGGCCCGTTGTACACGTTCCCTTAATGTCCTCAGAGTTCTTAGCGGTTCATCTTGGGGAGCGGATCGCACTGTCCTGCTTCGCTTGTATCGGTCCATAGTCCGATCGAAGCTGGATTATGGGAGCTTCGTCTACTCGTCCGCTCGGCCATCCCTCTTACGCCGGCTCAACTCCATCCACCATCGGGGGATACGTCTTGCGACCGGAGCCTTCTACACTAGTCCTGTCGAGAGTCTTTATGCTGAAGCTGCCGAGTTACCATTGACCTACCGGCGCGACATACTGCTGTGTCGGTATGCCTGCCGGCTGTTGTCTATGCCCGAACACCCCTCTTACAAGTCCTTCTTCGCCGATTCTCTCGACCGTCAGTACGGGTTGTATGTGTCTGCCCTGCTGCCCCCCGGAGTCCGCCTCCGTCGCCTGCTTCGACAATTGGATTTTGCCCTCCCTACCACCTTCAGAGAGGGTGAGAGCCCGACACCACCTTGGCTCCAGGCTCCGGTTCGTATTTATCTCGACCTCAGCTCACTCCCGAAGGAGGGTACTCCGGCTTCAGTGTATTGCTCACGGTTTGTCAAACTTCGTGCTCGACTTGCCGGTCACACGTTTATTTACACCGATGGCTCCAAAACTGACGATGGTGTCGGCTGTGCCTTTGTCGTCGGGACCGCCACCTTTAAATACCGGCTCCTTGACCAATGTTCCAGCTTTACGGCCGAGCTTTTTGCTCTCCATCAGGCCATTCAGCATGCCCGCCGCCACCGCCATTCATCGTATGTACTCTGCACTGACTCACTCAGTGCTCTTCAGAGCCTTGGGGCTCCCTATCCGGTCCATCCCTTGATTCAACGGATACAGCAGTCCCTCCATTCTTTCGCTGATAATGGAGGTTCTGTCAGCTTTCTGTGGGTTCCCGGACATGTAGGAGTGCCTGGGAATGAGGCTGCGGATGCTGCAGCCAAGGCTGCAGTCCTCCAGCCTCGGCCAGCCTCCCATTGTGTCCCGTCATCTGACGTTTGTGGGGATGTATGTAAGAGGCTTGTGTCCTTGTGGTGGGATGCTTGGTCATCCCTCCAAGGAAACAAGCTCCGGGCAGTAAAACCGCTCCCAACTGCTTGGACAACTTCCTCCCGACCGTCTCGGCGCGAGGAGTTCCTTCTGACCAGGTTGCGGATTGGGCATTGCCGGTTTAGCCACCGCTACCTGCTCTCCGGTGACCCAGCCCCGCAGTGCCCTTGTGGTCAGGCGTTAACGGTGCGCCATGTTTTATTGTCGTGTCCCCGTTTTAGTCAATTTCGTGTTGTCCTGTCCCTGCCATCTACCTTACCGGATGTTTTAGCTGATGACGCTCGAGCAGCTGCTCGTATTCTGCGTTTTATAACTTTAACTGGCTTGACCAAAGACATTTAACCTTTTTACTTATTTAATCTGCATCTTTGTCAGGTCCTTCTGATGTCCCCCCATCCCCTTGAGTTTTAGCAGATTCCTTGTGCTCTAACACCAGTGACTGGGCGCTAATGACCTCAGCAGTTGAGCGCCCTTAAACCCTACAAAAAAAAAAATGACTTCCTTGCTCTTTGAACGTAAAGAAAGAAACAGAAAACCCTACAACACTAACTGTGCGTCTGAAATACACAACTGTTTAAAGTTTAACTTTATTTGATGAGATGTAAGTTCTATTGTCATTTTGTGTACTTCATATATAAAATGAATAATTAGTTACATATAATTTGTGGTGCACGTCCTTGTTTGTACAGTGACTCAAAGCCAAAACATTGTCGTATCTGTGCGAGTTGTGAGGTGGAGATGTGATTGTACCTCTTTAATTCTGACGCATTTTGCATGAGAACGAGAACTGGACTCGACCCATCCTTACCTACCACCCGATTAATTGTGCACTCAACGGTAATGAAAGGAAATGATGGTGCACCCTGCTAGTTGGTAAAATGAGTACACACTCAAAATAATTTTAAAAAAGTAATAATTTACTCATAGAAAATTGAGAACTTTATCATAATAAATAACAGGAAATGGGAGTCTGGGTATATCTACGAAATGATACGCGGTTAAATATTAAAATGAGATTTATTATACATCAGAACATAAAAGTACATGATTATCGACAGATACAGTAGGGTAGGGTATACTGAACTATTATGAGAATAAGAGTTGGCTCGAGAACAAGGGGCTCCTACTGTCTGGGATGCAAGAGACTTACGATAATGTCTGGAGATCCTAATGAACCAAACATTATTCTCCAGACTATATTGCAGTATCGAGGTTAGTGAGAGCTCAAATGGGATCACGTGCAGAAATAATCAAGGTGGACTTGTAGCAAAGCGAGCGCGCGTTATGTTGAGGACTTCCGTATGAAATTGATACGCCCTATAATGTCGGAGCCGCAAAAATAAAATCTGTAGCAGGTCATCAGTAGGCAGCGAGCTGATGATGTAGGCGCCGACTTCTGCGGCGCAGCAGCTCTGTTTCAACCCCTGTCCTTGAATGCTGTCAGAGAATTCTAAGTTCTGCTGAAAAAGTGAGACTAAGTGACAAGATCAGATCCTGAATCCTTGCGCTCACACAACGCAAGAGTGAAGCCAACATTGCTCTACTCCCCACAACCCTCGAAAACCGCGAATCAGCGTTCAGTGCCGATTCCAAAATTCCCCCACACTGTCTCAGAACAACATTTGCGCCAATAGCGACCGTTCCGTTCCAATTTCGAGAAGGACTTTATGACGTTAGTTATTAACTTGACCAACCATGCTTCTGCTATTCAGCTGAGGGCACTGAACTTTCCATTTGACTGGCTATGAAAACATGCCTAGACCATCGGCCATCCGGCGCCAGACATTCGCACCCAGCAGGGCATGGTCCACAAGAATTCTCAGAATCATGAGGACAATGCAGTCCGTTGGTGCCAACAGTCTTCGTTCAGGATATTAAGAGCCAATTGTTATATCGTCATGGCGTATCACCAATGTAAGACCATGTCATCGGAACAGGTAGAAGTATAAGCACCAATATAATACACAGAAAGGCACTGGAAGGTAAGACTATGTAACTCTGCATCTGAGCACCTCTACAGAGTGAAACATCGACAAAAAACTCTTAAAGACCTAGAATCATTACTGAAATTACCACAGTCAGGCAAGGAACACTGACAGGACCAATAAATAAGGACAAATACGGTTAGGTATTTAGTGACTAAAGAAGCAGGGATTCAACTCTTGTAAATAACGCAGGTTTTGGAGCACATCACACATTCTGTTGTTCTGCCAATCTGTCCCCGTCGAAGAACTAGGGAAAATTATGGTCAGTTGCAGTAAAACCACGAACATCTGTTTGAGGATGGCCAACCTGATACCTGATTCTTTGCTTCAACACCAGAGCAGCCAAACTTGATGCACACTACAGCCATGGTACTCTACTGCTGCTTGCTGAATCATTAAGTATGAGATTACTAAAGGGCCAGCTCGTATCTTCCACGGGGTCATTCCATATGGTAGAGAATCTGTAATCTTCACACCGAGCAAACGAGGCGCGTCTGTGCAGCCTGCTGGCCGGCTGGTGAGTACCTGCTGCAGTTCTGGTCGACACATGAATGATGAGCAGGACCTCTCTTCATGACAACTGTGTGCTGGACTCCTCTGTGCATGACAATGGGCATCCTGGACCACCATCGGCAGACTCCACCAGAGTCAGGTCGGGGCAATCATCGAGCATTGCTTCACAGCGTGTGTGCCTCGTGCCGGCTGCAGCTGAAGCTGTTAAGGACCTAAAACCTTTGTAAACTTTGTTTGACGAAGTTATTTACAGATAACGATGTCACACTGAGGCTTCAGGTCAGGCACTGGACCATTCACTCTTACTTTGCTCGATCTGATCACAACATGACGTCAGGACCAAGCTGTAACAGGTAATAATACAGTAAGGCAAAACTGATCGAATTCAGACTTCAACACTTAGGACGACCCTGTCAAATGGTATTACGCCTAGCATACATACAATCATACATACAATCATACATACAATTGTTGCGGCCACATGTAGTAAGCGTTACTTCACGCAGTAGAGAATGGCAAGGCAGAGGCAGCCGGCGATCGCGGCATTGCGAAGTAAGTGCGGCACAGATAGCCTTGCTGACAGTTGAAGTCTACCAACAAGCAGACGCAAGGACGCACACAGACCGAGCGTCAAGCGAAGCCTGGAGAGTGCTGAGTAAGGAGGCCAGCATGCTAAGTTACGCTGCAATATACTGCGGAAGTAATAACAAGAAGCTGCCACCGAGGGTAAAAAACATCCTCCTGCCAGGTATAAATAGTGGAGCGCAGGCAGCAACGGCCAGAAGACATTAGGAAGCAGTTCGGATCTGAGCACGTACGTGGTCCGTGTCCGAATGTTCAGTCTTCGTAGGTGACGATTCCGGAAGTCTGTTCCAGCTCGAAGGAGTCATCCGTTTGCCGCCAGATGTCACCTTCAGCTCTGGGAGTCGGCCCGAGTTCGGTCGGCATCATGGCTGACTAGCTACAGCGAGAACTTCCAGCAGGACCGGCCGCAGCACGGTCTTGGTCACAGGCGCCGCCGGGGACTGACGCCTGGACTTCACGGCAACCCGGCCCCACAGCGCGTGTCCGTGCATGACGGGACCTTGTGTACATCGCGACTGACGGGTTCCCAGCCGCCGGTGCAGCAGGCGTCAGCAGCTGACCTCACGGCCATGAGTTCATCTCAACCACAGGGCATCCTGGCTTCAGCGGAGCACTGGTGACCTGAGGCTCCGAGTGCGATCAGTAGAGCGCGTGGCGCGCATTGTCGGAGAATCTACACAGCAGCAGCCAGGCGGAGGGATCCGCAGGGCTGGGAAGCGACAACGAGGGGAGAAATTGTAAAGAAAGTTCAATAAATAATTGTAAAACTCCACGCCGTCTTAGTCTTTGGCGCAGCCACTGTGTCTGCTGTTAAGTGGTTCAGAAGACGTAACAAGTAGCAAACGGCCATAACAGTATCTATTATCCCCAGAATGTAATAGTGTCGTTACCACTCACACACACACGCAAATAACCATAAAAGAGAGAATGTAGCTGACGTGTGCTTGCCTAGAAATATTGTATGGTGTTCGAAATTACGAATGTAGCATTTTGTATTCCGGCTTTCGATACTAAAATACCTCGTAAAAATGACACTGCATGTAATTTTCGTTCATGAAACATTTCAATGTAAATTTCCTCTTCATTACCATCAATCCATACCATACGTACTGCATTCATTAGACCTCCTTCCCATTAGTAGCCGTAGGCTGGACACCAGTATCCTGGAAGTCCAGAACACTTCGTTGCATATTATGAGATGTTCTTCAGTTATTGAAGCACATTCTAAATTCCCGGCTGTCACTTGTTGCACTTTTAGCAATATCAGGTAACTTCCGTATGTGATCGCGTTCTAGAGAAAAAAAAAAGTAATCTTCACTTTGGGCTTGGCCTAGGGATGTGTGATGGTGGTATCGATGCTGAATGATTTCCTGAGTGACGTGTAAACATCAATATTTCTAAGGTTGTTGTTAAGTTATGCATTTGGAAATTGCATATAAAGCAGATACGAATTAATCAAGTGTATCTGATAAATAGAGCACTAATTAAAGTTACTTATCCCACAAATTATTGACGAAAACTAAACATCGCCATGTCATCCTAAGCCACGCAGCATTATGCAAATGCCGTATGGAGTGGCGTGAGGTCGTCACATTGCTGTCCTGCCCATTGTCGACTTCTCACACCATGGAGCCGCTACACAATGAAGCAGCTCCTCATTCAGCTACAGGAGACTGAGTGAGGACCCCATGCCCATCCTCCGACTGCGGGTTAAAATTCCTGTTAACACTGGGAATTAAACCTGGGTCCTCTGCATGAGTAACACAACTCGGCTATGCTTGCAGTCTCAACTTATTGTCAACAGACTGTAAAAATGATATTCTTCAAAAACGTTTCCCCTTCATACTACTGACAGGGAACGTAGTCTGTTTCTGAGAAAAGATTTCCAGACGATGATGTGACTATGAAACTTCATCTGAAATATCACTTTTAAAGGATATCCGAGAAGTAGCGACGAGTATTAGTGCTGTAGAACACACAAAATTTATTGAAAATGTAATGTTTTTTTTCTTTTTACAAACACATGAACTAATTTCTCCCATTTATATATGAAAAATTATATTCTCTGTATAACCGCCGATGGCAGCGTCCCAACGTGCAAGGCGTTCACAAACATCTGGTGTGGTGCAGTTAATAATCCTTTCAATTTAATCCTTCAATTCTTGTCGTGTGTGTGGTTTGTTAACGTACATTTTTGATTTCACAAATCCTCACAAAAATTGTCACAAACCGTAGGATAGCATGATCTGGCAGGCCATTCCTGGTTGCCATGCAAAGAGAAAATTTCTTGAGGAAACTTTCCATTCAGCAGAAGTACGGACTGATCACTCCTCCTGCCGAGAAATCACACCACACAGCCGTGCGTTCTGGATTCATCTCCCAGAGTCGCTCGCGGATTTTTGTTACCCCAAATCCTGCAGTTCTGCATATATACGTACCCACTGAGGTGAAGTCTGCCTCATCTGAGGAAAATTATTCTTTTTGTGAAGTTCACATTCTCCGCTTGTCGTGCCAAGGCCAATTGAGCAAAGCGATGCCTCTTTCAGTAATCTGCAGGTTACAACTCTAGTGTAAGTTGAATCTTATGTGCATGCATTTTCAGATCTTTTGAAGGAACTTAATACAGTGAACTTGTTGAGAAATTCAGTTGCTAAGATCGTTGGCGAATCGATTTTCTGAGGCTTACAGTCACATTGTCACGCACGACAGCAACGTTTTCTTGTGTTCGAACAGAACACGGTCGTCCTGTTTTCTTACCGTTCGAAACCGAACCCATGGTCTCAAACTTCCGGATCAACTGCCGAATTGATGATTGGGTTGGATCAGAATTACGTCAATGTTGCACGCAATTCATGAACAGTTGCCGTGAGACTTTGTTTTTGTAAAAACATTTATCACTTGAATACTTTACTCAGTTTCATCTGCTCCATGAAGAAAATAAACATCAAACGACGATGCTGACCACACTAAAGCTATCAGGCTAGTAATGGGAAGGATCGCAGATAACATGAAAAAACCACACCTGCCAACCGTCATGCGATAAAATGGCGCAAATTCCAATGCTCCCTTACTTCCCGAACGCCCTTCATACGATTCACTGTTACAATCAGTATACATCATTTTCAGCGGGGCAGAAATTGTAGAGGACCTTACAACACGTTGTCTGAATATTATATCTAAATTGTTTCTGTAAACTTTGAAACTTCTTTGTTTAATACTTTTTTACTTAAATTGCGATAACTGAGAATGTGAAACTTTTTAATTTAATTCTGATACTGCTGAAGGAAACTGAATGCAAGAGAAACTGCTTAAACTGCTGTGTGAAACTGAACATACATTCACTTTGCTTCTCTTGATAATATCATTTCTGAACTAAAGAATTACTCTTGACAAATATAACTGAAACGCACTGACTGCTCAGATAATAAACATAAAAGAAAGGACCTCAATTAGAAGAAATCCTAAAAATAACCTATACATTTCAGTCACTTACCTCACAGAAAATCTTCATTACACGAACTACAGCGATACAGCGAGCACCAATGCAGCCAGCTAAATGAAAAAATCTACTGTCGGCTCTAACTACTAATAGGCATGAGGTTAGGAAAGGAAAGACTTTGATGCATAGCAGACAAGGTATTTAGCAGATTTTACCTTAACCATGTGACAACCAGTTCAAAAATCGTCTGTGATATCCAGTTCCAAAAAATTGTTTGATCTTCAATAACGTCAAATCTCCGAGACTGACACGTCCAGACCGTCCACTGTAGCTAATATTTCATACCTCCAACCTTCATCACTGCTAAATATTAACTTCCAGCCTCCACTACAGCTGACTATTAACTCCCAACTGCGAGTCCGACCAGCCACAGAGTCTCTTAGAGAGGACGCACAATGCTGTCAGAGTTATTAATGCAGTCTATCGCCCTGCCAACATACAAATACACAAAAAGGCTACTTACATAACAACTCTGTTCTTCTCAAAAAATTATACAAAGTGTTTTCGTCAGTGAGGAAGACTTATTTGTTAGAATTTTTTTATATTAACAATATCAAATAGATCTGGTGCATGCAATTAATTTACTGGTGGTCAATAAAGCAATAGAAAAATTCCTCACAGTCCCTAAAGACAGCTCTAATCATTCATCAGAAGAGTAGTCTATGACTGTTTCATGTCAAAGTCTAAGCAGTAAAAGAAAATCCATACATATGTCAGTGGACCTCCTTTCAGTGTTGAAGTAGTGTTGTCCTCTCAACGGAAACGCAGTGCTGACACTTGATATGAAGATTGGTAACGGGCACAATAGAGCGGACCCTCAGTAGAGTCAGTCGAATTCTTGAAGAATATTAGTAGACTTGGTAGGTCACCAGAGAGCAGACCCACAGTATTCCTTGTTGAGACTATTGTAGTAACGGCCCACCAAACGTGGAGACCCACTGCAGTCCTTGTACAGATGGTCAGCAGCCATCTGTTACGACTGTGTAGGTGCACAATCACAATTTAAGAGTCTTGATGACAATACAGTAAGTCCTTGAACCACTACTTATGCACTCACAAATTTTTTCGCATTATTCTTAGAACCAGAAATGCTGTTAACCAGTTCCATGCTGAATTATGAAGACGTGCAAGCACTAACTGTCATATACCTCTGAGATTTTGTACATATACTACGACCAACAGGCAAAAGTGTGCAGTAAAATTAATCCCTACTATTTTTGGAGAGCTGGTGTCTATACAATTTTAATTTTACGGTATACAAATTAGATCACATATGTAAAGAAACATCATTACCGTAAAGAACATAATAATGCAGATAACATTTGTAATAATACTGGCTTTACAAAAAGAATAGAAATAAACATGTACATGAGTGTTCCAGGAATTATGACATAAGTAAATCAATGAAAAATGAGAATATCCTAAGAAACTAACTTGACACATGAGTATTAAAAGGAAACATAACTGAATAAGTAATGTCTGAACATCTTTCCAAAGTACAATACATGTTAGATTTGAGGATAACAGTACTTCTCATTATTGTGAATGCAGCTTAGTATTAACAGAAAGAAAATGTATCTTATCAAGTAAACACACAAGGATACACATAAACACATAGCGGAATAACACAAAGGGAAAGGACAGGGTTTGTTTTCAGCGTAATATTTGGTACTGCAGTACTTGTGGTACTTCATTTCCAACCAAAACTTCATTTTACTCTTGGCGATCTCCCTCATTTCAACATTTGTTCCCAAAAATAAGTTCTGTCTCTCTGTATTTATACTAGCATATGTTTCTTACCTCTTTTGTTTCCAAGAAAATCCTACAGAACAAAATAACTATTCCTCATTATACAATACACTTTCGCCAAACATTTTCCTTGTAGCCTTTCGATGCATTACTTCCCTACTCATAATAACTCATTTTCTTATATAGCACACCCCCCCCCCCCTTAAACTAACTTAAATCTTCTGAGTTCGTATATATATAAACTGGAGAAGAGGCAATGCAGCAGCACAAAACAATTAACATAAACCAGAATGACAAAAAACGCGAATTGGCAGAGGAAGCAGCAGCATATCTAAATTAGCAAAGCAAATGCAACATTACAACTGTTATAAGGCAATATTCAGCAAACAAGAAAAATAAATAGGTGCTAAAACTGGCTTATCAGAATAATACAAAGTTAAATTCAGTAGGACAGTGCCAGACAAATAGCAGCATCAAATGAAATAACTTACACCTAAACATGGCAAAACACAAGCAGAAAAAAATAATACAGTAAAGACAACAATGCAGATAAGGGAAATGTCTATTCAAATCCTAATGTTTGTCACATCCTAATGTCTATGTTGCATCTTAATACTAGAGTATTGTGCCACAACATCTTACTCTTAAAAAACCATTAAAATAAAAATTAAATTAAATTAAAAAATAAAATATCAGATCTTTGAAAAGAAAATTATGTATACAATTCCTGTTATTACTCCCTTCTCCCTGTTATGCTTCTTCCCTTTCTTAGTCCTCCTTTTTTAAGAATATAGATCATAGAATTGTTATTTAATGGATCAGTCAACAGAAAGTATTTACATTAGCATAGGTATCAAATTTTATTTTGTGAAACCAACTAGATAGCAAATAAAATAAGCAAATATTTACAAAGCAAAGCATAAAAACATCATTCACTAGCCATGTGGCATTTCATAAGTCAGTATAATTTCTCACAACTTCAAAGAGAGATACTTGTCATCAGGTGTGCAGACATAAGAATATTTCTCACTTCATAAGCATTTCATTAAGCAGCACAAACTACTAACTGCAAAGTGTAAAAATATGTTTCCAAGTAATAGTGTGTCGTGTTTATGGTGCATTCTGCAAGGAAATCTCAATAGCAGGAGGTCAGTGGCCTCTCTTTTGTGCATTTGAAAGGCAACACAGCAATGGGTTTTTTCCCAGGCGGCTTGCATGCAGCTGGGCGTAGCAGAGCATTGTCAAGGTCACCTATACTCTTTACAAAAAGATTTACAACAGTTGTAGCTACAATGACAGTTTCTTACAAATAAAAAATTTCACAAAATGAAAATTTACATTAGAAGTGTATGGAAACAAAATCTCAGAAATAAGTGTCCAAAAAGTCCTGTCAGTGTTGTGGGACTCACATCTCACAACTCTTAAACTAAGATTCTTGGTTTCCAACATTCAGTTCCACAACCAGAGTCCCTAACCCCTACTCATTAATCACATACATAAATGTCAATACTGCTTCAACACTTTATCAAAAAAAAACATGTAGCATAAACATATTCCTCGTAAAGCATCACCTTATCAATCATAACCATATCTCAACATCATAACAGACATCGTCGCCGTAGTAATATCATCATCACTCCTCAATCGAATTTCAAAATCGTTGTAGCTTCCTTAAAAAAATCTCAAACCCCCCTCCCCCAAAAAAAAAACATTCTGCTCGTTACAATAGTGTCATCTACCCCAAATGTACTTCAGGAAAACATGATCCCACACAGTATCATAATGGTTCCAAAAATTTATGAACAGTTCCCAAAACGCAGACAAAGTACAATTTCATAAGTGTGTAGTAATCCAAGTGTGTAATTGACTAGATGTGTAGGAGATATAGTAAAAAGAGCTTATTCCACTGAATTCGATGACCAGATAGCTGCGTAATTCTGTGTACCGATTTGCAAAGCTGTATAAGCAAATACCATATTAGCTAGGGCTCCTCGCGCTTGCCACGCGCGTGGTACACAAAGTAGGCATACCCCCATGAGGGTCAATTTAATTATACCTCAGACGTTATATTAAAACTGGGGAATTAAATGTATCGCCGAAAACCTCTGTATCATCGTAGGTCTAAAACATGTATAAAAATGTTCCAAATACGAAAGGTAATCATTAAAATAAATGTCATGTATCGCTGTAAGATAATGTAAGGTAATTTCTGTCATTGGTTAACGGTAAAAACGTATCAAGTGTCGTAGTTATCGTCGATCATAAACAAAGTTCTCAAAAAATCAATGTACTTACCTTTGACATAAACAAAAGTAAAGAGCTATGTGTATAAATGTCGTAGTTAATAGGTACATTACTGTGACCTTGAAAGTACTGTACTGTAACGTATTGTTGATAAGAAAAATATCTGTCTCATTGTAGCTATGCTGCTAAAGTCATTACCAAAACATGTTTCACTTTCCAAAAGAACACAGAAAACTATGCAGACATAAAACAGATACAGCGTAAAAGCAATAATGGAGACTGTGTCACTCCTAAGTAGCGTCGTGGTATAATCGTGTTGCTGTCACACAAACGAAATACTCTGTCATCTGTGACCTCTCAGAAAGTACTTTATATGAAAATGTTTTTTTCAAATAAACCAAAATGTTGCAGTACGACCTCATTATCAGTATAAGTTCCAAGAGGGTGGACTTTATAATCGTGACATAATCATGCAACTAACAATCAAAAATGCACACACTGTAGGACTGTATCATCTGTTCCCAATAAAAGTGGACTCGTAAAATTACTGTCTTAGTAAGTTCCATAGGTTCTTGACTAGACAGCTAACTTCAAAACATCGCTGCATGCTAACAGTTTCTAAGTGTTGACAAGGTGTAATAGTAACTTTAAGAGAACATAATTTATAGCAAGGACTAATTCAGAAAACAAATTATTTCGCAATAAACGGTTTTACATGAGAAATGTAGTGGAATCTCTTGTTTCCTTTTTTTTTTGTACTTTAATGACTAATTACACTCCTGGAAATGGAAAAAAGAACACATTGACACCGGTGTGTCAGACCCACCATACTTGCTCCGGACACTGCGAGAGGGCTGTACAAGCAATGATCACACGCACGGCACAGCGGACACACCAGGAACCGCGGTGTTGGCCGTCGAATGGCGCTAGCTGCGCAGCATTTGTGCACCGCCGCCGTCAGTGTCAGCCAGTTTGCCGTGGCGTACGGAGCTCCATCGCAAACACTGGTAGCATGCCGCGACAGCGTGGACGTGAACCGTATGTGCAGTTGACGGACTTTGAGCGAGGGCGTATAGTGGGCATGCGGGAGGCCGGGTGGACGTACCGCCGAATTGCTCAACACGTGGGGCGTGAGGTCTCCACAGTACATCGATGTTGTCGCCAGTGGTCGGCGGAAGGTGCACGTGCCCGTCGATCTGGGACCGGACCGCAGCGACAAACGGATGCACGCCAAGACCGTAGGATCCTACGCAGTGCCGTAGGGGACCGCACCGCCACTTCCCAGCAAATTAGGGACACTGTTGCTCCTGGGGTATCGGCGAGGACCATTCGCAACCGTCTCCATGAAGCTGGGCTACGGTCCCGCACACCGTTAGGCCGTCTTCCACTCACGCCCCAACATCGTGCAGCCCGCCTCCAGTGGTGTCGCGACAGGCGTGAATGGAGGGACGAGTGGAGACGTGTCGTCTTCAGCGATGAGAGTCGCTTCTACCTTGGTGCCAATGATGGTCGTATGCGTGTTTGGCGCCGTGCAGGTGAGCGCCACAATCAGGACTGCATACGACCGATGCACACTGGGCCAATACCCGGCATCATGGTGTGGGGAGCGATCTCCTACACTGGCCGTACACCACTGGTAATCGTCGAGGGACACTGAATAGTGCACGGTACATCCAAACCGTCATCGAACCCATCGTTCTACCATTCCTAGACCGGCAAGGGAACTTGCTGTTCCAACAGGACAATGCACGTCCGCATGTATCCCGTGCCACCCAACGTGCTCTAGAAGGTGTAAGTCAACTACCCTGGCCAGCAAGATCTCCGGATCTGTCCCCCATTGAGCATGTTTGGGACTGGATGAAGCGTCGTCTCACGCGGTCTGCACGTCCAGCACGAACGCTGGTCCAACTGAGGCGCCAGGTGGAAATGGCATGGCAAGCCGTTCCACAGGACTACATCCAGCATCTCTACGATCGTCTCCATGGGAGAATAGCAGCCTGCATTGCTGCGAAAGGTGGATATACACTGTACTAGTGCCGACATTGTGCATGCTCTGTTGCCTGTGTCTATGTGCCTGTGGTTCTGTCAGTGTGATCATATGATGTATCTGACCCCAGGAATGTGTCAATAAAGTTTCCCCTTCCTGGGACAATGAATTCACGGTGTTCTTATTTCAATTTCCAGGAGTGTAGACGGAAAGCAATAAGAAAACTGACAAAGCCAAGCCTGTGGATGTTTATCATTACCACACTTCTTGAATTTTCCGAATTTACGCATTGTGATGATGGGCTTATAGTCAAAATCATCGTGGCGCCGAGTCACAAATCTCTCATTCTTACGTCGAGTCGGCAGTTTCTTCCCAAGGCTCAGTGCACCCTGCCGACTCCTTTCAAGATCTCCGAAATACCATGTATTATTATTTTGTAACCTTTTCGTATTTCTAAATACCTCTTCCCGTGTTGGAGAGCGAGTATCCTCTGAAATATGTAACTCTTGTTTCACGTGAGCCAACTGATGTTGTGCTTCCCGCACTTCTCTTTTATGTTGCGTATTGAATTGTTTCCGACTCTGTTTAAGTTTCCTAATGTCCTCGTACACCTCTGTATCAGTAAAAGCTACCAGTATCGTATCATTCAAATCATCACCTGCCGTTTTAGATAAATTTGTTACCTGATCCGAAAGTTCGGCTACTTTTTCTGATTTATTAGCTAATTTCCTCCGTGCGTATTTCTGAACCAAATTTTGGAATATTTACAGTCCCCTTTAAGTTTTCTTGATTTTTTGCAAGTAGCGTAACCGTATCGGAAAATGCAATTGAACCAGTTTTGGCCTGCAAGGTATCGTGATTTTCGTGAACAATAATCTGCATTCTTTAGTCTTTTATGGCTGCTTCATGATTCTGAAATGTGTTTCCGTATCACGAAAAAATAGGCTCAAATGCTCACAAATTTGAGTTTTTACATCTTTTCAATTTTTTTGGCATTTCTATTCGATTTTAAGGAACTCAGCGGTTAAACCTTCATGTGTTTATACAGGCGTTTGCTCAATTATGTCAAACTTTTGAAGTTGTTGCTGTGTTTCTTTTTTATTTTGTTCCATAGTGTCTATCTTTTGAGGATTTGGTTCCATTCTATCTAACTTTTGAAGCTGTTGCTGTGTTTGTTCCATTTGTTTCTGTGTTTGATTCTGGTTTAGTACCCAGAGTTTCATTTGTTGCAATAATTGCAATAACAATGTATTAGTGACTGAAACATGTTCCTTTGTGCTTTTCGGCTGTGTATTTGCACCAGCAGTATTCGTTTTTTGAGAAGCAGACAATGTGTCTTAACTTAATTGAGGAAAGTGTAATGACGCAAAACCGGAACCTAAGGTATCTGCAAGATTTTGTTCCGTACTTTCGCGTTCCTGAGCCGAACAGTTACCGACCGATCTATCGACAATACTTCCGTGTTCACTGACTGTTTCACTTCCTGCATCGCTATTTTCTACCTGATCCATGTCACTATGAGTATTACCAAATTATTATGTTGAACATTTGTTAATTCATTACTAGGCAGTGAAAACACGATACGCGAGTCTGTAATTTCTCAACTTGCTTTGCAGCCTAGTGTTGCGCTTTTCACACGTCATGTTTATCACAGTGTTTCACACGATAACACAGGAAAAACACAAATTGAAAAGCAAAAAGTAGGAAGACACACTAAAACAAAACTTAACATAATCAATATCTAATTAGCTGCAGAAGCGACTGCGAGATACTTAATGAAAATTCACATGCATGCGACAGCTGCTTTGCTCATTACAATACAGTATAACAATGAGAGAAAAGTACAAAGGAAATTCCTTCTACAATTATGCGCTAGCAGTAAACAGTAACTAATTTCCAATCATGCAATAATTATTCAAACAACCAGAAAATCAGAAGATTCCAGTGAAACTTCTATGTTTAATAAATTTTTACTTAAATTGCAATAACTGAGAAGGCGATACTTCTTAATTTCATTCTGATACTGCTGAGGGAAACTGAATGCAAGTGAACCTGCTTAAACTGCTGAGTGAAACAGAACGTACTGTCACTTTGCTTCTCTTGATCATTTCTTTTTTGAGCTACAGAATTATTCCTGACAAATATAACTCAAACGCAATCTGACTGCTCAAATAGTTAACACAAAAATGTCCCTGAATTAAAAGAAATGCTAACAATAACATACATTTCATGAGTCACTTACCTCACAGAAAATCTTTATTACACGAACTACAGCGATACAGCAAGCACCAATACAGCCAGCTAACTAAAAGATTCTAACTACTGTAGGCTCTAACTACTAACTGGCATGATGTTAGCAAAGGAAAGACTTTGTTGCAAAGCAAACAATGTATTTAACAGATTTTACCTTAATCAGGTGACAATCAGTTCAAAAATCGTCTGTGACATCCAGTTCCAAAAATTATATAGTTGTTAGTAATGTTAAATCTCCATGATGGACCTTCCTACCGTTCGCTTGCGCCAACTCTTCAGACTTCTAACCTCCATCACTGTTAACTATGGACTTCCAGCCCCCACCACTGCTGGCTATTCACCTCCAACTGCGAGTCTGACCAGCCACAGAATCTCTTACAGATGGCACACAGCACTGTCAGAGTTACTAATGCAGGCTATCGCGCTGCAATCATACAAACACATAAACAGGCTTCTAACATCTTATTTTAATTGGTAACTTTTCAGTCCTTGTAACTAGCCATATAGCTAAATAGGGTTGGAATCTGTCAGTGTTCAGATGCAAAATTGTTGTATTAGCACTTGTTTTCATAACTTCTGACCACAAGAGTCTGGCAAATGGATCTTTTTCGTTCTTTCTTTTCATTTCAGAATTGCATTGTACTAAGTGCGATTGAGCAGGATGGCTCGGATACAGGAGTAGGGGGACAACCTTCGTATCAGCGCACGTTGCATTGTTGCCAAATTTATTCAAGATGGCGGCCATGACATCATCCAAGATGACGGTATGTAGACTTGGCAACAGCACATGACGTCATCCAAGATGGCGGCTTTTGGTGGGAGAATAGTCCAATTGTGCTACGTCCACTAACCTAACCTCAAGAAAAAATGGCGGGAAGTTTGAATTTTGGCGGGAAAATAGTCCAATTGTGCTACGTCCACTAACCTAACCTCAAGAGAAAATTGCGGGAAGTTTGAATTCCAACAGGATAATGCATGCAAAGTTCGTACTTGTCTTTATTATTGATTATCATTAATTAACATTCATTATCATTCATTATCGTTTATTAACATTCATTATCATTCATTGTCATTCATTATCATTCATTATTATAGGCCTACCTCCGCTAGAAAATTGCGCCAAATTCAAATTCCAACACGATATTCTCTCGAAAACTGTACTTCTATGTATTATTATCATTTATTATTAATTCATGATGTCCTATTTTTCTCGGTGAGAAAGCCATTCTCCTTACATCCATAACAAAAATCTATCACAAGTTCAAACCCCCAACACCATAATTGATCACATGTATGAGCTTTCTCCGTCACTTATCGCAGTGCAGTCACCACGACGTCCGCGCTCCAACTGAATTAGTTCAAATCCTCGCCACCCCCTTGCCATCTCGTGGAGACACTGCCTACGCCTATCACGTGAGGTGGCTGGCCACTAACGAGGGGGAGGGGGGGGGGCGAGCCCGCGAGCACTTAACACTGGATATGATGTTTCCTGTCGACCGCGTGCCGTACAAGGGATATGTTTGGCGCCAGAGTTTGACCGACAGTGGAATCCACCATGACCATATAACATCGCGTTTGCTCGTCACGAGAGCGCTCGCTATTTCACTCTCAGCACCCCGCTATATTAAATAATTCCATGCGGCGGCGAACGGCGCCGGAGGGCCCCGCCTGCGAGCACTTAACACGGACACGATGTTCCTGTCCACCACGTTCCACCCCAATTTCTTTTTTTTTTCTGAACAGGTTTCAACCTGCCGATACCTACCTCACACAACCGCCCAAGATGTTTGGAGAGTTCTCTCACATGACACACTAAGTGCTATATCGGTCCTAAAGTTTGCAAATTCCCAGCACCGACGGACAGGAACAGACACGCTTGCTTTGTCCAAACCACCCTCACGCCACTTGCCCGCGACTCCACGGCGTCACCAGCACGTCTGATGATGGAGCACAAACTACGCTCTCGTCCCAGAAACTCTGCAATTCTCTCATCGATAGACAGGAACCAACACACTTGAACTGGAATGTTTGCTACCGAGCTGGAAACTTCCTTGACGTCACAACGGGCGATCGACCACGTGGCTCTGTGGGACAAAGAACGCTCTGACTAAGTTAACTGATCACTCGATTCTCATTATTCACCCCACATACCCCGATTACCTAATCCAGGATCTTCGTGAAAATACACACATACGCGTGAACCGTCGCTCCCGTCAAGATACGTACCTCTGCAAGTCAATTTAACACGAAGCTCTCAACTCAAATAAAAAAAATTAACAAGTCAATATCACGTGCACATATGGGATCCATCGAACACTCCTAGCAAACTTCTCAACTCACATACCTATCAACTCACTCAAATTCTATATGGTCCCAAAATAATTAACCGCCCCTTTACTCATTCAAAATATATTCGCTCCCTACCATAAACTCCTCGCCAATAAAAAAATAGCTAAGAATATTCATCTCCAAAAACATTACCTTCAACGCCATTCTTAATAGCATCAACCTCGAATTACGCCTATATAACATACTTTTAAATAATAATAATAATAATAATCTTTCATCCTAACACACACACATAATGATCTCACTATCATCCTATCTCTAATCTAAATAAGATCTTCACGGCGGTGGTGGCGGCGCCAACTATCTGGCGTCCACGGGCGTCCCAACAAGCGTGTAGCAGCCCTGCCAGGGGTCCCTCGCAGCGGTCAGCACGTGTGCGCGAAGCTGCAGCTGGCAAGATCGCCGAACCTCTGCCCGGCTGCTCGCACTGGCCGCCTACAGCCGCCGCAAGGGGGGCGGTTGCCACCGCCGCTACCCCTCCCGAAGCTGACTGCCCACGACACCGCCAGCGCAAGGTTCGTGTACCAAGACGCATACCCCCCTATTAAGTGATGATGATGACGCACCATCGCCAACACCGTCATCCACCAGCTGGACCCCCAGTATCATTAGCAGTAATAGTATTAGTGATCACCCTGTGGCTAATGGCAGTTCTCTAACACGCCCTTTTAGTGAAGTAGATCAGGTCGGTGACACCATACCTCAGTTGCAGTACTCGGCGATTGCCGACGCCTTCGAGGAGCGAATCTCGGTCACTCGCATCGAAAACCCGGCAGGGGGGTACCGCGATCCTGTTGGATTTTTAAACGCATGCCTCCCTGTCCTGGAAACCGAGCTCCTCAGGGTAGTCGATAATCAGCGCTATCCCGCAGTTAAGTGCAGTGCAGTGCTCTGCATTGAGTTATCGCACCCCCCCCCCCCCCTCCCCAAAGTTCAGTCTGGTCAGGAAGAGACAAGCATTCATTATCTTTGGGGGGATAATGGCGTGATAACGCGGAGCACATCGATCGCCGAGTGCTTTCGTAAATCCACCTTGAGTGTAATATTGGGTCGGTTTTCCGAGATGGAAGTCAAAGGCTCAGCTAAGGCACTCAGCAGAATTCTACACCTGGACATCCATATACATGTCCACGATCCATCAAATGGAAGGTCTAGCTATATCAAGCTCCCTAAAGATATAGCTAACAAGAGGGCATGCATTAATGTCCAAAATACAAAAGATCAGGCTTGTTTTGCACGGTCAATCCTGGCTTGCCAAAGAAACTACAATTATAGAGATTGCCCTTATCTTCCTGGTACGTAGAAAGTCAGTGATATTAACACGCATTATAACTTTGATGGTATTGAGTTCCCCGTCAAGATCCAGGACATACCTAAATTTGGGGCGCAGAATACCGGAATATCGGTACACGTTTATGGCCTGCAGCAGAACATAAGCAACTCAGACGAGCAAGACAAGCATGTCGTAGTCGGCCCTCTCCATTTCTCAAAATTTTCCGGTGAGCGTGAGCTGCGTGTAAATATGCTTCTCTTTTCTGAAGGTGACAATTATCACTATGTCTGGATCAAGGACATGTCCCGACTCCTTTCCGCCCAGCTATCAACTGATCATAATGTAAAACATATTTGTTTAAGGTGCCACAATTATTTCTCCTCTGAACAGTTATTAGATACGCATCTAGTAGACTGTACTTCCAAGGATGCGGTACGTGTTATTATGCCCACGGAGGAAAACAAATTCATAAAGTTCAGGAATGCTCACCACCAGGAGCGGTGTCCGTTTGTTATGTACGCCTACTTCGAGTGCCACCTCGCTCCTGTGACCCGCTGTGAAGGCGATCCTACGACCTCACACACCACCTTTACAGAAAAACACGTACCTTATGCCGCAGCGTACCAAATTGTATCGTCATATGACACCAACCTTAACCGATACAAATCTTACGTCGGCGATAATCCATCGATTTGGCTGCTCTCTGAGCTTGAAAAATTTTCACTGGAAGTTGATAAGCTGTACAGCGGTAACATTCCAATGACCAGACCGAAGGAGAATGAAGATTTGTATAATAAAGCCACCGAGTGTCATATTTGTGGGCTGCCGTTGGACAGAAAAGCGGAAGCTCCTCGTAGGGACCACTGTCATCTTACAGGGAAATTCCGTGGCACTGCTCACAATGCGTGCAATTTGAAGTACCAATTACCTATGCACATTCCAGTTTTCTTTCATAATTTAAGTTGGTATGATGCTCATTTTCTAGTTTAGCACTTGGCCGATTTCGGTTTGGAGAAAGATCAGGTGATCTTTCCTGAGAGCGTCGAGAAGTATATATCATTCTCCAAACGAATGACGTCAAGAATTACGCTGCGCTGCCTCGATACTCTACGTTTTATGCAGGCACCACTACAGAAACTTGTTGAAACTTTACCTCCTGCGGATATGCATATCACTCGAGCTGCATTTCCCGACGAGGAAAAGTTTCAACTTGAGACTAGGAAAGGGGTTTTTCCATACGAGTATGTGAATAGTATGGTCAGACTCGACGAAACCAGGCTACCCGACATAACTGCATTCTCCAGCGACCTCACAGGCGACACGATATGGAATGCAGAGTATGAGTATGCCGTGAATGTCTGGCGGGAATTCAACATTTCTAATTTAGGAGAGTACGTGCGTCTTTACATGGACACAGACGTGCGCTTGCTTGCGGACGTTTTCGAGAAGTTCCGGAGTCTATGTATGACCACATATCCTCTGGAACCTGCCTTTTATTACACGGCACCGGGGTTATCTTGGGACGCGATGCTCAAGAAAAAGAAGTGCAGCATCGAATTATTGACCGATCCTGACATGCTTCTTTGCTTTGATCGAGGGATCCGTGGGGGGCTCTGCCAATGTATTCATAGACACGCGAAAGCAAATAACCCACGGATGAGTGACAGGTTTAACGCATCCCTTGATTCCAGTTATATAATGTATCTAGATGTGAATAACTTATACGGACATGCTATGAAGGAATGTCTGCCTATTCACGAGTTTCGCTGGCTGTCCGAAGATGAATGCAAGGGATTAGGTGGAAAAATCGGGGGGGGGGGGGGGGGTATGGCCACCCATTCTGATGTAGGGTATGTTGTGGAGGCAGAACTCAAATACCCTATTAGTTTGCATGACGCGCATGCCGATTTGCCGCTGTGTCCAGAGCAACTAGTTCCGCGAGGAGGTTCCACACCGAAACTGATGACAACGCTTGGGGGCAAGCGCAGGTACATCATTCACTATCTTAACCTCCAGCAATGCCTCAGCTTGGGTATGGAGCTGGTTAAAATCATCCGGGCCATCTGCTTCAAGCAGTCCCCCTGGTTGAACGAGTATATTGATCTGAATACGAGACAGAGAACTTCCGCGTCGTGTGACTTTGAGAAAGATTTTTATAAATTAATGAATAATTCAATTTTCGGAAAAACTATGGATAATTTGAGGGAACGACGTGAAATTTTTATTAGAGCGCAATGGGATGGGCGTTATGGCGTACGAATATGCATTGCCAGACCAAATTTTAAACGGGTCACTATTTTCAATAAGAATTTTGTTGCTGTGGAGATGGCTAAAACTGCAGTAGAGTTTACTAAACCTATCTATGTGGAGATGTGCATACGAGACCTATCCGAACCCCACATGTACCGCTTTCATTATGAGTTTGCGAAAACTCATTTCGCAGATCGTAAATTACTTTATATGGATACAGATAGTTTCATCTATTGGGTGAAGAATTGCGATCCATATGAAGTAATTAGGTACCACGCCAATGAATTCGACACGTCTTCTTATGCGGCCGATAATCCTTATGGTATTGTTCCGCAAAACAAGAAGGTTATCGGTCTCATGAAAGACGAGACGAATGGATTGCCGATTGTGGAGTTTTTAGGTCTTCGGTCCAAGATGTATGCATATCGCACATTGGAAGGTCCCACTCAGAGACGGGCTAAGGGGGTACGACGGATGGCATCACGAGCTCTGTCTATCTAAGACTATTTGCAGTGCCTACGTGGTGGTGTTCGAGGTGCTGAGCTGCAGCTGCCGCATATTGTCTGGCAAGCTAGTATTCGATCGATAACGCACGAGGTGTACACTGTGCTGCAGTTTAAAATCGGTCTGTCGCCTCATGACGATAAAAGGGTCATCTGTGATGACGGCATTGAAACTCGCCCGTACTCGCACTACTCACTTGACGCGAGAGAAGGGGTGGGGGACTCTGATTGAGAGAGAGAGAGAGAGAGAGAGAGACGGCGATGGTGTCTGCAGAGTAGTAGTATACCCGTTTTATCATAGTGTTAATATTGAATGAGAGTGTTATGTAGTGTGTACCAGCTTGCGTACTTCCGTGTATGTCTGAGTGTGTGTGAGCCTGTGTTAAGTGTGCATGTGTGTAAATATTATTTATTCTATAAAAAAATCATAAAAAGACAGAAGAAACTAAAATAATCCCATTTATAAAAAGTATTTATATATATTTGTATATTTTTTCTCCACTATTACTAGTCAATGGCTATATGACTGAAAGCAGATAAAAATTTTACACCTCTTATAATCAAATAGAAGAAGACGAAAATACAATTGTCGCAGTTCGTATCTGCTTTGATCTTAGTAGTAGTTGTAAGTTTCACCTGCCGCTAGCCATCCAGTCAGAACTAGCTTTTTAAGAATGTGAGTTCCACCAATTAAATTCTTTATATATACTTCACGGTAGAAAAAAAAAATCTTTATACCCACAAATATGTGTTCACCTGCTTGTTGTAGTGGAAAATGTCTAGAGCTACTTACTTCAATGAAATATAATTTAAATTGTTAGTGGAAAATGTTTTAGAGCCACTATCTTGAACTAAAAATACGTTTGCCTTCAGTTAAAAAAGTGCTTCCAGTGGAACTTCACTAGACATATTATTTACCTTGTAAGATAATATAATTACGCTCTAGTACCTCTGCTTTAGTTTTATATATATACAGTGCTTATATATTTATAAACGATGTAAAAACACGTATCTGCAAAGATCAGAACTTTCATATTTTTACTTGAAGACAAATAATGTATCTGTAAACTCATATAATGTAAAAAAAAGTGAATCATTTTCCTGTAAACTGATATGTCGCAAACAAAATCTGAATTTAATAATAAATTCAATTATTTTATTGTAAAAAAATGCCCGAGTTTGTTATTATTTGACCCTCAATCATGATCCATATACGTTGCACTGGAACAGAGAGAGACCTATAATATTTTTACTGATTTAAAGACAGAGATGAAATATGAATGACGCGTGCTGGACTTGGTCCGCCGGTCACAAACAGACCCCGCCACTCTTTGTGGTCCTGTCACTTTAAACGGCGGGCATCTGGCGAAGCCGACCCTAGCGCTCTCTCTTTCAGGTCCTCTCACTTTCAACGGCTGATTCATAGCTGCGCCGGCGGTGTGGAAGCAGGTAAAGTGCCTCAGACAGCTCCAGTGGAATGCGTTTCACGAACAGTATCACCAATAAACTTACTTCTATGCAAGTAGGTGTCACAGAAAGAAAACAACAAGAATTCTTATGGAGAAAAAAATTATTTATTTATTTGTGAGCCATTTTAAAAGTAATTTTACATTTTCAGATGCTGACACAAAACTGTTTTTTTCTTCTTCACACGTTCGCTGTCTAAGTTGATGGATAGGTGGACAATCTTAGTATTCCAGGTTCTGGATAGCCGCATATTTGAAGATTCGACGCAGCCAGCTACTCTTCTCATCGCCTTTACCGTAGATTACTGTCTCCTGGTGATCAAATACTCTCAGCAATTGCAGCAAATGTTTATAAGAGATGCCAGGGGCGTCCCATTTAATCCCATGATAGAATCATGTTAGCAACATCGCGCTTCTGACTGTCTTATTGCACTTGACGCCTTTAAATGGTTTTGGCGATTCAACTCTTGATACAAATGTTCCTATTACTCCATCACTTTGCGTAAATGCTATTAATGCAGAGTCTTTAATTATGAAACTCCTGCACTCATCATACTAAAATCCTTGAACGTCACCTACGATGCTCACACCTTCATCTACATCTACATCTACATAGCTACTCTGCAATTCACATTTAAGTGCTTGGCAGAGGGTTCATCGAACCACAATCATACTATCTCTCTACCATTCCACTCCCGAACAGCGTGCGGGAAAAACGAACACCTAAACTTTTCTGTTCGAGCTCTGATTTCTCTTATTTTATTCTGATGATCATTCCTACCTATGTAGGTTGGGCTCAACAAAATATTTTCGCATTCGGAAGAGAAAGTTGGTGACTGAAATTTCGTAAATAGATCTCGCCGCGACGAAAAACGTGTTTGCTTTAATGACTTCAGTCCCAAATCGCGTATCATATCTGCCACACTCTCTCTATTACGTGATAATACAAAACGAGCAGCCCTTTTTTGCACCCTTTCGATGTCCTCCGTCAATCGCACCTGGTAAGGATCCCACACCGCGCAGCAATATTCTAACAGAGGACGAACGAGTGTAGTGTAAGCTGTCTCTTTAGTGGACTTGTTGCATCTTCTAAGTGTCCTGCCAATGAAACGCAACCTTTGGCTCGCCTTCCCCACAATATTATCTATGTGGTCTTTCCAACTGAAGTTGTTCGTGTTTTTGACACCCAGGTACTTGTTGAATTGACAGCCTTGAGAATTGTACTATTTATCGAGTAATCGAATTCCAATGGATTTCTTTTGGAACTCATGTGTATCACCTCACGCTTTTCGTTATTTAGTGTCAACTGCCACCTGCCACACCATACAGCAATCTTTTCTAAATAGCTTTGCAACTGATACTGGTCTTCGAATGACCTTACTAGACGGTAAATTACAGCATCATCTGCGAACAACTTAAGAGAACTGCTCAGATTGTCACCCAGGTCATTTATATAGATCAGGAACAGCAGAGGTCCCAGGACGCTTCCCTGGGGAACACCTGATATCACTTCAGTTTTACTCGATGATTTACCGTCTATTACTACGAACTGCGACCTTCCTGACAGGAAATCACGAATCCAGTCGCACAACTGAGACGATACTCCATAGGCCCGCAGCTTGATTAGAAGTCGCTTGTGAGGAACGGTGTCAAAAGCTTTCCGGAAATCCAGAAATACGGAATCAACCTGAGATCCCCTGTCGATAGCGGCCATTACTTCGTGCGAATAAAGAGCTAGCTGCGTTGTACAAGAACGATGTTTTCTGAAGCCATGCTGATTACGTATTAATAGATCGTTACCTTCGAGGTGATTCATAATGTTTGAATACAGTATATGATCCAAAACCCTACTGCAAACCGACGTCAATGATATAGGTCTGTAGTTCGATGGATTACTCCTACTACCCTTCTTAAACACTGGTGCGACCTGCGCAATTTTCCAATCTGTAGGTACGGAACTATCGGTGAGCGAGCGGTTGTATATGATTGCTAAGTAGGGATCTATTGTATCAGCGCAATCTGAAAGGAACCTAATCGGTATACAATCTGGACCTAAGTTATCTACTTCTAAGAAACTCATGCTAGCAGTTGTTCGTGTTTCAAATTCTGGAATATTCCATTCGGCTTCCCTGGTGAAGGAATTTCGGAAAACTGCGTTCAATAACTCCGCTTTAGCGGCACAGTCGTTGGTAACAGTACCATCGGCACTGCGCAGCGAAGGTATTGACTGCGTCTTGTCGCTTGCGTACTTTACATACGACCAGAATTTCTTCGGATTTTCTACCAAATTTCGAGACAGTGTTTCGTTGTGGAACCTATTAAAGGCATCTCGCATTGACGTCCTTGCCAAATTTCGCACGTCTGTGAATTTTAGCCAATCGTCGGGATTTCGCGTTCTTCTGAACTTCGCATGCTTTTTCCGTTGCCTCTGCAACAGCGTTCGGTCCTGTTTTGTGTACCATGGGGGATCAGTTCCATCTCTTACCAATTTATGAGGTATGAATCTCTCAATTGCTGTTGCTACTGTATCTTTGAATTTGAGCCACATCTCGTCTACATTTGCATAGTCAGTTCGGAAGGAATGGAGATTGTCTCTTAGGAAGGCTTCTGGTGACACTTTATCCGCTTTTCTAAATAAAATTATTTTACGTTTGTTTCTGGTGGATTTGGAAGAAACGGTATTGAGCCTAGCTACAACGACCTTGTGATTACTAATCCCTGTATCAGTCATGATACTCTCTATTAGCTCTGGATTGTTTGTGACTAAGAGGTCAAGTGTGTTTTCGCAACCATTTACATTTCGCGTGGGTTCGTGGAGTAACTGCTCGAAATAATTTTCGGAGAAAGCATTTAGGACAATCTCGGAAGATGTTTTCTGCCTACCACCGGTTTTGAACAAGTATTTTTGCCAACATATAGAGGGAAGGTTGAAGTCCCCACCAACTATAACCGTATGAGTGGGGTATTTATTTGTTACGAGACTCAAATTTTCTCTGAACTGTTCAGCAACTATATCATCGGAGTCTGGGGGTCGGTAGAAGGAGCCAATTATTAACTTTGTTCGGCTGTTAAGTATAACCTCCAGCCATAGCAATTCGCACGGAGTATCTACTTCGACTTCACTACAAGATAAACCACTACTGACAGACACAAACACTCCACCACCAATTCTGCCTAATCTATCTTTCCTGAACACCATCTGAGACTTCGTAAAAATTTCTACAGAACTTATTTCAGGCTTTAGCCAGCTTTCTGTACCTATAACGATTTCAGCTTCTGTGCTTTCTATTAGCGCTTGTAGCTCAGGGACTTTCCCAGCACAACTACAACAATTTACAACTACAATTCCGACTGTTCCTTGATCCAAGCACGTCCTGTATTTGCCATGCACCCTTTGAGATTGCAGCCTACCCCGTACTTTCCCGAGGCCTTCTAACCTAAAAAAACCGCCCAGTCCACGCCACACAGCCTCGGCTACCCGTGTAACCGCCAACTGAGTGTAATGAACTCCTGACCTCCAGAATGATATTTTCACTCTGCAGCGGAGTGTGCGCTGATATGAAACTTCCTGGCAGATTAAAACTGTGTGCCCGACCGAGACTCGAACATATCAGCGCACACTCCGCTGCAGAGTGAAAATCTCATTCTGGAAACATCCCCCAGGCTGTGGCTAAGCCATGTCTCCGCTATATCCTTTCTTTCAGGAGTGCTAGTTCTGCAACGTTCGCTGGAGAGCTTCTGTAAAGTTTTGGAAGGTAGGAGACGAGATACTGGCAGAAGTAAAGCTGTGAGTACCGGGCGTGAGTCGTGCTTCGGTAGCTCAGATGGTAGAGCACTTGCCCGCGGAAGGCAAAGGTCCCGACTTCGAGTCTCGGTCAGACACACAGTTTTAATCTGCCAGGAAGTTTCAACTCCTGACCTATTCAGCGGAACCCGAAACCCCACCACCCTATGGCGCAAGTCAAGGAATCTGCAGGTAACATCGTGATCTACGCTAGAGCTAGCAGAGTGCGTATTAATTTATACAACTCGTTTAACTACACCAGTGAGCGGACAGTAGTTAACAAGACGATCATGCCAAACGAGAGCATATACCGAAGTCTGATCAGGGAAGTTTGCTGAAGATTCAAATTCAATCCGTACATCTATAGGTCCTGATTTAATTATCTCGTTTTGAACAGTCAATCACGATTATTGGCGCTAGCTTCTTGAAACTCTGTAGGCTGAGTAGGCATCCTTCATTTTCAACACCTTCGTAGTAAGATGCTCGGAATCTCGCATACATGTCAAATGCCATACTGTACACATTGCTGTCCCACTGTAGATGTAGATTCTCATATGGGTAGTATTCTGAATTCAAGTAGACTCTGGCGTTAGTTAACTTGCAGTGGTCAAATTCAGTTGAGTCCTTTGATACATTAGCACGCCTTTGAATTTGAAATGCTAGTATGATGATCGAGGTGCTTCCAACTGCACTGATGTTTTAATAGCCCAAGTATGTGTGGACGCTGTAGGTAGGACTGGGTATTCAAAAAGCTCCCATGATCGGATGCATGCCAGCATTCAGAAATTTTAAGAGCTTCAAGCGCTCCTCGTCGGCAACGGTGATGTGAGGCATTTTCCATGATATGCTGTTAATCTTGATTTGAACATTCTCTGCAGCTGTTTGAGAGAATGAATTCGCGTCACTTGCACTTCTCACCAAAATAAGTTCCTGTTTAGCGATGATAATTATTCGCTACATATCCTCAAAATAACCAATAAGCATTTTTAGTGGCACGCACGCGGTAAAGCGACTTTGTCTACCCTCCCCATCTGCTGTATCTATGAACCACCCAGCATTTTCCAAACTGTTTGAATCAGAGGGTGAGGCGGAAACGTACGTCTTAAGGGCTGATGTAATGCCAACATTTCTAGTTCGGTCTATTTCAATTCCGTTGAGTTCATAGCGTATCTCTTGAAACAGGAATGCTATGGCATTTCGAGTGAGCTTCGAGAGCGCTACGGCAGCCCCGTCAGCTTTCTTCAATGTGTACCCCAGACAGAGGAAGCTCTTGCCAGGCAGTGTTACCGCGTCCTGATGCTGGATAACAATCCTAATTTCATAATTTTTGTTAAATGTGCTTGAAGCGTAGGGTTTGTGTGAGTGGTATTCATGACGAATAATTCGGTCATCTTACTCTACTGACTGAGTTACGCTGAGCGACGTCATTCTGCGGCTTTAAACCTGCTGAAATGAGGAATTCG
The DNA here is from genome assembly GCF_023864345.2 of Schistocerca serialis cubense. Classification (NCBI taxonomy): domain Eukaryota; kingdom Metazoa; phylum Arthropoda; class Insecta; order Orthoptera; family Acrididae; genus Schistocerca; species Schistocerca serialis. The sequence goes on from NC_064645.1 coordinate 209,581,550, forward strand.
TAATTAAGGCGTGTTATCACCTTGCCCTTCCGCGTTGCACTGACGGGTTGTGAGCCTGGTGTGCTAGCTTTATACCTTATTCCCATCTCGCCTTAGATGCGGGCGTACAATGATCTCTTCTCCTCTAAAATTAACAAGCTGATTATTCTGATCCACAATACGCAATTCAAGGTAGTCCAGTGTCTGAACAGTCACCGGCAGTTATATAGCGTTTGTGGGGGCTTGAAATATTTTATACCCTGTGCCGACTGTAGGAAAGAATCCGTAAATTGAATGAATCAATTTATCGTTCAGGTATGAGTTTGTAGCAATATTACACTCAACGTGGATTGTACTCATTGGGAATATATCTACAGCATGATCTGATGGGTAAAATTTACTTCCGTCCTTCACCAAAACACGATCCTTCGCAAAACTTAGCAGTGGACCAATTGAATGTCTCTGTGTAAAGTCGATCGTAGCACTCTCTGTCCGTATTTCAGATTTAAGGGTATTAATGTTTGCCCGTAGTTCAATACCCTTTTCTGACTGTTTTAAGAGTTCGTTTAAATCATTAATATCGTAGGCACCAGGTTGTATTTGTAGAATCTCCTTCCGGCCGTCAATTTCAAGATGTAGTTTATTGTTGCTCTGTGTAGTATTTGGAATGCTGTTATACGTCTCTAGACCAATCAGTGCAATACTGCAGTCCCCTGCACTTAAATCAATCGGCGGATCGTAATTTGCGCGTAATACTGATCCTCGTTCTTTTAAAGTCAGAGTGTGCGACATTGCATCAAAACATCAAATGATGGTCATGTGTTCAATGACAGCTCTTTTATACATCGCGCACATGATCTGACGATGACGCATTCTAGAGGGGGTTCGCCGTCGCTGTGATGAGGAACATAGCGCAGAGATGACCACAGAGATATGTGTTAAAGTCCTGATATCGCCGGACATTGTAGAAGTCGCGTCTTTTGATCGTGAAGTAACGTTGTAATTTTTCAGGCGGCTGTAAATCGCTGAATGAATCGAAATACTGAACTGTATTTCGACTTTTCTTAACATAAACAACCCAATGGGTCCCTGGAACCCCAGCAACATCTAAATTTACAATTCCGCATTCATTAGTCCGCCACATGGTCTTCGGTAATGTATTCCGCATAAAGACGCCGCGGAATCCACGAATGTGAAGTTTTTGTTTAATAATTTTAACTAAAACTTAATTCGTGAGCGCTCGGTCGGGTAGGATAACTAACGGACTTTTTTTAATTTATGAAGAGACCTAGTCCTTTCCTGTATGGTTTCAAGTAGAGACCTTTTCCGATAGCTGCTGCCTCCATAGCGCGATTATGTCTTCTGGCTTCGTCTAGTTGGGTTGTGCATTCTGTGCGTTTTTGACCGTGTTGGCTACAGCTGCGGCACCGTCTGTGAGTGAACCTATAGAGGGACAGTGCTGCAAGGGCTGGAACGAGAAATGGGATAATTCCGCCTGAAGTCTTTGGTAGCGGTAGGACCCTAGGTGGTTTAATTGAAGTCGTGTTTTTCTTCTTGTTCCCAACATTGAACACACGTTTAGCTGCAGACATCGAGGTGAGAATACAGTTTTTCAAACAACCGGGTTTGATGTGACTTTTGAAATTTTCCCGGCGTATTTCGTCATCTAATAATTTCCGGGAATGCAGCCGGATCCCGTCGACATTCTGCCACGATATTTCGGCCCAGAGACGTCCGGCCATCATCAGGTGAGTACACAACTACTGAAGAGCCCAGGGGCAGTCGCGGTATTTATGCCGAATCTCGCGCATGCGAAAAGTACTGGCATCCTACAGCGCATGCGTCAGTTGTTGACATGCGCGGCATAGCCGGGTTGTACGTGCTGCCCTCGGTGGTGAACGTAAAAGATCAGCTAGTCATTGAGTATCGAATGACGTTGTCGATTCCGCTGTGATTTTATAATTTTGATAACAGGAGTCCAATTTTTATCCAGCTGAAAGCCGTTGTCACGATTTATAAGATTATCGGCAAGACGTATTTCCACTGATTCTTTGATTACGGAATCCCAAAATCTGGAAACCAGAGCTAAAATTTTTGTTTCATTGTATTCCATTGAATGTCCCAAAGAAATACAGTGCTCTGCTACTGCCGATTTTGACGGTTGCCGCAGACGGGTGTATCTTTCATGTTCTGTGCATCGTTCATGGACAGTTCTTGTCGTCTGGCCAATATATGCAGAGCCACATTCACAGGGAATTTTGTAGACGCCTGCTTTCTTCAGTTGTAAATCGTCTTTAACGGATCCAACCAGAGCCCGGTTCTTTGCTGGTGGACGGAAGATAACCTTGATTTTATATTTCTTCAGTAATCGGCCTATTTTGGACGACACATTCCCGGCGTATGGAAGGAACGCAGTTGATTTAAAGTTGTCATCAGCGTCCTCAGTACGTTGCTTCTTGTCATGACAGTTGGGCATGGCCCTCCTTATTTGGCGTTAAGTGTAACCATTCTCTTTAAAAACCATCTCCAAGTGTTCTAATTCTGCGAGGAGGTTCTCATCATCCCGCATGTGGGTAAGTGTTGCCACCATATACGTTATTCCGAGGATTTTGTCAGTCGTTTGAAAGAAGTTAAGCTTACCAGCTCGGATTTATTAGTCAGCTTTGATGTGGTCTCACTTTTTACCAAAGTGCCTTTAATGGAATCGCTACATCTTATTGGTAACTTATTCAGTGCAGAAATGACGGCCTTGTTTGAACATATACTCTCCTCAACGTACTTTTTATTCAATGACGAATTCTTTGAACAAGCAGACGGCGTCGCCATGGGGAGCCCTTTGTCCCCTGTGGTAGCTAATCTCTTTATGGAGGACGTTGAGGAGAAAGCACGTGAGTCTGCTGTTTTAAAGCCTACGGTCTTTTGGCGGTACGTAGATGATACTTTTGTTGTATGGCCTCATGGCAGACAGGAACTGGAGAAATTGCTTCATCACTTAAACTCATTACATGACAACATCAAATTCACGATGGAGGTTGAAAAAGAGGGCACTTTACCATTTCTAGACGTGCTAGTACGCCGTAAAAATGATGGGTCATTAGGACATTCTGTGTACAGGAAACCGACTCACACAGATCTGTATCTCCAGGTGTCAAGCTGTTATCACCCAGCACAAACAGCCGGTGTTCTCACTACCTTAATACATCGAGCGCGTGTAATATCGGATGATGAGAACCTCTACGCAGAATTAGAACACTTGGAGAAGGTTTTTAAAGAGAATGGTTACACTTAACGCCAAATAAGGAAGGCCATGCTCAACTGTCATGACAAGAAGCAACGTACTGAGGACGCTGATGACAACTTTAAATCAACTGCGTTCCTTCCATACGCCGGGAATGTGTCGTCCAAAATAGGCCGATTACTGAAGAAATATAAAATCAAGGTTATCTTCCGTCCACCAGCAAAGAACCGGGCTCTGGTTGGATCCGTTAAAGACGATTTACAACTGAAGAAAGCAGGCGTCTACAAAATTCCCTGTGAATGTGGCTCTGCATATATTGGCCAGACGACAACTGTCCATGAACGATGCACAGAACATGAAAGATACACCCGTCTGCGGCAACCGTCAAAGTCGGCAGTAGCAGAGCACTGTATTTCTTTGGGACATTCAATGGAATACAATGAAACAAAAATTTTAGCTCTGGTTTCCGGATTTTGGGATTCCGTAATCAAAGAATCAGTGGAAATACGTCTTGCCGATAATCTTATAAATCGTGACAACGGCTTTCAGCTGGATAAAAATTGGAATACTGTTATCAAAATTATAAAATCACTGCGGAATCGACAACGTCATTCGATACTCAATGACTAGCTGATCTTTTACGTTCACTACCGAGGGCAGCACGTACAACCCGGATATGCCGCGCATGTCAACAACTGACGCATGCGCTATAGGATGCCAGTACATTTCGCATGCGCGAGATTCGGCATAAATACCGCGACTGCACCTGGGCTCTTCAGTAGTTGTGTACTCACCTGATGATGGCCGGACGTCTCTGGGCCGAAATATCGTGGCAGAATGTCGACGGGATCCGGCTGCATACCCGGAAATTATTAGAAAACCGGGTTTGTTGTTCTTCTTCCTGTTCTTCTTCGCTCGCAAAGCTGTTTGCGCTGCTTTCATAATTCGTTTGAAGTTCATCGCACCCAAGCCCTACTTAATTTTCCCACGCATGGTTTTATCAACCACGAATGCTGCAACGCGTTGACCTATTCCGAGATCTTTTCTTCGCCTTATTTGCTTGGCTTTATCTGCTAATATACGGTCGGCGACGTGGCGTGCTGGGAGATCCTTATTTGCTGCGTATGCGAGGTCGTGCTCAAGGCAGGCTTCGTAGTACCTTTATCGCCTCGTTCCAGGCGCTTCTGAAGCTTTGTTCCAGGCCCACAGAAGTTATATCCGGGAATGTGCAATTCGACAGGCAACTTGTCGAGAACACCACCTCCACCTCTTATTATGATGTGCCTCCTATCGTGCATGGTACACTACAGAGGAGATAGAGGTCTACTCTCCCCGTTATATACTAATATATACTAACATATCAGCTTCGATCCAACTGTTTTCTGATGATGTAAATCCTAGCCATTTAACCAGTGCTCTATTCCCACGACGTCTTATCACGCGCTCGATGAATAATACATCTGGTTCAGAATTCTTCTACAATTCCTCCGTGTAAAAACAGCCTGCAATTTCTTCGCCTTTGCTGTCCTTTAAAATATAAGTCCTAGGGTTGGTTCGCTGCACTTTGGATACTGTGAATATCTCAGCCGACCAATTTGGTAAGTGCGATTTCTCGAACGCTGTCTTGTGTTTTGAAATACGTATTAAGTCACCTATATTGAACCTCTGTTTGCGAGGGTCGAGCATTTTAATCCGGAAATATACTGTGTCCATGAGTGAATTATCGCGTACATCGATCGGTCTCATTTTTATTGTACTATGTTTGGTGCGATTATACTTTGCAATTGTCTGTGAGAGGATATCTACCCACTTGTACTAACAGCGAAGATTAAACTGCATCCACATTTGAGCTTTGATTGTTCTGTTCAACCGCTCGACGATACTAGCTTTAAGGTGGTAAACGTGGAGTAGTGGCGTATGCCATACCGCGCCATCACAGTCTTTAAATGGTCATTGTAAAACTCCCCACCGTGATCGGTTGGAAGATTGGTCGGGCATCGATCCGTTCCCGTCTGCAGCAGACGCTCAAACACCACAGCAATATCTCTACCGGTTTTCGTTTTCACGGGTAATGCCCAGGCGAATTTAGAGTATGTATCAATAATCATTAAAACGTATTTCAGTCCATTATTATGAGGTAAATATCGATTGATATCTACATGATCAGCTTGCCAGTGGTCATCCATCCCTTCAATCATGACATGTCTACGAGGGTATGTTTTGCGTGCTGGCTTGTGCAGTTCTCGAACCACGGTATCCATACTTATTCGATGAGATCTCTCTCGAAGCTCTGAGATTATGGATACAACCTCATTCGAATGAGCTGTATTGCCCGCAGCAGCCGAAGCCATCAACAGTCGAATTCTGTCTATTAGTTCATCTGGGTCATCGTAATATATATACTGCGGGACTTGATTGCTCACTCCTTTAGGCTGAAAGTCTACACCCTCACCGACACTTTTAGTTTCCTCATTGAGTAAAGGTTGTATAATGGTAGTGTCTTTAGAATTTTTAGGCTTTTTCAGTGTTCCGTCGGGATTTTTGTACAGATCAGTCAAGTTAAGTATTTCCCGATAGACTTTGCGATCATCGGCTGAATATTTTAAGTTTCTTGATGGCCTTAGGAAGATTAGGTTCATTAAGCCAAGTGTTCTTTTAAACTCTGTATCCCCGATGCGTATTGTGCTATGGGATAATGTTATAGTCTGAGAGCCCAGCATGTACAGTCTCGCCCTGCTGACACCAAATGTTCTATCTATCTTAACGGTCGGATACTGGTTGGTGAATTCTGCGATCTTGGTGATAGATTCGGTAACAGGTTTAAAAGTTTCATTTAGTGTTTGCTCGCGATCTATATGCCCCAACTTCAGCAAACGTAATTTCTCTCGAACTGCTTTGCGCGCCTGAATGACTTTATGCTTTGTCGACATCTCGAAGGATACTAATCAGAGCTCTGAATATCACGTGGTTTTATATATGCTTTGTTGTACTTCTTCTTCTCCTTTTTTCCTACGCCACATTTTTCAATAACAACGGCCTCGGCTTCTATCACGCCCTCAATTGCGCGAATTCTGTTCTCTATCCGGTTTTGGTTAATGGCAAGAAGTTTCTGGGTGTCCTTTAAATCCCTTACAACTTTAACTAGTCTGGACTCAAGATTTTTAAATTTGATATCGGTGTACATTCAGGGACTAATCTGTCAGACTGAGCGTCCGCCATGCATGCGAATTTGTCCATGGTGAAATGTTAACTGAAGGGATAAGGCATTTTCGTACGTTTATATATGGAGAAAGTCTTGGAAGTTCCGGCTATACCTACCGTCATTTAGTTTACGGGATTTATCAATAACGAGAAAGCCGTATTGTGAGTGGTTCCAGCAATCGGCACATATCTTTACAAATTCATTGTACGACATGTCGATCCCTACGTGAGCGTGGTAAATGTGCTTTAAATTGAGGTTGTCTTGTTTGAATGCTATAATGAGATTTGCGTTGTCCCTCACCAGCTGTTTTGGGATCCTGGAATACTTTTGACTCAGATAAAATACATCAACACCCATATGACGGCCAAAGCAGAAATATTTACGGATTTGATCTTGTTTTTCAACAGCGACATCGTCAAATATGAACGCTGTGTTAGGCTTTACCTCTTCAGGTAGAGGGACGTCGTCGCTTTCACTGAAGTCTCTGTACGTTACACCGTCTACTACAGCTAATATTTTCTTCAGTAACTGGTACTTGGGCTGAAAGAGTGTTTTGGAGAAGACGAAAAGGTGCTCGAAGCGGACTCCGTCTATGTGCGTTAACGGAGCCATGAGGACATTTGTCTTACCACAACTGGATGGACCTACAATTATAGCTCGTATGCTGTCGAGAAGGAGTGGTCCGTTCTTGTTGGTCTTCTGGTCTTGGTCATCATCACAGGACCAGTCACCTACAACAAAGCCCTTGAGGCGAGGGTGTTTCACCCAGCCCGCCATGATACCTACTGTGGTAGGTCAAGGTGTGGAATACGCTTTTATATGATTAAAAATATGTGTTTGTGTGTAGTCACTATAGCGCAATCACCTTACCAACTGAGCTACAGCTGCTACACAATGGAATGAACTCTAGGTGGTATATTTAAAGGGAAGGCAGTCATATAGATTAACGTAGGTGGCATTTTCTGTTGACAAAAAACACGCAATGACAAATTTAATATTATAAAATAATATATTTATTTATTAAAATATTTACAAATATTATCAGCATGAGAAAAAATCAGCACAACATTTTTTTAAAGCGGTGCAACAAAAGTACAGTATTTGGAAAATAGCTGCTTCTTGTATGCTTGAAATTCAGCACGTATATCTCGTAATGTTATGGGTGAATTACAATAGTCCGGTATTCCATCAGCAAATTTGAGTTCAACATTTTCAACACTTATTCGAGGAATAGCACAAGACTTGGGCACTGGTGTTATACACACACTAAAACAATTTTCTATATCATCTATGTGAATGCTACATATGTGAAGCCAGTTAATAATGTCAGTGTACACTGCCTGAACGTAGAGGCACCATCTATTTAGTCTCTCTACCTTACTAGTTAGAGCCACGTCTAAATTGAAAAAGTTATCAAAAAATGGCTCTGAGTACTATTGGACTTAACTGCTAAGGTCATCAGTCCCCTATAACTTAGAACTACTTAAACCTAACCAACCTAAGGACATCACACATATCCATGCCCGAGGAAGGATTCGAATGGTTCGAATGGCTCTGAGCACTATGGGACTCAATTGCTGAGGTCATTAGTCCCCTAGAACTTAGAACTAGTTAAACCTAACTAACCTAAGGACATCACAAACATCCATGCCCGAGGCAGGATTCGAACCTGCGACCGTAGCGGTCTTGCGGTTCCAGACTGCAGCGCCTTTAACCGCACGGCCACTTCGGCCGGCAGGAAGGATTCGAACCTGCGACCGTAGCGGTCGCGCGGTTCCAGACTGTAGCGCCTAGAACCGCTCGGCCACCCTGGTAGGCGAAAAAGTTAGCAACAGTGGGGTGATGCATGAAAATACTATAACCATCAGCACTTTTAATTTTTAGTGTAGCATCATCATACATTGATAGAATACTCACAGTTAGACTGCCACAGTACATGTCCTGGTAGGAGTGGGATGGATAATATTCGGTAGTCATACGATTGTTGATTTGTGTTTTTAAACGACACAGTTCATCCCACTCGTAGTCAGAAAATTTCACTTTAATATTTTTGAGCACATTTTCCAGCACTAACACAGTTGAGAGGCTACCGTGGATACGTTTTGAACTACTAACTGTTAACACATAGCTTGAGGCAAATAGTTACGGATGAGGTGGAGCGGCGGTCGGTATCTTCTCATCCACGACATCAACACCAGCGCTGTTAGCCTGCTGTTCTTGCACTGATGGTGGGATGTCCCCTGTGAGATTATGATCAGTGGACGGCGCGTACGAAGGAGCCCAGTATTCTGAAGCCCCGTCAAGCGCAGCCTCTGGCACCGACATTAACACCTGGCTATCCTGCTCCAGCATGCTGAGAAGCTGAGCTACAGGATCCTGCGTGGACGAGTCCGAGGCCTTCACGTGCATGGACCGGGACATGCTGGGACCTGCTGACGCTGGCGTCACAGGCGGAGCTGCTGGAGGACCAAGACGAATGTCCATAAGAAATGATGTAATGTTGGTAGGGAAATAATAATAATAGCAATGATAATAATCATAATAATAATAATAATTTGAGGACTTACTTTTCTGGTGCTGCTTACTCCTCCTCCTACTCTGCTGTGATGGTGACTGACGCTT